>NC_079155.1:132064346-133440834 GCF_947563725.1 Argiope bruennichi | reverse complement strand
CGACAGTTATAAAAAATAGAAAAGGTGTTGGAATATTTTCAGGAGATACCCAACGACAAAAAACCTTCTTGCTTTTAACTCTTTAACATCCAAGCACTTTTCAAGTGGCACTCCCTTTAACAGCCATACTTTCTCAGCGTGCCTCTGAAAGACATGGACTCTTCCTAGCTGAGGGGCAGTTACCCCTCGCACTCTGAAGTAATAAAACTGTCGACGCTCTACCTTGAATAATTGCCTTGAGGTTTTCGACAATGAGATTCATTTTCCATCAGCTTAAGAGTTTTATTCTAATGTATTTATATTTTTTAGTGTGAATTGTTTCGCTCATCATCTTTGTGGTGTATTTTTTTTACAAAAAATTTGAAATTTATTCTATAATTTAGAAAATAGTTTTTTTTTTTTTTTTTTTTTTTTTTTTGTAAGTTTTATGTTAGGCTTCCAAACCATTTAAATAAAAACTGGCTTCACTAGCAATTTCAAAAACATCTTTATGTTTCATTTAATTCTCAATAGGCTTTTACATTTTTTTTTTGTTGCCAAAATTAAATAATATGTCATATATTACCATGTAAAGAATTTTTACATAGTAATGTAAAACATACATTATACTTATATCAATGCAATTAGTACATTTTTTTACACAGTATAGATGTCAATGCTTTTCAGTGATAAACAAGATAATGTTTTAAATCTTCATTTAATACCGAAATAAAAAAAAATCGTTGGATAAAAAATTTTTTATTGCTCTTTTTGAAAGATGTTTCGAAAATAATATGTTCTTTCAACACTCAGCTAAAATTTTTTTTTATTGTCTTTAGCATTTTTTTAGTATAAACGATTATCTTTATTGAATTTTCAAATATAGAATATTATTTTGAATTTTCGATAATGATACTAAGAGAAAAGTTTTAAAACTTTAATTAAATTTTTAAAGAAGTTTTCACATTTTTTTTTCCAAAACCTTACGCATTCTTGCTTTTACATTAAACAATCGAAAAAGAATGTAGGGTAAATATAAATTCCAAAAATATCTTCATTTTGCCACTCATTTTTACTAATCTTTTAAAATATAACTATTAAAATTTTTTCTAACCAAGGGAATATATTACGTCAAACGTTATAAATCTCATCTATCGAAACAATTCGATAGATGAGATAACATATTTTTAAAACTTCATTTAATAATGAAATACAAAAATTTATGAAATAAAATTCGGGGGAAAAATTACTCAGCGAAATATATTTCGAAAATACATTCCTTCAGTTTTCAGCCTGAACATTTTACTAAAACATTACATTCTTCATAAACCTATATAAACATATTTCAAACTAAATATGAAGATTTTACACATTTAAAATTACATACATCATAAATATTATTTTTCTAGTATGAACTGTCATGTTGAATTTTTCAAGCTGAATTTCTGATTTTAAAAGGTTATGTGAAGTTTTCTATAGTATTGTTAAATTTTTGAACGAAAGCTTCATATTAAATTTCCACACGAGGGAATCATTTGCGAATTTTTGATAATATGTACATTATATAACATTTTTTGACTCCTCATCTCTGTCTCTCGTTCATCTGACCCTCGTTAGTTTCATCTCCTGCTTCTTTGCTTAGAATAAACGAAAGATCAGCTAAAGTATCATTTTTTGGCCAACCATCATCTTCGCTGTTAGATCACTGTCACTTTCATCAGAATCAAGTAAAATTGCTTTAATTTCTTCTTTAGTGTGTTCACGATTTCTTTTACTCATAATGAAGAAATAATAAGCGTTTCAATACAAAAATTACTCTGATAATCCAAACACCCTATTCACAGTACATAAAATAAAGAGTAGAAATTCACAACTGAAGAGAAATTTTCAGAATGGCATTCTAAAAAGGAACTCAGTATTTATATAACTTATCTCACTCTTTCAAGAGGGCGATAAAGAATATTCCCAATCTTTTTTTTTTTTTTTTTGTCTTTTAATTCTACTTTAAAAGCGGTAGTTTGTACACGGCCTCAGAATTTCCGACAGTCCTTTGATGACAGAATAAGATGCTTGGAGTGTAAAACGACTTTCTTCCATAGTAACAAGTGTCGCTACCCATTTTGTGAGAAAACTGCGATGTGAATAGGCCGCATTGACAATGCAATGGTTTGTCTTTATATCGTTACAATAGTCTTACTACTGAAAAGGGCTTCTGATGCTTGTCCGAAAAATAAACAACGTGTCGGTATCCTTATATATCATTCATCGTTACCAGAGAACTTCAGTGGAAAATTTCTTTTATAAATGGCCATAAAATCTTTCCAATTTTGAGCTAACAACGTGAAAATAGAAACTAAGACCCTTTCAAAATACAAAATATACACCAACAACCTATTTAGTGAATTCCTCCTCAACCCCTACCGCCCTAAGGCACAGGGGAAACTACTGTGAAAAAGCCGCGATTGTCGAAGATAACGAGGACCTCCTGGAGTGGTCAGTAGAGTACAGCTTTTAATACCCATCTCCTCTAAAACGGCTAGCAGCCGCCCCAAACCGATTCACGTGGATGTTATAGGGTAAATTCTCAAACCGCCCCAAACCGCCCCGCTGGAATCGAGAGGGTTAAACATGCCAAACCTATGCTCGGCGTATTCGTCGTCTTAGTCAGAGGGAATCTTGGAAGTCCTTTGTTTCTTCTATTACATCCTGCACCTCCAGTAAGATTTTGTGGAAAAAAGTCAAAGCCGCAAATGGGATTTATCGGGAATCGTTCTTTCCTGTATTAAAAGTTGGAAATGTAACGCATTCTGCCCCATTAGACATAGCTAATATTCTCGGAAAGGCTTTTGAGCAGGTTTCCGCAATTGAATCTTACAACTCTGATTTTCTAGCAATTAAGAACCCGGGGTGCGTTTGTCTTTGCGTTTCCATAACAGGAATACTTTCCCATATAACTCTGAATTTGGGATGTTTGAGCTAGAAATGGCCTTGTCTCAAGTCCATGATACTAGTCCAGAGCCAGATGGAATCACATATAACATGCTTCGTCATTTAAATACCATCTCCCTTTCCAATCTGTTGATATTATTTAATAGAATATGGACTGAGCAGAAGTACCCTTCACAATGGCACGAAACTATTGTGATTCCAATCCTAAAACCTGGTAAAAATCCCCAAAACCCTCTACACCACAGGCCAATTGCTTTGACCAGTTACGTGTGCAAAACTCTAGAACGCATGGTCAATGTTCGCCTCATCTCTGAATTAGAGAAAGAAAGACGCATCTCCCCGTTGCGAAGTGGTTTCCGTCGAGGTCATTCTTTTGACAACCTCATATTACTCGAAACCCAAATTCGCAACGTGTTTGTAAGGAGAAATCATCTAGTCTCTATTTAAGTTTGATATCGAAAAGGCATACGACCATACATGGCGCTATGGCATACTTTCTACCCTTTATAAATTTGGTTTTAAGGGAAACATGCCCATATTTTTACAAAACTATTTATCACTTCGTACTTTTCGTGTTCGTGTTGGTACTTTTTACTCAAACCGTTTCATACAAGCTGAGGGTGTTCCGCAGGGAAGTGTCCTCAGCGTAACACTTTTTATAGTTCATCTAAGTCAAATTTTGAATCATTTGACACATTCTGTCCATGGAAGCCTGTATGTTGATGACCTGCAGATATCATGTCAAGGAAGCAATATGAATCTCATTGAGCGACAACTACAAAATGCTGTTAATAAAATATTAGCTTGGTGCAACAATAACGGGCACACAATTTCTCCGGAAAAGGGTAGATGCGTACATTTTTGTCGGAAGAGAAGTATGCATGTAGATCCTGTTATCCACATACAAAATATACCTATTCCAGTTGTGAATGAAATACGGTTTTTGGGAGTGATTTTCGATCGTAGACTCACTTTCCTTCCGCATGTTCTTCAACTGCGAAAGAAGTGCGAGAAGGCCTTAAATATTTTGAAGGTACTGTCCAGAACATCTTGGGGGGCGGATCGAACCTCCTTACTCCGTATATATGAAGCAAATATACTTTCCCTCATAGATAATGGATGTATGGTGTATGGTTCTGCTCGAGATCCGTTTTGCGAAGACTGGATACTGTGCACCACTCTGCTTTGAGAATCTGCTCAGGAGCATTTCGGACCTCACCAGTTGAAAGCCTATGCGTTATTTGTCACCAATTGCCCCTTAATTTAAGACGAAAAAAATTGTCCATATTCACAGCTGAGTTGATGGGTATATTCTGTGCTGTACAGAAAATTTCACCTTCCCCTCAGCGAAAATTCATTATTTATACCGACAGCATGAGTGCATTGGAAGCACTTTCTCATTATCATAATCGGATGAACCCGATAGCTATAGAAATTTTGTTCGCTTTGCGTCTCTTGAAAAAAAAAAAAAAAAAAAAAGGGTTTTCAAATCAATTTTTGCTTTGTGAAATGAAATGGCTGATTCGGCGGCAAAATCAGCAACGACTTTTTTGTCTCCCGGACTTCCATATTGCGATGTCAAAAATGCCTTGGTGAAACACATTTTTTTTCTACTTGGCCTCCGGACAAGAAATAAACTGCATTCCATCAAACCAATTATTGGCTTGTGGTCTGTTCTGCCTACATGCGAGACTGACGTAAAATTGATAGGTCATACGCGTTATACACACCAACATCTCATTTTTGGTGAGGCGGCACCAAAGTGCCCAACGTGTCGTGTGGATTTTACAGTAAATCATATTTTAATTGAATGCGCTGCTTTTAATTTAAATCATGTTCTTTTTTTTTAAACATCGTCATTAACTTTGCAGGACTTGGTGGATGAGAGATACCACCCGAGTATTTTTAAGTTTTTAAAGTCTATTAACTTTTATATGCATTTAGTATTGTGAAAATTAGTTTTAGCTTTATGGTCATTAAGTTCATGTCATTTATCTAGCATTCATTCAGAAAAGTTTTATCTTATAGTATTGCATTATTATACTATACATAATTTTATTTGATCTTCTTTTAGATTTTAACTAATGTATTAAAACACCCATATATGAATGTTTTATTTTACCATTTGCTTGGCTCAGCATGGCCAAATATGGCCCTTGCGCCACTAAACTTCACACACAACAACAGACAGGTTTGAAAATTGAGTTATAAAATTATTTCCCTGTTTTGATATACTTATAGATATGAAAAAATATTTTCACTTGACTTGAAATAAGTTCTCTGTCAGATCCAGCCCCTCAGGGGCTCACCTTCTTTAGGCGAGTACGGGTGTCCCAATCCCAAGGTACCCAGGGATCTTTACTCCCTTTCAGTTCGCTCTCCTCTCCGCCTTCTGCTGTCTGCTATGTATTTCCTTCCCTCGACGGCAAGCGAGGGGGCTCTCCATGAGAAGCTGTCGCCGCTCTGTTTGCTTCTTGCTTCTCATGAACAGCCAATGTCCCATGTGTTGGCCGTGCGTGGCGACCCATTTGAAAGACGGGTGGTGCACTGTGGTCCCCTGTGCATCAATCGGCTGGTACCTAGAGAGGCTAGTCTGCTAGGGATCAAGCGAAGGGGTTACTCCTTGGGCTTGGCGTTAAGGGTGGTCACTGTCCCCGGGGGTAACTCCGAGCGTATAGGTTCCGGCTAGCACCAAGGTAAGCGCCGAGGCTGGGAATGGCCAGAGCCGGTGGCTGCCTTCCCTTGTTGGGCTCCGTGGTGGGCGGTGCCGTCGGACCCGAATCTTTTCTAAATATCGTATGGGCTCCTCCAAACGTGGTCCCTTCAGTGGGCGTAAAGTTCATAAATCTTTAACTAATTTTGAACATTTTGACAAATTTTTCGTAATTAAACGAAAATCGGAAAAACAAGATACGTTTAACTCCGTTTCACCTTTTTTAGTTCAGAAAGCCGTCTCTGCTACCGTCGGTGAGGTAGAGTCTATTAAAAAAATGCGTTCTGGTGACTTATTAGTTGAAGTAAATGCTAAAAAACAATCACAGCAAATCATGAAACTGAAAGCTCTAGCTTCTATACCCATTTCTGTTAGTCCGCACACATCCTTAAACTTCTCCAAAGGTGTAATAACTTGCGGAGAATTATTTAATGTCTCTCTGGAAGAAATTACTTCAGAATTGAAACCTCAAGGAGTGACTCATGTTCGCCAGATTGCCATTCGGCGGGATGGTCAACTCCTTCCAACAAAGCATTATGTGCTCACATTCCATAGCCCCAAGCTACCTGAATTTATATATGCCGGTTATATTAAGTTACCTGTGCGTCATTATATACCAAATCCATTGAGGTGTTTCCAATGCCAGCGCTTTGGCCACTCGAAGATTAATTGCCGCGGGACACTCACTTGTGCCCGCTGTGCTGATAAAGGGCATGATAGCCAGCAGTGTTCCGCAACAGAAAAGTGCGTAAACTGTGGTGGCGATCATCCCTCTTATTCTCGAAATTGCTCCCGCTGAAAACTGGAAAAAGAAGTCACTATTATCAAAATAAAAGAAAACATAACATACCCAGAAGCTAGACGTAGAGTTCAAATGCAGACACCTACGCCAGGCATTAGCTATGCCTCCGTTGTTCAAAAACCATTTTGTACAAATTGTTCCTGTGAAATCTGCATAAAGCAAACTCCAAAACCAAAACTTCCTGTAAAAACATCAGAATCTGATTCTGATAATTCAGTTCAAAGTATTTCAGAATCTCCTAAACCGGATCTATCAGCATCTAAAAAAACTCGAAAGAAAAAACCTCAGTCCTCACTGACATTGAAACTTGCTAAACGTGGCATGTCACATAAAGATCTTTCTGTCAAGTTACAAAAATCTACTTCTCGGAATTCCGTCGCTTTGGGATTAGCAAGAGATGGTGTAGCCAATAAGGATTTAACGTCTATCTTTGGAGGCACACCAACTATCCCTGATTTTAAGCTCCATCCGTCTGAGGATGAAGATGCACTTTCTATGAGTTGCGAAGATCAGGCAACTCCTACAGCTGCTCACTCACACTCCCCATCTAAATCTCTCTCTTAATGGGTACCTTCGTTTCTTGGAATTGTCGCGGCATTCGTTCCAAACTTCATAACATGAAATCAATTATTAACAAATTTCATCCTATCTGTTTCGGTGTTCAAGAAACCTTCTTGACACCCAACATTCCACTAAAATTACGCGGATATAACTGTGTTCGGAAAGATGCAGGCACTGGATCTCATGCTTCTGGAGGTGTCTGTATTTTCACATCAAACCTTTATCCGAGCACACTTCTCAATTTGCATACCAATCTTCAGGCTGGGGCTGTACAGGTCCATATACGATCTTTGGTCACAGTCTGCTGTATTTATCTTCCGCCTCACGGTATCATCCGTCAGCAAGACCTGGACAATCTAGTAGACCAACTTCCGTCACCCTTCATTTTATTTGGCGACTTCAATGGACATAGTATTTTGTGAGGCTCGGATAGTACAAACTCTCGTGGGCAGCAGATTGAACAGTTTATTGCTAATAACTGTCTCTGTCTGCTCAATAATGACGAGAAAACGTACTTCCATACGCCCACACGTAGCTTCCACTGTCTTGACCTAGCCATATGCACTCCTGAACTGCTACCGTTGATGAATTTGAGAATTGAAGATGATCTGCACAATAGCGATCACTTTCCCCTAATAATCTCCCACGCTGATGGTCGAGGTGCGACTCTTTGTCCTCCGCGTTTTCTGTTCCAGCGGGCAGACTGGAATACATTTTCCCAACTAGCAGTTATCAATGAGGCCATGGTCAGTAATGCAGACATTTCGAAAGCCTTACAAAATGTCATTGATACGATAATAAACGCCGCTAACGCTACCATTCCAAAAACTTCCCCACGTCTAAGAAAATTTCGTAGACCGTGGTGGAATGAAGCCTGTCGCGACAGTCATAATAAACAGAAAAAACTCTGGAATCTATTTAGAAGGTACCCGACGACTGAGAACTTGATTGCTTTTAAAAGAGCGAAAGCGCTAGCTCGCCGTATTCGGCGCCGCAGTCAGAGAGAAGCATGGACTAAATTTGTTTCAACCATTACATCCTCTACCTCCAGTAAACTTTTATGGAAGAAGGTAAAAGCTGCTAATGGGATCTATAAAGAAAACTCTATTCCTGTTATAAAAACAGGTAATACGATGTATTCGAGCCCATTAGACATTGCTAACATACTTGGCCAAGCGTTTGCGTAGTTTCCGCAACCGATTCTTACAGCCCTGATTTTTTGGCAATTAAGAATCGAAAGGAACGGCTACCTTTGCGCTTCAATGCCCGAAGTGCCCTTCCCTATAACTGTGAATTCAGGATGTATGAACTAAACATGGCTTTGTCTCAGGTTCATGATACCTGCCCTGGACCAGATGGAATCACGTATAACATGCTTCGCCATTTGAATACCATTTCCCTTTCCAATCTGTTGATATTATTTAACAGAATATGGACTGAGCAGAAGTACCCTTCACAATGGCGAGAAGCTGTTGTGATTCCTATCTTAAAACCTGGCAAAGAACCATCTGTCCCTCTGAACTACAGGCCGATTGCTTTTACAAATTGCCTTTGTAAGACCTTCGAGCGTATGGTCAACATGCGTCTAATTTTCGAGTTAGAGAAACAAGGATGCATCTCCCCGTTGCAGAGTGGTTTCCGTAGAGGTCGGTCTACTTTTGGCAACCTCATATTATTGGAAACCCAAATTCGCAACGCATTTGTTAGGAGGAACCACCATGTTTCAATACTTTTTGACATAGAGAAAGCGTATGACCGTGCCTGGCGCTATGGCATACTTTCCACACTTTTTAATTTAGGTTTTAGAGGTAACTTGCCTATATTCTTACAAAATTTTTTAACACAACGTTCTTTTCGAGTTCGAGTTGGTAACTCTTATTCTAATAATTTTATTCAAGCTGAGGGAGTTCCACAAGGAAGTGTCCTCAGTGTCACACTTTTTATTATTCATCTTAACCAAATTTTAAATCATTTGCCTTCATCTGTAAATGGAACCCTTTATGTTGACGATCTGCAGATCTCCTGCCAAGGTAGTAACATGGCACTAATAGAGCGACAATTGCAAAACGCAGTAAACAGAGTGGTAGCTTGGTGCAATAACAATGGCCACACTATCTCCCCAGAGAAAAGCAGCTGCATTCACTTCTGTCGGAAAAGAAACGTTCACCAGGATCCATGTATTCGAGTTAAGAATATTCAAATTCCTGTGGTGAATGAAGTACGGTTTTTGGGAGTAATTCTCGATCGGAAACTCACCTTCCTTCCGCATATATTATATTTGCGGAATAAGTGTGAGAAATCATTAAATATTCTAAAAGTTCTCTCAAAAACATCTTGGGGTGCCGATCGAACCTCCCTTCTCCGTATTTATCAGGCAATCATTCTCTCTCAGATAGATTATGGATGTATGGTATATGGTTCCGCCCGCTCATCTGTTTTGCGGCGATTGGATACCGTCCATCATTCAGCATTGCGCATTTGCTCTGGTGCGTTCCGGACATCTCCAGTTGAAAGCCTATATATTATATGTCACCAACTACCCCTTTCTTTAAGGCGACAGAAATTGTCTGCCACATTTTATTTTCGAACGAAATCTGTTCCGAAACATCCTTTGAGCGAAATGTCATTGCCAGTAGGTCTTCGTCGACTTTATAATGCCCGCCCTTCTCACATCCTTCCATTTTGTGAGAGAGCCAAATTGCTCCTTCATGACTCGGACTTTAACACGATTCGTGTTAAAGCTGTTGATGTCTATAGTATCCCACCTGGGATATTCCACAGTTTTCTTACTTGAATCCTTTCATTGGATTCGATAAATTCTCAACTGCTCCTGTGGTTTTCCAACAGATTTTTTTCTACCATCGCAATCAGTATTCTTCCTTTCATCCAATTTTCACGGATGGCTCGAAATCAGATGGTCATGTCGGCTGTGGCATAATATTTCCATCTGATACACTGAGCCACCGTCTTCATAATTGTTGCTCTGTTTTTACTGCTGAGTTGGTGGCGATTTTCCGTGCTCTACAGAAAATTTCATCCTCTACTCAGCGTAAATTTATTATCTACACCGATAGTATGAGTGCTTTGGAGACACTTTCGCATTACGACAATCGGACACATCCGATTGCTATTAAAATTTTGTTTACTTTGCGATTGCTGCAGAATGATGGGTTTCAAATGATTTTCTGTTGGATTCCGAGTCATGTCGGCATCTTGGGAAATGAGAGGGCAGACTTGGCTGCTAAATCTGCATCGACATTTTTGTACATGGCTCTTAACTTTTGTGATGTCAAAAGGTCCATTGTTCATCACTTCTCTTTTAACTGGCAAAAGTTATGGGATCTGCAGATCGGAAATAAATTGCATTCTCTTAAAACGGACATTGCTTTGTGGCCTGTTCATCCTATACGTGAGATGGATGTTAAATTGACTCGTCTCCGTATAGGGCATACGCGCTTCACCCATAAACATCTCATATTTGGAGAAAATGCGCCTAAGTGCAACAGTTGCAAAGTTTCTTTTACTGTTCATCATGTGTTAATTGAATGTCCTGTTTTTAATTCTTATCGTGCACGTTTTTTTACTTCGGCATCTTTAACATTACAAGACCTGGTGGGTGAAAAATACCACCCAAATATTTTTAATTTTTTAAAAGCTATAAGTTTTTTCACTTGTATTTAGCATTTTTTTTCTCCTTTTGTGCTATAAAAGATTAAATGAATTACTTCTGTTTTGCTTTCTAATGAATCATAGTTTCGACTCTATTTGTATTTGTTTCATCTTTTTGCATGTGTTTTTATCTTTACACCGCTGATCTTGTTTTTTAAAAAATGAATCTTTTATAAACATTTTTATAATTCTACCATTATATTGGCGCAGCATGGCCAAGCATGGCTCTTGCGCCATAAAACTCAATCAATCAATCATTCTGTTCCAGCGGGCAGATTGGACTACATTCTCACAACTAGCAGTTATCAATGAGGCTATGGTCAGTGATGCAGATATTTCAAAATCAGTTCGAAATGTCATTGATACAATAATGAACGCCGCGAGCACCACCATTCCAAAAACATCCCCACATGTAAGAAAATTCCGTAGGCCGTGGTGGAATGAAGCTTGTCGCGACAGTCATAAGAACCAAAAGAAACTCTGGAATCTGTTTAGAAGGTACCCTACGACTGAGAATTTGATCGCTTTTAAAAGAGCCAAAGCGCTAGCTCACCGCATTCGGCGTCGTAGTAAGAGAGAATCGTGGATTAAATTCATTTCATCCATCACATCCTCTACTTCGAGTAAACTTTTATGGAAAAAGGTAAAGGCCGCTAATGGGATCTATAATGAAACTTCTATTCCTGTTATAAAAACCGGTAATATGATGTATTCAAGCCCATTAGACGTTGTTAACATTCTCGGCCAAGCGTTTGCACAAGTTTCCGCAACGGATTCTTACAGCCCTGAATTTCTGGCAATTAAGAATCGCGCGGAACGGTTGCCTTTGCGCTTCAATGCCCGAAGTACTCTTCCATATAATTGTGACTTCAGATAATTGTGAATTGGAAATGGCCTTGTCTCAAGTCCATGATACCAGTCCCGGGCCAGATGGGATCACATATAATATGCTCCGCCATTTGAATGCAACTTCCCTTTCGAATCTGTTATTACTATTTAACAGAATATGGATTGAACAGAAGTACCCTTCATAATGGCTCGAAGCTATTGTGATCCCAATATTAAAACCTGGCAAGGAAGCATCAATTCCTCTGAACTACAGACCGATTGCTCTTACAAATTGCCTCTGTAAGACCTTCGAGCGCATGGTTAATGCTCGTCTAATTTTCGAACTAGAGAAACAGGGATGCCTCTCCCCGTTGCAGAGTGGTTTCCGTAGAGGTCGGTCTACCTTTGACAACCTCGTATTACTGGAAACCCAAATACGCAATGCCTTTGTGAGGAGGAACCACCTAGTTTCCATATTTTTCGACATTGAGAAGGCATACGACCGTACATGGCGCTATGGCATACTTTCAACACTTTTTAATCTAGGTTTTAGGGGTAACTTACCTATATTTTTACAAAACTTTTTATCAAGACGTACTTTTCGTGTTCGAATTGGCAACCTTTACTCTAATCATTTTATTCAAGCTGAGGGAGTTCTGCAAGGAAGTGTCCTCAGCGTTACACTTTTTATAGTTCATCTGAGCCAAATTTTGAATCATTTGCCTTCATCTGTCAATGGAACCCTTTATGTTGACGATCTGCAGATCTCGTGCCAGGGTAGTGATATGAATGTAGTAGAGCAATTAATGCAAAATGCTGTGGACAAATTGGTGGCTTGGTGCAATAGCAATGGACACAATATTTCGCCAGAGAAGAGTCGCTGTGTGCATTTCTGTCGGAAAAGAAACATTCACCAGGATCCTAACATTCAAATACAAAGTATTCCAATTCCTGTTGTGAATGAAATACGTTTTCTGGGCGTGATTTTCGATCGGAAACTCACTTTCCTTCCGCACATCTTATATCTACGGAAGAAGTGTGAGAAATCATTGAATATTTTAAAAGTGCTTGCCAGAACATCTTGGGGTGCCGATCGAACCTCCCTTCTTCGTATTTATCAGACAATAATTCTCTCTCGAATCGATTATGGTTGCATGGTATATGGCTCCGCCCGCGCAACTCTTCTGCGGCGACTGGATACCGTGCATCACTCCGCTTTGCGCATTTGCTCTGGGGCGTTCCGTACTTCCCCAATAGAAAGCCTCTACGTTATTTGCCATCAGCTACCACTTTGTTTAAGACGTAAGAAATTGTCCGCTACGTATTATTTCAGAACACAATCCCTTCTAAAGCACCCATTAAGAGAAATATCGCTACCAGTTGGCCTTCGCCGCCTTTATAATGCCCGTCCTTTTCATATTCTACCATTTTGTGAGAGAACCAAAATACTCTTGCGTGACTCGGGTCTTGACACAGTTCATGTTAAAGCTGTTGACTCATTTAGTTTCCCACACTGGGATATTCCTCAATTTACCTATTTGAATCCTTTCAGAGAATTTGATAAATCTTCAACCTCTCATATTGTTTTCCAACAGTTTTTTCTACTACATCGTTATCGGTATCCCCTCAGGGGCTCGCCTACTATAGGTGAGTACGGGTGTCCCAATCCCGAGGTTCCCAGAGATCTTTACTCCCTTTAGGTTTACTCTCCTCTGCGCCTTCTGCTGTCGCCTTTTTTTTCTTTCCCTCGACGGCAAGCGAGGGAGCTCTCCATGAGAAGCTGTCGCCGCTCTGTTTGCTTCTTGCTTCTCATGGACAGCCAAAACCCCACGTGTTGGCCGTGCGTGGCAACCCATTTGAAAGACGGGTGGTGCACTGTGGTCCCCGGTGTATCAATCGGCTGGTACCTAGTCACCTGAGTGGCTAGTCTGCTAGGGATCAAGCGAAGGGGTTACTCCTTGGGCTTGGCGTTAAGGGTGGTCACTGTCCCCGGGGGTAACTCCCAGCGTATAGGTACCGATTAGCACTAGGGTGGATGCCGAGGCTGGTAATAACCAGAGCCGGTAATTGCCTTCCCTTGTTGGGCTTCGTGGTGGGCGGTGCCGTCGGACCCGAATCATTCTCTATATCGTATGGGCTCCTCCAAACGTGATCCCTTTAGTGGGCATCATAAAGTACAAATTTCTCCTAATTTTGAACAACATTTTGACCTATATTTTGTAATTAAACCTGTATCTGACAAAAACGAATCTTTTGACACAGTGTCTCCTTTCCTCTTGCAGAAATCTATCTCCGCAACAGTTGGGGAAGTTGCATCTATTAAAAAAATGAAATCTGGTGACTTGCTTATAGAGGTCAGTACTCGAAAGCAAGCCCAGAATATTCAAAAAGTGAAAGCTCTCGCCACGATCCCTGTTACTATCAGCCCTCATACATCATTAAACACATCTCAAGGTGTCATTACTTCCGGGGAAATATTTAACCTACCTTTAGATTATATTCAAGAAGAGTTAAAACCACAAGGTGTTATAAAAGTTCGCCGCATTACCATCCGGCGAGAAGGAGAAATACTTGAAACTAAGCATCACATCCTCACTTTTAAGTCTCCAAAACTGCCAGATTTCATATATGCAGGTTATATCAAGCTACCTGTCCGACCATATATCCCAAACCCACTTAGATGTTTCAAGTGCCAGCGTTTTGGGCACTCTAAAGCTAATTGCCGCGGAACTGTTACTTGCACCCGTTTCTCTGAAAAAGGACATGAAAGCCAACAATGTTCTGCACCAGAGAAGTGCATAAACTGCAAAGGTGAGCATACTTCTTTCTCTCGGTTATGTCCACGCTGGAAACTTGAAAAACAGATCACCACTACAAAAATTAAAGAGGAAATTTCTTACCCCGAAGCAAGAAAGAAAGTACTTGCACAGACACCGTTACCTGGTGTAAGCTATGCATCCGTGGTCCAGAAAAGCTTCTGTGAAAACTGCAGTTGTGGAAACTGCACTAGGAAGACTATACAATTAAAATATGAAAAATCGTCGGATTCAGACCCAGAAGAATCCATAAACAATATTTCTGACTCTGGAAAGCCAGAAAAAAAGCAAAGAAAATCGAAATCTGACAAATCCCTAAAATTAAAACTTGCAAAGCGAGGACTGTCAAAGTCAGACCTATCTTCGAAACTGAAGAAAAATGTTTCTAAAAACTCTGTAGCTTTGGGACTTGCTAGTCAAGGGATAGCTCATAGAGATTTAACATCAATTTTTGGAGGCATGCAAAACAGTCCTGATCTCAAACTCCATCCTTCTGAGGATGATGATGAATTTGGGATGAATTGCGATATTTCAGCAACACAAACCACTGCCAATATTTCCCCTTCTGCAACTAGAATTTCTTAATGGGTACCTTTCTTTCTTGGAATTGTCGCGGCATTCGGTCTAAAATACAAGACATCAAATCTATTTTTAACAAATTTCATCCTATTTGCTTCGGTGTTCAAGAGACCTTCTTGACGCCTAACATCCCGCTTAAATTAAGAGGCTATAATTGTGTGCGGAGAGATACAGACACTGGATCTCGTAATTCGGGTGGTGTTTGTATCTTTACTTCAAATTTGTATCCTAGTACACCTCTTGCTTTACATACTTCTTTACAGGCTGTGGCTGTACAAGTTCACATACGAACGTTGGTCACAGTCTGCTGCATTTACTTACCGCCTCATGATGTCATATGTCAGCAAGAACTTGATAATTTAGTAGACCAGCTTCCTTCACCTTTCATTTTATTGGGAGACTTCAATGGACATAGTACTTTGTGGGGTTCAGATAATACAAACTCTCGTGGACGACAGATTGAGCAGTTTATTGCTAACAACTGTCTCTGCATGCTGAATAGTCAAGAGAAAACTTACTTCCACGAACCCACACGTAGCTTCCATAGTCTTGATCTGGCCATATGTACACCTGAACTGCTGCCATTTCTCACTCTAACAGTTAGCAATAATCTTTACGGCAGTGATCACTTCCCAGTTATTGTCTCCCACGTTGATGGAGGTGGTGCGACTACTTGTCCACCAAGGTTCTTATTCAAGCGGGCAGACTGGGATGTATTCACACAATTAGCAGATATCACAGAAACTATGGTCAGTACTTGTGACATCACAGAAGCAGTACAACATGTCATTGACAAAATAATAAGTGCCGCAAATGCCACTATCCCGAAGACTTCCCCACGTCTGAAAAAATTTCGTAGACCGTGGTGGAATGAAGCGTGCCGCGATAGTCATAAACAACAAAAAAGATTATGGAACATCTTTCGAAGGTATCCGACAACAGAAAATCTTGTTGCTTTTAAACGAGCCAAAGCCCTTGCTCGTCGAATTCGTCGCCGTAGTCAGAGGGAATCTTGGATTAAATTCGTATCATCTATCACATCCTCCACATCCAGTAAGCATTTATGGAAGAAAGTAAAGGCTGCCAGTGGAATATATTGGGAAACCTCTATTCCTGTTTTAAAAACAGGAAATAAGACGCATTCCGCTCCATCGGAAGTGGCCAATGCTCTCGGTCAAGCATTTGCACAGGTCTCCGCATCGGATTCGTATAGTCCTACTTTTCAGGCAATTAAGAATTCCACGGAACGGTTGCATCTGCGCTTTAATGACCGATGTTCTTTTCCCTATAACTGTGAATTCAGGATGTTTGAACTGCAAATGGCCTTATCTCAAGCCCATGATATCAGTCCAGGGCCAGATGGGATCACATATATTATGCTCCGCCATCTGAATACAACTTCCCTTTCGAATCTGCTTGTATTATTTAACAGAATATGGCTTGAACGGAAGTATCCTTCACAATGGCGTGAAGCTATTGTGATCCCAATCTTAAAACCTGATAAGGAACCATCAAATCCTCTGAACTACAGACCAATTGCTCTGACGAGTTGCCTTTGTAAGACCTTTGAGCTCATGGTGAATACACGGCTTGTATATGAACTGGAGAAACAGGGATGTATCTCCCCGTTGCAGAGTGGTTTCCGTAGAGGTAGATCTACATTTGATAACCTCGTTTTCCTGGAAACCCAGATACGAAACACATTTGTTAGGAGGAATCACCTTGTCTCCATATTTTTTGATATTGAGAAGGCATACGACCGAGCATGGCGCTATGGCATACTTTCGACACTTTTTAAATTTGGTTTTAGGGGAAATCTTCCCATATTCTTGGAGAATTTTTTATCACATCGGACTTTCAGAGTACGTGTAGGCAACTTTTATTCTGATTCTTTTATTCAAGCTGAGGGAGTCCCGCAGGGAAGTGTCCTCAGTGTTACACTTTTTATTGTTCATATTAGTCAAGTTTTATCTGTTTTACCTTCAACTGTTCAGGGATCACTTTATGTTGACGATTTGCAGATCTCATGCCAAGGCAGTAATATGAATTTAATCGAGAGACAATTGCAGAATGCCATTAATAAAGTGGTGGCTTGGTGTGATAACCACGGGCATACTATCTCTCCAAAGAAGAGCCGGTGCGTCCATTTCTGCAGAAAACGAAATATCCATGTAGATCCTGTCATTCAAATACGAAATACACCCATCTCAGTTGTGGATGAAATACGATTTCTAGGAGTAATTTTTGATCGGAAACTCACTTTTCTTCCACATATCTCAAACTTGCGGAAGAAATGCGAGAAATCTTTAAATATTTTAAAGGTTCTCTCCAAAACATCTTGGGGAGCCGATCGGACATCTCTGCTCCATATTTACGAAGCAGTCATCCTCTCTCGCATGGATTACGGGTGTATGGTGTATGGTTCCGCCCGTGCCTCTTTACTGCGACGCTTGGATACCATTCACCATTCTGCCTTAAGGATTTGTTCCGGAGCATTTCGTACCTCTCCCGTTGAGAGCCTTTACGCTATTTGATACCATTTACCTCTTAATTTAAGACGTAAAAAATTGTCTGCCTGTTATTATTTCCGTACAAAATCGTTGCCCAGTCATCCCATTTCTAATATAACATTACCAGCTAGTCTTCGCAGATTATATGAGGCTCGTCCCTCTCACATTCTTCCATTTAGTGAGACCCCTCAGGGGCTCACCTTCTTTAGGTGAGTACGGGTGTCCCAATCCCGAGGTACCCAGGGATCTTTACTCCCTTTCAGTTCGCTCTCCTCTACGCCTTCTGCTGTCACCTTTGTTTTTTCTTTCCCTCGACGGCAAGCGAGGGAGCTCTCCATGAGAAGCTGTCGCCGCTCTGTTTGCTTCTTGCTTCTCATGGACAGCCAAAAACCCCACGTGTATGCCGTGCGTGGCGACCCATTAGACGGGTGGTACATTTCGGTCCCCGGTGTATCAATCGGCTGGTATCCCAGCCATTTGGCTGGTCTGCTCAAGGGGATCAAGCGAAGGGGTCACCTTCTGGGGCTCTGCGTTAAGGGTGGTAGACGTTCCTGGAAGTGGCCCTTAGCGTATAGGTTCCGGCTAGCGCCAGGGTGGATACTGAGGCTGGGAATGCCCAGAGCCAGCAATTGCCTTCCCTAGTTGGGCTCCGTGGTGGGCGGTGCCGTCGGTTCCCGAATTTGAATCCCTCTTTGTATAGGCTTTTTCTCAAACGTCACCGAAGCAACATCAAATTCTCGTTATTTTATTATGCATACTGATGAAACTTTTCATGCGCTTTCTCCATTCCTTGTACATAAATTGATTCTATCTACCATTGGTGAAGTATCAGATATTAAGAAAATGCGTTCTGGCGATCTCCTTATTCAAACGAAATCAAAAAAGCAAGCAGATACTCTGAGTAAACTTACTACCTTAGGTTCATGGCCAATAAAAGTATCTCTTCACAAGACATTGAATTTCTCACAGGCGGTTGTCTCGGAACAATCTCTTGTACAACACTCTGACACAGAATTAGTGGAAGAATTACGATCCCAGAGGGTCTGCGCCGCTCGTCGCATTCATGTTCGACGTGACGGACGTTTAATTCCCACAAAGCATGTTGTTCTTACATTTGAAACGCCTGTTCTACCAAAATTCATACGTGCTGGATATTTGCGGTGTAACATTCGTCCATACATACCTAATCCTCTGAGATGTTACCAGTATCAGAGGTATGGTCACTCCCGGCAATCATGTCGTGGTAAAATGGTATGTGGTAAATGTTCTTCATTGGATCAAGAAACTAACGCATGCGATTCAGAAATATTGAAATGCCCTAACTGTGCATGCGCTCATGCAGCATCTTCTAAATTTTGCCCTAAATGGCAAATGGAAAAAGAAATCCTAACCATTAAAATAAAAAACAACATAACCTTTAAAGAAGCCCGCCAAATAGTCAATGATAGAATGCCTAAGTCTGGTGTATCGTATTCCTCTCTTTTGAAATCAAAACCAGAAAACACTAATGTCGGTTCAACTCAAACCGAAGAATTATTAACGAAAATTGTTTACCCTCCTCTCAAAAAATTACAACCTTTAAAAGCCAATGTAACACAGCCGAAAAAACTTCCAACTAAAACTGACTATTATGCATCTAAACTTGCAACCCCTGTACATACTAGTTCCAGTTGTACTTCACCTGTTGCAGCTGTTGCTCTACATACAGACCCTGAAGTATGCAGTAATAATAAACCGACGAAAGAACTCCGAAAAAAATTAAAATCTTCTGGTATTACCAATCAACTTCCGCCTGATGAACTTTTATCTATTAATCCATCCTCTTCAGACCTCTCTGAAATGGATATGGAACCTTCTACGCAGCTCGATGATGTTACTGCAGGCAAAGTTAAGAAAAAATCTCAACGTAAACGCTGATTTTATGGCCACACTTATTTCATGGAACTGTCGTGGCTTTCGCAATAAATTGCACCAAATCAAGGACTTTATCAACAATTTTCACCCTGTCTGCATGGCATTTCAAGAGACATACTTAAAATCAAGCGACCCAGCAAAAATTAAACGTTATAGTTTGATTCGAAGAGATGGTAACTCTGATAGAGCATCGGGAGGTGTTGCTCTCCTCGTCTCGCATGACCACCCCACATCTATAATCCCACTTCACACACAACTGCAAGCGGTTGCGATTCGTACTGCGATTCCGCGCTTAATTACAGTTTGTTCTCTTTACTTGCCTCCTAATTCCGCCATTGATAAACATGAACTTGATAGATTAGTTTCTGAATTGCCAGCACCGTTCATAATAATAGGTGATTTTAACGCTCATAGTCCTGTTTGGGGTAGTAATAGCACGAATCCTCGTGGAAGACAAATTGAGGAATTTATTTCTGATCACTCTCTTTGTCTTTTGAATAATGGTGACTATACCCACTTTCATTTGGGTAGTAAAACTTTCCATTGTTTAGATCTTGCTCTCTGTTCAGCCCCTATTGCTCCGTTTTTCACTTTTCGAGTGGGGAATGACTTATGTGAAAGTGATCATTTCCCAATTTTCCTCACTCAAGTTAATATACCTGTCATGGTACCGCAACGACCTAAACGTTATATTTTTGATAAAGCTGATTGGACGAGTTTCACTAGCAGGGCCAAAATATCAAGGGATATGGTGGAACATCCAGACCTTGATGTTGTTGTCAATAATGTGACCTCTTCAATACTCAGAGCATCAGATGAAACAATTCCGAAATCTGGCACTGCTTTCCCTAAATTTCGGAAACCTTGGTGGAATAGTCAGTGCACAGAAACGCGCAGGAATCAACAAATTGTATGGAATAAGTTCCGAAGACGGCCATCTACGGAAAATTTTATTTTATTTCAAAAAGCTAAAGCTATAGCTAGACGTACTCGGCGCCAAGCCCAACGGAATTCCTGGATTAAACTTACATCCAATATTAATTCTTCTGTATCAGTGACAGAAATGTGGAATCTAGTAAAAAAGGCGCGTGGAATTTATTCTGAATATCCTGTTTCATATTTAAAAGTGAAGGATCGGGAAATTTGTGACTTACAGGAAATGACTAATATTTTAGCAGAAACATTTGCATCTGTATGCGCAGCACAAAACTATACAGAACCATTTCTGTCATATAAGAACACAACATAAAAAATTCCCTTTCGATTTCGCACAAAAAAGATTCTCACATATAACGTCGATCTGACCATAGAAGAATTACGTGAATCATTGTCCACAACTAAGCAAACTTCACCAGGTCCTGATGGCATCACTTATTCTATGATCTCGCATCTGTCAGATGACTCTCTTGATAATATTCTATACATGTTTAATAGAATATGGAAAGAGCATTATTTTCCATCAAAATGGAAATATGCCACCGTCATTCCCATATTGAAGCCTAATAAAGATCCTTTAGATCCTCTCAATTACCGTCCAATTGCATTGACCAGCTGCATGTGCAAACTTCTTGAAAAGATTGTAAATGCGCGTTTAACCTATATTTTGGAAAAAAAAGGATGTATTTCGCCATTTCAGAGCGGTTTCCGTAAAGGCCGCTGTACTACAGATAATCTGATTTTATTAGAAAGTGCCATTCGTACAGCCTTTCTCAGACGCCACCATCTGGTCTCAATTTTTTTCGACATAGAGAAGGCTTATGATAGAGCATGGCGATATGGGATTTTGAAAGACCTATTTGAGCTGGATTTTCGTGGACATTTGCCTATGTTTATACAAAACTTTTTACAACACCGTTATTTTAGAGTTAGACTGGGAAATACTTATTCTGATGTTTATTGCCAAGAAGAGGGCGTTCCTCAGGGCTCAGTTTTAAGTGTAACCCTATTTATTTTAAAAATTAATAATATTTTATCAGTTTTACCTTCCTGCATACAAAGATCACTTTATGTGGACGATCTTCAGATATCTTGTTCTGGTAGAGATATGAGATTTATTGAAAGACAGCTGCAAACAGCAATCAATAATATGATAGCTTGGACAAATAAAAACGGTTTCACGTTTTCTGCTCAAAAAACCTTTGGTGTTCATTTCTGTAGAAGATTGTTACATCCAGATCCGGAATTATTTATTCAAGACACACCTTTAACTATGCAGAATGAATGCAAATTTCTTGGGGTAATTTTTGACAAAAAATTGACTTTTCTTCCCCATATCACATATTTGAGGAAGACATGTCTCAAGTCTCTAAATATTTTAAGAGTTCTCTCAAACACTGCTTGGGGCGCTGATCGCACTTGCTTACTACGTGTATATAGAAGCGTCATACGTTCAAAACTGGATTATGGGTGCATCGTTTACGGATTTACGCGACTTTCATACCTTTCACGGCTTAATTATATTCACCATCAGGCTTTAAGACTATGCTCAGGCTCTTTTCGCACCTCTCCAGTAATGAGTTTGTATGTGGAAAATTTTGAGCCATCTTTGACTCGCAGAACACACCCCTCAGGGGCTCACCTACTATAGGTGAGTACGGGTGTCCCAATCCCGAGGTACCCAGGGATCTATACTCCCTTTCAGTTCGCTCTCCCCTACGCCTTCTGCTTTCTGCTGTGTCTTTCCTTCCCTCGACGGCAGGCGAGGGAGCTCTCCATGAGAAGCTGTCGCCGCTCTGTTTGCTTCTTGCTTCTCATGGACAGCCAAAACCCCACGTGTTGGCCGTGCGTGGCAACTCACTAGAAAGACGGGTGGTGCACTGTGGTCCCCTGTGCATCAATCGGCTGGTAGCTGGTCACCTGAGTGGCTAGTCTGCTAGGGATCAAGCGAAGGGGTTACTCCTTGGGCTTGGCGTTAAGGGTGGTCACTGTCCCCGGGGGTAACTCCGAGCGTATAGGTTCCGGCTAGCACCAAGGTAAGCGCCGAGGCTGGGAATGGCCAGAGCCGGTGGCTGCCTTCCCTTGTTGGGCTCCGTGGTGGGTGGTGCAGTCGAACCTGAAACTTCTATCAATGTCATATGGGCAAATCCAAGCGTCCTCCCTTCAGTGGGCAACACAATGCTTCAACTTCTATACAAAATTTTCCAACGTTCTTTCTAATTCAAAGAAAATCGGAAAACAAAGAATCGTTTCATGGTGTGTCACCTTTTTTGGTGGAAAAAGCAATATCTGGAAGTATTGGCGAGGTAAAATCTACAAAGAAACTTCGATCTGGTGACCTGCTGGTCGAAGTTAATTCTCCCAAACAAGCAAAACAAATTGTAAATCTGAAAACTTTTTCAACGATTCCCGTCTTAGTTAGTCCCCATCCATCATTAAATTCATCAAAAGGTGTTATATCTTGTGGTGAATTATTCAATGTCCCAATAGAGGAAATTACTCAAAAGCTAAAAAGTCAGGGAGTGACCCATGTGCGACGTATAACAATACGAAGAGATGGCCAGCTCCTGAATACTAAGCATCTGGTATTAACTTTCAATTCCTCTACTATACCAGAATATATTAAGGCTGGATATTTGCGCTTATCTGTTAGAGCATATGTGCCAAATCCTTTAAGGTGCTTCCAATGCCAGCGTTTCGGGCATTCAAAATCATCTTGCCGCGGAACAATGACATGCGCCCGCTGTGCAGAAGTCAATCACGACAGCACTAACTGCACTGGTTAGGAGAAATGTGTCAACTGCAAGGGTGACCACACATCTTTCTCCCGAAATTGTCCTGCCTGGAAACAGGAAAAAGAAATAATATCAACAAAAATAAAAAACAATATTTCTTATCAGGAAGCCCGCAAGCTCATTAAGTCAAAAATGCCTAATCCTGGAAATACCTATGCTTCTGTTGTAAAAAAGATATCTGCTACTATATCTACTCAATGGGATTTAGCCGACATCACAGCCTGTAACAGCTCAAAATCTTCTGAATCCGTTGCCCCCTCAGGGGCTCACCTACTATAGGTGAGTACGGGTGTCCCAATCCCGAGGTACCCAGGGATCTATACTCCCTTTATGTTTCCACTCCCCTACGCCTTCTGCTTTCGGCTGTGTCTTTCCTTCCCTCGACGGCAAGCGAGGGAGCTCTCCATGAGAAGCTGTCGCCGCTCTGTTTGCTTCCTGCTTCTCATGGACAGCCAAAACCCCACGTGTTGGCCGTGCGTGGCAACCCACTAGAAAGACGGGTGGTGCACTGTGGTCCCCGGTGTATCAATCGGCTGGTACCTAGTCACCTGAGTGGCTAGTCTGCTAGGGATCAAGCAAAGGGGTTACTCCTTGGGCTTGGCGTTAAGGGTGGTCACTGTCCCCGGGGGTAACTCCGAGCGTATAGGTTCCGGCTAGCACCAAGGTAAGCGCCGAGGCTGGGAATGGCCAGAGCCGGTGGCTGCCTTCCCTTGTTGGGCTCCGTGGTGGGCGGTGCCGTCGGGCCTGAATTTCTCTCAATATCACATGGGCTCTTCCAAAAAGTCTCCCTTCAGTGGGCATAATAAGAATCAAAAATTTGTCAACTTACAATCTACCAACTTTCATCATTTTGACTCCTTTTTTATAATGAAACGCGTGTCTGAAAATAATGAAACATTTAATAATATCTCCCCTTTTCTAGTACAAAAAGCTATTACAGCAACTGTTGGAGACGTGTCTTCCATTCGAAAAATGCGTTCAGGTGATTTGCTGGTGGAAGTCAGTTCTAAAAAACAAGCACAGCAAATCATTAAAATAAAAGCTTTGGCTACATATCCAGTGACAATTACACCTCATAATTCCTTAAACTATACTAAGGGAGTAATTACGTGCGGGGAATTGTTCAATGTCCCTCTTGAGGAAATAACAAAAGAGCTTAAACCTCAAGGAGTTACGCACGTACGTCAGATCAATATTAGACGGGATGGTCAAATTCAACCAACAAAACATTACATTCTAACGTTCCATAGTACCAAATTACCAGAATTTATATATGCAGGATACATAAAATTACCGGTTAGACAGTACATACCAAATCCGTTGAGATGCTTTCAATGCCAGCGTTTTGGGCATTCCAAAATTAATTGCCGCGGGACCCTAACTTGCGCCCGCTGTGCAGGAAAAGGCCATGAAAGCCAACAATGTAACGCAGAAGAAAAATGCGTGAATTGTGGCGAAAATCATACATCTTATTCTCGGACCTGTGAACGCTGGAAACTGGAAAAACAAATTACAACAATTAAAATAAAAGAGAATATATCGTATCCCGAAGCGAGACGGAAAATTGTAGCATTAACACCCAAACCTGGTTTAAGTTATGCATCCGCTGTTCAAAACTCCTATTGTAAAAACTGCTCTTGCACAAACTGTACAAAAAAAGGCATCAAAACAGAAACACAGGTAAAATTGTCTGATTCTGATACTGAAACTTCCCTGAATAGTACTCCTGATAATAGTAAACCAAATGTCACATTTAAACCAAAACAGAAATCAAATAAATCCCTCAAGCTAAAGCTCTCCAAACGTGGACTGGCTACTAAAGATCTTGCCAGTAAACTTAAAAAAACAACTTTAAGCAGTTCTGTTGCTCTGGGACTTGCGAACAAAGGTGTTGCTCATAAGGACTTAACGTCCATTTTTGGTGGCACATCAAAAAGTCCCGAAATCATCTCGCTCCATCCATCTGAGGAGGAGGATGAATTTGAAATGAGGTGCGATGTCACGCAACCTCCGAACACTGTTCCCACACCTTCCCTTGCAAAAAGACTTTCATAATGGGTACCTTCCTCTCTTGGAATTGTCGCGGCATTCGGTCCAAACTTCATGACATCAAGACCATTATTAACAACTTTCATCCAGTTTGCCTTGGTGTTCAAGAAACATTTTTGACACCAAACATTCCTATAAAACTGCGCGGTTATACCTGTATTCGAAAAGATGCAGACACAGGATCTCACAATTCTGGAGGTGTCTGTATCTTCACGTCAAATCTCCATCCGAGCTCACAACTAAATTTACATACTTCTCTACAGGCAGTGGCTGTGCAAGTTCACGTACGAACATTAGTCACAGTCTGCTGTATTTACTTACCGCCTCATGATGTCATCTGTCAACAAGACCTTGATAACCTAGTGGACCAGCTTCCTTCGCCTTTTATTTTACTCGGCGACTTCAACGCACATAGTACCTTATGGGGTTCGGAGAGTACAAATTCTCGTGGGAGACAGATTGAGCAGTTTATTGCCAATAACTGTCTCAGTTTACTAAACAACGAAGAAAAAACATACTTTCACGAACCAACACGTAGCTTCCATACAATTGATCTGGCCATATGTTCTCCTGAACTTCTGCTATTGCTGACCTTTGCAGTGAGCAGATATCTTTATAATAGTGATCATTTCCCTGTTATTGTCTCCCATGCTGATAGAAGTGGTGTGACTCATTGTCCTCCACGTTTCCTATTCCAGCGGGCAGACTGGGATGCTTTCATGCGATTGGCAAATGTCACAGAAACTATGGTCAATATTTGCGACATCACGGAAGCAGTGCAACATGTCGTTGATAACATAATAAGTGCCGCAAATGCCACCATCCCGAAGACTTCCCCACGTCTAAGAAAACTTCGTAGACCGTGGTGGAACGAAGCTTGTCGCGACAGTCATAAGAACCAAAAACGACTTTGGAATATTTTTAGAAGGTACCCTACAACAGAAAATCTAGTTGCTTTTAAGCGTGCCAGAGCCCTTGCTCGCCGAATACGCCGACGTAGTCAGAGGGAATCTTGGATTAAATTCGTGTCATCCATCACATCCACCACTTCCAGTAAACATTTGTGGAAGAAAGTAAAGGCTGCTAATGGGATATACAGTGAAACCCACATTCCTGTTTTAAATACAGGGAATATGGCGCATTCCGCCCCGTTAGATATTGCCAATATTCTCGGTCAAGCATTCGCACAAGTATCCGCAATAGATTCTTACAGCCCTGAATTTCTGGCATCTAAGAATCGCGCGGAACGGTTGCCTTTGCACTTTAAAGCCCAAAATACCAGTCAATATAACTGTGAATTCAGGATGTCTGAACTGGAAACGGCTTTATCTAAAGCCCATGATACTAGCCCTGGACCAGATGGGATGACGTATAATATGCTCCGCCATTTGAACGCAACTTCACTTTCAAATCTGTTATTATTATTTAACAGAATATGGATTGAACAGAAGTACCCTTCACAATGGCGAGAAGCAATTGTGATCCCAATATTAAAACCTGGCAAGGACGCATCTAACCCTCTGAACTACCGACCAATTGCTTTGACGAACTGCCTCTGCAAAACCTTTGAAAGAATGGTCAATGCACGTCTTATTCACGAATTGGAGAAACAAGGATGTATTCCCCCGTTGCAAAGTGGTTTCCGAAGAGGTAGATCTACTTATGATAACCTCGTACTACTGGAAACCGAAATTCGCAACACATTTGTTAGAAGGAACCACCTCGTCTCCATATTTTTTGACATTGAGAAGGCGTATGACCGGACATGGCGCTATGGAGTACTTTCTACACTTTTTAAATTTGGTTTTAGAGGAAACTTGCCCATCTTTTTACAGAATTTTTTATCATATCGGACTTTTAGAGTTCGTGTAGGCAACTTTTATTCTGATTCTTTTATTCAAGCTGAGGGAGTTCCGCAAGGAAGTGTCCTCAGTGTTACACTTTTTATTATTCACATTAGTCAAGTTTTATCTGTTTTACCTTCATCTATTCAAGCATCACTTTATGTTGATGACTTGCAGATTTCATGCCAGGGCAGCAATATGAATTTAATAGAGCGACAGTTGCAAAATGCCGTTAACAAAGTAGTAGCTTGGTGCGATAAAAACGGGCATACTATCTCTTCAGAGAAGAGCCGATGCGTTCATTTCTGCCGGAAACGAAATATCCATCTAGATCCTGTCATTAAAATACGAAATGCGCCTATCGCTGTTGTAGATGAGGTACGATTTCTGGGAGTAATTTTTGATAGAAAACTCTCCTTTCTTCCTCATATTTTAAACTTGCGGAAGAAATGTGAGGTAGCACTAAACATTTTAAAGGTACTCTCTAAAACATCTTGGGGTGCAGATCGGACATCTCTGCTCCATATTTACGAAGCAGTCATCCTCTCTCGCATGGATTATGGGTGCATAGTGTATGGTTCCGCTCGTGCTTCTTTCCTGCGACGATTGGATACCATTCACCATTCTGCCTTAAGGATTTGTTCCGGAGCGTTTCGTACCTCTCCTGTAGATAGCCTCTACTCTATTTGCAACCAGCTACCTCTTGACTTAAGACGCAAAAATTTGTCTGCTTGTTATTATTTCCGTGCAAAATCTTTTTCTTATCACCCCATCTCTAATATAAAGTTACCACTTAATCTTCGCAGACTATATGATGCTCGTTCCTCTCACATTCTTCCATTTAGTGAGAGAATGAAAGTACTTTTGCACGACTCAGGCCTTTCAAATGTTATCATTAAGACTGTAGATTTATTGTGTTTTCCCAGCTGGGATATCCCAAAATTTTCCTACATGAATCCCTTTACAGGCTTTGATAAATCTTCAAATGATCCAGCTATATTTAAACATCTGTTTTTGCATCATCGCTATCAATATTCTTCCTTTGTACCAATTTTTACGGATGGCTCAAAATCAGATGGGCATGTCGGTTGTGGCATAATTCTTCCGTCTGATACGTTGAGCTATCGTTTACATAATTGTTGTTCAGTATTCACTGCTGAGTTGATGGCAATTTTCTGGGCCCTTCAGAAAATTTCGCCTTTCCCTGAACGTAACTTTATTATTTATACCGATAGTATGAGTGCATTAGAGACACTTTCGCACTACAGCAATCGGATGCATCCGATTGCGATAAGAATCCTGTTTACTTGGCGTCTCCTTCAAAATGAAGGTTTTCATATCCTTTTTAGTTGGATCCCGAGTCACGTAGGCATTTCTGGGAATGAAGAAGCTGATTCCGTGGCAAAATCTGCAGACTCTTTTTTGTCCCATAAACTTCCATATTGTGACATTAAGAGATTTTTCATAAAACATATTCATTCAACATGGCAATTAACATGGGATTTGAAAACCGAGAATAAGCTTCATTCCGTCAAGCCTACAATTGGTTTATGGCCTGTTCACCCTATACGAGAGGTTGATGTGAAATTGACTCGCCTCCGTATAGGACACACCCGCTTTACTCATCGTCATCTCATCTTGGGTGAAAGGGTGCCAATTTGCCCTACTTGTCATATTGCTTTTAGTGTTAAACACATTTTAATTGAATGTCCTGATTTTAATGCTCATCGTCATAATTTTTTCAACTCGTCTTCTCTTAACTTGCAAGACCTGGTGGGTGAGAAATACCATCCAAATATTTTTAAATTTTTAAGAGCTATACGCTTCATCAACTGTATTTAACACTTTTTTCGTCTGGTTTTCATTTTATGTAAAATAAGTCTTCATTGCATGATTATTTTGCATTTGCATTAATCATTGTCTTTCGTTAAAATAGTTTTATAATATTTGTATTGACATTTTTATGGAGTTTTACTTACACTAACTTTTAAAATCGTTTTGGTTTAAATGTCTGTCTTGATTTTACCGTAAGCTTGGCGCAGTATAGCCAAAAATGGCTCTTGCGCCAATAAACCATACAACAACAACAACAACTGAATCCGTTGCAATAGTATCTAATCAAGGTAACTTGCCAAATCTACCGTTACCGCCTGTTTTATCTGTTTCTGAAGATACTTCTGTTTTACAGGACCTAAATGATTTTCAACTTGTGACTAACGTTAAAAAGTTTAAAAAGACCTCTCCGACTAAAACAAAACCTGTTACAAATATTGAAAAAGTCTCAAAATTTTATACTATTTCACCTCGTCAAATTCACACAACAGTGGTATCACAAAATACTGTCTCAAATGGGAAACCGACATTGAATACTAAGCCAATCACTTCGGCTCAAACTCAGTTGCTTCCTTCTGCCAACACTAAAATAAGTGCTCAATCTTCAGGAGGAACTAGAGTACAGCAGTCTCGAGAATCGGATGCAGATGCAGAGATGAGTTCTTCCACTGCTTCGGAAGGGGATATATTAGAATATGATATGTCTGAGGACTTGGAAGAGCCACCACAAGTTTTTAGTCCTCCACCCTCTACCAAACTTAAAGAAAAACGTAAATATATTATCCCTACGAAATATAAGAATTTGTAGCTTTGTGACATGCTTTTATTTTCTTTTGACCTTTAATTTAAACGAGTTGTTGCTAATTTTTTTTTTAAAACCCAAACTCGTTTTCTAGCACAGTATTTTACCATTATATCTATATTGTTTTTACTTCTGCTATATTTTTCCTATGCCCAAAATTTGATCTTTTAGACATGTATTTAATTTACCTTTTTTACACTCTGAAGGCTGACAAAATGTATTTTATCCATTTATAAATTTCACCTTAAAAAATTTCAATGTTTTTAAAGTTTTAACTCCTTTTATCTTGTATTACCATATGTTATATACCATGAACCTGTTTATCTACCATAAGCTTGGCGCAGCATAGCCAAACATGGCTCTTGTGCCAGAAAAATCAAACCAACCAACCGACTCGCAGAACACACATGCTATCCTTTTGTTATTACTTTCGAGTTTTATCAACCGAAAATAACCCTTTGAGGAAAATATTTTTGGATCACAGCACAGACAGGCTATTCAGTAACCGGTCTTCATGTATACCTCCTTTGGGACTACGAATTCGCCAATTACTTCCAGATGAATTTCAGACTCTTGATGTCAGCAATAGTGATTCATTTGTAAACCCCCCTTGGATCTGCAATAACATCACCTACCTGAATCCTTTTAAGAATCTATACAAAGCAGAGATATGTAGCTCTATTTTCAAATCTATTTTTCTTTCCCACAGACAATTATTTCATGATTATCTACCCATTTATACAGATGGCTCTAAATCTGATACAAATACTGGTTGCGCTTTTGTTTGTGAGAACCCCTCAGGGGCTCACCTACTATAGGTGAGTACGGGTGTCCCAATCCCGAGGTACCCAGGGATCTATACTCCCTTTCAGTTCGCTCTCCCCTACGCCTTCTGCTTTCTGCTGTGTCTTTCCTTCCCTCGACGGCAAGCGAGGGAGCTCTCCATGAGAAGCTGTCGCCGCTCTGTTTGCTTCTTGCTTCTCATGGACAGCCAAAACCCCACGTGTTTGCCGTGCGTGGCGACCCATTTGAAAGACGGGTGGTGCACTGTTGTCCCCGGTGTATCAATCGGCTGGTACCTAGTCACCTGAGTGGCTAGTCTGCTAGGGATCAAGCGAAGGGGCTACTCCTTGGGCTTGGCGTTAAGGGTGGTCACTGTCCCCGGGGGGTAGCTCCCAGCGTATAGGTACCGATTAGCACTAGGGTAAGTACCGAGGTTGGAAATATCCAGAGCCGGTGGCTGCCTTCCCTTGTTGGGCTCCGTGGTGGGCGGTGCCGTCGGACCCGAATCACTTATCATATCGTATGGGGCCTAAAAACTTAAATCAACAAACGACATTTAAAAATACAGAAAAATATTACGACCATTTTTTTGTCATTAAAAGACTTTCTGAAAATAAAGAGACATTTCACACGGTCTCTCCGTTCCTTGTAGAAAAAGCCGTTTCTGGAACACTTGGGGAAGTTTCTGCTATTCGCAAACTTCGTTCGGGAGATTTGTTGGTGGAAATTAATTCTCGAAAACAATCTCATCAAATTCTCAAACTGAAAGCATTGGCTACAATTCCCATTTCTGTAAGCGCGCATACATCTCTTAATTCTTCTAAAGGTGTTATTACATGTGGGGAGTTATTTCATACATCAATTGAAGAAATTACAAATGACCTAAAACCTGAAGGAGTGATACATGTACGCCGTATCTCAATTCGGCGGGATGGACAACTCCTCCCTACAAAGCACCTCGTTCTTACCTTCCAAATGCCTACCTTGCCAGAAGTAGTTAAAATAGGATATATGAGATTGAAAGTGCGTCCTTTTATACCTAACCCTCTGAGATGCTTTCAATGCCAACGTTTTGGGCACTCTAAGATCGCCTGCCGCGGGACACTTACTTGCGCCCGTTGTGCAGAGAAAGGACATGATAGCCAGCAGTGCACCTCATCTGCAAAGTGCGTCAACTGTGATGGCGAACATACTTCCTTTTCCAGATCATGTCCACGTTGGAGGTTGGAAAAAGAAATTATAACTTTGAAAACAAAAGAACAAATTTCTTATCCAGAAGCGAAAAGAAAAATCGAGGCACAGACACCTTCCCCTGGGGTCAGCTATGCATCAGCTGTTAAAAAATCATATTGTAAAAACTGTTCATGTAAAAATTGTGTGCAGATTGTTGCTGAAAAAGTTCCTCCCGCAAAAACATCCGAATCTGATACAGAACCTTCCACAAACAGTGCTCCTGAATCTCACGATCCACCGAAACGTAAACCAAAACCAAAGCCTCCACGTGCTCTTAAATTAAAGCTTTCGAAACACGGCCTTTCACAAGAAATGATTTCGGAAAAATTTAAATCAAAATTGAAAAAATCCAATATTCGAAATTCGGTTGCTCTGGGACTTGCAACTACGGGGACAGTCCAAAAGGATTTACCTACTATTTTTGGAGGATTGTCCAAAAGTCCTGATTCAATTGCTCTCCATCCATCCGACGAAGAGGAGGATGACCTTGAAATGAGTTGTGAAATAACGCCAACTCAAACTAACGCCCTTTATAATTCCCACGCTAAAAAACTCTCTTAATGGGTACCTTTTTCTCGTGGAATTGTCGCGGCATTCGGACAAAGCTAACTGACATCAAAGTTCTCATTAATAAATCAAATCCTGTTTGCGTAGCTCTTCAAGAGACATTTTTGAAACCAAATATTCACTTCAAATTAAGAGGTTATAATTGTGCAAGGAAGGATAACGAAACTGGTGCATCATTCTCTGGTGGAGTGTGCATTTTAACCTCCAACTTTTATCCCAGTACTATCCTTAATCTACGCACTAACTTGCAAGCCGTGGCTGTGCAGATTCATGTCAAATCCTTAGTCACGGTCTGTTGCCTTTACTTGCCTCCAAATGGGGTTATTTCGCAGGACGATTTGAATACTTTGGTTGATCAGCTTCCAACTCCTTTCATTTTGCTTGGTGATTTTAACGGGCATAGTACTTTGTGGGGTTCGGATAGCACTAACTCCCGTGGGCGACAGATAGAACAATTCATTTCTGATAACTGTCTCTGTCTGCTCAATAACAACGAAAAGACATACTTTCATGAACCCACTCGTACTTTCCATTCCCTTGACCTCGCTATTTGCTCTCCGGCAATTTTTCCCATTATTGAATTTGGCAGTTGAAAGCGATTTACATAATAGTGATCATTTTCCTCTTGTCATCTCTCATGATGATAATAGTAATTTGATGCAAAGCCCACCAACATACATTTTCCAAAAAGCAGATTGGGCTACATTTACTAAGCTTGCATTGATTACAGAAGAAATGATTTCATCTGCCGATATTAGTGAGGCTGTCCAAAATGTCACTGATTGCATTATTAAGGCCGCTGATGCTTCAATTCCAAAGCGTACCCCTCTTCCACGCAAATTTCTCAAACCATGGTGGAATGATGCATGTCGCAATGCTTATAAAGAACAAAGAAAATTTTGGGGTATTTTCCGCAGGTATCCTACGACGGAAAATCTTGTTGCATTTAAAAGAGCAAGAGCAAATGCTCGTCGAATTCGGCGCCGCAGTCAAAAAGAATCTTGGCAAAGTTTTATATCCACCATCACTTCCAATACATCTAGTGCACAGCTGTGGAAGAAAGTTAAAGCGGCAAACGGAATTTATAAAGAATTCGCTTTCCCCATCTTAAATACAGAAACGGCTTCATATTCCTCGCCACTTGATATTGCAAATGTTATTGGAGAAACCTTCGCTGATGTTTCAAGCTCTGTTCCTAATAATCCGACTTTTCGTGCGATTAAGAGACAAGCTGAACAAGTGCCTTTGAAGTTTAGAACCCGCATGGTCCTCTCTTATAACAATAACTTTAAGATAGTGGAATTAAGGAACGCTCTTTCTCGTACTCGAGATACTAGCCCAGGTGTCGACGGGATTACCTACAATATGCTTCGACATTTAGACGAAACCTCTCTTTTGCACCTCCTGCACTTGTTTAACAGAATCTGGAGTGAGCAAACTTTTCCTGAACAATGGTATGAAGCCATTGTGATACCTATCCTTAAACCTGGGAAGGTTCCTACCAATCCCTCAAACTATAGGCCAATTGCTTTAACTAGTTGTCTTTGTAAAACGCTCGAACGCATGATAAATGCTCGTTTACTCTACGAACTGGAGAAAAATGGGTATATTTCACCTTTCCAAAGTGGTTTCCGTCGAGGACGTTCTACCAGTGACAACTTAATTATGCTTGAATCTCAGATTCGGAATGCGTTTGTCCGGAGAAACCATCTAGTTTCTATATTCTTTGATATAGAAAAGGCGTACGATCGTACGTGGCGGTATGGTATTCTCCGTGCCTTAGGTGATTTTGGTTTTAAGGGTAACTTGCCAGTTTTTATTCAAAATTTTTTAAAATTTCGTACATTTCGAGTCCGTATTGGTAATACATTTTCTCATCATTTTATTCAAAATGAGGGTGTTCCTCAAGGAAGTGTTTTGAGTGTCACTCTTTTTATTCTTCATATAAGCAAAATCCTTCATGTTTTGCCATCATCGGTTTGTGGAACATTATATGTGGATGATTTACAAATCTCCTGTCAGGGGTCTAACATGAATTTAATAGAGCGACAACTCCAGAGAACTGTTAACAAACTTACTTCATGATGTGACGAGAATGGGCATACTCTATCCCCTGAGAAGAGCCGTTGCGTACACTTTTGTCGGAAACGGAGTCTCCACCCTGATCCTGTGATACAAATTCGAGGTGTTGATATTCCAGTTGTTGAAGAGGTACGTTTCTTGGGTGTCATATTTGACCGGAAACTCACTTTCCTTCCGCATGTCCTTCACTTGCGAAAGAGGTGTGAAAAATCCCTCAACATCCTAAAAGTCCTCTCGACTACCAGATGGGGGGCAGATCGAACATCTCTACTTCGTATCTATCAGTCTGTTATTCTATCAAGAATTGATTATGGATGCGAAATATATGGTACAGCTCGTTCTAGTGTTCTCCGAAATTTAGACACAGTACACAACAGTGCTTTGCGTATCTGTTCTGGAGCCTTTCGTACATCACCAGTTCATAGTTTATATGTGATTTGTCATCAACTTCCACTTCATCTGAGACGAAAAAAATTATCTGAACTATATTTTTTCCGTATAGAATCTTTCATCAATCATCCTATTCGTCGAGTGAATTTACCTATTGGTTTGGGACGATTATATAATGCACGTCCTTCTAATATCCTACCTTTTCGTGAAAGGATAACAAGGACTTTCGCTGATCCAGGAATTTTAAATCTGCAGGTTCATAATACTACCGCTTATGCTTTGCCACCCTGGGATATCCCAGAAATATCATATCTTAACCCTTTTCTCGCTTATGACAAGTCTACCACTTCATCTGTTGTCTTTCAACAACTTTTTCTATATCACCGCAATGAATATTCTACACACATTCCTGTTTTTACGGATGGCTCAAAGACAGCTTATCAAGTAGGTTGTGCTGTCGTCATTGCTGAGGACACAGGCAGCTTTCAGTTGAGTACTTTGTGTTCAGTTTTAACTGCTGAACTAATGGCAATTATGATTGCTCTTGAAAAAATTTCTAACCTCACTTACTACAAATTCTGCATTTATTCTGATAGTATGAGTGCTCTGGAGGCCCTCAGCCATCCTCATACTAAAACACATCCACTAGCTGTAGATATCCTACATCTTTGGAGAGATTTGCAAGCTCAGAACTACCAAATTTTATTTTGTTGGTTACCTGGCCATGTTGGCATTGTTGGCAATGAATCTGCTGATGCTGCAGCAAAGACAGCATCCACTTCTCTACAACGAGCTATTCCGTACACAGATTTAAAAAAATATATTTCTCAACGTATTTTTCATTTATGGAAAGAATCATGGGATTTGCAGATTTCTAATAAGCTGCATTCTATTCAGCCTGACATCACTTTGTGGCCGGTAGTTCCAGTACGCGAGTTGGACGTCAAATTGACTCGGCTTCGCATTGGCCATACTCGCCTCACACATAAACATCTTCTATTTGGTGAGCGATGTCCAGTCTGTAATGCGTGTGATGTTAATTTAACTGTTATTCATATTTTATCAGAATGTCCAATTTTTAATTCTCATCGATTACGTTTATTCGGTAAATCATCTTCAAACATTCGTGACTTGGTGGGAGAACATCCCCACCCAAATATTTTTACTTTCTTGAAAGAAATTGGTGTTTTCCATTTTATTTAACTTGTTCAATTTTATCTCCACATTTCATGGTTTTTGAAAATTTTACTTTAACTTTTTAGAGCTTCACTGAATATTTTTTATCTTCAACCATATGTTTGGCGCAGCATAGCCAGATATGGCTCTTGTGCCACAAAATCAGAAATCAGAAATCAGATTTGTTTGTGAGAATGACATTGTAAGTTATAAACTTCACGATTTCACCTCTGTTTTTACCTCTGAATTGACAGCATTGTATATATCATTAAAATATCTTTCTGAAAAAAGTCCAGTAAAAGCCATTATTTACTCTGACTCTTTGAGTGCTTTGGAATCCTTGAATGGTGGTAAGAATTCTCATAGTCTTACATGGGAAATCAAGCGTTTGCAATCCCATCTGCATAGGAGAGGTTTTACAATTTTATTTTCATGGATACCAGCGCATGTCGGCATAACAGGAAATGAACAGGCAGATACTGCAGCTAAATTTGCTACTACATATCGCCCTCAACCTCTTCATTACATTGATATAAAGAGCACAATACGTAAGTGGATGCTGAAGACTTGGCAAAATGACTGGAATCAAGAAGTAAATAACAAACTCCACGATGTGAAACCGTATATTATGACATGGACTTCAACTTTCAACAGAAAATTTGATGTAATTTTAACTAGACTGCGTATTGGCCATTCACGTATCACACACAGACATTTACTATTCGGTGAATCTCCACCTGTGTGCGGTTCGTGCAATGTTCCACTGACTACACGTCATATTTTAATTGAATGTTCGGATTTTTATAGAGCGCATTAACTTTTTTAACTCCTCTGATTTTAACTAGTCTTTCCTTATAGGAGAAAGACCCCATAAAAATTTATTTCCGTTCTTAAAGAAAATTGGAATTTTTAATGAAATTTAAATTTACGATTATAGTACTTTTACCTACTGTTTTACCAGTTTTTTACGTTGTATCTTAAGGAACTAAATAGAAACTCGACAAATGAACTGTGTTTTCGGTGCAGCATATCCTAGAAAAGGATCTTGCGCCAGAGAATTATCACATCCATCCATCCATTTAGTGAGAGAGCGAAAGTACTTTTGCATGACTCGGGCCTTTCAAATGTTACAATTAAGACGGTAGATTTATTTTGTTTTCCCCCTTGGGATATACCACAATTTTCTTACATGAATCCTTTCTCAGGATTTAATAAATCGTCAAATGATCCAATTATTTTCAAATTCCTGTTTTTGCATCATCGCTGTCGTTATTCCTCCTTTATACCAATTTTTACGGATGGCTCAAAATCAGATGGCCATGTTGGATGTGGCATAATTCTTCCTTCTGATACAATGAACTATCGTTTACATAATTGCTGTTCAGTATTCACTGCTGAGTTGATGGCAATTTTCTGTGCTCTGGAAAAAATTTCGCCCTCCCCTCAGCGTAACTTCATTATTTATACCGATAGTTTGAGTGCTCTGGAGACACTCTCGCACTATAGCAATCGGATGCATCCGATTGCGATTAGAATACTATTTACTTGGCGTCTCCTACAAAATGAAGGCTTTCATACCCTTTTTTGTTGGATCCCGAGTCACGTAGGCATATCTGGGAATGAAGAAGCCGATTCAGCGGCAAAATCTGCTGACTCTTTTTTTGTCCCATAAACTTCCATATTGCGACATTAAGAGATTTTTCATTAAACATATTTATTCAACATGGCAATTAACATGGGATTTGAAGACGGAGAATAAACTTCATTCCGTCAAGCCTACAGTTGGTTTATGGCCTGTTCACCCTATACGGGAGGTTGATGTGAAATTGACTCGCCTCCGTATAGGACACACCCGTTTTACTCACCGTCATCTCATCTTGGGTGAAAGGGTGCCAATTTGCCCCACTTGTCATATTGCTTTTAGTGTCAAACATATTTTAATTGAGTGTCCCGATTTTAATGTTCATCGTCATAATTTTTTCTACTCGTCTTCTCTTAACTTGCAAGACCTAGTGGGTGAAAAATGCCACGCAAATATTTTTAAATTTTTAAGAGCTATTGGTTTCATTAACTATATATAACACCTATTTCATCTGTTTGTTCTTCCGTTTATGTTAAATGTATTTTATTATATGATTATTTTACATTTACGTTAATCATTGTCCTACGTTAAGACGGTTTTTTAATATTTGTGTTGAGACTCTACCTGAATTTCATTTCATTCAGTCGTTTCTCCGCTAATAAGATTCAAAGATGTGGGATCGTAATGTGAAATAATCCACTCGTTATTAATCTGACTCCATTTTATTATCTATCTAAATTACAATTCTATTTACATGCTATATTTATATTTAGTTGCCATATACAAAAACATACATTGGTTTCGCGCGCAGTTAATTCTGATTTTAGAGTTGTAAAAGCAAGTTATAACTCTAGTATGATTAAAGTTAAAATTAGTTTTTTAGCCAAAGGCGCTCGTAACATCCTCCCACCTTTTGATTTTTAAATTAGGAGGTTACAAAATCAAAATTAACAAAATATTGCATTCAAAATATTTAGAAATCAAAACATGAAATGCACATATTTGAAAAGTACATAATAAAGTTCAAAAGTTAGTTAAAACGTGAAGGTTTAACCACTCTTCTTCCACTTCTAGTTTTTGTTTCATAGTCGTTTTCTTTCCACCAAAGAAATCGCAAAACATCTTGATCCTCTTTTGCAATTGAGATTTGAAGAAAGGCTTTTTTTATATCAGAAATTACCCCAATGTTATTTTGTCTGAATTTTCTTAAAATGGGTGGAATTTGCTCTATTAAATTTGGTCCCTTTTCCAGACAGTCATTTAAGGACGGAACTTTCTTAACTCGACAAGAAGCGTCAAACACTGGACGTACTTTGGTTGATGAGTTTTCCTTAAAAACACCTCGGTGTGGCAAATAATAACTTGGATTTCCCTCCTCCATTTTGGGCACTTTCTCTATTATATTTTCCTCAAGCCATTCTTCAAAAACAGCCTCATATTCTGCATATTTCTTTTCATCTTTTAACTTTTGTGAAGTACGGATACAACGTTGTTCAGCTGTTGATCTATTGTCTTGTAGAATTTCTTTTGCTTCTATCCAAGGTAGCTTAACTATGTATCTGCCATTTTCATCTCTATCCACTGTTTTCATAAAATGATCCATTGCGTTTCTTTTCATTTCTTCTTTAGATTTAGTTTCAACTGGATCCATAATACCTAAAGTTTCTAATTTCCAAAGATCAGCGATAGAGCTATTTTGTATTAGCATTGAAGTCACCAGTTGAGCGGAAGTATTTTCCTCTTTTCCTCCAAAAACTTTACCCATGATCAGCCAGCCTAATTTTGTTTCATATGCTACTAATCCACATTTCAGAGCATATATATTTCCTGAGAATAACTGTCCGCAAAAGTCAGCTCCTATCAGCAATTCAATGTCCGGACAATCTTTGCCTTGATCAGAGAGTATTATATTCTTTTTCTTCAACTCCTTTTGCCAATTTCCTTTGTGGATCCGAGGTATTTTTCCGCATATAATTGGTTGATCAAGGACTTGCATATCGTAAGTGAATCCCGTATTCAAATTCTGAAGGGTTATTTCATATAGTCCATGATCTTGTTTTTCTAACGTAGATCCACCAAATACCGAATGTATGATATTTTTAACTTCAATGGGCCTCAGATTCATTTCTTTAATTGTTTTCTCTAATAAGTATGATCGCTGCGAACCACTGTCAATAAGAGCTCGTACTCTGCGTGTTTTTCCTTCTGCTTTAATATTAACTTGCAATGTTTGAAGGAGAACTTCTTCAGCAGCACACTGATTGGATAAATTGACATTTAGATTCTCTTCCACCTCAGGTGTTTTGACTTTTGGTTTGTTTGTTGGCAGATCTGGACACATCAAAGTCCAATGCCTCTTATTACAAAGCAGGCACTGTACATTTGACTTGCAAATTCTTGACCTATGGCCAGGCTTTAAACAAGTGAAGCAGCATTTTTTATTTTTCAAAATCTTTTGTTTCTTTTCAAAATCAAATTTTTTGGCATTGTAACATTCTTTGCTTTCGTGAGGGTTTTCACAAAAAACGCAGATGGTATTATGTTTTCTTTTTTCTGTACCTCCTGAAAACAAATCTGTAGCAGTAGCCACAGAATCAGAATTCCTCTCCTTACACACCTTAGGCGCAAATCCTGATTTCGCTAAGCGAATTCTTTCCTCACCTTCTATTTCTGTTTTCAGAAAGAGTAATAAGTTTTTCAGTTTTTCTGAATAAGCATTGCTTTCCGGGTCATGATTTGCTATTATAATTGGATTACGCAGCCATACCCTGAAAATATCTTCAGGTATGCAGGATTCCACCAGGGGGAAAAGCATTGCTGAATACTTGTCTGATGTTAAACCAATTGATTCTAGAGCTCTTAAGTAAGTTTCTAATTTATCATAAATTTGCGACGTGCTTAATTTCCTTTTAGCTTCTGAAGCATTTATTATAACTAATTTTAGTAGCTCACGAACGTAGTATTCAATAAGCAACTCATCCTTTCCGAAACGCGATTTTAAACTTTCTATTGCCTTGCAATAATTCGCATTTGTTGGAGGATAACTGTCTATAATTTCCCGAGCTCTAGTTCCTTCACTTACACATTGGATCAAATATTGAAATTTGTCTTCATTTTCTAATTTATCATCATCATGAATACGCTTAAATTGACTCCAGAAAGCCAGCCAATTCTTAATTTCACCGTTAAATTTAACGAGTTCTATTTTAGGTAACTTACGTTTTCGTTTAATTCTAGCAGAAACAGAACCAACGCTTTCCTTTTCAGCGTAAGAAAGTTTAGTCAAATATATGTCCACATTTACTTTCGCATCAATCATTTTTGTGCTGTATTCTTCGATTTTCATATACTCATCTTCATACTTTTCGGTATCAGAATTTTCCAGAAGAAAACTACATATTTCATTATCTAATTTGGCCAAATCCGAATAAATTCGTTCCAAATTGCCGAAAAGTGATTTAATCTCTTTTTCCTGAGGTTCATCGACCTTTAATCTTTCAATTAAAACATTATACGTTTTCGTAAAGTTAGATCTAATAGGTGATCGCTTCTTAACGGACATCTCCATTTTTATTTCACTACTTAATTCTTATTGCAAATAAAAACAGACGTACCGTATTTTTAGCAATCACGTCCGGGTTCACCACAATGTTGAAACTCTACCTGAATTTCATTTCATTCAGTCGTTTCTCCGCTAATAAGATTCAAAGATGTGGGATCGTAATGTGAAATAATCCACTCGTTATTAATCTGACTCCATTTTATTATCTATCTAAATTACAATTCTATTTACATGCTATATTTATATTTAGTTGCCATATACAAAAACATACATTGGTTTCGCGCGCAGTTAATTCTGATTTTAGAGTTGTAAAAGCAAGTTATAACTCTAGTATGATTAAAGTTAAAATTAGTTTTTTAGCCAAAGGCGCTCGTAACAATTTGTATCGACGCATTTTACGTGGTTTTTATTGCTTTCACTTGTTTTTAAAATGTCTTGTTTTAAATGTCTGATCTGATTTTACCGTATGCTTGGCGCAGTATAGCCAAATATGGCTCTTGCGCCAATAAACCATATACTACTACTACTACTCGTTATCGGTATTCATCTTTTGCGCCAATTTTCACGGATGGCTCGAAATCAGAAGGTCATGTTGGTTGCGGCATAATTCTTCCTTCTGATACACTGAGCCACCGTCTACACAATTGTTGCTCCATTTTTACTGCTGAGTTGGTGGCTATTTTCTTTGCCCTTCAGAAAATTTCAACCTCCACTCAGCGTAAATTTGCCATCTATACCGATATCATGAGTGCTTTAGAGACCCTTTCACACTACCACAATCGGATGCATCCGATTGCTATTAGAATTTTATTCACTTTACGTCTTTTACAAAATGAAGGCTTCCAGTTTATTTTCTGTTGGGTTCCGAGTCACGTAGGTATTCAAGGAAATGAAAAAGCAGATTCAGCTGCAAAATCTGCAACGTCATTTTTGAGCATTGGACTTCCCTTTCATGATATCAAAACGTCCATCTCTTGTCAAATTTTTTCTGACTGGCAAAAGTCATGGGATCTGCAAATACAAAATAAGTTGCATTCTGTGAAAACTGACATTATTTTATGGCCTGTACATCCTATACGTGAGATGGATGTTAAATTGACACGTCTCCGTATAGGACACACTCGTTTCACCCACAGACATTTAATATTTGGCGAAAATGCGCCTACATGCAACAGATGCCGAGTAAATTTTACTATTCACCATATTTTAATTGACTGTCCTGTTTTCAGTTCTTATCGTGTTCGTTTTTTTACCTCGTCTTCCTTGACTTTACAAGACTTGGTGGGTGAAATACACCACCCAAATATTTTTAAATTCTTAAGAGCGATTGGTCTTTATACTTGCATTTAGCATTTTTTTTTCCCTATTTCGTATTTAAATATTTGGTTTCCACTTTGCATTAGGTTTTTTTTTTAAATTTGGAGGAATCATAAATTGTTCGTTAAAACTATCTTTTATTTTCAAATTATAGAATTTTATTATCATATTTTAGGCTATTTTATCTTCATATGTGAACTTCATAAAGAATAAATGTGCTTTTAAACCTATTCTAATGTTACCATATGATTGGCGCAGTATGGCCAAGTGTGGCTCTTGCGCCAATAAACCATACAAAACCAACCAACCAATCTGTCAGATCGAGAATTACTGATATTCACCTTGTATCATTTTGAAATTAATACTATCGACAACTTATTTCTTGAGATAAGAATAAAAGTAGCTGAAGATGCCTCGTGCAAAAAAAAGAAGCATTGGTATGAGTTTGTCTTTTTTCTTCTTTTTATATAATATTTTTTAAATAGACCAATATTTTCAAAAAGAAAAACCCCCCTCGCCAATATAAACCTTGTTTATTTTGGCCAGGCTAACAAGCGGGTTTGAAATCTTTACTGTAAAAAGTGAGAAAAATTTATGAAAAAGTTAATCACTTTAAAATGCAATTGGAACAAGATTTTGAAGAACGAATTTTGGAATGGATGTGATACTCACATATACATATTGGCATATTGAGTCAAAAATATTGAAAAATTTCAGTTTTCGTAATGGAAAAACTCTGTGATACTAATACTACGTTAATTACTTTTTCGACCTATATAAGCCTGTCTTCTTGAGTAATTTTCATCGCACCAATCATAGCCTGAAAGTACATAAACATCATGAATGCTTAGATTTTTGTTTTCAGATCCCCTTATATAAGAGTATTGTGCCCGTATATGAGAGTAATGAAAAAACGTATATGCATTTTTGGTGCTAATTTCTTCTTACGACTGAAACCAGAATTCGAACTATAACAGAAAAAAGAAAGGATTTCAAATTTAGTAATAAAATAACCTACCAAATTTAAGTTGTTGCTATTTACCTTATTGCATTTATGTGTATGTTAAAGTAAAGACAGACAGTTAATTTCTTGATGGATTCGGTTCAAAATATCATACGGATCTATATTTTTGGTACTAAATCTGTGCATGAAATTTTATATATCTAGCATTTTATGTTTTGAAATTATCGTGTTCACCTATACTTTTCAATGAAATCAATTTTATTTCCAGACAATTCTTTAATCTTTTAAGATTTTAATGTTACAGAATGCTATTTATTGCTTCAGTCATTGCATTTATTTTCACGCAGTGACTATATTAAATGTATTTATTTTCGTTTATATTCGCTGCTATTTATTTTAATTAGGAGAAAAATATCAAAATATTAACTATTCAAGTCTAATACATTGTCATGCACCGACTTTTCGAATTAGAAGCGCAAATATTCTTTAAGTTTTCTAAGCATTGCTTTTGACAACTCTTTAGAATACGATGCTGGTTGTATTCGCTCACATCTTTCATCTGTGTAGCTCTAACTTTTAGCAAATTAGTGGTAAAAAATGACGGTAACGATGATTTTTTAAAAATTTTATTTCTTAATAAACAAAATTTGTCTATACCTTCCGATTTACTGACTGAAATTTTTAAAAACTAAAGATGAGAAAATTAAGAAATTTCGCATCTTTGCAAATTTTATCTTCACATGTTACTTGTCAAATGGAAAGTGAAATTTTTTTCTGAAGAGACAAATATTTACATAAAAGTCTAATTTAAAGTATTAATTTAAAGTTTTGTCGGTGGTTTTCAAGCAGTGCGATTTTTTCAAACTTCCGCATTATATCAAAGACGATATTTTATTGTAATTTGAAACATTTTGTCGATCTAATGTACATTCTAATCAAAATCTTTTTTAAAATCGCAATCTTAACTATTAAAAAAATCGCAGCTAAACTTAATGTTAACAGAAGTAGTCCCCCTGAAACTTTTTCATATACTCTCTAATAATGATTTTTATAATTAAATCAATTAATAATTAATTAATGATTTAAATACATCTCTCTAATAAAATATCGTCCTTCCCCCTACCACAAAAATGGACCTTAATAAAGGTCGTATACACAAAGGGTGTCCAAATTTTTATTTTCAAAGCCCGTAAATGAGAGTATTGTGCTTCTTAATACAGTAGACTCCCGATTATCCGCGGAGCGGATTATCTGCGCCTGCCTCATTTAATTTTTTTTTTTTTTTTTTTGCTTCTAAGCAAAGAGAAAGTGCTTCCAAAGCAAGAAGCAAACACAAATGACTGATTTCTTCAAAAAAGTGTAGTAGCAAAGAGAAAGTGCTTCCAAAGCAAGAAGCAAACACAAATGACTGATTTCTTCAAAAAAGTGTAGTTTTACAGTTATGCTTTTGTAATTACATAATACATTACAGTATTAAAACAGTACATATGTATTAATTTTTCTGTGTATCCTTGACACCTCTCGTAAGTACAAAGCACTTTTCTGTTTTCATTAACAAAATGCATTTTAGGTTAGTTTTGAGTGATATACTAAAATATTAAGCGTTAGTTAAATGACTGTTTTCTCTTTTGCTATACCCGTTTTTAGCTTTTTTCGGATTATCCGCGATTTTTGTTATCCGCGGCGGCCGCGCCACCTAATTCCGCGGATAATCGGGAGTGTACTGTATAGCTTTGTAGGGATGACGAATATTTTCAGAGCGGTTATTACGTAACCAATATCAAAAAGTCACAAATACAAGTGATCAATACTTTTCAAAGAGGGGTGTGATTCAAATCCTTCATACGATCTTACTGATGATAATTTCGATTACAAGTGTTGGATCACGATAGAAACTAACAATCGATACGATATCACTGAAATTTGCCGGAGCGGTGACGATACGATCTGTCCAATGGAAGCCCTCGAAAGAAATCTGTGATTGGATTGAAAAGTGAACGGACCGGTTATTGGAATTATCGTATCGTATCATTGAATTGCATATCACTGAAATTTATCGCAGCGGTGATTTCACCGGAAAGTGCAAGGCTTCACTGGAAAGTGCGAAGTCACCACTCCACTTTACGGGAGTGACTGATATTCGTATTTGATGATGCACTATTCGATACAGATCATTTTTTATTGCTCGTGACATGATTGACTTTGATTACATGTACTCTGTTTACTGCTGGCGCCATCTATTGGTAGAATATAGGACTAAAGTAAACATTTTAAAGAAATGACATATATTTTTAACTCATCTTTTCCAGAAAATGGTTCACTCTAATAAATAAATTAAATAAATAGTTTTGAGAAAAAAAAAATTTAAGAAGTAAGCTGAAACAGATAAATTAATTCAATCACACGTTAATTAAATTAGTAAATTAAGTATTAATTACAATTAATAAATTTTATATTTAATATTAAGTAATAATTTTTAATTAATAATATGATTGAAATAACAGATATTTGGAACGCATATTTAAAAATAACAATAGCAATATTATTTGTTATTCAAAAAATCGTGGATTATGCATCTCTATAGCTTTGCAAACTGCGTGCGTATTTTAGGAACGGTTTCTTCTACCGATTGGAACCCGAATTCCAATTATAACAGAAAAACAGGACTGCAATTTTAGTAATAAATTATCTATCAGAAAAGTGATAAATTTTTTTTATTGTTTATCAAAATTATTTTTTTCTGAACCGATGGCAGATTTTTCCAGTATTTATAGACTTTATAAAGTGACATCTGTAAAATTTTTATTATACATGATATACAAAAAAATATTTTTGTAACTGTCGAACTTATATTCAGTAGTACGCTTCTTATAAGTTAATCGTCATCGTTCGGCGCTTGACGGTTATTGTGCCAGGGCATCTATAGCGCATATTCCAGATATAGAAGAAAAGTAAGAATTTTTTTTTAAATTATTATCCTATTCTGATTTATGTAATATTTAATATCATCATTTATTCTTAAATTTCAATTTATTAATAACTTTATATATTTTAGGTACTTTGAATGGAAACAACTGACACTGTGAACGAAAAAAGTATGGATGGTGAGAAGTGGTCTGATGTTATGAAACAAGAACAAAGGGATCGTCGGTAAGTATTTATTATTTAAATCTATTATTGCATGCTACGCATTTCAATTCTTTCTACAAATTTGTATTTTACTATGGAAGCATTAATTTAAATAACGTTTTGCTTTGAATTCTGTTTGACTTAGGCCTAAATAGTTAGAACTCTAGGAATGTGTGCAAATGTATATTATGAATTTTAATTACTGTCATTACAATATTGTATGGTGAACAGATTTTGTTTCAAAGTTGTGGTTGATGGCGACCATGTGTCAATAGTTGATACTTTTTATTTTTCAAAATTGTGTTACATTTTAAGCTATTTTGTAAAATTAATTGGTTATTCATTATAGTCATCATGTTATAATTATAAAAATATTTTATAAGCTGTAATTTTTGTTTTTCTGTTAACCCTTAAACATTCTTCCTGTTGTTGATTGATTTTATTTCAAGAGGCTTTTAAAGTTCCATATGATGTTCTTTATTATGTTCATCCTTCAATTTATTTTATGATCTTTACAGTTGATCTTGCCTTCAAAGCACTTGGGTATCGTTGGAAAATTGCTGTGTATACATTGCCATCTTTACAGATAAACAATTTATATCATTTGTTTTTTCATATAACTCTGTTTGACAGGTAAAAATGCGATATAAGAAATCTGAATTATTGTTTTCAGTGCCTTTAAAAACATTTAATTTAGAATGTCTCAACTATTATTGTTTTTATTGGTTCTCTGTAACATAAAGTGAAACATTGGCACATGCAAACAAGTGGTAATTTCTGACCCAAATTCCAACTAAAATTTTCAATTTTGTTTTCTTTCTCTATTTGCTGTTTTGGTTGTTATTTAAAGTCCAGAAAGACAACCATGGCTGACTATAAGAAACTCTTAGAATTTTTTTTTTATTGATAGAAAAATAGTAATGTGGAAGAAATTCTACATTATATTGCAAGTGAAGAAAGTAAATTATTAATAAGATGGAATTTTTCTATATTAAAAATTACATTATTTGTTTATATTATGAATGTCAGCGTATCTGGTACTATTATCTTTCTGCTTTCTTCCCTTTTCTATGTGTTTTATTACGTGATAATTTAAGAGCAAATCATTAGATAAATAACACCAGCCTGCAAAAAAAAAAAAAAAAATTCTTGTTTGTAAAATTTTAATTGATTTATATCAGCAATGATGATGTCATTCCAAAATGCAAACTAAATTTTATGTAACACATAAGGATTTTTTACAAATGACGATGAAAAAATTAACAAAATGCAGTATAATGCATACAGTTGCAACTGTAGTTACTATTAACTAAACACAATAATGCTGTTCATTTACAATATTATGATGACTTTTGTGTTTTTCTTGAGGTCAAGAAGCTTCTTTTTCGGGTTTTTTGTTTATGGTCCACATCACTGTCTCTTTTGAAAGACCATCAGTAATCGGCCATCATGTTGACATCCCACCGTCCTTGATATCTGCTTTCCATCTCCTTTATATCCTGGTGGAATCTTTCACCTTGCTCATCACTCATTTTTCCTAAATTGTCTGGGAAGTATTCCAAATGTGAGTGAAGGCAGTGAATTTAAATGCTCATATTGCACCCCAAACAATGATAAGTACGTAATAGCTCAGTTACAAGTTCTTTGTAATTTTCTTTTCTCTCATTTCTCAAAAAACCTTCTATGTCATCTTTCAATGCAACCCAAGCCTGCTTCTCTCTATTTGTCATACATTATTCAAAATTGGAATCTTTAACTAATTTCTTTATTTGTGCCCATCAGATACACCGTCTTTAATTTTAGTGCTAGACAATTTTGGGAACTTCGATATAAGATACTCGAAACATTTTTCACCTTTATCCAAAACTCTCTCAAACTGCTTTATGAGTCCCAATTTTATGTGAAATGGGGGCAATAAAATATTTTGGGATCTATTAAATATTCATTTAAAATATTCTTCTTACCAGGAATCTATTCTTGTCTTTTCGGCCATATCTTTTTTATCCAATGACTTTCTCTGTTCCTGCTATCCCATTCACAAATAAAGCACGGAAATTTAGTAAATCCACTTTGTTGCCCGAGAAGCAGACCTATAACCTTTAAGTCACCACATATTGGCCACTTGTGTTCAGTGTATTTTATTTTAGTCAGAAGCATTTCCATACTTTCATATGTTTCTGTCATGAAAACGGAATGTGCAACTGGAACTGATGGAAGTTTAGATTCGTTATGTGATAAAACTGCTTTTACACTCCTCTTTGAGGAATTTATAAATAGTCACCAATCATTCGGATTATAAGGAATATTATCTTCTAATTCATGTAACAAACCAGGTATGTCAGCACTATAAACCAAGAAGTTATCAAATTTGGAAAATGATAAAAATTGCTTTTCTCGATTCCTGTACCAACTAAACGACATATGTGTCGTTAATAAATTCTTCTCTTTTAACAGAGAGCCTAATAAATCTGCATTTTCTTTAGTTAAACCTAAATCACGAATTAAGTCATTTAATTCGGCTTTATTAAATTTTTCATGGTGAAATCCAAGTCTTTTTCATCACTTTCGCTTTCAGATATATTAGCACTATCAAAAGCCTCAAGTCGTGTTGGGACAGGAATATTTTCACAATGTGCGACAGGTCTTATAGCAGACTTTAAATTTGGGTAAACAATGTTCAATTTCGATCGCTTATTATATCCTGCAATTTTACACAAACAGAAATAACAGTCATCCACATTCTGCTGTTCACGTCATACCATAGGTATTCCAAAAGGCAAAGATAAACTCTTACCTAAAGTCCAATTTCTTAACTTTTCTACTCGGGAATGGCAGGTAAAATGCGGCACGAAATATTTGTCTTGGTTGCCCTGTTTCTTTCCGAAGTACCGAAAGTAGGCCTTCTTAACGAAGAAAGTGATTGTATTTCGTTGTTTTTTTAACATATATTCTCCACAAATGTAGTAAAATGAATTTGGATCATTCTCGCAACATCTCCTGGAACTACTCGCCATATTAGAAGCACAATAGAAAAGGCACAGTTCAACGATAAAGAAATACAGGAAAATTAAAACATAAACCGTAGAGCAACTGCAAACGTGATTGCTTTTGTTTTGACGAACAATTTTTTTAAAATAAAGATAATGCAAGACAGTACTGCCATCTATGTTTTGAAGTTTAAAATAAAAGATTTTTTAAATACAATTATAAGTATTTATTCAATATAAATGTATTATTTAATTTCAATGAAGTAAGAGGTTTTCGGAATTTATTTAAACAAATATACATACTTTATTAATTTATCCTATCCAAATCGCAAAAAATTTGTGTATTTTTACTTATTTAGAAATTTTACTTTTCAAAAAAACTGTACGTGATACGTAAAAACTGATATTATTTTTGAAATAAGCATGCGAAAATGCATGAAAAACAACTATTACTTTTAAAACAAGAAATTGTTGCAGGCTGGTGTAATTTGACCATTAAAATTTAAGTACTTTATTCATGTAATTATAAATAATTAAATTGGTTTAACAAATAGTTTTTCCTAAAGAATCAAGGAAAAGTACAATATTTTTAAAGATATAGATGCCTGTTATGCAATGTTAAAAAAAACTTGCAAAATTCTCATAGGTGAAACTAAACTAAAGTAAGGTAATTTTAAAAAACTTTTTTATGTTAGCACTTTGTTTGGTTTGACATTTCACGCATGTATAAGGCCTTTGTTGAATCCTAATTATCATATGAAGTAAGTTATTTACATAAAAGGAATGATTTATTTTCCCATAAAATTGTTATAGCTATTGCTTTTTATATTTTTGATTATTGATACATTGTGGTAATTTTTATTAAGTCAATATCTTATTTATTTAGTGAATATTTCTTCTTTTCAGTTCACGATCTCCCATTGAAAAGAATGCAAAATCAAATAGAAGTAGGGATTCAAGTACAAATAGAAATTCCCGACAGACTAGAAATAATAGATCACGGTCACCTCGAGGAAGAAGAACTAGAGCACCTACAAATCGAAGAATATATGTTGCTAATATTCCATATGATTGCAAATGGACAACGATTAAAGATCTGTTTAGAGAAAAAGGTGAAGTGTATATTTTTTGTTGGAATTACATTCTTATTAAAATATAGTCGGATTTGTTAAAATATTTTTTTTCTAATTTTTTTTTTATAAAAATCTAGTTGGTGATGTCTCTTATGTGGAACTTTTTGAAGATGAGAATGGAAAATTTAGAGGATGTGGGTATGTACATGTTTATTATTTTTTGTTACCCATTTGAATTACTTTCTTTTCACTAATATAATTTTTTAAAAATGCTACTTGTATTTGTATAAATAGAGCATTATTCATAAATTTGTCTCCCAAGAGACGCAGTCTACTTTTAGAGCCATTTCAATTTCAAAATCGGTTTTTACATATATTTAAGATTTCAATATTCTAATGAAATAAGAAAAATGATTTACAACAGCTTCTTTATAAATGCTTAAAATTGTGAGGTAAAAATAATTGGTTATTTTGAGAGTAAATATATATATTTTTTTACATGCATTACAGTTTTTTTTTTTTTTTTTTTTTTTTTACAGCTGATTAAACTGAATGATCATTTTAAAACATCTTGAGAGTATATATTTAAAAATATGAATTGTAATAACTTTTGAAATATTCTATTTTATTACAAATTTCTTTCTTTTTTTCTAATTAGCATTGTGGAATTCAAAGATTCTTCTTCTGTACAAAAAGCTGTTGACACGTTACATAGGTTTGAATTCAAAGGTCGGCAGTTGGTTGTAAAAGAGGTAATTTCTTTGATTTAAATTAGTTGTTAATCACTGTATGACTATTTTTATTTAAATTTTTACAGTATTTTTATTATATTTGATTAAATACTAAGATTTGCTACTGTCTTCTGAAAATCACACTATGTCACCAAAGTAAAATGAAAGTATTGCAATTAAAGACTAAATAACTGTAGTTTAATCCATATTTCATTTTCAGCTAGAAGTAGTTTTGAATCCTTTATGAGTATGCTGGCATTATTCTTGATTTTAACCAAGTAATTTAAAAGTGTCTGCAATGCTTACAAAGTTGTTACTGGTTTTAAATTTTCGTGCTTAAAAATTATCTTTATTAACTGAGTGAGTAAAAATCTAGTAGTTTTATAAATCAAAAGAAAAGAAAAAAAAATAATTGTATCAGGGTGCATAGTGTCATGAAAAGTGTTTAAATTTGAAAACCATTTTTAAGCACCTTAAAAGTGTTTACTTTTCTTGTGAAGACAAAGAAAGCTTTTCGGTTTGTTTCCTCACAAGTTGAATATGATAATTCGAAATCAGGGTCATAAAGGCTTATTTACTGGATGTATAAAAAGAAAAAAGAGGAAAAATTTGGAGTCTTCCAGGATTCCAGAGGATATTAAGATAATGCTTAACGATTCCCCGCCTTTTTCCCTTTTCTTTCCGGTTTTTCCCTCTCCATTTTTCTTCAACAATGTGCATTGCCATTCATTAAAATACTGGAATAGTAATCTGGAAGGGGCCGTACAAAATGCATACTACACCACACTTATTGTGAATCGTAAAACAGTCCGATTTCGATTTTCAATGTTTTAGATGTTGAAGAATTTATTTAAGTTATGCCTGGTAAGTATATATTTAAATTTTTATATGTTGTTAAAGAATATGTGATATGGTCCGATCAACAGAAAATATGAAAATAGCAGGATGAATTTGATGCGCTAAAACAATATATTGAACATGGGAAAAGCTACTTTAAAAACACTAACATCATTTATATTAATGAGAATTCGATCATCATTCTCATTAATATGTTGTTTTTGAGCAATCACTTGAACAACCTACTGCAGGTATTCAACTGTACTATATTGAATTGTAATTAATTGTGGTATGTAGTTGCGTTAGTCAATCAGGTAAAATCTAGTATGATGAAATTTTGACTTAAAACCTTACATTTTCAATAATCGGGATATCTTTCGCGGTATTTTTTGAATGTCCCTATTCATTTAAACATTTTTACTTGTTAGACTAATCTTGCCAAATTTATTTTGATTAAGAAAAAAAGAAATTGTTGGATCTGGTACTTAAATATTTTTAAAGGGGAAAAAAAAACCCTTTTTTGTAATTTTTTTTCAGAATTTAGGTACTATTATTTTACAATGACTTTTTTTTCTTCTTTGTCTTATCCCTCTTTATATATAAAGTCTTGTCCTGAATGACGCTTAGCATCAAGCCATTGAAGTTTGGGAAGTTATTGTTTGGGTATTAGAGGAAGGACAGATTTCACAAACTTTTGATTTGAAGTTTAATTTAAAAAATAGAATTTTAATGGGTTTCCATCATAACATCAAAGCATATTATTGCATAGCAATTATTTTAACACCATTTTAAAGGTTAAAAAAAAAGAATAGTTCTTGAATTATAAAAATTTTGTTTGGTTGAATGTAATTTTAAAAAAAATTAATTTCTCTAAAATAATTAGTTTTGGTCACGGTTTATAACAAAGATTTTTATTGTAAGGGCATTCAAAATATTTCTTCTTCGAATCGTTGAATCCCATTATTCTGCAACCGTTAAAAATGTGTGTGTGTGTGGGTGGGGGGGAATGCTTTCTTTGCTTTTATTTAAACTTTAAAAAAATTTTAAAGCATGTTCATTGAATAAAATTATTCAATTAATAAGTTTTTTGTTAAATTTTGAAGCAATGAGATATATTGCCTCACATTGGCTTCAAGAAAGACCTTTAACTCTCCAAGCGGCAGAGACGTGTTTTTCTGTAAATCGGTCCAAGCGGCCATGTTTTTCTGTAAATGGCCGGAAACGTGTAATTTCGCCCTCGTTGGTTGTCTTCAAGATCAGCGCAAACAGTTTTTTCTTACTTTGGATTTTTCCTTCCAAATCGGAAAAGACGTGTTTTTTCGCCGTTGTCATCCCCCTCCTTTAATGACGTCTTTGGCAGAGATGGATTGGAAAGACAGCAGGTAGTCCGGATGGAACTAATTTGCTTCTACTGATGAGTTCCTTATAAACGATTGAAATGGGAAAGGATGCTTTTGGAAAGAAAGAAAATCTTTTTTAAATTATTATTATGGATGTAAAGTTTTATAAGTACTTATTTTCAAAAGTAAAACAAAATGTTTTTGAATATCTTATTATAAAAATTGGGATTAAATGTTTGTAAAATGTCATTTGACATCAAAGTGATAACAAATTTGCTTGTTTTGTTTTTTTCTTTTTAATACTTAAAAAAACCCTACTTTGAATAAAAGTTTAACCATAGTTTAACCATTAATATCTCAAGAAGTTTTGTCATATTTATATTTTGACATAAAAGTTGCAAGATTTTCTCTACTTTTTTTTCCCCTTTTTAAAATACTGAATAAAATATTAAAAGAAATTTCCTGTTTCATTAATTAAGACATTCGGTTTTATTTAATAAAATTTATTAAAATATCATTGCATTTCAAAATTGAATTTGCAAAAATATTTATTTCCAATAAAATTTTTAAAATATATAGTACACTCCCGATTATTCGCGGAATTGGGTGGCGCGGCCGCCGCGATAACAAAAATCGCAGATAATCCGAAAAAAGCTAAGAACGGGTATAGCAAAAGAGAAAACAATAATTCCAACTTTGAAAAATTGTTTTATGTACAATAAAACGTAAAATAAACAGCAGGAAATGTTTAACTAATGCTTAATATTTTAGTATATCACTCAAAACTAACTTAAAATGCATTTTGTTAATGAAAACAGAAAAGTGCTTTGTACTTACGAGAGGTGTCAAGGATACACAGAAAAATTAATACATATGTACTGTTTTAATACTGTAATGTATTATGTAATTACAAAAGCATAACTGTAATACTCCACCATTTTGAAGAAATCAGTCATATGCGTTTGCTTCTCTCTTTGCTTGGAAGCAAAAGAAAAAACTTAGTGCGGCAGGTGCGGATAATCCTCCAGTGGATAATCGGGAGTCTACTGTAATTTTTTTTCTCTGTATTGCTATAATATTTTTTGAAGGAAAAAATAATAAATGCACAATATATTTTTTAATAATACTTATGGTGCAGTAATTCACTCTGAAATACTCAGGAAAAAAATTAAAAACAATTTAAATGAATCTGATTTTAAGAAAATGGAGATCCACAACTAGTTATATGAATCGCTGACAGATTATTTTAATTCCAATTGAAAAAATAATTATTTATGAGCTTTTGAATGAAATAAAGCAAGTAAAATGGTAAGTGGACTTGCATAATATACTTCTATTGCTTACAAACATCGCTTAATTGTTTTTTCGCAATCATTTGGCACTTTTTTTCACGTATTACAAAAAATTAAAAGAGTTAGTGGAAGAAAATTTTGTTTAGAATTCTTGATGTAAATATTTTAATGCTTTTAAGTTGACATATTTTCCGTGAAATGACTAAAAAAATCGGTGAAATGAAACAATTGAACCTAATGCTGCCAAATTTTATTTGTACTTGCTATTTGCACAGTAAATGTTCAAAGAAAAGACCCTGAAATTTTTATTTAAATAGAACTTATTAAAGTTTTGATCCGTCGAAAATTTCCCATTTTCTGTCTTTTTATTTTTATTCTCATAATAATATAAATCGAACCGAAAAAGATGTAAACATTTTAATAGCAAATATTAAGTCCATTACAACTGCAAAATAGTTTTCAAAGTTATTTGAAAAATGTGATAGCCGATATAATTAAATATGAAATTTATTAAAATTAAATTTCACTGCAATGAGAAAGGTTCGATGAGTGTATGAATATTCGAAAGTAGAACATGAAATTGATTTTTAAATTTTAATGCTGTTTCATTAAAATTTATAAAAAAAATTTAATATATTGGGTCAGCAACTAAGTAATTGGGGATTTCACTCATAGATGGCTTCAGTTGAATTTTTAGGTTTGCAGACGTAGTACAAATATAAAACACATTTTGTTATTTGATAGTTGGCAATTCAGCTGTCAATCAATAAAAAAAGTTTTTTGATTGGTTGCGTAGTTTTCGTTTGGCGTTCGTTGAAAAATGGAAAATCAAAAGGAACATTTTTGCATATTTTGCTTTTTTATTTCCGCAAAGGGAAAAACGCATCACAAGCTCATAAAAAGTTATGTGCTGTTTATGGTAACGAAGCCTTAAAAGAACGGCAGTGTCAAAATTGGTTTGCCAAATTTCGTTCTGGTGATTTTTCACTCAAAGATGAAAAACGCTCTGGTCGTCCAGTTGAAGTTGACGATGACCTAATCAAAGTAGTAATCGACAGTACAACACGCGAGATTGCAGAGAAGCTTCGTGTAACACATACATGCATTGAAAATCACTTAAAACAACTTGGCTATGTTCAAAAACTCGATACATGGGTTCCTCACGAATTGAAAGAAATGCATTTAGCGCAACGCATTAACAGCTGCGATTTACTAAAGAAACGTAATGAAAATGACTGATAACTGGCAATGAAAAATGGGTTGCTTACAACAATATCAAGCGGAAAAGATCGTGGAGCAGGCCAGATGAACCAACTCAAACAACATCAAAAGCTGATATTCATCAAAAGAAGGTTTTGTTATCAGTTTGGTGGGATTACAAAGGAGTTGTCTACTTTGAACTCTTACCACCCAACCGAACGATCAATTCTGATGTCTACATTGAACAACTAACGAAATTAAACAATGCAGTTGAAGAAAAGTGGCCCGAATTGACAAATCGAAAAGGTGTTGTATTCCATCATTACAATGCAAGGCCACACACATCTTTGGTCTCTCGGCAAAAATTAATGGAGCTTGGTTGGGATGTTTTGCCACATGCACCATATAGTCCTGACCTTGCACCATCTAATTACTTTTTGTTTCGATCTTAACAAAACTCCTTGAATGGTAAAAATTTCAATAATGATGATGATGTCAAATCGTACCCGATTCAGTTTTTTGCTAATAAAAACCAGGAGTTTTATGGACGTGGGATTATGATGCTGCCTGAAAGATGGCAAAAGGTCATTGATCAATATGGGCAATACATTACAGAATAAAGTTATTTAGTTCCATGAAAAAATTGTCTTTGATTTTCTAAAAAAAATCTACTATTACTTAGTTGCCAACCCAATATTTTTAGTGATTTATTGTCACATTGGTTAAAATAACTAAAGCAGAAATTTCATCAAAATCAAATAATTTTTTATGTAGTATCATTCATGTATTATTATATTTGGAATATTTTTAGGATATTACAGAATTTTCCACTTTTTCTATCATATAAGTTGGTTTGAACAACCTAGCATTCAATGAAAGTCATGCTGAAAATTTGTAAATACATCAACAATAGAGTATCCGATAGCAAAGAGGCATTGCAGAATGGCCTTGCAAAAAATGTCTTAATTTATATATACTATCAATATTTTCCCCTTGTGTAATGTAGTGTTGAATTATTTACGGGGTAAGGGTGGGAAGATGGTTGCAGAACACATGGTTCACGCAGGTGAGCCGTGCCGTAAACGGTTTTCTTTGATAAAAGAATGTTAATTGATGTCTTTGTTGAAGATTACAATGAAACGGGGAATCGCGGTAATAGCAGAGTGAAAATGTGCTATTCATACTAAATACGTGAAGAGGAAATTCATTCAAAGTAAATTTGAAGTAATTTAATAAAATTTGATTGATTTTACCATTTTATTACAAGTATCATTTCAGAAAAAGAACCATGAGGAAATCGAGTTAAGATATTAAACACAAAAATATTCAGAAAAATTGCTTGTAAAAAGATTTTTTTCAAAATGACAGCCTAATATATATATAATTAAAAAATTTGGAGTTTTTTCAAATATTAGCATTACAAAAATTATTAATAGTTTTAATCATATTTAACATTATTAAAAAAAGTTTTTTTCTTGAAAATTAGAAATTGAATTCTTTTTAAACTTTTGAATTTAAATAGTCTAATCGAATTCTACTTTTCCCTAGGAAAAATATGCAACAGTCATTTTACTCTTTTAAGCTGTTGACCAATTTGTATAAAACTGGCCTCTGACTTTTACCCTAAAGTGTTAGAAGATAAAGTTTATATTAAACTTTCGAGTTTAAATGAAACGCTATTACACTTAAAGGGAAAAGTATATAACAGTCCTTTAAAATGAATCTATATTATAAAGTCCCATAAACTGAGATATAAAATGTAATGATAAATTAACGAGATCATGAGCAAATTTGAAATAAATAAGAATTTGGAAAAAGCATTTTTTTTTTTTTTCATATTTCTGAAATTCCATTTAAATGCATGTTATATAGAAGTTAATAACTGGTAAAAGTTTAAGACAAATATTTGCATTATGTTTTGAACATTTGACTCTATTGGGAATAAAAACCAAGGGTATCAAAAAATGACTAAAGATACTTTTTTATCAATAGGAATCCAAGAAAAGAGAGGGGGGAAAAAAAGTCTACCCTAAAAAAATTTCTACAATTTCAAGTGGTATCATAGTAATAGTTTCAAAAATTTGTGAAAATGAAATTTAAAAAAAGTCATATTTTAGCGATTGATTTTCAAGAAAATGAAAAATTAGGGATCACGAGAGTAACGCTAGTAGTAAAATGAATACCGGTTTGATAATTGAAACAAAATGCTACATGCAAATAAATTTTAACCACTTTTTTTAAATTTAACTTCGAATTTATACTGGATTGTATTCTGTAAGTAATTAATGATGCACACAAATAAACTGCAGATTTTTGAACAAAATATAAATCAGGCAAATCATATCTAAATATAAGAGAATTATTCTAACAGAGGTTTTTTAATTTCTTCTAGAGAGGATTCTTTGAATTAGGAAACGATTAAAACAATTGTATAAAGAATCAGTGCCAAATTTTTAGATGAAAATTAGTAAAACCAAATTGTGAGGTTGCTAAGTTGATACAAACATATGCTTGTTATCATTCCCTATAGCATTAACTTCGGCTATAATAATTTAAAATACTTTATAAATACTTTTTTATCAATAGGAATGCAAGAAAAGAAGAAAAAAAAACCAATCTACCCTAAATAATTTTCAACAATTTCAAATAGTTCAATAATTTCAAATAGTAATAGTTTCAAAAATTTGTGAAAATAAAATTTGAAATATATTAGTGATTAATTCTCAAGTAAATGAAAAATTAGAAATTGTGAAAGTAATGATAGCAAGAAAATGAACACTGGTGTGATAATTGAAACAAAATGCTAAATGCAAATAAATTTTCACCACTTTTTTAAAATTTAACTTTGAATTTATACTGGATTGTATTTTGTAAGTGATTACTGATGCATACAAATAAGCTGTAGATTTTTGAACAAAATATAAATCAAACAAATCATATTTAAGTATAAGGAAATATTCTGATGTAGGTATTTTCATTTTTTCTAGATAGGATTCTTTGAATGAGGAAACAATTAAAAAATTATATAAAGAATAAGCGCAAAAATATTAGATGAAAATTGGTAAAATCAGGTTGCTTAGTTGATATAAAATGTGCTCGTTATAGCATTAACTTCTGTTTATACTCTGTTTCACCTTGGTTTTATTGAGAAATATGGCAAACATTCCATTTAATTTGGAACATTTGATTCTTATACTTTCGGGCATACATTGACACTTTGTGGCATTCATATATATATTTTTTTAAATGCACCTATCTGTTAGCTCTGATATTTACAAAAGATAGATTCTAAGATATATTGTGTTGAAGTACTGAAAAGTATTTTCTTGCCAAAAGTGACTTGTGATTCAAAAACAAAACTGCATTAAAAGTGACAAATCACTTTTGATTCAAAACAGACCTAAAGATATTAAGACAAAACAATTCATTATTTTTGCAAAAGCATTTTGCTTTATTTCATGGCAATATTCAGATGACTTAGTCCCTTAAATATAAATAACTAAAACGGCTGTGGGTGAAATACAGTTAATATCTCTTCATACCTCATTAAAAATTGATTCTATCAGTTTGAAATTAAAAAAAAAAAATTACTGAAAAATTCCTTTCCCTTTCTTTCAATTACTTTTGATAAAATCCTTTCAATTTTGAGCTCAAAATTTTAAGATCCCACTGTTATTAAATGTAGGAACGCCTTTAAAATGATATTTTCAAGCTTTTATATAGATGTTTTTATTCCAAAAGTTTGGATATACAGCTTTAAAAAGTTTGCCAAAGAATGATCGAGGTATATGCCCCACTATAAAATGAAAGCGACATTAATTGGCTAGGCTTCATAATTACGATGTAAAATTTTCATCATTCAATGTAAAAGATATCTTAAATTAAGTCTCCAGAAAAAAATAAAGTGTAAAGTAGTGACACAGATTTTGAAAATTTATATACGTTCGAAAAAAAATATTTATTTGCAGAAAAAGTGAAATGCGTAGCATGATTAAAACGAGTTTATATTTCTAAGTGCTTTTCTTCATTTTTATATAATATTTTTAGTGAAAAGACAACTTGTAGCAAAGTGTCTTTTGTAAAAATGTCGGAATAAAGAAATATATATAATAATGAATTTAATTATAAAAATTTAAGACCTCTAATGGAAAATATTTTTTCCTTTTCCAAGATGTGGTAGTTTTTCGAAAAATGAATTCGGATTACAGAATAACAGATAAGATTGGAAATAGATATTACTAATACGGAAAAAAAAAGTTGGGGTGTGAAGAGCGAAGGGGGGAGGGAGTGGTCAGTCAGTAAGATAAGATAGACAGATAGATTATAATCCAGTCTCCCCACTGGGGTAATTGCATCCCCACGGCTGGGAAGGAAGGGGAGTGGAAGATGCTTGTTTCTTTTTCGAACACTTTGTCGTAGGAAACTGATATTTTTTGAAGTAATCTTTTGACGGATACAGATAAATTTTTGAGAAGCCATACTCAGAATAATTAACTGCTTGGAGGGTTAAAAAAAATTTTTCAATTGGCATTTTTACTTTTTTGTATAAAAAATTTGGAGAAAATATTGCAATTGTCAAAAATTCGAATTCGAGATTTTAATGCATCCACATTTCATACCTCCCTGAATTCGAAAACACAATTTTGGAAAATGTCTATCTGTGATGAAGGTAACACAGAAACAATTTGAGCTAGATGGATGAAATTTGCTATACGGTCTTCACAACAAATTTGTAGATTTCGGGCAAATTTAATCCGCTTTGGAGAAGTGTGTCCAAATGTTCGAATATAAGTTAACATAATTTCAAAATGGAGAGAGCTGCATAGTTAAAATTTGGTACACAGATTAAATATTTATTGTATAAATATTTGCAATTTTTGAGCAAAATCCAACAAGGAATTCACCGCATGTTGTCTGTACTTTCAGAAATACGTAAATGCGATAACTAAAAAATATAGAGATTGAAATATATCAAATATGGTGTATAATTTTGTGACTATTAGTGTAGTTTTGTATAAAATTTTTGTTTTAATCAATTGGGAAGAATGTGTCTAAAACCCATTTTCACTTACTTTCAACCGTATGCCTAAAACACTTGCCGACGCTTACACGATAGAATTGGTAAAAATATTTAATTTACGCTTAGTGTTAATATTCCGTAACTATTGTACGCCTATGTCTCATAAGGCATTTCCTGGCAATAAGCAAGAAAGTTTCTGGGGAGATGCTGTGGTTGATTTATTTATGCTTTGCTTCTAACTACAGAGCTGACTTTTTTTTTTTACTTTATGAATTTGTTTGTTATTTATGGAAACTTGAACTTATTAAAGCATTTTGATTTCTTCATAAAATCTATATAACATTTCTTCTGTAAATTTTTTTAAGTAAAAATATTTGCTTATAAGTTAAGCAAAAGCCAATTTTCATTAAATTTTAGGAAGGTTAAACATTAAAAAAGACTTCTACTACTTGAGAAATAAGAGGGGATGAGACAATTTCTTTTTAATCTGATCATTTGTGAATGCTACTTTTTTTTCTATTAAAAATGATTTAAAAAATTATTTAGAACATGGCATTGCTCTATCATCAATTTCATGGCAGTTTTGCCAATCGTATGATGATAACCGTAGGAATGCTTTAGTTCTTATCTTTATAAGATTGCAAATAAAATTACTTAATAAAATGAGTCAGTGCAGGGAGAAATTTACTCTTTCCATCCCAGCCATCTTGGATCTTAATTGTTGCTTATATAAAAATCTAATATAAAATTCGGAGCCATGCTGGTCTTCTACATCACTATCGACATTTTCAGAATTTTTTTATCTGTCTGATATTTTATTTTAATTTTAAGAAATGTTGAAAAAGCTCATAGATCTTTATTGTCAATGTTATAAAAGTTGACTTAATTTTTTTGGTATTAATAGTTTTATTTTCTTTTCTTTTTTTCATTTTTATGGTTATTTCTATGTTTTTTGTCAAATCCAAAATACCATAATTTTGCAATAGAAGATGTGCAAATACAAAAATAAATATTAAAATTTAAAAAATAAGCATTTGAAATTAATTTTTAAGAATTTTTTTCAATAAAAACTATGCATTATTATTAAAAAAAAAGCTATATGTAGAAAATACTCAGTTTACATATACATACTTATACAAAGGTGCTTAATTTGGGGGGCTAAGGTGCTTAAAAAATGCTTAAAAGTACTTAATTTTTGGAGCAGTTTCTTACTACACACCCTGTGTATGGTTAAATGTATCAAAGAATTCCAATAGGATAATTAAAGTACTTAATAGGATATGTGAAATGCAAAAAAATATGACTTTATGAAATTATTTGAATTTTTGCTTGTTGATATTAAAGAAATGGAATTATTTCCAAAGAGAGAGGGAGAGAGAAAACCTAATATTTTATCTATTGTAATGCATTTACTAGAATACACTGTAATTAATGAAAGTTTCCCCATCCCTCCCCTCAATTATTCACTTGCACTATTGATTTACATTGTTTTCGTCCCACATAAATGTATGTTCTACTGCTACTTTATATTAGTTTAAATTTAGATATTTTTTTTTGTTTCCAATTTATGGTATTTTCAAAAAAGAAAAAAAAATAGATTTAATTAACAAATAACATTTGAATTAACCTTATGCAAATTTGCTTATGGAATTTTCTTTATAATGGAATTAATCAGTTTCATTTATGAATGCTTCATATAAAATTCTGTGGCATATTATTGTCATTTAAGCTAAATATTATTTTATTTACCTGGATGTTATTTGATATATCATCATCAAGCTTGCCATGGTCCCAGAAAATACAGGGAACTTAAAAATGATCTAAAAAAAACAGAAAATACAGGGAAATTTGAAGGCTTCCATAAAAACTGGGGCATTGCAAGAATAAAATATTGTAGCCGTAACACCAAAAATGCAACAGCTTTGAAATTGTGGAAACACCCCTTTTTTTCTGTATAGATCAGTCTAATTTTGATTTCATCTGCATTTGTTTTCTTTCCACAAGATTCCCAGATTGCAGCTAATGAGGATTCTCTAGACTGCTATAACTGCTTGAGAGAATATAATAAATTTCTTCGGTGACAATAGCAACTTTCTTCCTGTTGAACAATTACTGTAGTGTTTAGTGAGCTTTTTGAATGGTTTGTTTATTATTTAAGAAATTGTGAACTTGTTCAGTGTAGAGTAAAGAGTTTTTTTTTTATAACTATGATCTGCTCAAAATCTGTATTTAATATAAACTGAACAGATAAAAATATGAACCCTGACTTTGCTGAATGAGTTAGATAAGTTCTGCAAGATCCATTTGCTGTGTGCTGCTTGCTTTATAAGCTTAAGTAATATGGGAAAATAGACATGTATTAGTCATGCCAAAAGAGGAAAACATACAAAATTATGTGCCTGTTAAAAAAACAAAACATAATGAATATTAAACTTGGTATCTAAAAGGAATACAGGGGAAGATATATAAAAGAATACAGGAGAGATTTGATATAAAAAGGTTGATCTGGAATTTTTTAGTTCCAAGGACAATCATTTCAAGCTGAATTGTTATAAGCATTCAAACTTGTGTCATATTTGTCCTTTTATGCATTTAGTGATGGAACTATTTTCATATATATTCAGTGATAATGAAATAGCCAAAATGTAGTTTAGGTCATAGTAAAATGCCGTACATCATTTGTTATGGATTAGCTACATTTTTTTTAACTATCACTTAAAAATCTTTTTAAAAAAATGTAATATGCTTTAATAGAGCTTTAAAGATACAAAAAATATGATACAAAATTGATCTTATTATAAGATATTATTGTGAAACAACCAATAATCTCTAGAATATATTGGAATTCAATATTTTTAAGGCATACCATTGAGAGTTTTAAAGAAGGTGCATCAAGTTTGGGCATACAATTACTTTTAAAAATTAGTATGAATAGACCAAATTTAAATTAAAAATTTTTAAAATGTCAAAGATACTAAAAATACTTCCATCCAAAGATGCTTCCATACAAAAATGACTAAAATTTTAGATGTAGTAATTTTGGACTGCACATAATCCATTGAACATTTCAGTAGAGCATAAATCTATTGATGAAAAGCAGATGTTATTGTAAAAACAATGTATAGAAATATTTAAAGATAGTCCAGCTAGTTTCCTGGAAGTTACTAGTTCTGAATTTTCATTGAATTTTTGTTCTCTCCAATGTTTCAAAATATCAGTGTTTGCAAAAGTATTCTAAAGATTTTTGACAACATAAAGGTATATATAAATTTCAATTAAAAAAGCGTTTTCTGGATCTGCTAAGAGTGATTATATGTATTATTAATCCTAGTCAGGATAAATTGATTCTAAAATTAGCTTCTCTTATATAGCTAAGGTTCCTCAGTCATTTTTTAAAATAAAAAACTGTTAGTGAAAAACATAGTTAAAAGAAGTATAATCAAAGAAGCTATAAAATTAGACACTTATTTTTGATAAAGCGAAATGATCCTAAAAATCTAGAGCTAAGAAAAAAAAATACTGATATTGGAATAATCAAGTTACTTCATTACTAGTGGAACTGTTGAAGCTGGAAAAAAGAAACTTTTTAGCAGTGTTTTATATTTGGGAAGAATACTACAAAATATATATGAATGCATGTCAAAAAATTTACTGTTTTTAAATATTGCATCTTGTTTAAATCCACATTTATTAAAGAAACTTGCTTTTTCCCCTCATTAAAACTATGGAGTATTGTTGCTCCATTGTAACTAGCATATGAGTGCTGTTCACATATTTTGCTGTTATATTTATGTGTACAGGGATATCCCCCCCCCCCACTTTTGAATAGTAAATCTGATTATTGATCATTTCTCTTCCTGTACATAAAATATTCTGTGAAACAGTAATTTTTAAAAACTGGGTGATTTTTTTTGAAAAAGGAAGTTTGATATTATTAGGAGTCTTGATTGATCTTTGGTATAGATTCTTATAATTTTGAAATTATTTTTCACGTAAGTATGGTAATTATTTAACAATTTCTGTTAATTTCAGATGTTAAAGAAGATCTAAGTAATTTTATGGCATATATATATATATATGATAAAGTTGCTTAATGATGGGGGAGGGAATTATTTGCTGAATATGACATAAAATTTTCACATTTCTTTTAAAGCAATATCTCTGTAGTATAGAATGAATATTGAATAAGATAGTAAACAAGCAATGGAAGAAGCTAACAATTCTCTCCAAGTGATTAATAATTCGTGCCTGTTGTTTACAGTTGCCAAATTACAGTGTTGCTTAGGAATTCTTGATATAGAAATATCTGACAAACGTTTTTGAGATTGAATGTGCTATTTTGCTTCTGAAGTGCTATTATTTTGACTTAAAAATTTTATAGAATATTTTTGTAGATCTATTGAGGTATGCTATTTGATATTTTCAAACCATATATATATGTAATAATAATAATTATTATTATTTCTGAATGAAACAGAAAATGCTGTGAGGTTAATTTATCATTTTGGAATCAAAACTTAGTTAGCTGTAACAAAGTTAATAAGCTGAAGTAAATTAAGAATGTCATGAAAATGTGTATCCAGTATCTAATTTTATAGCATTTCCCTCAAAAAAAAGAATATTTTGTTAGTTCAAAAATTGCTTATTTCATTTTTTGTATTTTTAAAAGGATTTTGATGTTGACCGAGATAAGACTGGAAAGCCACTTGGTCGAATTCGTGGTGGTGGTGGCACTGGTGGAGGAGGAGTTGGTGGCATGGGAGTGAATCTTGAAAGAGATCGTGATGACTATGGTGGTTTGGGTAATCTTGGTAACAACAGTGCTCCACAGTATAACACGTATGGATTGAGTCCACAATTCCTGGATGCTTTGGGAATCACTGGCCCCTTGACAAGCAGAGTATTTGTTGCCAATGTAAGTTTTATTCATTGAAATATTTAAAAACATTTTATATTGGTTAAAATTAGTTATAATATCTTGAATTTTGTAGTTGGATTATAAAGTAACTCCTCAGAAATTAGAGGAAGTTTTCAAGCTTGCTGGTAGAGTTGTGAAAATTGACTTAAAAAGAGATGAAGATGGTAATAGTAAAGGACATGGAACAATTGAAATGGGACACCCTGTTGAAGCTGTGCAGGCAATATGTATCCTTTCATGAAAACAATTACATAATTAATATTTTCAATTTCTTAAATTGATGCCAAAGTAGAATATTAATGAAAACATTTTATTTTGGTGGGTGGGTGGAGGTGTAGCTTATATTGTGAACTTAAATTTATTTCCATAAAAATAAATAAAATTTTAAATGCTTTAATATTCATTCTATATGTAGCAAAATAATTAATAATACAATTTTGCTTTTCTCCATTTTTCTACATTCATAATTTATATTTAAAATAATTTTACTTAATATTTAATTGTCAATAAATTTTTTTAATGTGAATTATAGGTAAAATAAGTTTTACCTTAATGTCATTTAGCTATGTTTAATGGACAAAAGTTCTATAATAGAACTATGAGTGTTAGAATGGTAAGTGCAGAGTCTTCAATTACAAAATTTTTAAATCAATTTTGTTCATAAAAATTTTTTATTTGTAAAAAATCTTTTTAAGAATTAATACAATTCAAAAAGCTTGAAGGGTCTTTTAATCAGTTGATTGTTTTCACCTCTTTCGAAAATGTGTATAGAAATTGTGTCTCCTGATTAATTATTTATTAATTGTAACTCTTGTGTAAAATATACTTATGTCTCCTGATTAGTTATTACTCCTGATGAATAAATTTATCATAACACAAAATGACAAAAAAAATGAAATACATGTTAAAAGCATTTAACTGGATAAAGGAATATTAATCATTTGTGTGGGATCATTAAGTATCTTGACTCTTGTAAATGCTATATCAACTTCTCTTAATATATTCTAAATGTTAAAAACATATTTGCAAGCATTTTTTTCTTATTTAAGAATAAAAGGCATCATTGTCACTAAAAAATTTGACCTTAAGATTTGTGTAAATTTTAATTTTTGTAGACTTGTGTCCAGATTTTTTTTTTTTTTTTTTTTTTTTAAATCATGTGAGAGCATGTTATTTTGGTTAGGGGTTTTTGAAGGCTGAAATCGCATAGGCAATGAATATTGAAGCTCGAAAACGCGTAGGCAATGAATATTGAAGCTCGAAATCGCGTAGGCAATGAATATTGAAGCTCGAAATCGCGTAGGCAATGAATAAAACATAAATGGTAATTTTCATCATCTTTTAATCGCATATATATTTTTTTATCTGCTTTTACCAGTATTGCAGTATTATTATGTATGCTACTTTGAAAGCAGGTGTGTTTTTAAAAGCTTGACCTGCTTTTACCAATATTGCTTTATTATTGCATATGCTTCTTTGACAGCAGATGTGTTTTTAAAAGGTTGATGTAGAACTATGACATCATAGCTGTTATTTTATCTCAAAATCGGTCGGGTTCCAAAACATTGTTTGCCAGCTAGAAAAATTGGAAATGAAAGTTTAAAAAAATGGTCATTAGAGAGAGAGAGAGTTATAGAGATCGACAGAGAAGTCTCGTGATTGTTTCAAACCAGTTTAAACTGATTAATCATTAACCTGGTAAATCATTAGCATTTCCATCACTTAAAATTTTAAGTGATGCTTAATCATGGTTCCTAGATGCTGGCTTGGTAACTTGCATCATGTCAAAACATTTTGTATTAAAGCATCATTTGAAAACCTTTAAATGCCCAAAGCATAATATACAGCATATCCAAAATACAATTTACCCACAAATTCATTTTTCCTAAAAATTGATGCCATTTCAAAAAATGTAACTTTGTATGTTCTGGATAATACACCTTTTATTTTACTAGATTTATTTGAATTGTTAAAATATGGCCTTACTATAGATTGCAGTCTGGTTCCATTTCATCATTAAGTGCAATACAAATCTATACTTATATAAAGCTCAACGTGTGTGTGTTGGCGCTCTACAGAAAAGACCATTTGACCTACAGCTACCAAATTTAGTACATGTATACTTTAGAGATTGGGAATGTGCTCCTGGGGTCCCTTTTTTTGAATTTTTAATTAGAATTTTAAATATTAATTAAAAACTAACTTTCCCGCCAAAAAAATCTTTTCATTTTCCCCAATGCCAAATGAGTAAGGCTTCAGTTTTTTTCCCCAACAGTAATGAGGCTAGGGTTAACATTTTTCAGCCGGTTATTTCAAACGATTCTGTTTATTTTCATAGTGTTTGATGCATTTAAAATTATACATTGTTAATTAATCAATCTGTTCAGGATGAATCTGAGAAAATTTTGTTGACAAATTCTTGAGATATTACATAAATTAGGAAGGATATTCTTTAGTGCTCATAAAGTTTAAACACTCAGTGACTCTGTTATCAGTAATCATATAAAAAAAATGCTTTGTTTCAGAAAAAAATATTATTATATTAATTGCAGATTAATTCTTTCCACTTTAATTTAAAGCATAAATTCTACGAGAGCTAACAGAAAATTAGAGAGATACATATTACGTTATGACTGAAGGCGTTTATAATATTATGAGTGAATTATATGACTATCAAACTTTGAAGTTTTAAAATATTTTGATGAAGAATCTGTTAAAGTAGGAATTGCGTAAAATATTTAATTATTAAAATTTAAACGAACATTAAGATTGGCGAACTGGCTGGTCGCCAAAGGCGGCTAGTACTTAATACTACACAATAATTTTCATTAAGTATCTCAAACAATACTGGCAAAACAAACCTGAAATGCCATGAGGTGGGGACTGGCTTCTATTAATCACAAAGCAAATAAAACAATGTTTGCATAGAACTCTTTTTATATGATAGATTAAACTTTGATATGGCAAAACTGCTATATTCTTCAAAAACTTGCCATTACTTTTTATAAATTCAGAAGTGTATAGAGAATAAACTAAATACAGACAGAAGTTTGAAACCATGTAACATAATGGGAGTTTCAAAATAATATTGAAATTGGTTGTAACATCCAAACCATTTATTACAGTGTACTGATTATCTTGCATGTGCAGAAGAGAGGGTAAAAAATGTGACTGTTAATTGTGGGTGCAAAGAGGCCTGCCTTGTTTGTTCTCCAATATATTAGTATTGTAGTGGATTATTGTGCTTAAATTTAAAAATTTATTTTATAGGCATAATGTGTCTCAAACTACTTTAAAATAATGCTGCACATTATATAACTGGCAGCAGTTAAATATGTTATAGAAATATTAAATGCAAATATAAAAAGAAGCTGTTAATGGGGGGGGGAGTGAAGTATATTATAAAGAATAGATAATTGTGTGTTATTGGTGGACTGTGGGTTTGTAATTGTAAAGTGGTTCTCCTCAGATTTCGCTTTTCAATTGGTGATTGGTTTTTCCAATCCAGGATATTCATTAATAAATAATATATTAATTTATTAATAAATTCATGATTTAATAATTATATTCTGCAAATTGTTGTAGGTATAATCCTATTTCATCTATCACATTTGCAAACAAAAATTACATCTATTTCATTCATACATCGCATGATTAAATGCTCGTCTTATAATAATAAATCGTACAGATCCTGATAGCCTAAGAAGCAACTGGGAGTACTTGGGAAAAAGTTGCCAACTGGATTTACATCTTTTTTTCTCCAGATAAAAATGTTATCCCAAGAACAGCAGAGCTTATATCAAGTCGGATCAAACCATATCAAGATGTTATTGCGTATCCTCAAGAATAGCTGAGCTATACCAAGTCTGAAATCCATATCAGGATATAACATCTCAAGACATTTAAAAAGAGATTTAAACTTTTATATTACGGATTTTACATAATATGAAATAAAATATACAGGGTCTCTCAAACATATGACTACACTTTCAAAAATAAATTACAAATGTAACCAGACAGCCACTTATGTTTTTTTTTTATGTTCCTTCTTTTTGCAATTTTAATGTATTTATCATTTGTCACACATAATTCTTCGAGTATATACAACATTTATATTATGTATATTAGCATTGCAGGATTGACGTTCTGAATGGCTACTGTCACTAATTTTTCATTCATCAGTATCTCGAATTAGAGATTAGTAAACAATGTTTTTCATGTATCCCATTAAGAAGTCCAAAGTTATTGTATTGTATCTGATGATCTATGTGGCCATGTTATTGAACTTCTTTCCATCTGCTGCCTGAAGAACTGTTCTTTTAAAACTTTCCACATTTCTAAATTCTAGTGTTGTAGTGCCCGTCTTGTTGAGAAATTATATTGCGTTACAAGTACTTGAGGAAGTGTGGAAATTTCAAGCACATCAATGTAATTGTCAGAAAAGAAAAAAGAAAACACCCCAATAATTTGATTGTGCAATAAAACTACATCATATGTTTACTTCAGGATTGTCTCTTGCTTCTGGCAGTATGGCATGAGGATTTTCTAATGTGCATATTTGAGTACTGTGTCAGTTAACATTGCCTGGTGCATGAAACATCGCCTCATGTTGTAGAAAATTCTACTAATCCTCCATTTTCTTCTGCAAATGCTTGATATGGAGACTTATCATCTGGTTTTAATTCATGCAACCGTTGAAGCTTATTCATTTAAAACTTGTATCCTTTTATGCACAGTTTATATCAGCATTTATAATTGTCAGGCCATGTGTTTAATTTACAAAGATTGTGACAGAAGTATTCTTCGATTCATGCAACATCATTGCAGCTTCTCCTAAGATGGCCATATTTTGGTTTTGACAGTGATTTGTCATAAATCTTTCATGTCAATTATGGACCTTGAAAATGGATTTCGATTGTAGGTAGTCCAAAATTTATGCAGTATTTGTGTTAGAATCAATAAATCATATTACAGCTTGTGTTTGTTCTAGTGTTGAAACTGTTTTGAAACAAGACTGTGGCAAAATGTTGATTTAAAGTTATCTAGTTTACATTTTATTAAGAAAAAACTTTCATCTTTTCTCTATGGGAAAATAAAACTGCAAGTGAAAATCTTAGTTTATTTTTAATTCATTTTTGATAGTGTATCCAAACTTTTTCAACTCCAGACATATATATATATATAAACTAATTAGTAAGTAATAAGTACCAAGTTAAAAAGAAAAATAGATTTTTGATTACTTGTATATATCAGAAGAATCAATTTCAAAGAAGAAAAAAAACTTGCTTTTCATATATAAAAATGGTTTTACATAAATATAAAGAGAACAATTCTTGTTATTCTTTTAGCAATAGTAATAATCATAAATGAATGTGATATGATCAGTACTTGTAAGAATAATGTCTGTTCTATAAATAGGGGTATGTGGAACATGAGATGAATACTTGGAGAAAAGGTAAAATTATTCTTAGTAGTGTTTCATCAGTAGTACAAAATTCAGTTCCATATTATTTCTCTCTCAAAATCTTTATTAACTTGTTGCGTGAACTACTAAATTATGCACTCTTTATATAGTTTGTGTCAATAAGGCAAAGCTTATCTTTATTAATAATAATAAGTTTAAAGGCTTTTGTAAGTATTTCTCCTGAAAAGAGAATATATTTGAATAATCATTGCTTTATACATCTAGAAATGCCAGGATCATTTTATACCATTTTAAATAAAGTTAATTATTTTGGAAGGCTGATACAAAAACAGCTAATTTCTTTGTCAAGAAAAAGAGATGGAATATTAATTTTGAATATAAATTTTAGAATTTGTAATAGTTCATTTATCTTTTTACTGTAGGACAAAAAACACCAAGAAGATCCTGAAGATAAACGATTACCTGGTAAGCTAATGAAAGTCTTAGTTATCGTTTAAATACAATTTTATCTGATTTTGAGATTTTAAAATGCAGATACTTTTTACAGAAGGTCTTCAAAGTGTTGGAAAAGGACTTGGAGCAAATGGTCTTCCTCTGCATTTATCAAGTAAGCATCTTGAAATTGATGTCCTGTAATATAACTGTAATTTGATCTATATTTGCTTCAGGTATGATTATTTTTAAATTAAACATTAGATACGTTTATTGTTTGTAGACTAGTGAATATATCTATAAGTAAAAATGAGGGAGAAATTATTAAGATTGATACAATTTAAAAGATTTTGAAATGGCTTCTAAAAATGCCATTGTTTGTATTGAATCTTAAAGTATCTTGACTTTTATGTCTGCTAAATTAAATTTTCTTTTCATACCAAAATATCCAAGAACATTGCTGTTATATGTATAAAAAAATTTATATATATAGTCAATTTTTAGGTAAAACTTGCTAAGATTTCAGAAAGTCTGACAGAAAAAATAATAAATTATGATTGCATGGTTACCGAGATTTAGGACAAGTTAGATGGTTAGAATTTGGTTTGTTGGTGTTTATATCAAAATCTTTGTTACACCTATGTAAAATTTAATATTTTTTGTGTGCCTGTTAAATTATTCCAGGGAAAATAGTTTGCCTTCTCCCCTTTTAATTAGAAAAAAAAAATGAGTTTGAGATTTGCATTTTATGTATATTTGGCAAATTCTGTTTAATTTAATCTTTTGATTTCTGTTTTTCTTATAGGGCAATTAAAAAAAAATTCTTTTTTTTCCCCCAAAAGGTACCTTTAATCAATATTCATTTCTGGACAGCTTTGTTGAAAAATAAAGTAATTGGATAAAAAAGTGGCATTAAATTAAAATAGTTAAAATTGCCTTTTTAAAATTTTTAATGATTAAGATGAAATCTATTGCTTTAAACTTTGTTCTTTAATGTATTTCCAGATTCTACTGGTCTAAATAACTTGGCACCCACTGGAATAGCTCCTGTTGCTGGCCTTGGAGGTGTTGGAACCAACAATCTTGGCCTTGTTTCCAATCAAATAACACCTGCTGTTGTTGGTGGTAATGCTGCGGGCATTCCAGGTCTCTCTGGTATTGGGATGGGCCTTCAAGAACGAAATTTCTCCAATCTTGGTGCTGGTGTTGGGCAAGGGTTGGGACTTGGTACCACAGGCACTGCTGGTCTTGGTAATCCTAGTCTTATTCCTGGAGGCCTTGGTGGTGTCTCCAATAATGCTGCTGGTTTAGCAGGTGGTGGTTTGGGCAGTGGCTTAGGATCAACATTAACAGGTGGTCTAGGATTAGGAGGTCTTGGAGCTAATTCTGTAGGTGGAGCTGGTGGATTGGGATACAATGATTATGATAGATCTTTTGACAGGGTTGATGATGGATATCGCAACAATCGTAAACCTATGAAGTGGTCTGATACTATTGTTGTGAGAAATGTAAGTTCTTTTTGTTTATTATTATGATGTTTTCTATAATGAGTGATGTGACCAGTTTTCAATGATGTGAGTTGTAGATGACTAGTGATCCCTGTGATTTTTGTATGTTGTATTCTTTTGCCATTATAAAACCTTAAATGTTGAATATTTATTTCATAATTACTGGCATTAACTATATTGTATAAGTTTTAAATAATGATAATTGATAAAATATTTATTGGTGATAAGATTATAGATTATCAGTCTTAAGGGACGTCTGCATAAATTAACAATGGATTTGCAAACTTTAGTAGCTTTACATTAGATCAAATTTTTTAATATTCACAGATAAAAACATTTTTAAAAAAATGAATTTGATTAAAAACTGCTCATTTAGAATTTTTGAGTGACCACTTAAAAATATTTAAAATTTATTTAATGCTTTAATTGATTTTTAATACTGAGGAGATATAGATTGGTTCCTCAGCTTAAATTTTCTACGCTTCAAGAAATGATACATCATTTTTACAAGAACAAGGACAGATTTTATTCTATACGAAAAGAAACAAAACAAGTAGGAGTTGCTCTTTTGAATTGGGAAAGAAGTATTAAATTCTTGCCACCCAGATTGCATAGTGGGTAGCGATAGAGCAATCCACACAATGCTTCATAGTCTAATTTTGGTGTTGTGGCCAGATATTTTGAAAAAAATATCTGGCCTGCTCACTCCTGCCCCATTTCTGCTTAAAAAGAATTGCGAACCATGAATCAAAATAATTTAAAAGTCTCAGCTTATAATAAACATTAATTTAATATTTGTGAACTATAAGAAAACTAGATGTGATTTAGTGTGTGCATGAGTGCTAGCATTTATAGATTAAGCTGTTTGGCATTAATTGTGAGGCACATTCTTGGAATGTATTTGTTTTCATATTGTTTATATTTGTATATGCTTTCGAAAAATAACAAGTTGTTAAATTTTTAGCTTCCTTTAACTTATACTTGGGAAAATGTTAGAGACAGATTCCGAGACTTTGGTAAGTTAATGTAGAACTTAATTTGATATCTTGTTTCCAAATATTTAATTTTATTTTTAATGGTAGCATTTTAAATTATTTGTATTTTATCTGTTGTAGGAGATGTACAAAGTACTCAAATGAAAGGACGTGGTGTTGCACATATTAGGTTTTCTTCAGAAACTGAGGCTGCTCGGGCTTATGGTATCCTTTGAAAATTTTGTTTGGTGCTTTTTCTTTTTACAAAAAATTAATACCTTTTAAAGCTGACAAGTCTGCATGATTAAATAACAGTTTTTGCATTAAAAGAGTTGTAAAAATTTTATGTTTAACAGTTTTAGAAGTAACAGTAATAGAAAGTAATTTATATTATCATGTAACATTGGTCATTTAAAAACATAAAATAACAATTACAACCTCATTTTAAAAGTAATTATTTCCATAAATAATTTTTATAAAGAAACTACATACAATATGGAATACAATAATTCTACTCAAATTATTTTGTCTTAATTTTTTTATTTGTATATATTATTCAACAGTAAAATTCTCAAGTTAGTTTTCTTAAAATTTCTTGTACACTAATCGCCTCAAGCGACCAATTACTTTGCAGGGAATATTTGTTAAATTTGGTTTCAGATAAATCATTTAGATATATAACTTCATGTCCATGAATCTGCAAAATTATCTGACATTAAAATCATGTTTTTCAAATTGTCTTAGTTAAGTTTATTGTATATACAAATTTTTATAATGGATACAGTCCCATAACAAGATAGTGCTATTAAAAAGTAAATATAAGTTTCATAATTTCACGATATTATAATTTCATTCTTCTTTAGCTTTAAACAGTGAAAGAAAACCATTCAGTTAAATGTTTGAAGCAATGAAAATGTTTTTAATTTCAAAGCAATTATGTGTCCTATTGTTGGAAATCAGATTAATTAAAAAAAATTACCAGAAATCAGTAAAAATTTGCATGACTACTAAATTGCTATAAAAAGACCTACCCCCTGTTTGAAATAGGTTAAATTTATTTATATCCTAATATTTATAAAGGTATTGTGTTAAGTGCCAAAATACAGCTTATTTTTTAAATTCATTAATATTCTGTTTAAAATTTAAAAATATGTTCCACATTACATATTTTATCCTCCTAGTAGGTATATATGTATTAAATATGGTAGTTGTAGATCAAACGATTTGGTTTGTAGAGTACCAGCACATACACATGCTTATCTTTATTATTAATATATGCTTAACTTAATTATTAGTAGAAATTAGTAAGAAGCTGAATTTTAAAAATTATCTGTTATTGTTTTTTTATTCAATCTGACTCCTACATTAATCATATACCTTATTCACACGTTGCTATAATTATCTTCTTTTTGCAAATACAATCAGATTTAGATATAATAAACTTGAAAAGTTTTGGAAAAAATTTAGTGTTTAGATCTTTTAATTTAGTGAAATATATATTGCTAATTTTTCCTAATTTTCTGTTTAAAAATATCATGCATTATTAATTTTTTAAAATTAAAGAGGACTTAGTTTCAAAAAAAAATTATTTTTAAATGAACAAATACAGATTTTAAAAATTGTTAATCCATATCAGAATTTCATACCCTTGCCTAATCCTTTTTTTATACATATGTTTTCTGTGAGAAAGCAATAATTGTATTTTAATTACAATAAATATAAAAAAATATGGAAATTTTCATTCAAAATACAAAAAAATTATATACAGGAAAACCCGAGTTTCTTGAAACGAAGTTCTATATATGAACTATTTTAGATCATTCCATTTTTCTTTAAATGGATGCTTTGAAATAATAATAATGATTAAAAAGTGTGAAATTGAAAAATATTTATCAATTTTTGTATTCAAAATCATGGTTTAAATTCTAAACAGTGACACTGTTGTTAAAAATTCTACACTTTCTAGAAAAAGGAAAGAGTAAGGTCTTTAAAAATAATACATTAATAAAAAGAACATTTTCACTCTCAAAATGAGGCCAGGTTATAGATTGAAATTAAAGAGTTTATATTTTATTTTCTCAGTTTAAACTTTTAGAGGCATTGCATAATAAAGACGGGGGGGGGGGGCATGCATGGTAACCAAAAAAAAAAAAAAAAAAATCAAAATTATTCCTATTAATTGTTAGGGGAATGATTAACTTTAAAATTGTGAAATGACATTCTGGGGTATTTTTGATGACTTTTGGCATTGGCAAACTTAATAAAATGTGATATACAAATTGATGCTTCATCACTCATATCTAGAAATACAACTGAGCTTTATGTTTCCTTTCTTTAAATAAGAACTAAAAACTGTACCATTTTAATTGGAGTTCATTTTTCAAATGTGATGTTAACAGCTTTCTTTTCTTCAGTTTTCTTCCCTGAAGTTAAATGTATCAATCTATTGAGATGTCATTTTACTTAAAACAAGTGATCAGGCAGAACCAACTATAATTTACTTCAAGCTGTTCAGGGAAATAAGTCCCCCCCCCCCCCCCGCTTTTGAAGTTAATTCTTTGTCAAAATTTCGAATAAATATGAAACAACAATTTCTTAGATGAAAAGGCTATAGTTTTGATTCATTTTAAAATAGTTACTGACTAAACATAACAAAAATATACCTTGGTTTAAGAGTTATAATTCCATATATGTGACTAATTGTAAATACTTTTGGGTCAATTCTATCTTTGGAATTTGGAATTCTGTCAATATTCTTATATACTATAACTTTCTTGAAGTTAAACTGTTTAGAGAAAATGAAATGAAATGAGGTTTTAATTGTTAGTCAATGAATAAACTTATTTTTGTCAATATCAATTGAAAAATATTTTAAAGAGGTCCAAGAAGTGCTATGTTTTATAAATTCGGATTATTTATTTTTCTGAAATATACTGAATGTAGTTTTCATTGTTTTACTAGAATTATCTTGTTTCCTTAACCTATTTTTAGATCGTATGCAGGGTACCCGTATTTTTGGTCGACTTCTTGATGTGTCTTTGTATTAATTTTGATTTTTTCATCTTTGTCTGCATTTTCATCTTCATTTAAGCTTTTTCAACTTTCATATTTTCTAAATTTCTAAAGAAGAACTGGCTTCAAGATTTTTTTTTTCTCCTCTTCCAAAGAACTTGTATCCTGTTTTTACAAGCATCAAAAGATTGACGTGATGATTTTATGTTTACGATTAATTCTACTGAAGCATAAGTTATGGTCTGAGTTCAATTAAAAATCCTTTCATCACGAAGAATGATTTTACAATTTCCTGAATTGACTTAGGTGTTCAAATTTTTAATATCCTCATGTTTAAAGTTTTTAGGTCTGTTTCAGATGATGTTCCAAGATTTATCACCTTGTTTTTCAAGTTAGATGTTATTATTATTTATTATTATTTTTGAATGATCATATTGACTTCATCCATGACGAAAGGAATAGGTGTATCTTCCCCTTCAACACTGGTAATTTAGCATTCCATATTGTAATTTCAGCCATGATGTAGAAAATTGTAATGACTGCAATATTCCTCCTTGTGTTCAATAAAATATATTCATTTTTCTCATGGTTCAGTTTTGTTTTTGATTTGATTTTTGATGCACTTAGTTTCCTCAATAAATGAGGTATCTATTTCTTTTTCAAATGATTTGCGTAGGATCATGTGATTCTTTATTGAATTTTTTTTTTTCAGTTGCATTTCCTTTGTCTAAGCATGTCATTTTTTACAAATGTTTTTCTTAAATATTGATTTTTATAAGTTCTAATTTCATTTGAAAAAGAATAGATAAACTATTATTACAGGTACTCTTTTCCATTTTGAAAAGGTGTTTCTTTTAACAGTCACAAAATTCATTCTCATATCATTGGAAATAACTTGTCTTTTATATAGAAAGATTTGACTGATTGTTATAGTCCTTTTCAAACAAAATGTTTTTGTTCAAGAAAGAAAGCAGTTTAAGATTATATTGAAAAATTATTTTTTAATCAATTAAGTATCTTGAACACAATAAATTTTGTTGTTGGTTATTAATCTTGCAAATTTTTTATCAACTTTGTCTTAAGAAAAAACTAGAATCCCAGTCTTGCCTTTCTTCCAATGATGTTTGTAGTGTATATTCTAGATAATTCTGTATATTTTCTCAAATTACATTCTTCAAACTTGTAAAAATTGCTTTGAATTTTTAATTTTGAAATTGGTGTTGGAGGTTAAATTTTGTTACGGTATTATAAAGGAAAGTAAAATTTGGTAATTGGAAGCTGCTTGCTAAAGTAAATAGATTGAATTTTCATTTAAATTCTTTTGGTGTGTATTAGTATTTTCATAATTATTTTAAAATTCTTTTTGAGTTTTATCCTTTTTCAGTTTTGATAATTATTTAGTATTCTAAATTCAGTCGATAATTCATCTTGCTATTCATGAGAAAATTGCAAATTTTTCAAGGTATTCATTTAATTTCTATTATGATTCATTTTATGAACTAGCGAGTTTAGAAATAAAAATTAACAAATTTAATGTCCTGATTTAAAATTTTTATTACAAGTTATAGATTTCAATGTCAAAAATGTCTATTGGTCCAGAATGATTTTTCTTCATTATTTCAACCAAGAATTTTTTTTAAAGTATATTTTTTATATTCAACTTGTAACATTCTTATTGTCTTTAATTTCTGAGCATCAAATTATTACATTCTTTTAAAGCTATTCAAAAATAATTTTTTCGTCCTTCATTAAATTCATATTGCATCTTTCAGATGAAATTTCTCTAAGCACCAAATCTTATATACATCATCTTGGTATTTTCTAGCAACTTTGTAGTTTTCACTTTGTATGCTGTTTTGTGTGTGAAACTTTAGCTAATACAGTTTTGTAAATATTTCTTTGTTACAAATGCTGGAGATTGACTTTAGTAAAAATTATAAATATTGAAGAACCTTGTAAAGATTATTATCATAGATGCTGTAATTAAGAGGGGATTACATTTGATTTCATGATATAGTCCATTTTAAATTAGGAAGATTTCTGTTTCTCATCATCTTTTTAGTAAAAATATGGATTTTATAAAATTGTTTCATATTTTTCACTATTGTTCTAATTTACTGTTGATTCATATACTTTAGATTCAACCTTGTTAAATTGGGGGGAAAACACTTTTAATATGTGAAATCTTTTTAGTCCTATTGATGTGTGCCTATAAATTAAAGATGCTGTAAAGTCAATCTCCAGTAATTTTGATTCCATATATTCATTTCTCATTATTGCTCTGATTATAATGTATTGGGATATTCCCAAATAGCAGTAACTCCACATTTCTAAAGTCTTGATTTGCATTTTTGTACTTATATCTGTGTCTTGAAATAAATGGTGTATGGAAACTTATTTTGATGACTTCTGTTTTTGATTATCAATATTGTTTCATTTGCAAGTTATTACTTCTGAAATGGCTATAATTCCAGTTCAACTCTCGTAAATTCAACTGAAACTTTTTGAAAAATACATGAGGTATTTGGTATTAAATTTCTATTTTTACAAGGAATTTGTTTCTAACTTCTTCTTTTCCATCATGTTAAAAGTCTCATTTCACAATTAATTTTTTTTTTTATCAATAACTGTTATCAAAAGGAAGATAACTTTCGTTTCTAATGGTTACAGGGATAAATTTTAGTTTAGTCAACTATCATTTCAAATTTTATGCATCAAAATTATCATTCCTTAAGGCATCAATTTATTACACAGTTGGTTTTTGGGATGAAATTCTGCCCCTGTTTTTTAAATTTTGTTGAAGGATTTAGTTTTAAGAAAATTTGTCGCTGCTCACAAGTAGGCTATTTAATATGCATGTTTTTAAAAATGTATTTTAATTTCTGTAACTCTGTATTGTGGCATTTTCTCCGGATATCATATGATATAAAAACAGCATAAAAGTCTCAATATTCTGCTACAATTTTTTTTTTTTTTTAAATACATATTTCTGATTTTGTTCCATTGGGTTTTATTTTTAGAACACACACACACAAAGTACTTTCTCCCTTTGGAATTCTATTAAAATTTAGTTTCAATTCTTTGTCCATTCTTTTTAAAAATTAATTTTCACACAATTTCAAATATCCAGCATTGACCTCCTCAAAAATGAAAAATGATTCCATCTGTCATTGGTGCTTGAATTTATTTAAGGTAAGTTTCACTAAAGTTATTAATTTGAATTAAAATTAAGGCTATTTATATAATGATCAAAATTTATGACATGTTACTGACTGTTATATTAATTTTTTTAGAAAAATAGTGGTTTGTGCTGTGATATAAAATATATAGTGAAGTTTCGAAACCCATTATATAGAGCAATTATATAAATTAGCCAAAATCATCCATATTATTTTATGAATTTATTCAAAAAGGAAATTAGGTTCAAAAGTGAGTACTGTATCATAAAAATGTCAGTAAAGACTTTAAATATAATTAAATCCTCTTCTAAATCAGGCCTGATAAACAAATATTAAATAAAATAATTACTAAATTCACTTAATGGTTTTATATTATTCTTAGAAGCCACCATTTATAAATAAAACTTGAAAGTAATCAGTGCAATTCATGTCTAATACGTTAAAAGAATTTTTTTTTAAGAGCCTAGAAGTTGTTGTTACTTTTTTGATTGAATATATTGTGTGTCTGTAAAGTGAAGTGGATAGAATCTTAAAAAAAATTTTCACTTGCAATCCTTCTTTTAATACTAAACTAATAAAAATAATTCAGAAATAGAATACTTTATATTAACTTTGAATTACAGAATACATTTGGAATGTAGATACTCTTTTAATCTTGTGTTGATTGGTAATTTAGGAATACAGAGAGATTGTAATTGAAAAGCTTTAAATTAGCATAGTTCTTTTATATATTTATAGTCATGCAATTGTGTATATTATCAAAGGAAAAGTAAAGTAAAATGCTGTTCACTATAGATTATATTTTATAGATAATTTTTACTTTCCAGATACATAGATGTCATTCCGAATTATTAAAAAATCTTTTTATGAAAATGAATGGATGCACTTGTTATTTTACTATCTTGTGCAAAATCTTGATATAGCTGTAAACATAGTAATCTGGTCACTTAGTCATTTAAAAGAAAAGCTATATCTGCCACAAAAATTTGCAGAATTACGATTTTCAAAACTTTTAATACGAGTGTCATTTTTTTTTTTTTCTATTGTGATTAAATTTCCAAAATTATTAAAAAAAGAAAACTAAAAGTATTAGATATACATTGAATGGATCTATTCTTCTTTGGAACTCATTGTGTCATTACTTGAGAAGTCTGACAACTTTTTCTGTAAGCAGTTGCGGTTCTGTAGTCTAGTTCTTTAGTTTCTTGCTATCAAAGATGGAATTCCATAATCAGTTTCACATTCATTCCTGATGAACCTAAGTTTTGTCATCTACTCTCATATGTTATGGATGTCAAAGAGCGCAGATTTTTGAATAGTAGAAGTAGGCAACTGCCCAGGAGCTCGACTGATTCGAGTTTTTTAATGGTAATCTAATTTTAATTTTGCTCTTTCATTTTATTTATGCACTCAGAATACATTAAAATCAAGTGCCATTTTAATTTAGTAACGTTACCCTTTAGTTTTTGCATGCGTGTGCAGGTGTTTTCCATTTCGCTTCTTGCTAAGTGCGGTCCATTAATTGTTTATTTTGTATTTCGCACTTGGTAGATAGTCAGCAGTCCTATTAAGCTTTGCATTTGAGTATACCAAGAATATGTTAAAAGGAGGGTTTTTTTTTTAATTTTTTATCTTTTTTATTAATTTTTGAAATTTATTTTTTATATGAAAAAGACTGAAATTCTTTGGAAGCTGATTCATAATTCAGTATTCCATTTTATAATTAATTTTCATATAAATTGCTTGTAAAAATATTAAACTAAACTCAAAAATGAAAGTTTGAGAGAAGAGAGGCAGAACACCTCTCTCACTCTACTCTGCTTCTATGGGAAGACAATACTTTCGGAATTTAAATATATTTAGTTGATTTAATTAAACTGATACCGTTTTTGTGGCTGCAAATTTGTGGGCAGTGGAATTAATTATAAGTTTCCATAATATGAATCAAAGAAAGAAAAAATATCATTTTAGCGTATTTTAAAAACTATTATTCTCCACTATTTTATTTTGACAATATAGTACACAAAGCTCAAGAAGTCAGGCTTTTGATTGCCAAGTATGCCTTTCACGGTGCAGTGATTTTCAATAATTATCTTTCTTTTCAAAGTGGTGACGAGAAGAGTGAAAACTATAATTTCACGTAGTTGGCATTTTTGTTTTAATATTGTTTATTGAACACAAACTTCGATTTTATAAATGAGTATAAATTGTCTATTTTCCTGTAAACTTCGACATTTCAAAATTTTTGAAGATTAGATTCATGCTTTTTATACTAAAAATGTGCTATTCATTTATAAGATCTTAAATTCCCTTATGTTTTTGTAGAAATTAAGAGTTCTTATTTTGCAAAATGATGGATATCTTCCATTAAAAGAAGGGGAAAAGTCGCTTTGAAAAGGGTGAAAGATTTCCAATGATACCCATTTTTATTATAGTCCAAGAGTTATTTCATATTATAGGAATTATAGGATACGAATTTCGTGGTCGTAAGTAGCAAACTGATCGATTATGATTATTTATTGTTCTTCAAATTTTTTAAACAACGGATTATTTTGTTAATTGAACCGTATATAAAAGTTTAATACATTTGACTGATTATCTGGTGATGTCTTCCAGATCATAAGGCCTAGGAATTTGAAAATTCGGCGAGTGCTATTGTCCAGTCTTTGCGAAAAGTGTCTCAGATAATGAAAACCGTGCTGTAGAATTATTTAAGCCCAATTATCAACATGCTACCGTCATCGGATCTCAAGAATTCACTATTTATTTGGAAATGTATGGAAACATGCGCCTTATATTGGGTATTAATAAACCTCATATATTAAAACATTGCCTTCTGGCAGCTATTTACTGAACTGGCTGTTTCTTTCCAAACTTCTTGCTTTTTATATTTGCTTCCTTCATAGTTCATCAGAAGTCTCTTTTAAAAATAATGTTTTGTTTGAAGATTATACACAAGTAACATTAAAATAACGCAATTAACATAAAACATGTATTAACCGACTTGAGGGGGGGGGGAAATGTGACGACGTATTATCTTCTCTCTCCCTCTCTCTTTTTTCCATTTAGCAATTACTTATTTGTTCTTTAAAAACTGCTTGGCTTACTATCTTCACCAATTCTCCCAAATTTGTCTCTGTTTTTATTGTCATTTGGAAGGGAACAAAACAGTAAAAAATAATGCTAATTTAGGCAATATGCATATTTATTTGGAACGATGAGAACTATCGCATGTAGTAATTGTTAATAGAATTTTTATCCAACCGATTTAAATGACGGTCGTTTCCTGAAAATTCTCACATTTCAGTATTTCTGGTTTGTTCTTTTCATTTTTCCATGAATGATTTTGACATTTGTTGCATTATTTTAGAAAATTTCTAAAATTGACAAATTAATGCGAAACATTGAATGTAACATTGGGAAAAAAAACGTAGTCGAGTTTATGGTGGATGTTGTTTTTGAATGTGTACATTAATGTAATTCAGTTTGTAAAAACCGCTATTTCAGGTAATATAAATTTCTGTTGCTATATATTGTTCTTTTTCAAAATAAAAGTTTCATTAATTTCCGACTCGTGTATCTTAACTTTCCATTATACCTTTTTATATATATATATATATTGCATTCCTCACTGAAATCGCTTGGCAGAGGTCTTCTTTCCCTCTGTCTTCTACGAGTGGAAATCACCCGAAATTTCTGATTTGGTTGCCGAGTGATGTTTTTGCGACATTGTGGGTAAAATAATGTATATGAAAATTATATTTTATGTATTAAATGATACGAATTATAGCTATTTGAAAGAAGAAGGGAAATATAAGGTCAAAGCCGTTTGTATGAGGTTTTTAATAGCTGCATCAAATAAGAAGTTAAGAAATTAATTTGGAGTCATGCTGCTTTTATTCACTTTTAACTTGACATGTTTCATGTTCGTAAAATTGGAATTTTGTAATCTATTTTTCATTCTCTTGTTTTGCGAGAGCTTGAATCTTGTACATTTATGTATTTTCGAAAAGAATGCATTATTTTAAATTTTCAGAATTTAATTATCACTTAATCAATTAGCAATTTTTACCAGTTGCTCCACTGAGTAAAGATTTGTAAATAAAAGATTAAAAAGTAAAAATTAATTTAAAATTTTTTTTTAGTGAAACATTTATTTTAACCTTCAATCTCAGTTTGGTTCCGACAAAAATTCTTATAGGACTTTGGCAAGATTTTTCCATTCGAGCATCATTTGCATTTTCACTATTGAGTATCTCTGTAAACTTTGTTCTGTATAGACAAAATTGGACATTCATAAATAATTTTGGCACTATAGAAATTCTAAACCTAACGATTAGGGTAATATCGGTCCAAAATTTCAATACAGGTATTCGGCATTCTTTAGATCTTAATACGGGTATTAGAAATTTTAGAAAAAGAAAGAAAACATAGGTGTTTCTTTGTTTTATTTGCCAGTTTTATTAGAGAGTGTAAATATCACAAAAAAAATTGTAACTTATGAATTATAACAGTATATAAAGAATCACAAAAAAGTAACGGAACGTCTTATTTATTTATTTAAATCACAAAAAAGTGTAAATATCACTATACAGTCTGTGGTACTATTACAAATTTTTGAAATGTGATCTTAAAAAACATAATGCGTCTATTGTATTGTCATTAAACCTGAAAAGTAATTTTGTGTAAAAATTACCAACGCTCTTCGTCGAAAACGCTTTTTCGGCATCTACGCTAATTGGTGGTACTGTTAGCAATGCGCGATATACTTTGTCCAAGTATTTATCTCTAAATTCCTCATCTTCAAATAAATCGATTTCTCGTGGGATGGTTTTGGATATAGCTGATTTCTGTATTGTATTTTGGTTCGTTGAATTTTTTTTTAAATTTTTTTTTATTTATTTATTGCTAATTCTAATTTTTGTTCAAGAGACAATTCCTTTTCACTATCGAAATGAGTGTCATCATACTCTTCGATAACTGAACCGAATTCTTCTGAATGTGGATAGGTTTGTGGGTAAAAAAAATTTTAAGAGAATTTACTATAAACTTGATCAGATTTGAATTGCTTAGTCTCTTTTCTTCTTTTCCATTTTCATTTTTAAAATCATTATAATTATGAAAATACCATAAGACATTTTCTATTTCGGTACGCCTTTCTTCTGTGCGATTTTTCTATGTAATATATAATTCTTCAGATAGTGATGTGTGCTGTTCTTTCAATGACTGCAACATGAAATTTATTGTTGCATTAGATGTTAATAAATTAGTATCTCTCCGACATAATGCCTCAACAGCCAGTTTTATTAGAATTACAGCCGATACAGTTCTGGATATTAAGTCGAATTCACTATCTTAAAAAATAATTTACAGGTTTAAGTCGATTATTGCTTTTTGGATTGGATTTCTCAGTTTCAAAAATCGAGGAGAAAACTGTTCCAACGAGGAGTAACATATATTTTGTTTTATTTTCAGTTAGTATATATTTTAGTAATATGTAATTTTTTATAGGGGAACGTTGAACTATCTTAACAATTTTTCGAACTTTATAAATTATAGGAAGCAATTCTTGATGGGTCAATATTTCATCCACATTAGCAATATCTTCTTCAACAATTAATTGTCATTATCTTCATTGTCAATATCACTCTCACTCTTACTCTCTTCAAAGTTGGAATCCAAAGTTTCTGTATCCACAGTATTTGGATTCTTCTGTTCTTTATATTTTTTGGTATAATTCATCTATTATTCCTAATTGAATTCCATGAGCATAGCACAATTGCTGATTTGCACCAATCAACTTTCCAACTTTTTTTCATACCTTGTTCCATCAGTCGTTATGGATACAATATCTTCTTTCAGGGATAATCCATGTTTCGCTAATTTAGATTTAAGCAATTAATTAGCTAATTAATTTCGCCCGTTAGGGAAACATAAAAACAAAAACGTATACTATTTTGCTATGTTGCTGATCCCTGAACATATAGTGAGGACAATTTTAAAAATTTCTAGTAAATATCGAAAAAACGGTATTTAAACTTGTGAATACCGGTATTAAAAAAATGTACAAATGGCTCAAAATACCGGTATTGCAATCCCTACTCACGATCGATTTTGCTCTCAAATGTTTCCAAACTGTTCATTGTAAAGTTAAATTTTCATTTAATAATGAAATTTTTCTACGTTTAGAAAAAAATATTTCATTTTTAATGTCACCATTTTTATTCGGCGAAAATATTTTAAATCGTTTTATTTATTTGTCACAAAGTTGCTTCTTGTAATTTAAATTAAATTTTGGTATCGGAGTCAAATTTACGATATTCCACTAATGGAATGTAAACTTTTCAGAATTAAATGTAGCTTTTTAAATTAGAGAAGTAAACAAAATAAATTTTGTTCTGAGAGTTCCTAGTAATTAAAACTTTATCGAAATGCAAGAAGTAAAGATTTTAAATGAGTGAGCTAAAAGGATCTACACTACTTTACGGAAATGAAAGTGCTGTTAAGTTGAAAGTAAATTTGATTATAATAATTCTGAATGTAATGAAAGTCAATTCACTGATTATTAATAAAGATAAACGACTGTCTGCTGATCCGCAGAACAGATCATTGAACCTTGAGCTGGCCAATTTGACTTTGGCGCATTTTGAATGCCAAAGGCGTTTACCTCGTAGTAATATATATTTCAAATTAAATTATTGTTTTTTTACCACTTTTTCGCCAGTAACTTCCTTTACTTAAGGGGATTTCAAAGATGCAGTTTGAGAATTACTTCCTTCGGATACATTCATTTAATTTCAAACTATTAATACAAAATACATAAATTTCAACTGAGTTATAAGTTGTACGAATCAATTGCTCGCCGACGATGGCGACCAGTTGACAGAATTGATAATAATTTGGAATTCAGATAAATGATCCCGAGGTTCACAACGTATCTCATTTCATCTATGTTGGAAATTTTTTTAAAAAAGGTCACTGATTTGCAAATTAATTCGGACAAATAGTAATTTATGATAAAAAAAAAGCTTTCAGGAATTTAATAATTTATTTGACGTAATATTTATCTTTTTTAAAAGGCTATGAGATTTAAAAAAAAAAATTGCTTGATACACTTGATATTTGAATTAAGATTTTGTGTGCTATAATATTTTATTTTATTTTTATGTGAAGTATAATAAATGAAATTGTTAATTTTATAGCATACTTATATTACTTTTTATATTATATGTTTTATATAAAAGTTTATATTATAGTATGCTAAATAATAATTTCGTCATCACTCTAATTATGTCATTTTTTAGCTAATTCTTTAAGTTAAATTCTTGTATGATTTTAATTACTAAAAATTTTTTGGCATTTTATATATTAACATATGAAATTTTATATTGGATTCACAAATCATTTTTACTACCACTGCATTCGCTTTTGGAACTTAAATGAAATAGCCCATTACTTATTTTTTAATATACAAAAAAAAAAATGGATGAGCATACTTATATTTTAAACAATAACAAGACAGTAAGAAATTTATTCACAGGAATCGAAACTTAGAATTTCAAAAATTGGCTTTCCTTTGGATGGCTTCTGCAATTTGTTAAATTTGTTTTGTCTGTTTATATAAATATTTTAAGTGGCTCTTTCAAGATCTGCAGTCTCATATAATGGTAAAAGTATTTCTCTAAATGTAATGTCCTCCTTTTCTTCCATTTCCATTTTCCACTCTTTTGAAATTATGTAATAAGCATTCAAGTATGTGGATGTGCGAATAATATTTAATCTGGCATATCTAATAAGATTGCACCTTTAAAAAAGCAAATAATAAATTTCAAGATGCATCTAGTAATGGAAGTATTGGATAACATAACTTATGCATTGATATTTATTATGGAAGAAAGGACTGATAATCAATGAATTCACATTCTGGTTACCCAATATTTCAGTGAAACTCTATAGAAACATGTCGGTTGAAGGGAATAAATACTGTCAGTTTTATCAAGAACATTCATCAAAACAGTTTATTGAAAGCGGCATTCCTCTAAATTATCCGAAATACCTATTTCCAATGTCACCTTAATGTTTCTTTCTTTTTTTTTTTTTTCTTTTTTTTTTTTTTTTTTGCCCCTATCAGTAACAGTATTTGTGTAGTAAATTTGTATATAAATTTGTTTATTTTTGTAAATATTTTTTAATTTTTTATTGTGCAGTTTCTTAAGGCGGTGTATATTATCTATGTAAATAATTTTTTTTAACACTTTGAAAATTTAAACATGATGCATCTTGTTTAAATTTTGTTCAGAAATATTATGAAGTACATAAAGGTTTTAGTGAAGATATAGCGATTAGAGTCTAATAATGAAGTACTTCACTTTTTATTAATTTATCTCTATAAATGTTTTGATAGGAATGTTATCATTTCTATTGAGTGAAATTGCTATAGCTTGTTTTTGAGTTATTTTATTGTGTTCAGTTATCATTTGCTATGATTAAAAATGTTTTATGTAAATCTCTAAAAATTATTAACTTATAAGGGAATATTAATTGCCTTGGTTTTTACTGCAATTGAAAAAGTTTTCTGCATACAACCGTGAAATAAATCTATAAAACATTTTGACAATTTGGGGGGGAGGGAGAAGCCTAAAGAAATGGACTGGGATAATTTAATTTTGAGCTGCTGTAAAACTTTCGAACTGTAAGTTTTTTTTTATTTATTTGGAAAATTTTAGAGTTCATCGGTGAAAGAAACGATAATAAATTTATTTTAATTATAAATGGCATTTGTTTATTAATTTTTACACTTTTTTCCCGCCCTCTTTCGTTTTTCTTTTTTTTTATATAACACAGATAAAAATGTTTGTTAATAAGAACTAATATAAAAATAATGAATTGCACATAAATATCTTCATTTTCTTTGTAGTTATTTAACAAGAGCGACTATTTAATATTTAAAATGATATAAAAAAGTGAAAATTTGATGTGGTTTAAGCCTTTCAACACTATATTCTAACCTAATTAATCATCAGTAGTTTGTAGGTATATATATATATATATATATATATATATATATATATATATATATATAATATATTACTGTAGACTTTCTTTTAATTTGTGCAAGTGAAATGAATCAATATCAAGCAAAAGGAAGATTTCTTGACTATGTATTAGTTTTTTTTTAGTGAATTAAGAACTGTGTTTCTATATAGATATAATTTTTGCTACTGCCATTTTTATTTGTTATCAAATTGTTATTTGCAGTTTTCAGTTGAACTTTTTATTGTTCTTATAAAAAATATAATATGCAAAAACATTTTAAATTTTTTTTTATTCTAAATGTACTGCGCTCGTGCAATGTGCGTTTATTTAGATCGCCTCGGCATTCCACCGAGTGCTGTTGTTATTAAATATGTTTTTACTTTTTCGCATCTTACATAGCCATTTTCATCTATTTGATATGTGATAATTGCAACTTTTATTATGGTTTCATTGTTTGTAATGAGAGCAGAAAAGCATTTAAAAAAGGGCATCTTGTTGATTAAATAGATATTTTACTTTTTGTTGCTAATAAATGTAAAATGTGTTGCTCAAATACTTCGCAATGTAGAGTATAAGCTTATTGGAAAAATGTGTTCTCTCATAAAGATGGAAATTTATATCAAAAAGACTGAATTTTGAAAGTATTAAATTTGTAATTTTTCATAAATTTTTATCCACGTATTTGTAAACTTTTAATATTCAAACTATTTGATATAAAAAATAAACTGAAATTAAAAAATTAATATACTTGATTAGTTTAATCTTAAGCTGATTACATTTATAATTTCTACTTTTTTAAAAAATCGTATTCGATCATTCATTGGATTCACTCACATTATGTCATTTTGGAATGATTTCTTGTTTATTTTTTCAAATTTTAGTACAAAATGGCGTCACACGTTATAAAATTAAAATTTAATTAAATGTATCGAGTCATTGATAGAAAACTAAAAATATTATACCGTTGTAATCAAACTAAAATATATACGAGACAGTTAATAGTAAACTAAAATACATACCGCCGTCGAGAATAGGTTTGTGTGCAAAATTTCAAAATCCTATTAAAAATAAGGAATGAGATAAAATTCGATTACGAAAATGTATTTGCAAACGTCAAACTGGTCAAGTTAAATAAAATATGGCAATCATAGAAAAATGTTTCATTGAGAAGAGGATATACTTTTTTTTAACCATGTAGAGGAAAGCCATATCCTTTATTTGTTCTGTATGCAAAAGCTCTTTTATTTACTTGCTGCATTATTTTTGCAGGTGAGAAGAAATATTTGCATCCTGGTAAGTAGTTATCCTGTCATCAGGCCACTTTTTGAAATCTAATACCTTAATGAACCCGATCATTTTTTTGTGTCATTGATCATAGACGAAATTTTCTTTATTTCATGTTCTACTTTTGGTGTCAATTCTTGCAAGTTAAGTAAAGGCAACAGTACATAAACGCGCGCGCCCTCTCTTAAAAAAAATAATGTTAAAGAATTTTCACGAAGCAGTGACATTTCGAACATTCAAAAACGAGGGGGCCATCATAAAAATGTGGTTTTTTTAAAAAATTCGAGTTCAGAAAAACAGCCTGGGAGACAACAAACGACAAAGAGCCATACAGACTTTGTTATTATTCATATTGCTGATGATTCATTTTAAATTTTAAGAAACAAGCATCGTGCAGCGGTCTGAATTGATTTAATCTGTAACGTGTCATTTTTTAGAGGAAAAAATGAGTGTGTTTAGGATTGAATTGAAGAATGCAGGCGTGTAGAATATTTATTTTATAGTTCCGATTTTGAATGAGCTGAAATAAATTCGAATAATGAATGATCATTTATGTGAATCTTGTCATTTCTTGAGGCATTCCATTGTCAAAATTCATCTGCATATCCAACAGAATTTTCTTTGGTTCTGGGACGAAATGGCTCGCTGAAAGCTTAAAAATGCACTAAAACATAAAATAATGAATGCGGTATGTCATTTCATTTTCTTTCCTATTATACATTATTTGATGGTGACGATGACTAAATGAATAGTAATGGACATGAAGCCTAAATTTACCTGCTAACAATAAAAACACATGCCCATGTTAGTAAAAATTTTATATTTAAGAGATGAAATATCCTTCAATGCTAAAAATTCACTGTCCTATTATTTATATTACTCGTGTACTACATTGATAGTTTTCCTTTACACCCAAATGTTATGATTCATTTGGGACGTTTCTTTTAAATGAATTAAAATGATTTTTTCCCTGCATATGAAATGAATATTTCCGTAACTAGTAAGATAAAATGTATATATATTATAATTTTGTCTCCGTTTTGCCACTCGAAGTGTTCAATTAAATTATGTATCATTCAGTAATAACGTATAAAAAATAATTCTTGGGAAGGGGGAATTAAAAATCATTTCTTACAACCTGTCATTTTTCGAGACAATGCAAACATTGCTTATGAGTGGTATTGTCATTTTAATTAAAAATAAAGACTGGAAGAAGATTTTTGTATAACGTATCTAAAATTAGACATTTCAATCCTGATCAATGCTTGGTTTGTTAATTTTATAAAAATCAAATGCTTCCTTGAATATTGTTTCTCTTCTAAATGTAATTGTTCAATTCTGATGATGGTACATCTTGCCTGATTCTGAAATGAGTCCCTTTCCAACAATCCCCTCTACCTACATAGTTATCTGAAAATTCCTCTTTCGATTACAGTAAACTTTCTATTATCTTCGGTTGTTAATCGCAAAATGTTGGTAAAGCTTCTATCAAAACAACCTTTTTAAAAAGAATTTTAATACATAGTAATTGATTTATTAAAAAAAAATGGTTTCTTAGCAAACGTGCGAGCACATAAATCTATTGTTTATTAAGTCACAATTGCAATCATAGGTTCTCAAATATAAATAAAAAATTGTTCAAAAACATTTTCGTGTTGATTCACCCATTTTGCGAATTTCCGGGAATATTGTCTATTTTTGTCTACATCGTGTCTTCACTATTTTTCTATACATGAGCCTAACATTGACTCGTAGAAACTGTTTTAAATCGCTTCAATGTTTTTCTAGTCCTCTAGTGTCGAACTCATGAGGCCTAAAACATTTTTGCGGCTCATCAAGCCCAACGGGGTGCAGTGAGATTTTTAATAAACATCTGTGAATTCTTTATTACACATAATTATCGGTAACGAACTACAATATATCTATTTTTTAAAAATGCTTTGTTGTATTTAAAATACGCAATAAAAAAGGACTACGACCAGAATTTGAAATAAGACTTGTAGATTTTATATCATATGAAGTAAAGTATTTTCTTTGGGTTTCGAATTTGTATTTAACCTTCAATATTTGCAAATAGAGACAATCGTGATCCAAGGCTGCTCTGATTTGAAGGCAAGAAAATGAGCAGTTTTGATGTTTGAATTTTACAAATGTTCAGCTCCTGGATTGAAAAGCAGTTAAAAATTAACTTATGATTATTTTTTGTTCCATGTTTGGAAGCATTTTTTTGTACGAGACAAATTACGCTTATGAAGAAAGAAAGTCTGTCCTGCCCACATTTACTAATATTATTCACTTTGAATCGTTGTAAACAATAAACCCCAGAGGCCCCCTTTCTTTTCTTTTCTTTTTCCACGGTTCATAAAAACTGAAATGTTGCCCATGTACTAAATATTTGATTTTGACACCCTTGTCCGGTGACGTCCAGAAAACATATTTAAATCAAATGTAGCTTCTACTCCACACCTCTCTTCTTTCATTATAATCGTTGTCTGTATGAATATATATTCTCTCCCCCCCCCCCCCATCTTTGTTTTGAAAAATAATTATTTTGTCTTTTTCAAACGAAAAATTCGGATTAAACAGAAGTAATTCTTTTTTTTAAAATTAACATAATGTTAAAAAAAAAAAAAAAATGGCTTAACTATGTTTTCTTGCAATGAAAAGGATAAAGTTATTTTTGATTCTATATATGTTTTTGTAATGTTATTTTGATATATGTTTATATTTCATTGAATAAAATCCTGTTTTCTTCAAAACATGTGTCTTTATTAATTCAACGAATACAAAAGAACCCTCATACACACACACGAGAAAAACTATTATTTTATTAAATATATGTTGTTAAAAGCTGTTCTTTAAGACTTTATATTAATGGTGCTTCATTTTGACCGCCATCGGTGGTAAAATGACCAAAATGCATTTATCGCATCAATAGAAATGTTAGAATTTCAAATGGTGGTCACGTACCTCATTTCTAAAGTAAGAGTTTAAGTCTCAAGAGTTCTCTCTCAAACTTTACATCTGTTCTTCGAAATAAAAATCTATGTCCACTTTTTTTCATTTCACAACAGTGTATATTTTTTTTAAAAACGAATCTAGGGGTCATTGCTGCACATCTTTCTCGCTGTCTTCAGTAGTTCTGATTGCAATGTTTTCACTGGTATTGAAATGACGTGAACTTGGTTTGTGAGACGAATTCTGTGCTTCTCTCTTTCTGAGCTCCAGAGGTCTGTCGGTGTGCCCATTATGAAGTGAACGGAATTCTCTGCAAGAAATAAGGAAAATTTGATCGAATGTAATGCCAATCCAATCGGGTTATTTTGTATAAATAAAAACCGAACTCTGAAAATAGAACTCCACCTACTCTAACCTTCTAGTGGCACTCTTGTTTTAAGAATGGAACTTCATTTCATCGCTGTTTCATTGTAGAAGGAACATAACTATATTGTCACTCATTAAATTCTCAAATATCAACCAACTCGAATTCGTTATTGCATGGCCATTACACCCCACATTGTCGCATCTTCACAAATATGGTGTCGAGGGAACAGATTGGCTGAGATAGACAAGTTAATTAACTACTGTCGGGAAATTTTTCCCATTACGGCTATCATTTTTCTTTCCTGAATCGAACCTCTCAAAATTATCAGAATTTTGAGAGTCGTAGGGTTTTGAATAAATGACTTCCAGCGTTATGAACTTTCGACGATATCTCGGAAATTATTTCATAAAGTAATGAAATAAATGCATAAACAACACAAATTTAATATTTTTTTATGAGTTTTTGAAGGTGAAGTTAGGGGGAAATGAATTGTAAAAAGGGTATAAACATGGGTGCAAAGCCGACACGCTTAAATGCCGGAATCAAAAAAATTGTGCTCATATCCCAAATAGTTCCCGAAATTTTCACAGCCGATTTGCAACGCCCACTTTTTGAGGGGCCGTATATTAAATTTATTTGTACTATAGATCTAATTTCTATGAAGCACGTAGCTTTTATAGTATCACAGTTTATTATTTTCAAATCGCACTATTTTAAGTTCTGCTTTCTTTAAAAAAAAATAAATGTTTTTTTTTTCCCCCTCCACTCGGACGATATAAAATTATAATGTAGGACAGTTTGATTGTTGGAATGTTTAATGAATATTTGCTTTTTGCTGGTAATTATCGTTTGCTAGTAAATGAAATAGAGATCCAAGGATATTCGTGTGCCATTTCTTAACATTCAATAAATTTATTAATGCTGAAATAAGGAAATCAATTGATACCTATTATTTATATACTTAATGATATAACGTTGAGCACTCATTCATAAATTTAATTAGGTGGATGGCATTTTTAAAATGATTCCCTCTGAGTTATTAAATAATCTCTTTGCAACTGCATTTATGAATATATATATTAAGACTTCTCGTTCAAGACATTGTAGCATTATGATGTGCTTGGTTCTATTCGTCTTTATGACATTAGAAAGAATGCCCATCACGCAATCATTCTTAATAAGTGTATTACTATAAGCTACAGCAAGTCTTCAATCCGAATAATTATTGTTTTCGCCTGAATATAAAAGTCCACCCTTTTAACAAACCACGATAACTTCATTGGATTAAATGTAACAAAATGAAATATATCTCAAGAACTACTACGAATTTCGTAACAAATTTGATACACATACATAAAGACCTTCCGAATAGAATTATAATAAAATCTAGATTTCCGTAATAAAAAAAATTGCGATATAATAGTTAATTAACTGGTTAATCAGTTTGTCTCTCTCAACAAATCTAACACTTTAATCCGTTTACATCGGCATTCATTTTGGGAAGGTGCGATAATAAATAAAGTTGCAGTGTTCCACTTTTATGACGATTGTACCTATTGTTTTCACATAGGATGATCGATAGCAGAATAAAACTTGGCTTTTTTTAAGCATTGAGAGAATGTCTCAATGAGTAAATTTAATGTTGTGAAGAGTTTTTATTACGACATAGGTGCGTGGCAGACTCCACGACTAGGTCACATTTATTAGTGTAAAAATCTTTGCCACCGCTTAAAACTGAACTGGAATTCACCCAATCTCAGACACATTCAATGCAAATATGTGTTCCACTAATACCCTTTGCTGACATTGTTTTGTGCGATGATCACGTTTAGATGAATTCTTGGCGAAACATTTCTTGCTTTTGTCTCGTGCAAAGTTACTTCTAATCATTTTACACTAATATATATAATTGGACACCTGTAATAAAAGAGATAAACACAATTTATTCATTTTCAATAATCGTTAGAGTCTTCACATGAGGCAATTAGCCTTTAACCCTCCAGGGATTGCTTTTCACAAGAGTTTGGATGACGGACAGTGGTATTTTCTTCCACCTGGCTTGGAGAAGACATGTACATTCTTTCATTGATTTTGGACGGTTGCTGTACTACTTAATTCGGCGATCCAACTCATTTTAGAAGTTTTCTACAGGATTCAAGCATGGAATCTGTGCACTCTAGTTTGTTCACCCCATTGTTTTCATACCAATCCATGCTGAAACTCACAACATGACAAGTGGCATTGTCATCCTGGAAATAATGATCCAATGTAAAACTGCCACAGTGCAGGAAGCCTATTGTTGTCTAGAATAGTGTAGTGGGAGTCAGCGTTGTGCTTACCATGAATTGGGATCAAGAGTGCCAGTTCATACCATGAGAAACATCCCCAGACCATAATTCCACCTCCGCCAAGCTTTACTGTAGGCACAATGCATTCTGTCAAAAGGCGTTCTCCAAGCATACTCCAAACCCGAATTCTTCCATCCGACTGGTTCTTGATTCATCACTCCAAAAAACTTGTTTCCATTCATTTACAATCCAATTTTGACGCACCATCTCAACCGTGTAGTGTGGTTGGATTTTGTAATCAAAGGCTTATAGGCAGCAGCACGACCATGGAAACCAAGCAAATATATGAATCGTTTATTTTGAAAATGGGGCAAGTCCATTTTTTGTTATTGCTAGATATTTAAAGGTTTGCGTTTCAATAAATTTAAAAATATTGGTAAATATTAATAGATATATTTTTTTGTATTTTGTGGTTCCAGATAATGTAGGTTTATAATCCTGTAGTGTTTACAGTGCTGACTAAAAAAATAAGAGTTCCATTATAACTAAATGGACTTGCCTCACTTTCAAAATTAAAGAATTATTGCAATCATTCAATTAATTGGGAAATAATATTTCATTTGCATCAGCCTTTTTTTAAGAATAAAAACAAAATACTATTCAAATTTTTATAAATATTTATTCATTTGATAAAAAGGGAAACAAAACCAAGAATATTCTAGTAGAAAATATTACCTAACAACAAACCATTCAGTTTTATTAAGAATTTCGATGAAATTATATATTTCAGTTTGTACGTAGGTATAATCAATTTGAATTTTTTTCAAGATTTAACATTTTAAAAATTTCATGATGAACGGGAGGTATATCTGGTAATAAATCCATCATATCCTTGTGTTTTTCAGATGTAATAAATCTCCTTTTTTTCTTACATAAAAGAAAATTTTATATTTCTGAAATTACTTGGAATTATTTACCTTTCTCGTTGTGTTGACAAATCGATAATTTTAAATTCAAAATCTCGTTCCATCGAAGTTTTGTTGAACATTTTGTATGGTGCATCCCTTGTAAATCTGATCCAACTTTTACTCATAAGATCCAGCTTTACTCATAAAAAGATCACAAGTTTTATCTATAAGTGCCATTATCTCCATTTTTTTTTCAAAAATGGATTTGCCCCACTTTCAAAATAAACGGCTCATATGCTTCTTTGCTTATGCTATTTATCGAAACAGCAGTTCCGCCTGCTTGTTGGAACTTCTAGAGTATGTGGGCCATTGGTTTGATGCGGTTTATCCGAATTTCTTCGGACGGTATTCGCCGGTTTCTATCTCATGGTTTTGCTGATTCGAAGCATTCTCTGACAATCACCTACTACTTCTTAATCACAAAAGCCACTGTTGATTTTGGAATGTTTAAGCCACTAGATATGACCCTTAAAGATAGGCCATTTCTATATCTGATAATTACTCCTCTCTAGAAGTCAGATAGCTCTGAATTTCGTTGGAATCGTGCATGCGAGTAATGCCAATGCTGTTTACACGATATTTAAGTACAGAAGGCATGACGTAGATCAGGACCGCAGCTAGCCTCATTTGCGTGGGTGTCCAAATACTTATTGATAAGTAGTGTATATATGTGTGTTTTTTGTAGAAAGTAATATTAAGAACTGTGAACTTGTTAATTCAATAATAATTAACTAACTTTTTAGTTAATTTCGATTGTAAGAGATGGCGACGTCAATTAGGCCAAATCAGAACAAGTTAAATTTTAACATCCAATGAGAGAAGTCCGAGGGCACATGACGGCAGGCGTCTTAAAGGCTTCTGAGAGAAAAACACTCAATTTTTTCGCCGCAATGGACGTGTGAGATTTGATGCTTCTTTGCTTCGTTTTTAAAAAAGAAAAAGAACGAAAGCAAATCCTCTTTGTGCCTTCACCATGTTTTGCATCACTCTCAGAGCTGAACCATACTCTTTACTTAAACAAACTGTCTTATCCTCTTTTTGTAAATAGTCTAATATTGTAAATATTGAAATTTTTTATTCTTTTTAATCTTAATAAATTGTTTATTTAACTAGATTATTATTATTCCTTTTTCAAAATTCACTTTAATTCTAGACGCCGTCCTATATACAGGATGTCTCAAAAACCTTGACGGCGACTTTTATTCGTTAAATATTGATTATAGACATATACTGTAAATTACAAAGTTCGTAAAAAAAGGTGCAAAACGTTATGAAATCGATTAAAATTGTCAGGGGATTAAACTTAAAAAAAATACAAAATTTAAATTTTTATATGGCTAAGACTAATAAGGTCATGTACAAAATTTCATCGTTTTATCATTAAAATTCTCAAAGATATGAAACTACATAAATGACCACTTTTCAATGCTTGGATATAAGTTCGCAAAGCGGAAAATTCATGTCGGATGTTCGTGTTTTAGGGATCGTACACAAATTACAAAGAAAATAATGATTGAATAAATATAATTTTGCTATTTATTGGTTCAAAAATATTAAAAATTTAGAGAAATAATAACTAAAAGGAAAGATTACATAGCTTGTTCAAAATGTTTTCCATCCATGCCAATACAGAGCTGCATTCGTCTGATGGCACTTATGTGCACTCTATCAAGCTCTTGTTCGTTGATGTCACGACAACCCTCTAAAATGCGTTATTGCAATTCTGCTTTATTTAAGGGAGGTGACCAACTGCTGTACGTAAATGACCCCACAAAAAAAAATCTATAGGGGTTAAATAGGTGATCTAGGTAGAAATTCGACTGGACCATGCAAGCTAATCCACTTATCTGGAAACTCGTTATTTAACCAGTGAGCTGGAGATCCATCATGGTGGAACCAAACATGTGGAAGTTCTGTCAGAGGAAGTTCCTCCAAAAAAATCAGGAATAACCACATTCAGAATCTCATTAACATATCTGTCTCCAGTCAACGTACCATCCTACAGTATGGGTCCAAGCAAGCGGTTTTTGAAAATGCCACATCATGCATTCCCAGAAAATTGCCTCTGATGATGAATCGTAAATCTGACCAAAAGTGCTCATTGCGATTACAAAAACTGTAAAGCATTAGGATTTCAAAAAGTTCTTCATTGCTGTATTGTGACATACTGTTTGTACAGGCTAATTGCACTCTCAAAATGTAGCAGAAGTGTGAAATATTTATGTGCGAGTTATTCTTCCGTAAACTATGCTATTGATCAATGACAGAACATAATATAATGACGTGTATGTTGAGATTATGGGACGCACCAATCAGAAGCATATATTTGCATATGCAAACATTTCTTTTTACAAGTTCATTGACTGTGCTATTTTTAAGTTATATTCTGTAATCCATGATATAAAATTTTAAAGTAGTTTTCACGGAGCATAGATATTAAAATTTGTATCTAAAACCAAAGATATGAAGCATATTTTATTTCCTTATGATTCATTCCTGCATCGCTTCATCTGCACTAAAGCTGTAAGCATTTGCATTTTAATTTGCGATTGACCCTTCACCAACTTTGTTTTAACATATCTTTGAGAATTTTCATGATAAAATTCTGAAATTTTGTACATGACCTTATTAGAAAATGGGGCACATTTTACTGACTGGAAATTCTTTTATACGGGGTCCGTATAAAATTTAAATTTTGTATTTTTTAAAGTTTTATCCTTTGAAAATTTTAATCGATTTCTTAACATTTTGCATCTTTTTTTACGCACCTTTGTAATTTACAATATATGTCTATGATCAATATTTTAGGAATAAAAGCCGCAGTCAAGGTTTCTGAAACACCCTGTATATCTATCTATGTATCTGTAATATATATATATATATATAAGAAAATCAAAAATATGTGCATTGTGAAATTTCAATTAAAATTAAAAATTATTTCTGAATCAAAAAAGATACAATTGTATTTAGAGAGCGCTAATGCTGCTACTACTAAAACACAGATGAAATTAATCAAATTAGTAAATATACCAAGTTAATATTAGCAAAAATAATAAATATAGAATCAAAAAGGAAGAAATTAAGAATCCGGCCTGGAGACTTTCTCAAGGGTCACCTTGAGGCAGGGATTCAAACAAGGGATTTTTTCTGTGAGGGGTCTGACTTTTGTCCAACAATATTGACCCCTCGTGACCCGAAAATCCCCTGAAATTGAGGCATTAGAGATAAACAATTTTTTTTATAGAAATAAACAATAAATTACAATCTTCAATTTAAGCGGGAATTATAGTAACATAATATAAATTATAAAAGAACATTCACAACCAATTACAGAAACAAAAAGGAAAGAGCATAAAAGTTATTCAGGATTCAATTTTAAGCTTAGTAGTTAATATTCTTATCTAAACTCTAAAATTGTCAAAAATTTAATTTTCTTACAATTCAACAGGATTAAAAGAGTATGCCATATCAAAATTTCTTATATTTAAGCAACAAATAATCTCATTAAAAACTTAACTACTAATGAATTTCCCAGAAACTATTGCAATATAGAAGTTTTAATAAGAGAAGGATTGACTTCTTACTAATCTTTTGGCACAATTAAAAATAGACTTTCGGTTACATGTCAACTAACTCAATAGATGGCGCTGAGATCCTCCAATTATTTATTACTTTGAATGACGAAGCATTTTTATGCAGGGGCAGATCTTTTTTTGTAGAGATTTTACCTGCTACTGGTATGTGCTTTCCTTTTTGTTTCTATAATTGTTGTAAGTGTTCTTTTATAGTTTATATATGTTATTATAATTTTCGCTTAAATTGGAGATTGTAATTTATAGTTTTATTTCTGTAAAAATGATTTATCTCTAAGGCCTCAATTTCAGGAGATTTTCGGGTCATGAGGGATCAATATTGTTGGACTAAAGTCAGACCCCTGACAGAAAAAAATCCTTGTTTGAATCCCTGCCTCAGTGTGACCCTTGTGAAAGTCTTCTGAACAGATTCTTAATTTCTTCCTTTTTGATTCTATATTTATTCTTTTTGCTAATATTAACTTGGCATTTTTACTAATTTGGTTATATATATACGTTGTATTTTCTTGAAAGAGAAATCGTAAATTTATTCCTCCATTAAATGCTGCTATTTTAACGAACAGTAAAAGGCGGTTTATAACAGGCATAACAGGCATTACTTACAGATACCTTATTAATTATGTAATGATTTGTTCAATATCACTTACTTTCTCGTAACTGTGCACAATCGCATTTGTGATCGTATTCCAATTTCGCAAATTTCTTCATTGCTTTCGGCTGCAGAAGGAAATAACTGATGTCCTGAAGTATTTTGACTGTCCCCATTTTGCCATCTCGCACGATCACTCGTAAAGCTAGAAAGATTTGTGTATATATTATTAATTTTTAAAAAAATGTGACTGCTATGTAGTGGAGGGCATAAGTTCATATCCGAGCAATACTGGAAAAAGATATCACAGAAGAATCCAAACCTATAGTAACAACATCACATTTTAACATTTTTAATCGTCATTATCTTAATTGTATTTAAAAAAATCAACGATAATTTTCATTGAGTGACTTCTAACAAAAGAAAATGATTGCAATTATAAATAATCTCTATTGACATCGAAACACTGATACCAGAGAGTAGTAAGGGAGTGGATGGCTTCCTTCCTCCTAGCTTACTGACGGATCGAGATATTTGGGCATCCACTGTCCACAAACTTTGCCATAATCAAGCTTCTTGTGGATCGTGTGATGCTCAGTTCCTTTGCTTGTCTGCAGATCAACAACAATTTCATGTGTGGTGATCCAACGATTCGAATTCCGGCACTGTGGGTCACAACGTACGCCTTCCCTGGGCGTGGAAAATTTTTGATATTTAAGCGCTCCTTCACATAAGTGAATATGAACACCGTAAGAGACACTGCTCTCCGTATACCTCTTTCATCCTGTTGAAGTACGCTCCCTTCCTGAGCTAAGAAATTAAATCACTGCTCTTTGTACCGATGTGGAGGAAACGAACTGTGAAAACAACTCTCAGGAACGAGATATTGATGCTAACTACTCATGTGCAACTGAAATACCTCATAGGTTAATTCCACAGGAATACTCTGGAATATATCTATCGTCTAATCTATTAACTCATTGGGATTTGGTATAACGCCCTTACAGCTAAACTCTCCTTTTCACCTTATACCTTGCCTGTTAGTATTTCTCAAGAGAAAAGCAAACGGCGCTGTTTTTGGTCGGAAAGTTTAATAACGCTCTTAGTACTTAATCTTCGGAGAATATCGAAGGAATGGAAGAAGGAATTAATTAATAGATACTGAATTGCAACATGTGACAGCTATTTGATACTTAATGTTGTATAAGTTTTGAAAGTAACAGTTTTTGTAAGAGGAAATATTTTGGAATAATACTCTTAAGTAGATATATTCTTTGATAAGAAATGATGTGTTCTTTTTTAATTTCATAGAGACAATGAAGAAAAAAAGTATTGTTTTCTTACCAAAAGCAGAATTGCAGTAGATGTCATTGAAATCTTCTGGAAACTGTGTTATGCATATCGGACAGTTTGAAATCTCATCTAAGGAGAAAACTAATAAAGAAGAAAAAAAAAAAAGATAAAATATCATTTAAACTCATATCAAATCTTTCCCATTAATATTTATAAAGTACAATCAGAATATTTTGCTCTAACCGGCTTTCTTTCCTTATCAAAGTATTATGGATGGCAGTAGTATCTTTTAAATAACAGTAATGTTATGTAAATAACATACCGTTCATGACACAACGTAAATGTTCTGCAATGCTCAAATTCTGATAAAATAATACACGAATTAAAAGTACAAAAATTGATTCCAGTTATAATTTATGCAGCAGTGTAGATTTTTTTTTTACATTGTTTAACGAACTACTTGGCATCTCCCTTTTTCGGAATCTTGAACACAAAAATTTGGTGCTAACTCATCCATTTATGAAATGCCCTTCGGTCACTCATTTCCCTCTACAGCATCTTTAGCTGGACAAAGAGAAGCTACGTTTTATCAGATTTATTCTTCTGTCCGATTTCTTCAGGACTCTCTGTATTGGAGAAATATCGTAAGAGCAATTATAGTCTGTCAAAGCTCATAAAGTAAAGATTGATTTTAGTTCTATTGGTTGAAAGAGACGAATCGAATTTCTTGACATCCCAACCAACCCGAACGGTAAGGGTTGGGGAATATTATCCTAAGATCTTGATTGGATAAAATTTAACTTCAACAAATTTTTAATTCTTTGAATTGAAATGCGAAAATTAAAATACTCCCATTTTTATAAATATTTTAGCAATCTTTCACCCTAAAAATTAGGATAATGAGAAACATGTGTATCAACTTTTCCCAATCTGTATCATATTTCATGCAACATAACCCTTTATTAAATGCATTTGAGTGATTCTTAGAGATTAGGTTACAATTTATTTATTCCGACAGTGCTATGAAATCGATATACACCAAATTCCCTCAGAATCGCTCTAATCGTTCCGAAGCGGAACAAACATAAGCATGATGTGTACACCGAGTTGTATCTAGAGATATATTGATGTTGCTTCCGCAAAGGCCTTTGTAAATATTTCACTTTGATTCTTCGAAAGTAATAACAGCATGTTTTAATTCAAAAATTAAAAAAAGGGAATGCTATAAATGGGAATTCCCTTTCGACTTAATTTGCTTCAAGTTAAAAATGGATATCCATTTATAAACGCTTTTTGTTTTCTGCTCAGGGCAAGACTTGTAAAAAAATAACATAAGTAAAATAAAAAGAGATTTCCATAAGAATCCCTTTCATTGGAGTCGTTTACCTGGTGGAGAAACCGTCGACAGAACCGATACTGGCAGGTTTCCTTCTATTCCGTCCGGAAAATCGAGGTCTTGATCAATGTTCAGAAAATTGGCCAGGTGACTCACATTGTTTTCTGGCCAGTGAGGACTTGCATCGTCCGCCTGCTCGCTTTCAATGGGCAACAGCGTCGTTTCCGAAGAAAGCCCTTCAGTGGTCATTCCTTTCGATGGGGTTTCTACTGTCTTATCCATAGTTGCTGATATTTCATCAACAGGGAGATAGGGTCCTGTTGCCACACTTTCAGTGGGATGGATCGTAGTTAAAGACTCAGCAACAGAGTCCAAGTCACCGTATCCTAATGCATGTTTTGTCGTGAAAGTATGCTCTGCGGCAGGTACGGGCAAAATACTGAACATTTCTTCCTCGTTATCTACATCTATTGGAAAAGTTGGTGGCGGTGTCGGAAGCATTTCTGATAAATTGAATGCAATACCCGGTAAGGAAGGCACGGAACATGTAGAAGGCAGTGTGAACTCCTTGGTAATTTCCAGCTCTATTGGCGAGAAGAATAAGACATTAAAGTGCTGAGTCTTTCAAAACGAACATCGAAGTTTATAATATATGAGATCTAAAATGAGATATTAGGATTCTGTAAAAGTCAACTGAAAAATTGAAGTTGCTAGTTTTAGTTGTACATATGTTCATAAAATATTACTCCCACTTTTCATGCGAAATCACAATTAGCATAAATAGTATTTCTAGAACAGAAATCTTCGTTTTGCAGTTTGAAAAGAGTCAATTTGCAGTTATGTTTCAACATGCGCTCCGCATAAAGTTTAGTGACAATTTGTAGGCATAAATGACTGGAAATGATTAGATGTCTTTGGAAAGGGAAGAATAAGAGATAGATAAAAGGTTATCTGAAGAATATTTTGCATATCTGAAGTAGCCTTTCACTCGTAGACTTATTAAATTTGTGTTTTTGATCTCTTGGGAGGAATATGAAAGATTGTGTGCATATATCCTGTGCTATTAATTAATTTATCCTATTTGAGAAGTAGATTTGAAGCGGTAATTGTACCATTTATTTCAGTTTCGCTGCTTAATGCATGGGAAGAAGTTGCCCGTCACACTGATGTGTGCCGTGAAGCGAATGATTTCGAGTAATAAGCAGCTTTAGAAAAATTAATAAATTGCTTCGAAATTTCCATATTAATTTTGAAACACCTGATAGATTACTGCCTAGTTTAGGGCAACACATATAAATCCCTTTCCTAATGGTTAATAGTGAAAGTTTTTCTGTGCTCAAATAATTATTAAGAAAAGAAAACCATTTAACATTTTTAAGAATTTCAAAAATTAAATTAAATGTTAGCAAAAGAAATAACACAGTAAAATACTTAACAGGAACAAGAAAAGAAATGCTGCTTTTAAAATATCGCCGTAGAAGTTGCTTGAGTTTAAAGGAATATTAAACCACAACAGAAGTAGTAAAATCTTCCTTAAGATAAGGAAATAATTATTCTCTGATAAAAAAAAATATATATATATATTTGTTTCTTAATTTTCTGTAAAGCGTCGTGTTTCATAAATCACTGATGTGGATGTGAATGATCCCCCCCCCCACCTTGTCTTAAGAATTGCTGAAAATTTTCGAAACATTTCATTTTACTTGCAGTGTTGACTTACATTACCCAAAAGATATATCATTTTCACACACGAGTATGTGCTCTTTCTTGGTTACTTACCCGGCTGGTAGTAATCATAGAGTTTAACCGAAGAAGGCTTTATCTCCTCGATTTCAATTTCACTTTTGATGAAGAACATGAAACATTTTCGATCATTGGTAAGCTGAAGAAAAGAGTAAAGTTTGAATTGAAGCAATGTGACAACATAATACAGCAGCTCTTCTATAATACGGCTCATTCGTTATCAAAACCGTATTAAACAAAATTAATCTATTAAAATAATTCCAAGAAAAATTCGCATTTTATGAAGGACCGTCAAATTTGTTTATATTGCAGTAAGTGAAAGTCCTATTATAAGAAAATAATAATCTGAGGTGACTGCAGTAATTTTTGCTCCGTGTTGTACCAAAATCTTGTGTTATACAAAAAAAGAATGCCGGACTGTTGGAGAATTAATAACATTGCAAAGAAATATATCCTTAAAGCTTTCAATTTGTGATTAATTTCTAAATTTGTCTGCAGTTTAGAATCGTCTAATATTTTTAAGCATCGCATGCAGAAAGTATGGCTATCGTTGAAGCATGTAAATCTGAAAATATTTGTGTTTAAGATAATGAAGATGAAGACAAAAGTTCTTGAGTTTTAGGAAATATCTAAAATATTCTCGTGAGCAATGCAATTCAAAAATATGTCTTAAAGACATTTAAATTGATTTTAAATTTTATGAAATCCTGAATTATGTGATCTCATTTAAAAACATTCGATATGAAGCGTGAATCAGACTTATACAAAGGTTTTATCTGTTATTTAATATTCAGATATGTATCTCACTAATAAATATTTTAATGTTAAGAAAAAATTCTGCTTTATAGTTATGTTATTCTGTCTGTTTAATGTTAATAAATAATGTTTATAGACTGAAACACTATACGTAAATTTACATACTTGATGAAATATCGTTGAAATGCTCCATAAGACAGACCACTGAACCTAGAGCGATCAACTTTGACAATACACATTTCTTTCTTTCTACTTAAGGCCTTTTTCAAGATTTTAATTGAATTTTTTATAATTGGAATTAATCGAAATTCTAATATATTTCTGAAACAATTTCGGAGCATTTAATAACACAAAGCCATTTTTACACCAACTTAAAATTGAAGAAATTCTAGTGATTCGGAAATCACTTGATAGATAAATTCCAGTGATCCAACCTTTATTTTTGTGCAGTTTTTTCTAATTTTTATGATTTTTTAATTTTGTATATTTTATTGCTATATTTTTTTTATTTAGTTGCTGGATTTGTATATTCTTGCACTTTAAGATGATAATGAATATACTTTCTGTGTGCATACTTTCTTATCGCTACTATATTAGATTAATATTCAATTTTATATCCTTATTACGATCACATAATGGCAAAGTTTAGTTCTTAGGATCAAAGATTTATTGGTTTCAGGACGATTCAGATGTTATCTTCATGTGTCCAGAGTTACGATATCCACCTCAAGATATCCTTCTTATATCGTGAATCTGATCAAACATTCCAAGAGCAAGCCTTTTTTTTTTTACAAGTCATGAGTCAAACGCTGTAATGATATAATATGAAAGACTGAGAGTCAAATCTGCTTCATATTACTTTTCTTCAAACATGGCTCACTAATACAAAGGGCTTAATTTCATAATTCTAAATAAGCCATTTAAAATATTTATGAATTCTTAAAACAGTAGATGTCTAAGGCATATAAAACATATGCAAGGTGAGTCAAAACTAAAGCCCAAATTAAAAGTTGGTGGTTGCTATATTAATCTGAAGACACGTATTCCATGAAGTAATATATTCAAATTTTGAATAAAAACCACACAGATAATTTAATGTGTACCTCTTCCGTTATGGTTTGTAATGCAATGCTTCTCTAAAGTGTCAAACAATAAAGGTGAGTTTACACGAGGCCAACTATTGCGCGCAATTGTAATCTCCCTGTATTGTCCTCATGTGAACAGTTGAGATGACGTCGCTGGGACAATGGCAAATAGTTGTCCCGACGGAACAACTATTTGCCATTAGCCCATTGCGGTCACGTGATTTTCCTGAAGTAGGCGTGACCTTCTATTGAGCACAATAGTTGGTTTCGTGTGAACCCATCTTAACAATAGTGACGGTCGTTGGATGTTGAGTCTTTTCTTCCATCAAGAGGCTGATATGCAGTCTCAATGGTCGCTCAGTTTTGCTTTAACTACAACCAAACTGCGCTTACATTTTTTTTATACAAGTGTTTATACGTGCTTGTTCTCCATCTCCCCCGATACGAAAGTCATTGCTCTTGGTAACATCAATCGAGACAGATAGTCCATCATGAAAAGAACTGATATAACAGAAAGGAACATTCGTAATGTTGGTATAGGAAATTAGAATACATTGAAGCATGCATCTTTCAAATAGACATAACTAATACTTGTAGCATAAAAACAAAATTTGGATTAATTTTTCTTAATTTTTTCAAATAACGCGAATATGATTGCTTCACAAAAGTAATATACGTCTGATGAAATATGGATTTTCCAAATAAAAAAACCTGTAAATTCTGAATAATTTCACTATTTTGACTTAAAATATTCAAATATAATTTCTAGAATCTTTTTTATTCTCAAAGCGGTCGGAACTGTCTTTTTTATTTTTTGCGATTTGAAGATTTATTTATAGATTTTCTCAAAACTTTATATCTAAAATTTTCATCATAATTTAAATTTTCGATTGCATATCAAAATGTAGGGTTCATCTACTTTAAAATCACACTTTTAAGAATTTAAAATTATTTGATCAAAATAATGAAACTCTTGGAAGCCCTATGAACAGTCTTTAAACACATTTGTTTAATTTTAATGGTGCTTGTAATGGCGAAGTTTTATATAATCAATTTATTACAGACTTCCTCATGTTCTCAAGTTTTAAAATTTCGTAACCGTGTGTATTCTGGATGATAATATGGAATCTTAACATTTTCAGAGTTTCATTACAATTAATCGAATGATTTAAATAAATGTTGAGTTCACACGAGTAGCATTACCTTATAGTTAATTTGACAATTTGTAACTACAAGGATTTAATAATATTTACAATAATAAATTATAAATTTAAAAAAAAAATAAGGCAAAAAATTTTTTGCTTTTTTTTGCTATAAGAATGAATTAAAAAATTTTTTTTTATAGAAACTTTTATTTTTTCTTTTTCCATAGTCGTCTTCATGCTCAAAATTCATAGGTAAGAAAGCGGATTAAAGTGGGGAAATATTTTTCGAAAAAGTAGAAGTTCTAATAGAATGGAAATGTCACCTCGTTGAAGTACAGATTCACTTGATTGCCCTCTAACTCGTGCCGTTTCAACTGCACCTCCGGACTGGATTGTAACTGAAAAAGACAAGATGTTGCACTTACTTATGATTTATTATTATTATTATATTCAAACAGGAAGTAAAATTTTACTTAGCCGAACATCTACTTGTAAAAAAAAGGAATTTGTTAAGTCACTGACAAATAAATCACGTACCAGAATTAGGGCAAAACTTTACCTCATAGAGGCTCCATTCGTCGGGAGCAAACCCAGAAGGCATTTTTACGGATACCACTGCCATGTTCGTGCTCTGATCTGGATTTTTGTACCTGAAATGCCATAAAAAATCTTATTAAAGTTTAAAAAAAAAATGTTAGACATCCAAAAAAATAGGCAATTTCAAAATTATGTTATTTTTGTAGATATAAATATGAACTCGAAATTTAGACATGCAAAATGTAAAAAACTAACATAAAAAATGCAATGGACTAACGATTTGGATCTTATCTAGAAGAAGTGCTCATCTAAAAGACCGACCAGCTTGTTAGCAATATCTAGAGTGTGACTGTCGGATTAGTTAACGAAAGTTGAGATGGACAATCTCATGCACACTGGCAAAGTGCTTAGGAAATAAATTTTAAAAAAAAGCCTTATTTGCAGCACGCCTTCGATGTGAAATTAAAAATCTCATTGCCACGCGATGGGATCTTCTCCGTCCATGATGTTAACGAAATCAGTACAATCGGATTTTAAAAAATAGCAGTCCACTAAACATACCATTGCCAAATACAAAGTGAAAAATGCCGAAAGGAAGTATTAACAATAGCTTCCAGCTGCCCCGAGAATATTTTAAATCAGCACAAATGTAAATGAATAAAAATTACTGACCTCAAACCTTTACTATAAGCTATCATAAAAAAATCTAAATAAAATGTGAAATTTATTATTCTATAACTAACTTTCATTCTCGGTTTTTAGACGTCGAAATGGAAGGTGGGATTTCACATCCGATAATGATCCAGATTAAAAGAGTATAGGGGGTATTTTTTAACTCTCTTTCTTTTCGGTCGATTATATTATAGCTATTTTAGAGACTATCTTGTAAAAAAGCAGATATTAATTATTTGTCATTAATATAGAAAATGCGTACTTAATGCGTATTTTAAAATGTTCTTCCGTTTTGTTTCTCTGAGATATAAAATTACCTGTATATGAATTCATTTTGAATAATTCTGTGCGATTTTTGATATTATTTATTTAATCATAATCAATATTTCAATATTTTAATCATATCATTTAATCAATATTTTAATCATTTAACAATATTTTAATCATAATCAATATTTTTCAAATACACGAAAATGGGATTTGTAAAAATATGCATTCAGTTACCTGGAATTTCTTTCTTTCGCCCAATAGTAAGAAATTTTTTTCGTTAAATGACATCCAAAACTTGTTTTGATGTTTGATATTAAGATCTAAGTTCTTTGAAAGTCGACTTTCAGACTTATTTAAATAACATTATCAATATGCGATCTAACTTTTTTGAAAGCTGACTTCAAACGACATCAAAATTGTATATCCAACTTTTACAGCTGGATATGCAAGAACGGCTATCATCGGAAGAAACGCTTGTTACCATGTTTCTGCTGAAACCGATATATGCCAAAATAACTTCCTAAAAAACAATCTTTTAGAAATATAACTAAGTGCACAATTTAAAGAACAGGAGAATGTAGGGCACTTCTCTGTGGAGGCAATTCGAGTAAAGCACCGCCATTTGCCAAAAGTAACTGCATGCTGGAATGGATTCACAAAATTAAATAATATCCATGTATTGCATGGATTGACGGCATTACCGATGCTTAAAGGATCAATGATTCGATTAATAGACCTCTACACTTCATCTATTAAAACCGAAAACAAGGTTATTTGTAAACTTTTATATGTGAAATATTATATATATATTAGCTTCCTGTGTTTGTTCTTATCCTCATTTAAAATGGATGGACAACACATAAATCGATCAAATATTAATTAAATATCAGGAAATTGATAAAGCGCTAAGGGAATTTGAAGAACATTGAAGAAAACTGCTTTTTTTTTCAGTAGATCAAGCGTGCTGGTGATGACGAAGACAGTCGAATTCATGTGTTGATGGAAACAACGAGTGTCTCTTGTATTTTCTATTCATCAATTCATTATCCAGATGAAGCGAAGTCAATAAAATCATTTGTGTGCGCGATTTCGACTAAAGTAAATCAAAGACTATGCCCAAAATTCCTCCCAAATTGCTGCATATTCTTCAGTGACACAGCCTGCAAAATTCTACTCATTATCGATCACTATACTAAATCGCTGACCTCATTCAAAAGACATAGCTCCCTTTAATATAATATCATACATAAAATCCAAAGTGAACCAGTAGGTCATTGGAACAAGTGGTCATATAAAATGATAAAATATGAAATGAAGAGGTTGTTGTCATCTTAGGACAATGGAAATGAGATGGATGCATTGTCTCAAATGAGAAGCGATTTGGAGAAGAAAGAATTGATGTGTGCAAAATAAAGTTCTTAAGACATGAATTCGAGTATTTATCAAACATACTACATAATGTAAAAAAAAAAGATTCAAAGGATTATAATTGTTTGCAGTTAAACTGTATCATAAAAGTTTTGCATCTAAATAAACGGAGATTTTTACCTCATGCATATGTCGAGTCTGGGTAAGTTGCAAATGGAGCTCCCCAGTCTGACCACAGTGACGCTCAGATCCAAAGCTTCGCTTCCAGAAACTTTTTCGACATTATACTTTAGGGAGAACTGGAAGTTAAGAAGATTTGTTACTTATTTATAACTGTATTCCATCGTTTTTATTACTTTTGGCGAATTTGTTTATGACCTTTTTATATGATAAATGAATGGCCCCCAATCATGATGAAAAGAATTATATTTTTTATATTGTTCAATAAATGAACTTAAAATAGAAAATATAAATTCATATACAATCCCATGATTCATTCAATCATATTTAATAAAATTTTTTATGGCAATCTAAAATTTTAAACAAACAGAAAAGTTTCACTGTATTTCGCCTAAATCCGGCCGAGTTATAAAGATTTGCGCATCATTATTTTAGGCGTTTTTTGATCATTTGAACAGCCACCTCCATTAAAATTCACTAATCAAAGAATGGAATTTGGTCGTGGCAGCCATTGATTGGCTTAAAATATTTAAATTCAAACCTTCATGAATTGGCTAATGGAACGTTTTATAGTTTAAACTATTCATTTATCAAGAATATTTACCAAACCATAAAACATTAGATAATTATATATTATATAATAAAAAAAATTTTGAAACTATTTATGTAATATCACAATAACATCCTGTTTAAAGAAATTATCTTTTCAGTGAAAATTTGAGCTGCTCCTTAAGCATAATAACCTTGTTTGGAACAATATGTATAATTAGATTCATTATCCCAAGGATACCGTAATTCGTTGGAAAATATTTAATTCTTTGAGCATGCTACATTCATCGATAGTGGGAAGCTGTTCACTTATCAAGTCCGTAGATACAGTCGTCATCTTTTAGAAAAACTTTTTTGATAAATAAGAAAGCTTTTATGATCAGTGAAGAGTAAAACTTTCCATAACATTTCACTCTAGGCAGCAAACTGAAAGTGTATTTTGCCCCAGAACAATATTCGAAACACTGAAATACTCTACAACATCAAATTTATCTCTCATGGACTCTTTTTTTTCAGAGGCCACCATAAAAAATATTATATAAGGACTTCCTTTTGATTGGGATAAGATTCTTGTCACAAGAATATCGGAAAAAAATTTGTGAAATATCAGGTATGGATATTTGGAAATATTTTCCAGAATATCCAGGAATCAATGTAATGGATATCGCCAATTCTATGTTCTGAAAAATTGTCGCAACTTTGAGCAATTACTGTAACCGTATAATAATAGTGAATACATAAATTGTATTTAACTTCCGATTTTCTTATATCGTTTTCGTCTCGAGCATACGTTGCCTACTACATATCTTAATCGTGCGAAATCTCATTCTTTGTCTGTTCTTTACTTTCTACCAAATTTGAACTTCAACTAAAAATTAATCTGTACACAACTTTCAAATTTGTATCTGCATATTAAAAACAATATTTGGAGATATAAAAGAAACATTAATCTCGGAGTAGCTTTTATTTTTTGTATAATTATTTCTCTTCAATAATAGTTGAAGAGAAGCACAGCTAAGTAAGTACAGAAGTAAGGCAAGAATGGCAGTACTCAAAAAGTTATGCTGTGTTATTATACTCAATTGAATAGTCCGGAATTAAGATGCTACGGATTTAGTTTAAAACAAAACACCGAAGAGTTAAACTTTGGCAAACATTTCTAAAATAATTATAATAATGTTCATTTAACGTCCGGAAAAGGTGTTCGTTTGTACTCACTTGCACTAAGGCACATCCGTCTCCGACTGCTTGCAAGTCGACCACAGCTGGTAGTAAAGGTATTTGAATTCTTTGAGTAAGCAGTTTGTTGTCTTCGTCCACTTTGAATCCTTTGACCAGTTCGTCACTTTCCACTACCAATCCGATGTCTACGGGAGAAGTCGATTGCAGGGCGGAATATTGGGCCAGGGCTTGCAAGGCTATAACTGTATCCTGCATATAAGAAGTAAAAACTATGCATTGAATTTATATACATTAAAATGATTCAGATGTATTTTTGATGTTGAGTTGATTTAATAGGATTGGATCTTTGAAAAACATTAGATACGTCGATATAAGAATAAGACTGCGATCTAGTGTGTTATTTCACTCGATGGATTTCTCAGGTAGCTTGTTCTGTCTGTCAGAAGAAATCGTGTGAAACGGTTATCGAGGGTTTGTCCTTGAGTGTGACAAAAAAATGTGATGGTGGAATCAACATTTGCAGTCAAAAAAGTAAAATTTAACGCTGGCTCAACTTCGAATAGCTTAGAGAGAATGTAACACATGTTTAAATTTTTCAAATGAATATCTATATTATAAAATCCATTTCAGTGTTCTTTTGGCGCCAATGCACTAGCATCTTTCTGCCCGTCCCCCTCAATAATTTTGTGGTGAAATTGCAACCTAGTTTCGTTCAGTCCATCTGTGCTCACAAATGTAGAACGTCTTTTTCATATCGCAATGGTGACAATGGTTTTTCATATCACAAGATCAATTAATTATATGCATTATGTAATCTGTTGCTTACTCAACGAATATCATCATCATAAGCAACATGTTTCTTTTGCAATGGAGTATTCATACTACTTGCCCTTAATAGATGCTCGAGCCAAAATATGGAATAAACATTTTGCTTACGTTTTAAGGAATTCTTCACACAATCTAGAGTAAAGCTATCGTCGCAACATAGAATAAAATGAAACGAAATTTACAATACCGACAAGCAAAAATTCATATTTTAATCCATGATATTAAATAAGATATAGTTAGGATTTAATAAGATATACTTTTTAATTCATTTCAACTTGGCTTCATTAAATACCATTTTAAATATTAATTACTGATGTTTTTGATTCATAGAAATAATGTCATTACTAAAATAAATTTAACAAACTGAAACGATAACGAAAGACTGAAATTATTTAGAAATGAACTTTATTTGAAAAAAAAACATTCATACCTTTAAATGGCATATCAATTGTAACATGATTCTATCGAAATATCTCATCACGTGTTAATTGTTGATATAATTTCTGTGATTTAATAATTAAATAATTATAATTTAATTAGTAATAGATATTATATACTATTTAGTAAAAAACTGCGTTTAATTAAGCCAAATGGAGCATTTAGATTCAATAGGGACTTGATAGAATTTCAGCTGTTTTGTGAGATTAACCATATAAAAAGAATTACCTGCGTTGAAACGAAGCCTCCTTGCGCGTTTCTTTGCTGCGCTATCCATCTGACGACTGGCAATACTGTTGACACGCTTTCCTTCCCATCCAGCCTCATCCTGCTGAGGATATAGTATCCAGCGATTTCTACGTTCACGGATTTGGAGCCATTTTCCTCTGATGGCGATTCCCAGTACATGTGGCTACCTGTAAGGAAAGTTGATTCAGCTGCATTTTTGTCAGTTCGCCGAAAGATTTAGCTTAACGATATCAATGCCCCGCTTCTAAGCATCATGAAGATTATTTTGGTGCAGAGGTCGTGAAATTAAATCAAGTGCCTCCCCCCCCCCTCCTGTGAAATTCCGCCCTCAGTGATGGAGGAACTGTTGACCCACATATACGTTGACATTCCATTACTAACATATGCATGCCAGATGTGGGGATATGCTGCCAAGACAAACTTAAAAATAATTCAACAAAGTAAGCTATTCAGAAATATATGTAAAATGAGATGGTTCATGCCTAATACAGATATGTGCAAATCCCTAGATTCCCTCCCCTCTAAAAAAATCATTAAAAAACTTGAAACCAACTTTTAAAAAAATACGGATAAAAATAATAACGTTGCAATAGTAAAAATTCTTAAATAGACTACTAATCACAAGACCAAAAGACCTCGAAATATTCTTCTTTAAGCCTATTCTGTACACTCTCATTAAACTATAATTTATTCACCTTTATTTTCTTGTCATTAATTATTTATCACTCTTTATTGAATATGATCTAAATTAACAAAAGTCACTTATTTCTTAACGTAAACAGAACCAAAAAGTCCAACGGTAGCATACTCCTTCACCACATAATCTTCAACAACCAATAGAAACGATTCCTGATCACCCTTTCACCCTCCTCCTGCATCATGACAAGACTATAAAATCAACTCTGCTCAGATCTGACTGAGCTCTCGACGGAGATGCCTACGGCAAAGGATCAACCACTCTGTAGTTCGCCATTACCGGGGATAAGCCCCTGCCGATGCTAGGCGCCCCGTCAAACCAGCTCACGTGACTCACATATATGCTAACGTCTGATGGCACCCGACTGATTTGAAGTCTTATTGCAGATCACTTCGGTCTCCACTAGCCCGAAGCGCAATGTTATGAATTTGATTGTAGGCCTGCTTCGTAATTATGTGTTGATTATAAAAAACGGACATTTTAATTTTGATTTGTGGTGTGAAGGAATTCGTAAATTAGATTTAAGAGCAAAGACAGGTGATAAGTCAGCCATCTAACTCTCCGACCCGCCACGAAGGCACACGGATTTAAACCATAAAAACTGAATGACAGGACCGCCGCAACAGCAACATTGGCGGGAACTGTGGTTGAGTCTTAAGGGCCATCGCCGGCCATGGTACAACCCTCCCCGAAGGAAGTACGTCCCGTCATCGATGGGAGGAGTCAGATCCCCCACCTATTAGTGTACCCTCCAGGGTTGCGAGATCCAACCACCATGCCGGAAGCATCTCACCTCATTTCGAGGTGCCCCCGGGGGGTTAAAGACAGGTGATAAGCTAAATGGCTTCTCACAAAAGAATGCCTAAAACTGATCGTAGACAGAAAACTGGGGCGAGTGCATTGTATTTCAGGTCATCCCGCAAAGATAAATTTGTGAGTCATACTCGAGAGAGAAATTGGAGTTGGGCAATGGTGGTAAAGTGAATATTCATCTTCAGGTCACTACATTCATAAAGAAGTACTCCAGATGTGTCGCATTGAAAACTTTATATTTAAAAATTAACCTTAAACTGTAAACTTTAAAAAATTAACTTTAAAACTTTAGATTTTGAAATTGTCCACTTTAGTGAATCATTTAGTATGAATCGCATTTTTAATATAATTTAATTAGGTGAAAATTTTTATTTAATACTCTCCCTCTAACTAAAATTTTTCAATTTGCCTTTATTTTCTAAGAAAATGCTGAACGAAATAAAACTGAATTTGCCAGGTTCAATTCTGGTGAATTCAGTTTACATAATCAGTCATGCATCTTTTTGAAATATGCTGCCATTTCCGAAATGAAAATTACAAATTAGGTCGCCATATTCGATTTTTCTCTATTTTTTTTTTTTTTTTCATTTTCTTGAAATAATTTATATGCAAGTTCAAAAAGCTTTTCCTGTGTAACTACATGATGCGGCGCCCCTCCACTGGACAGTCATTCTTATTAATAATGAAAACATAGGAAGAACATTTGTCCCATTTGGCGAGAGATTGTCTGAAAAGAATCACATAATTTTTTTCTCTTAATGCGCTCTTGATGTCAGAATATCATTGATGTCATAAAAAATCACCGATATATTTTACTGTTAAGCTCAATATGAAATATATGTTCACCGAGCTAAATTTTGTATGTTTCTATACAATTTGATGATTTGCAGGTGTGACCAAGATGCAAAGTAGTCTATTAGGATGAGCTGTATAGAAATTAAAATATACTAAAATTATCTCTACAAATAACGCAATAACATTATATCAAATCTTTGCGATTCGATCAAGAAAGGGAATAAATCAATAAATTTCGCAATAAATATTTGACTTTTTGAGAATCAAATTTTTTGGTTAAGTAAATAGGAGAAAAAAAATTAGACGACGAGAGTATTTTTCACCAAATATGGGCTTTTATAAAGTTTCCGAAAATTTTAAATTCATTAACTTTTTTAAAGTAAAATTACGATAACGCAAATTTCAGAAATGCAGCTTCTTTTTTATTTTTGTTACTTATGGCAGTTATCATAAACAAGCCCGCTGACTAAGTCAGCGATTTAAGGTGAGTTAGTGCAGTAACTTCTGAGGGTAATGTCCCTTGAACACCCGGGGGCAGAAGTCTGACTTCTAGCTCATATGAAGATGACACTCACACACTTGCTTGCACAACCCCTTTCTACAGGGAGGGAGGCTCTTTCACAAACCTCACAGATAGAACACAGTGTAAATAACAACCATGCCCGAAACCAGGACTCGAACCCGGGACGTCCAAATCACGGGGAAGACGCGCTACCCTGAAGCCAGGACGCATGCATTTTTTTATTGTATTTTAAATTAGAAACATCTTTTTATACATTCAGCATGACTGGTTCCATGTTGTGTGCGAAAAAATAATTCGTTACAAAGATGTAACCGTACCACTTCTTCTTGTGAACAGCCGAACACCCCACCACCACTGAACGAGGCAGTATCGATAGGATTTGTTGAACCGAATGCTGTCTTTAACATAATCCATCCATATTATTGACAAATTCTCCGAAGTGGCATTCTCTTCGAGGTGGTTGCCCTAAGCCACAGGTGGTCAATCTCTAACTTTTCTCCTAATCTCCCCCTACATTTGACATCCTGTTTTACGAGCAGCCGGTCAATACTTTGAGAGAACCTTAAAGTTCTCTGTATTCCTCCAAATCTGTGTCCCCCAACAGAAGAAAAGCAAACACTTTTAAACTTTACATTTTTGGCAAAAAACTGTAACCGTACCACTGTAGGAGAAATAGCAGGAGTTACCTTTGATGGTGGCTCTCTCTTCTAATTTGCTTAAGTAATGATATGCAGCTCTCTTCTCTTGTGCCAGGGTTGTTGCATACGCAAATAGGGCCAATGTGTAATTATTGGGATTCTGTTCCGTTTCCAGGCACATTAGCCCATTGCGTATCGAAAGTTGATCGGGTCCTTGAGTCCCGGATTCGAGAAGAGATATAAGAACATAAGCAGTCAAAGGTGCCAAGGAATGTTCACCATCGGTCAGACCTCCCTGAAACAGTTACATGTTTAACAATTACTCATATTTTAAAATTTATTTGAATATAGTAAGTCAAAATAATTGCCTTGATTTCAAATTTTTGCTGTACATCAGGTAGTTACTATATTTATAGGACATACCGTCTTTCGAGAGGTAATGCATTCAAATTTTTCACTGCGATCTTCAAAAATGTAAAGTATGCGCTCCTTTTATTATACGGTCAGAGCAATGTAACTCTTCCAAACTTCTGTAACACGCCTGGATTAATGTATGCAGGCGTGTTACAGAAGTAACGTCTTTCGAATCTTTAGCCTTTCTGATCGTTATGTATCTCAATGACCGTTGGATTTAGAGGAATGTAGACAATATATCTTCTACAAACCCGAATAGAAAGAGATCAGACCCCGCGTTATTTGGTTATCGTAATGAAATTATCTAATTTTTATCCCTTTTTTGTATGATACGTTGATTTCAAATACATCGATGTATTTATATGTTATTGACTCTACGTCCAACGACTATCAATGGTTTGAAAGCTTTATCACTGCTGCTATTGCTTGCATAGACATATACTTTATTCGAGATTTGGCAGAAATTGCATCACCAACTTAACAGGATGCGGCAAATATTTTGAAGAGGGGGGGGGGAGGAGGGAATCTTCAAAATTTAAACTCCTACTATCACTAATTAGAAAACTGCCCCTTATATTCGAGATTCTCAATCACTTTTTTTAAATCCATGCTTTCTGAATTTAAAGACCTTATATTAATGCTTGCTGATAAAGGTCTTTTAGTCTGAAGAAAATAATGCAGTACTTATCGTGTATCGGTATCGTATACTGATAGCATTTTTGGCTAACATTGATTTCAGATGTATCAATGAAAGATTGCAATTCCTCATCTGTTATTCGGCAAGGTATTGGTTTTATTAACATATTTACTTACCTTTCAGTCCTTTAATTATAGGGCTAGAGAATTTATATGTCTATATGCTTACGTCATTCGTTTCAGATTCCCGACATTTTACCCATCCTGCCCCTCTATAATTAAACCACCGTGTCATTATCGAATGAAGAGAACGCCGACTTTCACAGTTGCGTCCATGAAAAAAGCAGATTCGTGGCTTAGGACATTTGTAAATTAGTTCGACCCTTCATTTCGATTTTTGATTTGCATTTATTCGCGTTACTTTGAAGCGACAATTTTAAGATGATATTGTGTTTCGATTAGCATTTTTTTCTGTATGAAAAAACTACGCATAAAATGAAATGACTGATGCAATCAAAGCAAACGAAGACAAAACAGACATAAAACATTAGCATGTTACGATGCTTCAGATAAGCAGTTCGATTTAAGACAGATTTTTTTTAATAGTATAGCTTCTTTTTTCAAAAATTCGAAAATGATAATGCTTTTTACTTATTCGTACACGAAGTACAAAAATAAACTATTGCACTCATAAAAAAAAAAAAATGAAATCGAGATGTTGACGAATCTCAGACCTTTCCGAGTCTGAAAAAGCCATTTTTTCTCCCTACTTGAAAAAAGTGTCATTAAGAAATTCTTTACTACAAATTTATGGATTTCTATAAAATTTGGAGCGAAATTCACTTAGGGGAAATCTGTCTGTCCAAATATTAGTTAACATTTTAGCTAGAAAACGAAGAGAGCTAGATTTATAAAATCGGATACACAGATTTAAACATCTAAAATGACGATACTCACCCAATTTAGAACCAGAAATCTCAAGGGATTGATTGTCTGTCGGTCTCTATTTTCACATACGAGTTAACGGGATAGCTTGAAAAGGATCTAAATATACGAACTTTCATATTGCGCATTTGTTGTTATGCGTTAAATTTTGGTTTCAGTCGGTTGGAAAAAATCCGGCTTAATATCGGTTGTGTGTTGAACCTATCCCAGTGGCTAATTAGTACAGATCGCACGCCAATAGGTCTTTTTATAACTATTGTTTGCCAGTGATGTATGGTGAATAGTACAAGCATTCATTCATTGGACAGTATACGCGGATGTTTCGGGGGTACCACCTCAGCTTGTTTTTGTAGAATTTATCGATACTTTCATGTAGAATATGACCGCGGGTTTTATTTCTCGTTCTTTATTAAAAAATATAATCATTTTGTGAACATTCGAAAATTTTTGATAGATGCCTAAATGATTCAGACCCAATCAATATAAATAAAAGAGAAACCAAACTCAAACCTTCATGGCCTTGTTGTGCACTCGACCGGAAGGCTCAAAGCAGCCATTCTCGAACTGCCGTCCGAGAACCCAGGCGGTGCTGTACGCGAGATCATGGAAATCGATGTCTATGAAGCGCATGGCTTGTCCAAAGGACCTGACCACGAAGGCCGTCAACCACAGGCTGCCTTCCTTATCGCCCGATCCAAAGGCACTGTATGAACCGTCCTTGTGTCGGTAGCGCATTTCTCTTTGATAGCCTGCAAAGCAGAAACGAAATGAAATGTGTCATAAAATGATCTTATGAGGTCTTTCAATATGTTTTTTTCTGTGGTAATTGGCTAGGTAATGGCATTTAATTACAAATTATCAATGGTAAAGGCTGCCATACGATGAAAAAAAAAATCTTTTTACTATTAAATCATTTTTATACATTTTCTTTCGTGCATTATCATCGATTATATACAAAGAAATTCAAATCAATATGCGAATTGTTGAGAGAGGCAGAAGACGTAGAAATGTATTCAGAAAACAGATGACTTCTGCCTCTTATTTTTTCTTGAGGATTTAAAAAAAATATCATTTTTTTTTCTCATTTATATCCAGGGATATGTTACCTTCTGAATACTTTGAATGAGGTCTTACCTAAATTTTCCTAGAAGCACATATTTCGCATATTCCTCGGGATGTAAGCAAGCTTTTAAATAGAAATAAACTTGTACTGCCACCATTCAACAATTAAAGAACGAGCTTTATAGAAGTGAGCTTCAAAGTCCCAACAGGTCTCAAAATGTTGAAATTAATATAGCATCATTATAAACACACGGGCCTAAAAAAAATCCCTTCAGTAAATAAAGGTTTAAAGTCGTGTTGTTTTAAAGGCGTCACATTTGTTTATTGGATACAAAAACCTTCTTAATGGAGTTGAAGCCCGTGATGCCATTAGATGCTTGAATTGAATGACTGGCTAATCAATTTCAAATGATTGTATGTTGTTTCATGCGGTAAAGTAGGTAAAGTGCGGTATGCGTTTTGTACACTAATATTTCTGGAAATGATTGCAAGAAAACTGCAAAATAACTCTTACTTCTTAATCGAAATTCTTACTGAATTTTTTTACAAATCGCTCAGATACGCAAATTTGATATTTCTAAATTAAAGGCCTTTGCCTGCTAAGTTCTTACACACATATATGTTCTCCTTTATTATTAGTAGAAAAGGGCTTAAAACCGGATATCAAATGTAAGAGAGAGAATCAAAAGCCCCTCTTTTGTCAAGCGTTTGGTTTAAACCATGCTAAATCCAAAGGGAAAAGAAGATAAAAAGAACTTGCCTATTTTCATATTGTTCAAACACTCCGTCCTCATCTGCTCCGTCATTCTTCCAGTCGAAGTCAAATAATCCATGACGACGATATTAGGAGTGAAGAGAACCATATTTTGTTCCCCACAACCCACCGGAAGATTTACCAAATTGCTCAGCCCGTTCAAAGCTGGACCCATTAAGTCACCTGCAAGAGAAGAACATGCGAACCATTCTTCATTTTTTCTAAATATTTCTGTTTTCATTCGTTTACTTTTGTTATGATAATTTCAAGGTTAGGCATCAGAATATTGTACGAATTCGTAGCTAATTCCCTCCATCAGTGAGTTTTAATGGCGGTAAATCTAATACCGATTTGGCAAATGACCAATTAAAAAAAAACGAGTTTAATGGCAATACCATGTTGTTAAACAATTTTAATTAAATTTTAACCAGGTACTAGAAACTAATGATGACATTTATTGTTAAGATTTGGTTATTTTATTTTCTGATTCTTCGTTAAAAGAATTGTAAACGAGACGAACTAATGCATCATTTAAACTTTTTAATGGGTTGAAATGATAACTTCATTGGATTCATAACAGTTGCCTCTCCAAATGATATCTACCAGATTCTGATAGATAGTTCAAACGACGAGCTTTATGATTTACTGGGCTCCGCTGATCATTCAGTCTCCATTGGCGGCGAAAAAAACTAGAATAGAACTTAATCCGTCATTACTGTTATATCGCTTAACATAACTTCTTTTCTGCCGTATTCATAGTACCTTACTAAGATGTCATGAAAGGCCGTTACATTGGAAATCAGTTATATAATATAATCGTACTTTCGTTGAGGTCATTGGTATACTCCAATCCACCGTCGAATCTCTGACAAGATAAAGGATTTCATGCTGAGTAGTCATTAGAAAAAGGTGGAATGAGAGCTTCCAAAAATAAAGCGATGAGAACTATCCCAAGGCATTGGATAAATGCTTTTTTACAGTTCATAGACAGGAGCGAGGATTACTTTTTGTAACATATTTTTTTGGCAATATACTTCTAAACAACCGGAAGTTGGATGCATGCTAAAAAAAAAAAATTAAAGAAAATACCGACATTTTATCTCAAGTTCATAAAAACAGCAGAAAATTAGCAGCAGGGAATATTTTTTCAGATTATGCGTTTCAGTGCTTTAAAAGAATGAAAAAATACTGTATATTGTTTGATTTTATAGGAATTATTTTATAGAACTCATTTCATTCAATTGCCATTTCATTAGACCAACATATCTTTGTTTCAATAAAAAAGAACCGACTCGAGGATTCTCATAAATAATTTCAATAAAATATTTCACTTGCAATAACGGCATCTGATTATCAAGTTCTGAAAAAAAAAAGGAATATCAAAATTTATCTGCATTAGAAAAAGTATCTAACATTTTATGAAGAGGTATGTCATTTAAAGTAAAAAAAAAATATTTAAATGATACAATGAATGAGCTCTGAAAGCAACCTCTTACCTGTAACGGACACATATGCTCTTCCCGAACCCTCAATAACATCTTCTGGTAGTAAAAGATCAATCTCTGTGGCATAAGTTCCGTTGGTATCTGGTGAAGAAAAGTAAATGAGGAAAGGGTTCCTAGTTGAATGGATAAAGGTGATTGATTTCCATTCGGAATTTTATAGAAAGAGAAAGAATACACAAATGATTTCAAGCTTTACTGCACACTTGTCGCATTTATTTTAAACATATATTCTTATTTCGAACGTAAGCATCACACATTCTCACTGCATTCTTTTTAGTGACACGACATACATTGTTTGCAATGCAGATTTTGTCATACTTTTATAATAAATCCTTGTCAAAATTGGCAAGACAGCAGTGGTTCTGACTACCAAATCAGGGGTCATTTTGGACATGAATGAGACATACATATGATCTTGTACAAACTCCTACAAATCGCCAGGAATGTCATTGGGACTAAAATCTGTAGTAATTGTAACATTAATTATAATTGGTGTCTGACAGGCTTGAATGAACGTTGATACAAATTTGAAAAGCAGTACAAGCGAAATGATTTGAAAAGCGCGGATGAATAGAAGAGAGGAAATCGCAGAACACTAGAACAATGATGATGAGAAATCCCCATCAGCTCAAGAAAATCTACGAGTTTTTGGGATTTGAAAATCAGTCCTAAACAACGCCGAATCTTTTGATGAATATTATTAATATAAAAGGATTATTCATCAAAGGACCTCTAAAAAAAGAGACCATTAAAACAAAAACCGAAAGAATAAAGCATTTAATTTTTTCAAATTTGTATGCAATATCGATTTTCTGCTCCTAATTAAAATGAATGAGTAAGATGAAAATTTTTGTATGTATATTATATTTTATATCTAATTTTCTGTTATATTTGTCTATCCATAGATTTGTATTATTTTAAAGGTATTTTAGATGTAGCGATCACTTTGCACCCAAAGTGATCGCTACAAAGTGGCGTCAAATGTATTGCATTATTATATTACCTTAGATTTTATTCTTATGTTTGAGAATTTCTCACTATTTTCTTGCCAATATTCTTTTATTTTTACCCATTTTAATTTAATTTGATTTGTTTTATATTTATAAAAACGTAATTCTGCAATCAATTTTTGTCTCACTTCCTCATGTACAATATCTGGGTAAAAAATTCTTCTAATTTGTGCATTTCCGGCGGCGATATAATAAATATTGTTACAACCTGTAATTTTGCTTCCTATCACGAATAGTGTCATCATAAGAAAAACATTTAACAGTCATCTGTATTGGATGCTGTCGGATGCCGAATCAGTGATCCCAGAGCTTGGCGACCATTTGGCGACTTGCCGACGAATTTTTCGACAAAATGGATAATGCTCGAAACTTCGAGAATTTTGTCGATCCGTCCATTAGGAACCGAGATACTCCTGATTGTTCTAGAAGATACTAGGCCCGCTTCCCGAAAGCTATAAAAGACCGGCACTCTCAATCTGTGGTGTGTCGTCGTGAATTGTAGTCGGAGTCGCCGACAAGTAACGAGTCTTCGAGAGGATAGAGAAGCAACGGAGGAGTGCTAACGCTGTGTGGAGCGAGTGCTGAATTGCTGTGTGCCGAGTCCTGTTGTATACTGTGGAATCCCCTCTCCTGCTGGATTCTGTCTGGCCGCTTGAAGTGCTGTGGACGATTACTACTTGTGGGTTACTGTCGTCTGTAGTGTGCTACTGTGTGCTGTCCTGTGTTCTTCTCGGCTGTAAATATTTGTCGTCTGTGTACTCGTCGTCTTTGTATTAGTGTCTTCGTGTAAATAAACGTCGTTGTTTCCTACTGAGGCTTGCTGATTGTGTTCTCACACCATGCACCCACTATCAAAAGAACCTGGCGGTGGAAAATCCGTAACAATATTATTTTTCTGTTTTTAGATTTTAACTATCACTTATTCCATCCCAGTTTTGTTTTATTCCATATGTGTAATATTATTTAGTAAGCAATTTGAGAGAAAAAAAATGATTTCGGGATTGTGTAATGATTATAATAACAAATTATAAAATTAGTTAAAGTCTAAAAAGTTTAAAATGTTAAAATTGAATTTTTTTATTTTACTAATAAAAGTATGTCTATTAGGAATTATCTTTGTCAGTTTTACTTTAAAGTATGAAAAGAATCCTCGACTTCATTTCAATGTTAAGAATATTTTCATTCTCTCAAAGACCAGAGCAACAAATTTTAGAAGCAAAAAGGAATTTACTCACTTTCAGGACAAACAAAATAATTGAAAACTTCTTCTTTTTGAAAACCTTCTGCCTAGTAAGAAATGAAAAAATTATCTTGAATTACTTTTGGTGCATGAAGGTTCTTAATGAATAAAGATTATGCAGACAATACTAGTATGTGAATATAAAATTATTTCTATATTTTCATAGGCTATCTTTTTCCATCAGATGCGATTTCATTCTTTTAACATGTTCTCTCTCTTTCTATATAAAAAGTTATTTTTATATAAATTCTCTTCAGTACAGACGAACTTTTTTAGGCGGTAAATTGGATGGAAAATACAAGAAGGAAAAATTGACCAGTCAAATTCTCACATCTTAGTCATCCTCAGTTATCTCTCTTATTCGTCAATTCTTATTTTCATATACAATAAAATAACTTTTAGAAATTTGTATCACTAATCTTAGATCTAATTGCTTTCTGTTGACTACTAGATTATTGTATATTTATATAAACGTAATTTTGCAGATGAAAAGAAGAAACTTTTGGAATGAATTTTATTCGTGCGGGAGCCATAACTTGTACATGGAAACAAAAGGCGGAACATATCTGTCCGTACCAGACACAAGAGCAAAGTGTCAGACATTTTTTTCTTCAATGATTCTACTAAGAAATTTTGATAGGGATTTCTTTGACATATATCGACTTAAGAAAGGGAATCTTAGGTATTTTTGACAAGAATACCTAGGTGTTACTGATTTTTATTCCTTCGCTCGTGGTGTGGGAAACAAAAGAATCAGCAATTTTTTAGAGCGTGTATTAGAAGTAATTAAGTTAAAAAGTAAAATTTGGTTCAGGAAATAAGAACAAACTTTAGAATAAAGTAACATGGGCTAATTTAAGCTAAAGAATAGAGAATTAATTAGGATTAAATTTAAAATTAAATTAAATTAAAAGGTATCGATACATTCATTTTATTGCAATTTGGCGAAATGACATTTGCACCCAAAAGTGTCATCATCTGCTCCTTCTCGCCTGCAGAGCAAGATGTAGTCTTATGCTGCCGTGGTTGTTCCTGGATAGCCCTTATTAACTTCTCGAACTGATCTTCTTGTCGTTTGAGATATTCTTCAGGATCCTAACATGATACTATCAGCGATCTCGCCCAGAGTCACAATTCGAACTTCTTACAATTACCTAAAGGTTTATCCAGAATAAGATCTTCCATAGATGTCTACAGGATTGCCTTCTTCACATGCCACAATGAGACAGAGATTTCAAAAAGTTCAAACTAATATACACCATGTAATAGCTTTTCTAGAAATGCTGAACGCGCAAGACCAGCGTGTTTTATATCCTTCTGACATATTCTTCAATGCATCATTTAACTTTGCGGTTTTTACGAGACTTGATGGCCTGAGATCTCAGAATGCTGAAATGCTCGACTTCCTCCTCCAAAGATAAAGAGTTTTTCTCTACTGCTTCCCAGAACCTGCAAGGACGTACAAAAAGAAAGCTTTTCAACCGATGGTGTTAAGTGGATTTTTCCAAACAAATTGGTTCGGAATTTGTCCAAATCCTAAATCATTCAAATTAAGCAACTTTAATGAACAAATAACACAGAATATTGAAACAATGACATTTAATGAAGGGGTGTGCGTACATGTGTGAATTTTGATATTCTGATATTTTGGGAGATTGCAATACTTCATCATTTCTTAAAGAATTAAGGAAATAATAGTTCCTATTTTTCCTGAAATCCTGTATAAATCGAGCCTTTCAAAATTTGATAGCTATTTCTTAATTCGGAGGAGAAAATCAAATCAAATTACTGAAGTGGGACAAAAAATGTATAAAATCATTTTGTTCAGAAATGCGGGCATATCAAATGGACATGAGTGCTGTATTCACCTCCACGAGCAGCTGTTTAGAGACGGCATCTCGCGCACTTAATCTCGCTGTTACTTCATTGCCGCAGACCGCTTCGTCGTCGTCTTCCAGAGAAAAGCCGTACATGGTTACGTTAATTTTACCAAGTGTTGTTGGCTCCAGGGAAAACCTATGGCTTTTGCTCTCTCCTCCACAAACACACAGACGATGAGATCTGCTCTCCGACAGGATTCGATATTCTTCACTCGGTTCCAAAGACAACTTAATCTGGAAGAGAAAGCATTTAACATCTGTGCAGGTATCAGAATAACATACTATCAGTTTGTATTGATGAAAAAACATACATTTTCCAAATAAATAGACAATGATTCATAATATGTCCGCAAATAAAAGCAAAATTCGACTTAGAACATTATGTCAAATTGCAGGGGAGTCAATTGCGTACTAATAAAGTGGGGAACGGCGGTGTTTTGGTTTACGTCGTATGATTCTGCCAAAAAGGCCAGGAAATTATATCAAAAGTATATCTACTCATCAACTGAATAGAACGGAGAGAAATGGTTTATAATAAATGGCATCGCAATGCGTTATAAAGCTTACACAAATCATTGTTGTTTTGTTATTGTTTTCCATTCAATATTTACAGATTCAAGGAAGCTTCTAAACTTTTGGTTTTAGAACATAGATTGATCAGCCTAAAAGGATACCAACAGCATGCGATATTCCCTAGTGATCATTTATTCCAAATACTGGTAGCGTCCAATGCTATTTCACTGCGGTGAAAATACGAGAACGGTTCGCTGGAAAGCCAACAAAAATAATCACAGAGGCAAGCGATTGGGGAGAATAGTGGTGAAACAAAGCAATACGTAATACCAGGAAGAACTTGAGCTGCAAACGAAATTTGAATGCAAAATCTACATCCATAGTTGCATCTTCAAATAAGTATCTTTTGTCTGAAATTTTGTCATTCGTAGAAATAAGGCAACTTACCGGTAAACATTCAGACAAATAATTGAAGACAGAGACAACAAGTGGCAGGACTTCTCCTCTCACTACTGAATAAGGCAGGGTGAAAGAGACGAAGAAAGGCTGGAAGGCGGTGATACTGCTCTCCTCCCACAGCCCCAGCCCTGTCTTAGGGCTAACACAGACAGCGCCTCCTACCCATTGGGTTATAGTGTGGGGCAAGTGGCGTTTCACCACTGTTTGACCACTAGGTCTATGAAAAAGAAAAATTATAAATGAAAACACTAACTATACTAAAAAGACTTAAAAAATTATTTTGCACTTTTTGGTCTTTTATTTATACTATATTTTCAGATATTTGATAATTTTTTTTTGTCCATTTCTTTTTCACACAGGTAATCTTCACTCGTTTGATATCAAAACTTAATTAAATGAATCCATTCATTGAGAATTTAATGACTGAAAAATATAGAAATAGTTTGGAATACAAAATTCTATCTTTGCAAACATGGAACGTGATTTTTTTAAAATAAATTTTAAAAATATTATTTGTTATTTTTTCTTTTACATATTCTATAATTGATTGTTACAAATATTATAGAATTTTAAAACACATTTTTTGCTCAAACACTATCAGGTGTTACCTTTGATAAGGAATAAACATTTGATTTAATAAATCTATTAACCTAGTAAATAAATTCTGACAATTTTAAAGTAGTGTACTATCATCTAGAATATACACATTTAGAAAATTTCCGAACAGTCATAGCATATCAAGAAATGTGTGAAAAATTATTAAAATATCCCCTATTTACAAATATGAATCAGATCCAATTTAATCAAAGCATGCAAGTAACTGATAAATCTGAGCGGCACATTTTTTTATTGGAAATGATGAACGTTGCTCTAATGCGATATCAGAGAATAATAGTAAATCGCTTTATCAAATGATCGAAAATTTCCGATCTTCTTCTGTTTCACAATATAAACTGGCGCATTAATGATGGGCAACTTTAGAAAGCACAGTAATTCAAAGCACTAAGCGAAGCATATAAAAATTTCCTATATGTGTTTTCATACCCTGTTTGAAGTATTAAAAACCAACTGAAAAAGAAAGAAATATATATTTTTAATTTTTTCCTTAAGATTTTGAATTGCAAATTTAGTAACATTTAACCTCATTTTTTCAAATATCAAAAAGAAAAAGATGAAAAAAAAATCGGAAGAAATTTATATTTATCAACAACAACATGTTACTTCATCTTTACCTAGAACATTCCTAAATTCTTCATTAACTCCTTTAACTATGAATTCATATTATCTCCTAATAATATATTGTCAGAAATCTAACTCTAAGAGGAAATGAGTATAGAGAAAAGAAATTGAGGCAAATCGTTTGTCTAGGTAATACATTTATTTGTTAATAGTTTCATGCTTACATATGAAAGTATAAACCTGAAAAAGCATTCCGATGCGAGATGACTGGTACATTAATAGCATCTATAATCGCCATGATTTTGAATGCAAGCATGCAATGTTTTTACATTATGCATACAGTTACCGTATCATTTTAGAGGATAGAACTCCATGATTGGGGCATTTGGACATAAAATCAACAAAGGTATAAATAATCATCGTTAAAATCAATAACTCGATTTCGCTCAAACTCAGTTAGCTACTGATATTGCTTTCTTCGTCTCCCTAAAAGCATTCATGATTCAAATGACCCATCTGGAAGGTAAATAACGCTCATGAAATTTATATCACGAATTCAAAATAATTGGGATTTGCATTATTACTGAATTCACTCAATTACTGAACAATATTTCTTCATCTAACCCATTTGAATGAGCATCAGCTTTCGGATATGTGCCTACCAAATTTCATGCAACTCTTTACTGTTGTCGAGATTTTATTTTCAGCCAAGGTACGGAATGGTTTAATTCTCTTCATCTACTGCTATTTCCGTCCTTATATGAACAGAAAAGACACCTAGAATGCTTAAGCATCCGAAGTGTCTTTTAACTCGTTACTAAATTAACTTAAAAACAGATTTAAATAATTAAAATTCTGTTATTGGAATTACAATTTCAGCACAAAGCGTGAAACCGATCACCGTGATGTAGGTAGGAATGGATAAAAAGAATTATGATGTCTCAGATAGCTAACCGAGGAGACGACAAGACAGCATGTTCATGCCACTTTTCAATGTTAAATTCGTAGAAGGTGGAAAATAATGCCTTGTTCCATGCACCAGCTACTCTTACTGATACATTGATAGTAAGGGCCGCCAGAATATCACCTTACTGTCACTATAATCCTGAATGTTTCATTCTAAATTCATACTTTACATTACCACACATATACCAGCTTTAATGTCACTTTGGAGACGTTCCTCGCTATTTCCCGGTTTGCATAATGCTTGCTTCAAGTTTCCAAGCCGAAATATTGGTGATAATTTTATCACTATTTGAATAATGAAATCAAATCAAACTAAAAAAAAATAGCGATAATCCTCTGAAAATGTGCCGCTAGTATTTGGCAAAGAACACTGAATACGTTAACGACATCAGTAGGGATTGCAATACCGGTATACAGGGATACCGAATACTGGTATTTCGAGCCATTTGTACAGTTTTGTAATACCGGTATTCACAAGTTTAAATACCGTTTTTTCGGTATTTACTAGAAATTTTTAAACTATCTCCACTATATGTTCAGGGATCGCCAACATATCAAAATAGTATACGTTTTTGTACGTTTACATGATGGAACGATTTTTGAAACTGAGGAATCCTATCCAAAAGGCAATAATCTACTTAAATCTGCAAACTAATTTTTCAGATAGTGAATATCAGTTACTTAACTTAATATCCAGAACTGTATCAGCTCTACTTCCAATAAAACTGGCTGTTGAGGCATTATGTGGGAGACATTTTAATTTATTAACAGCTAATGCAACAATAAGTTTCATATTGCAGTCACTGAAAGAACAGCAATAACGTCACTATCTGAAGAATTATATATTGCATTGAAAAATCGCACAGAAGAAAGGCATACCGATATAGAAAATGTCTTACGGTATTTACATAATTATAATGATTTTAAAAATGAAAATGAAAAAGAAGAAAAGAAAATAACCAATTCAAATCTGATTAAGTTTACAGTAAATTTTCTTAAAATTTTTTACCCACAAACCTATCCACATTCAGAAGAATTCGGTACAGTTATCGAAGATTATGATGTCACTACTGTCGATAGTGAAAAGAAATTGTCTCTTAAACAAAAATTAGAATTTGCGATAAATAAAAAAATATTCAACATACCAAAATACAATACAGAAATCAGCTATATCCAAAACCATCCGACGAGAAATCGATTTATTTGAAGATGAGGGATTCAGAGATAAATACTTGGAAAAAATATATCACGCATTGCTAACAACAGTACCACCAACTAGCGTAGACACCGAAAGAGCGTTTTCTGCAGCTGGTAATTTTTGCACAAAATGATGGCTTAATGACAGTACAATGGATGCATTATGTTTTTTAAGATCACTTTTCAAAAATCTGTAATAGTACCACAGACTGAATAGTGATATTTACACTTTTTTGTGACTCTTTATATATGTTATAATTTATATGTTATAATTTTATATATAATTTTATAATATAATTTATATGTTATAATTTATAAGTTACAAATTATTTTTTGTGATATTTACACTTTCTAATAAAACTGACAAGAAAAAAAAACACCTGTGTTTTCTTACTTTTTCTGAAATTTCTACTACCGGTATTAAAACCGGTATCCCGGTATTAAGATCTAAAAAATACTGAATACCGGTATTGAACTTTTGGTCCGATATTGCAATCCCTAGACATCAATAATAAATGTCGAATCCCGTACGAATTAGAAAAACTGATTTCAGAGTGTTAAATCTTTAGTGATCATTCTCTAAAATTTGGTGGTTTTCATCTAGATTCCATTGAAAGAAAAATACAGCCTGTAATCAACGCCTTTATAAACTTTGGCCATGCGATGCATCACTCGTTCTTATGATGTTACGTGTGCTCGTGCTGCTTTTTGTCAATAAATGATTTGGAACAATGAATTTTTGTTGCCTTCCTCCTTCTCGCAGGCAATGAATCATTTTATATTTCATAATAAATGAAACACGATATACTTCTAAAAGGAGTTATACATTATTCACTCTATTAAATGAATGCCATTGAATTTCATTAAAAATTGTTTCATTAAGCTTATTTAAAAGAAAATAATGTATAATTCATCCCCTAGCTGAAGAAATTTGATCCATTTACCAGTCAAAACTAAGGCTGAGAACAGACGCGCTATTTTTAGTAGCATAATTCTGTATCTTTACTTTAACAGTTTTGATAAAGAGATACATTCTGCGTAAGAAGAATTTATCTCTTTACTACAAGTGCAATTACAATATATAATTTTGGTCACATTTTTTAATTGATAACAGGCCCTAACCTAATGACATATAATTTTTAGACAAAAAAACTTCAATGCTCTTAAAGTTTTCCTTTACAAGAATCCTTCCTTCCGAATAGAAAAGTATCGAATGCCTAGTCTTAATGAAGAAAAATGTAAAGATGTAAATCAACGCGTACATTCACATCATCTAACTCTGTTTTAAATTCGGATGCGTCTCCCTGATCGTTGAGTTGCATGAAATCTGATTTAAGAAGCGAGATTAACCTAACTTACCACTTACCCAACAGAGTGCATTTCCCACAACCAGGTCTCTGGAAAATAATTTCGGATCTCTTCCGTTTCGCTCGGCTTTTGGGGGACTTCCGCTTCTGGGCTTCTATCTTCCATCTTCGTAAATATCATCTGGGGCAATGGCAGGGCAGGGCGTCCTAAGTTGTTTTCTCCTGAAACTGAAAATATATGTCACGAAATGCTATGCTCAGATGCCTGCTCAATATCTTTCCATCAGGGATAAAGCAGTTGGATGAATTGGAAAATATTTCATAGGACTTGTTTGCTTATGCTGTCCACTGAATAGGATGTGGATGATAAAAATTGCAGAATGAATTTTGAAACAATAATTTTATTTTTTGTTTAAAATTTATTATTTATGAATTATTATTAAAATTTATTATTTATGAATTATTATTAAAATTTATTATTTATGAATTATTATTAAAATTTATTATTTATGAATTATTATTAAAATTTATTATTTATGAATTATTATTAAAATTTATTATTTATGAATTTTTAAAATTTCAAAAACAAATAAACAATTGGTTAAATAATAAAAGCAATGATAAAAAACTAAGATAACATAAAGATTCGGAGGATAAAATGGAAATCAAGAATTACACAATATAACTTTGTATGAAATATTATGTAAAGATATTTGGGTGATTATAAAGGATATCAACTAAAGTTAGAAAAAAACGTAAGCGATTAAAGAAACAGACTAAAGTTTAAAACAAATATGAAAGAAACGCTATCATTTTTTGTATTGATATTAAAGAAAAAATAACCAAATGACACTTTCTCTCTCGTTTACATAATTGTTTAAATGCTTGAGAATTTTTTTTTCTTCAATTAATAGATATCATTGCCAGATGTTTCTTCAAACTGTTCGTCCGTATTGCACTGCATGATGATATATGCTATCAGAGGAACTCCCCGCTCCTATTTCGAATCTACAAAGTTGTGTTTATTTTTCTTCATTAGTAGAAAGCTTGCAGATACAAGACAGATAGGAAGAAATTAAATATGTTTTTATATGAAAAACGGTAGCTATGAGATTATTCACTTTTTTTTGTAATAATTTAAAAATCTTTTCCATAACTTAGATATTTATTTTCAAAGTAGCTTTTGTTTTAGATCTTGCTCGCTTTGGAGCAGTTTAAAAGAAAATCTGAGAATGTTTGAACTGCAATGGATGGCAAATCAAAAAAGACAGGAGAGGAGAGTATGTGATGGTATCGCATTGATAGGAACAATCGAGATAGATGGGAGTGGCTTAACAAGCAATGTTTGGAGAACCATTCTTTATCATCTCCATGAGCTTGAAAACTGTGTTTTTTTTATTCTAATTTTTTTACTAATTCTGCTGCTAATGGCTTTACTGTGGGTGAATAAGACAATCCTGGATTTAGTATATTATTTCTTACAAGTTTTCTAGCCTCTGCAAATGAAAAGCTTATTTTATTGGTTTTTGTGTTCAAAATTTATTTGTGCAAAGTTCATATAGGACAGAATTTTGAAAGTTTTCAATGCGCCCCTGGACAATTTCTGAATTTGATGACATATAAAATATAGACAGTGGAATCATCTTCCACAGTTGAAAGTTTGTTCGGAAACGAGACATTTATCAAAACTTACTAATTTTTATAACAACCCTCGCATGCTTTCTGTAAATGCCCAAACTTTTATTATTTGAAGCAGCGAAGCATATGAGGAATGATCAGTTGAACAAAACATGAGAAATAATCTACATTCAATGATTTGATCAAACGAGGACTGGAAATGTTCGGTCGATTTGTCGTCTTTTTTCATGTTGATGAGATGCTTCGCACATACTTTCTGATGGAATATACTTCCACAAGTTCAGATTCAGGATGCAGTTTTTAGGATACACTGTGATACAATGGCATGTGAAAAATTTAAACAAGCCTGTTGAAATTTTAACAAATTGCTCTTATAAATTTATAAACTTGCAAAAATTATTTCTATGACAAAACAACTAAAATCAATATTTTTATATTTTTGAATTTTTTTATGATGGATAAAATCAGTTTATTGATTAGGAAATGATGACATTTCTAAAAATGTTTCATTAATTGAAATTGTAACAAATTTTTCATTCATAGTTCAGTGATGCATTTCAAAAAGTTCAAACAAAATGAAAAAAAAATGTCTCATTAGCTACACATACCACGGAACTCAGCAAGGGAAAGCAGTCACCAATTCCAGAAATCCCAGCAATGGCTCTCGCTTTGATGTCAGCTGAAAATTCAGAGACAGCGACCACCTTTAAGATTAAGTCCGTGAACACTTGATCTTTAGCAGACTCATCACTCAGATGGCTAATTACCAGTCGAATTGGAGACCCTAATGCTCTATAGGGTCACCACAGATGGATAAAGCATGTCTTTTTTCTTTATCCATGAAAATCAAGAAGCAAAAAGAGTGGCAGGGCATTTTATGAAAATCTTCCTTACTTGCCATCGAGGGATGGAAAAGGAAAATAGAAGGCATAGGGAGCGATAAACAATAAAAATATATTCGTGGTTGTTTCGAGCATCAGACATTTGTAAACATCCAAAGAAAGTGAAAATTTAAGGCGAGAAGAAGAATTATTACGAGAATTAAAAAAAAAAATAATAATGAAGCAAATCAAGAAAGTTGAGGAGAAGGAGACTGGGAGATTTGCCAAGAAGAGTTCACCTATGTCAGTGTGATGCCGTGAAAAATCAACAGCCGTAACTTTTTCCATCTGTGGTGACAATCTTCTAAGCAATCAGTGTAGCGGCTTTAAAGCAATCAGTAAATGAACAACTTTTGTGTAAAAATATTATGATATATTTTCAAATGATTAATTTCATTTATCTGAATTTTAAAGTTATTTTATGTCATTATGTAAATAATTAATTGAGGTATTCGATATTTTTAAATTATTTCAGCTTAATTCAATTCAGTTTAAATTTAATCAGATCAATTTCACAAATCTAATTTTTATTTAAGTTAAAGGAAAGTATTTATTAAATAAATTTCAATTCCAAAAATATTTTTATATTCTGTTAATGAGAAAAAAATGGTTTCTAAAGGATTAATGAAGATAATATTGGAATCAAATAAATATATTAGTATTAGAATCAATATTAGTATTGGAACCAAACAAAATATTCATCTCGGAACAATTTGTATTGTTTTGAAATGAAAACGAATGAAGCGATAAAAGTACAGAAAAAGCATATCATACACAGGGACTTACGGCCTATTCTGAATCTTCTGTCATCTATCAAGTCATCTATGAATGCCACAGGTTCTGTAGCCACGCAAGGTCGGTTTTCCAGTTGGAAACTACTAATTACAACCATTCCCGCTTCCTAAAAAACACACATTTATGAAGTACAGGTAAGAGATATGACATTCCCACAAATGTATAAGGCCAAAAGCCTCAATTTAACCCTCACTGTCTAGACTTACCAACATCATTACAGGTTATGAGTTCCTACAGTAGATCATTGTAATGTCAGTTTTATTACACCGAGAGGATGCCATCACCTTAGCATTTAATTATAAATTTTTCCAACCTGATAACGGATGAAAATAATGGAAAAGTCTCGATGAAACAATGACATCCATTTGTGATAGTATAGGGCTAAATTAAATTCGTTTTTTTTTTTTGTATTACAATGTTGATAATACTCTCAAGAGCATGTGCGAGTGTATTGTACATCATTGTCTGCTTAATTTTGTTTCGGGTGAAGCTAAAATCAGCGACTTGTCAGAGTTCAAAAGAAGAGGGCAGATAGTGAAAGCCGTCTGATTGGTGCATCGGTAACCACAGTGGCACAGCTCTTGGGCGGGGGAGTATCAATAGGCATCGCGTAAAACGTCATAGCAGCATACAATGATCATGGCAAAACAGCATCTGCTAAAACGAATTGTGGAAGAAAAACCAAACTCACTGCGAGAGACAAGGGAACATTAAGGAGAATTGTTATAACCAGAAGGAAGAACACGGCAGCAAAGTGACTGCTGAACTGAATAAATATCTACAGAACCCAGTGTCGATCCATATAGTTCGAAGGGAATAAATAACACACAAAATATCTGTGACACAGCTGCGATTGCAAAACCCCTTGTGACAGATGTAAACCGGAAACGGCGAGTACTGTGTTGCAAGGGCCATAAAACATGGACTGCAGATAAATGGAAACATGAGTTGTTTCATTGTCTGCTCATTCCAGTGAATCCAGTTTCTCCCTATTCCCTACCACGGTACGGGCTGACATGTGGCGAACCCCAGCAAAAGTCCACAGTCCAAATTGCCTCCTTCCTACAGTAAAGTATGGGGACAGTTTCATAATGCTTTGGTGAAAGTCGTCTTGTCATCTTACAAGGATAGAGCAATAGCAATGTCTATGTCACTCTTTTAGCCGATCAACTGCATTGTAGGAAGCAGAAATTGTTTCCGTCCGGAGATTGCATCTATCAAGATGATAATTCCTCGATTCACCGTAGTCGAATTGTTCAGTCACAGTTTTGGGAAATTGAGAACTCTGTTACACATCTTCCTTGGTTTGCCCAATCACCGGACTTGAACATCATAGAGCCCCATCTATATAATTCCAAATTCCTGAATTAGACCCAAAATGTAACTAAATCAATAAGAATTCTGAAAAAAAATTAGGATTTTTTTATTTGTTTTAATAAAGAAGATTGGAAATGATTTCACAAAATTCTTCGCTTTTTTCTTATTCAGAAATAAAAAAAAAATCTATTTATTTTTAATCAACAAGGATGCATATATATTACATTTTCTTTTACTGAATAAAATAAAATTCGGAACACCCACTTCGAAGGCCATGGCTGTGTCCACATGGTGTGATAGGCTCCTGGAAAAAGGCATGAAAAAATCGCCATCTGTTCTCGCAGAACGCAGCACTTCTTCAAAAAAATAAAAAAAGGAAGAAAATACAAATAAAGAATGGTTTCAGATATAAGCAGCACATTTTTTCATCAAATCTACGAATGCTCAATATCAGTTACAGCATTCTACTAGTTGCCGTCATAAAAAATGGCTATCTGTCCTTCATATAATTTTTTAGCTGCTTATTATCATAAGAAATATTTCAATTTACTCATCATTTAAAAGCATTTTATTCGAATTGAATATGCCTATATCTTAATATTTGGTGCAACGTTTTTATATTAAAGTCATTATAGGTATTGATCTTCGAAGCATACAACTAGGAATTGCAATACCGTACCAAAATTTCAATACCGGTATTCGGTATTTTTTAAATCTTAATACCGGGATACCGGTTTTAATACCGGTATTAGAAATTTTAGAAAAAGAAAGAAAACACAGGTGTTTCTTTGTTTTATTTGCCAGTTTTATTATAGAGTGTAAATGTCACAAAAAATAATTTATAACTTATAAATTATAACAGTATATAATCACAAAAAAGTAAAGAAATATCTTTAAATCACAAAAAAAGTGTAAATATCACTATTCAGTCTGTGATTCTATTACAAATTTTTGAAATGTGATCTTAAAAAACATAATGCATCAATTGTACTGTCATTCAGCCTGAAAAGTAATTTTGTGTAAAAATGACCAGCTGTCGAAAACGCTCTTTCGGCATCTACGCTAGTTGGTGGTACTGTTAGCAATGCACAATATACTTTTTGCAAGTATTTACCTCTAAATCCCTCATCTTCAAATAAAATAAATCGATTCTTTTCTTCTTTTTCATTTTTAAAATCATTATAATTATGTAAATACCATAAGACATTTTCTATTTCGGTATGCCTATCTTCTGTGCGATTTTTCAATGTAATATATAATTCTTCAGATAGTGATGTGTACTGTTCTTTCAATGACTGCAACATGAAATTTATTGTTGCATTAACTGTTAATAAATTAGAATCTCTCCGACATAATGCCTCAATAGTCAGTTTTGTTGGAAGTAGAGCTGATATAGTTCTGGATATTAAGTCGAATACACTGTCTGAAAAATTAATTTACAGGTTTAAGTCGATTATTGCTTTTGGATTGGATTTCTCAGTTTCAAAAATCGTTCCATCATTAGGAGTAAATTGTTCCAACGTGTTTTAGAATCTAATATTAACATATATTCTGTTTTATTTTCAGTTAGTATATATTTTAGTAATATATCCTTTTTATGGGGAACGTTTAAATAGTTTAACAATTTTTCGAACTTTATAAATTATAGGAAGCATTTCTTGATAGGTTAATATTTCATCCTCATTAGCAATATCTTCTTCAACAATTACATTGTCATTATCTTCATTGTCAATATCACTCTCACTCTTACTCTTTTCAAAATTGGAATCCGAAATTTCTATATCCACAGTATTTGGATTCTTCGGTTCTTTATTTTTTTGGTATAATACATCTATTACTCCTAAACTTTTTTCATAATTGTTGCCCCATCAGTCGTTATGGTTACAATATTTTCTTTCAGGGATAATCCATGATTCCCTAATTTAGATTTAAGCAATTAATTAAGCCATTAATTAGCTAATTAATTTCGCCAGTTAGGGAGACATAAAAACAAAAACGTATACTATTTTACTATGTTTCGCGATTAGTATGATACTATTATACTATTTTACTATGAACATATAGTGGAGACAATTTTAAAAATTTCTAGAAAATACCGAAAAACCGGTATTTAAATTTGTGAATACCGGTATTACGAAATTGTACAAATGGCTCGAAATACCGGTATTCGGTATCCCGGTATACCGGTATTGCAATCCCTACATACAACGTATGATAAAAAAATAATACATACATCAGGAATATTATCTTAAAAATCCTGATAAAAAATTAACTTTTCTATTTTGAAAATTAATTCTATATTTGTGTGTGCCAATTTTCATACCTGTGTCACCTAGATTGCAATAATTTTCAGTCACCTGACGTGGCTGATCATCCTTGCCGACATCATATCTCTCCATGACATTGAAAATCTGTTTAGAAAAATAAATGGCATTTGTATGGAGTGGAATTATTATTGATTCATTTCCATATTTATTGTTTTTGGACTCGACTCGCATTTCACTACAATTAAATTTCTTTACATAACTTGATATTCATGATTTTTAATAAAATGATTTACATTTCAAGTCGAGTAAGACATGCAATTAGTGCAGCTTTCAAAACTTGACGCATGCTCTGTTAACTGCGAATTTCTCCGAGCGATGAGGCGTCCAATGCTCATGTCACGTGGTCTCAGTTTCTTCTACGTATTCGGAGTACGCAGTCACTTCCAGTAAAATGATGCGTCGCATTTTATTTGCAGAATTAGCTTTTACTAAAAAGGAAATTAGTTTGCGGGATTGAAAGTAGTCTGCCGCGACCAATGATTTAGTCTATTTTCACTTACATTTAGTAACCGTAATTTGATAATGATGACAACCCCTTAACAAGGTAGTTTTAAAGTTTAAATTGCGATCAATTGTGTGTGTGTGCTTTTTTTAAAAAATATACTTGTACTTGTGTTGTTTATAGTGCACGGGGTGTTATGACATGTAAATTTTTGCTTAAAAATAAAAACGGCCTGAAAATTCCTTGCAATTATAGAAAATATTTTTTTGTATATTATACATTTAAAACAGATTTGAAACTTAGGGACTATAGTATCATTAAAAAGAAAAATATCAGAAATTTAAAATAGCACAAAAGTTATTTTTGTGTGATGCAGTTTCTGAAAACTACAAATGAAAAAAAAATTAAATTTCGCTCCATTTTTAAATTAATCAAAAATTGCTCCAAAGTGCACATTCCCACCCTTCATTGCATATTTGTGCCAAATTGGAATGTTCTAGGTCAATCTGTCTGCCCCGTAGGAGCACGCACACATTCATTTTTAATATTGTATACAAACATGCCAATTGAGTTGAAATATAATTTAAAAAATAATCGTGAATAGTGAATATATTCAAATATTCAGTATAATGAATTTTTTTTTATTGGGCTATAGATCATATAAATGAATGATAAAATAGGGAAATAAAACTGCATTACGGTATTGCAAAGAATATGAAATATAATAAAATAAACAAAATTTTCATTCCTTGGTTTTCAACGCTGGAAGAAAAGTATGTGATTTAATATTAGTAAAAATCATGAAAGTGTTTTAATGTTATTGAAAAATTGGGAAATTTTGTTGTAAATATTGCACAAAAGAATTTCTTCTACGTGATTTTCAAAATTCTGGTAAATGTTTTCCGATAACTAAATAGATACAATTTTTTAAAATTTTATAATGGTGTAAAAATAATATTTGTATTATTTATCAGGAAATTATTGATGGTTAAATTTAAATTTTGAATCGATTAAAATTAAATTTCAACAAATTTGCTCCAAAATAAGCATTTTTTAAAGCATATTTGCGCCGAATTTGGTACTCTTGGCTTAATGCAAATACATCGATTTGCATTAATGCAGGTGACACTTTTCCTCACATTACGGACTTTTATCCATTAAAGAAATGTAAAAGCAAAGTTTTATGCGAACTTTAATTTTAAGGTGTCATTATTTTTTGTTTAATATGAGAATTAAAAAAAAATCAGAAGGCCAATTGTTAAAAGTTACTTACATTCTTTTTGCTAAATTGCTCGTCTTGTTTAAGCAACCGCACGCTCTTGTCAATGAGGCCAATTCCACACAGAGAGGAGGGACTAGCGGACAACAGCATGGATGCCTCCGTACTCGGATACTGCTGTTCATGCCGGAAGTGCATGTTCACCTGACAACCAAATGATGCAGAGTCAGCATGACGAGAAATTGAGGGACAAATGTGCTTTTTTGTCAGCACCAGCAAGAACAATAGAACTCTGCTCTTGCCTTCTCTATATAAAATATCTCCACAAAATCGAGAAAATTAATAACAATGAGAGAAAAAATTGGTGTTTCATGATAGCCTTTTTCAAGAGAATTTTTGTGTTTAAAAGGAATCTATGCCGATTAATAAAGTGGAAGCGCATATAGCTGACTAATAAAAGAGAGACGCGAAGAATATTCCGGTGCAAGGTCTTTTTATAGATGTGCTGTAGCTTAAAATTTAGATTGCAAAGTAAAAATTTTATTCAGATTTCCTTTTATTAAAAACGCATGTTTAAGAGTAAAACTAGATCTGCTTTGTTAAAAAAAATATTGAGATGTTAAAAGGTGGTTTCTGTCGAATGAAAAACGGTGAATCGTAGAAGGTGGAATCGAAATGTCTGAGGAACAACGCAATTCAGAATGAACAATTAGTTAAAACATGTCTTATAGTTAAAAGACATCTACAGCCATTGCAACTGCAAGATGGTGGAGATTCCTAGCTGAGTAAATATTTGTTTGAGAATCTTGAATATTTAATCCCTCGGAAGTTGACGTTGTATCTGCGATTTTGAGAGATGCTCCATGACATTAAAGGACTTGCCAAATGGGATTTATTTTCTGTATTTAAATTCATCTGGTTTGGCCAATTAAAAAAATTCTTTTTCGAATGCACGTCCTCGCATTAGGATAAGGAATAGGAAACATAGACATATAGCATATTTTCATCTACATATTTTGCAGCAGTATTTTCTATTCCATTTTTCACAGATACCAGCATAATTGGAAATACAAAGAAATAAAATTCAAAATTATTCTCGACTACAGTGTAGCTAAAAATTGAATCTGAAGTAAAAATGGAGATCAAATGACAGTTTGCAGAGAACTCCAAGAGTTAATATGTATGAAACTTTCACTTTGCGACTTCAATGGTGGGAGATCAATGCAGAATGCATGCCATAACTGATAGGTTTATGGAAATACAAATGCAGCTTGCAGATTCGTATGTAAAGGAATAACGAATAGAGACCATCAAGAGAGAAAAGTAAAGCAAACTTCCTGAGATTCGGTCAAAGATATAATCCTTATGCATTATACTGTGCTTTTTTATTTTAGAAATGTTCGTTCATTTCAAGTGAATTTCTTGCGACCCAAAGCAAATCATTTATCAGATCTTTGATAGGATCAAGAATAGGATGGAAAACCTAACGGTTTAAAAAGAAAAGTTATTATTTTTAGGATTTATTTGGAGGTTTTTATTTTAAGCGTTTATTGGTAGACTTAGTCATTAAAAATGGAAGAATTGTCGTCCCTTGAATCACAAGTAGATAATACCAATGGCACTAGTCGATACTTCTTCAGAATCTGATATGTCTGGAGCGATAATGCCACCGTCACTGAGTCTATTGATTCCGTTTTCTCTCAGAAAATTGCTTAATTAATGGATGATCTGTTGTAAGTACCAGATGGTTGCTTTGTACGTGTTAGTAAATGGCACATTTTGTCCTTTAAGTTTTTTTTTCTTGGAGGATTTTTTTAAACTTTTAGGGGATTTATGTTTATGAATTGCGTTTGAATTCAATGGAAAAGTACCTGCAAGTGATGATTTCTGGGACTTGGATGTTTTGGTGGACTTGTTTATTACAGATGTAGAATATTTTATAGAACTTTTAGAAGTATTTTAAATGGTGGTTTTTGACGGGTCTTTACTGCAAAAATTTTCAGTTGATATCTTTGTATCACACTGAATCGCCAACGTTTCAGAAGACTTTTTAAGAGTTGAAGTTTTTGATATGCCGCCCTTTGAAGTATGGCCTGCAAAACTTTTTCTTTCTACTGGAAAAGATGTTTAGCTGATGACATCTCTTTTTTAGTATTACAATTGAACAATTTTGAGAATTAGCTGGGTGAAATTTATAGAAATTAATGAATGTAAAATTCAGCCTGCAAAAATTTGTGCCATGGCTGGTTTTAGTTCATTATATTATATTCGAGTCCATGTTGGTGTACCACAGCAATCCATATAAGAATTGAATAATTGTTACCACTTTAAATATCTAAAATATTTTGCATATATTTGCAAATATTGCAGAGTTTGTAATCAGCCTGTGAATGTTGGTCCTGTGAGGTCATAAATATCAAAACGATATGCTGGATAAACATTACGTAGTTATTGCGTACAATATTTATCTTGCATATATCACACATTTTTTGAGTGAAAAGCTCTGATACAATAACATATCCTGATATAGATTTCCGCATCGAATCCAAAATGAGATACCGCAAGAAACTAAAAAATTAGAGACGCAAGAGTGTTACTGTTAAATTGCCAAATTGTGTCAATTTGCTAGGAACTATGACTTGATAAAGTTTTGTTATTTTAAATACTAAATCTCAGAAACGCAGCTTTTTACATTTTTCACTTCATCAACCATTGATATGATCTATTTATGAATAAAATATTATGTAATCAGTTTTTCTCTATATCCATTATACATTTATAAATATTAAGATGCAGAACCTTTTGATAAACATTAGTCGTAAGCATGATGAAAAATTATATACCAGCCTCTTACTTTCGCAGATTACTTATTATCTGTGAAAGTAGGAAGAACCATGCAATGTCAAAAGGAATTCGAGCCCCAACAACGGAAGGCGCAACCGTTCTTCGCGCCCCCCCCCCCCCCTCCTTCTTCAGCACTAGCTGAAACAAATATTCTCAGGCCTATTTCCAGAAACGCTGCTTACTCTTAACTTTAGATGCTAAGCCGGAGAAGAAACTAAGCTACCAGCTGAACTGACATTTAAGGAACTAATAGTTTACCACCCATCTACACGGCTAACACATTGTTTGTTCGTGAAAATCGAAGAAGATCAGTGGATCGAAGGAGGGAAGAAGAGAAATCGAAAATAGAAGCTGAGGCATAGGATATAAGTGAAAGAAGACGAGATCGCTAGGGTACAGTTACACTTAGCAGCACAAGTGTAATTGTGCAAAATAACGAGAACTACACGAGTGCTAGTGACTGCAATTAGAAGATTCTCGATGACGGCTTCTCAAGGGCTCTTATTGTGGAAGCCAATTTAGAAGCGAACATTACTTCCAGAATGGTGATTTCCAATATGTTTAAACAGAGCCTCCAGTCCTTCTTCAAGACTTGATCTATTCTGGTGGGTTACTTCATATCAGTAATCTGGACTCCTTCCAAATTTGCTCTCACAATAAGAGCCTTTTTGAATGGAAACTATTCTCTTGTCTCCCGTGATCTCCCTCATGATACATTGATGTTGCGATTGCTACTACTATTAGTACTTTTATCCATATGTTCATGGTTTCTAATTCATTGTACAAAACCTACAACATCACACCTAGTTTTCTGTGAATGCACTCTGTTGAATGTCCTCACCGTTTAGCTAGTCAGTTCAATGCATTTCTTCTGTCTTGTTATAATAGGTATGGGTGACAAAGAATTATATATGAAACACTTATCTAAGTAGTAACTAGTGATATATTTAGACAATACGAGCCCTCTAAAAATTTAAGTTTGAAAATAAAACCCATCCCCATTTATTATATTTCAATTTTTGAGATACTTAATCATTCTTGATAGGATTATTGGCTGATTTTAAAGAATCTAATAATTTAGATGGAATAAGAAACAATTCAGTATTTGATATAGTGATTTTGTGTTTTTTTCAATCAATAATATCTTACAATTAATTTAAAATTGTTTATTTTGAGCAATCGGTTTTGAAAAAGTATCTATTACCTTTCAAAAATTCAGTCTTTTTTGCTTGCGTAGTCTCTCTTTAAAAATGAAATCTGATTTTATTACCTTTAATTCTGAAAATGAATGCTCGACCTATTAATACATTTATTTTTCAATCCTGAAGAGAAAAGATTGTAGAGATGCTTATGCATTTAATACTTTTGTTGGGGACCCTTTAAAACAGTAGTTCGTTGTCATATTACCAGGTCGGCCAACTTATTGTTAGATCTTTTTTTAGTTAATTTAACATCCCGTTTGGAAGGAATATTAGGGCTATTTTAGAACAGACCTTGTAATTTTGAATCACGATTAGATGACATGGAAGATACTTGACTGGTCTACTGTTACTGCCATACCTTGTTTTGGAAACATTGAGCAATTTTGATCATCCTGGAATCTGCAACGATCTCTCCATTATCACGGACATAGAAGACCAGAAGCCGGGCTATTGGTGACATGCTGGCCCGTGGGTCGAAGCTAAGCAAGAATTCCCCGATCTCGGGCTGGTCTGTGGAGTTCACTGGAGAGCTAAAGTAGGGGCGGAACTGCGGGGTATTAGGGGCAGGCAAGTCGTACTTTTCCTTCTTCTGGTCTGTCTCGTAGTAGAACCGCTGATGGGATCCCTGTTGAACTATGCGGCCTCGAGACAATACCTATGGAAACGTCAGCATTGAGGAGATAAGTTTTTCTAATTAAAACAGGAGGATATATCAGATCAGATATAAAATAAATATATTAAAGATTAAATATTCTAGGCAATAAGTATAAGATTATACAGAGTATCGAAAACTTGCGGACAATTACTATTAAAAATATGCAAAATTATAAGACTGTTTTTGCACACCATTTTCTCAAACTCAAATATTTCGTTAGAATCTTATGCTAAAGTAACTTTTCTCTAACTCAGTCCATTAATAATCATCTGGTTAATGAATCGACGATCGAAAAGTATTGAAAACCCCATACGTTCGAGATTTTCATCAACAATTCAAACGGCAGTCGTACTTGCCTCGCGTCATAAGTCTTCTTGATCCCCACCGACGGTCCTGAGAAGAGCCTTTTTTATCAGTTTATTATCTTTATGAATAACACTTAACATTTCAAAGATTTCCTTAGAGATCTTTTTTCCAGGCTTCAGATTGAACTAAAAATTAGTGTTGCGTTTTTGTTAATTTAGCTCTATCATCGAGAAAAAAAAGTCACCACAGAAATTTCCCGCTTTTAGTTGCAATCCTATATCAATACTTTGGCGGCTATAATATTGGAAAGTATCAAAATGTTGCACATTTCCAAACATCCTCTCAACTCTCTTGCCACTAGTTGATTCATTTGCGTGTTTCTTGTACAGACTATGTATGTAGCTGGGCATGTAAAATCATAAATCCTAATGTGAATGATATTCGATTCATTAATAGATATATGGCTGCAAATTCGATTTATTTCTCTGTTTAATATTTATTTATTTTTAAGTCCGTTGAATTCAATTTTCCTTGCGATTATTCGTAATGGTTGGAGTTAAGATGCCCAGCGGGTGAGAGCTAAGCAGCGATTTGAATAAAACTATCATAAATGTATCTCATGAGCTTTTCTGCCTTTCATTTGTCCTGTTGCGATCTACTAAATTCACACAAAAAAAATCTTATTCATAAATTTCAGTATCTTCGAGATTTTGGTTACTTCTCTCTCCTGAAAAAAGAAAACCATTATTGATCTGATGTGTTCATTTTAAGGTATGCAAAAATTTATATGCAAATAAAATTTATTAAAATTATTGGAGATAATAAGTACTAAAATAATAAAATAACTGCATAACGAAATTTTCAGTTAGCTTTTAGAAAATCGGTAGGGGAGGGGGGAGCAAAATATCAATTTAATCATTCTGTGTGCACTGTTCAATAATTCATGAGTTTGATGTAAATTTTATTAGAACACTCTATGACAAGGAGTCAGCCGGTATGACTTCCCAGTTTCAACTTTCCTTCATCCATTCGACTAATCAAGAAATGAGTGTCAAGTATGGGTTGGCATTCTGATGCACAGGTCTTTCCTGCTCTCTTATGACACAATTTGTTTTGCTTGAAACCTTTGCATAAGAGAATTCTAGTACAGTGCTCACAAAAACGTTTCAGAATGCTTGCAACAAGAGTGTCAGTTGCGGGATCTCTGTGGCCCCCCCTTTCCCAACTCAACGTGCACACAAATAAATGATCAAGAATCTGATGATTTGTATGGAATGTTATTAAGTTCTTTTTTAACAGAGCACATTTGTTCATTATTGTATTGAAATCTTTCTATAAGTTAGGATATCCCTATTTTAGCTCGGCTTTCTATGGAAATGTTAGAATTCACTGTGAAAGGAGTATCGTTTGGGACTGTAGGATTTCACTTTTTTTTTTCACTCCATTTACTTAGATGATCAGGAATCTAGAGCTTTCTTGACACAGAAGTAGCAAATGATATTTATTTCCTAGAAGGATTGTCATTATATTTTGATCAAGGTATATGAAAATTGTGTTATAAAAAATGATGTTACTCACTTGGTGGTAGAACTTGACAGAGACCCCTTTCTCTGCTGTGTATCTGATGATAAGGGCCTGTCTAGAATCGCACTCCATCTCACCGGAGTGCGGCTGGATTTGCAGGTAGTTGCCGGACGGGGAATACCACGGATGGAGACTAAGAATAACAGAGGGACGCACTACTTTATACCTCCACCAATTATCGGGGTACTTGATGGCCTCGTAGTTCACGGCTTCTGCCTGAAAAATGTTCACGCCGTGAGTTAACCCTTTAAAGGGCCATTTTTTTCTAGTCATATTATGTTAAACTATTTTTAGGCTTGAAATTGGAATAAGAAAAGGGATTCATTTAGCTTATTAGATAAATTTAATTTGATTCATTCATTCATTTGGTTCATTAATAATGAAGTAACAAATCAAGACTCATCATTTTGTCTGAGATAAAGAACTGAAGCATCTAAGTTTCTGACCTACTAAAAAAATGTGTCAGAACTTATGCCAACCTACATAATCTCATACAAAGATTGATAAATTTGGTGGGAAGCATACTTCCCATGGCCCTAGAAAGGGTTAACCGACGAGCAAATGTATTAAATAAACGAATAAGGGGAAGACAGCTGGAGCGCTAAACAAGTTTTTAAAAATTGCAAAAAACTCATTTTTTTCAAGACTTACTAACAATATATGAATAATAATACAAAACTTAAGCATCGTACGAGGCCATTCAGAGACAAATAAAAGGATTAAGAAAAACAGCACAGTTTTCAATGAATAGGAAATGCTACATGACAGATAATATTTTATATTGATGAGAACAGTTTTTAATTAACATAAAATGACACGATTGCTTCCCGAAACCTTCCTTATGCTTCCTGGTACTTGCAATTCAAATTCGAAGAGAGTGAATTTCAGCTCCTTACAAACTGTTTATGAATAGGCACTTTTATTAGGGTGTCCGGTAAGTTTCTTTATTTTATTAATACGAAATGAATGCGCAATATTTGTTACTTAAAACTGGTTTGTTGCTGCACAGAAGGTGATCGGCAAAGCCCTTTTAAGTCCTTTTAAATTCAAAACTGCATCTCACATAACCAGGGAAGTAATGTGTATCAGTACTGCGACTATGCTGACAGGTTACAGAGTCCCTAGCGGTGGGATAAAGAAATCACAAAATAACTCAAAAAAAAAAAAAAAAAAAAAGGAAATCAGTCTTAAAGTTCAATTAAAAATGTATCCGATACCATAATAAAAACAAAGGAAAAAGGTTTCATGACGTTATCTATAAAATTGGAGGAGATATTTGCAATTAAAATGAACGTGGTCACCGAATTCGTGTGGTGCAGAAATTTCACATCGATCAACATATCCTGTTCTAATCAGATTATTACGTGCTATTGTCCAGGGAATATTAATGATATCACTTTTTTGCACTCACTATACTACGGATTTTCAACGAGTTTCGTCATCCGTCATTAGTGTGGCTGCTATGATCTTTTCAAATCAAAATTGCCGGCCCTTAATCGCTTAAAACAATTGCAGGTGATCATATAAGACATGCCACCACTGTTGTGAATGTATATAAATCCCGTCTACAGAATCTTTTGCATTTGCATCTTTTTTTTTTAAACCAACGAAGCCTAACATGCCATGGTTTTTTTTTTTTTTTTTAATGCTTTTGTTAATTTTTTTTTTTTTTTTTTTTTTTTGTTATTCTTATTTAACTACGTAGAAAAAAGTTTTTTAAAAATAAGTCACTAATTAAAGTTACTTTAAAAGGGCCTATTGTATTTTCAAAATTACCTCCAATGATATCCTGAGGATGTCTGAAGGCATAGGAGCAATGGAAAAGTGAATGAGGCCCTCCTTGCTGGAGGTGAAGAGCTGGCAGCGCCGCTCCTTGGGTTGGGAGGAAACGTAGTCGGAACCAACTTGATCGAAGTAATGCGCACAAATCTCTATTTTCTCGTTGGCCACGGGGATTCCATCGGGTCTCGTGACCAGCAACTTCGAAAGAGAAAGTTTGCGTTTTGAGCATCTCTCTTTCAATTGTAATATTCTAGGTATAACACACCCTAAAATAAAACTGTTATAATGTTGTAAAACTCTAATTAGCATTGTGCTTTTGTATTTAATAATATTTGATAAATTTTATTTTTACGAATGACATTAATATTCCGCTTATTTTTTAAATATATATATTTTAAATAAATGTGACCTATTTGATTCGTTTATCATCGCAATTATTTACTTTACTCTTTGGAATTTCACAATTTAATGCTACGCTGTACTTATATATTTTTTCCATTACAATCTGAGTACTTCCATTACATTTGATCTATCATATGTGAATTTGCAGAATTTTTGTGATGTTCATTGTTCGCTGGCTTTATTTATTTGGCTTTTGTATGATTATCCATACATAATTTTTCCTCCAGGCTGTAGAAGAGAACAGAAACCAACTTTTTTGGCTTCAGTAAATGCTTCGATGACGAGTGAACTTTTCTCTGTTAAATTGCTCTGTACCTAACGCGTGAGATGGTCACTTCGTTTCACTTCTAGGTTTTTCACCTTATACAGAAGGTTGGATAAGATTGAATTTTTTGTTAATATTTCTGATTCCAGCAGTTTTTTTTTCTACGCAAGGTTTTCTCAAATTCTTTCTTTCTTTCTTTCTTTTTCATTTTATCCAAAAAGAAAAAAAAAAGGTTCTGCAATTTGAAATCTAGAAAACAAATCGAATAATAAAGACGTTTTAAAATCACGTAATATAGTAAAAAATAAAAGTACCTCATTAAAAAGTGTAAACATAAACACACTCGGTAGCACAAATTTATTAGAATTACATTCAGATATTTTTGAGTTACTTCCATATTAATAATTTTTAAAAATTTTCGCTTGTTTTAGGAACTTAGTTGAGGCAAGTTCCAGAGGTTGGAAAATATTTGTATGCTTTCTTCCATAGTTCCATTTCCCCCCCTTCTTCCTCCTTTGATTTCTAAAAGAGAAATAGTTTTTTTTCTCTTTTGTAGTCGAATAGTATTCAGCTATAAAAGGGAAGGATCCCAGTTATCTAGCTGCATTATTTGGATTTAAAAAACTCTCACCCTATCAGGCATCCTTCCGTATTTTTAGATTCATCAGTTCTCGTTCGACTCATCAGTTCTCGTTGGAGACTAACACCTTTAGAACATTAAAAGATGACTCTTTCTCAATATCAGCATTTTTATTAATAGAAATATATGAAATCCCTTTACATTGGAATTTGATATCAGCGAAGTTACTACTAACATTTCCGGAAATTCCTTTCTAACCAAATTCAACAGGTAGGGACCGGTAATAACCGCCTTTACTACTGCGTCTTTGATTTGATGGATCATTTTTGAAGAATGGTATCTATTCATAAATAATCCGACAGGAGCTCGTATTTATACGCTTCTATCTAGCCTCTGATGTTTCTCAATTTCTTCATACATATCAGAGCGGATCATTCCAAAATGACATTGAGTGAGAACACTCTGTATGGACCCTCGAGTCAACTGACCAGTACCTTTCATTATCGTCATGAGGATTTATTCTATGCCTGTTCCGACCAAATTCTAGATTAGAAATTTTCTTTAAGCCTGTTTATAAAATATCCACCTTTTGTGAACTCCTCAATCTATTGAATCAATTCTGTCACTCGAATCCAGCAAGTTTTGCACATATAGGCACGCTTAGTCTACAGGGAATAATCCAATGCACGGAGGAAGAGTAATATTTGCTGTGTGTCTGTGACATGAAGATTCCTAATTTTCAGTCTCATTAAAAATTAATTTCATTAAAGTAGTCATATGAAAGTGCAAAATCCATTGTCCACAACGTTCTTATTTCTTTATATCATCTTTGAATTTCCAAAGGAAGACTTGTGCACCTTCATTTTCATCGATTTTGAGTAGGAATTTTTCCAAAGCTTAATCATTCTGTGCTTCGCAATGGTGAAGGGAGATAGTTTCCATAAAGAGCATGATGACAGTGTCTGCTTATACTTACAAATATCCCTATGCTCGCCAATCATGGATTTGCTAACATTGTTCAGGAGAGACTGTAAATTGAGATGCTAAAATCATAATAGGGATACATCATGTTCTCGACATTTTCCCTTTATTTTATATCTTACTCAAAAAGTCTTGATGGCATTATAAATTAACATTCAAATAAAATGATCTAGAAAAGAAAAAAATTATTTTAATCAACATTTTTAGCTTAAGTTTAAATTATTATCCATTATTAAACTCGATATTTGAAGCCTGTTTCTTGATTCTTTTATATCGTCATTCCTTTCAATGATTAGATTTATTACTAACACGGCAAACTGCCTTTAGAACAATTTTGACAATATTTTGCAGCTCTATTTGAATTTGTACTGTACTATTTCGTACAATGGTTTATATACATTTGACCGTTGCTATAAAATAATAAATAATATCAGAGATTTTTGTGCCCGTTCGGTAGCGCTTTATTTACATAGATTTTTTTTTTTTTTTTGAAAATTTACTATTTTAAATTCCTTACTACTTAAATGTGCATATTTTTGCTTCATAACATTTTTGAATTCACTGAAATAACACATAATTGCACATCAATTTTAAGATGAATCTAATATTAAAAGTAAAATAACATTTACAGTTGTACATAAATTAAAGTATTATTTACTGTAATATTACTGAGAAATGAGAAAATTTACCAATATCTTAAATACTCAATAAGTAAAAGAATAAGAATAAAGAAATAAGCCAATAAAATAAATAGCAATGTTTAATTAATTATTTGTGCACTGTTTGCGTTAAATCATTTTGGTATTATTTCAAAGTAAAGAAATTTTCAAGTCAGACAATATCTTCCTATTCAGGATTATATTATTTATTGTTTTTATTTTGTGATCTTTTATGTAAAATTGTTAAAGCAAGTTTCTATGTTAACTGTTTCCAATTTCCATTGAACAATTTGAATATGTGTAACCATGGTATCAAATTAGGAGGGTGGGTAACCTATATATAATTGGAAATATTGATCGTGTAAATTGCTTATTGTGTTTTATTTACAGCAAATTTACTAATTTCGTATGAAGTTTTCTCTTAATATAATCGTTTAGAGGAAAATCAACCAAAAATTGGAGGGAAAAAATTACAATTTTTTGTCATTTTTTTTTGGGGGGGGGGTATTCGTGATTTTTTGAAAACGCTTAAATCTCGGTCACATTTTAAACTACAAAGATATTTTTGGGCTCAAAACTGTAACACATTTTATTTTAGTTTAAATTCGTAATTTAGATATTTTCCTGCAAATTCAAATTGAAAAGAAAGGTGAAAGAAATATAATTTTTAGAGTAGTTTAATGATTAAAAAATGCATAATTTAAGTAGTCGTGTCAAAAATTTGGACTGTAAAATACAGACTCAACACTAACACCATATCAAAAATCTAAAACCCTCCAACCTTTGGCACAGCAACCTTCTCCTTCTAACTTGCCTAACCGTTAAATTATGGCAAAATGTGCTGGAATAGAAGCAAAGTAGTCTCCTTCGTATGGCGACGAAAATACCCGAAAATACCCAGAGACTCAAGTCTTCATTACCTGCCCGAAGTACGGTAATCCTGGCTTGAAGTAGTCCATGCCACTCTTTGAACCGAGGAAAGTTAGCTCTAGGGGCGAGTGCGTGATCCCCAGCGACGCCGAGGCATTTCCTTCCGTACCTGGAACAATAAAGGTGTCAGTTGGATTTCAAGAGGTGCGAGGTGTGCATTAAATTATGATGGCTTATAACAGAGGGGCCGAAGAGTTCCTTACTTTAAAAATAAGATAAAATATAAAGCTGGGTTTACACTTGGCCAGTTATAAGGCGGCCAGTAGATAGCGCATGTGCAGAAAGGGGTGACTTATGTTTGTTACAGTTTCATAAGACAGATTCAGGCATTCCATGCTTGGCTATAAATTGCCGTTTTGGCGTCCCGGAATTTCTTTTTTCTCACTGCGTATCATATTAAAATGATGAATATTTTACACAAAGAAACAGGGTAAAATAAAGAAAAAAGGTAAATATACCTACAATTGGAAAACTATAGAAAAGATATGTCAAATAAAATGAAAAAAATAATACTATCTGGCATCAGAAAGAACAAAGAGATAAAAAGGTCGGAATTAATCTATGATAAAGGATTCATTTTTTCACGCCAATAAAACCACCCAATTCTACAAACGCATGCGCATTAAGAAAAAGATACAATACAGCGGCATGTTGTCGCGTCGGGACAATTACTTTCCATCGACCGAACAGCATTTTCAGCCTTTCTACGCATGCGCTGCCTACTTGCCGCCTTATAGCATGCCGAGTGTAAACCGGCATGCTATAAGGCATACTATAAAAATAAATCTCCCATAAAAACTGTCATAATTGTAGTGCAAGGAAAAGTGCAGATGTCGTAGTTTTAGTTTTAGAAAGATGACATTTCCATAGTTGTCATATAACAAAATTCAGATGCGTTTAATCCGAATTTGAAAGAAATTCGGATTTTCCTTTTGTCTCTTAAAATGATAACCTCTATCCCACAAATAAGTATCCTCTTAATGAATCACTCCTTTATTATCCTCTATAATTGCTGTGATATTCATAATTACATAAGCTTGTTGCATTCAAATTAACATATACTTTTTTTTATTTAATACAGGTATTTATTAAATTATATAAAATGATTGTTTTGACATAATGCAAAGAATCCCTAATCAGTTAGTTCAGGGAATAAACGCAGCTATAAAAAAAGTCTTGACTAATCAGACGATCTATGTTTTATTTGGACTAAATTGTAATCTGAAGAGTTTCCTTCAGTTTGTCTGAGTGAAATTCTATTAAATTGAATGAAATGTCTTAAGCTTTAAAAGAAATTACAACACCTCTCTCCTTTAAAAAGAACGGTATTTTAAAAATAAATTTTTGAATAAATGCTCGCTGTCATGCTTTTATTTCCCTTCTTTTTCATAGAACATTAGTAATAGACTCGGTGTAAGTAGGGTCGAAAATATTTTCCGTCCTTAATGAAAAAATAAACAACTGTTTAATCCATTGTCAAGAGATCTTCACACAGGATGGTTCTTAGCAGCATTTATGAACAAAATTTAAAGAAAAATTTTTGATAATAGAAAAATTCTCAAATAGTTTATATCCTATAAAAATTATTTATAAAGACACGGAAATCGCTTTTAGAATTTTTTTTGAATAGATATTCATAGTATTTCTTTCTTTCTTTTTTTAAATTCATGAATTGATTTGATCTCTGAATATAATGTATTTTTGATGAGCACTATTTGATAACAAACCTAATGTTTTTTTTTTTAATTTTTATTTGAAACATTCTCTTGATAACATTCCAAATCTGATTTTTGTTTTATTTTGTGCTAAGATATAGAGAGGCAATCTAATTAATAAATGTCCAAACCTGTTCCGTTCTCGGTGATTTTAGCGGAGAAGAGGAGTGTTCGATATCCGAAGTTGAGTGTTTGCATCAGGATGTCCAGAGTGTGAATGTTGATGATTTCGCAGCCAGATATCTGCAAGAAACCGAAGCATCGCTCTTAATTCATGGCAAATGCAGTTGCTCGTGTACTCTGTCTTTCTGTATTTCGTTCCGTGGGTGATTCTAACATCGAACTGGCAAGACGTATTGGTATATATCAATTAAGCACAAGTGGATAATATCACAAATATTAATTAATAATTTTTGTAAATTGAATTTAACGGACTCTGAAAAAAATCATAAAATCTCTGTTTGACACTAAGATGAAAAAAAAAAAAAAATCATAAATCTCGATTTGAAACCAAGAAGTACTGTTCGGAATATTTATTTCTGTATTATAAAAGAAACTCCAAATATTCAGTAAATTTTCAATATTAAAAAAAAAAAATGAAAATGACTGTTTTAATCAAGAAAATTGGATTTTCAAAACAAAAAAAAATATCTCGTTGCACACATTTATATGCTAAATATTTTATGTGATAAACCAGGTAATGCATCTTATATTCCTCATAAAACGAAGCATTTGTATGAGTCATCAATGTCCATAAATATCCATCGCGTTTACAATCATGAAATTCGTCACACATCCAGTCTGATGGTGGTTCAATGCTCGTTGAAGATCAAATTTTTTAGAATTGTTCATTTAATATTTTGCGTTATAAATAAATAACTAAAATTTTTTTTAATGGCAATAGTTATTTAGCTTTTTCAGACATGTATTTTCATATCAGGGTTTCTAAAGATTGTAGGAGGAAAAAAAATTTCTCACAGCCGGAAAGAGCAAATAACTGCCATTCTTAAGAAATTTTTAAACATTGGGACTTTTACCAGAAAAATTTAAAATATGAAAACTAAGATTCTACATCTGATAAAGTAATTCATTTTTTTTTTCAATTTTTTAGATCATTATTCGAACAATTCTCTCTCATCTAAAGTAAGAACAATCAGAATATGTCAAACAATGATACTTAAATAATTGTTTAATTTTAAAAATGAAAACTAAGATTCCTACATCTGATATAGTAATTCATTTTTTTTTTCAATTTTTTAGATCATTATTCAAACAATTCTCTCTCATCTAAAATAAGAACAATCAAAATATCGTCAAACATTGATACTTAAATAATTGTTCTCCAATGAGTTCGAATATTTTAAGTCAGCGAAAGCTGAAAGTTCCCACTGGAAAAGTTTTATCTTTGCACCCATTTAGCAAGATGACCATTATTTGGAAAACAGTTTGCAGTTTGGGATTTTTTGCATGCTTGAATCTGTAAGATCAGACAACGAAATCTTTTCAGATAGTTAGACAAAAAAAAAAAAAAAAAAAAATGCGGAATTTCAATTATAAATTGAATTTATAATAGAAATTAGATTGATTAAAATGTTATTGCTAAAATCCAACAGAATTTAAGGGCAAAAGAACGCGCTAATTTTGAATCAGACTTACAAGCAGGCTAATGACATGAAGACAACAAACCAAATTTCATTCTTCCAGTTCAATGCTTTTTTAGTTATTGTACTCGCAGAGAGATGCAAAAATTTCGAAAAGAAAATGCATTTTGGGGATTTAGTGAAATGTGAAGATTTATCAAGATCCAGTTTCTAGACAATTGCAATAATTTGTAATAGAAAGTAAGGATTATTTTAATGAATATCTATGAAATGAACTGTTCTAAATACTGGAACATTCCTGCGACTGCTGAACGTTTCTAATTTAGAATAGAGGCACAAATCCTAAAAAAATACTTACCAGTCCTGAATATTTAATAGAAGGTATGGCATGATTCTTTTTCTCCCACGGATATTGTTTGTAAGTGACTTTAACCTTGAATGTGCCGTCTACCTTCTTGCCATAAGTATACCTATTAAAAAAATTGTTTTTTAATTTTAAAAATTCATTTGGGTCTCCTGGTTTTCGCACACTCTCCAATTAATTCTCCCTGCATAAAATTGTGCCCTGAATACCTTGCACGGCGTTCCCTATCGCCCTGCAAAGGTTACAGATCTGGTGATAATTACAGAACACAGATCTTTGGAATGAATCTAGCCTTTTTATTAAATTTATTTTGAGGGCTTCGGCTGCGGACATCAAAATTTGATACGGAACTGCAATGGCAGTCACAATACGACATAAAGAATTTCACTGCTTTCATTTATGTATTTATTATTTCGTTCATATTATTATGTATTATAGCATTTACATGCATAAGACAGATGGATGGACTAAAACTTGACAGATTTGGTTCAAATCTTTATCTTAGAGGCAAAATCTGTGTGCCACATTTCATTTACACAGCTCTTTGCGTTTTGTAACATTGAAACAGCCGGGCAGACTTCTTCAGAACTTCATTTGATAGAAATCTACAAATTTTCTGAAAATACCGTGTGCGAAATTTCATTTGTCTACCTCCAAGCATTTTTGAGCCATCTTTGTAACAGACAGACAGACTGACTGACTGACTGATTGATTGACAGACAACTGTAATGACAATTTTTTTTTTTAACTCAGCGAGGTCCAAAACGAGGAGTTTAATCAAAATCTCGAGTTTGAATTTTTTTGAAGATTACAGTATCTTCTTTATACTTCATATAAAATGACATAAAAATGAAATAATATATATTGAAACAACCACATTTAATATTTATATTGCTATCGAACAATTCTGTATTTATTGCAAAATAAATAAAATCAAAGCACACATTTTGCAAAAATAATATGCAAATCTACATTTATTACTTAATTTATATTATTGAAAACTTTTGAAGTTTTTAGCAAGTCCCAAAAGTTGTATTCGTCGGCAAGAACTATAAGTTTATCTCTGCATTTCAAACATATTTCACGAAATGAACTATCGTTTGCAAATATTCTTTTTTCAATTAAATGCAAACAAACAAATGAAAATACGAATTTATCCATTGTTTTTTTTTTATATTTCTTATATTTTCTTTATATATATATATGTAACATTATTTGTTGTGAAGCATGATGCAGTTTGAAGACAGTGAAGATACTTTTAACATTTTTAATATCCATTGGGAAAGCATAATTATTTACAAGCAGAGACGCGGACAAGACGTCCGCCACAGCGCAGTACGAAAGCCGAAGTGGGGAAGAAGGGCCGAAATAAATTATCCCTAGCCTTATATAACCTTAGATTTTGACAGGCAAAATATTTCTTCATTGTGCTAATATATTATTAAGATTCTGATAGGGATTTCTGACGCATGTCAATCACATGTAAGGGAAACACAGGGATCTTTTAAGAAAGAATGTGCTTACTGGACATTTTTACCCCTTCACGCCGAGCGTGTGAAAATATCGGCGTTTAGCTGACTAAGCAATTTTATGAAGCTTCTCTTGAATTAATTAAGTAGAGAAAGTGGAATTGGATCACGAAATAAGAGAATATTTTTAGAATGAAGTTACTATGAGCTAAATTAAGATAAAATCTTGGAAATTAATTAAATTGAAATTAAGAGTTTAAAATATCATTACACACACACACACACACACACACACACATATATATATATATATATTTATTATAAATCCTTCTCCTTTTCTTAATTAATAAAGAAATTAAAATCTTATCTGTTGCACATTTAAGTATTTTAGTTATAACTGTTAATTAGAATTATAGGAAATCTATCATCAGTTTTAAAAAAATATTCTTCGGCACTTGTGTCTAAATACCATTGGCAAATTTTAAACTTAACAGCATATCATTGGTAAACATACTCTATTGATTATGACTAACACGATATCTTGGTCAATTTTTTGGCGATTAATGGCTATTGATCGGTTAATAAAAGAATTCATACTTGGGTTAAAGCCATAAGAGTTTCCTTTTTATTATTACAGTATTTTTTAATACACTATTCTCCCAATAATGCGGCTGACATCAAACCAAAGGATCATCAAATTAACAAAAGTCCCGGAATAATGAGGTTCATTTAAAAGATAAACTAAAGAAAGACGCAGCTTCTGGAAATTTTTTATCATTTTTTACATAATTTTGCCATTTAATTTTTCTCCTTTATTTTTATTTAATTAGTTTTATTCAGGATTTTAATCTCCACTCCATATGCATTTAAACAGTTTCAGACTATGGAAGTAAGAAATTAATTATGTTAGAAACAGTCGAAATGAGTGTTTGAAATCACTTTTTAGCCCCGAACTTCGAAGTAATTCGAAAAACTTTAAACTTATAAGTTGTTTGTCTTAATGAGGCACTAAGTTGCCAAATTTAGTTTATTTTCCAATCTTCTGCATTTAGGAAGTTATAGCGAAGTGAAAATTTAACCCCCCCTTCACATCCACCCCTCACCCCTTGAACTAAATGGCCCATCTACGAACTCATCAGAGGTTTTTACATTTCTTATAACATATTCCAAGGCGATTAAAAACCAAACAAAATTAATCTAGTTATCATTCTCACAAGTACACTGCAAAATTGTCTTAAAATACGAAAATTTCTATTTGACAGTTTTCCGATTTTTTCAAATTATTATTATTATAATTAAAATGTTTTCATCTAAAAAATATGATTCATGTTGAAGATGGCATCTCCAACTGAATGGTTCTTGAATTTATTTGATATAGTGCGAAAGAGATGACACTTTGAGAGGTTACTTGAAAGGGAGTGAAGATTGTTATGAAAAATGTGTTCATGATAGTTAGCTCTCTTGTTTGAGTCAAACAAATGGATAGATAAATTTCAATCTTTGCTTTCTTCCCTCGTTTTTAAACTTCATTTGCAATTTCTGTTTATTTAATTTTTTTTTACAATGCAGATTTTAAGGAAATCGATGAGACTATGTCAAATAAATTCAAGAACGCATTTTTAGTTTTTAATGAATGTTTTTTATAACCATGCGGGGTCGTTAATGGATTCAGTATGAAGTCCGAATGAGTGCAACAGTTATTTATTTACAGGTTATGTTGCACACGCGATTTACATACATAAGTTTGGAATAGTTTTAAGATATATGTAAGAGCATGGATCAAAACATGCAACACATACCATCGCTAGATCTGAACTGAATCATTGCGCTACAAGGCGTCATAGGCTGTCTCTGACGACATCATCGTCAATTATGGTATGTGTTACATGAGCGGCTACATCCATACTTTTATATTTTATAGCCATATGCTAATATCTTCAAGGTCTTACACTCTTTCGGGTAAACGGGTCGTTATGGGGTAGACCAAGCCATATTATAATCAATGTGTCTTAATTTCCTTATTGTTCTTAAAATCTCACATTTCAATAATGGCGTCAATACTTTTGTATACAAAGATGTCATTTCTTATTTTTCATCCTTATAACGAAAATATAATTTTTTTATAATTCTTTCTAGTATGCAATATTTTTCTAATTCATTATTATAAATATTATAGAATCTTAAAATCAATTCATGTTTGATTCTCAACGAGATGTGGTGGCCACTCAAATGGAAATAAAATTTCATTAAATTTAATTTATGAATTTATATTTAAATTCTGAAAATCTTAAAACTTTCACTGGAAGTATACATGTACAAAATTGTTGAACATCACGAAATGAATGGAAATTTATTACAAAATTCCATCTTTAATATACCACGAAACATGTAAAGATTAGGGATTGCAATACCGGTATACCGGGATACCGAATACCGGTATTTTGAGCCATTTGTACACTTTTGTAATACCGGTATTCACAAGTTTAAATACCGGTTTTTAGGTATTTACTAGAAATTTTTTAAATTGTCTCCACTATACGTTCAGGGATCGCCAACATAGCAAATTAGTATACGTTTTTGTTTTTATGTCTCCCTAACGGGCGAAATTAATTAACTAATTAATGGCTTAATTAATTGCTTAAATCTAAATTAGGGAATCATGGATTATCCCTGAAAGAAGAAATTCTATCCATAATGACTAATGAAGCAACAGTTATGAAAAAAGTTGGAAAGTTGATTGGTGCAAATCAGCAATTGTGCTATGCTCATGGAATTCAGTTACGAGTAATAGATGTATTATACCAAAAAAATAAAGAACAGAAGAATCCAAATACTGTGGATATAGAAACTTCGGAGTCCAACTTTGAAGAGAGTAAGAGTGAGAGTGATATTGACAATGAAGATAATGACAATGTAATTTTTGAAGAAGATATTGCTAATGAGGATGAAATATTAAACCATCAAGAATTGCTTCCTATAATTTATAAAATTCGAAATTTTTTTAAGATATTTAAACTTTCCCTATAAAAGATGACATATTACTAAAATACATACTAACTGAAAATAAATCAGAATATATGTTAATATTAGATTTTAAAACACGTTGGAACCGTTTATTCCGAATAGCATACATCACACTACAATACCTCACATCACTATCTGAAGATTATATATTACATTGAAAAATCGCATAGAAGAAACGCATATCGAAATAAAAAATGTCTTATGGTATTTACATAATTATAATGATTTTAAAAATGAAAATGAAAAAGAAAAAAAGAAATTAACCAATTTGATTAAGTTTATAGTAAATTTTCTTAGAATTTTTTACCCACAAACCTATCCACATTCAAAAGAATTCGGTTCAGTTATCGAAGATTATGATGACACTAATGCCGATAGTGAAAAGGAATTGTCTCTTGAACAAAAATTAGAATTAGCGATAAATAAGAAAATTCAACAAACCAAAATACAAACAGAAATCAGCTGTATCCAAAAACATCCGATAAGAAATCAATTTATTTGAAGATGACGGATTTAGAGGTAAATACTTGGAAAAAGTATATCGCACATTGCTAACAATATCACTAACTATCGTAGATGCCGAAAGAGCGTTTTCGACAGCTGGTAATTTTTTGCACAAAATTACTTTTCAGGCTTAATGACAGTACAATGCATGCATTATGTTTTTTAAGACCACATTTCAAAAATTTGTATTAGTACCACAGACTGAAAAGTGATATTTACAATTTTTTGTGATTTAAATAAGTATGTTGTTCCTTTACTTTTTTGTGATTCTTTATATGCTGTTATAATTTATAAGTTACAAATTATTTTTTTGTGATATTTACCCTTTTAATAAAATTGGCAAATAAAACAAAGAAGTACCTGTGTTTTCTTTCTTTTTCTAAAATTTCCAATACCGGTATCCCGGTATCCCGGTATTAAGATTTAAAAAATACCGAATACCGGTATTGAAATTTTGGTCCGGTATTGCAATCCCTAGTAAAGATACATACAAATGTCTCCAAAAAAGCAAAGCCTATACGTCATTACATGTATCTGATACATATTTTCTCCGTCATTCAATTTTTAAAACTGATGAAGGTTTAACACTAATCACGTACTTTACTTGCGCCATGTTGTTGTTAGGATTGCGAATATTTAAAGAACATTATCTTATGGTTTTCGACAGTTTTTTCAGCAGTTGATAGCTTATGAAGTTGGAGTACTCATTTGGTTGAAAGGACTCGGAACTAAAATAAAGAAGTGGAAAGTATTTAATTCCATTCTTGATACATTTGTTCTAGAAGTTCAATAAATAATTTAAATGGCGTAACAATTATTTTCTAGACTTATGCCACACACGTACAAACTCATAAAATTAAATTCAAAATTCAAAAAAAAAAAAAAAAAAACATGCAAGGGAGATACGTCCGACAGCAACAGATCGATGCTCGCTTGGTTCTTATTAAATCTTCACAGCTCTAGAGGGCGTTGCTTCAGCTAACTGGGGCAGTCAGTTGCAATTAGTATCGCAAGAGTAACTGCATTGTACGAATAGCAAGTAATTATCGTAGCTTGCCAAATGTTCCATTTTAAAATTCGCCTGTCCTTTTCTAGGCACACTATATATCTATGATGTACACATACTGGGTGCTTCAAAAAATGTATACACACTTTGAACCGTCATCAAAAATTTATGTTTCGTTCTACAAAGTTCAGTTGCTGGAAATGGAAAGCTTAAAGCCCAATTTGAAACATAAATGCACTTTCTGATACAAATGTGATTACTGTTCAAAATGTTGGCTTCAGCATCGATACATTGCTCAGTACGAGTCACCGCTGATTCCGTGCATCGTTGCAGGGAATATGGAATCAGAAACATTACCTTCTACCTGTTACATTACCTTCAAAGCAGAAAGGCCCGATGAGTCCCCCTGCAGACAAACCAACTGTATTTACACCAGGCAAATTCACAGTCTTTTCAACAGTAATGTGAGGATTCTCTTTAGCCCAGTGCACACAATTGTGCCTACTGACAGCTCCATTCAGTTTGAATTGGGCATCATCCGACCAAATTAGGCTATTCATAAATCCCGGTTCAAGTCTTCAGAAACTGAACCTTTTAGCCCGGGAAATACAGTTTCTATGACGTTCAAAGTGTGTATACATTTTTTGACGCACGCAGTATTACCAACAATACTCAAAACTGTTTTTGCTAGTTATTATTTACGTACAGTTTTTTCAAATGCTGCTCTTGCTTTAATAATTTTATATTTTCAAATGAAGGACTAAACTTGAAAGTTAAATGAGCAGCTTCCTTAGATATTATTTACTGGTGATTACCAGGCACTTCACATTAAAAACCCAAATGCAGCCATGAATATATTATATCTCCACCTTTTAAAAAAATTACAAGAATAAAAAGAAAAGAAAAGCAATTACAATCTCTAAAGAAAATGCAATTGCAAGAATCCAAAGTTGAATAATACAAAAAAATTATAAAAAACACAATAAATACTCAGAAAAGTGTTCTCCATTAAAAGCCAATAGTGGGAACTGATAAACCAATTGTATTTAATATTTAAAAACATTCAACAAAAGAAAACACATACGATTGTTAATTTTTAAAAAAAGATTAATAGTAGGTTTCTATTTAGGAAAAATTACCCACCTCTGAGTTTGTTACTGGCTCTCATCTCGTAGCGAATTAAGTGTCAAACTACCATTCAAAAGCGCATAAGCTCTAAAAAATATGCTCCCGATTATACAGGGAACTGGATGGCGAATCCATTTATGTCTCATGTAACAAAATAAATTATAAGATTGTAATCAGCTTATATTAGAAGTATTTGAAATATTAGTATTTGAAAATATTAGTATTAGAAGTATTTGAAAACAATTTCATTATTATTTCTGAAGTAGGGTTTGAATCGGCTATTTTTTCGACTGTGAGCATCATTTTGAATTCTGCTGCCAAATTTATAATGATTTAGAATTATTATTTTTTGTATTGTTCCGAGGCTAGAATTGTCACTAGACATATTCTCGCAAATCACGCTAATAAGTATCAGCTGATCCTTGTTTTATTATTCTTATTTTGAAATAACCAAATTTAGAAGTCATCATTTAATGGCTATCGTTGAAAAAAAAACATGACTATCGTAATTTTAAAATTCAAGTATTTTCAATACATCATAGCTCTGAAATTTCGAATAGATAAAAAGACACTTTTTTTAAAGCTCCATTTAAGAATTTCATATACTTGCCAAGCACACACTTCAACTGGGATGATATCCGCATCTGCCATGACAAAAGGAGGAGGCTTCACTTTCACTTCAAATTTCGGTAAAACTGTAAAAAAAAAAAAAAAAAAAAAAAACTGAATTAGATAAATCTTTTAAGTGAGTGCATGATTACTCCTCAATTACATAGAACAGGAAATAATAACTATAAACTTAATTAACCATTTTTTTTTATTGATCGACTGAATTTTATTATCGACGATAATGCCATCTCAGAAATATTCATTCAAGATTTCTTTCAGACTATTTACAACCCCAGGATTAACAAATAGCCCAGAGAGTACAAATAACTGTAGGATTGTATTTCCAAACAAAAAATAAAAAACATGTTTGTTGTCAAGTAACTATTTTTCCCTTCCCTAATCCATCGCACTAATAAGAGCACTGAGACGATTCATTGTCTTTCTAGTCTCCAAAAAACTTGTCAGCTTGTTTTTCTCAAATGTGTGTGTTTTGTTTGTTTTCAACTTCAAATTTAAAAGATGAAACATGTCCAAGGAAGCATACTTCTATAACTAAAAATTATATTGGAAGCCTGAAATGCAAGCCTGATGCAAAAGGCACATCGTGGTTGAGAACGACAGTCTTGCATGTCACGGCCTGGGTGTGCACGCCGCAGAATGTCGAAATAAATCCGGTCTAGAAGAGCCATATTTATGAATGTGTAAGAAGCACGAAAATTAGCAACTCACTCCGCTTCTCTTGTGATAGAGGTTCGATTCGTTAAACACAAGACGGTCGCTTTGAAAATGGGCTCATGTAAACAATTTGCCTCATGTATGTATTGTTGATTTGCATGCTTCAAATATAGCTTAAAACTCCAGGTACGACATTATATTTAATGCATCTTTTGTGATAAATAGGGTCCCTGAAGTATGGGTGCTCTTCATCTTTTCGGAGGGAGGAACGTGGTAGTTGCAGAATATCCGGATCATTTAAAACTACCACCAGGCTCTTTAAACTCATTTTCATTATCAATTTTTATAAAATATTTTTTTTCTGACAACATGGGCAATGGAACGCAAATGAGATTCATTTAAATATACGAATCATTCCTTGCATTTTAACCGTTCTCGAATGAACAATGATGTAAGCTTAATACAATCTCGGCTCGTCAGAGAAATCAACTTGCGCTTTATTTAAAAAAAAAAAAATAAAAAAAAAGACTTGACAAGTGTTAATTGTCAGATGTTTCCAAAATATGTTAATATTTATCAATAATAAATATTGTTTCTCGTGTAAACGTTGGTTTTTAATTTAGTTTAGTCATATGTAATGTCCCTTTTTTAAAGCAACATCAGGGCTATTTTGGACGGATATCGTAATTTTGAACCGCGGTCAGATGATGAGGAACACTTCAGCTGGTACCCCCATTTTCACATTTCAGTGGGAGGACGTTTGGTCCCGACGGATTTAACGTGCACCAGACCCGCTTACACGACTGTTCTTCGATGGAATCGATTCTCGAACCTGATGCCCTCCGGCTCCGAAATCAAAACTTTACCATCAGGGCACCGCAGCCCCAGTAAACCGTTGGAATAAACTGCTGAGGAGCCCGAGTTCCAGCGCAAAATTGGGGAAGTATTTTTAATTATATGTAGCAGTATCATCGCTGATGTATAGAATCCTAGGCATGTATTTTATTATCAAAAGAAAGAAAGGATATTATTCTCACACAGAGATTCTTGTGTTGAATACACAAAACGGCGCGATAAATTTACTTGAATATCACTGAGAAATTAATTATTCCTTTGACCAGCAAAGGGACCGGGAAAAAACTTTCATGAGCTTGTGTATAGCGTACCCATTATAGAACAATACAACAATCATCGTATAAGAAAATAATAACCTACGGAGGCACAACAAGGCTGCTAGAAAAAGAAAAGTAATTGTGAACTCTTCGTCGGACAGTACAGAGCTATTCTGCCTTCACAGCATATAAAACTGATATGAATGACTCAATATCATGAAAGCTCTTGATCACTCTTTTGCAGTGCTTGCAATAAATAAAAATGGATTTCTTTGTGGTAATCAAATCGAACCGATTATAAGCGATCCTCATTTTGTCGATTTTATGAATGGGGCTAAATGAAAAGGGTGAATCTCATTTGCTCTTGTCGTCATGAGCGTTTTGGGCAGCCACAAAGTTGGAAATGATTTAGATTTAATTAACAGTAAGATAAGTAACTCCAGAAATCTGGGTTGTGAAAGGAACAGATTTATTACTCCCGCAGCGTTAAGTTTTCCTGAGAATATAAAATGCATTAATGAGAGATTAGGAAAGAACACACTTAAACTATTTCTCCAAATGTAAAAGCAATGAAAGGCAAATATTAAAATGAAATGAAAAATTGCTAGAATAAGCAAAATGAATCAAGAAAAATGACAGGAATATGAAATTAGAAATTTTTCTGAAGTGGAAAAACAATTGCTTGTTTATATTTGATACATTTCCTTTCTAATTTATTTAAGATATTGTAGGTTTACAGGAATGTTTTTCTCAATTAAATGGTAACTTAGGACTATTCAACAAAGACAAAGAATATGGAGGACCAATACTGGGACAGATGGGCACTCATCTGATTGCAGATTTCTGTAAGAAACTGTAAAGATACTGCGTAAGCAATGCTCATTTAAACACAGGGTGGATATAGTTAAAGTGACCATATTCGGACCCTTCTGCCCATTGGGTTTTTATGAAACTTGATGTATATCTATATATATAAATTATGGAAAAAAAAACTTCTGCAATAAAAAAGTACACATTTTGACCACCAAGGGAAGTTGTGACATCCTTGAGGGGCAAAATACCTCTCAAAATCTATTCAACTACAGAATGCACTCAGCGTGTGCTCCATTGATATCAATTACGTGTTGAAAGCGCATTATAGTGTTTTTAAGGTAGCGCGGAGAAACCCTCGAGGGATTGCAGCAACATGGCTTGTAATGCTGGCCTTGAACTCGGGGAAAGTCCTAATTCCTCCTCCATAAACACAATCTTTAAGTAATCCCTACAAACAGAAATCACAGTAATTTAAGCCGGGTGAACGAGGAGACAAGACTTTCGAAAAGGCTCTGCATATTACACGATTTTCGCCAAAGTTCGTACGAAGTAGCTCTTTGACATGGTGCTTCAATGAAGGGAGTTGCTACATCTGGCATGAAGACAGTAGTCTGCAAACATTGAGCTGTTACACAAGCTGTTTATAATTTTTCAATGGGGAGATCACATTCCAATACAAAAAGAGTAGATGTTGACAAATGAAAGATTTCATTCAGTTTCTATGAGAGGTGCGATAGTTAAGAGTCCATACATTGGCGTGTTTTTTTTTTTTTATTATTATTATCACCCTATATATAATTTATAAATCTAGGCAAGATAAATATATAATTCGCCGAAATGAAAGTAAAGTGCGATTTTAGAGAGATTATTGCATAGATCGAACACTGAAATTTCTCCGTAAAGTAGCCGTGAAAGTCCTAGGAAACGGTCAGTTATGGTGCATAGTTGAGTGAAACAGAATGGGTAAAACAAATAAATAGTACCATGGATTTACCATACAAGCCCAGCGTGTGGTTATCCAAGTTTTGTTGACTGATTGATGTCTTCACAAAATTAAAATCTAAATCGCTTACCATTATGAGACATGCAATCATAGATATTCTCCATTCGATTATAAATGTTGGTAAACATTTAGTTATTGCACGTTGAGCTTGTTAAAAAGAAGTATAAGAATGAATAAGCATAAATCGCGTAGGGAATAAATAAGAAATCGTGGCATGTCTTGTCGGCAAACTGAAGCCAGCCATTTCAAATTATATTTTCCTGACTTAAACGCCTATCGATAAAAGAACATTCTCAAATGGCCGAGTTAAATAAGTGATAAAGCTCCATCACTTAAAATAATAGAACCCCGGTCCTATTTTCGTTGTGGGGGACAATATAATATGTTGGTATAAATAAAGTTCAGATATTTTATGCATAAAATTGACCAAGAGAGAACTTACCATATTTTTCAACTTCAAAGGTCTGATAACTGTTCACTTGATTGATAACCGCTCCTATCTTCCATGTTCCTAAAGAAGGCTCGTTTGACAGGGGAAGCTCCATTTGTACAATGCCTGAAATGGGAAATGAATTTGAAGCGGAGTAATATTTTGGTTTTTGACCTTTACTTTTGATGAATCTTGAAAATATTGTATAAAACCTTAGCTTAGCAACGGATGCTCTTATTGCACTGTTATCTTTATGTAAATGTTGATTAGTGATTCGTTGCATCGCATCACCACAGATTTTGCTTTTATATGAGTGTCCCTGTGCGACACTCTTTTCCTAATGGTTTTGTTTCCTTGAGATGAAATTTCTGTGGTTAAACGCAATTTACATTTTGACTTGAACTGCCTTGCCCAACTACTCCAAGCATAAAATTCAATTTGTTTTTAAGTTATTTCGATAGTAAGTGTCTAAGTCAGAAAACTCAGCCATAACAGAGCGTATCAAGGAGGACAAAGAAAGGGAAGAGAGCACAAGAAGAATGTTTTTTAATTTTCTCATTGATAGCCCGTCAACGGCAATAAATTGCCGCCAAACGAAAGCAGTAACTTACAAGCTCAATGATTTGGTCAATGAAATATATTTTTATAATCTTCAGATCATCAAATTTTGGCAGCAAGTGTCGAACGAAAGATCCAACACCCTGCTACTTAGTAGAACCGAAAACTAGTGCCTTATCATGGAAGCCATTATGCGAGCGCATAGAGAGTAAGTCTATAAGTAAATGCTTCTTGTTATGCAAAAGGCGCTATTTAAATAATATTTATGCGAGAGATGACTAACAGGTAAATGTTCTCTGCTGACGTTAGTAAAATAAAAATAAAAAATTTCATTAAATATCTTTTTTTTTCATTTTGTTATTCCTATTTTTATCAAAATATATTTTATTACTGAAAACCTATGATGGATATTTTATTCAAAAATCCTTTTAGTTTAAATGCTTTATCAGAAAACATTCATAATCTATTTATACAGCTGTTTAAATTTTAAATATGCGTAGACGTTCGGCACGTAGGACAGACCGTTTTCCCCATCACAGTGTGTAGTTAATTCACTTAACAAAAAGCGCCTGACGTTGAAATATTTTTCAAGAACTGATAAACTTTGACCATACAGCAGTGATAACATTCCTGTGCAAGAGGAATTCAAAAAACATATTGTAGGTTGAGTTACATTTCATTCATTCTTAATGTTCCTAAAACGCGAAGAAATCTTTCAAAATAGTGAATGTCAGTTTAAAGCTAAGAATTTGAATGGAAAAAAAGGATTAATAGTTATAAGAATGGAAGCAATTCTTCCTTTCTTATAACTTTCGATATTTCTTATAACTTTCGATATGAGACATTCCTTTCGATATGATATATCGTCGGCGGTTCAGATCCCTTAAATCATTTATTGTATTCTTCAAAACGACTGAACTGGGCATCTAGACTATCTATAATCTTTGCTTCATTAATTCATTAAACATTAATTCCTTAATAATTGGAAATATTAAGATTATTACTGTAAAATTTTCTATCGAACTATCAAAGACGCAATGTATCAACTCTTAAGTTCATCTAACGTACAGGTATAGGACAAAATAATAGGAAAACCTGTGAAAAAACGAAAAATTTTAATTGGTAAAGGATAGGGCCACCTTTGGCCTGAATGACAGCCTGCATTCGACGTGGGATCGACAAATAAAGGTCTTGAACAAAGTTCATCGGAATTCGCACCCATTCCTCGTCTCGAGTTCAAATAGTGAGGGTGGAGTAGGAAACCGAGTAATGACTTTGTTCTCTAAAGAACCCCTCAAAGGCTCAATGATATTGAGATTAGGGGACTGAGGACACCAGGTTAGGTATTCCACTTCATCATCATACTCATGTAACCAGGTTTGAACACAACGAGACGTGTGAACAGGGGCATTGTCATCTTGGAACATAGGACGATCTCCCGGAAAGAGAGTCTGAAGCATAGGGTGAAGGTAATCTACGAGAAGGCTTCGATAATGGTCGCTTGTGATCCTCCTCCTCAAGACAACGAGAGGCCCGAATCCACGGGAAGATACTGCGCCCCACACCATCGCAGAACCCCCGCCATGTTTCACGGTTGGAACCAGGTAATCAACATGAAAGGCTTCTGACAGTATTCACCAGATGATCACACGTCCGGTGGTATGGATTAATGTAAATGAGGATTCATCAAACCAGATGACTTGTTCCCATTAAATTTGTGTCCAGTTTAGGTGGTATCGGCTCCACTGTAGTCTTTTCATAGCATTCCGCGCCGAAACAAATGGTTTTGGAATAGCTATCCTGCCATGAATGTCCGCAGCATGCAACTCTTGTTGAATAGTTTTCATGGATACGGGGTTCTGAAGGTGGGCATTCATCTCGGACGTTATCTGCGGCAGTGTAGTGCTGCGTTTCGGGCGACTGAGCTCTTCAACACCCATTTATCTCGGTCCTTCAGCTTCGACTTTTGCCCACTGCTGTGCTTCGCAAAAGAAACCTTACCCAGGTTTGTGTAGGCTACCATAACCCTTGACACAGTGGTCCTTGAAGCATCCACAAGGTTGGCTATTCTGGACACGGACGCTCCAATGAGGCAAGCTCCAATTATCATGCCTTTTATTTTCACGTCGGAGAGATCGGACATAATCACGCTTTGCTAGGTATAGAATTTTCTCATGCAACTCTCACACTGCTAAATGCTTGAATGACATCTTACCTTTCGCCGCCACTAAGTGGCTCACTGTTGCGACACGATGCAGCCTTTTATTGGACGGTCGAAGGACGACTCATTTTTAAGTGGGTGTTCCTAGTATTTTGTCCTATACCTGTATACATGTAAATATCTGCTAATAATATTATAAATATGAGTGTTAAATGTATAATAAATTTAAAACTTCCGACCATTCATTCACCCAATTATACGCAGGCTGTCACATTTTCTCGAAAAAGAATTTTGTTCCTTCAAAAATTATTGGAAAGTAGTTTTGATAATTATTTCTGATGGATGCGGGACAATTCAAAGTATTTAACCGATATTATGAATCAAAATCAACTACTGTTGATTGAGCGGTTATTATTGAAAGATAAACCAGAACCAATTTCTTCTAACGGAACACCAATTATAAAATTTTTCATATTTTTCATCTATTGAAAGTTATGAACATATGGTGCATAAATTTAAATATTATATACAACGTTTCGAAAATTACTTATTTATGAAAGATGTTTTCCAAGATAAGTCTAAAAGTACTCAGATAGTACTGAATTGTATCGGAGAAACGAATTACAACTTGACGGCTTTAATCAAGCCAAAAGTTTCCAACCAACTGGCAAATGGCGAACTACTTACAACAGAAAATCATATAGCGCTAAAGAGAAGCTCTTTAGTTTCACAGCATTACTTTCTGTCAAATTTTCAAAAACAGATCAGTTCCACTTCGGATTATGTTGCTCATTTGCGACGTGACATTGCCAAATATGAATTTACTGTTTCCTGTGAATTCTGTAAAAACGTATCGGTGGCTGACATTTTTCTAAGAGCACAATTTATTCGCGGCATTAAGGATAGTTGGATCAAGGAGCAGATATTGCAATCTGTATTATCTTATTTTAATGATATTATCGATAACTCTATTGCACTTGAAGCTTCAAAACTCGACAGCCTGGAATTATGGACATCGAATACAACTGGTTCGGGGTCTACGATCGCCACATAGTTAAGAGTTAATGCATCACTGCATTTGATCGTTCAATAATAATTCTACAATATTAATGTCAATGTTGCCAACTCTAAAATGTTAAATGAAACAAAGATTATAGACAGGTTTAATTCAGTCTTTTAGAAGAATATAATAGTCCTTCAAATTGATTCTGGCCAGAGAAGTAGGACCAGCGCGTGTTTTTCAGGTTACATATCTCCCGTGTGAAATTTCAGAAATTGGAATTATTTTCACCGGAAAAAGAAGATCAATCAATGATCTTACGAGAAATCCTCTTGAAATGACATAAATATTTTTCTTCTGAGTGAAGAAAAGTTGAAGTTTTGAAGATAATCGTCAATAAAGGTCAATACAAACAAATTTTGGCAAAGTTTGAAGTTTATCATCCTGTCCTGCGAAGGAGCGATTTTGAATAGAGCTGTACAAATATGCCGTCTCATTGGCGATTTTACTTTGAAACTCTATATTTTGTAAATAAGCTAAGCCATAGTTATTCTTTTATTAAATATGATTAGATTTTAAATAAAAAAAATCAGACACAAAAAAATTAATTCTCTTTTAACATGTCGTGACATTTTTCCTGAGGCCAGCGTGGCACACATGCCTGTGGCGGACATTTTCACCATTCTAGTCATTGTATTGAACAATGTGTATTATTCATTTGCGTATCTAATACTGTGGCCTTTAGGGAAACACTCCCTTTTGAGCGCGATTGTCGCAAATGTAAAATAATAAAATACTTCTGCACCACATCGCTCGTATGTGGAATACTTCAGAATAAACTAAAAACTAATAAAATTCAATCAATTCAACGACATATTTGATGTCAAATGAATACAAATTACAAAAAAATATATGCTGTGTCACTCTGTCAAATGTTACCCAGTGGACCACGGCAAGCAATTATGTTGAAATTGCGGCCAAGTCGGTCACGGCATTACAATATCTTGCACAAAATATTGTATCGTTTTGGTATTTCTGGAAGACAATCAATGCTTAAACATTAAGTTCTTACCCTCATCTAACTTAACTTGCTTCCACTGCGCAACTCTGACATCAGTAGGATCTTGAATCCAGACATCTCCTTTCTAAAAATATAAATTGTATCATTTCTTGAGCCATAAGAGAAAATGATGATAATTCTAGAAATAATTATGGTAATCAATAATGGTCATCGCCTTGAAACATGGGCTCTCTATGTACTAATCCTGCTATTTTTAGTAATATTACTCAATTCAAATGCAAATTTTTCAGTTTAAAGCAGCTCGAAATGCATCTAAAATTACGTCATTTCAAATAAACGGTGAATAAATTTGTGTCATTTGATTGGTGATACTTTAAAATTTGGATCTTCTAATGTTAAATGAATATATCTGTTTTCTCGAAGATATAACCAATCATTTACAAAAATACTTGATTTGTATTACATTGCTGATTGATTGCCTTTACACACATATAAAAGCTATGCATTTTAATTTCAAATTTATAGTGATGCAGGATATTTACAAAGAAATCGCTGGATTTCTGAAAATAAATAAAATTAAAGATATTAATTAAATTCTTCAGTGCTAATGAGGGAAGAAACTATATTTTTTGTTTCCATACTTTCGTGCGCTACAGAATAGAATGCAAACCGATCTCTAAAGTGAAATGAAAGAAAAGCGAGAGAATTAGCCTTCGATAACGCAATTCTTTTAAAGTAATCTTAAAACTTTCTTTTTCCCTCTTTAGAGTTTCAATAAAGCTCTATATGAATCGTTGAGAAACCGTTTAGTGCAGAAAATAAAAATTAAGAAAATTAATTTTTAATGCATACATTACAATTAGGGATTGCAATACCGGTATACCGGGATACCGAATACCGGTATTTTGAGCCATTTGTACAATTTTGTAATACCGGTATTCACAAGTTTAAATACCGGTTTTTCGGTATTTATTAAAAATTTTTAAAATTGTCTCCACTATATGTTCAGATATCGCGAACATAGCAAAATAGTATACGTTTTTGTTTTGATGTCTCCCTAAGGGCGAAATTAATTAGATAATTAATGGCTTAAATAATTGCTTAAATCTAAATTAGCGAAACATGGATTATCCCTGAAAGAATATATTGGATCCATAACGATTGATGGAGCAACAATTATGAAAAAAGTTGGAAAGTTGATTGATACAAATCAGCAGTTGTGCTATGCACATGGAATTCAATTAGGAGTAATAGATGTATTATTCCAAAAAATTAAAGAACAGAAGAATCCAAATACTGTGGATATAGAAACTTCGGATTCCAACTTTGAAAAGAGTAAGAGTGAGAGTGATATTGACAATGAAGATAATTACAATGTAATTGTTGAAGATATTGCTAATGAGAATGAAATATTAACCTATCAAGAATTGCTTCCTATAATTTATAGTTCGAAAAATTGTTAAGCTATTTAAACGTTCCCCTATAAAAAAGGATATATTACTAAAATATATACTAACTGAAAATAAAACAGAATATATGTTAATATTAGATTATAAAACACGTTGGAACAGTTTACTCCTAACAATGGAACGATTTTTGAAACTGAGAAATCCAATCCAAAAAGCAATAATCGACTTAAACCTGTAAATTAATTTTTCAGATAGTGAATTCGGCCTAATATCCAGAATTATATCAGCTCTACTTCCAATAAAACTGACTATTGAGACATTATGTCGGAGATATTCTAATTTATTAACAGCTAATGCAACAATAAATTTCATGTTGCAGTCACTGAAAGAACAGCACACATCACTATCTCAAGAATTATGTATTACATTGAAAAATCGCACAGAAGAAAGGCATACCGAAATTAAAAAAATATCTTATGGTATTTACATAAATATAATGATTTTAAAAATGAAAATGAAAAAGAAGAAAAGAAAATAACCCATTCAAATCTGATTAAGTTTAGAATAAATTTTCTTAAAATTTTTTACCCACAAACCTATCCACATTCAGAAGAATTCCGTTGAGTTATCGAAGATTATGACGTCACTACTGTCGATAGTCAGCTGGTAATTTTTACACAAAATTACTTTTCAGGCTTAATGACAGTGCAATTGATGCATTATGCTTTTTAAGATCACATTTCAAAAATTTGTAATAGTATCACAGACTGTATAGTGATATTTACACTTTTTTTGTGATTTAAATAAATAAGATGTTTCTTTACTTTTTTGTGATTATATACTGTTATAATTTATAAATTACAAATTATTTTTTGTGATATTTACACTCTCTAACAAAACTGGCAAATAAAACAAAGAAACACCTGTGTTTTCTTTCTTTTTCCAAAATTTCTAATACCGGTATTAAAACCGGTATCCCGGTATTAAGATTTAAAAAATACCGAATACCGGTATTGGAATTTTGGTCCGGTATTGCAATCCCTAATTACAATTAACCGACGCATAATTATTATCAATAGTACATGCGGGTCTAGAAAAAAACATGGAATTAGTTCATTAAACATTTAATTAAAACATTTAAATGGCCTTCATTGCATTCACTTCTGCTTATAAATATGCTACCATTAAATTGAAACAGCTCTAGAATTGTATTACCAATGCTTTTACAAATGTGGTCAATTATTTGCTTTCCTGTTCCTGAGGGCTTCTCTAAAGATGTTTCTATTTTGCAATGAATGGGCAGTATGTGGAATTTATACAATTTATTCAAAAAAAAAAAAAAAAAACTTCTGATATTCGAGATCATGTTTATTTTCATGATATTAATACTTTTAGAAATAGAGCATTATTTTCGTTATTATCTATAAATACAATGCTAGTGTGAAATAGGGTGTTATCCCGAAGATTATTTTGTAATTAAACTGTAGTTTATAATTTAATTCTTTCATTCAAATCTCTAAAATTATTGTACATAATAAAACATCTTGATGCAGGTCAACAAAGCAAACATCGAAATACAGTTATGGAAAACCTCAGCTATTTCCGTTTGCGATTTCGAAGAGAAAATGAAACTCAAAACCCATCCGAGAACTCTGATTTCACTCTTTTTCCACTCCATATCTGGAAAGAGGAGACCGTTTTATGAAATAGGAAATAATGTATATGTTTGGAAATGACATTGTTTAAGGGTATTGATACAGTCATTTTCATGTTAAAACAGTTATCATTAAATAGTAAAGAATCAGCTGATCATTTGCTTCGAAAAAAATTCAGATTAGATTGCGAAAATAAATAGATTTTCATCTATTTTTTAAATAAAATAAGGAACTCATTAGGCTCCTAGACAGTTTTGTGAAAAGTTGGATTCATAAATAAAATTCGATTTTTTGAAATGTTGGTTCCATGAAGTATGAACTAATCGGTTATGAAAGTACGATTTCATAAAATAAAAGTAAACATATAAAGCAAAATAATAAACCTTAAAAAAGTCATGAGTCCTTTTTTTTTTTGTATTCGATTCCTTCTCATAAAAATCTAATGAAATGTATGTGCAAAATCAACACATTTTTTTTTTTCATTATAATAATCATCAGTCATAATTTTATAGGAAGGGAGCTTTTCGAAAAATCCGAATAAATGAAGTGGATCTGAATAAGTACATTTGGCGCCGCTCCTTTCTGAGGTTTGTTATTAATGAAATGAAACTCATTGCAGCAGATTTTAACAACTTTAAAATATAATTTGTCATTTTTGTTTTCATGTTAGAGCTGATTTTGCGTTTCTGTTAAGGCAATTGGATATAAAAATAAGTATTTACAGTTTTATCTCTTGCTTAAGTATTGATTCTGTATTTTCTATGCAAAAATATATATATATTAAAAAAACATATCATGAGAATTAAGTTTGATATGAATGATTTCTTTTTTTGCTTTTATTCAACAAACCAAATACTATACGCTTTCTGGCCCATTTTAAATTTTAATAATTTAATATTTTACAGAATATTCAAAAAACAATCAATTGCTATTGAATGAAAGTAGATTAAATGAGAATTTTTTTTTAGTATAACATTCCCATTTTCACTTTCCTAAAAGTAAAAGAGAGGGGGGAAAAAGACTTACTGTATTTGATTCCAGCGGTTTGAGTCGACTGTCCAGGGGCAGCACTCGGAATCTGACTGAAATGCGTACACATTTGTTAAAATTTCGTAATGGATATCCTAAAGGGTTGATTTGCCATTTCAATTCTAATCCATTCCTCAACACATACACCCATTTCGGGATCCTTTTCACTCCATGCTGCTAGACAATGACTCTTTAGTTTAGAGATTCTTCATGTAAAATAAAAATTATTTTCATTATATGAATACTTTTTTCTTGCAAATGCGATTTTCCGACTCTCAAATGGCATCGTTTCTGGAACCTTCAAGATTTCACGATTTCTAATGTTTGTACTCGGTCCTATTTACAAGATAAAGTAACCCTGAAACACTCGTACCAGCAAGTCTCCCCACCCCCACTAAACCGCTCTAATATCATCCTTTTAGACCATTCCTGAAAGTAGAAAGAAAAATAATAAGTGTAGATTTTGTGAAATTCTTATAATTTAAGGGTGTCAAAAAGGTCTTAACTGGAGACATTTAGGAATATTTCGAGAAATCCCGCACTCTATTTTTGTAAGAAATACACGAATTTTAAATTCGAAGCAAGATTTTCTCTACTCGTTTCCAGAGCGATTACAGCTGTTTGTAAATAAAACGCGAAAGATTTAGGATACAGAAAGTGAAAAAATGGAGATTCCTTCAAGCAAACATTGTTAAACATCTATGAGTGTTTTAAATTTTTTACATGTTCTAAATTAATTTAGAACATGGGGGCATACCCATCCCTATGTTGAGTAAAAGCACATTTAGCACGGATCAAGAGTATTTTCTAATTACTTTATTTGACATATCTAGTGACTTTATTTGATATACATCTATTGCAGAATTTGTTGTTCAGTCAGCTTAACAAAGTATCGCATCTAAGGTAATTAGCAATAGCAAACAAAGTCCTGTTCTTTTCAGGTTCTCAACACTATCATTTTTGAACAATTTTACTCAGCTAAAGGATGATACGCTGTAAGATATGAGTGCATTTACGGAATTGTTTATAAAGCTTTGACTTTGACTTCCGTCTCTTTCAATGCATTTTCTTCTTTATTTTTACGCTTGAGTACGTGCCCTTTGTTTTTAATTCGAAACTTGCTTTAAAAAAAATTCTTATAACTAGTTGGAGGGGCAATAAAATTTTCAAAAGTGGTACTAAGTATATTTTAACTAATATTAACCCTTTGTACTCGATTTGCATCATTTTGACACTTTATTTATTTATTTTTCAATTTCGATTGTGGAAAATACATACAGAATGGTAAAAGGACGTAGATTCATTTTTCAGGGAAATTAATCTTAAAAGAATAATATATATTTATTTTTGAGCAATAAACAAGCTCTTGTATTAAGCGAATAGTAATTATGCATCGAATTATTTTTCCGGGTACAAACGGTTAAATAGTTTGACCAAGAAGGAGAAATCGGACAATTAATTATTCATTCGCCAATCCATTTTCGGTGTTTTTACTAACACCATTCCCAGAAAAGCAAGAGATGAAAGTAAATTAAAATTTTACTTTGCCTAAAATAAAAATAAAAAGTGAAAAAAGATTATGGATTTAACTGCAACATTATCAGAGAAACTGTGCATGTGGTAAGTAATAAAATATCCTTTCAATGAATACAATGTTTTTTTGATTTGGAAATAAAACACAATGAATTTCAGTTGAAGCAAGGAAACTTTGTTGTGTCCTTCATAAAACTGGATTTAAATGGAGACCAAAAGAAAAGAAAGGTTACCTAGAATATAAGGTTATAATTTTAAAGAAACTCCAATTTTTGAGAAGTATATGGATATATCGTACGGAAAATAGACCTTTTATTGAAAAAAAATTTTTTAATAGACTGCTTGTAACCGAAAATGTGGATGGCACATTTCCAAAGCATGCCACGAAATGCTTCACGTCAAATGCTGCGGGGATAGATGGCCTTTTTTTCATAAGGCAAATATTGTCTATAGAAGTGAATAATACGAAAGGGGACTCTCAAGGGCAGATGAAGTTGCATATTTTTTGGAAGTGGAATGCTAGAAAAAATTCTCTCATTTGGCAGGGAATGTAATTGTGATTGATAATGTATCATATCAATTAATGAATATAAATTAACAATTATGCAAATACTATACAAATTATACAAAGAAAATTCCAAAAGCCACAAAAAGAAATATGGCTTGCATTCATTGAATCATTCCCTTGCCTGATACTTTAAAAATAGAATCATTGAAACTGATAAAATTAAATGCTCTCAAGTTGAAGCCTAATGAAATTGACAACATGTGACAAAAACAGGATTCAATAACTTATTATGAGTTTCAACCAACCGAAGCGTTGACCGCATTCACCGAGTCCTTATTTAGGTATTTAAATCCAACAGACTTGAACATTTATAGAAATTCTAAAGAACATTTCGGAAAGAAAAAAATGGTTACTATGTATCACACAGCTACAAAATAAGGACATTTTTGTGTGTGTGTTTTATAACAGAGGGTGAGTTTGATTTTAAAAAAGATAAACAGAAAAAGATAAAAGCCCATGTGAATCATAAAACGCTAAGGCAACCTTGTTCTATCTTTGACTATTTGAAAGTTAATGCGGATAAAATAAATACGTTGCCAAGCGGGAGTCGGCTAAGTATACGTCTAAGTCTTGGATCGAAAATAAATTCATTTAGAAGATATGAATCCTTTTCCGATTCGATTTCTATAAAGTGCTACCGGATATTTTGTGTGGCCTCGATGCCCTTTACAGTATACTGCTTTGTACGTACATCTGAGAATTTCTTACCACCGCAAATGGTTAAAAACAAATAAAGATTAACAGCGAATGGAACATAAAAAAGTAAATCAACTTCCATTTAAAACTAGAATGATGCTGTAAACGTTCTAACGTGATGTAACGTTCTATATTTTATTGAAAAATGAATGAAATTAAAATTAGAATTTCTGCCTTTAACTACAATTTTATTCGTCTACTTTCACCTTGAGCAAAGTTTTTATTGCGCTATCAGTGTCTATAGCACCACATACTTGGATAAGATAGCCAGACTGGTTAGCCATTGCGGATTTTAAATAATTTTTGTTCAATTTTGAATAGCTTTTCACTAGGCTATTTATACCCATTGTAAGGAATATTCGAAGCATTATTATTGAGCAGAGTATCATCCTCTTTGATAAATCGTAATAATCCAACTGGGTTCACATGAATCAGTTTATTTTCTTTGCTATGGCGGCTATGAAAGCTAGCAGGTATTCTATTCAGTAGTCATTCGAATTCAGTAGCATAGCCAGCGTTAGATAGGGGAAGTGTTCCGCCAAACTTCGCAGCAGCTGAAAACTGTCTCGTATTTCCACAATTATTCCAGTTCAGATGGATAGAATTGTTTTTTAGTTCAAATTACAAAATATTATTATTTATTGTGAAGTTTTGCCACCCAGGGAGGGCTATCCCTACCGCTCCTGGCATGGCTTCCGCGTATTTCGCCTTAAACCATCCGATTGTGACTTTAATGCGATGGAGGCCAGACATTAAAAGGCAGATTTGTAACCTCACAACTAAATGACTCCAAGAAACGGGAATAAAGCGTTCGGCTATCGACTCACTGCAGTCAAGAGCTTGAGCTGTCTAGGGAAAGATTCTTCGATGAAAGAAATGTGCGCAACCTTTCAAGTGGATGGAGGAGAAGATAGTGTGAATGATATGAAACCACCATTTCAGCAAAAAACGAGGATAGCAATATTGGAAGGTAAATTTAGCTAATTATTTCATATGTAATATTCTTTTAAGACATTCCCAGTTTGCAGCACGTCAATAAATAAAATTAAAATGTTTCATATGGCTTAAACTCTCAATTATCAGCCCCTATTTATTTTGATATGTTGAAAAAATTCAATAATAAATAAAAGAGCTGTTTTTACATAAAAATTATTACTATTTATACAAAAGTTAATGAACAAACTTAAAGTAAAACAATTTAAGCAAACGGTAAAAAATATTATTTAGGAAGGGAGCCAGTTTTACTAAACATTTGGGCCTAGGACGGCAAAATCCGAAAAGTACGTTTTCGAATGGTTTGCGTTCTTTTGAGGAACTGATTCCAGAAACGACGTTGCTGCTAGTAATAATCGAGGTGATATCTAATAAATAGAAAAAAGAAACCGGGATGCAAAAAGTTTAAGCACATAAAAAATGTTTTAATTGCTGAAATGCTTTCTTAAAGGTCTCTTAATATATATTCTTACCATTCTGTTTTTGCTAAAAATGATATTTTCTTTGGAATGATTTGAATGTCTTAACCATGAAGAAACTATGATACTGTTACTTTTTATTTTAAATCTATTTAATTTTTTAAAAAATCTATTAATATATCCAACCATTGTCATTCATCTGCTAGATTAAGGTGATAATTAGGAGCTCACAATTTTATGATGAAGTAATTTGACGTATTTTTGTCTATTTTGCAAAGAATGTGCAAACGGTAGTTATAAATCGATTTAAAAAAAACTAAGAAATTGGCTAGTTAATAACTAATGCCTCAAAAAAAAAAGAGAAAAACGTCGAAACTGAAAAATCAATGAAAAACAATAGTTTTAAAAACATTTTATGATTTCTTAAGTCCTATTCGGGAGCGATAGGTATCAATTAGTTTTATAAGCTATTTTTTCTACTCTGAATTTCACACCGATTTTTAACTTTATTTGAAGATTTTTAACGCGATTCTTCATTTGTGATGTTCTTCGTGCATTTCTTCGTAGTGCAAAATCAAAAACGATTCTATTACTGCAATTGCCACTGATTATCTATACTATCCAGGGATTGCTACATTAACTTTTATATCTACTGCATTTGCTCAGATTTTCTAGTTGCATCACTTGCAGTTGGTTCCGAAGCTTGTGCTTCGATCGATGCTTCCAACCTATTTTTTACAGCCTTGATATCCGTTCATCTATTTGAAATCGTACAGCCCTACTGATTTCCTCCTTTTTTTTTACAGCCCGTGAAGCACGTGTACTGATATGTGTATTTCTTTTTGACGTCGTTAGAAAGTGTTTATATTATTTTTGTTTTTAAGATAGTCCTGAATATGAGATTATAGTCTAAAAGTAGACAGAATTTCTACAGTTCAGTCCGAGTGGTAGGCACCGGTGACTCACCTGTCTGTCCCGGTTTGTAGACGGGCTTATCTGTCTGAATGAAAGTGACGACGGAAGTGCGTCGGATGAACACCTCCTTCTCGGCCTCTATCTTGTAGCCGCCGCTGAAAGTGCCCTTCACTCGCAGTTTCGCTTTAACGTCCAAGGGAGAGGGAGGCACGGTCATCTCTACCCACATGTTCATATCTGCACAAGCATAATAATACATTTTATATATTTATAACTTTTAATCTATTTATAACTGTATACAGGGTGCATCAGAACTTTATAGGAAAATTTTGAAGGAAGGTAAAGGGTGTAATCACGAACACTTTTCTTTGTATATAAATTAATAAGTAATTTGTTCAAGCACAAAAACTTAATATGAAAATTAATATAAATCGTACTTATTAATAATAAATATTTTTAAGAGCAGTTTGTACGACAGTAGCTCAGACGTGCTTCCTCTAATAGTAGTAATAAATACTTAGCAGCGTCAAAGGAACGATTGTCGTACAATTTCATTGAAGGTAATTATTTTTCCCAAAAATACAACCTCTACGAACGTCTAGATCCTTAACAAAAATGTTCTCTAGACATTCCATCGATAGATGTAATTTAAGATAATAATTGTTAGTCTTGTAATTGTTGCCAACAATGCTGTCAAAAAACAATTTAGACATTCAATTGTGTCGATTTTTTTAGACTCATTGCACCATTATATTGCTATCAAAACTGATTGCTGACACCCTTGTATGTACCATCCTTTAATGTGTTGTTGTTTCTTATAGCACTTAGACAAATTCGCTATTACGAAGACAGCAATTTAAGCCGATAGGGGATGCGTCTCTTGTTTTAGTAGTACCAACTAGGGCCAAGAGTACGATTTTGCTACTCACGCATCACTCATTCGCTTGCATAACCCCTTTTTACAGGAGGGCACGTTCACACAACTCACAGATAGAACAGAGGAAGAACAACCATGCCCGAGCCTGGACTCAAACCCAGAATGCCCAGATCACGGGGAAGACGCTCTACCCCTATGTTAGGACGCCGGCTCCTTTAATGTTTTGCAATCTGATATACCCTGCACAGATTTCTCCTATGATATACAAATCATTTTCTTGCGTCCATGTATTTCTTTGCAAAAAGTGTCTGTTGCAGTGTACTTTAACACATTTAACACATTTTAAAATTTTCTCATTTCTGATTCATCCTATATTTTAATAAGTATAGCCTCATTTGCAGATGCTTTATTTAAGGACGAAGCATTGTTCCCTGCTACAATAAGGTGATGCGCCAGTACACTGATTCTCATCCGATTATCGCCATTAAGTAAGAAAAGATGTTTCTCCTAATTTTGACATGTGACTGTGTGCTATTGACGTCCTTTTTTAAATCTTAAATTTGATAAGTTTCATTATATCATATGAAATGAATCGAAACACTAGGTGCAGTGCATATTTATTGTAAAAGACATAACTTCTTAAAATGATCAGCCGAAATTCAACTCATTGACAAATTAGTCATGCAGGAACGAATCAAACAATGCAGTAGTATCAAACTGTTAGAACTTACTGACGGCATTCAAGTCAGCAGCAAGTTTTTCTGATTTGATATCAGGCGTCAATGCCTCGGGTTCTCTACTCGTCAAAATTTTATTGCCTGTTCATTTTGTATCCGGAAACGGGATGGCAATCAAATTGAACTTTGGATCTCTGAAAGATGCGGGGAGCTTTCTGTTCGGAATTCCGGGATGGTGAATAAAACGTCCTTTAAACCTTTAGGAATCTTCGACGTCGGAATTTCCACTTGCAAAGAGGTGCCCCGAAAAAAATACGTTCTTTTTAAGAATTTGAAATAAATTTTTTAAAAAATGAATAATAGATTAAATAGAAGCTAAAAATTAAAACAGTCATCTTATGTACCCAGCAAAATTCCAAAAAAATCTTGGAAATAAGAATTTATTTCTTAATTTCGAGTGGGCACGCAATATGCACGCAAAAGAAATATTTCAAACTCTAAATCAGCGTTCACACGAGGCCAACTATTGCACGCCATGGCAGGCCACGCCTACCTCAGGAACATGACCGCAATGAGACAGTGGCAAATGGATGTCTCATCGGGACAATGATTTGCCATTGTCTCGTTGCGGTCACGTGATCTTCCTGAGGTAGGCGTGACCTCCTATTGCGCTCAATAATTGGTCTCGAGTGAACGCTGATTTACAGAAGCAAAATGGTATTTGTTAGTAACTGATAATAAACGTTTTAATTTTTAGACATGTTCCTCCGAATAAAATTTTATTCATTGGCCAACATGCCTGCAAATGCCCTATTAATACAAAATGCTGAAAAACATTGTTAAGGTGTCTTCACGATATTATACGGCATTCCGAATATCGAACAACAACGTGGGGAGTAATAGGAAACGTTTCATGCTTAAGAATAATATCGGCACGTCATCATTCACTCTAAATCATTGGAGCTAAGACGCTCAGTTATGCATTCCAAAACGATTAAATCGCCGCGTACGTACTCAGATTTATTTTGCCTTTATATGCAGCTATTGTTGCTTATTATTATACAGCACGCCGCTTTTTTCGTTCACGAGGTGCGTTGCTTTCTATAAGAAGCGGATAATGACGGTGGATACTTCCAAACTAGCAAATACAAAAAATTAGCAATTCTACGAATAAATAACAAAATGTTTTTGTTTTTTTTTTAAATCACACATGAACTTTAAAACATTTGAAAAATATATACTATGGATAAAATTTTTTATAAGAATGATATCTTTTGAATGGGTGATTTCTATTTAAGCAAATATATAAGAAATTTCTGAACTAAAAAGGGAAAGAAAGGTCTTAGAAAAGAAAAGAAAGAAACTTCAAAAGGTACTTATTAGTTAAAACTTTAAAAAATATAAAAAATTTCTATTCATGGATTTTTTTGTTTTGACAATTATTTTAGAAGCTTCGACAAAAAATACATAATATGATCCAAATAAGTTTGAGAATACTTATATTTGTTCGAAAATTCGCCTTCGGATCCTTTCGTAAATTCATTCGAATTCGAAACAAATTTCGTAAATTGCATTTCTTTTCCTAAGCTTTAAATTTTCAGAGAAATTTTTAAACCCCATTGAAATTCTTTTTGAATTTTTTTTCAAATGGCAGTCATCGTATTGTCGGTGCCAAAAGAGGTAAGGATACTTACTATTAATGGCAACGACTTTACTCTCTGCCAGCACTTCATCCTTGTCCCAGTGTAGTAGTTTGATGGTGACGGATCCACCCGTTGGGACATTGATTGCCGTGAAGGTCAAATACTCCGTGCTGCCCGCATCGAGGTTCTTCGGCGCAGTTAGAATGAAACCTCTGCAAGAAACATACTATTCAGTTCAGATTCGTGTCTACGAGAGATAATTTTTTTAATAGATATAATGAAACTATTCTAACTTTTGATTCATTTTTGTAATTTAAAATAATTTTTTTCACTTTTAATGCAGTTTTTATACATTTTTCTTTAGATTATGGCCCAATAAAATCCATCATTGCAAGTTAAAACTAATTAGTTATATAGGACAATCATGAAGGCAATTATTTATAATATAAATTTTATACTTTAACCTCTTGCTCTATAATGACGTTTCTGACACGTGCATCGAATTATTGAATTTTTAGTACTGAAATCTGAAATTGTGTAAAAGTGTTATGCTATTTAAAACGCAAAAATTCATTTGGTAAATCCGCCATATCTTAGATTCCTTTGTCATTATAAGTATTGCAATAATAATAAATATTCCGACGTTTCTTCTAATTAAGAAGTCGAGTAAATTCGTGGATAAAGAGGTTTATAATTAAATTAATGTATTATAATTTATTTTCTATCTTTTTCAAAGATAGAAAATAATCAAGATTTTTTAGGCTCTTGAAGATTTGAGATCATGGAAAAGTATTTAAAATGCTAAGCACTATTTCTACCGTCCCTACGAGTGCACTTTTCATTTGTTAACAAAAACACGCCTTCCGCACTGTTGCGGTGCAACACGCAGGGGAAGGAAATGTGTGCGGTGGATTAAAATTCTTCCGGGAGTGTTTTTTTCTCTGTACGAGAAGAGATGCAAAGCTTTACTGCGCGTTCGTACTGAACGATGAAAATGACGAAAGGAAAATTAACTTAGAATGTTGTTAGTCGAAAAATTATATAATAAATTTATAGATTTGAAAAATGAAGTTACTGTATTTATTATGTAGAAGTCGGTCCTAAACTTTATTTCATCTTTATTTTGTGTTTTACCTGAAATTTAACACAGCAAATTCTTTACATTTCATGTTAACTTCATTCTTTTGGTTTAGTTTTAATTTAGTTATATTAGCGTCCCGTTTTAAAGCAACATTAAGGCTATTTTGGGACGGACCTCGTCATTTTGAACAGCGGTCAGATGACGAGGACAATACCTGATCTGGTACCCCCTCTCCAAACTTCCACACTACACCAGTGAGAGGATGTTTGCCCCCAGCGGATTTAACGTGCACCAGACCCGCTTACACGATGATTTTTCGGTGGAATCCGATCGTAAACCTGAAAATTCTCCGGTTTCGAGGCCGAGAAACTTCATTTTTTTAACTGCTTCAAAAAGTATATAGTCCAGGTTAGAAATGGGTTCAATTTTTCTGTGTAGAGATGAAGAGCGCTTTCATCTAAAGTCAACAGTCCGCTCACTTTCGAAGATGATAAAAGGATAGGCGCTGCAGTGGTAGTATACGGCCACAGAAGAGAAATAGATTTAAAAAAATGGGTTGGTATTTCTAATCATGATACGAATAATCAAGCCGAAATCTTAGAAATAAAAATGGCAGTTGATTATTGTCCGAGGCTATGTCATCTATCCGAGACATCTATGTCAGGCTCGAGGCCTGACATAGATGTTCTATATTCTCAGACTCTAGCCCTTCAAGCAATACAATTCACAAACACAAAAAAATAAAGAAATCTGGAAAATCAAAGAAATCTTGTGAAAGTCTAAAGAGACCAAATGGATTAGATTAAATTGGATTAAGGCTCACATTGGAATATACGGAAACGAAAGAGCGGATGAATATGCGAAAAACGCTGCTTAGAAAGATCAAATAAATATTGTAGTTCCAAAATCATTCCAAATGTTAAGGAAGGAAATGAGAAGAGAGATGACTATGCAGTGGCAGAATAGATTGAAAATTTCTCGCAAAGGACGCATATGGTATGAATTCGTACCGTAACTAAAAATTATAAAAAGAATATTTCACCCGATGCTAGTGCAAATGACATCAGAGCATGGAAGATTTTCTGAATACTTTTACAGATTCGCGAATGATGCAAGACAACACATATATGGGTGGGGAAAGAGTCTCCGGTCAGCAGTACGGAACAGAATGTGTCGAACCCAATGTAAGTAGAGAAAGGCTCATTATGAATAGTGATGATTTTAACAGAATATTACAATACCTTGAAAATTTAAAAACATTGAAAAAATGAAGGGGAAAATTTTTAGCCTTTTACTAGCAGTTTGAATAGTCTGTAAATTTTTGTTGGCCGTTTCCTCTTATGCAAAATTTGAAAAGTTAATGATCATAACAGCCAATCACATTAATCCCTGTTTATAAGGCTTGGTTCTATGGTAATGGGGAGACTGGCTGAAATAAAAAAAAAAAAAACCGTTCACTAAATAAAAATAATATTACGGTACTGGTCTAAACAATTTTTTCTCGGAATGTTCGTGAAATAGAAAGGAAGCACTGTGTATTCTCAATCGAACTTTTTATCAGAGTCCAGACTTTTCTGGGTCAGCAGGTCGATTTAGAAGATGAAAGCAGAAATTCTCGCTTCCTCGAGGGCCTTTCAATATCTTTGGCAAGATACGATACGCGATGGGCACTTGTGTGTTATGGGCCATTTATTTACCCTCTCAAAAAGTGCTGTGAATTTTTGTAAATATTCTTAAACCAGAAGAAATTGGAGGCGTAAATTAATCAGGCGTAGAGGAGATGATAAAAAGTAATCACCTCAACATATAGTAATATAGATGTAAGAAGATTTGAAAAATCGTATTTTTTTCTGTTCAACTCTGTTTGTATTCCAAACAAAGAAAATAAAAAAGTTACATTTCTTAAGATTTGGCATGCATCTTTTGATTCATGTACATAGTAACTCGTTTCCCGAATAAGTTTTATTTTCAGATAAAAAAATGTAATAATATTTGTGCAAACAAAAAGAAATGAGAAATAAATAGAGAAATGAAGCTTTATGAGAATAATTATTACAATTTATCCCCTATCTCTAAGGACAACAAATCTTAAAAAATATACCATCATTTTGCATTTAAAACTGGATCTATCAAATGAACTTAAATTTATCGATCGAGGAGCATCTTACAAGATCCCCTTAATTGTCAAGAAGATTCATTGATTGAAAGGATTTGTAAGCGGAGATTCCATCTTGCTGAAACCACATTCTTGACAAATTTCGAAGAGGCAGGTTCCTCCACACAATCAGATAATCATTCAGATCGTTCAAATAAAATATACGTATGCCTAGTAGACTTTAAATAGGCATCAAAAAAGAATAGTCCAATTCTTCTTCTTCTCGGCGGCATTCTTCCTTATTCCGCACTAGGTTTTTTTCGCAGACCAACGACTTTGTTGGTTAGTTGCTCCTATGTTATAAGGATTTTGGAGCAAAGAAGTAAATATCTTGTATATCAGTACTCCTTTGCCTTGTACAAGGGCATTCATGCTCCACAAAATTATATTAAGAAAAAATTTCTATTTAGTTTATTTAAGATAAAAATTATAAAAATCAAAACGCCTCTCTGCCTCAGTAATGGGTTATATGTGCCACATATTTGTACAAAATTTCCCATATTTGTAATTTTGAATAGTTTAGAATGAGTTAACTTTCGCGATGAGATGAACACAGAGAATTTATTCAATAGATAATCTCCGGCGAACAGAGTTTTTCTCACTATCAATTTCTCTGATACTTTTAGTAACTCTGAGAATCTCATATAGCATATGAGCACCTTTCTCCATAAAATGTTAATGCGCATTTATTTGAATTAAAATCGCATCTATCTTACTGCAACTGCCCTCTTCTTAAAACAACACCGTTTCAAAGTAAGTACCTGTGAACATCTAGTGATTGCCATTCCGTTATTTTCAAAATACGAATGTATTCTAAGCGATTAAAGCTCTCTGATTAATTTTTTCCATATGCAGCCACGCAATCAAAGTACGAATAAACATCTAGAAAAAATTTAAAAACACATGATGAAGGAGAGAAATTGCTTCCAAATGAGAAACAATTTCTCCAAAGGAATGAAAAACAAAAAATAACAACATTATATTTAATTTGAAACAGTTGACATTCAACATTACTAAAAAAGAATTTAATTATCTGAAGGAACAAAAATTCTATTAACATGGAAAAAATATCGTTTATCGGTCGACAACTGGTTTATGATCATTCGAAACAAAAAATATATCTTTGTTTTTTAGGTAGTTGAGTTCTAATTTCCTGACTTAATATTATAAAATAAATATCTAATATTATGAATGACTAAGAGTAACATCATTTCGTTACCAAATGAAATTTTTGAGTACACATTAAAATTTTCTTTAAATAAAAGTTTAAAAAAAGAAAAAGAAAAATCTTTTGTAAGCAAACTATTAAATATGGAAAATGCTTTCGAAAGAGTAGTAATAATCCTCTTACTAACAATAAGAAATGAAAAGAAACCTAATCCTATTGAAACATTGGATCCTATCCATTTGTACATGATTCTTTAAAATCTCTTGCAAAAATGCGTCATTCCGGATTTAAAATCGTCACTTTGACTAAAGTAAGAATATTCAAAATTTCATCGTCATGAGTCGTGAAAAAAATAAAACTTTCTTTCTTAAAAAATGGGTCTATCCAAAATATTTTACAAATATGAGCTGCTACCTGAGGTCAATCTGAGGGAGAAATTTAAATTTCATAATTCTTTCAACAGTGCATTCTTTGTCTCAATTTACATAAAACGTAACTCTTTACTTCATTTAAAGCATTTTTCCATTTGGAAGTATCTTCAATGGTTTAAAAATGGACTATCGGATGACGATTAGGGTATAAGAGATTAGATTTACTGGACATGAAGATCCGAAAAAATAGAGCGGAAACTAATCCAAAATTTTCTCTCCCATTTTCACGTTTTCTTTCTTTCTTTTTCTTTTCTGCGGTTTCTTGAATGATTGCCTTTCTCAATTCCATTTAAGTAATATTACCAAACTTGAGTAACCAGATTGTCTTAATTCAAAATCTTTTAAGTAGTGCACTGAATAAATTTCTGGAATGATTCTTTTCCTCTTCTGGGAATAATACAACCGAATTGGATTACCTTTCAAATGGTGGATTTTTTTTGGAAAAGAAGAATTTTCGCGAATTATTCACAGGCGAAGAAGCTCCTTAAAAAAATGACAGAAATTCCCAATAAGATGTCAAGGTTTACTGCATGAAGAAATATATATTCTGTCTAATATATAAGATTTCATGAGCGAGGGTTTCTGTAGCCATGGAGACTTGATTCTTCTTTAAAATTTTCTTGACTGAGAGGATAAATTGCAGTTCTTCTATCTTTGTTTGGCAAATAAAAAAAAATAATTTTAGAGGGTTTAAACCAAAAAGTTTTCAAAAAGAGATCTTAAAATGAAAAGTTTTTTTTTCTTCCGACGTAACTTGTGCAATAAATACGTGAAATAATATCGTAGGGCATCTAAACATGTGATAATGGTTTGTTGGTCATTACAGTGCAAATAAGCGACAGATAGTTAGAGTGAGCAGGACAACTTGACATGATCTTTTTATAATGTTATTTTCGATTATGGAGACAAGTAAATAGATTGTGCAAATGTTTGGTAAAACGAAACTCTAAGGGCTACTGAAAGAAAATGGCTTGTTTCCAGTGGAACTGGTATGCAAGGTTGGTCAAGAACGGTCAACGCGAAATGTTTATGGAAACATCGAACGTGAGGATTCTTCTGCCTTTCGATTCCCTTTCTAGAAAATTGTTGATGAACTCAATGTACGGACACAAAGTTCTGATAAAAATGGGCAAAAATCGACCGAAAGAGAGGAATATTGATTAGTTTCAAGTTTACGTCCATAAATATATACGTCCATATTTTATCCTATGATACCTTTTTGTTTCTGATATTCAACATTATTAAGTTATTATTAAATGGGGTTGAAACTTTCAGGTTTTGGACCCCCAAAAAAAATGATTTACCATAAACTTTGAAAATAAAGATTTCGTGACTTTGGTTTGAAATCTTTATTTTCATTTGGACAAATTCCATATAGATAGAGAAATTAGAAAGCGCCTGCCTTACACTTACTTTATTGACTCAATATCTCTTTCATTTCTGAATTTAGTTTGTATAATTTATTTAAAGAAAAAGTAAACGATACTAACGAATATTGTTATAAAACCGTGGCAGCTTACTTTAGCGAGCCGTTGTTTTTAAGTATACCAATAATATTAATTTAATCATGCCAAACAACATTTATGAATTCTATATCTTATCATCTTATCTTAATACTTCAAAAGAACAAAGACATTGATATAAATTGTGTTTAATTTTTAAAAAATAAAATTAGAAAAAAAATTATAGAAATGTTTATATCACTAAAATGCTAATATTTTTAAATTTTAAGATGGTATCAAAATAATTTTTGTGCAATGATATATTCCAAAATTATGACAAAAAAAGGAAAATTCTTTAATTACCATTTAATTCTCTGTACGAAATCGTAATTTTTTTCAAGTTACGCAACGTATCTAGGATACTAAGAAATAGATGTGCAAAATTTAGCTATTTTTGCTAAGAAGCAAAATTAATTGGCGAAATCGACTCAGTTATTGAATATGAGAATTGCGCCAAGATTTCATTTTGAGATATTTTATGAAAAAGGGTGGCGATAATTTATTACGTACAGTGGTTGCGGCTGATGGATTTTGATGAAGTATTTACCCATGGAAAACATACCGTGATGCAGTGTTTAGATATTTCTAATGGATCTGTAGGGGAGTGGAGGACAATATCTGCCATTAATTGAAATAGAAACCAGCGAAAGCGGTCCAATCTTTGAAACCAAGAGACTGATTTTATAGTTTTGAAAATTATTTTAACTGTTTATATGCTAAGATGACATAATATTATATTACTGCTAATAAGAATTTTTATTATTCTTTTTAGCAGCAATATAATATTTTGTTGAACTTTATGTCAGAATTTTAATCCTTATTATTTTATTTACATTAAGAATAAGAAAATAAAAGTGCCGGAAAAATAAATCTATGCTTTATTATATATGCGCCAATGCTTTATTATTATCCACTTAAGGTATCGGAGGCACATTTTTAAAAAAATACTTTGATTAGGAATTTAGTTGGATTTTCTTGATGATTATGACTCAAAACAATGAATAACACTCATTAAAAAATTTAAAAGAATGAAATTTATTAAATTGAGGTATTTTAGGTAAAATTTGATGAAATGAGTGTATAACAAAACGCTTTACACTAAATTCAAATTCTCCAATTTAAATTATTTTTTCTACACAACATACTTATTGTACTTATAAAGGCAATGAACTAAAATCTAAGAAAAATATACAAATGAAAAAAAGTTATGGAGCTTAGAGCATTTTCATGGTGAAAATATTGTAAAAATCATAGATACTACTGGCAATAAACTGCTAAAAATCAAAAACTTTTAACATTAGACCTAAATATTTAGTTCATTGCCTTCACAACACTTTTGGAAATATATATACAAAACTTCAATATATACAATATTTTTTGGAAGTCGTATACTTGAGTCTTTATATTTTTTGCCTTCTGAAAGTGCACGTTGGTATTCGCACCAAGAATCCTTTCCCTTTGGGCATTGTCCATGCATTCGCTTTTTATTCCTGGAGCAAATGCAACAAGTGTTGCACTTTGCATCTACAGTCAATTACCGACATCGGATCTTATTGCAATGCCCTAATAGTTTCGTAATTTATTTATGACATTGTCTGTAAACTTTCCTTTAACCCCGAGACCTTTAATAGATTTTCTTAAAGCTCTCAAGTGTGTATCCACTCGTTTTTGACCTATACATTCAAATTTCGCAGCAGAACCTTGAGTGAATTTTAGTCAGTGAATATAAATGGTATTAAAACGCAAAAAAAAAAAAAAAAAAAATTGACTTCCGGTTATTACCGTGCTACTTCCGGTTTCGTTTCGTTAATGCTGATTTAAAGAAACGTCTGTGTCTTCTGCTACGATAATCGTAGAAGCACAGATTTGGGAACGTAAATGAATGTTCGTCTAAATTGTGATTTTCAGTCAAAAACTGACCTAAGAAAAGCGTTCGGAGCATTTTCCCTCCGCATTCAAAATAGATTTCTCATGAACGGCTCTTTCTGGTTCAGGAGTTCCTTTAAAATATGTAATTCATCACAATGTAGATATTGAATTTTTAAACGATTACAGCTTCTGTGCGATATGTTTATATTTTTTCTTATGAAAATCTTAAGAAAATAAAATTTAATCATCAGGTATTGAAAAATGAATTGCAGAACTCTTTTTTTTTCTGCTTTAGAAGTTACAAACTGAAGAAAACATTTGCAACCAAATGAGAGCAGAAACCAATCACTAAATTGAAATATATTATTATTATTGTTAATGTATTGAAAAGCAGAAGACTGTGTCTTTTTTTTATCACAAATCTGACCTGAAAACGAAAACAGAAAAGGTTGAAGCGCTGATAGAAATGCTTTAAATACATTTGAATTTTAATAACACCTATTTCACGAATTCATTTCTGTAAATGCTGAAGAATTTTCTTTCTTTGTTATTCACCGTGGCTTCAATTCGTTACCTTGCCTATTTTTTAGTGCCTCGCTCTTTTATCATTTTTTTAATTTGCCCCTATATTTAAGTGTGTGTGTGTGTGTGTGTGTGTGTGTGTGTGTGTGTGTGTGTGTGTGTGTGTGTGTGTGTGTGTGTGTGTGTGTGTGTGTGTGTGTGTGTGTGTGTGTGTGTGTGTGAGAGAGAGAGAGTTTTGAAGACAGTGAAAAGACTCGATTTCGTGACATCGTTTTATTTCGTTTTGGAGACGCAGGCATTATATACATGCAGGAGCGACGAGCAACACACAACACAGAAAGAAATGAGGGAGAAGCTCTTGAACATTTTATCCCTGGTCTTATATAACATTATATAAGACCCTGAGATCTTGATAGGGAAAATATTTCTTTACTGTGCTAATATATTGTTAAGATTTCGATAGGAGGTGGGGAAAACACAGGGGTCTTTTAAAAAAGAATGGGCTTATGTGACACGCGGAGTGAGGGAAAGTAAGTTAGGCTTTTAGCCGATTCAGCAATTTTACAAAGCTTATCTTGAATTAATTAAGTAGAGATAGTGGAATTGGATCAGGAAATAAGATAATATTTTAGAATGAAATTACTATGGGCTAAATTAAGATAAAACCTTGGAAATTAATTAAATTGAAATTAAAGTTTAAAATATCATTACACACACTCACACACACACACACACACACACACACACACACACACACACACACACACACACATATATATATATATATATATATATATATATATATATATATATATATATATATATATATATATATATATATATATATATATATATATATGCTTCTTTTTAATGTATTAATAAAAACATATAGATGCTTTTATTATTACGAAAAAAAATTTCACATTTATTATTTTCCAGTTTCCATTCTTAAATTAAAAGTAAGTATTTTAAATATTATGAAATCTTAAACACAATTTTTTGTTGTATTACCAAGAGGTACAAACGGACAAAATTAATATAATTAAAATGAAAAGATTAATTCATAATTAAAGGAATATAAATAAATAAATTTTGAAAAATATTAAAATAACATATTGTCGTCGGGAACTCGCACTATAAAAAATTTCAGATCTCTATCACGAATCGAGTGGAAATCGCTTCTGAAAATCTATCTTCAAAAAAGAAAGTAACAAATAAATAAAAAGCGTTTGAAAAGCATTAGGAGCTGCTTTTCTGAAACAAAAACTACTCAGAGGAAATGTTTGTCACCAATACAAAAGTGCATGGTTCATTCTAGAGGAAGTGATAAAACAAATATGTAACAATTATTTTAACCCGTCAAAACATTAAAAGAATTCGCAACGGCATGCATATTTTCCCAACTCATCATCACTTTAACTGCAACAACATCCTATGTAAACCATTTCCCCTTCAAAACATTGATAATGGAAGCACGCTCATTTGTTGGCCATTGACAGCCGAGCTTTTCAATAAACACATTTCGTTATTTCATATGCGCTTTTACGGTAAGTATGCCATGATGGTGCTATCCTACTTTCTACATTTGGAAGCGGCGGCGGTGGATGCACGCACAATTCATTAGGACCTGGAAGAGTTAGTTGTGTTCAGAGCCGTCCTTAGGATTTTGTATCTCTCAGCCCCCTCAAAAATATATAAAATGTTCAAAATATATAAAAAAAAATATATAAATATATAAAACGAATCAAAAAGCGAGAAGATAAACCAAATCTTAATGTAGGAACAAATTCAAAATTTTATCCTTATTATCTAAATAGGATAAAATTTATACAAACTGTAGAAAGAGAAAGGCAGATTAATATTTACATGAAAGATAAGCAAAATATAACTTTATTTACTTTGCTTTCATTTCGATAAATTTATCCTTTTACTTAATTAGTCTTTTCAAGATTTATTTTTTATGAGGAAAAACATTATATTGGACCGTCCTATTTTGCGTACTATCGAAGATCATTAAGTTTTTCTTTTTCCTTCCTACCTAAAGAGAGGGTGTTACAATCATTAAAAAAAAAAAAAAAAAAATGCAAACTTCCAGCATTTCAGATCTCCTCGTGTCCGAAAAACACTTTTGGAATTATGCCTCCGGACACGCTAACTCAAAAGCCCTTTAAGTGGAACGGATGAAATTTGGTGCGTTCCAAATGTGTAAATTGCTACCAAATGATAAACGAAATCAATTCAGAGGAAATAATCTGCCCGGACATAAGTTAACGCAATAACTACAAAACGGAAATTTAGTGCAAAGATTCACTGTCCGAAGTGTTGATACGTGTCAAACTTTGGAAAGGTTGTGGATCTGTATTTTCACAAGCACAACACAAAGACTTAAGGACTTAAATAAATGAAATTTGGTGTGATTTTTGCGACTATCATTGTAATTGTGTGAAAAATGTCGCCTTCAAAATGGCTTCACAATGTGAAAAAAAAATTCAAAATTTCGTGTTATTTATCGTTCTCAACCGTTCGAACCTCAATATTTAAAAATGGATAGAAATATGGCTTGATTTTTGGTTAAGAAACTAGATAATATATTTTTAAACTATCTGCAAAATTTGAAGCAAATTATTTTAAAAACCTCAAAACTAGAAAATACTTCTTTTTTACCCAATTAAAAAAAAATAAAGCGTTTGCCTCTTAAATAGTATCATTTGGTTCACAGATGTTCTTTCAGTCATTTTTTATGCAAATATTTAAAAATATAACTAATATCGAACGTTTTTATCCCGAACGTAGTCACATAACCGAATAAAAAAAGAATGGCGGCACGCGCAGCAGAAAAATGGAGTCTATTAAACTCCTTTGGGAACGAAATTTTAATGGTATTTTAATAAAATGCATTCCTTTATGTTGGCTCACTTCCAATTTTTCAAAATGAACTCATTTCCTGATGCCCTGAAATGTAGATCGGTTCTGCGTCCTCGATGGTGTAATACGATATTTCAATGTTTCTGGAATGGAATGATCAATCAATGGAATTTTAATTCCAGACGAGAAATGCCATTTGGCTATGAATCAGACAAATACTAAAAATTAAATATAGTAGTGGATTAAGAAAGATGTTAACAATTAAAAATAAAATAATAATTAAATTTTTTAAAATGTTGAAAGACATTCTGTGATTAGTATAATGAAAAGTAGGAAATATTATTGTTGAAAATGTTGGAATGAAAACAAAGACTGTAAAACTGTGCCTAAAACAGTACAACAAAGAAATAAAATCACAATGAATATCTTAAGCAAGAAAAATACTTAATAGAATAAATATAGTATTATATTGCAATTTGTTTAAGCATTTCTATCAGCACTTCAAGCTGACACAGTTGTCTTTCGACATACTTAGTTTTCATTCAATTGTTATTCCATACCTGTTTAAATACTCCTTATTACCGATGAAAGTATGTTTTTAAAAAAAATGTAAGAACATTTAATTTTTCTGTTTTTTTTTTTTTTTATTTTTTTTTATTTCTCTCACTCAGTGATTCAACAGGTTGAGATTTCCTTGTAATTACTTTGTTTGCCTTTCCCACATTTTAAAGATGACTGTCAGGAGCAATGTTGACTCGAAAGCATTCTTGCGGTTGACAAGAATCTCTAGAATAAACGAATTTCTCGCAATCTACGGATTTTTGTGAGAAAATAAAAGCCGAACGAGATAAGAACCAGCAATAATCGATGTTTATCCAGCTGCGAGAAATGGTTTATTTATTATTGCCTCAGACTCCAAGCTGTCTGCAAAAATCAGTTACTAAATGAGAAAAGAAAAAGAAAATAAAAATGCTTAAGTATTCCGGAAAGAATTTTCAAAAAAAAAAAAAAAAAAAAAAACCCTATTAAGAAAAGATCAAAGTGCATTTATCTAATCGTTGGGTTTCAAATTCTACTATCCTCATCGTAGCCTATTTAGATATCTAGAAGCACTCTATATTAAGAAACAATAAGTCAGGTCTTTTTATTTTCTCATATACGAAGTAAAAAGAAAGTATATTGTTGTCATTAAAAAATTCAAAATCGAGATTTTGACGTATCTCTATGTTTTAAACCTCCGTGAGTTAAAACACATTCTTCGCATGATGTCTGCCTTCTGTGAGAAAGATACCACAAAAACTGTTTGATTTAAACGCATAAAATTTGGTTTATATATATTTTTATCAAATTTAGTATTTGATTTTGTGACTGTAGTTATAATTTTGTCAAATTTTGTTGAAATTGGTTTGGCCTCTAAACGTCTCTAAAACGCTTTAAGGATAATATTAACAGCATGCCAGAAGTGAGTGAGTGAATGAAGTTTTATGGCGCAAGAACCAATTTTGGTTATGCTGCGCCAAACATATGGTATATATCAAGTACAAATGGTGGATTAAAACTCTTATAGTTGGATTTATAAAAAAGGTTAATGATTCAAACGTGATTCATCTCTAAAACAAGGTACCATGAAAGATTAACAAATGTTATTAATCAGAAATACGCGATAAAAATAATCAAGGAGTGTTAAAAGATTGTGACATATGTAATGTTTTCTTGACAAATGCCAATGTTGTTTGAAATAGTTAAAAACCAAGTGCTAAAATCTATGTTAGCTTTTTTTCTTACGTCGATGTTTAATATATTTCTTTTTAAAAGTTGAATAAAAGCATGGATTAGTGATTGTCCGACTGGTTGATGGCTGATGTCTAAGGTCGTTTATCATGTCTTCGTCAATGGTTTCTTCGGGATCATAATCAATGAAATCATCCGATTCTGCATCATCAGGAAGTAAACTATCAGTTAATATGGATTCTCTCAGTGGATTGGTTGAACATGGTAATTCGGTTGTATCTTGGACAAATGTGTTTGAATCTCTGAATTCAGAAACAAAAACATTTTCATTAGAATCAATATTGTTATATTGCTTGGTTTTTTTCTTTTTTGGAGGCCGTGTGACATTACAAATTTTGTCATCTGTAAGAGTTGAAACAGAGATTTTAGAAGCACTGAACAGGCTAGTAGAACTTAAATCTGTTTGTACAAATTTTTCAGTTGTATCAAAGGATTTTCTTTGCTGCACTATAGTAGCAAATGATGGAACAGATGGTGGGAAACACAGTTTTTTTTGCTTCTGCATAAGAAATATTTTTTAATGATTTCAGCTTCTGAATTTGTTTTTCTTGTTGCCATGTAGGACAAACCTTTGAACTTGATTCATGTGGCTGCGAACAATTTGCACACTTCGGCTCTGAATGACAGTCAGTAGAAGAATGCCCAACTGATGCACATCTAGAGCACACAGAATTTACACGACAGGCAGCTTTTGAATGTCCAAACCTTTGACATTTATAACATCTAATCGGGTTGGGGATAAAAGGCCTTACACGACAGTACAAGTAACCAGGTTTTACTGATTTGGGTAGTTCAGTTTTATTGAAGGTTAAGATTATACTATTAGTTGGTTGTAATTCAGAACCTTTCTTGATAAAAATACGGCGAACATGAATAACGCCCTGATCAGCGAATCCTTCTAAAATTTTCGAAGTGTTGAACAATTCAGGCTTAGAAATAACTCCTCGAACAGAATTCAGAGTTTTGTGGGGTGTTACAGATATTGGAATGTCAAGTAATGTTTTTGCAATAAGAAAAGATTTTGTTTGCGTCGAAGACAAAGTTTCAATCAAGAAATCACCCGATTTTAATTTTTAATTGATTTTGGTTCCCCACCAATGCCTGTAATACCTTTGTAGATTGCAAAAGGTGAAAGAGAAGAAATGTTTCTCGATTTATCAAAGGACAGAATTAAAAATCTTACAAATTTACTAAGACAATCTATGCTGCTACTTTCCAGATTAGAATTTCCGACACCAGAAAAATTTTGAAAAGACCCCATGCAAAGAAATGACAAAATTCGGACCCTGACGGCACCGCCCACTACGGAGCCCAACAAGGGAAGGCAGCCACCGGCTCTGGACATCCCCAGCCTCGGCACTCACCTTGATGCTAGCCAAGGCCTATACGCTCAGAGTCACTCCAGGAACATTGACCACCCTTAACGCCAAGCCCCAGAGAATGACTCTTTCGCTTGATCCCTAGCAGACTAACCAAGTGGTTAGGATACCAGCCGATTGGTACACCGGGGATCACAGTGCACCACCCATCTAAAGGGTCGCCACGCACGGCCAACACGTGGGGTTTTTTGGCTGTCCATGAGAAGCAAGAAACAAACAGAGCGGCAACAGCTTCTCATGGAGAGCTCCCTCGCTTGCCGTCGAGGGATGGAAGGATCAAGCAAATAGCAGAAGGCGTAGAGGAGGAGAATCATGAAGGGAGTGATGATTCCTAGGTACCTCGGGATTGGGACACCCGTACTCACCTATAGTAGGTGAGCCCCTGAGGGGCAACATGCCAGAAATGAATATCTAAAAAATTCGACAAAGGATTAAACGATATATTCAGTAAAAATATTAAATGCATGCGAAATGTTAAAATTTCGTAGTTATTGTACTCCAAATCCATTATCCAAAATCCACAATTTGGGGGGGGGGGGGTAAGGAATAACACCTTTATCAGAAAGTATGCCAGAAAGTCTTGGGAAGATAGGCAGCAGACAATTTCGGAGATAATCAGACAGTAACAATGCTAATTAGAAACAGTGAATCGAATTCATTCATTGGTTGTATTTTTTTAACTTTCTCTTATACAAAATACATGAAGAGAGTTTGGTAATCATTAAATAATTAGGCATTGAAATATTGATAGTTGTGCACGTTTCGGATCTCTCCGATTCCAAGAAAAACAGTTTTGTCTTTTGACCTGTGAACTCAAAAATGGAATGTTAAACAGATTCGATATATGTTGTTGTTGTTTTTTTGGATAAAGTATGTCTGAGGAGAGTCTGTGTTCATGGAACACGATGTAATCGAAAATCACAATGAGTTAATGTATGAAATCAAGTTTACTGGTTTATCCCCAAAATTATAGACACATAAAATTTTAGATCCAATCTTACAAAATATGTCTTTGATATTTATTGATTGTGTATTACTATTTATGTAAATGGAATGGGAAGTTGGTCAAAAGGAAAAGAAACCGTTTCTAAATGCATGCGCAACATTTTTCGCTATCTTCAAAATACAATATACTCCCGAGTATCCGGTTCGTGACTATCCGGCTTCCGTACTACCTTACCTAGTTTTCTTTCATCGTAATTAAATGAGGAAGGCAAAGCGTTGCATTGGTAACATTGCTTATGTTTGCTGCATTTAAGTTAGACATTGCAGAATTTATGTTAAAATGTGAACAATTTATATCCTTTAACTTACTTTTTCTCTAATAAATTCTTGAAGCGTGCAGTGCAGTATATAAACATAATTAAATTACCAGAACAGAGCCTTCTATTTTAATTCGACACGTTATCGGCGACTGCTTCTCTGATTTACCTGGCCACGGCTTGAGATAAATGGAGGGCTTAGTACACAATAAGAGGTAAGAAAATACGTATTATAACAGTGAGATTTGGTATAAAATCTTTGTCTTCTGGGCAGAGAAAGGAGTTCATTGAACTTCGGCCTATTCAACATTTCTATTATCCTGCCAGCCCTTCCGCCACATTAGACCGGATGATCGGTCGTGTACTTTAATTGAAAATTCTACTATTCACGCATCAGGATTCCTTTATGTAGTCTTAAGAGCTAAGCATTTTATATAGAAAAAGGCATCAATAACAAAAATTATGAGGGAAACAGCGGATCATAAGGACCACTCAAAGAAAATTTAATAAAAAAAATGTATATTATATACAGAGAGAAGTTAGACATTTTGCGACTCCATGCAGTGCCTATTTATGAGGACTTTTTTTTAATTAGAGGATCGATTGAATATCACACATTTTTAACATGTTAATGTTTTATTTTTAGTGAATCTTATTTTTGTGAAAATGTATTTGCCTTCATCCCTTAGGATTCTAGACTGCGCGGTATTCACGTAATAAAGCATGCGGGAAATATATTTCATTAAGTGTTAATATTATTCCAATGCTACATCTCACTATTCACTCATTTGATAACTAAGAAAATAAAGTGTAATCAATTTACTCACAATCTTAAGCATCTGCCTAGTTGAAATACGTTACTGATTTATACGTTAGAGCGAACTACAAACGATGAAAGTAGGAACGAACTGTAAGCAATAAGTATTTTTTTTCTATGCGTAGTTTAAATCAAATGATTATGGCTGCACTTCACATAACATCTCATTTTTATAATGATTTTTTACAAAAATTTAATTATTTCCTTTAATATGAGTCACACAAAAAAACAAAAGGAAATGGATTTAAACATAAATAGTATTTAGCGTACAAATGGATAAATCTTGCTTGTACAATAAATCACAATATTAGAGATATTTTCGTATTAGTTCGCATCATTATCATATTAGTTACTTAGTTTGTAACAATTGTTTTATTAAGTTGGATGCAAATTTGCTGGCTGAAATTCTCCATACTTTTATTCTGAATGACTGCTTATAAGAATCTTATCAGCCGTTCGGTCATTTTAATTAAATCTAGGAAACAGGCGTAAACGTCATACGTAAACGTTATAAATTCAGTTTCAGATATCGGCGTTAACGTTGAGTCCAAATTTCTCAAATGTTCTGCTAACTTTGTTTCATTTCGATTTTCTGAAGTTGCCTTGAGTTCTCATCTAAAGTTTCATAGCCTTCTGATGATAACTTAGAATCTACTCTTCTTCCTCGCTGTCAACTGTAAGCGCCCAAGAAGGATCGGAAGCGAATCATCTGGAGTTTTGCTTTTCAAAACATCTTCGACTACAAATTCTTGAGTCCTTATATCATTTATCCGAGACTCTTGCCTTAAAAATTCGTCTTGAACTTTGGCATCGTTTCCTAAATTGAAATTAGTTTTCAGTTATATGGCCGGTTCCATTCGATTTCGACATGTAATACCCGATTCAAATTTAAAAGGCAAATGTAGTGAGTATTTAAACCAAGTAAAGAAGTGAGAGATGAAACTTTCACGATTTTCCTAAATTAATTAAGCTAAATAATAATAGAGGATTCACAATTTTATCCTTATTTGTAGCAGTTGCAAACAACAGGTCAAAAGTCATACGAAACAACCACTTGTAGGTTCCCAAATACGGAAATGAGCAGAAGAACGATAAAAAGCAGTTATATCAACTAACTCTCGGTGAATTCTTGAATGTTGAGGTTGAAATATTGGGTTTTCTAATAGGATATTTTCCATCAATGATTCCAGAAATAATAGGTGGCTCCTAAGAAATAAGATCCTTATTTTTCGTATTAACCCATTCAGTTTGATTAAAATTGAGCGAATATTTTGATAAATAATAGTTCAAAATTTCAGTGGGAATGTAGGAAATTTCTTAGTTGGAAAAAGTAAGGGAATTATTTTTAGTCCAATTGCAAAATGGTTGAATATATAAAAAGATTTTACAAAATGGCTGAGCTCATTAGCTAAAATGCTTCGAATCTGTTTTTCAAAATAAATATTGAAATTTTTAAAAAAATTAGCTTTTTTTCATCCATTTTCTCGAATTTTCCAACTTAATGATATCCTTAAGTTGGCCAATATCCTTACGTTGGTGGAAATCTAAAGATTAAACTAGTACTTTTCAAAGCATGGGTTAGTACATCCTGAGGAGTGTCACAAGATAATATACAATTTTCAGAATTTTATTAATATTTTTAATTCATTTTTATAAGTCAGAACATTTTTTTTGCGTAACAATTCACTTCCACCGCAGTTGTATCCAAAAGGATAGTATCTCTTCATTTACATGCAATCAGGTCTCATTCAATGGCTCTGAGTGAAAGGCTGCACATAAAAATAATCTAATAGCATTGTTTTAAGAAAACACTTCAAAATCAAACCAAACAACATGACATCATGTCAGAGAATTTTATTCCTTTTCGTGCAAAGCTGGGATATTCGGCTTTGACTTTCATAAAGGATCCTTAATTCATAAAGTGAGAAAATGATTTGAGATCAACAGGCTTATCCATCCAACAATTACTATTTTTATTAAAAAAATCAGTCAATCCTATTTGACCTAAAACTTATTTATTTTATCTAAGTTGCTCAAAAACGGTTGATTATTTTGTGAACAGCCTGCTGGTTGGAACTTATTGAAAAACTGTGGATTCAATGAGAACTCCAATAAACAGAAACAAAAAAAGCTTGTGTTTCTCTTATAAAGAAAGCTAATGGAAAACTTCATTTTTTCGTCCCTTCAAATCAGAATAGGACATTTCATTGCATCGATGGTCTTCTAAGATTTTTTGAACCTGTAAAAATAGTAAAACATTCATTTTTTATGTTTCTATTGCCTTTCGTTTTGCTTCATTTTCATTTTCTAATGAAGCATACAGAAAAAAAAGGAGTGCAGCCAGAGTCTACCTGTATTAAAGGCACACGGGCAAACATCAAAACAGTGCCTCTTTTTAAAAAAATACAATTCGCATAACCTCCCCCCTCCCCTCCCCTTTCTCTGAAACTTCACTCCAGGGAGCACCGAGATTAAAATTTCAATGAACTCTAAATAACAGTACACAAATCCTTTCTGAACTCGTGCGATTTACATTTATCGGCGCCGACAATCATTTCTAAAGCGTTAATTTAATTGCTGAAATAATTTTTTGATCCTCGGAAAACATAAGTTGCTACATCAATCAGGGATTAAATGAGGAAAAAAAACCAATTCTCTCATACAAATAAATATTACTGTTTGAACTCCATTCCCTGCATTTGAATGCATGAGCAAAATAAAAAAGTTATACAACTAATTAATGTTTTAGGACCTCATATTTAACTGTTAAAAGGGTCAATCGGAATGAGTTTTTTTAATTATATGAGCCTAAAAAATTATTTATTTGAACCATTTATGAAATTACCTTCGTATTCTATGGCGGATTTTAAAATGAATATTGAAGCTACATTAATATCTATCTGCAGCAACTCATTTGTCACAGAAGTGAAAGCTGATTACCGCACATGCTTCCATCCTGAAAACTGGTAAAAATTGCCATTTTGTAAAATGCAGAAATACATATAATTGAAAATTAAAAGCACAGTCATAGCTACTAATTTATTATTCATATATAAAAAAATACTTAGCATTTCAATTACGATTCCAAAATATAATGATTATACACCCCTAATAATACGGGGAAAAAACTGAGATTCATAAGCAAGAAAATATCCAAAAGAGTTAGCGAAAAAATATTTTTTTATATAAAGAAATGTTAACCCCTGCAGAAGTATATGATTCAATGGTTATTATAGTAATTACATTAGTTCGAAAGTACTGACTGAAATTTTACTAAACCTGCTCAGAAAATCTGATACAAAACATTTAAACAAGGCTCAAATACTAAAAAAAATCGAAAATTGTTTGCGCGAAAGTTTAATACTCTAGAAAAATGCCAAAGCAACATGAGCTCACACACGCCTAAATATAATAATGAAAAAATGATATACTTTATCTATTGAAATAAATATTGAGAATTTGAGACTGATTTTATTAATACTCTACTAAATAAGTAAAATTATTTTCGTTCTCTTTGAAGATATTAATATTTATTTTATTCCTGATTTGTTATCCATGCATTCTGTCTGTGTGAATATGGATACTGTGCCAGTTTATCTGCACATGTAACCTTGCGGAGGGTTAAACATGATGATCCCCCATGCATTCTAAAAAAATAGCTCCCCTCCGTGCGCTTCTATCGAGTGCCAAATCTTTGAAAAATTCCTCGACTATTGAAGTTTTGCTTGATAGATCTACTCTAACAATGGAGTTATTTTCTTTTGAGGAACTTGGCTGAAGTTCATCCGCAGGTCGGGAAGAAATGACTTGTGTTCACTCTCACTTGACTGGAATAACGTCGGTCTTTAAAAAGAGTAAAAGAAAAGGTATTTTTATCTGAAATGCTGTAAACTGATTTCTCAGTTTTGCGGCCCCTGGTGATGGTGTCCAGGGCCCATGTCTTTCATGCCCCATCCTATTTATGCCACTGAATGCAGTTGTCAAATAATTCAGCGTTTCACATTCAAAATATTAACAAAACTACAGATTTCATATCGTTCGGAATCCAAAAAAAAAAAAAAAAATCAGTATTTGGTATTATGTTTATCACTTGGTCTATGTACTTGATTACTCAAAAACGTCAACAGCTACATGTACGAAACTTCACGCAGGTCTTTGTCCAAACCTTAGATTTCTATCCAATTTTGATTTTAGATTTTTATCAAATCCATCCACGAGAATTCTATCCGAACGTATTCATGTGTTAACAATAATAAAAAAACACTTAGAGGAAGTAAACTTTTTAATATCACAGTCTTATAAATATACATTCAAAGGCGGATTTTGCATTCTTAGATAATAGGCATGATGAAGTCATTGATAAACTAGTCCATTTATTTTTAGGGGTTTTTTTTATTTAATCAACATTTTAATTATTTATCTTAGGCTCATTTTTTAGGAAACGAGTACACGTGTAAGAAAAAGTAAAACAGATATAATTTTGAATCCTGCCTTTTTTGAATTCCTCTCCAGAAGATATTTTAGAATCTTCAATCCTAATGGGAATAATTTTTTTTAAAAAATGAATGAAATTCGAAAGATAATTTTACATAATTGAAAAGTTAAATTTTTAAGTGTAAGAAAGAGAAAAAATAGTCTCTATGCACTGTTCTGCTCCAAAGTGATGGCGGAAAATGTTAAATCATTTGACTCTGGTTCGCTTCCTGTAGCGGCCTTAGGAATTCTTTTATAGCGCAATCAATCCTCCCAGTTTCTAAGAAACATAAGCATCAAATTTTGTTCGTAAACTGTCAACGTGTGTGAAATGGTTCAAACAAACAAATGAGCATTCAGTTATATATATATTACTGCTTACAAGCTTTTCCGTGTTTGTATACAATATCAAGTAAGCAAATGCTTTGTATTTATAAATATTGTATCAATAAAAGGAATAATTCGAATCGAAGCATGGCCAAGTATACTTGACGGAACATTCATCATATCCTACTATTTTACAATTCACAGAATTTCCATGAATCATTCATTTGCCTAGTTAGCTGTCTGCTTTGCCCAGTCCGTATCCGTGTGCATGTGTGTTTGCACGAAAAATGCGAACTCGGTGCCTGAGTAGCGCAATTGAAATACAGTGTGCGATTTTTTCATCGAAATTGGAAGTCGGGTCAAATGTGGGAATCTGTCAAAAGGAAACATTCCTGCGATACGGATAACATAAAATCCGAAATATTCTGTAAATGAAAGGCGAGGGGGAGGGTGGAAATCTCGCAGGTTATTTGCTTCAGTATAACAATAAAAAATGAAACATCCAAGAAAAACATCCATAATGCCGATAGATTTAAGTTGAAAATTCATCTTATATTATCTTCATATAATTCATTTAATTATCTCGTATTCATCTGTCTTCAAAACACGTTTCGAAAGCTTTCGCTGAATCGACCAGAAAATGTGGAAAGATGAATGAAAAAAGAGGTGCGCTATTTGCGTCGGGAGGGACGAGGCAGAAATATTATGAAACTTGATAGAGTGGAAAAAAGTCATCAACACCATTTTTTTTTTAGATTTAAGATTAGATAACGCGTATTATCGCGGATTCCAAACTTTCTTCAAGTGTTTTAGATGAATCGATAGTAAATTTTTAAAGTGAGCGTGAATCATTTGAATATGAAAAAGTGCCTGCAAATTTAATAACAAAGGATTTCTCAAAGAAGGTTTCCGGAATTCCTTTCTAATACAATTAAATACAATGCGTACGGGTCATCATTTTATGAGTCTTTTTGAGTACAATAGAGAGGAGAGAAAGAATCGTGTCCTAGACATAATGCAACGTTTCTTCATTTCCTGAAATACTTTTATCACATTGAAACTTTTTTTTTCACCAGAAGTTCAAATGAGACGTTTTTCAAAACGCAGATAAAACTAAGAATATACACTGTTATTCTCTGTATTCGACAAAGCAGAATCTCGTACAAACATAACCTCGAGATGAATCATTGGGGGGAAAGTGGAAAAAAAAAGGACAGCTGAGAAAATGACAGATCGAATTCCGTTGAACCTTTCCACCGGCTTCAGCTAAAGACCCGTTTTCGTAAGCAACATAAGCCTTCGCCTCTTGCCAATGATGGCGAACTGACAGAAAGCATTGTAATACTGTTTAGATTCGAAAATGAAAGCTAACGGGCTCACAATGAAAACTGATTCAAATATAAAAAAAGAGAATTCTTAACCTAAAAATGACATTAAACATATATATTTAATTCGTTACAATTTTAAAAAGAGATAAATATTCAATAAAGAAGTAATAACCAATTTTAATTATTAAAGATATAAAAACTGAAACTTCTTATAGTTTTAAAAATAAAATTTCTAACTTAATTTTTATGATTCATTTTAAAATCTTTAACAAATAAGTACCATTGATAAACTAACCGCGTATATAATTTGAACATTAAAACTTAAACATTTCTACTTATAAAAAAGGAGAAAGTGTCAGTCATTTGCACTCTACAGGTCAAGCTATTTGAGTTTAAGCTAATAAATATGGCAGAAATATACTTCGCAGGATGAGAATGTGCATCTCTGAATGACTTTTTTGAAATTTTAATTGAAAACTGAACGAAATTTTGATGTTTCTCCACGATAATTTCCGAAAATATTATTTCATAAAAATGATTTCCACGTCATTTTAAAATGTAAAAAATTGTTTTTTCATTTATACTACTTTATTTTCTTTGCTTGATATTTTACATTTATTTTGCATAATTTTTAAAAATATTTTTATTGTTTTTACAAAATTTAGACTGTTTTCATGGGTACATTATTTTACCGTGTTTCGTGTCCAGCATTTAATTATGGTTTTTCTTCTATTGTTAAAAGCCTAGGAATGAAAATATTATTTATATTTTTACATCATTTGGCAGTGCCAAAGTGAATTTTGTTTTCCAAATCTTGTTTTATTAAATTTTGTGTGTAATCTCTAAACAATGCTATACAGTTTACTAAAATATAAATCTAGCTTGGTGAAAAATTGTATTTAATATTCCTTCAACTCTTTATTCAGTTGCTTCAATCCAGCTAACATGCGTATACATGTAATATACAGGGTGTCCCTAAATTCATATGCTAAACTTTAAGGTTTGTTAAAATACATGTAAAGAAGCATTTTTGTATAGAAGTACAGAATTAGGAAAATCGAGGCAAAAAAATAAGAAATGCTGCGGAAATGAAAAAAAAAAAAATCTTCATTTACATAATATATTTAGAACAGACGATATATAGAAATATAGTTTTGTAACTTAAATAAAGATAAATTTTTTTGGGAACGAAATATGTTGAATACATGGCGGTTAGTTCCTTATCAAATTACTTTGTATTATCAAATCGTCAGCCAAAAGTTTTTGCTGAATTTGGAGGAATTGAAATACTACCAATATACCATGGGAGACAAAAGCGGCACTTAGCAATACAGTTTACAAATAACGCACTCAAAATGTTTGAAAGGATGGTATTTTTTATTGCTCAGCAATAAAATCCTCGATTCAATTACCTGCATCAAAAATTGCTCCTTAAACCAACGGAAAATTTCTTACGTCTTTTAATTTTAACTTTTGATTAACTGAAATAAATTCGTATTATAAACGGTATTTTAAAGTGCAGGTAAAGCACTTTTAAAGAACAAGATAAATTTATTTGTATTTCTGTCTGTAAGACATCGTTTGTTTGCATTTCTAGGAATGCCATAATAGAACAGAAAGATGTGTCAATTTTAAAGATCCGCCGTTGACCATTAAACTTGTGGTTTCTCAAGGATAAAAAATTCCAAGTATCAAAGACTTTGAAAGGTAAAACCCACTTTAAAAAAATCTAAACCAATGTTTAATTTTAATTACTTGATTTTATTAAATGTCTTTTTAAATAAAATTAAGTTTAAATGTCTTTTTTAAAAGTACGCTTTTATTAGTATCCTAGAAATATTTTTATTATTATCTTAACTTTAGTCTTTCACTAAAATTTCATGTTATAAATATTTAGTCTGCCATTTAGTCATCCGTCTTCTGAAATTCGCTTTAATTATCCTAATTATTTGATAATTTATTCAATTATTTCATTTACAAAATTTCAAATATCGAAAATATCGTGTAGTAAATGAAAAATCAGTTATAAAATCCCATTTTTACACACATGAAACAAATAAAGCTTGAATAAGAGAGTGCTATTACGTACTTTTGCGATTATTTGCCCTAATTTTCATTTCATATTTTCTAATCAAAAAAAAGTGAGACAACCTACTGAAGAACGTCTCTTCAATCCTCTTTCGCAATATTGCATAAAAATGAAGGAAGGGAAAAACAAGGATTATAAAAAAAAAATTAAGAAAATTTTTATCTGTATTTATATACAATAGGCCAAATACTTGGGAAATTGAATTTTAAATTGAATAATGTTAATTCTGAAAGTTTAATTATATACTGCTAAGAAATTGGGGTCCTTCTGGGTCAAAATTCTCCAGGAACCTTGAATTCCTATAGAAATAAAATGGAATGGTTGTGCTAGGCAAGGAATTTTTAATTTGTTTCCTTTATCTGGTTTGCGTTTCTTTTCTTTTCTATTCTTCATATAAAGGTTAGCAGTAAAATGGAGGCAGTTACCTGTACCTATCTTCGTCATTTTGAATTGATGTGACGCAGAATGAAGTGAGTTTCACTTTCAGGTACCAGCCTTTAACATGTCCTCAGTTATTTCTCAAGTTGTCTGAAATGATTATTATAAAACATTGACTGCACACTGAGTGGATCTATATCCGAAAAGAGTGACAGAGCGCTCATCTAACGCCATTACATTTCATCATGAGGTACCTAATTCAGAAAATAGCTCATTTTCATAAGACGGTCGTAATATTTGAAATGATCGCTTAAAAAATGACTCGATAATGAATGTTATGTCAATATAAAGATATATAAAAGGATTCACAAGCATGAAAGAAATTTCTGAAAAAAATATCTTTCGCATTGACTTGGTATTTGAAAAGGGAGTGGAGTTTGCAATGGAAATTTCAGAATTCTTTTTTAACCGCCTTATGCTAACTGGTTCCCTGTGCACCACACTCGGTTGGAAACCTGATCCTTTTACTAGCGATTATACTCTGACTTATAAAGTGGATGAACTCGGGCTCAATTTTATCGATCTAACTCGACAGACAAGAACGCAGCCAAATTTTCTGCGAAAATAATTCGCCAAAAATTTAATAATACAGTTTTGGTATAAGGGCGCAAACTAAATCTAATTCGCCTTTATTGTTCATTTTTCGTACTCTTGGATAGCAAGACGTGATGATTCTCGGGTTCAGGCCCAAATCGTAGGAAATCTCGCAATCGACATTTTTTTTTTTTTTTTTGAATAAGCAGAATTTTTATTTATTGTTTCCAATCCAGAAATGATTTCAAACGAATGCGTGTTATATGAGTCGACTTCAATTTTTATATTCAAGTAATACCAAAACAATATTTTTATTTTGCTGCACCTCGAAACTTTAACTAATTGTTTGAACTCAACAAACATTTTTTTTTTATTATAATTTTGATTTTGATTATTTTTCTTTATGTCAAGATGGCAAAACTGCTGATTTTAATGCTTTCACATATTTCTATTTAATTTGATTTGGTTCATGTTTATAAAAATAGGATTTTATGCTGGAATTTTCCTTCTTCTGTAAAATTCTCCTCGATAGCAGTGCTTTGTTTTCAGAAATATGTTCTCAAAAAATTGCTTGATTTAAATAAATTGGATTCACTACGATGACGCCATCTACTTATAAATTTTAGAAAAGAACTGATTCTTAGATTCCCCAATATTTGTAAAAATGAGTAATACTGTAAAGATTAAAGAATAGAACTTAAAATAAGTCATCCATCACAATAGAGAATTCAATGACATTTTCTTAGATTTAAAAAAAACAACCGTGAAATGACTCACCTTTCGGCACTGAAAGATCCAACAACGCAGAGCGCGCTTAGACAAATGACCGAAATACCAGAAACTCTCATCCCAGTTTTGTTCTTAAGACAAAATGCACTCAGCAGGTGTCACCTCTAAACCCATGTGGATGATACCAAAGTATTAGATTGTTATTTTTTTGCAGCCAATGAATTGATTTTTCAGACTTTGTGATTTCGACCACTTTCATAAATGGCTGCGCGATGTTTATAAAGCATTCAGAGGCTTTGGGATACGGTTATCGGTTCGTCCATCGACGATGGTCAAGGTCCGGAGGTTGAGCGATAAGGAGACCACTTGCTGCGCATACTTGAGGCAACGGCAGCGTGAGAAATGGTTCGGAACAGAAAGCAAAAATGGGAGCATTTACTTGGTGAGATGTTAAGAAGAAGCAATAGGATGTTCATTATAATATTAAATTGATTGTAAATGGAGTGTTTATTTGTTCTAGGAAGCTTTTAATTATTTTAACATTTATGGAATTTTTCTTATTGGGTCTAGACTTTTGTGCTCATCTTTCATCAGTCATTCAGTTCTGGAGGATTCTTAAGAAATTTGATATTTTTTAAAGTCTCAGAAGTTTATAAAGGAAGAAGTTTAGAATATTTTACTAAGAAATTAGCTTGACATTTGGAATATCACATATTTAGAGATATTTAAGAATTTTTTGACTTTATGTTTGGACTTTTATAATTATTTAATTCTTTGGAAATACAGTTCTTGAAAGAGTTCTGAAACATTCAACGTTGTTTACGTCATAACAAGTATCTGAACATCATATATGTATATAGTAAAGTAACTATGCTGTATTTAACGAGACAGTTACATTGCCCCTAGCGATGAAATAAAATAGTTACAAAAAATGGAGGAATAAAAGAGATCGATTTAAACAACTATTTCGAGAAATGTATGCTATATCATAATAAAAGCACAGGAAAAGGTTTCATGAAGTTATATGCAAAAATGACGGAGATGTATGCGATTAAAATTAGGACTTGAAAAATGGTTTTACTATGATAGAGATTACATTTTTTAACTGGGCTTTTTGACCAATTTCCTTTCTTTTTTTTTTTAGATATAAAGAAAGTTTCTTATTTCGGCACTACGAGTGCTGTAACCTGTCTCAAGAAATTCAGTGCGTCAATTTATTATAAACAAGGAGACGCTGTTCCGAATCTAATGGGTATGAAAATACTTCACTGACCACCTTAAGTAGGCATATATAGATAATATCGTTTCCTGTGCTTGGAATATGTATGCATTCCATATGCTTGGATCATATGAATATTCACAAACAAAATTGAAGCATTTATTATTATAACTGAACGAATTTTCAATGCTATGAATTCAGTTATACTTCCTTTTCACTCAGAAACTCAGAATATATATATATATATATATATATATATATATAGTAATAAAAACCAAGTTAATAGGAAAAAAAGTATCAAAATTAAACCAAATAAAATTTTATTGTTATTTTATGATATTGTAATTTTGTTTATTAGTGGTCGCATTCTTCTAATTTATTGTTGTCTTTTCTTTTCTGTAAAAATAGTGTATCTCTTAGGCCTAATTTCAGGGGATTTTCAGGTCATGAGGAATCAATAGTTGGACTTTTTAGTCTGTATTGATCACAGAAAAAACCCCCCTTTTTTAAAAAATCCCTGCCTGAGTGTGACCTTGAGAAAGTCTTCAGGCCGGATTCTTATTTTATTTGGTTTCATTTTCATACTTTTTTCCCTATTAACTTGGTTTTTATTACTATGGTTTTGATTCGTCTGTGTTTTAGTAATAGCTGCATTTGAGCTCTCTAAATACATTGGTGCTTTTTCTGTTCTTTTTTTAGTTTTTAGTTTGAATCAAAAATAATTTTTTAGTTGCGATTCCGAAATAATTTAGTTTTGTTTCCAAAATATTTTTAATTTTAGATTGTTTTAATTATAGATTTTAATTACCCAATGCTAACATTTTTGGTTACTTACATAAATCTTTTGAAAGAATCTGCACTATCTGCTCTATACTTCTGAATATAACTGTGAAATGAATATGTTCATCAAACGTTAAGAAATTTTTGATATCAAATAAGTTCGTTTTTGTTATATTTCTTCAAGCAATTTCACTGATCATCTCTAAATCGTTTTCTTTATACTTCTTTTATACGTTTATACTTTTCTTTATTTATTTTATACTTCCACTAATATAAAATTCATTTAGGACCAAGAAATGAATAGTTTAAAATAATCGGTCGAAAACAGGTTTAAAAAAACTACTTAAAAAACGATGTACTTAAAACTATAAGCAAATACAAAAAAAATATATAACTAACATAAATACAATTTAATTACAAAAGCATGCAATTAACCTAAAAATAATTTAAATCATTGAAAACAGGTTAAAAAAAACTACTTAAAAAATGATGTACTTAAAACTATAAGCATATACAAAAAATATATAATTAACATAAATACAATTTACTTACAAAAGCATGCAATTAACCTAAAAATAATTTAAATCATCCGTTGATAATGGTTGTCATGTCAACAGTCAGAACACAATGCGCATGCGTGAATTTTCTTCGCCAGTTACGGTAACGCAAATGCGTGAATTTTTCTACGCCAGTTGGGGTAACGCTATGCAGATTATACATTTTTAATTTCCTTTATTCTGTGTTATTTTAATTCAAAAGTACTTCAGAAGGAATCTGAAACATGGATTAATTAACAATGTTTAATTTTACATGTATAAAACATTAAGAAAATAAACAGAATCGTTTGAAATAATCCGCCGAAAAATGTTAACCCTAGCCTTATTACTGTTGGGAGAAAAAAAAAACTGAAGCCTTACTCGTTTGGCGGTGGGGGAAATGGAAGATTTTTTTGGCGGAAAAGTTGGCGGTGGGGAAATGGAAGATTTTTTTGGCGGGAAAGTTAGTTTTTAATTAATAATTAAAATTCTAATTGAAATTTCAAAAAAAGGGACCCCAGGTGCATATTCCCGACCTCTAAGGTATACATGTACCAAATTTGATAGCTGTATGTCAAATGACCTGGCCTGTAGAGCGAAAACACACACACACACACAATGAGCTTTATTATAAGTATATAGATATATAGATATATATAATATTGAAATAGCCCCTAAATATTCTTTTACATATATCTCCGCTTATTTTGAACTGATTTGTCTAAAATTTGGTATCTGGGTATTTATCTAGAAATGTGTTCTTTACATGAATGCATATTTTTAAAGATCGCCTATTTCCCAATAGAGCAATATATTTTACCTGAATTCAGCTACTATGAGTATCCAGATACCTTTTGAACAGACTACACATTTATACTTACGTAACAAACTCAACGTCAAATTCTTAACATTCTGAGATGGTTTGACTGATACAGTATATTTTTAAAATGCATAAATAATAAATCAGGCTAATGAATATAAGGCCTCATTTTTAAGAGTGAAATATCATACTCATAATATATTATAATACACTCATGGAAAAAGTGTTCAAAGGAGTAAAAGTGGCACCGAAAAATGAAAAATAAACAACAACAAAAAAATGCACAGACTGTCTCCAAAGCAGAAGACGAGATATGAAAAGTAATAGCCTCATATAAGAAGAAAAGGGGGGAAAGACATGCCTTCTGCAGCACTGGCACTTTTTTTTTCAGTAGGTGAAATATTTTAAATTAAAAACGCTTATTATTTTAATAAAAGTTTAAATGAAGAATTTTTATTAAGGGGACAGTGGACTTTGAAATAAGCAAAAGTGGAAGAAAACGTACCATTTTATTTTTATCGTTTCATATATGTTTATATTCTAACTAAAAGAGTGCTATAAAATGTATTGTTCAGTAAAATAAATATTTGGCTAGGAGGAAAAAAAGTACATCTTAATGACTTTTCTCAAAATTGTTTCAATATTCTAAATTTATACATCTTTGAAATGTTCTAGGTGTCTTCATTTTTGAAGAAATGAAATGAAATTGATAATGAAGATTTTGGTTAAACAGTAAAATAAAATAGGGTATGCATTTTGTGGTTCGAATTTTTTAGCTAGCTAAAAGTCAATTTTAGTTCAGAAAATATATATATATATATATATATATATATATATATATATATATATATATATATATATATATATATATATAATTCCTATGAGAATTCAGCAAGAGTGCATAAAAATATTTCTAAAAAGTTAGCATTGAATTGCTAACAAAATTGTTATTGTTACAAAATCACTCATAGTTTTGTTACAAATAAATTTACGTTGGGTCATAAGAAAAAAATAATAGTGGAAAATGAAAAATTCAACCGCCTCGAATATTTTGAAATTTTTAAAAATGACATATATTTTAAATTGTTTTTTTAAATATATATAATTTAAATGTTTCGTTTCAAAATGTCTTTTAAAGGAATTTTGATGCATTTATATTTTATATATTTATTTCATATTTCAGTATATTTATTTCACGTATTTATATTTTAATACATATGCATAAAAAATTCTATAACCCTAAATGAATCATTCCTCAAAGTGTCCGCTGCTCCCTTCAGGAGTCAATCAGATGATGTATTTTAATCGGACAGAAGCGAAATTCTTCAACTAGTCTCCATCGAGTGCGAAGTGATCGGCTTCCCGCAGATGCAATTCGGAAACAAAAACGATGCAATTGAAATGAGAAGGAATCAAATTTGGAAATGAAACGATGGTGTCTTTTTTTATGTAAATACGTTAAAATTTACACTGTTCATGGACCTTCTGATGACTTCCGAATCATCTCACTGAAACATCCAATCCTCAAGAACGTCAATAGACGTGAGACGCCGGGAGAGTCTTCTTCAATTGTACTGCATTTGACGTCACCTGAGATTTCCAGCATGCCCCTTCGAATTCAGCATGTCGATTTTGATTGTGATTAATGATGTTGGATTCAGTGTTATTTATCTAAAGAACTCCAAATGAGAATCGACTGACAGTGACAGTATTCATTTTATAACTACTCTCCGGAAACCAGTCAGTGTTTGCTTTAATGGTCACTTCGAGGAAACTTTATCAGTCCCTTCCCCGTGTCATCACTCAATTTTTTATCAAACGATTCCCCGTGAGGCCCATTGAATGGCCTAAAATAATAAAATACTGAATTGTGTAAATCAATTAATTTTGATGGCAGAAAGGTGAACTTTTTTGTTTAACATCTTAATCAGTCGAGACTATATTATCAATTGTAAGGAATAGAACTGAAATAAAAATTTAGATTTCACAGCAGTGCAGTTGATTGAAACGAGTTGATGCATTTTTTTCAATTAAACATATATACCTATCTCCAACAATTTAGAAATCATGCCTATCTCTCATTGTTGATTGGAAGCCATGATTGGAAGGAGCACCGGAAAGGAAACCGAAAAAATACAATGCGTGGGGCGATTAATCTTTGTTACGCAACTGTAGGAGTCTTTTAACTGGCAATAATTCATGAGAAAAATGCTCTCCAACTCTCCAGAAAAATCTCAACGCAATACTTTCTGAGTTGTCCTTTCTTTATAATGAAAATCAGATGGCAGAGAATCATCCACATTTATTGGCAACCATCCATTTTACTGTGGACTAAAATTCGACTTTTTATTTAAAGGTTTGCCACCTTTCCGTGGAGGTGATGCTTGTATTTTAGAATTCGAATAGACTTTTCTCCTCGTTTATCTTCACTTAAGTGGAACGAACACATGAAAGTCATTGTTGTTTTATCTCCTCGCTCATAAAACTATACTGTGGCGTGGAAACCTTTATGACATAACAGTTTATTGGTTCGTTGCCGAACTGTTATTCGCCATTTTTGTTAGCACCTCTAATGACATTTTTATTATAAAAAATAATCTTTATGTCTCTTTTTGCCTGTCTCTCCTCTCCATTGCTTCAAGGTTTACGAGCGCTTGATAGAGACTGCAACAACCGTTTGTTTCGAAGTCAAGCAGCAAGACTGCTAAAGAATTTGACGGCGGGATAGGAATTTCACAACTTCCACCACAGTATGAGGGAAGGGATGACTTGTTAATTCACAAACTGGATGGAAATAACATAATACAAATGAAGAAAATGGGTATCTAATTTCGGCCTACTTGCATACTTAAACATCAATTTATGAATTTTTATTTCATTGGAGAGAACACCTCATTAATTAATTTGAATATTTTTAAAGTTTTCATTTAAAAAGAATCTTTCCCAAAATATGGTATACAATACAATACAAAAAAAATTTTTTTAGCCGAATTTACAAACAATTGCAGTACCACTTCAGTAGAGTAAAATAAGAAATTTTGTTCATAAACATAATTCAAAATATAATGAAATTTTTCAATGTGAAATTTAGCCTTTAATTCCGTAATTTTAGTAAAAAAAAATAGGTGTTTCTATGGAATAATTTTAAACAAAAATGTTTTGAACAGAGATATTTTTATACCAGGCCATTAGAAATGAAATCTCAAAATCACTGAACAATCTGTTGTGCGATTCCAAGGTGTGTTTTTTTTGGGGGGGGAGGAGAGGGAGGCAGAAATATCATCTTAACTGTCTGAGCATATGACAATGAATAAGGAGTTCAAATCAGAAAAAAAATTATTAAGAATTTATTACTCTAGTCATTTCAGTTAGGGGTCGAGTATATCTATTCAAAGATTTTCCTCTACCGCAAGTTGAAATGTAGTTTTTAGGTATGAAAAAAGTTAAATTAAAATGAGGTATTTATTGAATTTTTCTTCGTTTATTCAAAAATCAAGCATTCCGTTTTTAAAATGGTCTGCATAAAAGTGGTAGAGCATGCGAGTCTCTATAAGTAATTGCATACTTTGCTGCAGAAGTAAAATTCTGGTTCTTATTAAAGTTCCATTGTCTTTTCAATTTTCAAATAAAAAAAACTTTTTCTATTACAATTTAAATGAAATTATTTAAATAAAAAATGCCTACAGAAATATTTATTTTATATGCAAATACCATGTTGAAGCACCAATACCAAAGAGCTAGTAAGGGGCGGGGGTGAATTTCGAGACGACACTTTAGCTGCTTTCTATTTAATTCACTACATTTAAAATTATGAGATCCATACTAAAATATCTTGGATGTAACTTCTAAACGAGACATTGAATCTATGAAATATGCTGAAGCAGTACCAGATACAGTTAACAAATTTTCGACTTGAATCGGAAAAAGGAGAAGGGAATATATGAAATTCTGATACATGAAATTTGCATTCGCTAGATATTTCAAACAGATATTAAGTGTATACCAAAAAATATCAGTACATATGAAAAAATATAAGAAAACATTTTCCTGTCTTTGGAAATTCAAATCCAAAATGAAAATCCGTAATAAAGAAATTCCCATGAAGTAGCTTTACACGGAATGACTCTTCTGAAGTAACCAACATTGAGCAACAGGATTACTTTGCATATCAATTAGCATCTTACTTATTTTAACACTTTAATGAATATAATGAGAGAAAATGTACTACATATTTGTTTTTATCGCTTATTTGCCCCAAGAACTACAGATTCATTACGTTCTTGATGACAGATTCTTTTAGCCCCGCGTAATTTAAAATCAGTTGTAGGACTTTTCCAGTCATTCTGGAAGTACATAGTATGCATAAAAAATATAATAATTAAATATCTACACTAGTTGACAGTCGCCATGGATGGATCACAAATGGTTATAAGGCGCATAAAAAATAAGCTTGGTTAGATGCAAAGTAAAATAAAACAATTTCAGAATACTAGGACATTACAAAAACGATCATTTATTGTGTTCTGAAATCTTGAGTTTGAAATGTGTCCAAGCTACAAAATGGTCATTTTTGAACCATTTAAAAATTTTTAAAAATAGGAATTTTACATTTTAATGATATTTAATTTTCAAGACTAGCATATTTTTGCTTCAAAATGAATGGGAACATCTCGCATTCTGAAATATTTTTTATATAAATTTATGAATCTCTAAACAAGATTTAGAAATGATGGTGTTATAGTATTATGAGATATAGCCATTAAAAAATATATTTTATGGTGATGACACTACCGTGCTATACTTGTTTCAAATTCGCATTTTTTTTCAGCATCTTTCTTCGTTTTCAAGACAGATATCTTAACAACGAACTTTGCCTCCAGATGATGCTATAAGCAATTTACAATGTAGCGCTTAGCGACTTTTCTATACATGGACACCACTTTTATGAGTATAGTTGTAGGAGTTCTGAAATGAAAGTAGAAAGCCCACGATTTAAGAGGGAACATTGTTTATATGCATGCAGATCTTTACGGTTAATCAAAATCTTAGTTAAAGTTAAGATTTACTTAGTTACTATTTGAAACTCTATCTTAGGAAAGAATTCATCAATACTTTGCTTCTTTTGTTTGTTTATTAAATTTGAAATTGAAAAATAATGAACAGACAAGCGCAATTACACCTATCAAAAAGTAATAATTTCAAACGTTTATGAAAGAACCTGAGACGGTTCGATTATTTTACCTTTTCTCTCAAGTTCTAATTGAAACCAGTCTCACTGACTTGCATTAACAGATTATGAAATTCTTATGATTCGTAGCACAATAAAAAAAAACGAATATGAATTTTAAGCATCCATTTTTCTATCCTCTCCCCGCTCCCCCAAAAAAGATTTAAAAAAAAAATTGCGATGACAAAACATTATGTCCAAATTTACCAAGTTTCATTTATATAATAAATTGTGAATGCAGAGAGATGTGCATTTCAAGGATGAGAAGGCGCCGCATGAGTATTCTATTTCTCTTGTTGGTTAATGGTCTTGTCTCTGATGAAAGGACGTATTTCTTTGAGAGAGTTCCCAGCATCAGACGCCCTTAGTTCTGTCGATTATGCGTTTCGCAGTACCCGTCCTGTTATTCATGGTGGTTCGATCATTCAAACGTACTATATATCCTAAAACTAGGTCATTATGATCCAAGAAGTTGCCTTTTATAGCTGATGCGACTCACTACACTCTAATACGCATATAGATGACCGAACCGTTGATAGATTCGATTCAAAATTGATGCAAATCAACAGTACTGGCTAAATGCTATCTTCTTAGTTCTTTCCGTTTGCAAGTTACCATGTGCACGTGAAAGATCCTATAAAATGGTCGATTCTCTGGTACATTAAAAGAAAGGTCCACAAGATTAATATTCGATAAATGCGGACAATCTTCGGACAATGCGGAATTTTGTTACGTGTGAAGGAAGTGATGCAATAAGTTTATTTAAAATGAAAGCGGTAACTTTTAACTCTCTTTGCGGGGGGATTACGAGAATCCACAGCTCCACGTGTGAGGCCGAGATTGGTATTTCCTAGTCCTGTAATCAGATATTTTGCCTCTTTTCGGGGAAGATTTGGATTTTTAAAGCAGCTCCCATTTGCTCTGGAGTTCTTGTTTTGACACGTAGTGTCTTTAAGTTTGCGATCGCGGTAGGCAGAGACACGTTAAGATTTTTCTATTCTTGCATTCTGTAAAGCCATACTGACCCTGAAAGCAAGATCTTTTTTGCAGAGTTGTGGCAATGTTGAGTTTCTGCCCGATTTGAATGACCATTAAAAATTGGACGGGAAACACGGCATTAAATTTCCCTGATGATTACTTTCAAGCATACTCAAATGATGTCTTCCTATACAAAACTGAGGAGAGAAAGGAGGCTTACAGGCAGATTCTATATGTTTGTTAAAAAGGTAGTTTTTGCACGGATTTGATTAAAATACTAATTGAGCTAACTCAGCTGAGGGTTCATCTTCTGGCAGAGAAAACATTTATGAAGCAGGCTATTTCTGGGGCATTTAACGGAATGTCTAGATAAATGTGTGGATGCGAATTGAGTTATTTTAGGAATTTCTATTTTTGTAATAGAATCCTTACCGCAAGTTGCAAGGAAGCATATTTTTTATTTAGAAATCCAAGAAACTTTTCGAATGTGAGAAAACGCTCATAGGCCATTTTCTTGGGCCCAAGTTTGATGGGTTCCTGAGTCGAGTTTTTCGAATAGAATGTAAAATAACTAAAGGTATCTGATAATGACTTTTTCGTCTGGGGATTTTAGATCTCTAATCATGTCATCTTATCCGTCGGCAATGTTGTGTTAGATGCGTTAATTGAATAATATTCGGCTGATTCATAAATTTTTAATTAAAAATGTGAAAATCTGCTTTTTTTAATCATAACAATCCATTTATCTTGCCTTGCTTCAGTGTAACTAGAATCTGAAATTGGTATCTCTTGGTATGTACTGCAGCTGATTCATTAGCCAGAAAGTCACAGAGATAATGGATACTGGAAAGAGTTTTTTCGGGTGATACACATGAACGAGAGCAGTCATTGTGCTCACCTCTGATTCAATACTAACTCTAAGTAACTTAAAATTACAAAATAGTAGCTCCTCGAAAGTGACTTCATTTTATAAAAATGCTGAACAGATAATAATCATTGATAACGCACATTACACATTGGCTTATAAAGATGGGTATGGGGCATAGTACCGATAAATCAATATTTAATTTCAAATTTTCATTTAATTTTATAAGTTTAATCACAAATAAATCTTGTTTTTGAATAATATTCATTTAGAATGAATGATAAACTTTTTCCGCTGAATAAAAAGCGGTAGCGTCTCTAATTAGTTTATTTTGTTAAATGAAAAAAAAATATTTAAAATTAGTTATTATCGGCTGTTATTATTTTAAGGCTAGATATCAACTTTTAAACCTGTCGTTCTTACCATTATTTAAGTTGATTTGTAAAGACGGAATGTTGCAATTCCTTTTCCTCCCTCTTCTTGAAACATTAAGTTTCTTTGGCTTTGCACGTTTATATGTTCCCAGTGTCAATACAATATTTTAATATTCATTTAGTCTAATAATTAATCAATTTAATTTTTGACTCCATATGAATAACGACACCTGTTAATAAATTTGTGATAAGGGATTTTAAGATTCCGTAGAATTTCCAATAATGAATTACAAAATATGTGCAAAACTGAGAAGTGGAAAATAATAAAGTTATGTTTTTAAGAAAGGTAACATTTCTGATATTCTGAAACATAACAGATATTCTAACAGGTAACATAACAGATATTCTAAAAAAAAATTATTAGAATACCTGTGTATCTATATTCTAAAATTGTTTTTAGAATATAGATACACACATACGCATACGTTTGTCAAAATTATATTATATGAATACAAATTGTGTAATACTGAAAAAAAACTATGATGAAATTCAATTTTTTTTATATCTATCTTCTTGAAAAATTCTCATATTTAAAATATGTTTTTAAAGCATTTTATTATTTCATTACCTGTTTCATTTAAAATATCACACCAAATTCTGCGGAATCCGTAACTTTCTTGTAGCAATTATTTTTTTATTAATGCGTTTCCTTTCAAAGAAAATGTCAACATGCATTTTTAACGAAACACATCACAGCATTCAAGATCTGCTAAAACATTCCAAGTTAATTAACAGAAATGACGCACTTGATGGCAGTATTTTCTAAAGGGTATTCATCAAATTTAGAAAGAGATGTTCCGTTTCTCATTATGCAAAGAGCTGGTACATTATTTCTTATTCCATAAATTGAGCTTTATGAATATCAGTTTTATGATGATTATTACGATAGTATCATATTAGTATCTTAAACACTTTTGTGAAAAAAAAATTTATAAGTCTGTTAGATATTTATTTTGTATATGATTTTCTTTTCGTGTGTTTATAATATAGCTTTCTTGCAAATGTTGTACAGTTTTTGTTTTTTTAACGATAATGTTTATTGACTGGCATGCTATCTGTAAATTTCGTAATGCGTCATGCAACATGTATGCATAAATTTATATCAAACTCTAACTCTAATCATGAGGCGTAATTTCCCCCCGTAAACCTATACTAGAACTTTTTTCATTATACTTGGAAAATAGCTGAACTAAAAACATATTACAGAATTTAAAGCTTTTTTTTATCACATGTATTGCTATTTATATCTCAGATTTTTTTCCATTTTAATATTCGTTTATTAATGCATTGTTAATTAATTTATTAACATTCAGTCTGTTATTTATTAATTTTATGATTTATTATTTTATTTTACTATTTTAATTTATTTATTTACTTTATTATTTATTATTTTAATTAATTATTTATTAATTTTTAACGTTTTAACATATTATTTGATGATTGGATAATATGTAACATTTCTATTTATTGTTCATAAATATTTAATATATTAATTTATTATTTGCTAGATGGTTTCCACTTACAAAATTATTATAGATATATTTTAGTTATTGTAATAATTCATACACACGTAGTCATTTCATTCATTGAAAATATTATAAGCTTTCACATTCATTGAAAATATTATAAGCTTCACATTCATTGAAAATATTATAAGTTCGAGTACCCAGCGCATGCAATTTATATCAGCATCAATAATTTGATACACGAAATGATTACGTATTCAAATTTCAAATGCTAGTAACACAAATGTTCAGAGTGTATTTTCTTTGCAGAATGGCATAATCAAATTTGAAAAACAGTTTTTGACAAATGTTCTGTAACATACCTTTGCCAATGTCAGTCATCTGCTACTAAGATGCAAGCAGTGATGATCCTTTGTCATCAGAAGCAATTAAATACATCAGTGAATTCCTGCCTTATTTGAGAGACAGAACAGAGTCATAAACTCATAAAAATATTTTGGAAATGTATACAAGATTGCATGGATGCGTCGATTATGATGTGCACAATGCAAAATTTCTTCAATTAAAATCCCTTTTGTTCCGATTTCAGAAGGTAAGGTTGAATGAGACAAGGTGAAATCCCTATTTTACAACATTACAAATTTCTACTGTTTGAACATTTTTGCTACTGCGACCTTCTTGTTTTATGTTACCGTGATATATCGATTAAAATTATTCTTTAAACCACAGTATAAAACTTCTTTGAAACAGTAGCTTATTCATAAACATCGAACGACGAATGGCCGGTTCCTTATCTCTTAAGGGTAAGAGACCTTTATATACCGGTATAGATATTTATACAGATATATAAGATCAACTAAGCGAATTTTTTTTCCAGATGATCTTTCACCTTTTCATGATCACAAATTCCGGTTCATTGAAATGACTGGTAATATTTTTCATATCACCATACATGTTCATATCATATCATCATTTGCTAGTTCAACAAAGTCACTGTTTGGTATTTTTCCCTTTGGTGTTCTTTCGTTGTCACTTTTTTTTGCTTCAGTTGGAGATTCCACTTTTCATCTAACGTCTCAACACATCTTTTTCAAATGTCTGCTGGATGCATGATATGTGAAAAGGGAACTTGGCTGGCAATCGGTGATATTATTGATTCGATCCGTTGAGATGCAGTTGATATGACTTACGTCTTTGTACATTAACTTTTGTTTGTAAAATGGGAAGATAGTGATATTTAAGCAGGATAAAGGCATTCAATTAAAAATTACTTTCCGTAATACATTAAGAAAAACAATTGAAATGATTGGAAAAAATCAGTAGTACTCCGGCATCTTGACAATAGCTTGATTAAAATTAGAAATGAAAAAATCGTTTAATGAAAGAAAAAGTTTCATTTATTCCTCTCCAAAATTTTTTTATTCGAGATTTTAGTTAAAATTGATTTATGTAGGTCTATTTGGAGATTCCATTAGTGATCAGTCACCATGTGATTATTTTATCTGTCCTCCACCTCCTTTGTTCTGGCGAAATCGCTATGTTATTTTTCATTCGTTTCGCCAAGCATTCGAGGGAAACGGTTTGAATGGATGGATGTGGATCACAATCATTAAATTAAAAGAAATTTTCCTTAAAATTTCTTGCAAAACATTTTAATTCATTAAAAAAATTCAACAACACTCCTGTAACCCTAGAAATTGATTGATCAAAACTTAGAAAGGAGAAGGTTCTAATAAAAAGCAAAGACACAGTTCTTCACTATTACCACTCTGATTTTCATGAAAACGATCTAAATGACTCTGAATGTTGCGGAGAACTAAAGTCTCGTCAAGGTTTCTGAGATTGTTGTTAATTAAATCAGCAGTGTGATTCACGAGGAAATTCTTGACACCAAGGACGAAGGAGATCTCAATATTTCACTTGTGGAATCGCTTAAAAGTAAGTCATCAAAAATTTTATATTTAAGTTTTTATCGTCTATTTATTTCAAGCATTTTTCGTCTTTCGCAAGCAAACTAAGAACTAACCTCTTTCAGGAAACTGTTTCATTAACCGTTGTTTTATATGCAGTGGTATCAAGATGGGTCTATCTCTTCTAACTAAGGATTCACGAATGACTTTTCTTTCTCCAGCAATTGTGATTCCTCTGGTAGGCCACCGTTTCCTTATCCAATAGTATTCATTGCACTGCTTTCTCCTACGTACGAGAAATAAAGATATTTTATGTCACCAAGAAAACAGTTAAGGATTCTTCAGTCCACAGCGTCATCAATCAATGTATGCAAAATTTAATTTTCTCCATTGCATCATATTATTTTTCATCACACGACTTTCTGAGTAAGAACAAAAACTAATATTTTTTTCATATGTTTCTTTTGTTTTAGAAGTAACTTGCTCTTTAATGCTTAAAATATTTTATAATGTAGTTGAACTGAATCGAAGGAAATAAATCTAATAGAATTTTTTTTATCTTATTTTATGCCCTCTTACCAAGTATAGTGAAAATAAGTTGAAAAATTCCAAGCATCAAAAAAGAATTTTCCTTTTTGTTGACTTAAAATATCATTACTTCTTAGTTTAAATTTTTTATGTGATATCTAGAATACAGAAAATAAATTTAGCTTGATTTCATTTTCTTGTAATAATTTTTATGACTCATATTAAGTATCTTTGTGTAAAGTATAACGCACACGAGCGGTTAACTGCCCTCAGGGATCAACAGAATAAGGGATAATCTGACATCACACTATCTTAATGATACTTTTGATAGAAAAGATGACCCTTTAGAAGATATGAAAAATAAATTAAAACGAAAGAAATGCTTTAAATTTTTTTACTTTTTTGTCCTCTATTTATTTTTCCAGGTCTCTCTTCAGCAATGCGTAAGATTGATGCAAGACTTTTACAAAATCTCAAAATTTGTTTCTGCTTTCTTAAATTGTGTTTGTGGTTAACCGCAAGTGTGACACCGCTTCTGTTCTGTTCACTGAAAAGCACCTTGAAGGAAACTTCATATTCCTCAGAATTGTTTGCTCCTGTTCTAAATAAATGAGATTGCTCGCCACAGGTGGTGTTGTTCTAAGGCAAGTTTGATGTAAATTCGAAGAAAATATTTTCTTTTATTACGAAAGTCATCAAGCGCGTTATGAAATCTATGCCATAAAATAATACCTTTAAACAAAAATTATTTTTTTCCAAATGCTCTAGAGCATTTTGAAAAGGCTTTTTTTTTAAAAAAAAAATAACTTTTTTTCTCTATTCAACGGAGGAGCATTGTGGTGCGGCAACTTACCCGATATTTTCAGAGTATAAATAAAATCAACTCATTTGCCATTTTATTTTTACAAAGCCATTCAATCCAACTTTAATGTAATGCAATTTCTTCTGGAGCTTTCAATCTTCACAGAGCGCGTGTGAAAAAAAAAAAAAAAAAAAAAAAACGTTGAGCAAAGAAAGTTAAGAAGAAAGAAAAAGGAAAAAACCTCTTCTCCTGCTCCCACTTGCACTATCAAAAGCTCATCAGCTTCTTCAATATTTTTTGTTAAAATTACAATTAAAAAGATGTCAGAAGTAGGAATCAAAATTATTTTCTGCTGCCGGAAAATGCTTCGCTTAAAATTTGAAAATAAATCAGAACATGTGGGATGATTCTTGATAAAAAAAATGAATTAAAAATACTATGCAAAAAATAATTATGGTCGGTAAACAGGGAAATAACATCCTTACATGCGTATACATTAATCTTTATATTGCTGCCTATTTATATTGTTCAACCTCAGTTGCTTCATTGAAGGAAATATAATTAAGAAAATTAATTTTCCTTTTCTAAATAAAAACAACAAAAAAATGAGTGAATTTTTCGTGAACAATATCTTTGTTGAAACTTAGCTATGTCAAGCCTAAAATACAATTATTTTGAAGTGGCAATTGAATTATTTTAAATTAGTTTGAAAAGGAAAAATAGAAACCAACATGCCGACAAGCATTACTATGCGATGCAATGAAAGATATCGCAATCCCACGTTGGATAGCAGAGGGAAATATTGACCTCTCCCGAAAGCCGCGAGGTTTCGGTTGAAATCAACGCGTCTCTATTCCAACATTAAATACCTAAACAATCGAAGAAACATCAGCTTACAATTTGGAATAAGAAGAATATTCAAATTAAGATTATTTAAATTCAAAAATATCAATTGTAATCATAAGTGACAAAATAGCTTACCATGGTCATTTGAAAATTGATTATTATGGTAGGCATTTTGGAGATGATAAAGTGCATTTCATGGTTTTACTGAATATAAAAATGGGAAAATAATAGCTACCAATTAACTGCCATAGAAAGTTGATTGTCATTAGTTGGAAAAAAATGACGGGGCAAAGTAGCCACTGCCCATTTAAATGAAAGGGAGTCATAAAAAAAAGGATTTACTTATTTTTCATGAGCAAAGTGAGTTTTAAAGTATTAAGCGATACATGATTAAAAGTTGTCATTTCCGCTTTTCACGAATGACACAACTGACAATAGTATTGAAAATTAGATGCATTTAAAAAGAAAATTCTCTCGCCTCCATGTTAAATAAAATCCTTTTTTTTTTGTTCGTTATTTCCACCTGCCAACACCGGAATCATCCTATACTTAACTCTGTAATGTCCTTCAGTCAAACTAGTTTAAACTAGCTCTATTCTTTAAAATTTTTCATGAATTTTCTATAAATCTTCAGCAGCTACCGTAAAAGTTATTACCAAGAGCCATTTACAGGTATGCTTCCGAATGAATGTTGCATTACCAAATGTATCGCAATAGACAGTTGCTTCCAAACTTGTTCAATGTCAATATTCAGACCTGTGAAAAGTTATGACTGCATGTGTACAGGTATATTATCATTCCAAGAATACTCACCGTAAAACTCAGGGAAGCGAATCAGATTCCTTCATCTATCCTTTTCTCACCTCCCGCCACAAAGATACAACCTCACAACCTGCGGCGTTATTTTTTATTGCAACTGTAATGAGGTAGTCTTATCGACAATAGTCAACATTGATTTTGAAGCCCCGCCTCGCACTGGAGGTTGGAGATATCCTACACTGAGCGCCAGTTGTGACATCCTCTTCACTAATCGCATCCTGGGCTTGTCATTAACGATGCGTATCGGGCAATATCTTTGCGACTATTCTGCAATATAAAACTAGAATTTACCGCATTGACTGTGCTTTCTTTTTTCTGACGACATCCAGAGAGGGGCTGTTTTGGTGGAGATCAACAAGTGAGGTTCTTTCCTGTCATCTGGACTGAGCCTGATGTATGGTTTGAAGAATTTAATCCCAACAACTAGGTTATGGGCACATATTTTGAGGAGAAATCGTTTTATGTTCCGTGAACCTATATTTGCCTCCAAGATTTTATGTTTCTATCGCTCTTATTTAAAGGTCATTTAGTTCATTGTTTGTAAAATACGTCTGAGAGAGAAAAAATTCGAAGGAAACCGTCTAACCGAATAGAGAAAGAGGCAGAAAGATTGTCAGCAGCTGCAGTTCAACAGACAAAATGGAAAACAGAAAAAACAGCAACGGTAAGATTATTTTTTTATATTCTCTACTTATATGGCATAGATAATGGCCCTTTGGATTTCCGGCGCAAAAAAAAAAAACACGTTTATTTTTTAATGCAAGAAAAGAGAAAATTTAATATTTACTCCTAACGAAACTATTCATCGTATTTGTAATACGATGCGTGGAGAAATGCGGTAGAAAGTTTTTAATGGTTTGGTAAGTGTTATTTCTCAACAAAGAAAAAAAAATCAGGTTGAATCGTTTTTTCCACAACTGAAAATATTATATTTACACTTGACAAACAAAAACCGTTGCAAAACGATAAAAATAAATGCGATCAGAATTATTCGTTGTCAAAGCATTACAAATGCTTTAACATTCAACATGTCATTTTTCATACTGAAATTTGTTGTTATAATTACCTAGTATATACTTTTAAAATATAAAGCTATAATACCTTATTGGGTTTTTTTTTAAATATTTTTGTTTGGCTTGGAAATACTAGATTTTAAATTGAACTAGACTTCATAATCGCATAACATATTTAATTTATGTACGGCAGCTCTACCTTTGGCAATCGGACATAAGTTAATCTACTTCAGGGATCTTAATGAGAATAGAAAAAGGAAAATGATAGTTCTGTTTTAAATTTCTGAATTGAAGAAAATTGTACTTTTATTATTGTTTAAATGATTTCTTGCCATATTCTAAAAGCACAATCATATAAAATATGAAATAATAAATCTAACAAAATCTTTTTCCAGATTTAACAGAATAAAAAGTGTTAAAATTGCAGAGATAATTTTTAAATTTTTTAGTTTATCAAAAAATTTCAAAATTTAACAACTGTTTTTTTTAAAAAGCATCAAAATTTAATTTTCCCCTAAATTATCAATAACATTTTTAAAAGAAACACACAAAATTTAATTATAAATTGTATGTCTTGAAAACTCGGTGGAAAATAAATAAAATGATTTAAAATGTTTGCAATATTTTTATTAAATATAAAAGATAAAAGTAATATTTTCTATGGATACTTCCATTAATTGTACAACTTCTTTTAGTCGAAAAGGAATAAATATTTACGATCTCGTATAAATCACTTTTGCCCTAAATAAAAACTCAAAGCTTCAAAGCCGTTTTGTTTTCTAAGATTTTATCCCATCGTTAGACACAGTATTTCTTGCTTCATATCTCAGATCACATGCTGATTTTTTAAAGCTAGACTTACTCAATCTATGTGTGTTTTTTTTTGTAATTAAATGCCCAAAGTATATTTATTTTTTGTATAAATTATAATATTTCCCCAATACTGCAAAGACGGGACGTCCCATCCTCTCGTGGTTATAATGAAACGAGAAAGAAAAATATCCCGGCATGAGTCGCACAGATTGGATCGAAAGATTCGCCTTGTCTAAAAAAAGATTCGTATTCTATGTGAGATATTAAAATAATATATAATTTGTAGTATAGAAATAGAAAAGTTAAAAAATGAAAAAAAAAAAGTTATATATATATATCTCGGAACGGCGATCGAAATGATCAAAAATACATTTTCCGGGTATTGGCATTGGATGACTCCAAATGTCATTTCGCTTATCTCCATCTCGAAGCTGTCTGAAGAGGACTCAAAACTCTTCCCCAATCATTGCAAGCAGGATGTCAAAAGGATCGCCTGCTTCTACCCATCGGCTCCAATTTGTAAACACAATCATTTGATTGTGATCAATCATTGCCATCGATTACTTTTGTCAAAAATATCTCAGTTAAATACTCAGAAGGAATAATGGGTTCGATTTTTTTTTAAAAAATTCTGCAAATCAAAAAATTTTGACGGAATGCATTTCAGTTGAGTAAACTGACATTTCAGTAATAGTATTCTTCAAAAATACTGCATAGTCTAGGAAATATGTAAGTAGCATACTTCTTTCTGTTTTTCTAAATATAGATAGCTTTGCCCTTGAAAACTGACAGATGTATTTTTCTTCCAGTCATGGATACTCATATATATCGAACAAGCATAAGAAAGCGATAAAATCTCCAACCATAAAATAGTAGTGCATGATATGAAAACAAAAACATATATACACTGTTGTATTTGTCGCCACTCGAAGAAAGAAAGTAATAAATGACTCATCAGAAATTTTTATTCGTTCAACTAACTCTACTTTATACACAAAGTTATTAGATTTGCTGACAATGTTTTAATTTCATTTCCTTGAACTTTTCAAAATAGGTCAACCACCTTATTTTGTTTCAACCAACAAATGGGGAAAAAAATCAGAATGTTTAGTATCCGAAAAATGAGCCATTAATCACAATTCATATGCATAACTAAACAGAAAATTTGAGTTCCATTCTAGAAGGCCATGTAAACGGACGTATTGATCCTTAAATCTTCCTTCTGGTGTGGTGCTGAAGATGCAGGCTAAAAAGCCGCACTTTTCATCTGATCATTATCAGAATGGTGAGGTCTCGCCAAAAGAGCCTTGGTGTAGCTTCAAATTGGAATATAGGAAGGCTGCATGGAAGAAAATGAAGATAACAATCACAATTTCTCCTCCAAAGAACACACTAAATGTGCAAATTTTTGAGTAGATTTTTAAAAATTTAATAATACCTTCTATTTTTTTTTCGTCTTATATTATGCAATGTTAATTAATTACAATTAAAATTGCTTTATTTAGAGATTTATCTTATCATCTTTTTATTAAATTGTAGATGATTCATTAAAAAGATGTGAAAATGGCAATAACGCAATTCACACATAGCCACTGAAGATCTGTTGCAGTGAAAACCAGTTGGAAAGTTTGCATTTTTTCGATGTTACGTAATAGTTGGTGAGACATTTACAGATTTTCACAGTTAACTTGTTTTCAGTGTTCTCACCAATCACAATGTTTTTGATTTAAAAAGGGTGCAGTTCTGATTAAATACCTTTATTAATACGCTGATTCATTGCCATCTACTTTTCGAAGTATTTCTGAAAGATTCCGAAAACTTTTAATGAAATTCGAAAAAACAGGATCTTTCCCTTTTTATCCTGGATTTGACACACTTCAACGGCGAGCAGACTAAACGAGCCTATTTGGAATCCCTTTTTTCTTGTTGTTAAATGATTTCCTCATTTCTCATGATCCAAAATTATTTTTTTTCTCCCGAATAGCTGCTACCGGATCATAAGTTCTGAAGAGAAGGACTTCAATTATAGACATCTTGTACACTGGCATCAGAGAAATTTAATCGACGTTTTACACATTTTTATTTCATTAAGCATTTTTCATGTTTGTAAAGATGAAATTTTACAACATTCCTTTTCTAAAGGCATTTAGGGAGGCAATACGCTGCTGGAAAGTTTTCATCATTTACTTATCATAGAAACTGTTATCTTAATTCATTTTTTTCTTTGACTAAAAATGAGTTTGAGAAGAAAAAAAATGGATTCCCAGATTTCATAAATTTCATAACACTAAATAGATTCTGGGAATAAAGGATAATGGATAGAGACTGGCAATGAATGCATAATTAACAGAAAAAAATGCTGTGATATTCGATTTCCTGCAATTAAAAATTCGATAAGAATGAAGGGTATTTTCTGATGTTAAATTTACCAACTTGACCTGTTATGTTGATTAAAATTTTAATACATTTAAATCCGAAATGCGGGTCTTGCAGATTTATTAGTTAAATGAACTAAGTAAATTTCAGAACCTAAATCTAAAATGAAGAGTTTCTAGTCCCTCGATGGGGAAATAGTAGAAATAACATGAACTCTATGGATGGAACGGTCTAACGCCTTAAGAACAGTTCTGAAGCGAGTCCTTTACTACTTCGCGGTGGCTGATAATTGCTATATTATCCATCGTGCTGCTCCTCGGAAATAATGATTACCTTAAACATTTCATGGCATTCGCTATCAAACTGATCCTGAGAGCGGCAAATAGCTTCATCTGAATTACCATTTTACTGCTTCAGATAATCTGAAATACTGCAGACACAATGCTTTTCAAGCTAATGCCGACGGTGTATCGGCTTGAACCATATGATTGTCATTATTAAATTTCAGATTTCAGTAGAGTAAATTTTACAACAGTTTGCTTGAATCGCCGGTTGACGATCAAGCTTAGAAAAAGCACGTCATACCATCCTCAACTCAAAGAGGCCAAGGACGCTCAGTCCGAAGTTCAAGACAAGTAGGTATCTGGCATCTGTTTTTTTATGTTATCCGAATGTAAGGATTAGTAATAAATATGACTTTTTTAAAAATTTAAATAAAAATGTAAAAATAAACTGCAAGTCAAATATCAGATATCAGAAAGCTTGATTCTTTACATATTTTATTTTATCAACAAAAATGAGCTATCTTATTTTTTTGTATCTTCTTCACTTTTATTTTCATTTTATCACCGGTTTTCTCTTTTATCTTTACAATCACCGTTTCTACAGAGAAATCAAAATCATGACATAATCCTGATTTAGCGAAAAATGTGTAAATTGCAGCGAAATTGATGGGTGTGCGCATGTTTTAAAAAAGCGATATTCTGTTCTGTTCCTGGATTTGAGAAGAGCCAGTCTATATATTTTTGATATCTATGAACCTAAATCAGATGATCATAGATATCCTGAATGTTTACGAAATTCAGGAACACTTCAATATGATTGGTGCTAATTGGCCAACTTGAAGATTCCTGCCTCCCAAATGGCATACACATCAACTTTTTGTAATTCCAATCAATCCTACGAAAAATTGCAAGCATTGTAAATGTCTGAGTAGAACAATAATTTTAGAAGTGAAATTCAAGAATGTTTTCTAAACCAAGAGTCTTGCTTTTTGTTGTTCATCCTATGTAAACACATTCTATCCAGTTAAGAAAAAGTATATATATTTGATTTTTTTTCTGTTTAAATATTTCATTCAAAAAGGTAAATTAAATGAATTTGGATTGCAGTCATTCCTCCTAATCGATTTCAAGTAATAACCGTCGGGTGTGAGAATGAGGCTTTCGAAACTGACGAAAAACTGACCTACCCACCCGTCGGTCGAATGGGCCAGCAATCTCGTCTCAGCGTGCCGGACTTTTTGGCAGTGGTCGTTCCAGGGCGGCGGAGAACCTCTTCTCTGAATGTACAAGAAAACGCAGACGGTAAGTGGTGATTTATTTGAATTGGAAATAAAATGTGTCTGTTATTTTTATATAAATTGCTGGTTGAATTGTAGTTTCCTGTCCATAACTGCAAGTTAGAGTACCAAGTTTTCTCTAAGTACCAACATGAATAATCAAGTTAATCTAATTACCCACCTTTTAGATTGTTGGCGAAATTACTATCATTCCCCATCATTCAGCAGTATGCATGTTACATAAATTGTAGAAAAACTTAAAATTATTAAAACAAATCATAAAATGATAATGTAATGAATTTTATAACCAAGATTGTATTAAATAACAACAAGCAATATTTTATTGAGAATCAGAAATTCGATTTCTCTATTGACTTTATTCTTCCTTCTGAAATAAATCAGCATGTCTCCATTTATTTTCTTACGTCTACCTTTTTGGATGATCTCAAGAAATGCGCGGAAAGAAATGATGCAGCGGCGGATATTAATAAATAGATTCAATGCAAGAGAAACGATAGCTGTTATAACAACTGGTATTTACAAGCAAAATTATATTTCATTATAAAAAAATCAAAATAATTGAATTGGAAAGAGTTTTAATTTAGAAAGATATGAATGTTTTAAATACAATTTAGGTATATATTTAATCTACTGGATCAGCACTTGTGGAGAGGGATAGAACCATTGTTCGACACATGACAATATTAGGTACACTTTAATAATCTTTACACAAGACGGGAAGCTAGTGCAGCGTTGTTTTCGGCAATATAACTTTATTTTGTGCAAAAAAATTTGGAATAACACCAGCATTAGTCTTCGGGTTGGTTATAATTTGTCCATTTCTTTATGTCACTGTTTCAAATCGTACAATATAGTATTCGTATGACAATTAAAACTTTATGCATTTTGAAATTTCAGAGTAGTAAAGTAAGTGCTGTAATTTTTATTATAAATATGCAAACTCCCAATATTTATAAATTATAATGACATACAGCCCACTCGAAAATATCACTATGAAATTTTAATTTAGAAAATTACTCGCACTATCATTAGCAATCAATATAGAAAGTGACTTACATCTGTCTCTGCGTTGGTAAGTGGATTCTCCTAATTGTCTTTATATTTTTACCACGGCTTGAGAGTATCGGCGTTTTATAGTTCCCGGATGGTGGGGCTAGAAGCTTTTAGACCAATCAGGCGTATCTCGGTTCCTAATGGACGGATCGACAAAATTCTCAAAAAAGTTTTGAGCATTATCCATTTTGTCGCCAAATGGTCGCCAAGTTTGTCGCCAAATGGTCGCCAAGTTTGTCGCCAAGCTCTGGGATCACTGGCTCGGCATCCGACAGCATCCAATAAAGATGACTGTAAAGCGGTCTTCCTTATGGTGACACTATTCGTGCTGGAAAGAAAAATTACACGTTTGTAACATTATTCTTCGGTTTTTCAAGTTTTGTAGGTCATATTCCTTTACAAACTGATGCAATAAGGAAAGAATGCCACTTGTTGTATACATAAATATATAAATTTGAAATGGGAAAAGAGGAAGGGTTTCCGTTTTCACTACTGTTTAGTAATTATATTCATTTAATTACTACTTCACTGTACTAATAGCACTATTAGATTCCACGGCTAGCGAAGAATAATGTGTTTTTTTTTAAATTCAAAATGCATGCCAGATGTTCACATAAGATCCTAGACGTTGTCGAAAATCTCCATTAGGAGCAGGTGTTTTCAAACTGAATATAATTTCAAAGGATCTGGAAACAGCTTTCTGTTGAAAATGAAAGTTATCTGTGATTCGTGCTGTAGTTCTAATTACTAATTTTAACTGTGATTAATGAGTAGCAAATATCTTGTTCCGATATAATGAGCAGACATATTGTTTTGAATACTTGACACTGTTTTAAGAAGATGCAATTCGAACTTGCGGATTTCAACCAGATTGTCATTAATTAACAAGCTTCCTCCAAATTTAAACGAAATCATTAGTTCCGATCTTATAATGAGATCCTACATTAGAGATATAAAGTAACATTCTTTCAGCATCCTTCAAAATCATACCAAATTTGATCTGAACAGCCATCTCTCATTAATGGAATCATTCGACAAAGAAATACAATTTTGAATATGCATCTCTTTGATTTTACTAAACAATACACCCTTGGGATCCCCTTTATCCCATGCTGGAAAGTGTACATTTGTAAGAATTATGATACAAGCATGTGATCCTTCTTTTGAAATAAGTACCAGTGCGTGAGAATTTCGTGGTACTTTTTTTACAATCCGAATGTGAAAATGTTTGGTCTTCCAGTCAATGAGTCAAGCAGTGCTAATACAGGAATACAAAGAGGCATCGTAATGCAGAATTTGCTCTCTCCTTCTGCTACTGCCAATATATAAGATACGCTGAATAATACCTCGAGTATCTAACATCCTTATTCGCATGTCATTGGAAAAACGAGCTACTCACTAATGCAAGCTATTTGTAATTCATTTTAGTTAGTGCTAATACTCTCGTGCAACTGTCAGGGTGTCAATGTCAAGGTGTTGAAGAGGTCGAAATATTTGAAAATAAAACTTCTCGAAAGGATTAGATGATTTATGAGGGCAGTATTAAAAAAAATTTCAGCATTCCATTTTGCGAATATCTCATTCGTAAATTTTGTATAGTAGTTTTAATATTTTTAATTTTTTGAATGATGTAGATAACAAAGGAGTCTAAAATGTATCTATATAATATCCTCTGCTTCAGGTGGTATTATATTTTACGAGAGCAACTCTAAAATAACTTTGCTCTCTCTCTTCACAATTCGCCCGCTTATCTCCTATTTGCTGGGCACAGGTGTTTAAAAGGATGTCTGTTAAGTTTGCTATTAAGAAATGAGACCTCAGAGTATATAAGAGTATCCTTAATAGTTTAAATATTGAGTGAATTACAATCATTTTCAAAAATATTTTTGCAGAATTTGGTTTCTTTATCCCGCAGGTTCGGGTGTTACGAGGAAGACGAGCCGAGCTAATTCCATCTTCACAGAGATTTTTGCCAACTCCGATTGCCATCTGGTGGACTACAACTCAGAAGCCGCTCCTCGGCTCGAAAGTTACAGAAACTCCTTAACAGCTCATGGCATCATCACGAGACCCACCCTAGAAGCACTTCATGCATCCGAACAGGTCACTTATAAGATTTGACGTTGGAATTCTAAGCTTCAGAAAGAATCTAAATGACCTTAAACTTTACTCATTGAAGCGCTAGTATATCTGAGATATGTTTTTAAATGCTAATTTTGAATTTATAAAAGATCATAAAATAGCAAAATGGGACTAAAAAACTTATGTCTTTAAAAAATTTTGATTAAAAAATAAACAATTTTTTTTACCTTTAATCCGAGAATTTTTAAATATGGAAGATTCTATACACAACAGAAAGGAGCCTACAGACAAAGAAAATGATTGATACTCAAATGTGTAGCGATAGTTAACTGTCCGCATTCACTATTCGTTAAATGGGATGAAGTGCTCTGTTCACAAGATATTGTCTGAAAGCGGTGATAAACTCAAACGAGAAATATTAGGAATTGAAAAAATATATATAATTGCCATAGAACAGGGTATCCAAGATGGAGAAACCTGGCCAATTCAAAAAGGGTATATAAGCAATCGAGCGAAAGCAGCACGGACAAAGCAAATCAGAACGATACAACATGGACTTTATATAGCCATTATAGACGCCATATCTTATAGCATCTCAACAATATCAATAAAATATTATACAAAATTGACACATAATGTATGGAATTTAAAAACTACGAAATCTACTATTATAAGTGATGTTTGAAAAGATAAAACGCTTGAAATTTAAAAGTAATAGCAGGGTTTGAAAAGTAAAAAAGTAATATATAAGGTAAAAAATAATAAAAAAAATATATAACAAATAACAAAGGAAAATATAAGTAATTATAAAATGAATCATACAATAAAAGTAAAGAAAAAATAATAGTATAAATAAAAGATAATTTAAAATATTATTAATAATAATAAGAAGAAAAAGTAACGTATATGAAATCATCTGACATATTTAGCAAAACATAACACTGCTCAAATTCTCAATAAGCTAATTCTAAATGTTAGTATGCAAAAGAGTTCCAATATATTTTGTACAAATTTCCGTGGTTGTTTGAAAAGAGTCTTTCCCCGTATTAGTCTTTACTTTGGACATCTATAAATATCATTCCATCTTCAATACTGCTGGCACAATTTTCCAAATAGTCGACTTTCATATGTCTGGAAATAACCATGAGTAGTTAAAATTTGATTTATATAAAAATTTATTTGGCATATTTTTGAATTCATTGAAGCATTAAAACAAAAAGAAACCTTGAATTATTAAATTATTTCCATTTAGTTTGCCACTGGTTCAGAATTGATTTTTTAATATTGTTGTTTCTTATGGCACTTGCCATGGAAAATCCCGCTGTTACGAAGACAGCTATTTTAAGCTGGTGGGGCAGCGTCTCTTGTTTTTTTAGTAGCGCCAACTAGGGCCAAGAGTACGATTTTGCTACTCACGCATCACTCATTCGCTTGTACAACCCCTTTTTTAAGGAGGGCTCTTTCACACATCTCACTGATAGAACAACGGAAGAACAACCATGCCCAAAACCGGGACTCGAATCCAGAACGCCCAGATCGCGGGGAAGAGGCGCTACCCCTATGCCAGGATGCCGGCTGATTTTTTAATTATAAGTTTTATCCACAATTTTGGAGTTTTTCGTTGAAACTTTATTGTTTCCCTTTCAGCTCCTTTTTGGCAAGAGAATCTGCACACTCTTTACCCATTGAGTAAAGCACCCAACAAGGTCCTTTACACAACGAAGTTTTAGATTTGGTTTATATTTTAGCATTCTTTGGATATTAATAATGATTAGATATTTATTTATTTTTTTTTGTTAATTCAAGTGCATTTGAGTAAAAGTTGACATAAAGATAAATTTCCTCAAAATATTTTTCCATTTTTCTTAATTGCTTTCAAATAGTACCGATTCTGCGGAAAAAACATTAGCCTCAGCATTAAGTCTTAGAAGTACTTCCAAAAGTATTTCATCGTTTTCATTAAAGCAAACAGAGCACATCCAGACTTGTAAAGTAATTTGGAACTGTCAGCGAAGATGGTCTTGGTTTCATCTTTGCTAAATAAAGATGAATGAGTGTGTGTGTCTACAGGTCAGACCATTCGACCTAAAGCTACCAAATTTGGCACATGTATATTTAGGGGGTCTGAAATGTACACCTCTGGACAACTTTTTTGAAATTTTTATTAGAATTTTAATTAATTAAAAATTAAATTCCATTTTGGCGTTTTTCCACGGTAACTTCCGAAAATATTAGTGCACAAAAATAAATTTTTCACCATTTTTAATTTTTTAAAATTTATTTTTAATGACATCGTTTGCATTTTTACTGAATTGTGGCAATTTTCTAAAAATATTTTTTGCTTAACCTCCAACAATAGATATATTGTTGGCTTGAAGTTCAAACTGTTTTTATTGTTTCATCAACTATCTGACAGAGTAATTCTTCTTATTGTTGAAAACTAAAAAATAGTTTCGGTGAAAATTAGCTCTGTTTAATATCTGTAAAATTTATGACATATAACAATTTACGATATCTATACAATTTACGATATTTTTAAAGTCATTTTATTTTAATTGTCTCTTACATATGCTCTGTTTATTGTGTGCATAAGCCTTTCTGATGAAGATCATGACATTGTGGCACTAACAATATACATATATTAATACTGCCGCAATATTCCCAGCGAACCAGTTTTCCTATTTCTCAAATGCTTTAGTTAATATTTTCCTACATTACTATGGGAAAAAATAATTAAATATAATTTAATAAACGACGATAATTTAATCCATGACTTACTTATGATAAACTTAGATTATACCAATATTGTGACTAACTGCTATCCAAAAGATTTAATTCTAACAGAAACAAATAAAAATTGCATTTGAAGCCACCTTTCTGGATTTAAAAATCGAAATGGCTAGTGATAAGACGATAGGTGGTATATGCGATAAAAAGGATGAATTTAACTTTAAAATAACGAAACTGTGTAATTATCATTCTAATCTAAACTCTAAAATTTTCAAAAATCTAATTTCCTCACAATTTAACAGGATCAAAAGAGTTTGCAATAACAAAATTTCCTATATTGAAGCAACAATCTCATTAAAAATTTAACTAATAATGAATTTCTCAGAAACTGCTGTTATATTGTTTTTTTAATAAAAAAAGAGATGATTTGGTATTTATCCTTTGCCTAAAATAAAAATAGACTTTCCGTTGCATATTAGCTAACTCAATAGATGGCGCTAAGAACCTCCAATTATTTATCACCTTGAATGACGTAAGCAGAAACAAAATGAACAAGATGGGACACTTATAAAATTTTTATCTGCTGCCGGTATGTTCTTTCCTTTTTGTTTTAAAAATTGGTTATGAGAGTTCTGATATAATTTATTATATGTTATTGTATTTTTTGCTTAATTCGTGGTCGTATTCTTTTATAATAATTGTTTTGTTCCATTTCTGTAAAAAATGGTGTATTTCTTAGGCCTTAATTTCGGGGGATTTTCAGGTCACGAGGGATCAATACTGTTGCACTAAGGTGAGACTCCCCACAGAAAAAATTCGTTATTTTGATCCCTGCCTGAGAGTGACCCTTGAGAAAGGCCGTATTCTTATTTTATTTGGTTTAATTTTGATTCTATTTTAACTTGGTTTTTATTGCTAATTAGTATATATATATATATATATATATATATATATATAGGTAGGTACAATTAAAATAGCACAGCTTTAAAAAGTCATAATTTGGCAAAATCACGGACATGAAGTTATATCTACACTATTTAAAGAAAATTAAATATAATCAATATTCCCAGTGAACCAGTTTTCCTATAAAGTAAAACTAAAACTGAATTTTATGATGAACCAGAGAATTTGCTTGTTGAATAATTCTTTGAAATATTGCATAAATTATGAAAATTATTCTGTAATGCACATCAGATCCGAATGATTATGATCTCTGTACTCATTGAAAATTAAAAAGAAATATGTTTGGTTTCATCAAAAGAGCATTAATGTTAGCATGAAGTGAAGTGTCATCACTACCACTCTCATTTAAATCTCAAACATAACTGATAGATAATTAGAGAGGTACATAGCACAATGAACAAGACGGCGTAAGCTAATCTTGATAGAAGTATATATGAAATGTTTTTCATTTGTAGGAAACCTAATAAAATGAGATTTACTTAGTTTCATTTTTAAATTATATTTTAAATTCCAATCTTCTATTCTTAATTGGATTTTTACGTTTTTATTTAAAACTATAAGAAGCCAATAAAAGGATGCCATCTGCAAACATGATAATGTCGAAATTTGACTCACTCTCAAAACTCCTTAAGAGACAATCCATAACGGTTAATATTGACACAGGTCCTAAAGGTGGACGCCCTTGCCGTACTTAAAATTAATAAAGTTTTCAGTGTCAACAAAAAACATAGTATCAAAAGCCACATTTAATGAAAGATGTGATGATGGTAACGACGAAAAATATAATAATTAGAGCAAAGACATTGTGTTTGTTCCAGCATCATTTCCGAGCGATGTTGATGAAATTTGGTTCACATTTTCTTCTTTGTTCAGCTAAAAATCATGCAAGGGTAAATCAAACCCAATCCATTCCATGTCTTTTTTTCTGCTACTTCATTCCATTTCCCACAAATTTTTTAATCGGTAAAAGATTGAACCACTCCAATTCTCTGCTGATTTGCTTGTAATAAAGACATTTATCTTTTCATACAACAAAATCTTTAAACGTTTAATGAAAGATTTCTTGATTTAATTGCGTTTATTTGTCTTTAACTCTGCTATGCTGCATATAATAATGCAGATTGATAATAATATAGATTGTTTATTTCATAATGGATTTATTTATTTTTATGCTGAATGAATTCCATTTCGATTCCAGGATGACTGCCGTCCTGTTCTAACTGCAGGAAAAGGGGGCAATAAAGGAGCTGTAAAATTCGGTTGGATCAAAGGAGTTTATGTAAGTTTCTGCAAGAAATAAGTTGAATGTTTGTAAAATGAGTTTATAAAGTACTCAAATAGAAAAGATTATTTTGTTATTGAAATTAACACAAAAGTTTACAATACAATACTACTCAATTCATTTTTATTTAAAAGGTGGGGAAAATTGTTAAAAAAATGTGTTTAAAAAAATAATTTTCTAAAATAATTTCAAATTTTTTATTCACAAACAAATTATTATAGAAAATGAAACAGCGCAAATTAATTTAATTTTTAACTTCGAAAAACATTCAATAATAACTTCGCTTGCTATTTCTAATTTCCTCGAGTAAATTTGTGATATAGGTTCGGCAAAAAGTCCGTAAAAACTTTAAAAATTTATAAAACCCCGATAATTAAGTAAAATAAAAAACAATTTGCAGATTTAGCATCGATAAACACGGGATTTTTTTTAAGATAAGAAATAATAATTAGAAAAACAGTCGATAGGTTGCGTTTTGTGCATAAGGAAAAGACGCGTTAATGATAAAAATAATGTAACCAAATCGTTTATTATGGCAATATGCGTTCCACATGTCCACCACCACAGGTGATAACACATTGCAGACGAGTCATGAATCCAGAAACGGCAGAGTGCAGCATGCCCAGCTGTGTACATGACAGCTCTCGGCAGATTGCATCTTTCCATTCCAACAGATTGGATGGATGGGATTGATACAAACGAGATTTTAAATTTCCCCCATAAAATCTGCTGTTGTCAGATCTGGAGACCGAGGGGGCCATGGAAAATTGGCTTCTGACAGCTTTCCGTGCACTACAAGTCTCTGCTGCGAATTCTGACACTAATCTTTTTATTTGGGCTGCAAAGCTCACCGAACGTGTCTACTTCAGCTTGGGTCGTCTGGACCTTACAGGACCCTCTAGCGATCCAGTTTCCTCAAATCATTGAACAAGTTTTATGAGGCCTGCTAGTATTAAATGCCCTTTTCCGGTCTTCACATTTTTTTGAAGTCGTAATTGACACAGTGTAACAGTCCCTGATTCCTGGTTCATGTCAAACATCTTCGCCAATAGTCAACATCTTCGTTTTTACGGGCTTTTCGACCACCCTGTATTCGGATCCACTGCGATTTCATTCCCGTAGGAGAGAATAAAATCGGTATGGTATCTTGACTAGATGATAGCTCTGTTGAGTAGACACCACTCTATTAAAAGCCATTAAATGTGTGATGTTGGATACAGAGTTTGGTAGACATAACAGAAACAAATTTTTTTTTATTTTTTTTTAATTAGGAATGACTGTGGAATAAAACTTTAATTTTTGGCTAAAGCCGACTTTATTTTAAACTAAGCACAAAGCCACTTTTCTATTGGTATTTATTTCATTACAGATACGATGTCTCTTGAATATCTGGGGCGTTATGCTCTTTCTTCGAATGGGTTGGATGACTGGACAATGTGGAATAAGTAAGAGCTAATTTTTGAGAGTCTTAAAAACTGATATGTGTTACAGTTCTCATCCGCTCATTTGCCGAATTTCCTTATTAAAATTTCTATTATTATATCGTGTTTGAAACATTAGGTTGGCTTTGACGCTCAGCTTCAATGACTATGAATTGGCCACTAAAGGCCACCAACAGATAAAGAAGTCTAGCTTGCGGAGTTCAAACAGCTGCTCGTAAAAAAGAGAAGCGATTTTTATGATGTTGTAAGGAATTTGTGAAGTACGAGTCAGAAAAGGTGCCCTTTACCGATCGCAATAATGTTTATGATTTATAAAGTTATAATTCGAATTATTTTACAGGTACAATAGAAATCATCTTATAATTAGTGTTGTTTTTTTTAATTGAGAGATGATCATTTAGTAAAGTAAAACTTGACTAAATTTCTAGACTCGCAAGTAAATAAAATTTTGATTATTATAAACAATACTAAAATGAAAAAAATCGAGTTCCCATTAAGATTTATCATCGACTCTCCACGCAAAATGAATAAAAAATGTGTACGTACTTTATACAAATAAAATAAAAAACATTTGAAATCGTATCTTCTGATCTCGATTTGATTGAAAAGATGATTGCATTCTTATAGAATTGTAATTCATGACAAAAAAAATATTTATTTCTTGTTCAATATCTTAAACCTGCACTCGAAATGACTTAAAGTTATACCCCCCCCCAAAAAAAATTAAAAATAGAAAAGGCAATGTTTCTGTGTCCTTGTCTAGTAGTAGAGATAATAACGGGAAATACCTAATAATACATTAATGTGGAATTTATTGGAACAAAATTCTGTTTAACTGTAACTAATGCATTTCCAAATAAGGTCTTACCGTATCTGAAATCAGATAGGACTGTCGAGATAACGATTTTAAAGTTAAGACCTTTTATTGGAACTTGTTGGTCTGTCATTTCTTGTTGTTCGAGAAGGAGACAAATACAAGTTATACTTTCTATTATCAAAAAACTCTTCGTGCTTTTTTATATGAATAAGCTTGTTTTTCATAGATTTATTGCCTATCCTAAGATGTGAAGAAAAGGCACCACTCTTTAGAATATAATTGTTTTGGTGGATAAAATTTAAAGACAACCATTTAGAGCAAGACGTCGTACGTTCAGTAAGATAATCAATGTACCAAAATCAATGGTTCCGCATCCTTTCCGACAAGGGAATACATTTCACTAGGTCATTGCCTTGAGTGCAGTCGGGAAGTTTCGAAGGATGATGCAATGGAAAGAATCTTTAAGTCAAATTAACTGCCTAATTAGATGACACATCCTCTTTTGTGATATTTATTGTTATTTTGATTCTCATAATAGTATAAGAGCATTTGAGACATTGAAGAGTTTTCCACTGATATGTGCAATTTAAATTACTTAGTACTTTCACTTAATTGCGGATTAAAAATTAAAAACTCAGCAATTCGATGTGCGAGTCAGACTTGTTGTTTTGTGCGAAGGATTAAATTTTTAATTTTCTTTGGGCAGTGCGCGAACTATTTTCTTGCATCTTCTATTTTTATTCAATAATTTAATAAAATAGTAAAAGTAGGTTGTTTATTGTTTAATTACAAAATTTGCTTAATTGGACTAAGACGTCTCAGTTCCAATTAATCGGAATCGACCGTACTTATTGACAAAAATTAAAGTTCTGATTCTCATTGTTTTTTCATAACCCCCAGTCTTGGCCATTGTCATCGTTCTGCTGTCGACTGTAGTCACCGTCATCACCACACTTTCCATGTCGGCCATCTGCACAAACGGGGATGTCAAAGGAGGTAAGCGTGCTTATTTCTCAGTGTTTATCTTTGCTTGCAGAATCCTCATTTTGACGATTATTAAATAATTTTCAGTAACAATACTAGAAATTATGAATTTGGAAATCGTGTTATCCAGACCAAAAAATCATTAAATTAAAATCAATAATGATTTTAACTTTTTTTATTCTAATAAATTTATCTGATGGCGTTTAAACAAAATGAAAACTCGATCCCTTCAAGCCACAATAAATACATTTCTAATAACAACTTTTTTTCACGGTTACAATATGTATTGTTATTTTGAATATAAAGAATAATTTAAAATTAGTTTATGTTTTGCCGAAGTCTGAATTTCCCTCTTCTTCTAAATGGACAATGCTCATATGTTTTCATCTGCTTATTTTTAATCTTGCGTAGGGTGGCTTGAAACTTTTGCTTCAAAACTGCTATTCAAATTACTATATATTAAACTGCTATTCAAAGCTCAATATTTGTTAAAAAATATCAGTGCAAAACTGCTATTCAAAATACTGTGATGTTCTGGAACAGTATAAATATTCACTGAGAAACCAACTTGCGAAATAAAATTCCTTAAAAGAGACTGACTTTACTTATGTTCTTATAGGAGGAGCGTACTATATGATATCTCGAAGTTTAGGCCCCGAGTTTGGAGGTGTGGTTGGCATCCTGTTATTCCTCGCCAATGCTGTTTCTGGCGCCATGTACATTATCGGTGCGGGAGAGGCCATCAGAGACATACTTAATGTAATTTTTATTTACTAGCTATCTGATCATCTTCTGTTTTGTCATCTGTATTCTAACACATCTTATTTTTTCATAATTTCTTGTGAATAAAAAAAAATATTTAATTTTTGTGTGTGTGTGTGTGTGTTGACCCAATTAGCATTCAAACTTAATGCACGCACAGAGAAAATCTCGACAAATGCGAGAAAATCTCGACAAATTAAAAAATACTTTATCACTCGTATGTTATTATTTTTTTAAAAAAAAATTCTATTGAAAGATGAGATTGCAGTGAGTTATTTTCATGAATTATGAAGTTAATTTGCTCAATATCACAGTTCCTTGAAAAAATGAAACCTCTTATAATTGTTCTTGTCGAACATTCTTTATTCTTTTTGTTTGCATGCAGTTACGGATGGCAATTTTTAGTTTTATTGAAGCGAAAGCGAGATGATTAATATTTTTATGTAAATTTAAAATTTAGTAAAGTTTATTATTTAATTCATAATGCTGTATCTTATAGAATATGTAGAACTCGATTGATTGATTATTACCTAAACATTTCCATACTCCAAAACTTCCGAAAAGTTTCATTAGTAAATATTCCGTGACAAATAAAATAGTAAATTCTTGAAATTTAAAATATTTTATACATTTTTAAGTTGGTTAAATATCTGTACATTGACTTTAAAATAATAAACGCTAAAATGAATTTTAAAAAAAACTTAAGAAATGCTATTTTAAAGGCTTGAGTTAACTTATAATATATAGAAATGGTACAATTCTATCGGTAGATAGGATAATATTAAACTTTGGGTAAGGTGGAAATACAATTTGATTCCAGAACGTGCCGTTTCTTCTAAATCGCTATGCATAGGGCTCGAGGCTTTTTATATATTAGCCTTTCATATTGAAATTGTCATTAAAATTATCTTCAAAAGAAGGCAAAGGTTTTGTTTTCATCTTAAAATAATACTCCAGGACCAGCCAACCAATTCGTGTTTACTTTTCAGGAAGTGGGCAAAGGCATCGTGGAATTTCCCAGCGGAGTCAACGATATTCGTGTGTCCGGCATCATTTGTCTGCTCCTCATGATGTCCATCACTGGCATCGGAATGGCCTTCGAGAACAAGGTGAGTGCATATTGATTGGACGAACAGAAACCTGATAAAGAAACTATTTGTAAACATTTATTTCACTCTGCATCGTTATTTTATATTGTGATTTATTATTTTATTCGCTTGAAAATGACTGTTTGTTGAAAAATAATCTTAGGCGATTGCATACACATCATAATTATATCACGTGTAATTATATGGTATAGATATTAAGTTTGGAACAATTGAATTTCTTCTGTAATAGTTTATGGAAACAGCCTAACTTCAAAATGTGCAATTTCAAGTTAGTTCCCAAATGCGCAACCACATCCACTTAATCTCTGGTCTTGAAGCACTTTGTTGGAATCCTAGTTACTTTATAGGTTCGGTGGAATTTTACTTCTGAGCTATAACAGATAGCATTACAAACTTACTTTTGAAAAAGTATTAAAATAACATGCAAAACAAATTGATAATGTTTCCAAAGTGAAAATGTTTAGAGGTAATGCAATTGTACAGTATAGGTGAAAAAAATCCTTCCTTTGGAATCTTCTTAAAACTGAGTAAGATTTCCAAATTTGTTTATCAGATCTTTTATTATTATTTTAGGAGGTTTTTTATCGAGTTTTTAATATTGAAAAACACTTCTATATAAATGCTATTTTATTTTTAGAACATAAATATACATTTTTAACAATAAAAGATCTCCTATTTTACATGATGGTTTGAAATCCTTTTTGAAAACGACAGAAGTGATAGTAAAGAATCTTTTACATGTCTTCACTCATAATCTGCATTCATAGAGATGTGTAATTAAGAGTTATTTCATTTCATAGCTGCAAGGAAATTGAAATTCCCTCTGCATGAATTATCTATGGAGTGCATGAAAAAATATCAATGCATATTAACTTTATGATTCACTTTTTTGAAATATGCACAATGCATTTCGAAATTCCGCATTCGTATTGTCACTGGAGTGCCTGGAATATAAATAGTTGTTAAAACTAATCTGAGAAGAATATATATTAAAATAGCTCTAGAATGTAAAATAATTGCAAATTGGTTTACTGGTTTCAAATTTTCTATTGTGTAATACAATATTTTTAATGTAAGACATGTCAACGATTTTCAATGAAAAAAATAGTGTCAGTCGAAATTGACAGTTAATCGAATCTTTCAGTTGCATCATAATTGTTGTGGATACAACAAAGAAACCGCTAGGAAATCCGGATGATATGAGAAAGCTACTGGCTGCGAATTGTGACATATATGGAGATGACTCGAGCCGAGCATAATCAAGAATGGTTTTTATTTCAAATACTCTCGCCAAGTTTCTCCATAAACTGACACGATATTTGTTCATAGTATATATATATATATATATATATATATATATATATATATATATAATGAAAACAGATTCCCTGTTAAATCTTTTTTTCTTCCAATTTTTTTCATATTCATTCTCTTCTAAATTTTGGGCCCCTGTCTTCTTAACCAGTTTTTGGCTTTAGTTCAAATCAGAATTATTTTAAAATATTATTTAGCCCACATAAAGACATCAGTAGATCAATTCTTATAGCGTGAAAATGTATTAATTAGCTGATATAAATATTATTCATATTTTATTTAGAATAGAGTGAGACGAAAAATATATAAATGATTAAATGATATGTAGTATAATACAAAACATTAACGAAAATTTTTAATATGATCTTTTTAACCTGGATACTATCTGTAAATTACATCATTCGAAATGCATGATGAAATTATCACAAGATCTCTGTTGGGAGATCATATTGAATTGCAAATAAGTTGATATCGATTTACAAAATTTGATCCTTTAAGTTAAAAAATGCCCATAATGATATTTACAAAATTTGATCCTTTAAGTTAAAAAATGCCCATAAAGATATTTTCAAAATTTGAATTTTAGTTAAAAATTTATCCCGGTATCAAAATTTTCCTGAAGAATTCTGGAATATATATTACACAAAATCATTTTTACACCATTTTAAGATCTTTAAAAAATCAACTTTATAATAATAGTTTATTTCTTTAAATTTTTTTTCTAATTTTAAAAAGTGTTTAAAAATATTTTAAACTAGCCACTTTTAGCGAACAGCCGGTAAGTATTAATGCTCGCTAAAATTTTCAATTAAATATTCTATGCAACTTAGTCTCCTAATAGCTTTTTCTGCAAAATTATTTTTTAAGTTTCAGATTTTGATAGTTATATAATTCCCTCATACTATAATTTAAACCTTAAACAGTTCTGTTCATTGTATTACATATATCTCTCTAGTATACATATATCTCTCTTACATATATCTTGTATTACATATATCTCTCTAGTATACATATATCTCTCTTACATATATCTTGTATTACATATATCTCTCTTTTCTGTCAGCACCTATAAAATTTCTACTTTTAATTAAAGTGGAAATTTTAAACTGCAGTTAATATATTTGCTGAAACCCAGCATGCCTTTAAAAAAAATATGAAAATTGAAAGCAGAATCATTCGGCATTGAAGTTTTATATGCACTGCAGAATAATTTTCTTAATTTATATAATATCTCAAAGAATTAATTATTCAGCGAAAATTTCTCTGATTAATAGAAAAATTCTGCTTTTAGAACATTTTTAAAGGATTTAAAAAATGTAAATAAACATATTTTATTCCATTTCAGTCAATAAATTACTTATGAAAAAGTTTTAAAGTTTTAAATTTTACTCGTACACATCCTTTGTTTCTAAGGAATCATATTCTGCGAAATACTGTTGACACTTCACTTCTAAAAAAATAAATAAACGCATAATGCAAAAGATAAAAAAGTATCTATCTTTTGCGAGAAAAATAGATCGATTTATGAAGTTTTTATGCAACAATTTTAGAACAATCAACATTTTCATAATCATAGGCAGTCACTGTCGAGAAACCTAGGTAGAATATTGCCATATCTTCTAGACGGTCGATAAAGTGGTCTAAAATCGCCAATTTTTATAGAAGAGTGATATTAATTCATAAAAATCAATTTTAATGATTGATTTAGTTGATTATTCAACACTTTTTATTTAAAATATTGGTGTCTCAAGAATATTTTATTAAATATGATTCAAGGGACAGAGAACCTATGTAAAAATTTAAAATTCGTAATTCATTGGAGCATGTTGCTAGTCCGAAGTACTTAATTAATATTATATATTCTATAATTAATATTAAGTAATTAATATTATATATTCTACTTTGGCTGCTGGTGCATTCTACTTTGTTGGTGCTCTACAGTCCAAACCGTTTGACATACAGTTATCAAATTTGGCATATATATGCCTTGGAGTTCGTGAATGTGCACCTTGAAACGATTTTTAAAAATTTTTAATTAGAATTTCAATTAATTAAAAATGAAGCGTAATTCCGGCGTTTTGTGGCTATAACTTCAGAAAATATTACAGCACAAAATCGAATTTTGCATCAGATTAAAGCTCAAAAAATTATCTTTTTAATGATACCTATGTTTAAATTTATAAATTATGCTTCGATTTTTAACGAATTGACAATACCTATATTATTAATTCAATAAAACAATCTAATTTAAGGCAAACATGGTTTAATATACTTAGGTTAATCATTCTAATCCGCGACCATCAGCTAATTTGGAGCATACATTTGCTAACAAAATGGTCTAAAGGAACTAAATAATTATATTTAATGTATCTCTAGTCCATAAATGCTCCTATGAATAAGGAATTTTAAATTTTTACATAAGTCCTCTGCCCTTTGAATCATATTAAAAAAATATTTTTGAGACTCCAATATTTTAAATAAAAATTGTTGAACTCCAGTCAACAAAATCATTCATTAAGACTGAATAATTTATTAAATTTGAATATTGCTCTTCTATAAAACTGGCGATTTTAGACTACTTCTCCGACTACCTCAATGAAGATACGCTAATCTTCTGCCAGGGTTTCTCGATAGTGATTGGCCTGTGATTATAAAAATGTTGATTGTTCTAAAACTGATACATAAAAACTTCATAAATCGGCCAGATTTATCGCAGAAGATAGGGACGTTTATTTATTTATTTAAAAGTTAAGGTATCAAGAGTATTTCGCAGAATAGGACTCCTTGGGACCAAAGGACTGTGTAAAATTTAAAATTCTTAATTTTTTCATAAGTTCATTAAATGACTGAAATAAAATAAAATATTTTTATTTGCATCATTTAAGTTTTTTGATAGTAAAAAATTAATTTTACGATGAATCAGAGAAATTTTTGCTGATTAATTCTTTTAGATATTATATAAATTATTTGCAGTGCACATATAAATTCACTGCCGAACGACTCTGCTTTCACTTTTCATATTTAAAGAAAGACATGGTTAGCTTCATGTATAAAAAACTTTTATATTGATTGCAGTTTAACATTTCCAATTTAATTTAAAGTAGAAGTTTTATGGATGCTGACAGAACATTAGAGAAAGTGATAAGTAGTACAATTAACAGAACTGTTTAAGGCCTACATAAAAGTATGACTGAATCATATAACTACCAAAATATGAAGTTCAAAAATATTTTGCAGAAAAAGCTACTAAGATAACAAGTTACATGAATTGAAAATTTTAGCAATCATTAATACTGGCGAACCGGCTGGTCGCCAAAGGCGACTAGTGGTAAATAAATATAATGACATTTATGTATAAAATATAAATAAGGACATGTTGTAGGTGAAATTCGACAGACGGCGCCAACAAAGAAATGTCTTTAAATGATATTAACAACAAAACTATTTTCCCTTCATATTTGTTTTAATTAGCCCTTATATTTACTATTTGTCTTTGCAAAAATTTCATATTTTTTGAAGCGATATTTCGAGAGACAATGTGATCTGGGATGTTTAACATTAGGTCCATGGAGCAGACTAAAAAGACTAAGGATCACCCTTAAAGGTAGTTGAAAATTGAATACTCAATTTGCCTTTGTATTCATACACGATACGCAACGCCTTTGCTCAAGATATAATTCGTTCATTTTGAAGGGGCAAATCTAATCTTCACGCTAACACGTTTTTACAGCATATACGTTCACTGAATAATTTCTATTAAGGCTTTAAGATGAGAACAGAATAACACGAGATCATATTTTTATATATTACAAGCTTATTTTTAACTCAGAGGTGTCACTTATATTTGAACTCGTTTCTGAAACAATTGTACTTAAAAAAAAAATAGTACACAGAAGTACTCATTTTTAAATACTTCATTTTTAAAAGTGCGTAAAACAATCTGCTTTTGATTCCTTTCTTCCTACTTTGGCCGATCGTCCCGAGCCACTTCGCGAATTGGCCGGCCAAAGCCCGAAATCAAGAACAGATCGGACATTGGCCGGTAAGTTTACAGCAACGTTGGCCAAAACGCGAATTGGCCGGCCAATTCGCGAACTGGCCGATTTCGGGCTTTGGCCGTAACATATATATTAAACCATGTTTGCCATAAATTAAATTTTTTATTGAATTAATAATACAGATATTGTATTATTAATTCGTCCATTTACTTTTTAGAAAATGCCATAATTCAAATTTTTTTTCACTTCATACAGACACGAGCTGAAAATTACACTTATATATATTTAATTTTCGATAGTAGTTCATTTATTTTTTAATTTTAACTTCTGTTCATGGGATTACAACACGTTGATAAAAGCTAATTTTTTCTCATTAACGTGCTCGTGCAGATTAAATTTTATTTTTATTTTGTGCGAAATAAATTGTTGAAAAAAAAGTATGGTAAAAATATTTCTTTAAAAATTAGTTAAAAATCGAAAGTTAATTTATATATTAAAGCATTGGTATCATTAAAAAGATAATTTTATGGGCTTAAACTTGCAAAAATCAATTTTTGTGCTGTAATATTTTTAAAAGTTATAACGGAAAAACGCTGAAATTTCGCTTATTTTTAATTAATTAAAATCCTAATTAAAAATTCAAAAAAAAAATTGCTCAGAGGTGCAAAAATTGCTCACATTCCTGGCCTCCAAGATATACACACGTCAAATTTGGTAGCTGTAGATCTAACGGTCTGGACTGTAGAGCGCCAATACATACACACACATTGAGCTTTATAAGTATAGATATAGATATATTTTGAAATACTTTTAATTATTTTATTGACTGCGTTTGCACACAGTCGCGTTACGAAATTAAATATTTTCTTATACAATAATTTGGGGCTAATTAAAAAAATATACAGAGAGATAGACATATTTAGCATAAAGAATCATCATACTACAATTTTCGGAATGGACGTTCGAATCCATTTTGGTATTTTTTTTTTTTTTTTATCATCCTAAAAAAGCTTGACTTGCTTCATTTTCTCTCCAATAGACTCAAATGGTGCTTCTGGTCATCTTGTTGGTGGCTATGATGGACTATTTTGTTGGAGCTTGCTTTCCTCCTACAGATGATCAAAAAGCGCAAGGATTCATGGGATGGAGCCGTAAGTGTCCATTTATTTTATTTTGATAGTTTTATCAGGAACCATGTTCATGTGACAACTGAACTTGAAAAAACGCTGAAAGACACAGAACTTATATATTCTACACGCTTCAAAGATATCTGATTATTTCCCTCAACGATTAAAATCTTGAATCATTTCATCTCAATAGCTTCCCACGATCATATGGTTGAAGTGCTTTTATATATTGGCCATTCACTATTGCCATAGCTATTGACATTTTTGTGACGTTCCGGAAAATATTGGAACAGCGAAAAAAGGAACAACAAAAGATTGAACAATGTTCAAATACAGAAATACCAATCTTTCAAAAAAAAAAATCCATACTTTGCCTAACAGATTTAATAAAGAGTTGATTATTTATAGCTTAATTTCGCTGATTTACTTTCAGAACGTCATAAATCCAAATTCATAAGATGATGTGATTTAATTGAATTCTAATAAAACATATATGCAATAGATATTTTAATTATGCAGTTCATAAAAAACTACCGATTATTCTTATTTAAAAAATATCTGTAGCAATAGTTATTTACAAATGAGATATAACCGGATTATTATGTAGTTTATAATCATCAAAGAAAGTAATTATTATAATAACGATACGAATCAAATGTCACTTCAAAGCCTAATTTATTTTTTTTATAAATCAGCTTTATTTTTTCTGCTAAAATTCAACCTTTTTAGATATTAAAACTTAAGAATGTCAGTTGTTTCCTGTGCGTGTCATTAGGAGCATATAATTCATTTATATTTCGGAATCATATTTGACATGCGATGTTTTTTTATGGTAGCTATATTTTCATTTTCTGGATATGCATTGGTGCATTTTATTAGATAGTAATCTTTATGATCTTTCAGGATAAAAATTAATTTGGTATTCATTTGCAACATAGTTCCAATATTTATTTTGAAATTAGCTGTACAATTTCAAATTATTGAAAATTAATTAATGCTTGATACAAAAGATCTTATTCAATCAATTCAATCTCATATTTTTAAAAATTCATTCAACTTGAATTTTTTCTCAGTTAAATACAAGAGCCTAAAACATTCATTTAAAAATAGTAATAAGTGCAAAGCATTTTAATGTTACTCATGCGTTCAAATATATTTCGAATACTAACGCCTTTTTTTGTGAATGCACAAGTACTTTTTAAACTTTTCATATTTAAAAATACTGTTATATAATAATAAACAATGTAATACTAAATATATACTGTTTGCTTGTAACACTTGACTCTTTCCGAGTGCCAGAAATTGAATGAGTTCAGTAACTAAATGAAAGCGGAGCTACATTAAGGAATGAACACTCTTTTGGAGAATATAAATGATATAAGTTCAAAAAGGGTTTATATATTTGGAGGTTTGTTTTAGGTTCCATTAAAATTTTAAACTTTGTGCTCCCTGGCATAAAATATCCGAGAAAGGGGAGGGGGATTATATGGAACGTAGGTTCTTTTAAAGGATATGGTTTTCGGTATCTGTCCTGGACGTCCTTTTATGCAAGCATGCTTTTGCTTAAAGGACCTTTTAATTCTCTAAAGACAAAGGATAAAGGTGACTCAAGGCCGTCCAAGTATAAATGGTGAAGGACGAAGTGGATGGTCTGCCTTTATCAATGAAAAAGTATCCCATGCTGCATAAGCGTCCTATCATGAGGATGCGCCGTTCAGCAGACTCATCATTTCATTTAATGAGTGCTGACTGATGCTGAAGTTCTGAAAGTATTAAAATATGACGATTCTGTAGATAACACAAAATTCGAAAACTAGCACATTAGGAAAAATCTGTTTGAAGAATTAGAATCGTGTTAAAAACTCTGCTTTAAAGTTCCATCTCTGCAAGCATGAGATAATTTGAAGACAAAACAATAAAAAAAATATATTTAAGTAAGATTGGAGAAAAAATATTTTTTTTTTCTCTCTTTTTCTTCAGTGCCCGTGGGCTTAGCCAACATGGGTCCCGATTTCAGAGACGAGACTTTCTTCAGCGTTTTCGCGGTCTTCTTCCCTTCGGTGACGGGCATCCTGGCGGGCGCCAACATATCAGGGGACCTCAAAGTAAGAACTCCTGCATTCGTTTATTCGATTTTGTGTATTAAAGTTTTCCTAATTAAATCTCTGTCATCGAACATTTGCTGCTCCTCATTTCATCAAATTTTAAGCATTTTAATTAATAACTAGATGGTGTGAATCATTTTCACTGAATGTAACTGAAAAGTGCCGATTTTTAGAGTAGAGTTGATCTTTTGATAAATTTTGAGAATGGGTTTGAATAGATGGGTGAATCATTCCAACGTCGAAATGGTAGGATTCATAGATTCAATGAACGACGTTTATTGGATATTGTACACTAGGCTTATGCAAGCCTAGATACTTATGAGAGATTTTTAACGGATATTCTTGGGTGACGTTTCCTATGAGTTACATTCCCAGCAGACATCCGGCGTCACTTGCTGTCCTCTAACGTATGGCATTACTGCGTTGTGCCATGGAGCGATGGAGGAGTGCGATGGCAACGACACAGTTCTGAGTAAAAATGACTCGTGTTACTCTTAAGAATTGTCTTAGATCTTTCAATTCATCTTGTATTCAGCGAAGTATCTCGTTTTCGTACTATTTTCTGTATTCAAAAAGTCATATTTTAAGTTTTTTTAATGTGAATTTAATAGCTTCCAATGGAATATCTGAATAGAAAAGTAATTCATTCGCTATTCTGAATATAGAAAAATGATACAGATTTTAAGCAACATTTTACTATTTATTAACTATTTTTCAGAATGAGTTCATTCAATCATTAAATTAATGACGTGTTAGTTTAGCTATATAAAACAACCTAAAAATTGTCGGCTGATTAGATTTTGGTGAAATGAATAATAAATTCCTTTGAAGGACCCATCAATGAATTAAAAAACGAACGTCATTTACAAGTAATGCATATCTTTTATATCCAAACAGAAATTAAAATGTGCTGAATGTTTCGCCTCCAATTTAAGTCATAATCTGCCACTTGCATTCAACTGTCAAAAACTCGATAAGCAGAATGGCTGTCTAAGAAATGCAGGATCTAAATAAGTTTTTTAGTTCTGCCGAATGACAGCAACAAAACACGAGTTAACTCATTCTAAAGAAGAAATGGAGCTCATGATGCTACAAAAAGGATAATGTCATTTCAAGAAATGTTTCTTTACTTTAAAAATTGGCAAAATCGTTTCTTTCTTTCTTAAGAATTGAACAGCTAAATCTTTAGGCATGGATGAATGCGTTTTCGTGAATCCTATCGTCACAACAGATACAAAGGAGCTCTGTCTCAAATAGAAAAAAAATGATCACATAATCATTCCAAACGCAAAAAAAAAAAAAAAGATGGACAGGAAATGAAAATTCCGAAATGCATAAGCAACGCAGCGGAGAAAAACGCATCCATGATGAGATTGATTTTTTTTTTATCCAGCAGTGATGCACACTCGGAGGGACAAAAGAATGAAACCTTTTGAAATGCATCCTTTCTTTTTACTTTTTCACAAAGAAAGTATTCTAACCGTCCATACTTCTACCTCGAAAGGGTGATGAAATCCTAAGTTTCAGAAATAGTGTTTGTCAGTCGATGGGTGAACTCAAAAGCGCAACGAGCAGCTAGCATGAAATGGGATAGGTGAGCTTCTCTCCAAATCGCGAGTGTCCACACATTTTTTACGAAGTGGGAAGATCTAGGAGAAAATCTATTGATTCGATGGTTCCTGTCGACGTAAATATTTCAATGGATGCAATGAAACATACTCATGTGTCATTCGAAGGATGGATCTATACCAAATGTTGACCCCAGTCCGTCTGTCGGTCTGTATGTGTGCGTGAATGAGATAGTGGGAAGCGTCGACAATAAATGAAATTCTGTGAATGAGTGTCAGCGACATTGTAGATCTGCGTCAGGTTTTCGAGGTGTGGCGTTATCCACGAAGTACTAAATGAAGACGTACCGGTTGCGTCTTATCGTGTCAGTAAAGGAGAAAGTTGGAGGGGAATACATCAATTGTTCTTTTTGTGGACGGGAAATTCCACTACTGTTTCGATAATCATCGTTATACAATTATTACTGTCCGTTGTCATCATTAGTAGCTTCCTATCTGCGTTTCTGATGGTGCGGAAAATCCTTAGCTTGCTCATTTAAAAGTCATTTTTCCCCTTCCAGGACCCTTGCAGCGCCATTCCAAAGGGAACCCTCTTATCCATTGCAACGACGTCTGTAAGTTACATCCTGCTCGTCGTCTGGCTTGGCTTCACCACGGTGCGGGATGCCAGCGGCGATCTATCCGGCCTCGTGAACGAAACGTTTCCCAACTGCACTTTCGAGCCGTGCAAGTATGGATTGGAGAATAATTATCAGGTGAGAAATCAATAGAATTTTGAAGTATCGAAAATTTTTTTTCAGTATACTTATATTTTATTTCATTCACTTCTGAAGTCCAGATCATACGCAACATTTAACCTTTTTAGGCGGCCCCACGTTATTACTTTTTTTCAGTCCCAAGAAAATAAGTTCATTCCTCCAAACGGACTTTAATTTTCGAAGATTCATTTAGTACCTATGAAAATGTTACTTGCTTCTGATGATGTATCTTCAATTGCTTCAAAACGGTAATACAAATCGTTCACATACAAGAGAAACTGATCATTTCGTTCTATTTCGAATCTATCCTTTTTGAGAAATGAAATACATTGGCATCTCGAGTGATATTATATTTTTTTAATGTAAAGTGTCATTGTTATTGCTACAATTGCTGGACTACAATAAAGCTCGAATGAAAGATATTTAAACTCAAGATTTTATGGCATTACTTCTAACAAAACGGTTTTAATACCAATACTTTTTTTAAAATCACTGCAATAAAAAATCTGGCAATATTTTAGTTAAAGACTGCTTCAAAATTTTGTTTAAAATTATGTTCAAAACAAATGGAGATAATCTAGATTCAGAATTATTTAATGAGCTCAAGCTGATAACTCTAGAAATATCTTAATCTAGTATATAACTTTTAACTATTTATCTATGTAGTATAAAATGCAACGATCCGCTTATTTCTTGTAGACATTCTTTAAATATACATTATACTTTTATGTTTCAATATTGCAGAATTAAATGAATTTCTATTTAATTCACTTTATTATCCAAAAAAAAGCATTTCTTTTTTGAAGCACTTCATTCTTTCTTTTAGCTTGAAATCGCAATCATTTGAAATAAGCATCAAATCTCAATTATACAATGATCTCAATGAATCACACATTCAAGAGAAGTTTGCAACAAAAAAGAAATAATATGAAAAAAAATGATTTTTAATTTTAAATTTCCTTTTAAAATGTCATTACATAACTGTTCCTAGCTTTGGAAGTTTACGTAGATCTAATGCTCCGTTACAAAAATGTGCTTTCAAATCTAAAGATAAGATTTAACATTTATAACCGTCATAAATTTGATGATCCGGGACAGAAAGTAAAAAAACGTGTTGCATAAAAATATCAGAATACATGATATATGTTTTGGCGAGCACTGAACTCATAAAATATTGTAATGAAAAAGTTAAACAATCCATTGACATCCTGAATCAGCACTTTTTTTTATATTGTGCTAAATATTTCAAAGATAAAAGTGCTATAACCCATAAAATATGCATCTTACTGAAGTCGTGAAACTAGCATTAAGTTAAATGCATGTGATGTTTTCATAAAAAGAAAAAAAAAAAAAAAAAGATAAACCTTCTCGAAAGATTTTTTCGCGTTTCTTAGTACATGTAAGTCATAGATTATACCAAACCATGCATTTAAGTATCAAAGAATTAAATGACCACATAAAATGCAAGTTAAAGTTGAAATGCAAGGCAACAAATCTTCTCCTGCTTCCAATTAGTGTTGTTGCTGCTTTTTCGTAATTTCGATGAATACAGATTTTAATTAGTGTACACAGATGTGCCACGATATTTTTTCGGCAAACCGAGAATAGAAGTGTCACTGCTTTGACTCTTCATCAGAAACCTGGAGTCACTTAAGACTCCTGCTCTGAGGTTCATCCATTTTGAGAGTGTTGAAGTAGCAGCAGAAACATATCGAGAGCAATTTAAATTCAATTAAATAGTTTTTATATAAGTTACATTATATATATATATATATATATATATATATATAAGTAACCAATCTAAAGTAAGAAATAGTTTGAAAGCGAAACTAAAATGAAAACGAAACAAAACAGTTTCGAAATCGCAACTAAAATTTATTACCTATTTAAACTAAAACCAAAAAAGAACTTCATAGTATTTAGAGAGCGCAATTGCAGCTACTTCTAAAACACAGATGAATTATACAAAAGTATTAGAATCAAGTTAATAGGAAAATCAAAAAAAATAAAAAAAACTAAATTAAACCAAAAAAATTATAAAAAATATAAAAAAAGAATCCGGCCTGAAGACTTTTTCAAGGGTCACCCTCAGGCAGGGATTCAAAGAAAGGGATTTTTTCTGTGAGGAAATACAGACATTTGTCTAATAATGATGTGGTTATTTTCTTCTAATTTGTTGTTTTGTATTTCCTTTCTGTCAAAATGGTATATCTCTTGAGCATAATTTCAGGGGATTTTCGGGTCACGAGGAATCATTATTAGACAAATGTCTGTATTTCCTCACAGAAAAAAATCCCTTTCTTTGAATCCCTGCCTGAGGGTGACCCTTGAAAAAGTCTTCAGGCCGGATTCTTTTTTTATATTTTTTATAATTTTTTTTGGTTTAATTTTTATTTGATTTTTTGATTTTCCTATTAACTTGATTCTAATACTTTTGTATATATATAATATTATTTTATAAAAGTAAAAAATTGTTTGTCACTTGCATATTTCAATATGAAAGGAACGATTTTGAAAACAAATGTTGTATTCCTATTTGACTTCTTTATTGCAGCATTACTTATTAATAAAAATTTCTGTTGCTGACACATAAGGTGAGTTATCGTCTCTTTTTTGCCCCGATTTGACTCAGAAGTAGAAATTCGTTTGATTTCAACTGAACTGGACAATAAATTTTACACAAAGAGTAGCTGACCTTCAACTGATTCCAAATTTGAAAGCATAGCTACGGTGAAAGTATTTCTGCCTGCAACTGCAGGGTCTCTTTTGTTATGATGTTTCGTGTCATAGTGGTTTTATGCTTCCATTCCAGGGTCCAAAGCAAATGATGCGGTTTAAACTCTTTTAGGTGACGTTCAGATATAGGCGAACACATACATAGTGTGTTACTTTCTGATATGTCTAATTTCTACTTACACTATGTAATGGTATAAGAAATATGCAAAAAGAAGGTATTTTAATCGTCAAGAAATTCGACTTCGAAATGTTGCTGAAATTTTGTTTCAGATCTTCCCGAGTCTGAAAAACACATGTTTGGAGTTTTATTTTATCTTTCTCTCAAAAATGCAACGAGTTACATTTTGGAGGGAATTTGGTACGTAGTCTTTCCAACAGATTTCTATCAAATTCTTGACGAAATTCAAGTGAAATGTCTTTGCTCGTTCGCCATACCGATGTGAGTACAATCATTCAAAAAAAAAAAAAAAACTAGATGAATGAAATGTAGATTGACCATTTCCTTCTGATTTCAAATAATATTATTTCATTTGCCATATCTCGTAGAAACAATAACCCAACTTTCCACTCATTAATTGTTCACATTTAAGGACGAAACGTTTCGTTGTTTCGATGCGGTTCTTGGCAATACATACTTTGTTCCATTTTCCAGGTGATGAAGATGTCGGCGGCATTCGGTCCTCTCATCTATGCCGGGATTTTCGCCGCCACTTTGTCTTCGGCTCTCGTCTCCATTGTCAGCGCGCCCAGAATACTTCAGGTGGGTTCTCAGCAGACATTTGCGTTTCTAAGAGACATAGAAAAAAAATTGTCCCTTTGCCCTCATATACAGACTGTGGAAGGTGAATTCAAGCAGAAAAAAAAGTAAGTGCTAAAAGTTGCTGACAGGAGAAATACTGGCGCTGCTGTTCACGTACGAATGCGAAAATTTGCATATCGAGAGGGATTATGTAAAATTCTTAGTGCGTGCATGACAGCAACGCCATGCATTCCTTATAAAAAGGGAAGAGAAAACGACCTGTTAGCAGTTCGTTCTTGCTTGTTATTCATGATTGACTGTTGATGTGTGCTCAATATGGACCCTACCTTACCTCAGCATGCTTTACTGGTAAAACTGTTCTACACTAGACAGTGTCATGCCATGGCTGCTCTTAAGCAAACAAGCATGTCTTGAAACATAACATAAGACGGGCTGTTTTGAACATCGAAAATGAAAGTTTACCCGCAGCAGTGGCAATATGTTGTACACAGAGAAGGTCAGGATGTGGAAAATGTTGCACGGCGTCCAGAAGACCTTAATATTGATGAATAAGATTATTTTCTTTGAATTTCATGAATTCATTCATAACTGTACTCCCGCAGGGCTAATTTTTCCTCTATCAGCAACTTTTGGTATTAATTTTTTTTTTTTCTGCGGAACTCATCTTCCCATGCCTTTCACAGTATATGTATGAAATGTGGTTTCATTATGTTCATTTGTTTTAGATACAGATGCCGCCAAACAGGGAAAGTTAATTTATGGCCACCCTGTACAAATTAGATATTTTATTCTTAGAAATATAAAATATAAATAGGAGGTAACTTCCTTCAAGATGAAACGTTATATGATTCCGTAGAATGTGGATTAAAATGCTAACCGATTTGATGTAGTGGTTTGCGTACAAGTATCTATATTACGGCATTCGATTTATGAATAAACCTTAAGTATATTTTACATCTTTTTTTCCAAACTTTAATGAATATCGTAAGAAATAAAGCCTAGAAACTGGATAATAACTTATCTATAAATTTAAAAAATCCGTTTCTGAGTATATTAAAAAGAAAAAATAAATAATGTTTAAAAAATTTGGAGATTTAAACAAAAATCATAAAATTGTCACTTGCAGAAAACAACAGAAAAAGACTATCAATTCATAACAAGTTTAGTTCAGCAATATTTACTCTCTTTTTCGAAGCAGCACAAGGGCTGTTTCGGTAAGACTTCGTAATTTTGAATCCTGGCTAGAAGACGAAGATGATACATGAACCCTCACCCGTTTCATCAAATTTCTACACCACACCTACGAAAAGAAACTTGCTCAGGTGAATTTAATGCTCTTTGGATCCATTTACATCCAGGCTGTTCAGTTGCATCGAATTTGGAGCCTTGAGCTCTAGTCCCAAAGTCAGCATATTTCCATTAAGACCACTACAACCTTAATAAATTTACAATGAATATCCAAAAAAAAAAAAAAAAAAAAATCCCCAAAAATCATTTTAAAAAAATGTAAATGCCTATTACGATTACAATTTAGTTACAGCTTTTCTTTTTGCACCTCACAGTTTTGTGATTTGATATACTAGCTGACCCGGTATACGTTGTTCTGCCTTATAAATTATTTCTATTGAATATTTTGGTTGTTAACGAATGTATTGTAAGTGTGCAGGGGTGGGATCTATGACAGAAAGAGGAATGGAGCACTGTAGACGATGATCGCCAATAAAAACTAAAAACACCAACCCTTCATTTTCTCAATACAATGTATTTCATTAATGTAACGAACATATACATTGTTTGATCTCTTAAAAGTTAAACGTAAAGTGAAAAAAGTAATATATTTTTTTTTCCTAAAGTATAAAAATGAAACAAAGAAAATCGATATTCATTTCGCAGAGCAATTGAGTGTACGATATTATTTGTCAGTCCGTCTTTAGCCAACACAAATAAGCTCGATAGTATGCCCACGCGAGAACATGCCACGTGTGAAAAACATGGTGTGCCCAAATCTAAGTCTCAAACAGACATCGCTTGGCCTTGCGATTTATTGATTGTCACTGCGAATGCGAATCTAATAGGAAATTGAACGCGTTTGAATTCAATTGGCACGTCTGTGAGAATCATTGGAATTCGTGGCAGCAAAACATTTTCGGTTCGGAATTTACCATTCAAAATGGTGGCTTCCATAACGTTTTTCATCAATTTTTTAATGACCAATCGCGTGTCATTGCACGACCATGGTAGGTTCAAATTCCGAAGTAAAATAACCGGAGATCCAACTTTCAGTCGTAGAAGGTGTGGTGACATGTCTGGCAAATCCAGTCAGTTCAAAAACTCTGTTGGATTATTTATAGTTTCTTTAGCATTGCAAACTGTATCGATCAATTTAAATGATACCAAGTCGCCTGGCAACGACTGCAGTATCTTGAAGTTTAAACTGTCGACGTCCACATTTTTTGCTGCCAAAATGGCTCTTTTTGTCAGACACGCATGATTTATGAATTATGTGCGTACATCGGGAAATATGCGGTCAATGAGAGCATTTTACGAATCAACGATAGTGCAGAAATTAGTGGGCAATTTTATGCTTCCAGTATTTTCGTAGACAGCAACTTTTCCATAATCGGTATCTAACAATTGGTTCGAGAATGTGTCAGCAGATTAATCTTGTAGCATTTGATCGCGCGTGTTTATTTTTAGCTGGACTTTTTCAACATTATGCCACAGTGGCGATGATTTCAATCAAGCGTTGGTCTCATCAGTGTACGGTGAAAGTGGATAGGAACACCCTAATTACCTAGCGTTGTGAAATATACTTTACGGCCTATTCTCATACCTACCAAACACACACACAAAATTTCATGAAAATCGATCGAGCCGTTTCGGAGGAGTTCGAACACAAACACCATGACATGAGATTCTTATATATTAGATATATTAAAGCGGTTTTTACAAGGATTTTTAAGAAAGAAAGAAAAGGATAAGAAATTTTTTACAAGGATTTGTTTTTTATTTAGAGTTAGAATTGTGTCTGTCTTTATTTCTACATTGACTCAAAAACCGAAAAAGAAAGAAATTTAGTATATTATTTCTACACCAAAATTGTGGGTTCGAAAAAACAACGTGGCTTCAAAAATTGAAAAGATATGTTTCAAAGAAAATCTCCTATTCCGTACCTATACAATATGATCACGATAATCCGAAGTAAAAAAATAATAAAAATAAAATAAAATAAACTAGAAATATAAAATTTGGAGCATTGCTTTGTCGTCAAAATCGTTGCGGTCTAAAGAAGAATTGATAGTCTGTTCGTTTGCTTTCTCAGATATTAATGAACACAATAATTCAGAAATGCATCAGACTTGAGATAAAGTACATATAGTGCGCCACGTTTACACAACAGTTTAATAACTGGTGTGCAAATACGTGTGAAGTTTCAAATCAAAGGGAAGAGACAATGTTTTAAAATTCTAGCTCTTCTTCACTAAACAATGAACTTACTGTGAAGATACATTAGAAAGTCGAGGGGAGACTTTGTACTAGGAAGGTACACGAGAAAGTATAGAGAGGGACTTAACTTTTACTGGATAGGTTCGTGAGAAAGTCGAAGGGAGACATTACTTCTACTGGAAAGGTGCACGAAAAATTTTACATTTTGAATTGGGTTTCCTGCCTCTTTATGTTTGCAAACGTTTCACGGTGAGGATGATAGATTTTTTTTCCGTTTCTCCTGCAGGCACTCTGCGTGGATGGCATCATTCCATGGCTGAACTGGTTCGGCAAAGGTTACGGGAAGGACAATGACCCCAGGAGAGCACTGGCACTCACCTTCGTCATTGCAGTGGTTTTCACAGTCATCGGTGAGTGATGCACCCTTCCTCTGGAGTTGTTCAGCCTTGAGTAACACATATCCAAATATAACCCTCAGAGACGAATCAATGCCTAAATCGAAACACTCAGTTTCATATAATTAAATATCATTTTGAATTAAATATTATGAATAATTTTAATCACTAAATCATAAAAGTCTCATCGATAATTGATTTCTGAAGAAATATCTTTGTAATATCATTGACAATGCGTCATTGAAACAGTATGATAGTAAAAATTTTATGTGCTGTAAAATTTCGGGGCGGAAATAGTATGCACATTGTACTATATTTTTATTATAAATATGCATCCAAATATTTATAAATTGTAATGACATACCGCCCATTCAAAAATATTAATATGAAATTATAATTTAGAAAATTTCGCGTATTATCATTAGCAATCAATAATCAAAATAATATATATATCTTTCCATGCATTAGTAAAAAGATTCCAGGAATTGTCTTTCTACTTTTATCAGCATAATACAGTTTTTAATCCATTCCAAGCTTGCTCTCAAATGGAATGTAGATGTTAATAAATAATTATACATAAGAGGCTGATAGGTTCTGGATAGGTTCACTATTGCTCCATGTACCCTCGAAAAAAGATCGATTCACTACTGTACCATGTATCTCTTAGAAAAAAGATTGAGAAACGGGAATTATTCTTAAATGAAGCAGTGCTTAAATAAGAAAAATCTGGAAGGAAAGGGTGAGGGGAAGTGAATTAAGAATTCTTTTAACATAATAGAGATATCGATCGAGATACATAATAAAATTTGCTTAAGCGATCCCATCTGCATCATGCGATCGCTTTAACAAACAACCAGATCTGCATAATAACTTCTCTCAAAGTTATTTTTGCTTGACAAGGCCACTGAGATCCAAAGACATGACTCCATGAACGAACCTCGTTGATTGGTCTGTTTGATTACAAGTGAACACATAAAAGTGAACTGGAAAACGAAGAGAGCTGGATATATAAAATGCGTTGCACAGATTTAACATCCTCATTGTGCGCATCTGCCGAATGTTGAGCCAAATCCCAAAGCAGGTTGAATGTGTACTTTCAGAAGTGTGTAAACGCGAGTGCTCAAAAACGTAAATATATTAAATTTGGTATGCGGTTTTGTGGCAGCTCTGTATCAGAGTTTATTTGAGGAAAAGCGCGTCTGAAACACAAATTCACCTTTATTAGCATTTTTTTCGGAAGACCAGCCCCCCTATTTTTTTCCTCAGATGATACTGAATTGAGATTTCTCATTTGAATGGTGCAGTATAGCTGAATATGGCACCATTTAACATCCAGTAACGAAATAAATAAAATCCGATGTGAGGAAGAAAGCTCCATACTGGAGCAAGATGGACCAAATGATCAGCCCATTTCACCTTTGGAGTTATTTTGAAAGGTTCTAGAAGTCTCAATATTTTTTATGTATTATTTTCAGAGAAATTTAATTTTTTCCCTTTGTTTTCATGAGTCATGAACAAAAACTTAATGAAATTAAAATCAATTATTATTTAAATTAAAAAATATCATTGCTATGATTTCCTTCATATTTTCAAATTCGTTAGCAGAATAATGTGGGCTAATTTATTTTGCAGTTGATTGACTATCGCAAAAATCAGCAATCCTGCCAATCTTTGTACCTGAGTATTTAGATTGCATTGTTTTTTCGATGACATTTAGCTTAAAATTGCCTTTATTTTTTTTTTAATGCGACACATTGAAACTTGTTTCCTTAAAGATGTTTGGCAGTCAAATGTTTTGCGATTTCAGTTTGTCATAATATTTTATACTTATATATTGCTTATAAAAATTAAATTAAAATCTTCAAAAAAACTTATTTTGAAAGTTGGGGGGGGGGAGGAAGCCCCGAAATTTGCATAGCCTATGGCCTCTACAGAGCATGCAGAGCAAGAAACCATTTAAATCATAGTCTGTGCAGGATATTTAAACGCGTTTTCTAAATTCTGGAGAAAAAGGTTATGTCAGGATATTAATTGGAAATCTTTCATCTGCGGAAGAAGTAAGAAAGCAAAATCATCTCAACAAATTTTGGGGAAAACTGATTATATTATGACTTATTTTTCAATGCAACCACCGATAAATCGATTAGGGATTTAATTTTTTTAATGAAAACCAAACTTGAAAAAGTTATTTTGGGAGCATCTGAAAAATCCAAATAATTGCAAATTTAATCTTTTCTCCAAAAAAAAAAAAAAAATTAACTAAAACACGTTTTTCTTTAGATATTAATAAAATTTACTGTGAAAAAAATAGCATTATAACTTGTTTTAATAAGTAATTTATCATGCTAAAAAGGTAAACCGTACAGATTAACTGATTTTCCTTCTAACGGAGCTAACAATGCAGAATTGTTTCTCTTTATTTAAATCAGTTTTAAGTACAAAAAAATTTAAATAGTTCTTAACCGTATCAATAATCGTACATGGAAAGAAGATAAAAGACTATTTGAGCCTTTAATATTTTATTAATTATTTTTTTTGTTTGTTTTCATAGGCGACCTCAACGCAGTAGCTCCGATTATTTCCAATTTCTTCATGGCAGCAAATGGACTCATAAATTTCTCTTGCTTCCATGCTTCCTATGTGAAATCTCCAGGTAAGGTGATAAATTAGAGCAGCCCTGCACTGTATAAAACCATATGTTCACAGTTAGTCTGCGTAATAAATGTGCATTATTGAGGCTTCATTAAATTTTTAGGATTTCGTCCCGGTTTCCGATACTACAACCTCTGGCTGAGTCTGCTCGGAGCGCTCCTTTGCGTGGTCATCATGTTTGTCATGAACTGGATCACGGCCTTGGTCACCGATGTCGTCGTCGTTGCCCTATACATCTACATCTCCAAGACCTGCCCAGGTGAGAATCTTGCTTTGATAATTGAATTCCATATATTGATGAATCAGCCAAATAAATTCATAAAATCGGAGAAATTTCAGAAAAAATATCATGATTTCCTGCGCACTTTCATGAAATGTCATTTGTTTCATGTTTATAAGGACGGAATTCCGTCATCTATTTTTCACTGATTTCCCGATAAGCGAGTCTTCTGCAATCTTGAACATTGTATATTCTCCTTTATACTAAATTATTTTGCAGAAATTAAATTAAATTATAGTAAAAATCATAGAAATTGTAGTAAAGCATTTTGCAGAATACAGAAAGCTCATACAGAAATTAATTATAAATCAATCGATCGATTTTATTAAATTTTGGTACCATGCGCGTGTCGTCATCTGGTTCGGAATTCAAGAAAAAAAAATATTTCCACAATATTTATGATAATAAATTTTAAATGAAAATCAAAAAATAGTAAATAAAATGAATAAAAAATTTCAAAGTGCGCTTTCATTAGCGTGGTAAAAAAAAAAAAAAAAATCATCATCAACGAAAACATAAAAATTGCGATCGATGACAAGGGAACGAAGTCACAATGAGCATAGTAAAAAAATTCTTAAATATTCTGAGAAAATATATCTTAATGTAATTAATATTCTAATTTACTTTCATGTTTTTCTGGTTTCATACCATATTTCTTTTTCTAATTTCCATACCACTTTCACAAGCTCTTGTCCTCCTTTATCGTACTTCTTCTCTTTAGACATCATTCCCTTTGATGTGAACTGCTCTCGAACAGGTACATTCGCTCAGTTATACTTATCCTAATGATGACAGCAGGAAAACGACTCATTGCAAAAAGAAATGCCTCATTTATATTTTATTGTTGCAGTACTGTGCTACAGTATATGGTTGATTATCATCGCAGTCATGACTATTATCATCAGCATCGAAAGAAACACACTACAAAAGATTTGGCACGAATTGCTTTCGAGTTATTTACATTTACAAACTCGATCAGTGTCTTGTAGCAAAATGAGTGCATATAAAGCATATTTGATTCTTACATGCAAAACGTGAATATGCTACTTCTTGAAGTGCGGATTCCCTTAGAAAATACAGCTACTAAACAATCTATTTCAAAAGTTAAGTAGTAGTTCACTTTGACTAATGTTGTATATTCGATATTAGGAATATCAACTGTTCAGGATATGTATTTACTGTGATGTTCTTTATATTTACTAGAAATAAATTGGGGATCATCATTTCAAGGATACTCCTATAGGAATGCTCTTCACTATTTGAATAAATTAACAAGAATCGAGGAACACGTGAAAAACTATAGGTATCGAAATTCATTTTTCTAAATTAATAGTTAATCAATTTTTATATTACTCAAAAACGCAAAGCTCTATAGTTGACCTCCTGCTAAATCTTCCCTTTCCAGGCCCGCCATTTTGGTGCTGTCAGGCAACTCGAGCAGTCGACCACAATTGGTGGATTTTGCTGGACACATCACAAAAGACATCGGTCTTCAAATATGTGCCCACATTTCGAAAGTGAGTTGATTTCATTTTCCTTTGTGATTTCATCTGTACTTATATAAAGCTCAGTGTGTGTGTGTGTTGGCGCTCTACAGGCCAGGCCATTTGACCTACAGCCACCAAATTTGGTACACATATACCTTAGAGGTCGGGAATGTGCACCTGGGGTCGCTTTTTTTGAATTTTAATTATTAATTAAAAACTGACTTTCCCTCCAAAAACTCTTCCATTTTCCCCACCGCCAAATGAGTAAGGCTTCAGTTTTTTTTCCCCAACAGTAATGAGGCTAGAGTTAACATTTTTCGGCCAATTATTTCAAACGATTCTGTTTATTTTCTTAATGTTTTATGCATTTAAAATTAAACATTGTTAATTAATCGATTTTTCAGATTCATTCTGAAATACTTTTGAATTAAAATAACACAGAATAAAGGAAATTAAAAATATCTAATCTGCATAACGTTACCCCAACTGGCGTAGAAAAATTCAAGCATTTGCATTACCGTAACTGGCATTGAAAATTCACGAATGCGCATTGTGTTCTGATTGTTGACAATATTATCAACGGATGATTCTTTATTTAAATTATTTTTAGGTTAGTTGCATGCTTTTGTAATTAAATTGTATTTATGTTAGTTATATATTTTTTTGTATATGCTTATAGTTTTAAGTACATCGTTTTTTAAGTAGTTTTTTTAAACCTGTTTTCGGCCGATTATTTTAAACGATTCATTTTATTTTCTTAGCGTTTGATGCATTTAAAATGAAACATTGTTAATGAATCGATCTGTTCATGATGAATCTGAGAAAATTTTGTTGACAAATTCTTGAGATATTACATAAATTTAGAAAGATATTCTTTAGTACCCATAAAGTTTAAACGCTCAGTGACTCTGTTATCAGTAATCATATTATAAAAAAATGCTTTGTTTCAGTAAAAAATATTATTATATTAATTGCAGATTAATTCTTTCCACTTTAATTTAAAGCATAAATTCTACGGGAGCTAACAGAAAATGAGAGAGATACATATTACGTTATGACTGAAGGCCTTTATAATATTATGAGTAAATTATATGAATATCAAAATTTGAAGTTTTAAAATATTTTGCTGAAGAATCTATTAAAGTAGGAATTGCGTAAAATATTTAATTATTAAAATTGAAATGAACATTAAGATTGGCGAACCAGCTGGTCGCCAAAGGCGGCTAGTATTAATATAATACAGGATGGTTTGAAGACCTGGAGCAGCTTTAACTCATGGATGAATTGGAGGTAAAGTGATGCCATTTTCATAGAAAACATAAAAATGAGCAAAATTTTTCGGCATTAAATTAAAATTTATTTGTAGCATAGCTGCATAGTTCGCAATCCACCAAATATTTCTGCTGTTAGTAAAGTGATTCGCTCCGTAGGATAAGAGAATGACCGGTATAATGGCTTAGACATATTCGATGGGTAATTCTCCATTTTAAGAGCTAAGTTGACGGAAACACACTTTTCGAAGCATTCAGCTGCATTTCCGCCATCAGAAAAGATGTCTAATGCTTTACTGCAGATACATTAACATTCCTTGTACATTAAATATATATTTCCTTGTCTGAGAACAATGTTTCTGAATAATAGACAAGCTACTGAATTTTTGTAAGCCGTTTCATCGCCACCTCGGTGAATTCCTGAAGTATCGGACAGCTTAAATTGTAAGATATTCCAAAAATAATGTCTAGTATCGGAATGAAAAAAAAAATCGATACTATTTTACTAATCCGAATTTCCTCTTTTCTGGGTTCTTCCATGTGCAAATTTTAGAATCAAAATTGATAAATGGGGCTTTCAGTGATACAATAATTTGTTTACAACAGAACGTAGAATGGAACAGTATACTCAATATCATATTTAAATATAAAATCATATATAATATAATATAATTAAATATAATATCATAAAATCATATTTAAATATAAAATATCACAACTGGAATGTGAGCCAATAATTTATATAAATGAACCCGTAACTGGAGACATGAATTTCCAGAGACAAGGAGTCAAAATAATTCTATTGTTACTTTTTTTTCTTTTGTAAACAACATTGGAATTTATTTTGGAAATGAAATACATTCTGTAAATATATAGTTATCAAAAATATTAAAAATATTAATATTAAAAATGTTAAATGTTGTAATATTAAATGTTGGAAAGATATTGTAAGAAAAACCTAAACAATCTTTTAATGAGTATTTACCTCGTTTAGGTATTTCGGAATGACACTAATGTTAATAACTGTTAGAATTTAACAAAAAAAAAAAAAAAAAAAAAAATGGAGAATACAATACTTTAAAATATTATTTTAAGAATATTTCTTTATTCCTTTTGCAGTTTCAGCAGAAACATGGTGTCAATGACTTCATAAAAAAAAAAAAAAAAAAAAAAAAAAAAACACTTTTGAAAAAGAATAACTCTGTTATACGCACGTGTTCCTACTTCGACTTTCGCCCCCATACTGCTGAAAGAATAACTTGAAGGCACTGAGGAGATGAGTGCATTGAAGGACAAAATACCCCGTGATAACAAGGGGGAGTCATCTTGACTCCAGCTACGGGTTAATCAGCTAATCACCCATTATAGTAAGAATCCCATTTGTTGCAATATTTATTTCCACCATTTCTTCCCCGATCAACTGCTTGAAGAATGAATCTATCAAATTGGATTATGTATTCATACATGTTGAATTTCACATATGCTTTTCGTTATTTCTTCTTGCTAAATAATTTTGAACAGATTGCCTACAAGATGTAAAAACGATCACGCGTTTCAAAATATTTAGTCTAGTGGTTTTATTTTTCAAGCAGCTAGAAAAGAGACCGTTACATGTTGATATGCTATATCTATTCTATTGAAAAATAAATGATTCTTCCCTGTACATTTAATACTGGCTTTTAAATTGTACAATAATCAAAATAACCCATCTCGAAAGTTTATAAACAAATGTCATTTTATGCAAATGTAGTATCGGTAAACAAGACGTCGATTCGAAGCCTAATAAGTATACGTTGTAAGAAATGTAAAACGATCGTTTGTTCTGTTTTTCAAAGCCAAAGTTTCGAGCTTTCTAATGAAGAATTGAGTAAAATTCTAAGTTTGAAATGGCTTGGTAAGATTGTTAAGAAAAAATCGAGACTTTAAAATCGTTTTATAATTATGATTTATAGTATATTAATTCACAAGAAGCCGTATGAGGCAATTCTTTCTCGGGAAGACTACGTGTGACGGATATTCTCAATGATAAACGGATACAAAGAGTGTCTTTGATTCTGAGAATCCCGGTTCGCAAACTTACTAAGGCTCCCTTGTTGCAGTTGTCCAAGAACACTGTTCATAGACAAATTATAAAATCTGATTCACACAAAAAAAATGGCTCCATTCTCAAAGCTTTACATTATTAAAAGATTACAAAGGGTCCGTGATCCTATGTCATATGGTGCTAAATGGATGGCTGTCCTTTTCAGTGATGAAAAAATGGGACTTCGTGGGATATCATAAAAATATTAATGTAATTGACGAAAAAGAGCCCAAAAGCTTTTTTTGTTGGTAAAGTGATGGTGAATCTTGATGGTGTGGGCAGTTTTCGGTTTCAACAATCGAGTAGTTTTGCCTTTCTGATGCCCGAAATAATTCTTCTAAATACATAGACACACGAGAAAATCATCTTATACTATTTGTAAAAACATAGAGTGGACGGTATTGAGAACATCAGTATTATTCCCCCATTCATACCTCCAATGCTACTAAAAATGAATTGAATTCGAAAAATGGTACTGTTCTTAAGTGGCCGCCAATGAACCCGGATCTAAACACCGTCGAGAATGTGAGGCTCGGAAGGTACATGGGAATGGAGGACCATTTTATCCTTTGAAGACAGCCATAAGAACTGCATGGTACAACTTGGAAGCAGTGATAATATAAACATTTTCATTATGTAGAGGAAAAAACGTGTATTCATTGTCGAACTGAAAAATAGAAAAACTTTAAAAAACACTGTATTGAGTACCTCTTGTTGAAATGTCATATATTGGATAAATGAACACCCAATATTTCCATTTTGTTGCATAATGGAGATAAAAATTGTTATTTTTTTAAATATTTCATTAAATTATAATTTGGATAATGTGTCTGTAATTGGTATTTGCATGCCTTTCTGTTTTGCTAAAATGTATATTTGACTCGAGACTCGACTGACTTTGAGACGGAGCGTATATTTAAGCCATTATATAATAATTATTTTTGACATATCACTAGCAATCTAATGCGAATGTCATGTTATGAGCTGTAATTAAAATATCATGTTGCTAAAATATTCCTCAAACGAAACCATGGTCCCCTTTGGATCAGGCATATCATACACTTTCGGCACGAATGACAAACAAACACTTATTTCCTGTGTATTCCTATCAGGAACCACTGAGCTGGAAGACGCGGTGCCTTCTCCAAGAGCTGAACTCCAAATGGCTGACGGAACGCAAAGTAAAAGCCTTTTATACTTTAGTGGAGGCAGATTCTTTCGAAAATGGAGTCGCAGGCCTCATTCAGGTACAACACCCAATGAAATCGTGGTAACGAATATTTTAATGAAATCTTATTATTTTAAGGAACTAAAAAGTGCTAATCTAGTTATTTTATTGTAATTCATGTAAATGACGTTGCAACTTTTAATATTTATTCTACTTTGATATATTTTTATTTAAAAACAATTTGACAAAAACTGAATTACCTTAAACTATCTCAAAATGTGAAACTATTTCCTTTTTAAGTAATTATGTAGATGCGCTGAAGATTTTCTGGGGGAAATTTGCTGTTTACATTGTTTTGAAAATACAATATTTTAAATTAATTACAATGATTTGAGCTACGGTAAAAGCAAATTGTTTGTAAACAATGCTTACATTTTATGTTTTGTGCTCTGATTAGAGTTTAATTTTAAAATCTTCTGGAAAAATATCAGATTTTCTAATGTTATATTATTATATAAATTAAATACAATTGTTTTACAGTAAAAACATGTTTGGTAAATTCGATATCACACTAAATTTGTTTGTAAATCATGCACTCTTTATCCTTTCAAATGTCTTGAGATATTGCTTCGTTTACAAAGTTTAGAACTCTGGTTTAACCATATGAAAATTCTTTTCTTCATCCCTCGCGCGCGCGTGTGTGTATTTAAAAGATTTTTGAATCTTAAGTTTTGCCCTAAGAATCCCGTCTCTGTGAGTGTCTATATAGAAATTATTTCAAACTCCCAACCATATGAGATAGCTAAGAGGCATTTGCTCTTTCATTACCCAAGAATTTTTCGGATCTCCATTTGATGATTGACGAAAGAAATTCCTATGCAGGACTCTTAAATTATCGACAAAGACATTAGAATAAGGAATTTATTCACTGAGAGATATAGGAATTTGGCATAAATTAAAAACGAGAACCAGCAAGTGAGTCGTATAAAATGTAAAACTCGGATTGCAGCAGCCATGAGAGCCTTTTTCATAATTTGCAGATGTGAGGAAATCAAACACGTCGTCAGTGATCAGAAATAACTTCATATATGAGCACATAAGGTGAAAGGTGATAATGGAGCTATAGAAGCATAACAAATCACTGAGTTAAGCATAACAAATCACTATGGAGCTAAGATTGCTCCATAGCTAAAGATAGTTGCGTGTTCATGTAGCATGATGGGCATCCCATTCCCGATCAGTCACCCGCTTCCCTTACTATTAAGGTAATGATAGAATGCTGATTGATGACCAAGCTGAGAGTTCGACGCCGAATCCCATCTTTCAAAATGCTGAAGTGACTATCTACGAATACATTCTATGCCCTGCAAACGACCTTTTCAGGAGACCGTTCATTTCAGTTGATGTCCCATGGCCGTCGGAAAATCTGCTTCCATTCGAGAAGATGCATCTATTCTGCGTCATCGGCCCATGAATTTGTTTTCTACACGAATCAGTATCCCTCCAATTCTTCACGAAATTCCGGGGTTTCGATGCTTGCTCCCCTCTATCCACTCAACACGATACATTTCATATACAATCTAAATTTTTCGATAAACACTCACTTATAAAATTTTAATTTATGTATGTAATTTTTTATGCTTTTATAACAAAGTTGTAGTTATTCTTACTTTAACTATCAGCTAATTTTTTGTGTCACTGATCTTCAGTTATACTAACTCTCTGTCAGTCTATCTATTCACTATCTATCAGTTATACTAACGATTCCATTCTAATGTAACAAAATAGGTTGGAGACAATACAAATTGATGTGTGAAAGGCAACAGAATATTAACTTTTTTTTATTTTGTAAAAACATTTTTATTTTATAAAAAAAAAAAGCTAGCAATTTAATGTTGTTTTTTTTTACGAAGAATGTTCTATTTTTTATTGTCATGCAAATATAAATCCATATAATGGGTAAATCAATAATTATCTGATAATATATTTTTAGGATGTCATACTTAAATGAATGTAATCATTATGCATAATTATTTTATGTCTCTTTTTAATTAAATTCCATATATGCAAATAAGCTTTACCCTAAACTAAATAATAAATAGTATCGCGCTTAAGCAATAAGTTATCATTTGAAACTCGCGATTTCAAGCTTAATTTATTATTCAATATCAGTGCAAATTTTAATGTAAATGTTGAATACCATAACGGAGTATTTTTAGCTTTGGTGATTTAATTATATTATGGGGAGTTTTAGATATTTCTATTTCAAATTAGATAAATTATATAGATTTTAAAGAAAGCCACAAAATATTATTGCTCTTAGCTAATCGACTACACTTCCATGCTCACATCATTTTTATAAGATGATTTATGCAAAAAAAAATTAATAAGCCTTTGAAGAACTGTATTGACCACGCCTTAATTCTTAGAGAAAATAGTTATTAGTTCGTAGTTTCTGTTCTTTTGTTATTGTTTTCTTTTCCTGTAGACTGCCGGAGTAGGAAAGATGCGCCCAAACATTTTATTGATGGGGTTCAAAGAAAACTGGCAGACCTGCGACATGAAAGAGACGCTGGACTACTTTCACGCTATTCAGTAAGTTTTCTAACACATCAACTCACTGCTTGCCGCTGATTAGATCCTTAAACGAATTACAACACAGATGGATGATTCGGTTTCTTTTGTACTGCAGTTAATATTCTTTCGTAATCTCAAAAGACAGTGTAAAAAAACAGCAAATTCTAAGCGTATTTACTTTTTTTTTTGTCCTGCGACGTTTGAATTGATTTCGTTGTAGTCATCGAATATTTTCAAATTTATACAGTTTTATTTCATTCATCAACGACAAACAATAGCAAATTATAAAAATGTTTCTTGGTTATTAAGCTGTATGCTTCTTTTAAAATCAGAATTTCTCCCGATAAGAAGAAAAACTTTACAACCAAATTGGTAATACTTTTCTGTGTATGGAAATTCTAATATTGCAGGAAAAATGAAAATGCATCAAAATATGCACTACGGGAAGAGTATCCGGACGTAATGTTGGCAATGTAAAGGTTGGGAGTCCCATTGTTCATTAAAATTTTAATTCCTTACTATTTCAAATTTTACCGTTTCTTTTAAGTCTTCTATCTTGGCACTCTCTCCTATGTTCTTTGAAAGTCAGCGGCACAAGGCTTATACCTTCTCTGGCCCATTCCATTCATTAGCGACTTGTCAAAGAAGCAGGTAAGGTTTTTATAGGCTTCAGATAACAAATAAATATTCTTTTCTTTACATCTTTAACTTCATTTGTTTCGTTTTTATTATAATTTCTTAAAAATATAATTTAGCCTCTGATTATCATTTCAGTTAAACGATTATTTTCAATAATCACAAAAATTGTAGAACTGATTCAAATGATTCTTTATCAAAGTGTAATAATTAGCTAAAATTTATTTCATCAAGCCACATTTTGCAAATGCATTCAGATAACGATTTGCCAGGATTAAGACTTACGTTAAGTGGGGGACGTTGGACACACAGCGGATTTCATGTGCATCTGATCTGAGGATTTGACAAGGAAGCCTCTATCTCTTTTCTGTCTGGTACCCCTGCGAACATATTAGCTGTTGTTAGTTTAAATGTTCATTTTTTCAAATGTCGTCGTGATAAGTTGACAAGTTTTGATTCATTGCTAAAGTGAAAGATTTGACAAGGAAGCCTCTATCTCTTTTCAGCCAGGCGGTTGACGCCCACATGTCCTTGTGCATCCTCCGCATGCCAGGAGGCACGGATTATTCTCCTTACTTCGAAACCCCGGAGGGTCTGCCCATACTCCAGAGCTACGACCAGAAAGGAAAGGTCGAAACATCCTTCCAGACTCCAGGTAAAGCCAATGTTCATTCGTGACGGCAGAATGTCATTTTTCTTTCTCCATGGCGCAAAGTTTCCTGGTGTGTGATATCGTTTTTCTACCATTATCGCATTAGTCGCTAAATTAAGATAAACACTTTAAATTTTTTTTCTCCTCTCGCTAAGACTGCCACATGAAAAGTCTCTACTCCCTTCGACGCTGCTATACTCGCCGCTGTTTCACAGATGTAAAACGCAAAGTGATTTGCTACTCAGTAGTCAATAATCTGTTTTTTCTTTCGTAAAAGTTACACTCTATGAACAGCTTTATCCAGAGGTAGGACTCAAAAGTCCTTGAGAACCACAAAGACATGAACTAAACATATTTTGGGTTTTAGACGGCTTCAACAGCAATCTGTTCATCTGGATTCTTCAGATTATGATGAATATGAGTCAAAAAATACCTTTAAAAATGTTTAACATTTTATTAAGATTTTCAACACAAGAATTTATCACATTATATATTATTACAATACATATTTCATTCTGTTGATATTATTAAATTGACTTATTTTTTTTTGGCAAGAATTTTTCGTATGAAATAAGGGAAGGGAAGAAAATATTTTTTTTAAATCAAAGGAAGTCGCTCATTTGCTAAATAGGTTAGAAGTTCTAGTATTATGCTATTAAGTGTATATCGAATAACTCTTACAACACCAGGAAAATCTTTAAAATATACGCTTCTATTATACAAAAAAATCTCGTATCACATTTATCAAAGAATTTTATTTTGTTAATTCCCCAATAAAACATTTATATAGATAATTTAAATCTGTTCTCAAATTATTATACTGATATGCGATTGTAACACGTTTTAATAAAATGCCACATATCCTTAATTGTTTCAGATCTTGCATCAAAATATCATGTATTTTGTTGCATTTAATATTTGACATGCTGCATCTTGACATAATAGCACTGTGACACATTTAAAAATATTTATTACGTAGGATAAAATAAAAGCAATGACACAATTTATAATAATTTGAGTACTTTGATTAAAGAGTAAATAATAATTCGGTAATAAAGACACTATTAGAAAATAACATCACATGACCGAGCACCGTGCTCAGTTCGAGAGCCGCCAGAATGTTGTTGGCAATCGCGTGATGCAGTGAAATACTGCTCGATGTTTAGAAGTCTTTCCATTCCTTTCATTGACAAAATGTTGTCGAAAAACTTGAAAATGGGCTCATTTTACTTGTGGAATCAGGCGATCTGAAGAGCGCTTCCACAACAAATATTCGATACTCTTCCAAAAATCTCTGCTTGATGATCAAAAACTTTAAATTGACATTGTCAGAGATTTGAGTTTCGCCGAATCATTCTCAAGGATGATAAATTTAAACAGTCTTATTGTTTGCGCCTCATGCTTCCACAATAAAAACTCAATTTAACATGACGGTCACTTTGCAAGATAATCTGTGTAGTTTCGAATGAAGTTTCAATGAGTTTACCTTCCTCTAAAGAACGTTTCTCAGCTTCGCACGGATTAATCCTTTGCAAACTTCCAATAAGATTTCAAGTCAGCTGTAGAAGAAAATTTATTGCATTGTTTACCTAATTGCAAGACATCTTTAGAGTTAAAAGAGCCGAGTTCATCTTTTTTTGCTGAGAGTTCCTTTTCGAACACACCAAACCTTTACACGCTAGTAATTGACATTACTAAAGTTTTGAACGAGTTTTATGTGGTCACCACTCCGCCTCCGGAGAAAGAAGAATAGCAAGGGATTGACCAGTAGTGACCACCTGCACCAACTCGTGATATTTATTTTGGTTTGTCAATTATAAGCAATCTCTTGCTCTCTGAAATTCAGAATTTTTATGAAAAAAAAAGATCGAAGTAATATTTTGCTTTACAGATTCATTAACCATTTGTGAAACCATGACAAATCAAGATCACTGTAGGAAAATCTATTACCAAAGGTCAAAAACTTTATTATTTAAAAACAAAATAATAATTTAAGAAAAATGAAATTCATTCTATTTATTTCTAATTCTAATTCTTTTTTTACAGTTATGAGAAAAAAAATATTATGTATCTGAAATTTTTTTGTTGTTTTATAATGTAACTTATCAGTGAAAGACACAATTTGGTACAAACAAATGTCATGAGCTGATAATGAACATATTTATAATTTCGAACTCAAGTAAAAATATAGGAATGTCCCATATTAGTGATGCGATAGGAAAAAAGGTTAAATAGCTTCATAACAAAGGAATATCAGTTACGACAGGAGATCTAGGTGATCAAGTTTGTGAAGTTCATAAACTTGACCACCTAACCAATCTAACTATTTTACAGATGCTAATTTAAAAGTGTTCGAACCCCATCTTTCGGGGAGAAGTCTCTGGGATATGTATCAATCTGTGGTACTAACCAATTGTTGAAGATTATCGGGATAAATGTGTATTAAAACAAGTCACTGAAGGAAGAAAAGTATGTACAATTTTTTGTATCAGCATTTACGCCATTTTGATTATAAAACATTCGCCTGCATCAGCTTTTGATTCGATGCGCAACAAAAAAAAACTTTAAACTTCTAATTAAATAGTCAGATCATTTCATAGGAAGTTGGCGGCATTTTTAATCGGAGCAAACATTTTGAATAATTTTTTTCTAATATTGGAAATGCATTTCAAATTTTCTAGAATAATTCTTGAGCAAGGATCTAGAGCTAAAATATCTGCGTCTTCCTTTTCAGAGCTCAAAGTGACTCTAGAAACGGTACTGGAAGAAAGCCTAGCGAGCAATGGCACTCCGCCTCCTTATCGTATTGTGTCTGCCGAAGAAGCTCGAATTGACCTGAAGATGGCTAACCTCTTCCATGACAAACAGACAAAGGGTAACATCGACGTCTGGTGGCTCTACGACGACGGAGGTTAGTAGATCTATGTGTCTGTAATTCGGTGTATGACTATGGGAAGAAGCATGTTAACCGCTGGCCTGACTTCCAACCACAGACAAACCCGCCGAATCCAAATACAGCATTTATTGAATCGACCGCAGCAGTTGCACGTGCCTATTCGATTGTCAACATTCATCAGTCATATTTTCTGCCCTAATCCACCGATAAAGTAGATCCAAATCTTGAAAAAGAAAAACTATTTTATTACAGAAAATATGAATATTTATTTAATTTATTCAATGACAATTTTATATTTTTATGTTAGTAAATGTTATTAGCTAACATAAACAAAATATTTTTTTTTTATATTTAATAGCAGTTATTAGTTTTAATGTTATAATTTTTATAGTGACTAGCAATATAAAAATATATATTATACTACCACATATATTTTAAAACAGAATATAACGAATTGATAACGTAAAAATAGTCATAATAATCCCTCCAAAAATGTTATTTTTATCTGCTATTAGAAATAGATCTGTTTTTTGGGTCGATGTGCCAATTGGGTACAAAAAGAAGCACTTGTGAACATGTTTAAATATAAACAGGAGCTAATTCGGCAGAGAAACCGAACCTTTTTTTAATGGGGGGGGGGGATGACGTTACTCTTTGACCACCCAGTCAGTTGAACATGCTCGGTTAATTTTAGGACAATATGAATGATCCCTTTAAATAATTTTGGGTCTGCCGAATCGACGAAAACCGCTTCTCGCGTTTCTGTCTTATAGCTGCAAATAAGATCGAACTTAAATTTGTTTGATTAACAAACTTTCGATCATAATGTTTTGAAGTGAATCGTTTATAAATGCGCACTCATAGCGAAACTGTAATAAACTAATTCCGGAATTTAACCGGATAAATCATGTAGATAATATCTAATGCTTAGCACGTTAGATATTCTGATTAATCCATTTGATTCAGTTTCTTGTAAAAAACGAAACAAAAAAAATCATTTAATCCAGATAGTCAACGCCGTCGACAAGTCATTTCAGAAAATCAGCAAATACAATGGATGCCAGCCTTGATTTTTTCAAATAATCGGAGTGGATGAGGTATTATAATTAATATTATTAGAAATTCAATAATTTTAAGCACATTAGCAATATATTATAATTAATATTAGCCGCTTGAACCCCCAGTTGTTTATACACCATATAAATAGTATTCATTTAATCTTGTCAATTTTAATAAACTACTAAATTTATTACAAAGAAAATAAAATTTTAAAATATATTTCTAAAATAAACAAAGAGCATTATAGCTGGTTAGCTGCACTTGCAGAATGGTGAAATGAATAGGCGAATAAATGAGTTGAATGGGTCATCTTTTCAAAGCTAGGGACAGTAACAAAATTCCATTTTATGATATTTCTTGTAAATGGACTTATTTATATAAATAAAAGTGAAGTATACAAATAGTGTATATGCTGCCAAAATTTAAACTACCAAATGCCTTTCTAATTTTATTCAAAAGCATAAGAAAGGTTTAAAGAAAGCTAGTATGACAATTTATTAAATAACGAATTATTTATTCATTAGAAATGACGTTTCCAAAAACAGAAAAATTATTTTCTTCTTTAGTGCTATATGTAGTGTTTCTTTAGTGTTTTAGTACATTCTTAAGAAATGGAAGCATTAAAAACATTTTTAATTATTTTATTTATTAGTTTTCAAATTACTATTTGCTGCGATATTAAAATAAATTTTGTCATATTTTTTAAAATAAAATTATTAATAATTTGGTGATGAAATTAGCTTTATTTTGTTTTTAAAAGTTTATTACCGTCTATTTTTTAAAAATAAAGATGAATTAAAACTTTGAGATTCATTAAAGATAAAAAATAAATTGTACCTTAAAAATATAAAGCATGCACTTTTTTAAAAAATAATGCTCATTAAATCAATCAGTGTGCAATCAATAAAAAAAACTTGGAAGTGTGATTCTTTCATGGAGAGTGTTTCCTTGCAGGCCTAACCGTTCTGCTGCCCTACATCCTAACCACTAGAGCGGAGTTCAAAGGATGCAAACTGCGTCTCTTTTCCGTGGCTCAGGACAACACAGAGATCAGCGACGAGCAACGCAAGTGAGTAAAACAGTTGCTATAATAGGGGAACCGCCTCCCTTTACAATATGTCTGCTTCATTGTGCTCATGCAATGAAGCAATCGTTTTAGAACTCTTTCCACTACCAAAACTGGATCGACCCATATCTGAAATTGGGAGTGAAAATTCATTACACTACCCTGTATTAATGCCTTTACGAAAATACAGAACAAAATTCAATAAAGCTCTTTAGCGAATTTGGTCTAAATATTGATGTAGATCTACAATTTTGTTACTGAAACAGATTTCCAGGTAGAATTTCATATATCTAGCTCATTGCGTTTTTTTTTTTTTTTTCATCCAAAATTTCATGTTTTTGTCGCGTGACTATTTTAAGCCAAGTTATTTTCGCAGTAGCTTCTGAGGGTAACGATCTCTGAGCACCCAAGCGCAGAAGTTGACTTCTAGCTCAAATGAAGATGGTCATGCGTCACAACCCTTTTTACGGGGCGAACTTCATTCACGCATTTCATTCACTCATCCACAGATCGTCATTTAGACCTGAATCAGAGAACGATCACCTCTGAACCAGTACCCCTAGTGTTATTACTCTCGACATGGAGGACTTTGTGGTCACGAAAGATTTATACATGCGCCAGCCACCACACACACACACACACACACACACACACACACACGGAGAGTCTTAAGCCGGTGGGGTTTGAACTCACAACCTAAGGGATGCGAGTCCAACGTCCTACCAACCAGGCTATCCCAGCCTCAAAATTTCATGGAAATCTATTATTTCATGTGAAGATTATATAACAAATTTCGTTCTTCTAGATCACTGTATTTTTTTATTTATCGTAGTCAGAGACAGACCAGCAAACAAACTTTCGAATGTGATTACTAAGGGAAATCGAAAGCGTAATATCATCAAAAGCTCAAATTTGGGGAATTTTAAAATTGTAATATTTTGTATAGTCGGAAGTAAAAGTGAGTGATAAATGGAACAAGCTGTGAAAATTCGTAAAAATTATCTTCGAAGAAATGGCGATATTATGGTCAATATCCAAGACTCACAAAAAAAAGACCTTAAGACTCGGCTTTTTATTTTTATTCCCTCGAGCAATTGCGATACATTCCTTTGCTCTTTGCATTCCAGTAAACGACCCTCATTAACGAGTCATCTATTGTGAAGAAAGCGCTTTGTTGCTAGTTTTCTTTTCCACGAATATCTGAATATCGCAGAATAACTATTCGATCTAATAACATATTTTCCCAAAGGACTTTCATAATTGCGTTGTGATGTCAATTCTTTTGTAGGCGAGGTTTCTTTGTTAGCTGGTAACTGTTGAACGGTCACGAAAACGTCTTCCCAAGCGGATCAATAACTCTTGGTAATGAACGGCGATCTCGGATTTTTTTTTTCCCCTCAGAAAATGATGATAGTACTTTCTATCCAAGAGTAAATCATATGCAAATTGACATATGAAAAATTCAGAAATTTTGATAACAGAAATATTTTACTCTAAATATTTAGATTTAAAGAAATAAATGAGAAATCGGATAATAACTTAGAAGAACGAAATCAAGATGAAAACCAGAAAACTTTCTCGTATCTTTCTGACAAAAGTACTATCCCAGAGAACGCCTTTCATAGCAGTGGGGTACAGTCATTACGAAATGTTCTCCTTTGGTTTGAATTGATCATTTTTACTGAATCTATAATAGGATCCTTGGGGAGGTTTTCTTCTATTAATCCCTGGCATGCGGTGAATAGTAGCCAAAAACCAAATGTTTGTTTTAGACGCCTTTTTTCCAAACGACTGAAAATAGGATTTGATCCGGAACTACAGTTAAGTTATTGTTTCCAAAAGTACAGATCGACAGACGATCCATCTCTTGTTGAATTGAGTTCAAAATTTGAGAGGTATTAAAACCTAATGCTGAATTTTATCTATCTAGTCTTCTGCTCTTTGCAGTTATCGTACTCATTTATATTCTAACATCCTGACAGAGAGAGACTCCTCCTGAATGGATTTTACTACACCGATTTCTATCCAATTTTGAAAGACCATAAACGAAGTTTTATCTGGCTGGATCAAAATATTTTTGAGTTATGTTATGTTTTATTGTGACAAAGATAATATAGTGCTATCCTGCCCCTCCGCCCCGTTTCCTTTAAAACCGACTTATCTAACCAGTTGGATGGATACAAGATGAAAGGGGAAGAAACTGAAAAGAAAAGAAAAATTGAAAATTAACATTTGGGTATCACAGTTACGATGGCGGAATTTGAACTCATTTGGACTGACATTTTGATTTTAGCAATTGAGTGATCTTGAAGAGATCTTGGTATTTCTGAATGTAATTTATTATAGCGTGGATCTTACGCGAGAAAGGATGTTAGGGTGTTCGATGCAACTCTCCAATACTATTCTTTCTCGAGACTTGCTTCTGGCTTTCTCATTTGTCATGATAGAGTTGACATCCAGTCGGTGGCATAGTGAATAGGAGATCCTGTCTCCCCACAACTACAGTATAAAAAATTGACCAAATGCAATCGTGTTGATATGTCCGGAATAGGCCGTGTATGGTGAAGAACAGGATATCCGCTCTGTTCCAGTTGGCCGCATGGAGGGAAACTTTTGGTATTTTATTGAATGTCGGCCGACCTGATTCGCCTTCTTCCCACAGTTTTTGCCAATTTGTCATAATCTATGTTCGAAGGATGATCTTGCATATTTGCTTTATTGACGACATAAAGAATGATTGAATCTGATGAGGGGAGAGAGATTGCAAATTTGGTTGCTCTATTGAGTGCCAGTTGTTCACCGTGTTTTCCTTCAACAGGCTGCTTGTCCACTGGTGTGTAGTGATTCCATTCTGCATGACACAAAATGCAACCCCAACTCCTTCTGAGGATCTTTATCCATCTGTGTAGATTCTAAGCTTTGAATTCTGTGATACACTGTCTTCCAATGAGATTTCATGTAATTGGAGCTGTTTAGAAGGATGTGACGTCCGGCCTGTCACTGTATTCGTATTCGTCTGGGTCATTGTGGGGCATATCATATACAACTCCACGGAGCCTATGCAGTTCGGTGATTCTTGCCTCTTGAGCTGGAGGTGAAGTGGAGATAAGCCAAAGATCATCTGAAGTACTGCTGTAGACGTGGTCTTGTACGCACTTGTAATTAATTGCAAAGAGAAACCCTCTTTGGATTGAAGAGAGCTTTCTTGCTAATCGAACCGTGGGATGGAAGCGCCCCACTTCTCCTTCATATGCAAGCATTCTTTCAATGACGGTACTGTAACAATATTTTTCTGTGTAGAAATGCTATTCCTCCATTTGCCAGTTATTCTGAGAAAATCGGATTATTGGTGTTGTGCTTTCATTGCTAAATGTTTTAGGTTGGTGTCGTCGATATGGACACTAAGCATTTGATGGCGCTTGTCTACTTTATTTTCTCATCCTTCGAAAAGATTCTGGGTCCTGTAGCCCATTTGCTAAAGAGTATGAAATTGGATATCCCAGTCGATATTTCTAAATTGTTTATGTTAGCCCAGGATATGAATTATACTTTTGATTCTTGAGTATTATGTCTTAGATTTTTCCATCGTTCTGGTTTTTATGAACGGAACAAAATCGCCGGCGAATGCTAGGATAGTTGTATGAGCAGGTCAGATTTTATTAAGCAGATCGTTTGCCACCAGGTTCCATAAACCTGGATCACGTTCCTTGGGGGAGGCCTTGTCTCTGTTCTCTTATCGCCCAGCTTTATTGTGTGTTGAGAATTTTCTTTCTGGCATGTAGCAAGTTTTCGAAAATGTTTTTTTTTTGGGGGGGAGAAGCATTGGAGTTAGTCTAAATATTGGATTATTGGATGATGTCCGATATTATTAAATGCCCTTTTAATATTCACTGAAAGTATCAGAATATAGCCTTTTCCCCTTTTTCCTTTATAAATTTTTCTACAAGGTTTTTAATGGCAATGCAGTTTTCTTCAAGGAGCACGAACTGAATTTATTTGATTCTAGAAAGTAAGTAAGACGCTGAGTGAATAATTTTTCGAAAACTTTTCTATAGCCGGCAAAATAGCTATTGTTCGGTTCGATGTAGTTAATTTAGGGTCTCTTCCAGTTTTTTGGCAGTTTGGCTCTGCCCAGACAATACTGCTTATTTTTAAAAGATTTGGGAATTTTTCAGTTGAAAGACTTTGGTTGAAGTATTCTTTGAAGAATTCTTGTTTATTGTTTTTAGAACTAGATTATCGATACCATCATGTCCTGGTGCTTTTCCATGAGAGAAATTATTAATGTCTTGAGCTATTTCGTTTTCCGTGAAAGAAAAATCACTAGAAGTGACTTGATGTATGAAAGATGGAATTGAGATTAGGAACGGGAAAATTTTTCTAAGATATCCTGAGCTATTTTTTGATGTCCTCTTTTGGGATTGTTACTGTGTAAAATTGTCGTTTGGGCTGGATGAATTGTTTTTATCAAGACAACTTTAAAATGCTTTCCATGGGGAGTTGCGGCTTCTGTACATAAATCTTTCCCACCACCACCCTTGGCTCTCCTGATTTTTTTTATATCTTTTTTAGCTTCTATCTTCCTGTTTCGGATTTGATCTTCGGACCCTTCGTCTCAGTGCTTTTAATCATTTCTTTTCGATTTTTAATTTTTCTATCCACCAAGTCTTGTTTTCAATCAATAGTTGTTTCTTGATTTTAAATGCTGACTTGAATTATTGTTGCTTGCAGAGGGGAGGTAAATTCATTTAGTTCGTCTTAAATATTGCAGTGCTTGATTCTATTGATCAGATTTCCGACATGAAACTGAAAGTGTTTGGATTTTATATCTATAGGAGGATTTTATATCCATTAAAGATGTGGCTAATAGCAGTCGTTCTTATTGTTGTCTGAATAAAGAAGATACTGCCTTCGTAATCATTTCCTGTAAGCAGAATGTCAAATCGGGGCAAATCCACATATGTATTTCTCGTGAGGGTAGATGGAGTCTCTGGCGCATTGTTGATATAAAGGTTATTAGTCAGATGGAAGTCAAGTATTGCAATTACCCTGATGATGGTGTGGTGAAGAAGATAATGGCCACTCAAATCAGCCTTTGCCAGAAAGTTTTCATTTTTTAGCACTCTAATAATATCCAGGGTATCTTGTAAAGTTTCATCGATGCCTACTATTGAAGATGAGTAAGCTGAAATGAATGCTACGTATTTACTATCAGTGTGGAATTTGACTGCTATTGTATTTTCCAATTTAGTTGTTGTAATTGCTTTATGTCCAAGACATCTGCAAACTGAGTACTTTATTGCTAGACACATATGTCTCTTGTCCCAGCAGAATATCCGTTTCCTATTTTACCACGGCAGGATGAAAGGTGCTGCTTTATCTCGACCGAGGTTGATTTGAAGAATATTTAAATTTCGTCGGCGGAGAAGGACGAATTGAGAATGATGTGAGTTGCCATTCATTAGTGGGTTTATTAGTTATCAATCAGTTAGTTGCCATTGCGCCTTGCCTGTTTAAATGCTGCTACCGCTTTTTGATATCAGGGGCATCATGGGTCTACGGCCGGGCGGTAGATGTGCATCGGATAGTCTATTCAACTCCGAGCAGTTTATAGAGAAATGTTCTTTAGACTTGTACTTCCAGGTGTAGTGCCGTTCGCTGCAACGACCGCAGAATGGGATAATATTTTGGCACTCGACTGAGTTGGCTGTATGGGTGAAGACCTGGCAGGTCGAACAACGAGTTGACAGTGCTTTCTTCAATATTTCAAGCAGCACAAACCGCATCTTGCTGTATAAGTAGAAAAGATAACTGTTCCAATCATTGCACTTAACATTAAGCAAGCATTGCGGGGTCTCCCCATTTAAGAAGGAGAGCCGAAAATTGTTTTTCTATGCATTGCAAATTAATCAATTCACTGACTAATTCTTCTATCTTTCAGCTTAGCAGCCTTGCTGCAAAAATTCCGCATTCCTTTTACAGACTTAATGGTCATTTCTGCGGAAGGGGAACCTCTACACAAAGAAAGGTAAGACAAGTATTTATATTATATATATAATGATATCTTTTTTATCTATTTTAAATCTTAATTTCTTTCTTTTTTGTCTTAAATTAGCAAAATCCTACTTTTTATTTTCAAAATGCGCACTCAAAAGAGGATGACTAACGCTGCTCTTAAAATTCAAGAACAGGCAAAGAATCGCTGACGCCCAAGCATTTCTTCCAAATATATTTAAGATATTCTTTTCTATATCGACACGTGACTAACAAATCCGTATAAGAATTTCTTAGTAAGAGCGCTAAGGGAAGAACTTCACACACTTTCGCTCTTGTGTTCTGGTACGAACAGATGCGTTCTGCTTTTGTCCCAATGTATAAATCATACTCTCCAATGGAAAGATAAATTGTAGTTATTTCCGAAAATGCCTTGTTTCTGCCAGCTTGACTGGTCCAAAATGAGTTAAACACGATTTTATATATAATATACTATCGGTGGCGGTTCGCATATTGGAGTGCATTTTGGACTAATTTCGAATTTCTTACATGTAAAAAAAAATCACTTTCCAATAAGTTTTAAATAGAAATTATTGTAATCAACTATCCTAAATTGTTTATTCATCTTTAACTTTTAGCAATTTTTTTTTAATTACACTACAAAAAACGTTTAAAAACTCGCTTTCGATTCCCTGAAGCTATATTTTTGACAGTACAAATCATCCTTTCACAAACCTACGGTAAAAACGAATGCCGCTTTTCGATTTTATACGAAAAAGGCAAGAAACTGGTACTGAATTAAAATATAATAATTGGCGCTTTGAGTTTCCTTCCTTTATAACAAGAGGGCCACAGTGACCTGGTGGCATGGCCTCGGCTTCTGAACCAGAGGGTTTCAGGTTCGAGACCCGATTCCACCAAAGAACCGTTTGTGTAAGCGGGTCTGGTGCACACTAAATCCGTCGGGGCCCAAATATCCTCCCGCTGGTATGGTGTGGAAGTTTAGAGAGAGCTGTGACAGCTCAGGTATCGTCCTCGTCATTTGACAGCGGTTCAAAATGACGAAGTCTGTCCCAAAATAGCCCCAGTATTGCTTTAAAAACAGGATGTTAATATAACTAAACGAAACTGAACCTTTATGTCAAGAGACGCACCTCTTTTCCCGCGCTTTCATGCAGACTGAAAGTTCGATTGTGTTGCATTACTGATAGATATGAAGGAAGTAAATTAAATTAGTGATAATATTTATACACTGAAAAAAAAATTGGCAATTCTGTAGAACCTATGAGTTCTACTTCCGTTCATTATTTACAATTAAAAATAAATGCCACTCTTAACATTCACATAGTGTCTGTAATATCACTTCGTGTCTCAGTTAGTTTCATAGTAAGAAAGAGAGCCTTACAGACAGCTCTAAAAAATACCGGGTTAGAGCTCGTCCGACTTTGCGATAAACTTAGAGACGAATTTGGCGACGAAAATACAGTTTCTGGAACATATCGAAATATTGGCGATATTTCTGTTAGAAATTAAGATACGAGTTGTCTCAAGAAGTTTCGATATTCTCTTATACGAACTATAAACACATACCGCGCACATGAGAGTGAGTCAGTAGTTGAACAAATTCTTTTAGGAGGTCCAGTGAATTCTTTCTGAGCTCTTTGTGCTTTTGGGTTGTTTTATAAAGATTTGTTACTCGTGTGCTGCAATTGACTGCAAGTGCTGCTTTTGCGTACTTTTCGACTATGTTTTGTTATCTGTGTTTTTTTGTATTTTTTGTTACAATAACTCTTTCTCATCGAACTTGTGGGAATTTTCACGTATATTCAAAGAAGACAATATGTTTGCTTGACAAAGAAAATTATCACAAGAACTACCAGTTTTTCGATTCGAATTCAGCAGTCAAGTTATTAAATGCATTTAATTAAATAGATTTTTAAAACAAATTTTTGACTTTACTAAAAGTATATTTTCTTTTTCTTCTTCTTAGTCTTAAATTTATAATTCATCATTCTTATCTCAAATTTAATACCGGGGAGCGCCGCTCAAATAAAATAAATATTTGACTAAATTCGTTTCTTATATTAATATTAGAATACATTAATAGATAGAATTTGAAGTTTGTTTTTTCGATTAAAATACGATATTTTAATAAATGTTTGGAAAAACTAACACTCAGAGAGTAACAGAGAAAAATTACGCTATTCCACTTTGAAAAGAATGAAACAAGTCGAATGAAACAAAAATGTAGAATAAAAGAATGCTGCATTTTTTTTATCCCATTAATATATGAAAAAAATATTAACCAATACTGTTTTGTATTTTTTATAGCACCGAGACATTTAGGAAGATGATTTCTAAGTTTCTATCAAAAGATGAATCAACAAAAGATCCGGGGACAGTCACCAGATCCACTTTAAACACTTTAAAAAATAGAGTGAGTTGCACTGTAATCATCTGATATACTTGATACCATCTTTAATTGCCAAATTAAATCATATTTTAAACGAAGAACGAGATAATCAGATAATCATAATTCCTTCATGATCAAACAGGTGTCTTTTAAAAGGAATTGTAATCTGTTCCCTCAATAGCTGTTTTTCTTAAATTCAAATAAATATTTCTGATGAATGATCTTTCGAATTTATTTGAAAATAACCCTTTTCCAAAGTTTTTCACAAAAAAAGGAAGCTTGAAGTTAATTCATTGAGATATAATCATGTTAATTTTTGATTGCACTCAGCTAATTGAGAGGAACGAAGTCCATCAACTACATTTGAAAATCAATGGCAATATCTACAAGAACGCTTTATAGGATGGATCCACCAATATGAAGCGATCAAATTCGACAAACAGTCTCTTCTTGAATAAAAGCTGCTCATTTACAAAATGTTTTTAAATAGATTTTTTTTATTTAAAAAATCTGATAAAATTCTAACCTTTTTTCAAAAAAAAAAAAAAAAAAAAAAAATTGCAAAAATAAGTCACTTTAAAATTTAAATAATAAATTTTTCTAATTTTATTTCATTACAATTTTTTCCTAATATTATTATAATATATAGAAATTGTAAAAATATTTAAAAAATTATAAATTTAATTGTAAATAAATATAAAAATATATATTATTATATTTTTAAAAGCATATTAAATATGCTTTTAAGTATGTAGACAAGAGATATGTTTTAAAGTAGTATTTTAAGTAAACATTTCATTATTTTAATCATTTGATTTATATCCGTGCCCGTTGTGACGATACTTTTTGATTTCACTTTTTGCTGATACATAATGAAGAGTAAATTTCAAAAATAAAGAAAACGGGTCAAATTTAGAACTTTATCGTCATATCATATCTTATTTAAATTTTCCTAATAAATGAAATAAGGAATAAATTTTTAACATAAAATAAAGAAAACGATTCAAGCCAAAAAATATTGTGACGTGATATCTCCTTTAAATTTTCCTAATAAATTCTATATTTACTTTTCTTTTACAGACAAATCAATTTTTGAGACTTCGTGAACTTTTAGAAAAATATTCCAAGTCTTCAAATATGATCATTATGTAAGTACGCTCATCTCTTTATTTCTTTTTTTAAATCAAATGATTACTTTTGCCTCACTAAAATTATCATGTTTATTACCATCTCACAGCAGAATTAAATGCAACTTTTATACTTTTTAAAACGTTTTTAGACTGTTTCATTTAAAAGCAACAACTCATAATAAAATCGCCTTGAATTAGTAAAATAAAATGATAGAAAAGTTTACTTCCAACGAAATTTCTCATTTCTGTGTTATCTGCCTATTTAAAGGAGTACTAGATTTTTAGCTAGATGCAAGAATTATTGATGGTTATTAAATGCCTATTTTAAAGCATCTGTTTGAAATATCTAATATCTTTAATCTTCTTAAATGACAAGTTCCTTGCTATTACACTTATTTCATAATTCAAATGATAAAATATTTAAAAAAATAGTCAAATATTTTAATAGCTATCTATTTTAATGAACAAGTTCTTCAGAATAAATTGCAACGTCTTTTCGTTAGTCATTTTTCATCTGAGTATACTTCTAATATAATTTTATTTAGTATATAATACCTTTTTATTCCTTGTGACCCTCACAAATGCCACCTAGAACAAACACAGGACAACTCAAAGCAAACTTCAACATTATAGAAAGTTTATTTTTAACAGTAACAACTAAGGAAACTGTATCTTTAAAAAGGACTCATTTAATTTCAGGAGAAGTCAGTTTGATTTATGGAAGAAGATCCAATCCATCATCGGATAAAATAAGATAGACTAACAATGACTTTGAATTTCTACCATACTATTATGAATGTGTAATATTGCTTCGCTGCGCAATTAAGTACCCTAGTAAGGAAGATAGTTATACAAATATTGCAATGACTACTGAACGGATGTCGAATCAAAGACTCCCCCCCCCCCACTCCCTGCTTTTGGTGACAACAATAAAAGACCTACAATCGAAAATCTTACAATAATTCTATGAGGACTCGAGTTCCAGTGTTGGCTTTAGAATATTTGATGCCCTGTGACGAAACCTATTTTTAAAAAAATTCGAGAGTTAGTCCTGTAGCGAGAAAATGAGTTGCGCTGAGTTCAAGCAAATAGTTGAAAGAAGACTCCAGCGAGTTCTGTTTAAATGCTTTGAGCTTTGTTTTTGGTTTAATAGCAATATTTTTATATATGTTACTACTCATTGCAAGTGTTGTTCGTTTATACGCTTCGGTTGAGTTTTTCTACTGTGTATTCGTGTAGAATAAGACGTCTTTATCTGGTACTGAGCCTCTTGGACTTTTTTCGGTATACAACTCAAAGACGGATTTTAATTTTTTCGTTACAGTACTTAATTGGTTTTAAACCTATGGTGAAAATCTAATGAATATAACGACACCAAAAGTATCCCCAAAAGTTTCTCAAAAGGATTGAACAGTGGTGGAAGAAATAGCTAGTAGGCTTTTTATCCTTACTTAAGATGACATTTTAATTAACAAAACACTATTTTGTTTCTTTGCAGGACATTGCCTCTTCCCAGGAAAGACGGGGCTCCCGCCCCTTTGTATATGGCTTGGTTGGATATACTGACCAAAGATCTGCCACCATTCCTTTGGGTCAGAGGAAATCAAACTTCAGTGCTTACCTTCTACTCGTAAACTTTCTCCTGTCTAACACTGCATTCTGCATTCAAGAATTAATTATCATTAGTTGGCGCATTATCATTGAAGACAACCAACGACTCAGTGCTTTTAAAGTATCTGTTTCTCGTCAAGTACCTCGATGAAATTTAGTAACTGTCCTTTGAAGGTATCCTATTTGGCTCATCCTCAAGTGTGAAAAGTGTTGTTAAGTTGCACAGTGGCCTTGGAGACAACTTGCATTTAGTAACTCTTTAGTCTTAAAGACATTTTTTAATAGAAGTCTTATTAGAACCATCTATCATGCCTTTGCAAGAATTAATGACCCGAATTCAAAATGTCACTGCAAAATAGGCACCTGATGTATTCATTTGAAATTTACATACTTTAAGAGATAATCCATTCAAATTTTTTATGTAAGAATCGCAGATTTTCAGTATACCCTTTTTTATGCGCATAGATGGAACGCAATTCTTCCAAAATCTTCTGCTACGTATCTCCGTCGACACAGGAAATAACCGCGCTCTAAGCAAACCAATGATACGCGTTGAGCCACACCCTCGATAAGATGCAATAACATCGCGCTCTGCTGATAGATACAAAGGATTTTTGATTTGGCTACCCCAGTCTCGATGCATGGATGTATTATATGCCTCTGTGTCGAATATCATTTCGAAGGCTTTTACCATGCTTACTACTGACAGCATCAAAAGAGACTGTATTGGAGAGTTTGGCAGAAATTCGATGTTTACCGTACACTAAAAGAAGCATATATTTAACATTTGTGATGCTTACATCCAAAAATTACTTCTGCAGTATTTATATTTCACATAAATGCAGCAACTTGTTGTTGCACTGTAAAGCTTTGATACAGGAGCATTAATTTTTATTTCTCCTATATTCAGTGACTGTTTTGTAGTTATAGGCTGCATGGTCTTCGGGTGTTTTCATGTTCAAACAAACTCTTTCTTACAATTAGGGTGATTGTCTTATGCTTTCAATCATCATCATCTACCGGTTTTAGACATATTGGAGAAGAATTTGAATCAAATGGAATTTCCGCTCGATGTTCCTTAAATTATACCTTACATTATCTTACCTTAAAACCACTCGATGGAAATTATTTAGTTGTTTAAGCTAAGAATATACTTTTATGAAAAAAAATGTATCAAAAATAATAAAGATTTTATTGTAATAATCTGAATGCGTCTTTTTATTTTTTTAATTTCTTATCTAAAATAAAATTGAAGCCTATCATTAAAAAAATAAAAGAAAATTTAAATTTAAAACACAGTGGCACAGATAGGCAATACAAGCTTCCAGCAAATATTTGAGACCAGGTCCATTTTTTAGTTGCAAATTACAGAACTGCTTCTTCTTGTGTACAGCCGACCATCCTAGCGCCACTGAACGAAGCAGTATCGACAGGGATTTGTTGTCGCTGATTGCTGTTTATATCACATTTCATCCACATCACTGACCAATTCTCCGAACTGACCTCTTGTTCGATGCGGTTGGTCCCCAGTCAATCCCTGGCCTTCTTCCTCATTCCTACTTCTTTCTAACATCCAAAAGGAAATGAAATTTCAAACACCAATTGCCAAAATTGCTTGAAATGCAGATTCATAAAATGTGAAGAAATTGTCTTACTGCAATTATGAACCAGCGGATATATTCTTCCCTTGATTTTGGCATGTAAAACATAATAGCATACAGGTTCAAATTTTAGTAAAGAGAAAGATACATTTCCTACAAATTTTAAAACAGGGCTTTTATTTTTCTAACTGATTGGGTCCAAAATTTCTGCAGTATTGGTCAAATAATCGGATACTAAAATTCATAACTCTAATTATTTTGTCTTTTCATTACCGTGTTCACATTCGCAAGAAAACACAAATCAATAGTTAGTCAATTCTATAAAGGATCTCAAGTAAAATTTAATACTTAGCTACAATTTTGACAGTAAAAATATATTCTAAAGATTAATAGCTACGTCATTGCTCATGTTATTGAATTCAGACGAGGATGAGTGCACTCACTGATAAGCTTCAATTTGAATTTTATAGAAATCCTCAATTTTAGTGTTAAAATAACATGCTGAAAACGTTATTGCATTTTAAATTATAATATTCAGCAACAAATCGGGACACCAAATTCAAAAAAAAAAATCCTTATTCAAGATGTCTAAAACAAAAAAATCCATTAAAATTTCCAGGTAGAATTTTTAATGATTGCGATATTTTTTCCCTCTACTTCATATGCGAAAAATAAATCAATACTTTGAGTACTCCTACAATTCCAATTTGGAGTAAATGAGCCGTGAAAAGGCTCTCTTTAACGTTCGACAATGACTTTCTCAGCTACTTTGTCATACCCGAAATAAAACAAAAACAAACACCGTATCCGCGGAAACCAGAGGAGCTCCTCCCAATTCCTCTGAATTTAATCAATAAGGGAAATGACCAGCCATCAGGCGTCTTTCGGCACGCCGCGAGGACGGGTGCTTTTATAGAATAAGGTGAGTTTGGTCTCTATTCTTTCTTTCCTAAAAACAATTTTAAAAGGCTTGAAATAACAGAAAATCGATTTATCTTTGAAAAACAGTATGTAGTCCCAAGAAAGGAGGAGTCAAAATTTTACTTAAATAGTGGTATTTAACGAATTTGTACTGGGCTCTCTTCCTTCCCTACTGTAAGACTTTGTAATCTTCTATTTTGAAGTAAATAATTACTGTGAGATAATACGATAAATTACACATTTTTGTACGCAAAGAATGTCCTCCCCGTTTTGATGTAAGTGTTTCATAAATCTTTTAAATTTGAAATCTCTTTTAAGCCGATGAAAGATTTCACCTACTGTTATAATGCATTTTACTTCCAAAAGATTATTTGATAAACACTGACTTTTTTTTTTTTTTTAAATTTCCTCAATCAAAGAATATCGAAAATATTTCCCTTCATGAAGAAAGGATCCGTTTGGAGTTCTTGAATGAAAAATTAATTATATAATTATAAGAAACTTTAAACTGATATTTTATTATGATGTTTTTAGGTTGGCATGGTTTCTGCAAATTGCATAATACAAATTTGTTCAAAAAATGTTGCAAAGATACCATTGGTTCCACAGTTATCAGTTAGCGCTTGGATAGTTGGTATTGACAGAAAAAAAAAAATACTTTAACATTTTAATTATGCATTCAATTAGGGTTTGACAGTTTTTCAAATCTGGTTTTAAAAATCCGGTTATTAAAGTAAATTTGTCACATTTAAAAACCGGTGTTTAAATTAAGAAAACCGGTTTTCCGGAACACCTGGTTATTCCTCTTCTTCAAAAAACAAATAAATATTTTTATCATTTGGGATCGATTCGTCTAGCACCTGAAGGCTTAGGGCTACGAGATGTCATTTTATTAACCAGTGAAGGTGTATTTGAATTTCTGTTAAATGAACTAAAAAATTTAAACACTGAAATAAGTCTAAAATTATTATATGCTTTAAAAGAACAAATTCAAGAAAGAAGACAAGTAGAACTACCAACTCTTTTGCTGCATTTGCAGAATATGCGAAACATTTCTAGCTCAGAGAAGAAATCTAGTGTACTTTCTTTAGCTTCAAAAACAGAAATTATTAAGTTATCTAGAAAGATATTGTCTAGAATATTGCCAAATTCTTATATGGAAACAGATTTTGATGAAGAGCAAACCGAAGAAACTACTCATCAGAGTAATGCTTTTTAAAAGAAGCCATGGAAAAATAAATCCATAAGTTTCTTGAAGAACCTGCAAAAAAATTACGAATCCAAATACACTCGAAACTGAATTTTTTTTATTTGAGGCGAAGAAAAAAAAGAACAAAAGATTTGTTATTTGTTGCCATGAAAACTATAAAATCAAGCTCAGTAGCTAGTGAACGAGCATTTTCAATTTTAGGCAATATTGTGTCCAATATAAGAACAAGACTTAGCCACCGTTCAGTGGATATCTTATGTTTTTAAAAATCCTATTTTCTTAGAATAAATTAAAATTAGGGAAAATAATATAAATATTATTTGAAGTTTTTGTTTGAGTTTAGATTATTTTGTGTAAGTAATATGTATATGTAATTTTTTATATATATTTTGAGTTTGATATTGATTTCGTTTTTTGTTATTTTATATAATTTTTTTTTAAATATTTTTTCCTATTCTATTTTTTTTTTTTTTTTGACAAAAATGCAAAAACCCGGGTTTTTTTTTTTTTTTTTTTTTTTTGAAATATTGAATTCGAAAACCGGTTTTTTAAAAAGTCGGCTTTTGTATAAACTCTACATTTAGTTAATTAAATATTAATGAGAAATTTTAAAAATTCCTCAATCATTTTGGAGCATCTATTGCACAAAAACCATTTATACAGTAATTTGAATTTCAAATTATTAGCTTTACAACGATGCCAATTTTATTTCTATTCAATTTTTTCTTCAACAAAATTTTCAAAACTAACTTTAATCATCATTGTTGGCAATGTTTTTTTTCAATTTTATAATGAAGCTCGAAACAGTTTTATTATTTCATTAAATCTCTCCTTCACACGCCTTTAATTATATTAAAGCTGTGGTTTAAAAAATTACTTTCTTTAGACATTAATGCCAAAATAATATTTTTACATTCTCCTTTATTAGTACAATAACGTTTTTAGAAGGCATTCTATAAATTCTGCGATGAAAAATTGTTATACACAGAATGCTGCTACTCCAATCAAATCAGATGAAGACAAGATAGAAAAATGAAGTCTAAAACTTTATAATGTTATGATATTTCGGAGTAAAAGGCCAAATCTCCTTTAATTTGCTGAAAAGTTTAATACCTTCAACAAATGACAATTAATATTAATTTAATGTGGAACAAGTCTCGAGAAGTTGGAAATTTCTCTTTGAAAAATCACAGCAATAGCACATTTCAATCCTATTTATAACTTCTTGCCTTCCCTTCGTCTACTTAATTGAACCGTCTAAGAAAAGTTAATATAATCAACAAACATCTATTTATTGTATTTAGCCTTTCAGCACAAGAAACGCTTTAATGGCCAGGCAATTACTTCTGTGTTATGAGTGCATCTAAAAAAGTTGCATTTATTATTCCATTTTACATACATACTACGTTTTCAAGAAGTATGAATGAAAATTAATTTGCCACTGTTTTTCTATCATTTGATCTGCATTCATTCCTTTAAAAAAACCATTCCATTCGTGATTTTCCCAAAAACTCCATCAAGCACTTGTTCCATTTAAACTTTTTACTAACAAAAATAAATAATTGTTTTTGCTTAAACAATTTTAAACCTTTACAAAACATATTGATAGTTTATCATTAAGTCTGGAAAATTTACGGCAATTTAAGGCAAGACTGGAAAATTTACCTTTTTTATGACGGACGAAAAGTAGATGACACGAAAGAGACGACGCCCATCAGGGAAGTGAGTTTGGATCTCGTTCTTTACACGCTCTGTCGTAGGAGCCATTTCAAAATCTTACATTAACACATGTCTTGCATTTCAAACGAATACAAGCAATCCAAGAAGAGCGCATCTCGATGCTTTTTAACCAAAAAGCTTTTCCATCACTACAGAATAAATATCCAAAAAGAAATTTGCATCAATAAATCGTCTACTTATTATAAAAGCTACTAATATAAATAGAAAAATTATAGAGAAAGCAGCAAAAACTTACTTTTCAGTAACATGTCTAGAAAACAGATGTTTTTTTTTTTTTTTTGTTTTTGTTTTTGCTGGTGACCAGTTGAAAACATTATGACTGGCGCTCATTAGAGACGCTGTTTCTGAGGCTCAATTTAAAATTTTAACAGTGATACGATTTAGGTAGTGATACTACTTCAGCAACCTTCCTTAAATTTCTCAAATTTTCATAAACTTATGGAAAGTTATTGAAAAATCTAAAGAAAAATATGAAATGCAATGCATGGTATAATCAAATAAAGAAAATCATCATTAAACTTTATATATGTAAATGACTTTATTAAAATTTAAACAAAACTCAGAAATAAAGCAATATTTACAATCGCCCTATTATTAATATAACGTTGATCCGTTTCCTGTTTCACACAAAGTTTTGGTGCAAAAATCTCAAGATATTTCAGAGAAAATGAAATATAACTGAATTTACGTAATTATACGTTTGGAGTTTTCAAAATATCTACTTTTATGAAATGTGGAAAATGATTGCTTGAAGTATTGACTATTGATATGTAGCATGCAAATAACATGATAAATAAAGCAACATATGTAAAATCTTCATATCTAAGAATGGTTGAACATCCAACCAAATTCAGAAGCCTGCGAATCGTTCAAAGGCCCTCGACTTCATATGCTCAAAAGATTAGGTGATAAAACTCCCTCGCTTCAAAAGAGTAATTGAGTAGGGAAATAAAATATCGAGAAATTGCTGTATCAATTTGAAATTCGCTGCTTAATTGCGAAATTTAAAATCAAGTTTACGAAGACCATTGTTTTTCCTTTTCATTATACGAGTTCTTTTAATCCAACTTTGATTTTTAAAAAAAAGGAAATGAAATCCTGAAAACTTTTAATATTTAATAAAAATATTTGATTAGAATAATTTGTTAGATAGGCTGAAAAATAATTAGATTTAGAAAAATTCCTCACCAATGAAATGTATTGTATCAAAATTTAAAGCCAATATTTAAAAAATATAAAGATTTAATAGCTGTATTTGTTTACAATTTTATTATATTTTTATTTGACCAAAACCTTTTCAACTATAGAAATTGATCAGTTACTTCGTTAAACCAAATTTTCAAAAAAAAACACACTTTTATTATAAGAATAATTTGATTTAGCGTTTGGATGCTTTTCTGAAGAACGCAAGATACATATTATCCAATAAAACACATTAAATTATAGCCATATAAAATTTTTAAAAAATGCAATAACAATATTTTCCTAATCGTAATTCAAGTCTCTAATTTCAACAAATTACCTAGGGTTTACACAAAAACCAACTTTTTGAAAAACCGGTTTTTGAATTCAATATTTCCAAAAAAACCAGTTTTAGCCGGTTTTCGCAGCATTTTTGTCCAAAAAAAAAAAAAAAATAGAATAGGGAAAATATTTTTTTTAAATTTATATAAAATAACAAAAAACAAAATCAATATCAAACTCAAAATATTAAAAAAAAATTAAGGATTACATATACATATTACTTACACAAAATAATCTAAACTCAAACAAAGAATTTCAAATAATATTTATATTATTTTCCCTAATTTTAATTTCTCCTAAGAAAATAGGATTTTTAAAAACATAAAATATCCACTGAACGGTGGCTAAGTCTTGTTCTTATATTGGACACAATATTGCCTAAAATTCGAAATACTCGTTCTCTAGCTACTGAGCTTGATTTTATAGTTTTCATGGCATCAAATAACAAATCTTTTGTTCTTTTATTCGTTGCCTCAAATAATAAAAATTCAGTTTCCAGTGTATTTGGATTTGTAATTTTTTCTTCAGGGTCTTTAAGAAACTTATGGATTGATTTTTCCATGGCTTCTTTTAAAAAGCATTACTCTGATGAGTAGTTTCTTCGGTTTGCTCTTCATCAAAATCTGTTTCTATATAAGTATTTGGCAATATTCTAGACAATATCTTTCCAGATAACTTAATAATTTCTGTTTTTGAAGCTAAAGAAAGTACACTAGATTTCTTCGCTGAGCTAGAAATGTTTCGCGTATTCTGCAAATACAGCAAAAGAGTTGGTAGTTCTACTTGTCTTCTTTCTTGAATTTGTTCTTTTAAAACATATAAAAATGTCAGGCTTATTTCAGTGTTTAAATTTTTTAGTTCATTTAACAGAAATTCAAATACACCTTCACTGGTTAATAAATTGACATCTCGAAGCCCTAAGCCTTCAGCTGCTAGACGAATCGATCCCAAGTGATAAAAATATTTATTTGTTTTTTGAAGAAGGGGAATATCCAGGTGTTCCGGAAAACCAGTTTTCTTAATTTAAAAACCGGTTTCCAAATATGACAAATTTACTTTAAAAAACCGGTTTTTTAAAAGCGGATTTAAAAAGCCGCCAAACCCTAAAATTACGTATCATTTTTAAAGGTTTATAAATATTATCGTATATTATTGTATTATATATGTATATTGTTCCGTTGTTACTCTAAAAAATCTGTTTTAACCGATTTATTTTTACAAAAACAGCTTGAAGATTTGATGAACGTCTATACAGAATATATATAGACATACTATAATTTTATGCAATTTTAATTTTTAATTAATAAAAAAAATAACCATTTAATTCATAGTCGTGAAACTTTTATTAAAATATTTCTGACGTTTCAATATCTATTATCAAAATTTGAAATACATAATAGAATACAATTATCACATCTCAATTTAGCTGTTGGCAGCCAAGTGGTGTAAAATTCATATGGGAGCAAATATAAAAAAAGGCATTTCATATTAGCACTCGACGGAATGAGCTCGCGAATATAATTAGGTATATTTTTTGAAAATACATATAAATACATATAATATTTTCAGTTTAAAAAGATACTTTTATATAAAATACTATGATATAAAATCCTCTTATTAACAGAAATTTTATTTTTAAATGAGATTATCATTCGCACTAGAGTATTAAATTTTGTGCTATCCGAAAAATTAGAAGTAAAAAATGATTTTTAAAATTCATTGAAAACTAATTAATGACATGCAGCGGATAATTTTTTTAAAGATTTATTATTGTTGAAATCGATAAATTGAGATTTTTAGCTGGAAAGGCTTTCATCTCGTAATGCCACAGAGTCCTAGTTAACAGATATCAAAAAAGATTCAGGTGGAAGAAAAAAATGTGTAGATAGCGTTAATGAAAAACACTTTTTTTTTTTTTTTTGTATCAAGACTTCAAGAGACGAAAGTGGAACCGACCTAGTTGGAAAATTTGTTCTGTGATTTTAAAACGTCAAACAGTGCACGAGAACTTTCAAAGAATTAAAGGAGCACTGCAAATGGCATCTCGGACTCTCCTTTCACAACACATTTATTTGAAACGACTTTTGTATTTGAAGCGCATTTAATTTTTTGAACATGTGAAGGCAATAGCTTTTAGATAAGAATTCATTTATTTCTTATTATTCAGAATATATACTGCTACATGATATTGAGACGACTTAAGCTAATTAGAATTACATAAAAAAAAAAAAAAAAAAAAATGGAAACATAAATTTAAACAAATACGGAACGTTCCGATACGTCAAATGTATGAACGGGGTTAATATTTTCATTCAATACGATTGACAAATAAAATTTTTCATGCAAAGACTAAAGATAATTTTTTAACAAAGAAATATTACCTATTTAGTAAAATAATTATCTATTTAATGAATTGCCTCAAAGCCTTCCTTAAACTTATTATTAGGAGCTAAATTTGTAGACATGGGTTATTTATTCAGTATTCTGTAGGATTTCCTTCAGATACCAGATATTTAGGAATTGCCACTTTTTATTTATCTAGATTAAAAAACCAATCCAGCTTTGGACGACAAGAAATCTAATTGCTGAGGAAAGTAAAAATCTTGTAAAGTATGGAGGAAGAAAATGAAACGGCAAAGTCTTCGAATCAAGAAGAATATAAAGAATTCGAAAGAACTCTGGTTCTCATCAAACCGAACGCCATTTCAAAATCAGAAGCCATTGAATCTATTATCAAAGAGGAGGGCCTACTTATCTTGAAGAAAAGAAGAACTTATCTCAAACCAGAACAGGTCAGGAACTTCTTCCTGCGGTGCTTGGATGAGGAAGACAACAAATACTTCCGGATCTATAGAGACATGATGGCTGCTGAAGCCGCAGGATTTTCGAAGAGCGCCGTGCCGGACATCAGAATAGATGATGCTGACACAAAAGTCGAGAACTCCGACATAGAAGAGTACGTGGACTTCATGACCAGCGGACCAGTAGAGCTTCTCATCGTTGCCGGAAGAGGAGCCATCTCCAAATGGCTCAACTTAATGGGTCCAGAGGATCCAAAGATGGCTAGAGCATTGAATCCTGACAGTATTCGTGCCAAGTTTGGAGGAGAAAATATCTTACGAAATGCTGTATATGGCAGTGAAAGTATTGATAAAGCAGAACAAGAAATTAAGTATTTTTTTCCTAATGTAAGGTCTGAAGCTGATGATAAACTGAAGGCTTCCGGAGAATATCTCTCCAAGACGGTCAATCCTATTTTGTTGAAAGGCTTGATGCAATTGTGCAGACAGAAGCCAGACAATCCTCTGGTGTGGTTGGCTGACTGGCTTCTGGCCAATAATCCAACGAAATCCTGACGCAATCAAAATTCAATGTATTTATGTATTTTCGAAATGTAGAAAAGAAGAATATTTAGAAAAATATAAATTTTATTCCATCACAATAACAGTTATTTACAATTACAATTATTTATTATCTTAAAATTTCTCTCTCTGACACGACTTTACAATACAATTTTCGGAATTTTTTGATTGAAAATCGAAAGTTTAATAACTCACAGATCTGAGTTAAATACTTGTCTCTTACTTTTAAAACTGCTAGCAAAATTTTCATTATCTCTTGTACCTGAAGAAAGAATAAAATGTATAATTGTACACAAATGAGTGTGAGGATTAGTGCAAAAAAAAAAAAAAAAAAAGGAAAAAAATGGGACGTGTTTTTTTTTTGTTTGTTTCCTTAAAGCTCCATAGAAATTTGAGAAGATAAAAAATTGAGAAGAAAATTAATTTGTTATCAAAAGCTATGAGCAAATGTTTACTTTCAGACATAATCGCCGTGGAAATTCAGGATTTGTCATACTAGTGAAATAAGCTTTCGATATTTTCTTTAAACAGCTTTGTCGCCAGTGATGTGAGATGAGCCTAAACGTTCCATTGAAGCCCCTAAATAGTCTGGAAGCTTTCCAAATTTTCTTTAAAGAGAAGAACAGGAATATTTGAACATTCACTTCCCAGAGCTACAATTTTCGCATGTTCATCGACCAACTCGTGCCCATGTGATCAAATCGTTGAACATCTTCTGTAGTGACAATTTTGCGCCCTTCATCGAGAATGTGGCTTAGAACCAAGCGATTCGCATTTTTTCTTCAGACTGATAAACTGTCTGGAGGAGGGGGGGGGGTCCAAGATGACGAGGGGCTTCAAAGGAACATTAATGACTATCTTTGCTGACAGCAACATTCTTCGAAGAAAGGATACGAGACCTGATCCATTGATATGACAAATGTCCGAGTCTTCACGGCGACTGTGTTGAAAAGAAATCATGCTTGTACATAATTTTTGATAATAAATGTGTTTCTCTCTACTCTTTTTTTTTTTTTTTTATAGTCTAACGAAGTTTGTGAAAAGCAAACACAGCTCTCATATAATTATTAATTCATTTTAATTCCTAAATATAACTGCGAGTTTTGCTTTTAATAGAACTCGTTACCTAATAAGAAGATGGAAAATATTCATCATTCAGAATGACGAATGCAAATCTCAAAACAGGCTGCTTTTTCTCTATAGATTCTATGTAATTAAAAGAAAATAAATGCAATAAACGATAGATGGCACTATTTAAAAAAAAAAAAAAAAAAACTAGTAGGTGTACACTTATCAGACGAATCCATCGTACTTATAGGCAGAAGACTTGACACACAGAAAATCGCAATTATGGCTCACTAAATCTCATAGCTCGAATTTTAAAATTTAATGTAGAAAATTTATATAAAATATTTAGCATTTTGTAGAAATAATTATTAAAGGGCAAACTTCTCGTAGGGATTTAATTACGTTTATTACAGGTCAGTTTCGGCATCCGAAACTGATGATATTTTATCATTTTAACTTGTTGGATTTAAACTTTGGACTTTACTTTTATGTGATCAAAAATGCCTCGACGGGGAAGATAAAAAAAAAAAAAAAAAAAAAAAAAAACCAAGCAGACAAAATATGAGTCATAGCGAAATCTCTTGGATGTCAATCATCTCCCCATCATAATTTATTAATAACTAGCCGCCTTTGGCGACCAGCTGGTTCACCAATCTTAATGCTCGTTAAAATTTTAATTAAATATTTTATGTAATTCCTACTTTAATAATTTCTTCCTTAAAATATTTTAAAACTTCAAATTTCAATTCACTCATAATATTATAAAGGCCTTCAGTCATAACGTAATCTGTATCTCTCTAATTTTCTGTTAGCTCCAGTAGAATTTATGCTTTAAATTAAAGTGGAAAGGATTAATCTGCAATTAATATAATAATATTTTTTACTGAAACAAAGCATTTTTTTTTGTAATATTATTACTGAAAACAGAGTCACTGAGCATTTAAATCTTATGAGCACTAAAGAATATCTTTCTTAATTTATGTAATATCTCAAGAATTTGTCAACAAAACTTTTTCAGATTCATCATTATCAGGTCTATTAATTAACAATGTTTAATTTTAAATGCATCAAACACTAAGAAAATAAACAGAATCGTTTAAAATAATCGGCCGAAAAATGTTTAGCCTAAGCCTCATTACTGTTGGGAAAAAAGTGCTGAAGCCTTACTCATTTGGCGGTGGGGAAAGAAATGATTTTTTTGGCGGGAAAGTTAGTTTTTAATTAATAATTAAAATTTCAAAAAAAGGGACCCCAGGTGCACATTCCCGACCTCCAAGGTATACACGTACCAAATTTGGTAGCTATAGGTCAAATGATCTTTTCTGCAGAGCGCCAACACACACACAAACACATTGAGCTTTATATTAGATTAATTACTGTTGCAAGGAATTGGAAAACAAGAATCTTAATAATTCATTTATTCCATTGCTTTTTGAATGGGATATATTATCGTCGCACTAAAGCGTATACATTTAAGATTTCTCCAAATTATTTTTCCTCGATAATGATTGGGGCACTATTAGGCAGAACTGGAATATTTCGCCAGATCACCTCGACCAATGAGCTCATTGTTAGAATAGCAGTCGCGAATCAGTGACAAAGTTTCTCATCAGCAACAAAGTCTTCCGCTGACTGGGTAGCAGAATGCGAACTAGGTTTTTAATCAATAAAACGCGACTCATTGATACAGTTTATTAGTATTAAAAGTACAAAAATGAAACAAACAGAGACAAAAGCAATACGGAAATTCAACAACAAAGATTAATTTTTACAAAAGTTTATTGCTTATGATACAATACACATGTAAAGGTTCATAAAGCTACTTCGCTTTACTGAGGACTCGCTAATCCATATACATTTGCAAAGATATACTTGGATGGACAGGTAAAAAGTTCAAGATATTTTAAGTACAAAAAAATCTTTAAAAATACATTAAAAACTGTTTGAATGTAAAATTTTATAAAATATATTCTTAAAAAGAGTATATTCTTATTGCTAAGTAAATGCAAAACGAAATCATCTCAAAAATTCTCTAAAAAAGGAGTTCCCAAATTATGAAGTACGACAAAATTTGTAAATGTTATATATCATTTTCAGTTTGAAAAAATGTAAAGTGGGCTTTAAAATCTTCATCTAGACACAAATTAGTTTTTTTTTTTTTTTTTTTTTTTTTTTTTTGTTTTTGTAAAATAATATTTAATAACAAATATTTTTCTTCCCAAAAGTTCCTTCTTTGCTTTCAAAATCTCTTTCAGAAGGAGTAATGCTGCTCCTCCCAGAAAAGAAATTATGTGTGTTCAATATGAAATGGATCATTTGAGATTCGATTTCAAAAAAGCAAGTCACAATGTTTAAACCTTGGGAACTCCTGTTCTATAACATCAAAGTTAAAATATGATTCTAAATACAATAACACCTTTCACTCGTTACAAGATTATCAAAAACTATGAATACATTTAATAATGAATAGAGTACATTCAACTAAATTGAACAGAAATATGGATAATTCATTAATTCAAGATTATTTTTGAATTCAATAATGACTGTAAAATATTTTCGAAACAAATATTGATAACTTCACAGCATTACCTTCAGTGATATTAAAACTAATTAATGTAAGAATATTTACTGCACAAGAAATTTTAAACTATAACTAATAAGACTAAGGAAAGATGAAGAAATTAAAAGATAAAGACTATTTAAGGATAATTTTGCTAATTTCATTTGATATTACATCTCTCATTAAGAATTTAACAGTACAGAAATGAACATAAGAATTTTATATACAGGGATCTACAAAGTTTCTAAACCAGTTCATAAAAGTCATCGATGAGATATGTTAATAAAGTTTGTCTTGTGCTCCCAGGCATTATAAAATTTGTGTACTTCAGATAACTTGTTGATAAAAACATAAGTTGTTAAATGTCTACTTGTCAAGAATATATTCTATAGTGCTATGTTAAAGACATCATGACACAAACAAAAAAGACCACTTTTTATCATTCATGATAATACAATGTTAATGAGAACATGCCATAGAACATCTTAAGTTTAAGGAGTTTGGTGCCTATATAGATAAATAAAGATTAAATCAAGAAAAATAAACTTCAGTATCTACACCACAATTTGTTATAATTTACACATATTTATCAATTTATGTGTTTTCTAAATAAAATTATGGAAAGATTAAAAATAAAAAAAGTCTTTGTAGTTACCCTGTATTTTAGTAGTCAGATATGCATGCTGAATTTTTTTTATTTATATTATTTCCATTCAGAAAAGAAAGCTTGAAGAGAAACTTATGGAAATGTGCAGTTTTCCAAGAAATTAACAAAGAGAGAACAAATATAATTGGCCATATAAATCTCCTAGTAAATGATGATAATAAATTATTGAAATCAATTCAGCAAGTCTAGAAAATCACAAAAATAAGGAGTCAAAAATAATCTAAAACAATAAACAAAATATTGATATGAAAAATGGATATAGTCAAATAATTAGAATAAGTCATGCAAAAAAATTGGTTTTGCTTCAAAAGAATATATTATACCAACAATATTGACAAGTTTCTAAAAGTTGACTTTTATTTTAAATAAATAATTATATTTCATTATTCTACAGACAACAGCCATCCCCATTTATGGAATTCACAATCATATAATAAATCTAGAAAACACTGCAATGGTTTGTATGTTAAAGAAGTTCATTTTTAGATTAAATTTGCTTAGATCTTAGTTAAATTTGGAATAAATGTTTGTGTTTTCATGTTTTAGATCCAATTCATTTTACTTTACCTGACTACATTTATTTAATTCTGTAAAATTCTTTCTAAGAAAGGAAACATAATTAGTGATTCTAAATCATGCTATAAACTTACAGATTATCTTTTAATAAAAAATAGGAATTTTGTTCTTGAATAGAAATGGAAAATTCACAGATATAGTATTTTATTAAATGATAATGGATTAGCATGTGTAAATTAATTATGAAAAACATATTCAGCAAATTAATATTTTTAATCCTCATTCAATAGGCAACTGAATTTACCCACATTAATAGAAATTTTAAATGCAATTCCCATGTAATAAACAATCACACTTCAATGATTTCAAATACAAATTCAATTAACATGAAATTCACGTCGAAGATATTCAGATTGCATTACTTGCATAATTTGAATCACTGTAGTAATTAATATTTCAAGCAGACTAATTATTCAAGATGCAATACCAATCAGTAAATAATTCTTATTACAAGCAATAAATGCAATATTTCAATGAAATAAAAAAAGCATTTATTCATTTATTAAACATTGGGTAAATAGCCATATTATATATGTGACTATTTACATTTTGTTGGTAGATCAGTATGATCCATATTATGTGAAATACTGTTAAAAGGCTAAATTATACATTGTTGAGACTTAAATATCTTCACATGGTGTAGAAGAAGTTGGATAAACAAGCTCAGAAATCTTCTTCAAAAAGTTCAAGTCATTTTTAAATGGAAGACTGATAAAGCAAATCAAAATTAGATCTTTTCTACAAAATACAAGTTTTCATTTGGACTGCTATAAGGTATGAAAGAAATGAAGTACTGGTTATACTCTAATTTAAAATTTCTGTGATACTTAGCTAATCCAGAAATGATAAAATAAAAATATGATTTACTCACAAATTTGAAACAAAAAAAAAAAGCTACATTTCAAAATACAAGGTTCTGATCAGACACAAATAAAAATAGGCTTTACAACAAAACAAGTTTATGAGAATTTTTAAATTAAAGATGGCAATAAAGATATATTCTTTAATAATTTTATAATAAATAGAACATAATTAATAAAAAAACAATAATTTTAATTTAATATGTAATAAGTATGACAATTAAAATTTTTCTGTTTAATTTTAATAAAAAAGTATTTAATGAATGAAAAGAAGACAGAAACAAACTGAAGAAAGAAAAATAATCCCAAATCCACATTATAGATTATAATTGAACATTAAACTAAAAAGGTAAAAATACAAATTTTAATAGCCCATTAATATGAATTTAAAATATTGAAATTAGTCAGTTCACTATAACAGCATCCTATCAACCAGCTAAGGAATTCAGTGAGGTCAAACCTAAAAACAAAATCTAAACAGTAGAAATTTAAAAAAGAGGAAAGAAATAAGTTGATAATTACTTAATGTAATATCATAAAGCATTAGCATATAGTTAATAGCCATAGCCATTTTTACATGGAATGTTTTAAGACAGAAAATGCTACACCTAATATTTCCAACCTAATAAAGCTGAAATTATATAACTTATGGAACATTATATTATATTATATAAGTAAATTGAAGAGAATGGAGTGCATAGAATAATTCTATAAAATTTTGTAATTTGATTAAATTCATCAAGTTAGAATTTACAAGAAATAAAAAAAGAACAATATAAAACAATCATGTTACTGAATGTAAAGACTGACAAAGAAAAGATTCTTGATAATGAGCATCAAAATTTTTTTCTTTTCTTCATTTATAATATTGATTTGCTGATGGAAAAAAAAGCAATTTCAGCCATTCTGATTCAAAAATCATCAAAAGTCGCTTTCAAATATGAAATATTTTTGGATATGGTTCAAATGGATTGTTATACAAAATTAAAATGGAAGACTTTTCAAAAAAAGTTTTAAAAAAATACCAACAACACTACAAAGCCATATTACAGTATCTAAGCATTAAAACTGCACAAACATCAAAATAGAAAGTACAAGAAGAGAGATGATACAATATAAAAAGGAAATATAAACCAATTTCACACCAAAAATATCTAAAAAAATAACACAGTCACAAGAACAATAAATAAATTCATAACAAAATAAAAGAATAATTTGCAAACTATGAAATAAAAAAAACACCTAAAAGTGCAACAAGCAATAAAAAGTATTCATTTTACACTTAAATGCTTAGAACAATTTGTTCAAATTTTCGATGCTCCAGAATAATATTGAGCAACACTTTTCAAACTGTACACATGAAGGAATGACTACGAAGTACAATAATAATATAATAATTTTTTTTTTCAAAATATAATATAAAGAACAGACATGTTCAGCTTATTTCCCCTTAATATTGATCCTAATAAATAATAAGATAACTTTTTCAAAGTAAAAAAGGTTAAAACATTTACTTTTAATGTAAAAAGATTTAAATTAATGCTTTATATGAAAAATACAAATACCTGACCTTGATTCTAACATAATAGAGCAAGTTAGAAAAAGTTTGTTCTCTTAAAAGTAATTGGCACTTAGTTTAACACAAAAATGAAAAGAATTCAATAACATAACACGATTTTAAAAAAAAATTACAATTTTTTTACAATTAATTTATAAATCAAAGCATTAATAATAGAACAATAGCAAATTATGATCACATATTCTAAAGACTATGTCTAAAAGTAATACAAGGCATTTAAAAACTTAGTTATAAATAATAATAGCAAGTTTTAATATTCTAAAATTTCAATGGAAAAATCAGTCAAGACAACAAGAAAGTGGGAAAAGAAATGGTCAGTTTCCATGCGCAACTCTTAAATTCAGCAATACAAAAACATACGTATATAAGAATTCTACATAATTTCCATAATGCTTAATTATAAATCTATATTTAGATGAATCAAAAAATATATTAAAATATATAATATCAGTATTCATAAAAAAGTATTAAAAAAAAGCATAAATTTTCAGCAAATCACAAATTTAAAAAGAATTTTATAATTTTTGACTACACATAAATAAATATGAAAAATAATTTCCCTATCATAAAAATGTACAAAAGGAATTAGAAAATCACACATTTTCTTATATAAATTTATAAACTTGACCTTAATAGTAACAAGGAAAAAAATATTCCACAGAATTTATTTAATCCTCAGTTAATTGAATTGACAACTTAAATCTTAATACATTTATGATATTTTGTCATAGTATTTTTTGAATAACAATTCATAAAAAAATCATTAATAAAGACGAATAAGGTGTTTTAAAAAACATGAAATATCAGCAAATCTGAAAGTTTTTTTTTTTTGTTTTCACCTTTTTAAAATATAATTAAGCAAAGGAAAATATCACATCATGAAATGCATTAAGTTTCATATTAATCACAGCATACACAAAAAACTTTTTTCAAAACAACAAGCTCTCTTTACCTTATAAAATATACACTAATAATCATTGAAAATATAAATCATAATTATGAACTATAAAATATGTGTGAAAATTGGTATTCACAAAAGGAAACAATTTATTTCTGAAATAAACAGAGTCTTTAAAATATCAAAATTAGTACTAAGTATGAAACTTAATATGTTTTTTGAAGCCACAGATTGAAATAAAAGGCTGAAAATGTTGAATGTTTTTGTTTCCACAGACTTATAAAAAAAAAAATTCTACAATATTTTTGAGGAAACTCCATAATTAACTGTATTTCAGATATTAATGAAAGTAAAATATGCATAACAATACTTATATGAATCCTACACATTCAACATATAAATGAAAAACATCAATATAAATTGTATCTTTGTGCATTAGTGATGGCCACTCAAGCTAAATCTAGCTATTTTTGTAAAGTTCACAACTATTAAAAATGGATTGTAATAAAATCACTAAAATCATTTTTATCCAATTAAAGAAATCACTCTTACAAAAGCACAACGATTTCAGTATGAAAATTATATATTTAATAACTATATAACAAAAACTTTCAGTGCTCCTCTAAAAATTGTTGAAATTCACAAATGCAAATCCATTTAAAACAAAACTTTCTGAAGATAGACTTTCAACTTCATTAAGATTTCTATGCTATGCTGATATAATTTTGGTAAAAAAAGTGACTAAATTTAACACTATTCATAAAATAATTTAATAAATAATTTAATTAAGCTTTTGTTATAATAACAAATTTGTTATTATAACAAAATTTTTGTTTGTTTTTTTAAATAGTACAAAACAATTTAAATACAAAAAAAAAATAATAATAATACAACTGCCAGTTCTTTTTTTTTTTTTAAATATTTACAGCTTTTAATTAAGCCATTAATATTTGGGGAAAAAATTTATTTTCATTCTGTTATTAAATAAAATAATGAAAAATGCATTGTTTTTAATGAAGAAAATGCATATTTTAAGTGATTACATACAAATACATGAAATGTTGAAATACCATCCTTAAATATTCAGATGCATAAGTAGAAGATATGACTAAATTAAATGCACACAAATATCACACATGTAAAGCTTAAAAATTATTAGGAAGTATGTATCAAAAATAAACTATGGCACAACTTCATCCATAGAAAACATTTTCAATAAGTTTTAGAATTTAATGTAATAATTATGAACAACTGTACAAAATATTCCATAAAATATTTTTAAAAATTCATGTAAATCAAACAATTGGCAACATTAGAAAATAGTAAGAAACATCAGAGGGTAACAAAGATTTTGCCACAAAAATTAGCTTACTCAATGCGAATATTAAGCCAAATTTTATGACAATACAATAAATATTACATACTAAAAGAACCTTGGGATCAAACAGATGAACAATATCATCTAATAGTTTCTATGGTGTCTTGCCCCCCCCCCTCCTTTTTGGTTAAATTTCTAAGATTCAATATAAGCAAAGAACATTATTAATGGTAGGAGATGAATTTGTTCCTATGTATATTTAAGATTTGCAGGGGCAGTTTTAGAATATTTTTTCCAACACTTGATCTTGATCTTAAGATATATCAGTAAAAATGCATTATTTATCATCTAAGACTAATGATGTAATACAAATCCTGAATTTTCTCCCTACCTTTTTCTCATTAAGACTAACACATGAATTAACCTTATTTTAATGAAAGAAAATATACAAACTGTATCCTGAATTTTTTTTTTTTTTTTTAATGGGAACATTCCATGGGTAAAATACAATTTTAAAATATAAGAAAATTGTTATCATAAGTATGTAATAACTTTTCAGTAGGCTAGGACTGAAATTTTTCTGACACTCTCAGATAAAGTAGGATGAATTCAGTTTTGGTTACCAAAAGTAAGCTTCTGCCCCCAAAAGAAACATATTTATCATTAAAGGGAACCATCTTCCATTAACTTATGCATATCAGAAACTATTTTGCTCAGAAGCTCTTTATGGCTACTGTCTCGACTGAAAACATCATCCAAAAAACTGGGATTGGCGAAGAAATTGAAGACATGGTCAATCCTGTTAATCGACTTGTCAGTCAAATGTCTGGACACCAGGTTCTTCAGAAGTGCTCTACATTCATTCAGTGCTTGGAGGAGAAAGTTTCTGTCATATGAAAAATCCACTTCAAAGAAACTGATAATTGCCATGGCAGTGGAATGGAACTTGTGTTTAAACTGCTCAGCAGTCCACAGCTCCTCCTGATTGAACTGGTCATTGCGATATAAAATTCCAATCTTGATCACAATCTAAAATATATACATGGGAGAAATTATTAAAAAGATTCAAATATTAATAAATAAAAATATATCTTCAAAAAAATTTATATTTCTTCTATAAAATTTCAATTCTCTAAAACTCTCCCCCTTCCCTCCACCTTCTAAACAAAGGAAAAATTAAGAACAATTCAGTTTGACATCTAGTCATGCATATTTCAATGCATTTATATGCAAGTCCCTCATTTCTTAACTGAAAATGGCAAATTAAATCATCATATTCGATTCTGTTTATTTCCCAAATCAGTTTATTTCTATGTATTATAATTTTATTTCAATAATACATAGAAATAATGGAGCAATAAAAATTGATGGAAAAAATTACCACTTGCGCTACCAACTATAATTGAGCTAGTCCAATAGAATAATAAACCACTGATAAATTTATTATTAAATTTAATATGCAATTTAAGATAAATAAGTATAATATGTTTTCATATGCTTCATTTTTTTTAAAATCAACTTTCTTATTTCAGACAAGAGAAAAAATAACACATTGGAAAACAAGATTTGAAGAGAGCTAGAAGAATAAAATAGATCAATGAAAAAACTATGAATTCCAGTGTTATAATGACTTTTATTCAATATTTCAAAATTTTAGTTGAAGTATAAAAAATAATAATTTGGAAATGTAAAAAAATGTAAAATTAGATGGAAAATGTTAAGAAATATAATGTACATTCTTCCAACATATAACAAAAGATAGTTTGGAATGAATTAGCATTTTTAAAATTACTTTTTTATTTTCAATACGAGAAATTTCGATTTCAGAATAAGATTAAGAGTTTACTAAATTGTAGAAGTCTAATGTAATTATAAAACTGATACACCATTCTTTAATACTACCATGTACATTGGTGATTTAGAGAACACACTATGAACCTAAACCAACTAGATTTGGTGCAAACACATTTTAGAGAATAGACTTTTGGATATTTTGGAAAACCCTGGAGCCTGGCATTTTCCTATTTTAAATATTTATGAATTAAATCAAGTTGTAATTTATTTTTAATACATTTTTAACAATAAATTCTGTAAGCTTATCATATAAAATGATTTTAAAATTATTTTAAGGTACAAAGAAAAATAATTATTTCCAATGATTAAATGATAAGTTTATGTTCTATAGAGTATTTCAATGAATTTAAAAAATACAAAGCACTGTGCACCTCTTGTAACTTAGCAATGGTTAACAAATTCATAACACTTCGAATTACAAGATCATGAAACACTGTTTGGTCTTTAAAGAGGAAGAAAGGGATATTGTTGCATTTTTTTATACTGATACTCAAAGTTATTGAGAGATGGATATTATCTGTTATTCTCTTTAGAAAGAGCTGACAAGTTTACAATTAGTAAGTTTTTTTATAAATTAAGATAAATGCTGATTTTTATATTACAATTTTGCAAGCTTTTCTAAACACATGGTATGCTTAAAACACATCTTACACATTTTAGAATGCACAGAATAAAAAAAAAAAAAAAAAAAAAAAAAAAAAACCCTACTTATGATAAACTTAAAATTTATGTAACTTCAGTATTTCAAACTGTTTTAATAATATAGCAAGCAGTGCCAATATTTGTTAAACAACTATTTATTTAGGAAATCTGGAATTGCAATAGTCATATTTAAAATCCTCTGAATATTGGATTTGATTTGCCAACTAACACATTTTCAAAATTTATTTCATTTTTTGTAAAATTTATTTTGGAATTAATAATTTCAACCAATACATTTTTTTCAACAGTTTAATTTAACTATGTATCTTTTTTATATTTGTAAGAATGGAATTTTGTAATCAATCTTTCATTCATTTTCTCACGTACTACCAAAAGTAAGAAATTTTGAACAGTAAAAATTGAATATTTTAATTCTAGATGACAAAAATATATTTTAATAATTTTACAGTTCTTTATTCTTAATATATTAAATATATATTGATTTCATAGATTAGTACCAAAGAGAATACAATTGGACAAATATTATTATCAGATTCCATTATGTTTATTAGGGTTGCCACTCAAATCTGGGGGAAAAAATTCTTGTGTTTTCCCTGCATGTATTAATTAAAATAACAATATGCTCTATTTTTCATCAGTGGAAAAAACAAGGGAAAATAAAGAAAAATTCAACATTACCTGAAAAAATATTACATTAAATTAATGTTAATATTTACAAACAAGAAAAAAAAAATTTCAATTTATTGAATTTGAAGAATTTCAGCATTTAGGAAGAAAAATTTAGAATTAGGATTTTTTTTAATTTTGGGTGACAAAATTTGCATATTAATGGGAAAAAATGACAAATAATTTACCTCATACTCACGAATTCGAAGTTACAATTAAGGTCTGGGGTGAAATAAAACACAGTAACATTCTTGTTATCATGATATAAATCATTTACTTAACAAAAAAAAGTTACAACTTTTTTTTCCCCAATTCATATATTTCAACATATTTCTATTCTTAAATTTTCATATTCAAACATCTTTTTATTTGTTGTTTCAGTTATCAGTTTTATTTTTTCCTTTTGCAAAGTTGCTTTGGACTTTTTGGACTCTTTTTCCCCTGAAATTTTTTGTTTTTCTAAAGCAGAAACTTTACATGCATGAATTTAAAATTACATGCATGAAAGAAATCTAAGTTTATGGCACCACAGTTCTTATACTAATTAAAGAATCTTGTATCAAACTTTCAAAAAGCATATCTTTGTTGATACTAAATCCGCTTTCTATAGCTGCATTGCCATGTAACAATACGAAAGGTTTTTTTTTTTTTTTTTTTTTTTTTTGTACTTCCCGAAAATCAGAAAAAATTTTTGACCTCAAAACATCAGAATGGAAATTATCTAAATGAATCAAATTGTTCTTAGTATCCACTTTTTAGTGTTTTCAGAGAAATTTCAAATTGGATCTTTGTACATTCTGAACATACAGTGGAAATTTGTGCTTTGGAATAAAGAAGTCAAGAAAATCAAGCATTCACTTTTCAGATAATATTGCATTGTTTGTTTGTTTGTTTTTAAACCAAATACAGCTTTAAAAACAACAAATTTTTGGCACTTTCATTCAAATATTTGTTTCTTTGGTAGTATTCTTCACAAATATAAGGCACTTGGCTAAAATAAAAAGTCTCTTTTTTCAGTTTCAGTAGTTCTACCAGTAGTCAAGTAACACATAGTCACTATTCCAATACTAATATTTTTTTCAGTCTTAGAAAATGGAGTGATCTATGGAGAAGAAAAAGCAAGCGAGTAGAAAAGAGATGAGATGGTATAATTTTGTTTATAGAACTATAGCAATGATCTTATATACTCATAATAGTTAGAGAGATCCGAATTTTTTAGATGAAAAAAATATAAGAAATCTAAAATTCTCTGTACTTTTCAAATTATTATGGAAAATTTCAAAAATTTTCATTCTTACTATTAATGAAAATTAATTCTCTTTATATTTAAATATTATGTATTTTATATTTAAATATATTATATATTAAAAAGTACAAAATAAAAATTTTTATTTCAGATGTAGCAATATTACTAAAAAAAATTAAGACATAATGAGTACATGAGAAAGAAATTCAGAATGTTCATAAATAGTTAAAATATCTTATATGTGTGACAAAAATTTCAATTTACTTAAAGAATTTCTAACAGAATCTTATGTTTTTTCAGTTTTTTTTTAACACCTATATTTTTAATAAAGAAATAATTAAAAGTAAGACAAGATTATAATTAGAAGATAAAATATTTGCACTTAAAATAAAATTATTAGTTCTAGAAATAAAATTAATCAAACATTTTTACTAAGCCTACTAGAATATTTAATATACTAACTATCTTTACAGTCTGGCTTTTGACAACAAAATCAATAATACAAATTTATTATGTCAACTAATTAGATTATCTATATCTTACCACAATAAAAGAAAGCTTTGGTTTAAATTATACTTGTGCAATAAACATACACCAATCTAAATTGATTAGTTAAGCTTACCAAGTCGTGCAATTCAATTAGTGGATCTCTATCCAATTTTTATTTTGCAACATTTATCAAAAACGCAAGGCAGTAAAAAAAATTTAAATTTTTTACAAATTAAAAAATTTACAAATTTGGTGTGAAGACCATATACAAAAAATTTTTAATTTTAATATTTATTTTTGTTTTTGCACATCTTCTAATGTAAAATTATGGCACTTTGGGTTTGACAAAAACATAGAACTAATCATAAAAATAAAAAAATTAAAAACAATTATTACCAAAAAAATTAAGTCAATTTTTATAACATTAACAATAAACACCTGTGAGCTTTTTCAATATTTTTTAAAATTAAAATAAATTATGTGATAGATAAAACATTTCTGAAAATGGCGATAATAATGTAGAGGTACAACATGGCCACGAATTTTATATAAGCAATAATTAAGATCCAAGATGGCTGGGATGGAAAGAGTAAATTTCTCCCTGCACTGACTCATTTTATTAAGTAATTTTATTTGCAATCTTATAAAGATAAGAACTAAAGCATTCCTATGGCTATCATCATACGATTGACAAAACTGCCATGAAATTGATGATAAAGCAATGCCATGTTCCAAATAAGTTTTTAAATCATTTTTAATAGAAAAAATAGCACCGTTCACAAATGATCAGATTAAAAAGAAATTGTTTTATAGCCTCTTATTTCTCAAGAGCATTAGAAGTCTTTTTTGAACATTTAAAGTTCCTAAAATTTAATAAAAATCCGTTTTTTAAACTATAAGCAAAAATTTACTTTAAAAAATTTACAAAAACGTTACATATATTTTATGAAGAAATCAAAATGCTTTAATAAGTCCTAGTTTTCATAAATAACTGAAACAAATTCATAAAGTCAATTTTAAAAAATCAGCCCTAAAGTAAGAAGCAAAATGAAAATAAATCAGCCAGAGCATCTCCACAAAAACTTTCCTGCACATTGCCAGGAAATGCCTTGCGAGGCATTGGCATACAATAATCACAGAATATTAACACTAAGCGTAAATTAAATATTTTTACTGATTCTATCATGTAAAGTTTTGGGGATTAATCTCTGGCATGCGGCTGAAACTATCTGAAAAGCGAATTTGGGTTTTAGACACATTCTTCCCAATTGATTAAAGCAAAAATTTTAGTCAAAACTACACCAATAGTCACAAATTATACACCAAATTTCATATATTTAAATCAATATATTTTAGTTATCGCATTTACATATTCCTGAAAGTACAGATCGACCCCTTGTTGGATTTGGCTCAAATATTGGCAAATATTTATACAATAAATATTAAATCTGTATAACAAATTTTAATTATGTAGCTGTCTCCATTTTGTAAATATCATGCTAACTTATATTCGAACACTCGGACAAACAGGCTTCTCCAAAGTGGATGAAAATTTGATCGAAATCTACAAATTTGGTGTGAAGGCCATATACAAAATTTTATCCATCTAGCTCAAAGTGTTTCTGTATTATCTTCATCACAGACAGACATTTACCAAAAATGTATTTTGGAATTCAAGGAGGTATAAAATGTGGAGATTCATTAAAATCTCGAGTTCAAATTTTTTGACGATTGCAATATTTTCTCCAAATTTTGAAGATGAGAAAGTAAAAATATCAACTGAAGCATTTTTTTAAAAGATCTTTCTTGAAGCCGGTGCGAGGCAATATATTGCACTGCTTCAAAATTTAACAAAACTTATCAAAGGAATAATTTTATTCAATGAACATGCTTTAAAATATTTTTAAGTTTAAATAAAAAGCAAAGAAATCCCCCCCCCCTTACCTTTTTAACAGCTGCAGAGTAATGGGATTCAACGATTCAAAGAAGAAATATCATTTTGAACTTCCTTACAATCTTTGTTATAAACTGTGTCCAAAACTAATTATTTTAGAGGAATCATTTTTTAAAAATTACATTCAAACAAACAAAATTTTTATTATTCAAAAACTATTCTTTTTTTTTTTTTTTTAAATTAAACTTCGAATCAAAAGTTTGTGAAATCTGTCCTTCCTCTAATGCCCAAACAATAACTTCCCAACTTCAATGGCTTGATGCTAAGTGTCGTTCAGGACAAGACTTTTTATATAAAGAGGGATAAGACAAAGAAGAAGAAAAAAAGTCATGATTAAATAATAGAACCTAAATTCTGAAAAAAATTGCAAAAACGTCCCCCCCCCCTTTAAAAATATTTAAGTACCAGATCCAGCAATTTCTTTTTTTCTTAATCAAAATAAATTTGGCAAGATTAGTCCAACGAGTAAAAATGTTTAAATGAATAGGGACATTCAAAAAATACCGCGAAATATATCCCGATTATTGAAAATTTAAGGTTTTAAGTCAAAATGTCACCGTACTAGATTTTATGAGATTGACTCATGCAATTACATACCGCAATTAATTACAATTCAATATAGTATAGTTGAATACCTGCAGTAGGTCGTTCAAGCGATTGCTCAAAAACAACATATTAATAAGAATGATGATCGAATTCTCATTAATATAGATGTTAGTGTTTTTAAAGCAGCTTTTCCCATGTTCAATATACTGTTTTGGGCATCAAATTCATCCTGCTATTTTCATATTTTCCGTTGATCGGACCATATCATATATTCTTCTTTAACAACACATAAAAGTTTAAATATATACTTACCAGGCATAACTTAAATAAATTCTTCAACATCTAACGATTCTTTCTTTACGATTAACAATAAGTGTGGCGTAGTACTCATTTCGTATTGCTCCTTCCACACACTATTCCAGTATTTTAATGAATGACAATGTACATTGATGAAGAAAAAGGGAGCAAAAAAAAAAAAAAAAAAAGGAAAGAAAACAGGGGAAAAGAATCATTAAGTATTATCTTGATATATGCTCTAAAACCCTGGAATATTTCTTCGATTTTTTTTTTTTTTTTTTTTTTTTTTTTATACAAGTGATATATCCAATTATCATATTCAACGTGAGAGGAAACAAACCAAACTGAAAAGCTTTCTTCGTCTTCACGAGCAAATTAAGCACTTTTCATGATGTTTCGCACCCTGAAAATAGCAAAAACTCAAACAAAAATTTCAAATAATATTCATATTATTTTCACTAATTTTAATTTCTTCTAAGAAAATAGGATTTTAAAAAATATAAAATATCCACTGAACAGTGGCTAAGTCTTGACACAATATTGCCTGAAATTGAAAATACTCGTTCACTAGCTATTGAGCTTAGTTTCATAGTTCTCATGGCATCAAATAACAAATCTTTAGTTCTTTTTTTCGTTGCCTCAAATAATAAAAATTCAGTTTCCAGTGTATTTGGATTTGTAATTTTTTCTTCAGGGTCTTTAAGAAACTTATGGATTGATTTTTCCATGGCTTCTTTTAAAAAGCATTACTCTGATGAGTAGTTTCTTCGGTTTGCTTTTCATCAAAATCTGTTCCCACCTAAGAATTTGGCAATAGTCTACACAATATCTTTCCAGATAACTTATTTCATTTTTATAACTTATAACCAGATAACTTGTTTCCTTAATTATTTCATTTTTGAAGCTAAAGAAAGTACACTAGATTTCTTTGCTGAACTAAACATTTTATGGATTTTGAAAACACAGCTTGTTGATTTTACTTGTCTTCTTTCCTGAATTCGTTTTTCTAAAGCACATAATAATTTCAAACTTATTTCAGTGTTTAAATTTTTTAGTTCATTTAACAGAAATTCAACTATACCCTCACTTATTATTTAATTGGCATCTCGTTGCCCTAAGCCTTCAGCTGCTAGACAAATCGGTCCCAACGGATAAAATTTAAAATATTTGCTTGCTTTTTTTAAAGAAAAGGAATATCCAGGAATTCTAAAAAACCTGTTTTTTATAACCGGGTATGAAAAACCATCAAACCCTAGTAGAGACAGAACTTATTCTATCATTGTGCTTTACAGATTCGATATTTCTAAATATTCTTATTTATGCACGAAATATAACTTTTGAAGTAAATGAAAAAAGACTACATAATAGTTATTATTCAAGAAAGTAAAATTATACCAATCACTAGATCATATGCAAGCAACACAATAAAAATCATTCTAATCAAAATAAATTAAAACTTTTGTGTTAAAACCTCTTCCTACATCTTTGTTTCAACTGTAATTTATTCAGTCTTGCATTATCATTTTCCAAGACAATCTCACAAAATTCTTCCCCACCATCTGTACACACACTAACATTTAGGAAGATCAAAAAATGTAGATTCCTCAAAAATTCATCCTAGAGTTAAAAAATACTCAGATTTTTCATCTTTCAATAATTGACTTAAACCTTTGATTAATAACAATCTGTTATAGATTCAATAGACAGATAGATAGATTCAATTACACTAAATTCAATCAACATTGGGTAAAAATTTATAATGTAAGTGTAGCATCTCCAAAAAATATATCTCACAGGTTTCATTACAGAAAGTTATATTATACAGATTGAAATATTAGAAAACTATGACATAAATGCAGTAAAACATTTTCACAGCTAGAATTTGCATCTATTTTAAAGGTACCAATATCAGTGAAACAAAGACAAAAAATGTCTGTGCACAGAACACACACAGAAGTAAAATAAGTATTACAAAAAATGTTTTTAAAAAACACAGTTATTCTCAGGAATTGTTATAATAACAAATAGAATAATTTCAAATAGTGAAAATCTCAATTTCCGTTACTAAAACTTCATAAAATTGACAATGTTTACAAATTTCTACAAGAAATCAATGAGTAGATTATATTTTATTGACGAATTTTATACATCAATATAACAAATCTCATCATAAATGAATCAGACATGGCTACAACTCAAAAAACTGAAATTTAGAAAACAATTAACTGTGCCCGAAATCTAAGTGCACAGAAGTAAAATAAGTATGATCAATTGAGCAATAAAATATAAAAAAAGTATCCAAAAATGTTTATGATTTTAAAAATATTGCAGAATTCTTACATAAAAGAAAATTTATCTATCTAAAGAAAGATAAAATTCCAATCTGAAAATGCTGAAATCCATGTTTCTGCAGAAAAAGTGCCAAGTGTGATATTGAGGAAGTTACTAAAATTCCTGCAAATCTAATACAATACAGAAATTGAAAGCATCATCACTTAGAATAATTTTCCCTGACTATTAGAGTTTTACCAAGTGCCAATGCAATTTAAATCATCTCTGATTTTAATAAAATCGTAAGCTGTTAATTAGACAAAATTATTACTTTATAATTTTTTTTAAAGTAATAAGTTCCTTAAATCATTTAAGTTTATAAATTCAAAATTATTTCCAATAAACTGGAAGATATTCAGTAATAAAATTTGTTCAAATTTAGATGCCATATAACTTTTAAGAAGCTGTTCAAATTTTTAATATATCAGATGTATGGTTTAAAAAGAGAAAAACTAATGAATACAAAACTACCAAAAGAAATAATAAAAATAATGTGCACAAAAAAATAAATTTAATTTCTATTTAATCTAGATATGATAAATATTAATAAAAATTCACATTTTAAGAAGAAAAGGAATTATTATCAGTATGAAACATTCTACAGTTTTGTTTCGTTTTATCTTAAACTGATAATTAAGAAAACATTATGCTTGGATGAGCATAATTTTTCATAATCATGAAAATTTTTTCTGATGATGAGCACACTCGGTTCTTTTACAAAATTTTAAAATGAAGAAAGAATTTTCAACAACATGGATTAAAAATACCATTTGATTAATTATTACAACAACTTTCAATGTGGAAATTTTTGTGTTTAATATGAACAGAACAATCTGATATTTTCTATATAAAAAAAATGTCTGAAATAACAATTGCAAATATTCAAAATTAAAGTAATATTGTTGAGCTTTAAAGAAAATTCCAACTACTGTTCAAAATATAATTCATTTGTATGAAGCATGTTGAAATATTCACTGACTGTTGAGTGATACTGGTAAAATTAATGCAATATCTATTCGATTATGCTAAATCCATGTCTATAGTATATCATCCATTTGTTACCCACAGTTACGATAACGAAATATAAGAAGATAAGCTAACGGATATTACAGTCATCTTTATCATAAATTATTCAAAAATATCTGACAATTGGTCAACTGTTGAAATGTGAATGAAACAAAGTTTCCATTTATATAAATTAAAATGAAAATATTTTGATATTATAAAACTGGTGAAGATCTAAATATCTCAAAATCATCGACATACGTCAAGCATAGAAGCCAAAGAGAAGAGCAAGAAAAACTTATATTAGATTTATATCTTATAATATATATATATGTGTGTGTGTGTCAGGAAAGCTGAAACTAACCTTTATAATATTTTTCACCACCTTCTCAGCTTCTTTTTTATTTCCAGACACACTCCTTCCTAATCGGTAGAGGTTGTCCAAAAGGCATCCTGTTGTATCATCAATGAACACTTTGGCTATACTCTTATTTGCCATGCGACTCAGCAATTTCTTTTGGGCACGGAAGCCAATATCTTTGGCTCGAAAATTAGAATCACCCACTGGAAAAGAACAAAAGCTAATATTAGTTGAAATTACTAGTGACTTATAAATTATATCTGAAATTAAAACATTAATATTTAATGCTTATTAATTTAAATGGCCTTAAAAAAGATAAATGCTTATGCATGGCACTGATGGTCATTTAGTTCATTTTGGTATGGTTAAGTATAATAATGCAGAACTTGTTGTAAGATAAAACGTTTTCGGCATATAAATTTCTCAACACAATAATTCTATTTTGCATGTAATATTTAAGTCTAACAATTTTACTGATTAAACTGCAAATACGTCTCTTTTTATGAATAGAAATAACTATTTTAGATAGTGAATAATGACTGCAATTTCCACAAAACTATTTTTTTTTTATCTGCTAAATATGTACATTAATAATGCAATTTTTTTTAACTCAAAAAAAATACTGTGGAAGAGCTCGGTTTTAGATATGTTAAAAATAAGATTTTTCAGTTTTCCTTAACTAAAGTATATATATATATTTATTTAACAAGCCTAACATTTTAACACTAAGCCTAAAGCAACTAATCCATTTTTCAAAAATCATTTGTCATCAAAAATCATCAGTGAAATATTGGCTCAATGGTAAATAAATATGAAAGTAAAGGGTATTAACGCTAATTAAGATAACTAAATTTACTGTAGTTAAATTCTAATGAAATTCATTTACAGTTTTTATAAATAGTTTTTTTTTTTTTTTTTACAATTGAGTAATTTATAGTTTTTTTATAATTTTTACATACAAAGAATAAAAATTCTGACAGAAAATCATTTCTGCGAATCAAACATCATTCTCTTTATACTATTTGGGATAGTGATTCAATTTAAGCGAAGATTTCGAATGAAACATATTTTAGAGTTACTACTTTTATTGAAGAAAAAATTCAAAAACTTTTCAAGAAAATGATAAAGATCAAACTTTTTTTAAAAATTCAAAGATTACAAAACTATTTATACTTCTATATCTGAAATATATAATAAATTGAAATAAAACATTTTCAATATTAACAATAAAATGTGCCATTACTTTCTTGATTATTATTTAAGAGATATGCAAGCGAAGAACACTAAGTATGCCTATTATCCTTGTCATAAAGATATTAAGCCAAAACTTACAATTTGAAGTCAGCTTCTAGACCATAATGTCAACATCTTTATTGTTAACTACAGCAGGGCTACTATTAGGCATCAATTTTACAAACTAGTATTCGATGTTCCTTTCATAATGCAATACTTAAACTAAAATAAAATTCACTAAAAAAATGTTAATTCCACAAGAACCTCCATTCTCATTTCGATCTACGTTTGGCAGAATGCAGAGGGAAAGGCAAATATAAAGTTCAATAAAATTTTATTTGTATTTAAACTGCAAATAAAGTGTCACTAAAATTTTAAATTATTAAAGATTTTGTAAAAGCATCAATTTCTAAAACTATTTGACTCTGCTATCCATTGAAAATCTCTAGTCTTCTCTCTTTTTAAAATTCATTTCTTAACAAACTTCTGCAGTGCAGAAATCTTCTTTTCTATTTTCACCTTTTTTTTAATTTTGAAAAGTTAATTCATCCAAAATTTGCTCCCTTTCTCATTTTGAGATTGTAATATTTGCTTGTCAATAATTTCAATTTACAATGGGCACTGTTTGCTAATCATCCAAGTTCCCTTGCAATTTAGAAATTTTTCAATTCAACTCAAACATTTTGCACCAAATGTTTCATTTAAAGTTTCTAACTTCAATATTTTTATTTAAGGAAAATCATCTTTTAACTGCCTTGCTCATAGAATCGTATCATCAGAAATCTCAGTTACTTCCCACAATTTGTGAAGAGACTTTAGACCTTCTTAATATTTTGATAGTAACTTACCAATATGATTCTTAGGTGAATTAAATTCCTCAAATTCAACTGAACTGCAAACCACATTAATCTTGAAATTGTTCAATTTTAATCAAAACTGAATTATGTTTTTCCCCCCTCTTTTTCTTTTTTCTGTAGCCAGTTATAATTCACAAGAACAGAAAAAAAGACTCATTTTATTACAGCAGGAATAGGCTTTTTCAATCATTCTCCTTGGTCTAAACAACTTGCTCCCTAGCAAGTACACAATTGAAATGAAATTTTTTCAAAAATCTACAAATGAAGAAGTATACATAATATATAATAACTTGAATATCTTAGTTGTTATTCCAGAAAAAAAAATATGTTTAATAAGGCTTTTTAGCTTTCAATCATCTCAAAATCCCTATAACCTTTGCTGACATCAGCATACATATCTTTATTTCAAAAATCAAACTTGAAAATGTTATTTACAGTTGTTATGGCTTCAGAGATTTTAAAATGCTTTCTCAAGACAATTGAAAGTTTTCAAGTAGTCAGTAATCGTCTTTATTATATGCTGTGTCAAAAATGGGCAGTCTTTTTTGAGATAATGTTTAAAATAATTATTTGGTGAATGACAAGAGAAAAATCAGGATCAAGTGTTTACTATGTTTTGCAAAAATTTTTTACAATTTAGATTTTGGTATAGATTTTTTTTTTTCCAAACCAAATCATCTTCCATGTTTATTGAGCAGCAATTGCCTTCTATAGACATCTTGTTCATTAAAAAATTTTAATAAATCTTCCACCCTCTGAAAACTTTTCATAGTGTTGTTCTCTTCTGTAGTGAAACTTTAAATAAATAATACACATTTGATAAGAAAAGGTTCCATATCCTATGTGTATAATATTCTGCCTTATTTAAATGAAATGTTGACAATAAGTAGAATTTAACTATGCATATAATCAAAAATTATTATCATTAAAAAGAAAAAAAAAACTTTTTAAAAATAGACACCTATAGAGATTGAAAAATCTTTTATCTAAGAATTATGAAATTTTCATAGAATATATTCAGCTCCGGACTGGCTCACCAAAATTTTTGCCATCTACAATAAACTTCACTTAGCAAACACCTCTCATAATAACTTGCATAATGAGCAAAACAAAAAAAAACAAAAATTTAAATTATTCTCTTAACAAGCAGTGTTTCAGAAACTGAGTGACAAAGCGTTACTGTGACATTATATTTAGAATCTCACTTATTGCCTTGTATTTAGTGTTTGTTGATGTTTTTAATTAAAAGAGAACAATAAAACATATAGTTAATTGAATCATAAAAAAAAAAAATGCGAGACACTTTCGTAAGTTTCATGGTATCATATTGTGATACGAGGAAAAATAACTCAATAATATGCAAGTCTTAATATAAGCCCAGCTAGGAGGTGAGTGCCAACGATGTAATAGAACTACAATATTTGTTACAGAAGTAAGAGAGGAGGAGATAACATCTTCAGCAGTACAACAACCATCCAGTGAAATAACAGAAATGCTGAAAGCATAATAAACTATGGTACTGAATGTTGAGAAGCAACACCCTAATAAAACAATAGCTGTGTGCACTACAACTTTACATAACCATAGTGTGTTCTGCGTCTCAGTATGATTGACCAACATTTTAAACACAGGCAAAAACAAATATAAACATCAATCTTGTAAAAAGGCATGAATTATAAATTACATTATTATAAACTTAAGTATTTTTTTATATCAAACATATCCTATGTTATATTGCCAATTTGAAAAAGAAAAAAATTATTTAATGAATTTTTTGCACTATGAGAAAAATTTAAGAGTAAATTACGCTTTTTAAGTGAGGTTTCAGTCTGACTTCCATCTTCTCGTTTTGTCATCCTCAAACCAAAAAGGTAAATCCATTTGTTTTATTTAAAAATTTAGTTTAATGCTTCCAATAGTAGACTGCAAAGACCAAAATCACGCATTTATATAAAACATTTGCAATGTAAACCGAAATTCAGTAAGAATATTTTACTGACTCACAGGATAACTTTTAGACAATCTTGCTATCTGGGACTACATCTTAGAACAGGTATGAAATCTACTTGACCTAGTAATACAAACAATACTTCTCCACACACTTAAAAGACCATTTAAGGCCTGTATGTAAGCATTATGAAGACACAGTGAATGGCATAATAGCCATGGATCTGCTAGATTCATTGGCAATTCCTTGCTTCCTTCTTTTTTTCTTTTGATTTTCTCTTTGCTACCAAAACATATTAGCTGTACATTTTGCTTATTTTAAAGGAACTAACGAAAAATTGTGCACCTTTCCTAGGTTAAAAGTACAGTGAAATAAAATTTAAAATTTCTGAGGATTACAGAAACCCTGATATAGTTTTAAGCAATATGCCTGTTATTAAAGACATTTACTGTGGTTATATTTAGAACAATGCAACTATAGGGGAACAGAACACATTGTGTGTGTGTGTGTGTGTGTTTTCCCCTCATCCTCGCAATTTTTCATCGGCCAATTTTTTTTTTAACAATTTTAAAAAGCAACAATTTTAATGCAATAATTTCAACAGATAAAACAATCTTAAACATTTAAAAACCATGTAATAATTTATTTTCTGCTTGAAATAAAACAAGAAGAAACAATAAGCAGTTTTCAATTATAGCTAATACATCACCTTAACTTTTGTTTATTTTTATTTGAATTCTGCAATAAACTCTTTCATTCTTTCTCCCCCAACCCCAATTTCTTTTGCAATCCGATAAGAAAATAATTCTGAATATACATTTTGCAACCTACACAGCATAATCACTTTATTTGTTCAGCTGTAATTCTATAAATTTTGTAAATTATTTAGGTATACAGAAAAATTAAATCTCTACTTAAGTTTTAACAATTATTGTGTAAAGTATTAATTTCAAATGAAACATATCAGGAAATTTAAAACGGAGTAGAGAGTTTAAAATTAATTACTAAGAGTAAAAAAACTGTCAGCACTACAAATACACAATAAAAGTCTCCAATTTGGTTCACTGGTTACTGCATACATCACAATTACAAATCACTAACATGAATATAGAAAAAAAAATATCAACTAGTGACATTTTACACTTGATTATAGTATTAATATTAGATATCTAAGTCATTTTATCCATAAGAAAATAAGATTTTCATTTTATATAAGAAAATAAAAAATTTCCACTTTTAAAAGGAGTATAAATGCTTAATAAATAAAATATCTTTTTTTTTCTAATTCTAAGTTTCGTTTAATAATTACAATAAAACAAAAAATTCTATGTTCTATCAACTTTCTTTGAATAAAAAGTAACTCATTACTTCAAATAGAAGCACAATTTGTAAAAAAGAAAAAAAAATTAATTGTGATATTTTCTAAAAGACTATAAGGAAAGACCAAAGTTAAGAAAAAAATAGTAGCACATAAAGAAAACAAGATAATCAAAATTTGTTTTTATATAATAATAAAACTTTGTAGAAAAATTTATCAAATCATGCTAAATAATAAAGTATATTCTTTTAAAAATTGAATATAATAAGCATTTGAATATTTAAATGAATAGATGAATCAGCTTCTAAATCAAAATCTAAAATGCATAACAGACCTTTCAGACATCAGCTACAAAAATAAAGAAAATATTTCATTAAATGTGATAAATCGATTTACATCCTATTTTAATAGTAGAGAATACTAATTTTAACTTAGTCAAACACAATTTTTATATATAAAAAAGAAAAAAAGTTCAAAACAAAACAACTGAGTCTAATCTTTCAAAATATAGTACCAAAAATATTAGAAAAGTAGAATTAGAAAATTATTATGCGAAGTTTATATGAATTCACACATTTGAAATAAACAGTTTTATAGATTATTACAATAGAATGATATAAAAAATAATAGAGAAGATGTCACATATCAAAAAATTGATCATAAAACAGAAAGAAAAATATTGGAGCTTAATTAATTTTTTACAAGATTATCTCGTAGTAATGAAATCGATACTTTTTAATTATAACAAACAATTACACATCCATGCATAAGTAGTTAATTCTAAATATGTGTTGCATTTTTTATTTAAGATTTTTAATATATAAAATGAAATTTTAAATAAATTCTCTAAAAATATGTTTCACATAGCAAGTTCAGCAAGGAATACTGGTGCCAGCAGCAAAATATTTATTTAGTACCACATAAAATAAACACAGTATCACAAGAGTATACCTTATGATCCTATAAGGTATACCCTTCTCGTTCCCAATATTAGTATTTGGGATAGGTATTCAAATTCATTACTATACTAAATTTTAACAGAATTAATCTCTCATAATTGAATATCTGCTGGGAAAAAAAGAAAGATCAGAAGGAAGAAGAAAATGAAGAAATGGATTAAGAAAATTGCATGGAAGAAAACACAAAAAGGAATGCAAAACTTTCATAAAATTTATCCTGTAATGTGAATCTATTTCAGTTTATGAAGATATAAAGCTCTATTGTTACTGAGAATTTTTTAAAATCTAGCGACAATATTATTGACTGACTAAGTTATGTACAAGTATCATCACAACAAGAAATAATAGCCTTCTCTCAATATGAACAGCAATTTTCTTAAATGTTCAATACTGTTTTCTGAAATACAAAATTACACGTGTCTATTTTAATTTAAAATAATCTGCATATTAATTTCAGACCATCAATCAAAAATCATTTAATAGACTTTACATGCCAAAATTTCAACAGATGACATCACAAAACATGAACAATAAAGTTTCAGAAAAATCTCTTTACTGGCATCATTGAGGATCAGTAGCTATCCATTAAGAAAAATTCCACAGTGTATTAATGATCATATATATTTATTAAATCTTATATTTAAGTTTAGAAACAAACACTTTTTAAGAAACTTAATGACATTTCACAGTTCTGACAGTTCAAAAATATACTTTTAAAGTCAAGATTAAATAATCCACATTATGTATCAATAGTTATGAAATCAACATTTTACACATATTTAAATACATTTTTTTTAAGTATCCTAATATAAAATAATCATGACTTTTAACAGTAAAAATTTTTTTTCTCCTTTAGATTTCATAATTTTAACAGCAATTACAATAATAAATAAATTAAAAACAACTTTTTTTTGGATTGCTTAGTAGTAAATCATGAGGTGATTGTAAAACTCGTTATACAAAAATTACAAAATGTAACATTAATGATAAATAAATGAAACTTCATATATTTATAATAATAAAAATACTAACATAGTCATATTTGATCTAACATTTGAAAACAATATTTTTAAGCCATAACATATCTTAAACCAAAATTCTTAAGAAGACATAAAATTATGCATGGATATTTCAAAAAAATAATTTATGTTTAAAAATATTATATAGTAAGCATAAGATTCAATGATTTTTATTATGAATCAAATAATAAAATTTTACAAGACTTACTTATGGCACAAGCTTTAGAAACAATTCACCTAAAAAATGAAATTCAAAATAATAAATTCATTCAAAAATATTATAAATACAAAATTTAAAATCCAAGTAATTATTTAAGATTATTTATATGTTAATTGTGAAACAACTACCAACAAGCTGTATTTTTAATTTTTCAAACAGAACAAACCAAAATACATATTTTTATTTTCATATTTTTCACATAAAGATATTTCTACCTGTAATTTTTATTTAAAATTAAATATGCAAATTATCACCAATGTCTTTTATTAGATTTGTGATAATCATGCAATTGATTAGCATGGAATGAAAATTATACATTAAAGAAATAAAATACATCTGCTAATGATTCAACTTTTTTTTTTTTTAAAGAGATGAAATAAATTTACTAATGATTCAACAATTCTTTTAAACAAACAAAACACATCTATTAATGAGTCAAACTATATCAATTTTTATACCACAGGAAAAGATTAATATTCAGATATTTTAATAAATGCTTCAAGAATTTCAGAATTTATTTAATATAAAATTAAAATTTACTAAAAATAATTTATTTAAAAAAAACAGGTGAAAAAAATGAAATTTTCTATTTTAAAAAATACTGAGACTAGGAAAACAACCTTCATATTTTATTTGGAAAATAAAATTTAATTTTCTATTCCTTTGCACATAATTTTATAATAACTGGGGTTCCATAATATTTTACAATATAAACAAGCAAAAAAATTTTGTTTTTGTTTTTAAAATTACTGTTTCTGACTAACAAATGTTTGGTTCAAATTACAAATATCAGTTTCAATAACACACTGTACAAGAATTTATAAGTGAAGATTCAAAAATAGTAAAAATTAAAGCAAGTGCATTTTTGCTAGCTTGGCTCCATGCATACATAAATTTTAAATAATATTATAAAAATATTAATTTGTTAGTAAATATATATATATACAAAACTGAAGCAAAATAAATACATACACATTTTTAAATTTAAAAAATACAATCTAAAAAGAAATATAAAATAGAATTAGATACTCAATAATGGCCTAGAAAAGAATCGAAAAAACAGAAATTTCACAAAGACATTTAATTACTTTAATAATGGCAAGTGAAAAATTTTTCTCGAGTTATAGGAATTATTTGCATTATTTATAAAGAATTAAACTGTAAAAACAAAAAAAAAGAGAAATAGAATCAGCAAATTTGTCAGCAGAAGTTTGCATCCGGAAGATAACATTTCCGGACTACCGATTATTTCGACGTCATTTTTTTTTTTTTTTTCTTAAATTCCATCAAAATATAGCAAATATTTAAACATATTATTAATTAACTCGTTTCAAAAAATTATTGAAATAAAAAAAATTAATAAGACGTATAATTTTACCAATAAAAAGTCAATAATTAAAATATTTCAATTGCGCCACAATTGAATTTAAATACTAATAAATATCAGAAGGCATGCAGCATTTTAGAAATCAAGAAAATTTTACTGAATCACATATGGTTATTTAGAGATATGGTTATTTTTTTCTGAAACAATTTTAACAGTTTCAGATTGTTATTTATTACGAGATTTTTCAAATATAGTTAAAATTTTTAAATGAATGAATAATCAGTGTATTCTTAATGATAAGGCATAATAATGCACATCGAAGTAAATACTATTTCCCACTTACTCTTTCTGTGTTAAAAATAAATTATTATACACATGATTGTCTTCAACGCCTGACAATAAAACTCACTGTCCTTTCACCTCTGTTTCTCAATTTCAAAACACAAAATAAGGTCAAAAACACGGTCAAAAAATTAAACTTTGAGAACCGCATTTAAGTATTAGTCATAGATACAGTTAAAATAGTAACAGCAGAGATGACATTAAAATTTGATGACTATAATTTTATTCTCAAATTAATAGATTAAATTTATTCCAGAAACAAATTATGAAAAATAGTATTAAAAAGGAAATTATTATAAAATGAAACAGATAATAATTAAAATGAATAGAAAGAAATTTAATCCGGAAACAAATTATGGAAAATCATATTAAAAATAAAATTACTATAAATGAAATAGATAATAATTAAAATGAATAAATTTGCATAATCTTGAAGGCCTAGTTGTTTTAGTATGGAGGGAATCATAAAAAAATTTCATTAAATCTGACGTATACTTTCTTAATTCACTATTCACTATTGAATGCTTGGGAACTAAATTAGAATGATTCATGAAATGCTTCTAGAGGCTATTAAAAATTTACAGCACATTCAAAGACTTTGTGGTGAAAGCTTATAAATCAGTTAATAACTACGTGACACGGGCAATCGCTTTTGTATTGTGGACTTGTTACTCGGCTGCGAACCACAAGGTCCCAGTTTCTATCCTCGCTCATCACAATCCGCCACATTGGTGAACTCGGACCGTTGCGGGCGTGTACTTCTCTTCATCTCATTTCGTTGAAAATTGCTATGTCCTTCCTCTGTGAGTCCTTCCTCTGTGACTCAGTAAAGAGATAGATACAATTAAGTAATTCACAAACAGAACCATACCGCGATGATCCAGAGCAGACAAAACTACGATCCCTTAAGTGCTCAAGTTTATTCATTTTTTATCCCTTGCCTGACATCTCCCTCTACGGAAAAAGCTGGTTTCCTATAGGAAATATATATAGTTCCTATAGAAACTATAGTTCTATATATAGTTTTATATCACACAAATTTAGAAAATTATATAATTTTGTAAGTAGGTTTAATTAAAATGACGCTTTTGAAAAATAATATCTTAATCAACTGTATTGGTAAACAATATTGTGCGTAATGAAGTACGTAAATTAACAACAATTAAATTTAAAGCAAATAAAATATAAATCACTAATATTTTCTCAAAAGAAAAGTAAAATAAAATCACTATCTTTTATTTGACTCGCCTCCTTTAACGACTAATTGGTTCGCCAGTTTTTTTGGTTACCAGGATTATTTGTTTTTTTTTTTTCTTCTTATAATTACATTTTAATAGCTTCCTCTAGAAAATATTTTTGAATATAAAATTTTGATAGACTTATAAGTCATACTATTTTAGAAATCTTACTCCTTCCTGTTCGTTATGCTATTACATTTCCTAATTTTTTTTATTTACTTTTTTATGCAACTAATTATATCACAAAAAAGAAGAGCAGTTTTTATATATGGGAGCACTTTGAAATCTTTCCATCAGTTCTTTGATTTTGGAATTATACCTTAAAAGAAAATATAACAAAATTTCAGAAATTTTATTAAGAACATATTTTATAACAAATGTTATAAACAATTCTATGTCTATAAACAAATCTATTCAATATGGAAGATTAATTTAACACTCGATTACCAAAAGTGGTAAAAAACACGATAAAATATTACGAATTGAGTTTCATTTCTATAGTGAATTATTGCGTTGTAAAATATAATTAAAATATTTTTTTTAAAAATCAATTGACATTTGAAAATGAATTAAAAATTGCATTTAAATTTGGCAAAAATTGGGGCATTGGAAAGATCATGTTTTTTTTCAACATAATATAAAAATGATGTCTCTGCTTTAATATGTGCCGAGAAAAACAACGAAATTTCTCTAAATTTTTAACTAACTAAAATTGAAACTAAATTAAAAAAAAAATCCCTCCGAGTTGCATATTGACACCCTTCAAAATATATTATGACGATTGGTAGATTTAGGGCAAATGATTTGGCTTATATAGTGCCAATACACACATACAAATCACTGTGATATTTGTGTGATGTATAATAAGGAATTCTATCTTACTAAATTTTTAGCTGTCTGATTATTATTGCTAATTTGAATAATGCTAAAAATGGTTGTTGCTTCTGGCTCCCGGCTGCGTACACTTTCAATTAAAGTGATTATGTGTAATATAATAAATACTGGTTGTATGTGCTCTTTAAGGGCTGCATAAGTATCTATCTTCACGAAATATCCATATTTCTTTCACAAATAAATTTTAGTCATCAGATTGTGATGGAATTTAAAACCGTGTTAAATAGTTTTACACTGCTTTGTTTCTTGTGTATAAGAATTATGATAAGTTCCATGACAAGATAATATTTAAAACACTTTCACGATATTCTAAGTTTCATTTTCGTCAAGTAAACAACACAAATATTAAACAAAATCTTTCTTTAATAGCTTTCCACAATGGAAGAAAATCCGCGATTAAATATTTGATGAAGCAATAAAAACAGTTTGAATTTCATCGCAACAATGACATCGTAACTATTGTAGAACGTTAGGAAAATAAATTATTCTTAAAAAATGTGAAAATTATATATATGCTCGATTGTATCACTAAAAAGATAATTTTAAACTTTAAGGTGTTTAAAAGTTGTTACTTGCTGTAATATTTTCGGGAGTTGTCATCAGTAAACATCATTCATCTAATTAAAATGACAAGGTCACGCTATGGCGAGTATTTCGACCTTACCATATATTTTTTACAGATGGTAACTCCAGTACCTATTGCACTCATCTTCATCTTTATTAATATAACAGATATATTACTAATTAGTATCTTTTGGAGATCAGCTTGTTCCCTCGAAATGCTGTTTACCTGGCTAACAATTAATAATAAATGTAGATAAATAATAATAAATAATTAATAAGAAAAGTAAATGTGATAAGGTTGGAAAATATAAATAACAATTAAAATGTATACAAAATTGATTGATCTTTTTCTTCGTTTGCTTGCCAGATAAAGCATTTAAATATGAAACATTTTAAACTAAAAATTTATGTCAGACCAAACTGAACAACAGATAAAACAATAAATAAGAAAATAATTGTAAACACTAATTAATAAAATAACAGATGAGAACTTTGCTACATATCTATCCATCATGTTACATACTACAGTTTAGTTTAAAAATTAAGCGAAATAACTTGAAATAGAAAATAAATTTCTAAAAGCAATAACAAAAAAAAATATTTAAACTATGATTTAAAAGAACTAATAGCCAGAGTTTTTCAGATAATATATTTTATGAAGAATTAGCAATACTCCCACAGCGTTGCCCATGGCATAACATCCAAGAGGAAAAAGTAACTTTAAACTTAAGTCTAGCCTCTACCCGATATGACATGAGCACGTCATGCAACATCAAACAGAAATAAAAAATATTTACAAATCATCAAAAATAACTACAAAACATTTTTTATAGCACATAATCAGAAATATTTAAGGCTAAGCTTTTATAGATATAGTCATTTGGCTCCTTGCGAGGTAGGCAATTTTTCGGTGGCGCTTTGTTTAGGGTTACATTGCCGCCATTTTTTTTATGTTACTGTATTTCGATATCTTCTGTTCATTTCCTTCGATTTTTTCCTTCTGCACATACTACTGCTTACTTTCATTATTTTCGATTAAATTTTTTTGCGTGCATTCCATTTTACTGTATTTATTAATTTTTTTCTATATTTCCGATAATTTGCTGCAGCGTTCCTTGGAACCTCACAATTGGAAACGTTCACGCCACAATCAATTATTTCACAAAACTTTGGCGATAAAATATTTTTTTGGCAAAAATAATTGTATATCAAAGCTTCTCCATATGTAGACTGTTAAAATGGTAAAAATATGATATATTCATAGACAAAACAATTCGCTAAAAATATACAATAGAAAAGGTGTTTTGAAATTTAAAAATATACAAATAAATCATTGTACCCACTATTCCACACTTGTTTATCAATTCTGTATAATCAGATATGAAAATAAAATTCAGCTTGCTTCATAATATTTCTGTGCAAACTATATTGGCTGTTTTCCTCCAGGTGCCAAGGCAAAAGAAAGAACCAGCCAAATGGTAGACTTCGCCGTGTTTTTTAAATGTTGGCATAAAGTAGTATTCATGCCCTGTGCACTCATTAATGAAGTCATTTGAAAGGCATTATTATATTGGCGTATGTTATTCGTAAATTCTTTGGAAGTAGGATGTTCATTAGTAAGAAGTGAATGTAATGGTTCAGAAGGGGGATAACTTCTTCTAAACAACACATGCCTTTTGATTCATCTTTCCATTTTAAAGCTGAACAATATAAACAGATTATAGACATTGTTCTATAATAAACCGAAACATCATTTCGAAACCGAAGCATCATTTCTGTAATCCACACATGGATCGTAATTCAAGGCGGAGTATTCCTTTTCGGACCAAATATCAGGAATGTTTGTTCTTTCGTTTCTCCTCTGTCTCAAATTTAAATGTCTTTATTTGTAAGCAGACAGGTGAGATTCATTCTGTCTCTGTGTGGACATTCTTTCGCTGATATTCGCCAACTTAACGTTTTATTTCTTCTACATTTTCATTATCGCGCAACAAACGAAGCGTTTTGGCATTTAATGTGCTCTGGCCAAGGTTGGGTTTCCTTTATTGGGGAGCACAATAAGTTTTAAATCGTTGTTTAAACTCGGACATAAGCAAAGAAATGTATCGCATTTGCTTACCATCATTCTTGCTATTTGCGCATGCGCAGTTTGGGATTTTCGCACATGCGCGGATAAGTGAAAGCACAGATACTGCTGCTTTACACAAGCACGAATTGTAGAAGGAAAAAAAATTTAAATTGTAATTAGAACACTTCATTTTTTATTTTGATATGATTTCTATATATTAAAACCTTCCCCAATAAATGCTCTACAAAATGATACAAATATCTTCAACATCAGTTACGTATTTCTATAGTTTTTTTGGTTCAAGCATACAGACGCTTTCAGGAGACTTCATTTTATACTATGTACAGATAAAAGTTCCTTTTCATTTTTTTGTCCTTAACTGAGATACCTAAAAGAAAGAAAGCCGAACTGTAATAATTGCAAAATTAAAACAAAACAGGAAATATGTAATTAAAAGATGAAACAAAAAGCAAATATCTGCTATTTCATTGCCAAATATCTGCTATTTCATTGAAATTGGCGCGAGAAAATATTCCAAAATATAAAATGTATCAACCGAAATAAAAACAATCTCTTCCTTCGATGAATTCATGTTGAAAAACTCATTTTAAAAGTCTATAATATGAAAAATAAAGACAAGTGAAAGCCTAATTTGAAATTAATATATATATATATATATATATATATATATATATATATTAAAGAGAAATTATGTTAAATCATAGCTAGAACAATGGGAAAAGATGACGTAATTAAAAGATTTGATGACATAATGAAATTGTTTATCATCATAACAATGGAAAACGCTGTTATCAACCACGACAAAACATTTCTGAAAATTAAGGAAAGTACAGTATGCACCAAAATATACAGTACTGAATCATTTTCATGTATGGCTGATTCAAAGGAGTTCCAAAATGAAAGCCATAAACTTGATTGCCCGTAGAATTTAGATATCGCAAGTTTTGGCAATTTAATGTTCGATGATTCTTTATAACAGGAACTTGGAACATTCAAAGAATGAACATTTTTTGTTCGTTCGCGAATTTTTTTGGTCGCTCTAAATTTTTAAGTTATAATTTTATGGGTGTATTCCGCTACTTCTTTTACTTCTTTTTCTAATTTGTCCTCGGAAACGAATTCTTCAATTTGTGAATCTAGATTCTTTAATTCACTTGACTCAACAGCAAGCTGCTCTAACATTTCTTCTAACATATCGACATTTACATCTGTTTTCGTTAGTTCTGCTTCAATAGTTTTACAAATTATGGTAACAGATGTTCTCAATACTCCCCGTTTCTTTCTTAACCTGTCACTTTTATCATCCATTTTTAGAATTGAACAGTTCGAAATTTATATTCAGTAAGATTCAATAATATATAAATTCAATAATAATAATAATAAATCAGTTCAAAATTCTAATATATATTTTTCAGCTCTAAATTGGAATAAACCACACCAATTATGCCGACAGGGATGCCAAATAATATTCCAACACGAACAATCTCTAAATTAAAGGCAAGTAAAAGCGCTTACCTTTGTTTTGTTGGTTGGAATCTCTTTTCATAACATACTGGTGGTGTTGTCTCCATCTGCAGCTGAAAATCTCAAATTTCTAATTAGTGGCAGGTTCAGTCACTATGACTCATTAACACGGGGAACTTCTCTTTAAGAATATTATTTAATTGTTACTTGATTATATGTTACATGATTAAGAATATATTTACAAAATTAGAAGAGAATTAAACGCGTTCGTTGGTTGCCGCCAAAACGAGAGGAAGTCAACAAACCCCTGGTGGCGAGAAGGGAAAGTTCTTTACAGTTAAGACCTGGTTCCCGACACCTACATCGCAAGAGAGAGGTTGCAACTACTTCCGTTTTTTTGAGATTGGTTTTAGCTATTCATCATTCAGATCATAATAAGTTATAAAATCTTGGAAATGTATTGCTGCAAAAAGAAACATTCAAATAAAACGCAGCTTCTGTTTTTTTAAGTGTTCAGTAAAATTTGATTCGGAGAAGAACTGGGCGAAAAGCTCCCTTGCATTTGTTGTGTTATCCGAGCGCCACGACTTGCATAAAATGAACACTCTAATTTTTCTTAACGATTCCACCGACAAGTGATCAAAACAGTCAATAAATGTAGAAATCCGTATAAATTTTTCATCCTTCATTGTCTACCGACTGAAAATAATCGGCAAAATATAACATTAGATTCACTCTGTCGTTGTTCTGTCAAATATGGTGCAAATGACAAGGACGATAGTAGAATCGGATATCCCGCATCACATAAACTTAGCTATTATTTACCGGTCGTCCAATTCGGGGGTAAAAATAGTCTATTTCGGCTGTTCGTTATGTAATAACTTTAAGATAAAAAGTTTGATATTCAGTTTACCATATTCCCCATTCGAAACAATTAAGTGTATTTGCCAACGAAACTCTTCATTTGTCACCGATTTGAAAGGGGGAGGGGAGAGGCAAGCGGTTACTGAATGGAGTTTTAAGTGTTCTGGAACAGGATGCTATTTATCAGGAAAATTCAAAATCCCCATTTCTTGGATATGATTCATAATGATTAATTCGCGGTTTTTAATTTTTGATTCAGAAGAAAACGTTTACTAAATAAGTCTGAATGTTTTCGAGTGTAAGATTATAGTTTTCAAAGAAATTCAATAATGCAAGTCCCGAAACAGATACAGGCTTTATAGCTTTTCATACGCTATTTGAGAAATACCTCAAAAAACAATGCAACTTTTTTATTCCTATAAATACAATTGTTTTAGGTATCCAAAACTGTTAAAGACTTTAGCAATTTCATCGATTTTTTTTTACTACGCTCAACTGGCAATTGCATATTCCGAGATATTTTCACTTTCCAACATTGTTATTTATACATATTATTATAATAAATATGAATGTGTGTGTTGACATTCTATAGACCAGACCGTTCGACCCACAGGTACCAAATTTGGTACCATTTAAACCGTTTTCATTGTTTCATCAACTGTCTAATCGTGGGATTTTCTGTCATTATTGAAGACTAAAGGAGAAAGATTTTATTTAATATCTATGTAGCTTATGAAACAGATAAAGAATGCGTTTTTAATAATGCTATGATATCGTGGAATTGATCTACATTAGAAATATTCATGTCCACAGTGAGAGGAGCTCAGCACTAATGTCAGATAATTTACCGGAACCATAAATATGAAGTTAATGCCTATACGATTTAAATGCAATGAAATATAATCTTGGCGGATCGGCTGGCTGACAAAGACGACGAGATCTCCCTCATCGGTAGAAAGAGGACTCAACTTTACATGACCTTACACTAACAGAGACAATGAAAATGAAATGACGCATCTTATAATATTTAAACCAAAGTCTTTGAAAAGATAAATATTTACACTTTAAGCTGGCATTTTGCACTATAATTATTTCAGAAATGGCAAGGAGAAGTAAAGTCTATTAGAAGTATTAAAGTCACAGTTACGTATTTTAAGAAATAGTTAAAAATAATAACTAGAATAAATATCACAGATACCTAGAAATGGACCCCAGAATGACATGTGCAAATTTCATGTCTTAAATGTTTAGCAATGTAAAAACATTTTGTTTGGTCTATCATTAAGAAGCAGTTCCACAAAATATTTAATTTCTAGCAAACTCTTAATCCAGGTGTACCAACTGAAAGCCAAAGGTGGCTAACTTATAATTAAAAAAATAGTATATTTGTGTTTTTTTCATCCTACAGTTATTACGAGGAAGTCTACTTTCTGCTGCAATGAGGAAGATTATTCATCAGTTTTTAAAATGTTTTCACCGGCAATCGCATGCCCTTCTCCTGAAAGGAAATGGAAAGCTATACACAGATGGAGGGAATTGTAATCTTAATCGAATTTGCAATTTATCCTATAGGAGACAAAAAAAAATGTGATTAATTTGTTCAGAGTCTGGATCTGAAACCATATCAGAAACATTTCCGAAAATTAGAAAAAAAATTTCCCTATAATGTAGCAGCCATCAATCCAAAATATATCAAAGTCCAGATCCTTCAAATCATTCATATTTAATACAAACGTTGTTCCAAGCCCGTGTTAAGCACAACCAGGTCTAATAATTCATTAAACGATATTTTTTTTAACCAAGATACTTTATTTTTAGAGAAAAGTAGTTGAAAATATGTGCTTGAGAGGTGTAGGCAATGGCTGTTCTCAGATGTAGACAACGAGTAAATTCGTCATCGTACAGACACACAAAAGAAGTTTCGTGGAAGCAGAACAGTATTAGTGATGCGGATCAATCCATATTCATATTTCAAAACTTTTAAACCGAAAGAAAAGGCGTTCGGAAATCAACAGAAATGGAATGTAGACAAACTTAGTATTAAACGAAATCTTACTACACTATAAATAATATTACCAAATGAACATCAAATTTTCATTGAAATTCTAGTATCGTTTTTAACAACAAACTCAAAACGCATCACTGTTGTCAATCTCAAATAGCAACTATTTACAAAATAATATTTATAATTATTAAGCTACTCGTGAATTTCTTTAAGATGAAATATTTATAATTTAGTCACGACAGATATAACAAATCGCAAAGCGAGAAAAAATAGTGAGAGGAAAGATAAAAGAAAAGCAAGGGGAAAAGAATTAGAAAACAATGTATCTAAGCAACAGAGTTGAGTTGTGCACTGACAGTTTCTACTAGGCAACTAATAAAATTGCAACAAATATGAATATTATCATCATAAAAAAGCGGATATAATTGTTTGCTTTAATAGACCAAACATGGAGAAATTTAAATGACTCAAAAACTGTTAATCATGAAAATAAAACTTGGCCAAAAAATCATATCAGCTTAAACCATCAAAACATTCCCACGCGCTAGTGCAAAACATCTTGTTTGTAAAATTTATATTTAGATTCTCGATGCGTAAAAAGAATTGAGTTGAAACCAAACATATAATTATAATAAAAAAATTTTTTTGAAAATGAATAGTTCTATTAATTCTTTAAAGTATGGCACAAACTGTAAATACCACTTACCAGATACGAAGCGAAATCAATCTCTGCTTCGACAGTTAAACAGAAGAAAGGTAATGTTTCCTTATTTTTAAAAACTTGATAAACAAAAACTCAATCAACTTTTTAAAATCGTAATACTAATAACAGGATTCTTGCAAATAATGAAATGCTAAAATATTATCAGTTCTAGCCGAAAATAGAAAAAGACTAAGGAAATATTACAAAATATGCTTTTAAAATGTTGTTGACAATGTTAGTTTATACAATAATGTTCATCAGGATACAAATTAAGTAACTTTTGCTAGAAGCACAAGCTTGATACTCCTAATTTAACTTAGACATATATTTTCTGTCTTGTCTTCAGCTAGTTCCAGACTTTAATACTTTGAAGTCGGATAGTTTAATAATTTATTTCTAGATTATTTATTAAAAATTTCATTAAGTTTAAGTTAAAACAGTTTAAAAACTTGCATAAAGACAAAATGATGCAAGGCAAAAGCCATAGGCTTACATCGAACACGTTTTATTTACAGAAATTCCGATTTCTCGTACTTAAATGGTGAAATTACTTGAGATGCCCGTTCTTCCTTTGACTGGTTTACCTCAAATTATTTTTAATTTCAACTTAACATCTATACATAGTATAAAATGAAGTCTCCTGAAAGCGCCTGTATGTTTTAACTAATTTTGGAGATATGTGTACCATTTTGTAGGGCATTTATTGGGGACGGATTTAGTACATTAAAGTCATATCAAAATAAAAAAAAGGAGTTTTATAATTACGATTTTAATTATTCCGCCTGTTCAGTCAGTGCATGACAATTCCATTAATGACGAAGCAGGAGTTGAAACTTTCATAGGTTTATTTTCACACATATAGACACGGACATTTCTAAGCTACCACACAAACACATCACAACACAAAGACGGGAGAGAGAGTATGTACATGTCGCCGCGTCGGCGTCTCGAATACATCTGGTTAAAGGAACAGAATTTCCCCCTTTCTCCACCGGAGGGAGTCAAAACTCTAACACCGCCCATGCGCGAAAACCTCAAACTGCGCATGTGCAAATAGCAAGAGCTGTGGTATGCATAGGCGATACATTTCTTTGTTTACCTCTGTTTGTTAGTCAACACGTCAGAACGGAATTGGATGAAATTTAGCACAGAGATAGATTATAGTCTGGAATAGGACATAGACTACTATTTATTCCGGTGATTTTTTTTATTAATTAAAAACTAACTGGCACGACCGGAGTTTAACCCCACTCGCAATTTTCAAAAATCGCCAACAACGGTCTTGCACCGTGTTTTGCAAAATGATCAAAAGCGAGGGAGCAGATGTCCAACCGTAGCGCATAATAAAGAAGAAAGATAATAGGTTTGCCAGTTTGGAGGTTGCCAACTTTGGCGCGTTATCGCAACTTGACGAAGAAGAGGGTTAAACTCTCGTCCAACTAACTTTCCCGCCAAAAAATCTTTTCATTTCCCCACCGCCAAATGAGTAAGGCTTCAGTCTTTTTTTGCTCCCACTCTAACGAGGATAGGCTTAATATTTTTTCGACCGATTATTTCAAACGATTCTGCTTAGTGTTTTATGCATTTAAAATTAAACATTGTTAATTAATCGATCTTTCTTTAGAATTAATCTTTCAGATTCATTCTGAAATACTTTTAAATTAAAATAAAGGAAATTAAAAATTTCTAATCTGCATTGCATTGCCCCAACTTGACGAAGAAAATTCACACATTTGCATTACTCCAATTGGTGTTGAAAATTCATGCATGCGCAGTTTGTTCCTATTGTTGGCAGCTATCTCAATCGATAGACTTGATTTTTAAAAAATACGGACTTGATTTAAATCTTCTGCTAGCCCAATAGCTCAATAGCTCTGGCTGTAGTTTCCTCGGGCATTGCTGCAACTTTGTTGAACGGTGGCCGGACTGCACATTCCGTTTTCAAACTGCCGCTTAATCTTGCAAGCAAAGATAACCCCAACATGCAACGTCACCAAAAACAGCGGCCGGAGAGTCCTTTTGCAGCAGTGCAAGTTAATATTATGGGACGAGTGCACAATGTCACATAAGTATGCATTAGAGTCGTTAAACCGAAGCCTGCAGGACATCCGCGGCAACCAAGCGGTGATGGGCGGCGTTGTCGTTTTGCTCACAATGACCTGTTTGTAATTTTAGTGAACATTTGAGGACTATCAAACCCCCTCCAGCTGTGGGGTAGATACAAGGACGCTTTATCAGAAGATATCGTGCATAGACTGGATGGCACTCACAATGACCTCATCATTAACGGAGCTTAGGTACTGATTGAGGCGCAAGATGCCGAGGTCAGTTCTCATACATATACATCAAAATTTCCACGCGAACGAAGTCGCGGGTAATAGCTAGTTGTGAATAAGGTGAAAACGAAAATAAAAAATTGAAATCAACAGTTATCATGGATGAAGCATAAGAATTTCGGTGTTGCGAAAGTTGATTTTTTTTTCTAGATATTCAGAAAGGCCGAGAATTAATGACTATCCTTACTCATATATTTTTGATCCTAAATGTTCCATTCCTATCAATGGTCTATTTCAGTTTCAGTCAGTTTAATTTCTATCCTATGTGATCAAATATCCAGTACTTCAATGGATTTTATGTTATGAATTATTTTAGATATTTCTTCTCCTTATAGAACGATGATATATTTTAATGAATATTTGAGCATTTTTAGGATATCATTTTTTAAAATGATATCCTTGATTTTAAGAAACAGTGTTAGTTTTCATTAATATAATTGATGATTGCCAGAAAGAGGGCAAGTGCTTCAACAAAAAATATGCTATCATAATTTGAAATAAATCCGGCCTTCGATACTCTTGCCATAGAGATTGACAATTTTTCTTTAGTTTTTAAAGCATCCATACAAATAATAATGTTTTATTTCCAAAGAAGAATTTTTGAGTCTCTTTGATATGATTTTAACTAATTAGGGTTGGCACATTTTTTGATTGAAAATGAAAACTATTGGATGGAATACAGCTTTTTCAGTTTTTAAAAAGGCGAATTTGGTGTAGCAAGAAGACTTTTGTATGAAAATCGAATTTATTTATTTATTCTTTGAATAAAATTGAAAATTCACGATCATTTTTAGGCTTTCGTCGAGGCATTTCCTTGGGTAAAAATAATTCAGGCTGCATTTAAGTAAAGTAGTATGCTAAAATCTTCAGGGTCAAGAAACAGAAATAATGTAAAATGAACATATTTTTTTTCAAAATATTAAATAAGTATTTATTAAATTTGCACTCATTTTATCATATGTTGTTGAATGTGATTTTTAAGATGTGCAATCAATCTAAATGATGTATATTATCTCTGGGAAATCTATCATCGTAAGTATATATAATATTGTAGAACATTTTGCGAAATTTGGATACGATTGCGTTTTTAAGAAATCGGAATTCAGTTAAAATAAAAATCAGATTTCAAAATATCGCCAAGAAGAATCAATCACTCGTATATTGAAGTAAAATAAGTGTTTGAATGATCAAATTTGACGAAAAAAATTCATTAATGAAACATTTTATGTTTGCATAAAGCCCTGTTCCAACGATCTGTGCCCGCATTGAGTCTGGCACATGTTGCCTTCGTTTCCCGTTCTTGTGGTTTTCCGGGGTTCTTTGATGTCTGTTATTCATTTTACCGACAATTTGCAGAAAACTCGCGACCGACGTCCACAGGCAGGGGTGTCCTCAATAGATCAGTTGGCAGATTTACGACCAAATCCGTAAGCCCACAGGAACCGGCGTTTAAGATAGCCCAAGGTCGAATTGTCATACAGGCAGAATAAGTAAGAATAAATTTAAAATCAATAAAAATCTGGTTTTAGAGAAGGAAAAGATATTATCTTACCCAACATAATTTAACACCTCCCTGGATTAGCCGTAACAGCCGAGGTTTGTGATCGGTATGGGCATGCGAACTTGAGTTTCTTGCACCAAGCTTGAGAGAGAGAGAAAAAAAAATAATTTAAAAAAAATCAGGTAAGCAAGTTGGAAGTGGAATGACGAAATATCTTCTGCTCAGTAATTTTACGAAGAAACTTCGTAACTTCCTCTCCGCCTTTGAACCAGACATGACAATAAACCAGAATGGTTTTAGTTTAGTTATATTAACTTCCCGTTTCAAAGCAGCACTAGGATTATTTTGAGATGGGCATTTTGAATTGCTGTCAGATGACGAGGACGACACCTGAATTGGCACCTCCACTCTCCGAACTACAGCAGTGGTGTTTCATTCGGCCCCGTCGGATTGAATGTGCACCAGACCCGCTTACACTACGGTTCTTCGGTGGAATTGGGTCTCGAAACTGAAGCCCTCCGGGTTCCGAAGACGAGACCTTACCACCCGGCCACCGTGGCCCTCGAACCAGAATGGAAATGAATGCAACTAATAAAAGCTTCCTAAAATGGCAGATTGAAAGTTACTTGAAGTAAGGGGTTCAAATCACTTGTCAACCTTGCCTTTTATGCTACTGAAGCTACAGAAAACTTTCAAAGTAAAAGTTGTTCGTCATGTTAAGACGATAGTTCGCTTAATTTAAATTATTTTTCTGTCTTAAGTCGCAAAGAAGTCATGGTGGAATCAGAATTTCAAAATCTCCCCATTTATATCTCCCCTCTTGAATTCTCTTCTGTCCAAAATAAGAACATGTGTAATAAATTCAATCTCCGGGCTTTCTTAAAATTATTTTTAACACTTACTATCAAACTTCCCAGTGTCTGACTTCTGTCATTTTAAATACCTCATTTGAAGATCCAATAGCTCCTGTAAAACTCATGCGCAAAATAAAAAAAAATAAAAAATAATTAAAGTTTGCTCAGCTAGATTTAGGGAAATTTTCCTTTTCATCTCTATCAATGCTATCTTTGCATGCATTTTCCTACTTCCTTCTTTCTGCCTTGGTAAATGTGTCTCTTTAATATTGGCTACGGATTTAATTAAGTATTTTTTAAAACATTTAAAAAGTGACACTTTTTCAGAATCGTCATAGAGAAGAATACAAATAAAGCGAGATTTAGATTGGGAAACGAAATGATTTTTTAAAATATTATTTTCCCACCCCTCCTCTCATCGCATGCTCTTTATACAGACGATAGAGAGAGAGAAAAGCAAATTTGGCCCAAATCCATTGCAATATATGCATCGGGAGTCAACAGGAGTAAAGAAGAAAATATTCAGAGAGAGAGAAAAGAGGGGAAAAGTGCAGGTGAGAAAAAAGCAGTGGAAGTACATGTTGTTATGAAGAGATTGTCAGGTGGATGCGCGATGCATGTCCCGACTTTCTTTTAACGTTTTAAGAAGTTCAACACATTAAGTAATGGAGAACGAGGAGGGAAACGAAACATTTCGGCAGCGGAGCTATATCACAGCTTCTTAACAATCTAATATTAACTTTTTATCGGCGGTTTACTGTAGGTTTTAGTTACGAAATTCGGTGGGAAAATGTTTCCGAAGTTGTGTCATTGCAATAAGCGGTATTGCTATGAGGAAGCTGTCTGAATAATCACTGTATAAAATGACGGCGATTTCCGCTTTCAGTTGACATGTGTTTTTGTAACCCGTGGCAATGCCGTGAGAGACAAGTAAGAAAGAAAAGAATTAATGAAGCAACAAAAAATGTAGCAGCAGAAATAATAAAGTGGAAAAAAAAAACCGAAGATAAAACCGGTGTAAAGAAGAAAACGCTTAAAACATATGCAAAAAGAGGAGAAAATATAAAATGCATGCGAAGTGAATGCCCAAAATGCTGCATTGATTTTATCCCTTGATGAGCATATTGACATTTTGTTCGCTAAGTTTCACGTTCTGCTTCCACTTTTAATATTGATTTAAAATTTTACATATAAATATATATATATATAAGTTTAACATAGGGACACAGAAATCGCTTATATTACTTATTGTTAAATAGCAGCAGTCAAATGTAAACAAATCCCCATGCAAACGATTCTGGTTGCTTCATTGAACGTTTTTACAGCTTCCCTTTATTCAACGCTTCTGAACTAATCAATAACATTGCAAAATATTATCAGAAATGCTAGGAAGAGGATTATTACTTCTTTATTGCAACACTGAATCAGCAAATTGTACTGTATATTATATATATATATATATATATATATATAAAGCTGAAGAACAACGCTTGTGTAAAATTAACTGGTAATGGATGGATCAGTTAATTGGACCGGGTGTAAATTACTTAAACACAGGACGTATATCTCTGCCTTCTTAAAAGAATTTTATTTTGGCATATAAATGAGACAGCACTCACTTAGTCTGAATAAGCAGGCATCATGACAATTTATTGACTATATGCTCCCTACTTTTTTATATCTTGTCATTACCGTAGATAAGCCTGTCTGGCGCTAGATGTTCTGTCAACTCATTCTTAACCTTAATCTGTGCTTTTCTGTTAGCGAAGCGCCAGTTGTCACTGAGATTTTAAATTTGTTTGCAAAAGGACTGACAAAATCAGAATTGAATCCATAAGACTGCTCCCTTATTTGTGTGCTTGTGTTATAGCTAATTTGTTGTACTCTCTTTATTACTGTAGATTCTGAGAATTTACTTAGTTAAAATAATTATTTTTGGCTTACATTTGAGAAAATGGCCTTTTTCAGTCAACAATTTCATATTTTCTCAAACTGGCAGTTCTTAACCCTCTTGAATCTAATACCAACTCTGGCGTGTTGTCACTAAAAATGTATGATTTGGTGGCTTTATCATGTTTTTAAACCTCATTAATCATTAATGAAAAATGGCAAAATAGCACATCGAGAAACATAGCCCTAGAATTAAAAAAAGCAGCAAAGTTTTCTTTTCACTATTTACACTTTTATTAAATAATGTATTATAAATAAATTATCATAATAAATAAAGTAATAATAATTAAAAATTAAGCAAAGAAACTTTTCATTTATAATTTTTCTTGCTTTTGGCAATCAGCTGGAGCTACTGATTGTATTTCATTCCAATAAAATCGCTTTCATATAACTTCATGTTCATGATTCCATCAGACATTAAAGCCGTGCTATCTTAATTGACTCACATTTTTCTCTTTATTGTTGGCATGAACTTTTCTAATGGAGACCAGTCCCACGACATCAAAGCAGTTCATAAGTCTTCTAAATTTCGTGGTAAACTATTCCTATATAATAAGCTGTATATTTATCATTTTAATTTCAATAATGGGGAAAAAACCCGTTTTTAAATATTTGGTGGGACATTGAGACTGTGTGAATTTGAGGGCAACTAATGTGATCTATTACAGAAAATGAGGGGAAAAAAATTAAATTTGCGTACCTATTAAATTGGTATCATAAAAACATCTTTTTAAAATTTTGTAACGGCAAAAAAATTCATCATTGAGTAATAATATTTTCAGATATTATCGCGGAGAACCAGCTGCAGATGGTATCCCCCCCCCCCCCCAACTTTCTCGGATACTCTTTCATAAAGTTGTTATCCCGGGGTAGCTTGGCATGCAATAGTCACGAAACTTTCACATTTGGCGTGAATTTAGCATTTTTCTGAATCTGTCGTGTCATCCTTGGCATGCGGCTAATAGTATCCAAAAATCGGATTTGTATTTTAGACGTGTTTTTTCCCATCGACTGAAATAAAAACTTGACACGAAACTATCATTGTAGTCATAAAATATATTTCAAAATTCAATATATTTAAATCATTCGATTTTTGAATGATCATGCTTACATGTTTCTGACCGACAAACGGTCTATCCCTCATTGGATTTGCCTTAAAATGCGTTCAGTCTGTGTACTGAATTTTATCTATCTAGCTGCCTCCATTTTATAGTTATCTTGTAAACTTATATTAGAGCGGCTGGACAGACAGGCTTCCTCACAATTGATTTTGCTTTCAAATTTGATAGAAATCTACAGATTTGGTGTAAAGACACTATAACAAAGTCTTATCCATCAAGATGAAAACGATAGACATAGACACAGATAGACATAATGCCAAAAAATGGGTTTTTCGAATTCAGAGAATGCCTAAAACTTAGATTCGCATACATCTGGAGTTCACATTTTTTTTGAGGACTACAATACTTTCTCGCTATACAAGGAAGTAAAATGCCAGAATTCAGCATATTTTTTTATGTAATAAATATTTGCAAAAAAACTAAAATTATAATTGAAAATTCGAATAAATCTCTCCGAGGTGCACATTCTCATTCCTTAAGATTATGTATGCGCCAAATTCGATAGCTGTCGGTTAAATAATATGGCCCACAGACATGGACACATATACAATCATTCTTATTATTAATAGAGATAAAAAATAGTAACTTTGAGTGCAATAGCTGTACAATTCAATTTCGAAATAAATTTCGCGTGTGAAGAGTTCACAGTTTTAAATGCCGGGAATGGTCTCTCCAAATCTTTCTCCCGTGCTCCCCAATAAAGGTGCCATCTCTTTCTTAAAAATTTAAACCTTGATGAAAGTCAGAAAGCCAGTACTCAAATTTTTATTTTCAGATTCCCATACAAGAGCATTCTGTGTTGTGAGGCACAGTGAAGGAAACGAACTATGAATTTTTTTGATCGAATAAACTGAAATGACACACAGCTATTATTTTTAGTAACAAGATAATAGACCGAATTTCATTTATTTAAGTCATTGCGTTTTTAAATGATCGCGTTTCAATGCAACCAAAATACACATCAAATAACAGTCAGCGCTTTCTCGGATTGGGTTCAAACATTGAAACTGATGTATCATTTAGATTTTAAGTTAGAGTGCGCCATTTTATTCGGAATCGGAACTTTTGCGCTCGGTAAATCATTCCCTACCCCTGTTGCTGTCATAGGTTTACTGGGATTTGGACCTTTGGCAAGAAAACTTGGCGCGGGTGACGGTTTTTAGTTTTCCATAGCTGCATTTCCGGTCGGGCTTATTGGTAATAATGGAATGGCGATAATTTTTGTAAAAATTGTATTTGATCTTTCATTTATGAGATCTTGTACATACATTTATCTTATCATTTATCTTATTATTATTAATAAGAGCCTTGTTCATTGCTCAGAAAAATTAATACATATGAATTTTCCCAGAAAATTAATCTACATATTTTTATCACTCAAAATTTAATAAAATAATTAAATAAAACGCCAAAATGATGCACTGCATGAAGCTCTTCACATTTTATAGTTATTTTGTCTCACTTGTCTCGGACAGACGGATTTCTCCAAAGTTTGTTAGAAACTACACATTTGGTACAAAAATGAAATTTCATCTGCCCAGCTCTCCAAGAATTTGTTTTTCTGATTCAGGGAAGTGCAAAAGACCGAGATTCCTCAGCATTTCCAACTGTTTTTCCTTTGTTTGCTTCACGCGCGAAAAAGTCTTTTTAACTCTTCTCACTGATTACTTTGCAAAGAACTGAACTCGCGAGTTTCTAAAAACATTCACTTAAATGATTCACCAAAAATGACAATCACTGAGGATACGAAAATATTTAACAAATAAATCAATTTTTAATTTAGGCTCCGAATTGGAATGATTGAAGATATGTTGACATTATTTAACAGGAAATTCAAAGAATCAGGAGAAAGATTCGAGTTATCTTCAAATTCAAATAAAAGGATTGAATGAGCCAAATTCCGTTGTTCTTGATTTTTTTATTGGCCAAGTGACGGGTGTTTATGCTATTCGTACCTGTACATGAATGCATTACATGCTTGTTTATTTCATATATTTTGTACATGCTATCCTAAGCACCAACTCTCTTTTTTCGTCCCCCTATTTTTACTTGAGTGAAAGTCTGCCGTTTCCTTGTTGTTCATGTAAAACCGATCGTCAAGGGCCTCCATTATACATCACTTTTGGAATAAGGACTTCAAAAAAAAAAATTAACTTTTCTAAAACCATGGAAAAAAAATTGAAAGGAAAAGGGTATCTACTCTAAAAGACTCCTCCGGCAACCACTGAAGTCTTTTCTACAGACTGATGATCTGTTTTCGAAAAGCTGCTTGTGCTCACCTGTTCAAAGAGGGACGGAAAGAGGGTTCTTTATTTTGAAAGAGGGTCAAGTCATTTTCCTGTTTCAGACGTGTGGCGGACGATTTTTTTTTTCTGTTCAGTTTTTCATAATTATGCATAGATTTTTTTTTATCAACTATTATATAGGTCAGCAGGGGGCAGACTTTTCCAGTGTACGGGCTACTTCTAACTTTTTGAAGGTGTTGCGGCCACCCAGTGGCGAAGGTATGGTGAATTAAGAAAACATCTACAATATTTATTACAACTTTATAATAAACACGGAATGTTTAACATCATTACCTACATAATTACAAACATAATAATAATAGCAAGAAAACAAACATAATAATAATAGCCACAAATATAATAATATCAAATGATGCATTTCATATCAAACAATTCAAAATATATTTAAAAATAAGATTTTTCATCTAAAGTTAGTTCTCGTAGTTATAGTTAGTAGAAGACTTAGTTTGCATACTCTCCATCAGTCTTGAATATCTCGGTATATGATTACTAACTGTTAATCTTGCATCGATTCTAAGGGGTCGTCTGTGAGACGGGAACGATGTGTTCTCTTAATTATACTTTATCGTTGAAAATGTAGATTCACACAGGTAGGTAGATCCGAAGAACGATGTTAAATGATATGCAATTTTTTTTTTTAAATTAGTATACTTTTCTTCGCTTATTAGATTTTCATTACATGCTTTTAAAATTATGTCATTTTGAAGGAGAAAAACTTCATTTTCTTCGAGAGATAATACATAATTTGTATTTTCATTTATTTTTTCCACATAAACATTGCCAAATGGGTAACACATGAATTTAACAATTGGTTTCTTTTAGTATGCGCGCCTTAGGTCTTAGTAAAGGCGGTCACCCGAAATTGCCTTGGTAGCCCACCGGTCGACTTAATGCCCACCCCCGATATAGATGATGCAACGAATGAAAATATTTTCGTATCTTTTATTCAAAAAGGGCTAACAATTTCCTTGTTAGGCACGAAGTCATCTTTAAATTCGTCTTAAGCTTCAATATTTGAATGTGAGATTTTAGCACTCGCAACAATTACTAATAAAAATAGTTATTATGTATCAAATCAAATATTTTTAGCTATAAGATGTAAAGACGTGTCAGAAATAATAAAAAAAAATATAGTCACTTTCAAATCTATTAAAAATTTTAAATATAATATTTTTATGTAAAAATTCTTTATGAAAAGAATATATAAAAAACAAAATAATCTTATTTTTTTCCAATTTTACTTTTAATTGAAGTGAGGAAATGAGTTGTAATTTTTCAGAAAGTCATAGACAATCGTGTTTTAAAATCTGTCGAAAGTTAATTTTTTCAACAAGCTAAGCTTCATGAAAAAAATTGAGCGCATTATTTTTGATTGAAACAATTTCATCTCATCCTTTTTATCATAAAAATTTAATCAATCATTTAGCAAGAAAAGAAAAGACTCCAAGCGAAAGTTTTAAAAATGAAATATTAATTTCGGCAGGATTAGTTTCTAACATTCCAAAATTTATTTTTGAAAAAGCAAATAGGTGGTCAAAGATATTGCAAATAAAATAAAAGATGTCATTATGAAATTTTCTCTACAATCACTTATGTTATTTCGAAAATTCTCTCTGGAAGTTATCCCACACACTACACAGAGCTTTTTGAAATTCTGGGGCGGTGCTTCTCACCTCTGGAGGAACCAAGATTGTGCAGATATATTCCACTCTATTAAAGCCAAATTTGTAAGTTGGCAATAGAAATGTCTTCACAAAGAACCGCTTTTCAACTTTGTTGGTAGCATGGGCTGATCTCTTTCCAGTTGAAACAGCCATTGTTCCACCCGATTCTGAGTTAACAAAGCAGAAGATCAAATTTCCTCATTTGAAATTTATCTGCATGCTTTTGTCTACCACTTCAGAAAAACTAAACTCGCTCGCTTTCTTTACACAACTGTCAAACATAACACTTTTTTTTGTCATTTGAACAAAATACCTCATTCTAAATAAAATCTAATAAAATTTTCTATAACTCATTCTAAAAAAAGTCTAAATAAAATGTTCTACTTTGAGAATTCGAGAGAAGTCCGAGAGAGTTCGAGAGTTGGTCATATGTGAATTTTCATACAAGATAAATGTCATTACAATGCAATTTTGATCACTTCGGCAGATGCCTTTGATTTTTGACAAACAATATTTTAGGTCTTTTTGAGGAGTAAACTATCTTCTTTCAACATGAATTAAGTCCTGCTTGAATTTAATCTATTGAAACATATTCCATGGGACTTTTTTCTTGTTCACGGAATATTTTCGCGGAAATTCTTTAATTAGTTTGGCGTTTTTGTCTACGTTTCTGGGAAAAAAAAACAAAAAAACCTAGGGATTAACTTTAATTTGCCTTCTGGTTGATATGTAATATGTGAACAATCACTTCAATTTTCTTACTATAATGTTTTATGCCCAAGTATGTTTGTTTTCTTTTGAAAATAACTTGGAGGCATTCCTCTGTGCATTCCAAATAGGAAAAAGAAAACATAATTTGTCTTATAAAAAATGATTCTTGACAAATGTCGCTATAAATAACCCATATGCATCTTTTTAATTTCAGCATCATCCAAAAGTTCAATATTTTTAGTAGATGTCTTAAATTTTTTTTGCGAACTAAAAATCTTTTGCACTCTTTTTCTGAATAACTTTATTTTGCTATATAATGCTCCGGAAAATTCAAAATACGAAATGACGTGTACTGTGTAGTGGATGTATGATGAAACTATCCAGTAAACTCAGTAACAAAGCGGCAATTTATTCTCTATGAAAGTACGGACATAAAAAGAACAAATTATACAGCTGCACACAATAACAGTACTTACAATAAACAACAGCATACAAGTGGTAAATCGGTAATAAATGACTGCAACTACACAAAGCACTTAGAGAGAACTCCACAGGATAGAGACTACATACAACTATTCCCGCTTCTCGAACGTTTATTAATCTCCAATGACAACTCGCTTGAACTGCACTCAACTGTCGACTCGCAAACAGTTGACTCTCAAGATTGACTTATAATCTCTGTGACAGGACAAAGATTATTCCAAAAATATTTCAGTAATTCGTTTCCAAATGGATCTATTATCAAAATTCTTGCTGTTTCTGGAATCTTTGATTTTTTTTTTAGCCAAATTCGTCGCCAAGTGGTCTTGAAAGCTAGAGGTTTCCATTCCGGCATTTGTTAGGATCCATTACAGCTATCCGTAATGGATCTTACCAGGAAATCTATTGCACCAGAAATCAACATTAAAAATCTGAAATAATGTTTGATTTTTAAGTCCTAAAAAATGTTATTTTTCTGACGAATTTCCTCATCTGCTTCATGAAACATGTCTTGAAAAATTAGCAGGATCTGTTTGTAGTGGATATTTTAAATTTCGAAAGATTAAAAATATACATTTGTTCAACAGTCATAAGTCACTGAAGTACGTTTGTCAGTTTTTTTTCCTCATATCGAAAGTGAACAAACAGATTGTAGTGATTAAGACTTCTATCTTGAGACTTTGAAGAATCGCCCCTCCCCCCCCCCCCTAAGCTCGGAAATATCATTTTTAGAATTATATTTGTATAAGATCACAGTCATTCGAAAACGGAAGAATCTAAAAGGAAAAAATTCTATAGGTTAACACCCAAACATTTTTCACGGAATCTGTCGGTTTGCCTCCATGCAATTCATTAAAATATGAACAGCGTAAAGGGATAGAGGCATTACATAGGGTATCAAAATTGTATGTTTTAAATCTGCCAAAATGGTGATATTCTGTTGTTCTTCAAATTCGTGTACTTGTGAAAGAGATAATTCAAAAGCAAAGAAAATTAGACTATGAAACTTGAATGTCATATTTTTAATAGAATTGGATATTTATGTTAACCTAACTACATTATGTAACTATTCAACTCACCAACGGGAAGACACTCAATTACTTGTTTTTTTTTTTTTTTCTCATGGGCTATTTTTGTACATGATTTCAAAGAAGTGCCTTGTCATTTTTCTCTAAAATGAAGCAAAAACAATTGATATGAAAGAATAATTAATATAAAATTCTAATAAATATACTTTTCTTAATTCATCATATTTAATACGAAGTTGTTTATTTTTTATTAGAAAGAAGCTGCTGCCAATGAAATGAAAGAAATCGTAGACAAGTGAGTCGATTTGATTTAATCTTCCATTACAACACTTTTTGAATATTTTTTTTTTTTTGCCGGAAGTTTATCAAAATCTAATTTATTTAAATGCTTGCACATCCTAATAGAAATGATTATTAAATCTCTGGCCACTGTGCCTGCAACTCCGCCTGCGTTTATTTATTCTATATGTTTGTGAGAAAAAGAAATATGCGTATTAAGTCATACAATTATCGAATTCTCATATTCAGCCTCTTAAGAGGTTTTAGGATCTCAACTCAAATTAATAATAATAAATGAATTTCGGATGAACGGCATTCGTAGTCTCATTCTCTGACGCATAAATGCTTCTCCATTCTTGAAACTGGCAACATATATGGAGCCATGGTAGAAGGCCAGTTGTCTAGTTTGATATTATCCACTTTAAGATCTTAAGAAATCAGAAGTCCTAAAAGAAAACAACTTGAAGAGTGATTTTATATAGTCAATATTCTCTTCGTTTAATTCCTGTTCTTATAATAACAGTCTTGAAAATCTTTTAATGAACTGTTGCAAAGAACAGTGTTCAAAAGTTGCAAAATCCAGATGACATTCACATCATGTAGCCAGATGCGATGTACTCTTAAAAAAGTATCAAAATGCAGGAAAATAACCAAATGTTTGGAAAATTATTTTAGTTGTATATATTTACTAGCCGCTGGAACCTCAGCTTCTCCTGCGTCTATTTTTCCTATGTATATATATATACTGTTGTTGTTTCTTATGGCACTTGCCGTAGGCAAGCCCGCTGTTCGAAGACAGTGGATTTAAGCCTGGGGGGGGGGGAGCGCCTCTTGTTTCTATAGCAGCGCCATCTATGGCCAAGATAACGACTTAGCTACACACACGTCACAACCCTTTTTACGGGGCGGACTTCATTCACGCATTTCATTCACTCAAACACAGATCGTAATTTAGACCTGAATCAGAGAACGGTCACCCCTGATCCAGTACCCCCAGTGGTATTACTCTCTCTCTCTCTCTATATATATATATATATATAACTCTCTCTCTCTCTCTCTCTATATATATATATATATATATATAACTCTCTCTCTCTCTCTCTATATATATATATATATATATATATATACAAGAGAAGAAGAAAACGGGGAATTATTAATTCCTGTTGCACATTCTTCGAAACGGGCCAGTCAAATTGCCGGCGTTTCTATTAACAACATTATGAAGATCCGACGGGAAGCAAGAGATGAACTTCATCAAACTTTTGTTTCATCTAAAAAAAGTGAAAAGGGATGTTCTTGAAAAAACATCAGTCGACGAATTCGGTTGTAGCATCATAAGACGAACTGTACATGATTTTTATATCAAGGAAAGAAAAATCCCTTTGAATAAACTTCTTCCAGTTTTGAAAGAAACAATGAACTTTAAGTGGAGTAAGGAATATAGAACTTCTACAGAAATTCTGCTAAAATAAAAAAATTTAAATGGAAAAGATGTCAGAATAAACGGAAAATATTAGTTGAACGCATAACATATAAAATATAACATATAAAAACATATAAAAAGGCATTTTAATATAAAAAATATCATTATTTTGTAAAAAGTAATTACCAAATTTTAAGAACAGAAATTTTTCATTTATTCTTCATCATTTAATGTTTATGTTCCTTATATTAAATAAAAATGGCTCTAAAATATTTTACTGCGCATTAGTACCTTTTTCCTCCTGCATTACTAATTATCTGTAATGTTTACGTTTCATAAAACCTCGAGTCTTCATTGTAAATTTAAACATCTCCTCCTTTCACTCCTATTTTGACGAATTAAACCCATCCTAACGCATGCGCAAAAGCGCGGAAGATTTTACAATCCGTTGTCGAACAGTATATTATATATATATATATATATATATATATATATATATATATATATATATATATATATATATATATATATATATAAATGTGTGTGTTTCTGTGTGTCAAAAAGCATAGTTTTATCGTACAATTTTTATATTCAACGCATAAAAAGTTTAAATTCAACTCCCTAATTAATTACTAGTCGAAAGCATATTGATTAAAAACAATCCAACGTTCGGAACGTACGTGTACAAACTGCTGTGAGTTCTTTCACTAGAATCTAGTTAAATGTAACTGGTCATGGGAGAAAAATAGAATTTCGTGACTCATAGAAACGTCTAAGAGCGATGTCATTTAAAAGATTACAATGACAAGGAAAAATAATCTAAGGGCTTTTTGATATCAGACAGTTTTTTTCCCTTAAGGTACCTACTGAATGAGGTCTCTTTTTAGCAATAAAAGGCTGTTATTTTCTTAATGCCAAAAAATCAAAAATAGTTTACGTCAAAGAATTTCAGTGAATAAAAAGGGTGCAGAACAAAGATTTACAAATAGTTCACAAAAAAGTTTTTTGAAGAAACATTTCAAAAGACTCTATTATTGAATGATTAAGATCGTTACAAATGTCTTATTCTAGTTCGAGATCCGTCTATGAGCCGAATATTTCAAATAGTGCAAGAGAATAGGACCATTGCCATTCCTAAGGGGCTTTGTCATAAATTGCAAATTTATTCAGTTGGGCCGAAGTATAAACCATCCGGGTAATGAAGCATGTTGTATTATGTCCTCTTTTCGTTTCTTTTAATCGTGGATAAAAGGAAGGAAGCCTTATTAATACACAATATGACATTTTCGGGTAATGCATGATACGTTCAATGATAATCCATTCAAAATAGGAATAGGACTATTTCCTTGAGAGCCTTTTCATTCCGAGAAATATTTGAATGTTGCGGGGTTCAAGCTGTTACTATCTTTTGGCAGAACTTTTGCTCTAAATACTATTTTCTACTCCATGAATTCTATTCTATGAATAATTCTTGATGATTTCAAAGAAGAACTTTTTAAAGTTTGAAGGGCAGAGAAATGGACTTTTTAAAACGATACTAAAACAGAATTTAACCCATTACTATTAAATAATACGCAAATATATAATTTTCACGGAATAAGATACAATGTAAGCGTTGGAAAAAGCATCGTGCATTTTGAAAATATTCTTTGACTGGCTTATTTATTTTGTCTTGATTTAGATTTTATGATGTACATTAACACGGAAGTACCTGATGTAAATATAATTGGAGGTATTAAAATTTCAAAAATAGTGAGCAATGAGAGAAATGACGTCAAAGTAGTTGCAACAGTTTTAAAAGACAACATTCGAAAACGAATTATTACATGAGTGTTTCAAAATAGAAACTACGTATAAAATTTTAAAAAAAGTTTTAAAAAATGCAGGAAGGAAATAATTTCAATGCTGGTAAAGCATACAAGTGCTATTTCAAAATAGAAACTACGTATAAAATTTTAAAAAAAGTTTTAAAAAATGCAGGAAGGAAATAATTTCAATGCTGGTAAAGCATACAAGTGCTATATGTTTTTAAAATAAAATATGCTTACTATTACAAAGAAAATAAAAGCTGCAATAAAATGCATTTAAATGAAGTTAAAAATGATTAAAATTGGAAAATAATCGTAAAGAAATGAAATTTATATCACTGAAAAGTTAATTTCTTTAAAATAATATGATGGTGTAAAAATAATATTTGAGTGAAGACTTTTTTTTTCAGAAATTATGGTGGAAAAATGTAAAATCTGTCACTCTTCATTTTACCCTCTTTAAAGGTTTATAGAAACTTTGTACTAACGCAGTAAATCCATCTATGTGCTAAGGAACATATGCATAAAATCTCATATACATATGTATTCAGGAACATATGTATGAATATATAAGGAACATATGAACAAATGTATCAAAATCAAATTCTAGGAGTGTGGAATTGTATAAGGTTCAAACATGCAAACAACTAAAACTAAAACTAAAAATCTGAGCACTCATGGCGGTGACTGCCTTGCCCAATATCTAAATGCAGAAGATAATGACACTAACACCCAATAGTTGGATTTTCTTCTCAAATGTCGACGCGTTGTCTAGAGTCAGCAGATATTTGAACATCAAGCTTTCTGTATTTAGGAAGTTTTGCTTTGCCACACTTTTATAGAGAGGGAAATGACATCTTTATTAGAGAATATGCGAAAAAATTTCGCGTTGGACTCGAGGAGTTCCGAAGATTCGTTAAAATCTCGAATCTTTTCTTTTTGAGAAGAAGATCGAAATACTTTTTTTTTCTTTTTATAATTTAAAAGAATCATTTACGACTTTAAGTTATTTAAAATCAGCTCGCAGTATTATAATTAATGATGAAACATCTGAAAAAAATGAAGTACTTTTATAATTTGTGATGAATTTGATTTCCGAATGGAAGCTATTTTAAATGTTCGTACCATAAATCTAACTGCACAACTGCGTTATTTCAAAAGACTGAAAAAATCGCTCGCTGCTCTATCAAAAATATCAATAAGCTATAAAGCTCGACGAATGAGAAATACAGAAAACAACCGCAACTGCCGTTTGTGGCCCTTCTAGAAAATGTTTGAACTTCAGTTTCCTTTTTTCTCGTTGCCGGCGCCATCTCGTATCGGATGTCTCGAGAACGACCCTTAAAAGGCCGGTCTTTTCTTTCTCTTTCCTTGCCCGACTATAAATACATTTTCGTTTGAAAGAGGAGCATTTTGTGGCTTCAAGTGATTTGACCTTGAGGACTACGCTGAATGAGAAAACGATTCTTCAGAAAGGCGAAGGCAGCATGCGGACCAGTGACGTCACACACATCTGAACTGGATGAACGCCGCAAATGAGTGGATTTGCAAGCAAATCAGTGAAATATTACACGGATGATAATGGAGGTGTACCCAAAACGAGACGTAATTAAATGTCGCCTAGGGCAAATGTTTCCTTCAAACAAACTACAGTGCGCATAACCCCCCTTCCCCTTTCTCTGAAATTTTACTCCCGGGAGCAGAAAGATTGCAATTTTAATTAAATTAAATAATATATAAATTATTTATAAATTTAAATACCATTCTCCAATTTAACATTAATTTCTTAATGCTAAATAGGACTTAAGGTATCCGACTGGGTTCAGAAACTTTTTTTCTAAATATGCTTCAAATGCTTGTTTTTATTCCGGGTTTAGTTTGAATAAGTAACAAAATAATGAAAAATATTCAAAAGTAAAAAAATTTTTACTAACATTTTGAAAAAAAAAGAAAAAAGGACAATTGTAGAGAAAAAAAAATTAACTGTTACGCTAACAGTCGTAGAGAAAAAAATTACAAGCAAATATTAAAAATATTTTAGAAGAACATTGTAATAACCAATATGCATGCTTTGAACTAAAATGTTTTGAATATGTTGAATGTATGCTGAGATATGGCTAAAACAATTATATAAACAAGGATTTTTTTGAAAAAAATGTGCTCAATTTGTCTATGAATAACTGTAAAATGCCTAAAACTGCATTTATACCTTAGTTTGTAATTCATAGCATTAAAAATAATGTATAAAACAATTTTACAAAATTTCATAAGAATATATTGAGAACATTTTGATATATTGTGTTTACGGCAATCGATAAAGTGCAAAAATTGAATTCTTCAGAAAATGCTTGTAAAGTTTATTAAAAAAAAAAAAAAAAAGAAAGAAAGAAAAAAAAAAAAAAAAAAAAGAGCAAAATTATTATTTTTTAATGTGTCTAAAACTCTCCTGATTTATAAGTTGGGCCTTCCCTTATATCATCCTTTACAGATTTACTCTGTCTAGCTGCTCTTTTTCTGGACAGTTTTACTGACGCTAAGAATGTCGTATCGAAACTCTGTTATCATCAATGTTGATGAAACCTTTCACTTATTCTCGTTCAAAAGGTACACCTAATTTTTCAAAAACTGGTAATAAACCAGTGTATCCAGAATTGTAAATTAAAACAGCAATATAAGTGCCTAATCGAAGAGTTTGCAATTCAACAAATGTTTCTTTGGACACAGCATTCCACAATACACCGTTAAAACTTTCATTGCAGTTCTGTGTTTTTCCATGGAGGCATTTCTGCAATAATTTTTGGTCACAAAGTTCCATATACATGCTACTTTTACTTTATTTATAATGGTAGATGATAGGCTGGTTTCTTTTCCTGAAATTCTATCCTTGAAAATTTGGCTCTCTGAAACTTACATCAACTATCTGGTCCTTCAGGGTACTGGCGTTGCATTGGATTATTGGTGCCTGAACAGCAGTGAAAAAAGGAGGCAATGATGGCACTTTCCATTTTTTCCAGATTTCCCACATTACTGCGAATGCCATAATAGCTTAGTAGTCTATCAATAAATTTGTCGATTAACTTTCCTTTGCCACTAAGCCCTTTTGCGTTCTTTTTTAATTTACGAAGATAACCACAAATCCTTTTAATTGTACATGACCAATGCACTCAAGTTTTGTAACAGAATTCACACCATATACATCTTTTACAGTGTCAAAACCTTTGGAATCCCCGTCAACATAATATTAACTGTATTGAAATAGTCGTAAACTTTGTGATCGTTCAAATATCCGATAGGCTCCTACCACTTCCTTATTGCCAGCAGACCTTTTGTGATTAAAACATATGTGGTTGATATGACTGTTAGTGTTCATAGAGTTTTTTGTTTGACATAATCGAAAGTATTGAGATAAGATTTTAATATCCAAAATCTTCCCAGTATTAAGAAATGGCACGACCCAGCCATTCAATGAACTATAGCGTCGACGTTACCAAGTGCCATCAACCGAAAAACTGCAGCTGATTATTTCTTCGTTACAGGCATTTTTCATGTGTCTAACATCTTTTGCAGCTGAATTTAAATTCATTTGAGTACATGATTCAACAGTACCCAGAAATATTTTTTCTTGGTGACGAAATGAACACTTTGATAAAAAAGATAAACTGAGAATTGAACACAGTTTCTTTCCCGCACTGTAGCCACATCCTATCAACCGTAATCAAATACAATAAATGTGTTTATACTGTTATTTTTGTATATTTTGGGAGTAGATGAAAAACCTTTCATGAACAAACAATTTCTGTACTTCAAAAAAAAAAAAAAAAAAAAACCAAACAAATAAATTTGTACAAAATAAAAATAAAATTTAAGCTGCACGAGCACGTTTCGCATTCATGGGAAAAAATTAGTTTTTTTCAACGTGTTGCCATCACATTGATTAAAGCTCCAACTAAAAATAAATTAAATCTTTTTGGAAATGAAATCTGCAAAAATATAATTTTCGGCACGTGTCTGTAGGAAATGAAACAAATATGAAATATTATTTTTTTTAAATAAATTCAAGAAAACATTATTTTACGATCTTTTACATTCTCTATATTATTAATCCAATAAATCAGTTTTATTTTAAGACAAGTTTTGTTTAATATGAACAGGATATCCATTCAAATCAGGGCCACAAAGCTAATTTGTAAACCTTTAGTAAGACACAGATCTGCTAAAATGGTCTAAATGGAAAATGATTATATTTTATATAACTTGATTCAATAAATGCTCTAATAAATAACGAATTTTTGAATTTACATAAAGCTTCTGCTGTGGAAATCACGAATAACAAAATGTTCTTGAAACACTAATATTTTAAATAAAAAGAGTTAATTTCCAATCAACTAACTCAATCACTTAAACTGACTGATTTATGAAAATTTGAATATCACTATTCAATAAAAAAAAGGATAATTTTAGATTTTCCATCGATCGTTTCAAAGAAAATACGCCAATCAGAGCGCAGGTTTCTCAAGATTAATTGGCCTGAGATTATAAAAATGTTGAGTTTTTCTAAATTTTTAACATTCAAAACTTCATAAACAAGTCTTAGTTGATCGTGGAAAATAGAAACATTCATTCATTTATTTAAAATTTGGTGTGTCCAGAATATTTCTCAGAATCTGATACCTTACTGCATTAAATGTAGACTTCATAATTTTTGAAATATATTTATAGGCCGGAACAAAATATTTTTATTGATTTCATTTCAATCCTTTTGAAAGCAAAACTAAAAACTGAATTTTATGCTGAATCTGAGACATTTTTGTTGAATTATTGTTTGAGATATTACATAAATTATGAAAAATATTTTGTAGTTCATATAAGACTTAAATACCGAGCGATTCTGTTTGCAATACCCATATTCAATAATAATAATAATAATAAAATAACAATAAAAAGGATAAATAAAATAAAAAGCTTGGTTTCATTAAAAAATATCTTTATACTAATTGCAATTTCAGCATTTCCACTTTAAATTAAAGTTGAAGTTTTATCGGAAATGACAACACACTAGGAAAATATATATAGTAAATTGAACGAAACGATCTAAACAACAGTATAAGTTTGGTATGAATATCAAAATTTGAAGATTAAAAATGTTTTGTTTGAGAATCTATTGAGAGACCAGTTACTTAAAATATTTAATTGAAAATTGTAGCGAGCGGTAATACTGGCGAACCGGCTGGTCGCTAAAGGCGGCTAGTACTTATATAAAGCTCAATGTGTGTATGTGTGTGCTGGCGCTCTACAGGCCAGACCGTTTGATATACAGCTACCAAATTTGGTACATGTATACCTTGGAGGTCGGGAATGTGCACCTGGGGTCCCTTTTTTTGAATTTTTAATTAGAATTTTAATTATTAATTAAAAACTAAGTTTCCTGCCAAAAAATTTTTCATTTTCCCCACCGACAAATGAGTAAGGCTTCAGTTTTTTTTTCCCAATAGCAATGAGGCTAGGGCTAACATTTTTCGGCCGATTATTTCAAACCATTCTGTTTATTTTCTTAATGTTTTATGCATTTAAAATTAATCATTATTAATTAATCGATCTTTCCGATTCATTCTGAAGTACTTTTGAATTAAAATAACACAAAATAAAGGAAATTAAAAATTTCTAATCTACATAGCGTTACCCCCAACTGGCGTAGAAAAATTCACGCATTTGCGTTACCGCAACTGGCGTTGAAAATTCATGCATGTGCACTGTGTTCTGATTGTTGACAAAAAATTTCAACGGCTCTTACCTTGATTTAAATTATTTTTTAGGTTAGTTGTGTGCTTTTGTAATTAAATTGCATCTATGTTAGTTATATATTTTTTGTATATGCTTATAGTTTTAAGCACATCGGTTTTTATATAGTTTTTTTTTTTACCTGTTTTCGACCGATTATTTTTATTTTCTGAGTGTTTGATGCATTTAAAATTATACATTGTTAATTAATCGATCTGCTCATGATGAATCTGAGAAAATTTTGTTGACTAATTCTTGAGATATTACATAAATTAAGAAAGATATTCTTTAGTGCCCATAAGTTTTAACTGCTCAGTGACTCTGTTTTCAGTATTCATATTATTAAAAAAAATGCTTTGTTTGAGTAAAAAATATTATTATATTAAATGCAGATTAATCCTTTCCACTTTAATTTAAAGCATAAATTCTACGGGAGCTAACAGAAAATGAGAGAGATACATATTACGTTATGGCTGAAGGCTTTTATAATATTATGAGTGAATTATATGACAATCAAAATTTGAAGTTTTCAAATATTTTGATGAAGAATTTATTAAAGTAGAAATTATATAAAATATTTAATTATTAAAATTTTGACGAAGCATTAAGATTGGCGAACCCGCTGGTCGCCAAAGGCGGCTAGTATTAAATAAAACGATAAATCAACTATGCGATTTCCTGTCAAGTCATTGTTGATATCCGCGTTAAAAACATCAATATAAGAATAGCAGTCGAGTTTCAATTTCGATGTACTAGTAGTCACATTTGAAGGTGATGCACTCACCTCATGACTTTGAGTAAATCGGTTACAATGAAAACTACGTTTCTCAGAACGTCTTATCTCGTTTTTTGCATACTAAAACCAGAAACAGATTTAGAGTATAGCAAAAAAGTGGTTTGAAGTTGAAAAGAGCTCGCAAATAATTCATTTGAGAAATCCTCAATAATATGGAGGATAATAAGCAGACAGAACTTCAGTACAATAAATTTGTTGCCAATTTTGATGAAACAAATTAAAAATAATACCTACATATATTTATTATCAGGTATAAAAGTCTTACATTAATTATTCTAGTCATTTTTAATAATTTTTAACACCAAAATTCTTTGACAGATCGCGATATTTACATCAACTTCCGATTTCGAAATGCCATTTCTGGTTTCACTTTCGTCATGCTATACTAACTTAAAACGGCCGCAACTCTGAAGAAGGTAGGGGGGGAAAATAATAAGACAAATTCGGAAAGCTAAAAGAACAGGCTTAAATATCTCACATTAAATTTTTTTTTACCCAGTCGGTTAACTTAAATGTGAAATTTTAAAAAGACAGAATGAACCCACATTACTATTTGAATTACATTTGAAAGTATGAACAAAATGAAAACGACCAGCATAAAAACTGAATGAACGATTTAAGCCTTTATATTTAAAAAAAATCAAGCAGAATGATTTTTTAAAAATAAGAATTGATTGAAATCATTTATTATTTGGATCAAATATGAAATTAACTTTCGATGAATTCATATTTTATAGCTAATTTTAAAGAAAATATTGGACCGAAATTGCAGATTAGTAGCGAGTTAACTTTCATCCTTAAAGCTAATTAAAATTACCATCTAATAAAAAGGCACGAATACATATCTAAAAAATGAACCCACAGCTATCATCTAAATCATTCATTTACTTAAAAAATACACCACATGCCGAATATGATTCCGAAATATAAGTGATCATATGCTGCTAATAGCATGCAAAGAGGGGAAAAAAAAAAAAAAAACTGACGTTTGTAAGCTGGAAAAAATCTAAAATTTTTGTCAAACAAATATATTTGATTTATATAAAACATATTAGCCCTTGAAGTGACATTTGCTTCAAATGCTTATAATAATTGCATTTCTTTGGTGATTACAAATTGCGTAATGATCTAGTTGTATTACATTTGTAAATAACAGATTTATTGTTACAAATATTTTTTAAATAAAACAGCTTTACAAATATTTTTTTTATATAAGACATATGAATATTTTTTAAATGAGATGAATTGATAGTTTCTCATGAAATGGATAGTGAAAAAAAATATCTATTGCCTTATAAGCTACAAAAATCTTACAAATAGCTCATGTACACCTAAGAAATGCCACTTGAGAAATCTAGCTCTGAAATAAAATTACTTGATGTTTAGAAATATAACGAAATAGAGAAAACCTACAATGGAATGTTAAAAAATCATTTACCACTTTTTCATAGCTTTAAATCTTTGCTTGAGGAAATTATCCGATACATAATAACAAAAGAAAAAAAAAGTAATTTAATATAGAATATAAATATTTTTTAAAAACTGAAATTTGTACTTTTAAGTCTTTAAACTAAATGTATGTTTCTTTCTTTCCAAAATGAGAATTACATAAAACATTCATATATTGTAAAATTCATGCGAATTTCTTTCAATTGTTTAAAAAATCTTTTAAAAATTGAGATGCATTAAAAGGTAATAGTGGAAAAAAATTTAGTTTGAGAACATTACTAAAATTATGCTTAAAATACGAAAATAGTTTCAAAACATGAAAGTTGGAAAAAACTTAAGGTTATCTTCAAGTATAAAGCCTTCTTACCATTAATCATAAAATTGCATTTTCTTGCAATAATCTCAGCCTTCAACATGTTCCGCTGATAGCGTATGCATTCATTATTCAAATAACATTTGATGTCATATTATTAGATACAACAATAAGCTGAATTTCCAGAAAATTGAATACATTCTTTCTTTCATATTTTTTGAGACAAAATTTCGAAGCCAGGAAACTGTATGAGCGTTTAATAAGATGGCAAGTTGGCATAGTGGCTGAATGAACCTTCTTTCCTAGTCTTTCTGTCAGGATTTTATAGACAAAGGTTTTAAGTTTTTCTTCAAGTCAATTTATTGGTTTTTATAAATCAGTAGGAGTTCATGCAATCGAGACTCTTCGTTGGCTGACTGATCAACATTTTCGTTTCCTAAATGGTCATAATGAGTTTGGAATTATGACTTTAGACTATGAGAGCAAAGATTGAATGTAGTTTTATCGCTGAGAAATTGGACTGACAATCATTCCAAACCTTATTTTGTTCTATTGCTTATTCCGCCGTTTCGTATGTTACCTAGAGTTCTGTTAGGGACATGCTATTCTCTGAAAACATTTTGACCCTCCAAGCTTGAGCCAAGAAGATGCAACTCTTCATTTTGGATTGTACCTGAATATGTATTGATCCCTACAGAAACTATAGCATTGGAAGATAGCTTAGTTCTAAAGTTAAGATTTTATTTAACAGAATCAAGTTTGTGATTGGAATTCGCCAAGAAAGCATCCTTCCCTTTTTTATTCTGATACTTGAACGTAAATGACTTTCTTGTGCTCTTATGTGAAGAGATGCAATTCTGGTTACTACGTGTAGTATTGCCGTTGGGGTGGTATTACAGCTATCTGTGCTGAATAACAAAATTGTAATGGTCTGGAGTTCTTTCTTCTGTCGGGAAGTGATATTCGGAGCGCAGTGGTGATAATTATTCATGATAATTATTTCATGATTGCTCCTTTTTTAAGTACGTTTTAAATGGAGCAATCATTTAGCTTTGCAAACTCCAAGACCATGCAGTGTCAGAATCCGAAGGCAAGAAACCAGGAAAAAAAGGACAAGGAAAAGCATTCAGAACTTATATAACTTAAGAAGGGAATTTAACTGAAACAACATTTCATCTCCTGTATACTCTGAGATTGGGAAATCCAGTAAAGTTTGAATTCAAACGAATAGAAGGTAATTAAATCTAAAAGTGCATGCTTATATAACGCCTCTAGTGCCATTTACCGAAACCATAGTTAGAGCAATTTTGATTGGATTTCAACCAGTAACAAGGAGGTTAAAATTCTCGGAAGAGATATAATTGTAAAGAGATTATCCAATTAAAAAAAAGGAAGAAACGGTGAGGATTTGAAATTGCAAATTTCCTAAAATTCCTGAATACTTAAAGGTTCTTTAATCTTTAAGATTTCGTCTCATCATAACTAGAGTTGGATTGATATCTGGTTTTACTGTATCAGGCTTAGGTTAATGCTGACACTCGATTGCGATTGACACTTTTGCCAGATAATTTTATATTTGATATACCTGGTAACCCATTTCTTTGTCGTCACTAGTGTTAAAATATTATCTGCTAATAGATATTATCTTTAAAGATTGTAACCGGTACTCAAACTGCTTTGAACACGCAAGGTGGTAGTCAATTTAAATTTTGTACATTGTTTTCTAAAATTTTATTAAAATAGTAAGGACTTTTATAACTCTTAAGACAGATTTATTAATAGTTTAGTTTTATTTTTCAGTATTTGTCATTCAACATTTGCATTTTTAAATCGTTGCATTCTAGAAATTCTATCATTTTCAACGCTTAGTTTTCAATTCATTTATTAATAATAATATTGTTTGAATTATCTATTTTATTTTGTTCGAATAAAAAAAATGTTTAAGCAAAGTTCATTTATTAATTTATCGAAAATCTCATTAATCTTGTATGCTTAGTAAATATTGCAAGAAAAAAAATAAAGAAATGCATTAGAGATTTTTTTTTTAAAATTTTAGATAATGATAAGATATAATATACGTAGGTAACCAGCAATTATAACACAGGCGTATATACCCCTAAGGCAATTCAATACTTTGTATCATGTTGATAAATGTATCACTCTAATATTTCAATCTTGTTCATATAAGTATTACTATGATACTTTAAATCATAGAAAGATAGAAGTATCAGAGTGATAATTTTACTAACATGGTAAAAGTGTCACCCAACCTTAGCCGAAATGAGTAGCTCATATGGATACGAATATGATTTGAAATTAGGATTTTGCTTTTTCTGCTGATGATGTGGTGGTGGTTCAAAACTTTCTCGAAGGTCTGGGTAACCTTAATATTGATGGGTGGTTTGGAAGAAAAACAGAAACGCTTTTCTACTTCAGTTAGTACAGAAGACGTTGTGGATTCCACTGTGGAATGCGTGCCGTTACCTGAAATAAAGGGCAGTTACGGCTAGGGATGAAGTATAATGTCAAAAAACACACGTTAAGAGAATCACTGAGAGCTAGATTATATCGACTTATTACTTTATAGCAGATGGATGTTATATTACCCGACAGAAAACGAATGTGGATGTAATGGAGGAATGGATTATCAATGGAGTCAAGAAGTTGATCCCAAGTATATGATGCATTTGAATATCTGATACATAGTATCAGCTTAATGCAGTATCACACAATCCTAATAATAACGAGCCACTTTTGTTCTAAAATTTCATTAATATCTGCCATTTTTGAGAAGCTACGAGTCGATAATCCTACAGGAATATGTTTAACGCTTTGTAGTTGCTGCTTCGTCGAAGATGCGGTTGCGATTCGAAACTCGATTTCCCAGAAGATATGTCTTGTAATGAATATTATATTTGTTATTAAACTAAAGAAAAAGGAACCTGTTTTTGTGTTGTTGTTTGCTTGAGATTTTGTTAGTTTAGTAAAAATGATAATTCATTTTCTATGATAGGAAAAATGATTAGCATTCTGGTTTTTCTTTTTCATTGAGAAATAACACTTGAAAATGCTTAGTAAATATTTGATGAAGTGTCTTGAAATCCTAAACATCCGAAAGCAGATTTTAAAAGCATAAGATAATAGAACACATTTAAGATCCAAAGTAAAACAAGGACCATTCAACATCACGATTCTTTATAAAGATAATAAATAATATGAAGATTTAAATTTCAGTGGGGTAATAAACAATTTCTAAATTAAATGAAAATAAAATAAAATTAATTTTACTTCCGTTTTATATTAATACCTGTTAAGAATTTTTATTTAGATAAAAATGAATGTTGTATAAGTTTTTAACTTGCATTAAAAATCGTTTCGTAATTTTATTTACTGGGGACCTCAAAATCTGAAGGAAGTTACTGATCATGATTAATCATTCGATGTCCTCTTTCAGGATTGAGGACGAAACGAAACGAAGCCACTGGGAACAGGGCGGAGAGTGGCTGCGAAAATGGACGAGGGGATACAAGGAGGAAATTCGGAAACAGCAGGAAATATTGGCCAGAGATCACTTGCAGGTATTTCCATAAAAATATGCTTAGTAGATGGCATTTAAAATTTTTCTAATCAGCAGTAGTGTTCTTCCCTCTACTTTCTCGTACACATACACAACGGGGCAGTTTTGTGTTTAGTTTCGTCGTATAGTAGGAATATTTCCTTTTCTCTTCGACCAACCGGTACAGGTACACAATTTTGGTGTCAGGATTTCACTTCGGATTTGATTTATGTAATTACTCGAAAATTTGTGTTATCGTTTTCACATACACATGAATGGAAAAACTTTTCGCCGATTCGGATAGATCGAGGTACATGTACTCGAAGTTCTTAACCTCCGTACCTAACAATGTTGAAAGAAGAATGCTAAACAAATGCAGTTGCATAACAAAGGTTTCCAAAAAAGATAAATTAACGGTAACATTACATAGCAAAAATGAGCTTTTTGAAAAACGGTCTAATCCAAGAGGAACAGTGTTTATATGCAATCCCCGATGAGAGCCAATCAAAGAACGATTATTTAAAAGCCGTGCCTTAAGAGAGCGTTGAGGTTGATGAGCTTTTTAACTTCCGTATTCGATACATTTTTTTCTTTTCTTTTTGCAGCGTTAAATAGACTAGAGAATTCTTGGAAAATTGCCGTGATTCTTTAATTGCGGTCATCATTTCTGTGAGTTCGTAAAAATATTCGAAGATCGGACTGGATAGTGTTAAAACTTTTTCAAAGCGGTCCTTAAGAAGAAGGTTCTTGGGTACTTGAGCATAAGTCCTTTTGGATTTCAGAATAGTTTTTCAGACAAGAAACAGATTTACATCGAATTCTGATAGAAATTCAGATTATACAGACCAAATGCTAGTTTCATGCCTAATGGTTTTGGAAAGAAATGCACATTTTATATATTCTGTTGTTCATTCATGTGCGCAATCGTGTTAAATCGATGATGCTCTTTGGCTTTGTAATTGACTTTTTTTTCTGCACTTAGCCATTCTTTTCCCAAAACAGTAAAAACTCCGAATTTTGTAATTAAATGGCGCAGCAAGGGATCTCATCGTATTTTTACCATTTTTATGACCATTGGCTCTCTGTTCTTAAGGTTAATGGGGGGGGGGAAGTGTGTCATCAGGACTTTAGCGAGGTTGCCATTGGAAAATTAATCTTGAATTCTTACTGATGCTATAATTTGAGTGAGACTTGAGTGGATTCTCAGTGCATTTGATGGCGTACATTTCTTGATATCAGCCAAGGAGAATATAATTGGCATGTTTAAGATGAAGAAAACTAAATATTCAGGGGAGAACACACGCAATATCTCTCAATTCATACTTCACAACAGTTAGATATTATGTTACAATTTTTGTAGTTAACATGTCTTTTCTCAACTAATGCAACGCCTACAACGAGGAATATAGTATCAATGATCAGAATTTTTCATACTTCTTAAAGAATATTAGAATAAAGAATAAAGACTTCTTAAAGAATATTAAGTTTATTTTAATATACATTGTTTTCATCAAAGCTGAAAGAAAAATTTAAAGAATGCCTATGTATTTAAAATGTTATTGTGGTTAATCGCTAATCTTCAGGATACCCCAAGCCTGCTTTCTCAATGTTATTTACTCCCGAGTTTCAAATCAATGAGACTCTCGTCTTCTCCAGTTGAGTATGGCAGTTTAATTTATGAAGTCCCTACTATTTATTCATGAAAAATAAGTGTGAATAGTACAATCTGCCGTGCTCCATGGAAGAGCTTCCAGTGACATTTTCTTCTATATAGATGGCGGGGATTTAAGCTTCGTCACATTTTTTTTCCTATTTAGCTAAAAGCTAACAACTATTATGAAGCTAGCTTATAAAAAACATTTTTGTATATTTTTAAAGAATAATTAAATTAATAAGTTATTTGTATCAATTAATGAAAAAAAATAATTCTGGCATTGAATATTATGCATTAAAAGGTGTTGCCAATAATTCCCATCTATGAAGTGTCTTTGCTATTTTATGTATTTTACTGAGGATTTCGTTTTAACCAAAGAGGAAATAATTTTTTTGAAAGGGGGGATGAGTAAATAAAATATATATGAAAGTTTCACATGCGTTTACTGGCGATACATTTTTTTCATTTTCCAGGAGAGACGGAAAATCTTGGCTGAACTTCTTCGGCGCGAACAGCAGATGTACGAGAAGGAACTTTTGAGGATGGGTTTGGTGATAATTAAGAGATAGCTTTCTCACAATATACAAGTTTGAAATGTTTCTTTTTTATTTAGAAGTGAAATGCAAGTTTTTGTTCAATGAGATATTCAAGAGCTAATTAATAATGTATAAAAAAATGATTGTGAAAGAGTTTTTACTCTCCTTCAAATTGGATATGAAAATAAATTTTTAATCAGCAAAAACTAAATTCAAATAAGCATTTAAGCAGATTAGAAAATTAATATAGCTGATGAAATAAATTGGTTTTTGAAAAGAAATGTGTGATTCTGTTTGCAAAGAAATTTAAACACAGAATGAAATCTTCGGTATTCTATAAAAAATGACAAAATCATAAAAAAAATCAATTAATATGTTCTTGCTTGTTTTAAAATGTCATCTCAGTAGTAGGAAAAAAATCCCATTTATTAAATGCAGTTAGTAATTAATGCCTACTACACAGGTTTGCACAATTTTTTCTGTTCCAGAGATGGCATTTTAAAACAAGAACACGTTAACGGGCCACTTTTGTCGTGTTATTCAATGAAAATATAAATTATTTCTATTAGTTAATAAATAAATAAAACAAGATGGGGATAAATTAGATAAGTTATATACCATATGCCTACAGGAGAGAAAATGTCTAGTGGCATATAATGAAAAGTGTTGCTAATAAATTCTGTGTACTTATTATTACGTTTCGTAAACAATATATAAAAGTAATGAAACACAAATTAAATACTTTTATGCGTATCGAAATAAATAATTTAAGTGATCTTTTGAAAATAAAAGATTCTAATTTTGCAAAAGTAAAATATTTCAAATCTATTTGCTAAAAAAACTGACAGAGGGAATTCTGAAATACAAATTCTGTATTTCAAATAAGAAAATATATTAAATAAGTTTCGAATATGTTTGTTTTAGGCCCACTCACATAAATTTGAAAGTGTATTTAACCCTTTCTAGGGTCGTGGGAAGTATGCTTCCCACCAAATTTATCAATCTTTGTATGAATTTATGTAGGTTGGCATAAGTTCTGATAAATTTTTTTAGAAAGACAGAAACTTAGATGCTTTAGTTCTTTATCTCACACAAAATGATTTGTCTTTATTTGTTACTTAATTATTAATTAACAAAATTAATTAATTAATCAAATTAAATTTATATAATAAGCTAAATGAATCCCTTTTCTTATTCTAATTTCAAGCCTAAAAATATTTTAACATAATATGAATAGAAAAAAATGGACCTTTAAAGGGTTAAAACAAGCATTCTGAAATTAAAGCTGATTCATTGGTTATTTTTTCCAGTGAATTAAGGATGAAATTTTAAGAGGGTATTTAAGTGTTGATTGAAAGCATTCTTTTTTAACACGTTGGCTGCATCTGAAGCCCCTGGACTTCGACCATTGATGCATGTTCTGGACTCTGAAATATCTTCAAATGCTAGAAACTAGTGCAATGTGGATTTCAAGCATTGAAATACACAACAACAAATGTACAAAAAAATGTTAAAATTTTTATTTATTCATTAACAGTGGTGAATGAGCAAATCAAAGGTATTTCTAGAGCTTTTTTTTTATTTCTATTTCCAATTTTTCTTTCAGGAAATGAAAAACGCGTTGACTTACAAATTATATAGTACACACAGAGAGAACGACCAGTGTGGATTTCCTTTGCATAGTTTTGTCACTAAAAATGGAAATTCAAACGAATCACAGCAAAATCTACTATTAGAAGGAGGAGAATCGAGGTTTGAGCCGTTTAATGAAAACTTCAGAAGCCATCGGAAAACATCCGCTGCATGTGGCAAAAATAACGGCAGATAATTTTTGCTGACGCTAGTCTTGAGCTTTGCTCAAAGAGCGGCGGAAATGCGATTCCAAATCGCACATTCCTCTTGAACCAGGGAAAATACTGGCCAGGGCATACGTATCAGGTCGCTTCTTTCCGCATCTGACAGGCTTGCTTTGAAAATTGATTCAATAAAAAGCCGGCACATATTTTAATACAGCACAAATATTATGCCGCACAGTTTTTATAATTCACTTGAATATTTTGGGGTCTGTCCCATGCTGACCCGCGACCAAAGTTTGATTGTTATTGGCAATGCAAATAAAGTTACTTTGAAAACGAAGCATTTTTGTATACTTTTAAATTTTTAAACGAATCGCACTTCGGCACAGCCAGTCTATTCAACAAAGACATCAGAAAATACACTAGACATGAACCGATATCGTGTGTCTCAGAATGGATAGTCTCGAAAACAAATCACTTTATGAACAACTAGCCATTTGGATACCTTTTAAACAATCATCGGACATTGCAAAGCCTTCGAATTGTCCTATAATGCCTAGATAATAAAGGAATCTATGTACGTATGATGTCTTTGTAAAAGGCATCCAAAGCAAACTTGACACTTAGTTGGAAAACAATATCAATTGACGTCAACTCGTGGACATATAATAGATATTCAACGGACTTTGCTGGTCTTCTAAAATAATTCAAATAAAAAACTCCGCCTTCAAAGCAGGGCCACCCGATGCCCTGCTTAAGTTCTTGAAGCGAATTCTCGAAAAACAAAATTATCACAACGTACAAAAAAGGGATCACGAAAGAGTCAGACGAGACGAGTCCCCAAGTGTTCATTGCACACAGATGATCGCCACAGAGAGAAAACAAATAGCTACAAACAAATTGATTCCGTCCTTATGTTTTTGAATTGAGCATTTTCGGCAGAGAGAGCGAGGAACGTCTTTGGCATCAGTCGCTTCTGCACCATCACAGATGAGTTTGTCTTCCGATGAGCCGAGTGTGTGTTCTATGTACAGAGAGGGTGAGCGGCCTTTTTCTCTTTGCTCGCAGTCGCCTTGAGCAGTAGAAAAAGTGAAGGTCACAAATAATTCGGGCATCCCTCCGAATCGAGAGTTTACAGGGGCGGACTTCCCTGGTAGGCCACGTCGTTCGGATGGGTCAGCTGGCATTTCTATAACAGAACAAAAATAAATATAACTAGACAGTATAGAACAATGACAGACTGACGAGGATTGTCTGACGGCATATTCATTTCTTTAAGATAAAAAAAAGGCAATAGGAACCCCACTCCCCAAAAGAGCATATTAAATATAAATATCTACAAGATTTTTCTCTCTAATGGCAAATAATATTTATTTTTAAAATCCAATCTGTTGCAACGCCCTGAAAATGCTGAAGGGTTCTAAGAAATAAATGTTAAATAATTTCCACAAGGTACGAAAAAAACATTTTTGCTTTTTTTTTTGCTTTTAAATTTATAATGAAATACTTCTTTAATTAGAATATTTAAGTCTATGACCAGTAGCATAACCGACAGTATGGAGTATCACACAAGTATTTAGGGAGGTTCTTTAGAAAATTAAAATCCTCACTATCACAATTATAAGAGATATTTATTTCTTTGAAATACTTGTGTCTTCAAAGAACTCTCTTCATTGAATTGAAAGGATTTTATAACTTAGAAGGAATTAAATTATTTATCAGTCAGAATTATTTTATATTTAGCTCCATAGCAAAATTATTAATGTTAGAGATGACAAACTGAAATCCCACACACTACATATAAAATTCCATTCTTGTTATCATAGAATGAATAAGATAATAGCTGAGTTTTTATTTGCATATTCAAATAACATTTTTTCATTTTTTTTTTGTAAATTAATTTTTTAATTTAAATTTATTTAATTGGAGCTTTTATTTTCGTATGGTATTCATGTATTTATTTATTTCCAGTCCTGCTGAGTAGGGCAGGAGAAGTACATGTGTAATTGTAATTTTTTGATTCGGGGCTCTGCAAGATCATGGAGCCCTTACTTCGCCCCATTTACTTGATACGTAACCCTTTATACAATTATAACATTGATACTTAATAGTTTATAGAACCGATGAAAAGAATTAATTTACTTTGGTGAACTTGATTTATTCGAAACAGAGGATTAAATTAAAAATACAATTTATCCAAAACTTTGAATTAAAAAATCCTCCAAAATGGGCAAAAAAAAAAAAAAAAAAAAAAAAATGCTATTTTTAAACTACAGGTGGCAATAAAGATTTACTTTTGATATTCAATAGCTTTAATCGTTAATTCATAATAAATAAGCAATAAATAATGTTGACAGACGAAATTATATCAATTGTGATTATTTTTAACAGTTTCAATAAGGAAAGTTCAAATACAACGCAAATAATTTTAATAAATAACAAATGTATAACAAAATTTCGAAATAAACAACGCAATCCCTTTTAACGAGTTAAAATGTGTTTTTTTAAGTGAACATTTCTACTACTTTTTTTATTGATTGCGTTTGTAGCAGTAAAATTTTAATGTGAATTAAAGGCCTTAAAATATTTCTTCCTAGAGATTTTGGAAGCATTTAATTTTAAAACATAACAAACAACAATCTTTTACAACTATTAGTTTTCTTTTCGCAGTACTTGTAACAAATGATACTTAACGGCCTGGCAATAGAAAATTTAAAAGGTCAGCGAAACATCCGCATTAATCAAGTTCCAATGTGCATGCATCACTCGCGTTTTTGTAAATTGACTCACCATTTGTATAATTTTAAAATAAAGATTCACGCTTATTCATGAATAGAGATTTGGCTTTCTGATATAAAAATTGCACTTCAGTAACGAAAGCCTCCTATGTTACACTTCCAGGTAAATAAAGTTTATTTGTTGCCTGAGAAATACATAAGATATATTAGTTTTTTTTCCCAGTTCATATCGGCTAGTTATGAAAAAGTTGCAACTCGGAGACATTAATTCAATAATTATATTTTCAGGTTATTTTTGGGAGAGGCGAGGGTCAAAGCTTTGTGCGTCAAAAAATGTTTCAGATTGCTGACACGGGAAGGGCTAGAAATACAAAAACCTCTCAAACAACTGTGGTAAATATATGATGTATGTTTAAAGTACGTTAAGTGACTAAAAACAAACAAACAAGAAAAATTTAATTTAGGCTCCATCAACAATAATAGTTGCAAAATCCCATATATATATATATATATATATATATATATATATATATATATATATATATATATATACAGAGGTGGCCAAAATTGTGGACACTTTTGAAAATAGTTATGTTTTCTAATTTTGTATGCTTATAGAAAATGTTACATTTCACAAAATGCAAACTCTTACATATCATTTCAAACAAAATTTAATGCTGATTTCAATACAAAAAGCAAAATTCAAATATTTTCGATACAAGAAAAGTTATTCTTACTTTAATCTGAATAACAAACACAGTAATGAAGTGGATTGGAATTTCTAACTTTCCTGACCAATCACTGTTTTTTTTCTGGGAACCAATAAAATGTTAATAACTACCAGAAGAAGATGACATCATATTTAAAGTTGGAAAGGGTTATTGTGCTTTTTTCTATAGAAGGAAGATTGTTTTTTATTTAATGAAATCACAAGTATGAAATTTTGTTAAGCTTTTTAATGTTTAGTATTAATTGTTGTAAATAGTTCTAATATTTAGTCATGAAGCAATGCCATCAAATAAAAGAGTAGATTGGACACTTAGAAAGGGAACTAAGCTTATTGTGTTACGTGAATGTGATCTTTCCAATGCTGAAATTGCAAAACAAGTGGGTGGTGCAGTAACTACATATGACGTCCGAAAGTTTTGTTTACGACACTAGGAGACAAATTCAATAAAAAACAAAGCAGGAAATGGCTGAAAAAGGTACACCACCTGTTCATGACAGAAGAATAAAAAGACTATGTCTCCATGATCGAAGAATGTCATAAGCGGCCACCAGAAGTGAATTGAATGATGCTGGCATTTATGTCAGTTCAAGAACAATCAGGAGAAGATTATTAGATGTTAGACTAAGAGGTAGAATTCAACGAAAAATTTTACTGTAGTGTATGAAAAGATTACAGTGGACAAAAGAACACATTAATTGGCCAGATGATCAATGATTACAAGTTATACGGAGTGATGAAACAAATATATTATTATTTGGTAGCGATGGCGAAAATAGGTAAGACATAGAATAGGCAAAGAGCTACATCCTGAGTGCATTCAGGCAACTATGAAGAACTCAGTGTAATGATTTGGTCATGCGTGTCAACAGATGGTATTGATCTCTTTCATGTTATCGATGGGAAATTAAATGCAAGAAAATACATTGACACTATTCTAGAGCCAAAACTAACACCTTCCATCAGTGATCTCTTTCCCAACAATGCATCATTTATTTTTCAACAGGATTCAGCTCCTTGCCATACAGCAAAAATATCGAAAGTGTGATTTAGTACAAAGAGCATTGAATTGTTATCATGGCCAGGAAACAGTAATAAACTCAAAATTATTGAGAACTTATGGCACCGTTTGAAAACTCTTATATATGTGAGGCGTTCATCAAATAAAAGAGGATTAATTGAGTCTATAATTGTTTCCTGGCATCCCGCAACAACGAAGAAAGAGCTTAAAACTGTCGTCAGCTCAATGAAACATCAGTGTGAAGCTGTAATAAAAAATAAAGGCCACCTTACTAAGCACTGGTAACTCACTGCAGTCATCAGCATTTAATGTATCTCGATAATTATTGCCTTCCAACTTTTTTTGTATTGAAAATATTTGAATTTTGCTTTTGATATTGGCATCAGCATTAAATGCCCTTTAAATTGATATGTAAGTGTTTCCATTTTGTGAAACGTTACATTTTCTATAAGCATACAAAGTTAGAAAACATTAAAATTTTCAGAAGTGCCCACAATTTTGGCCATCACTGTATATATATAATTCACTAGTGGACTTTGCATATAACTCTATGGAATTTTCCATTATTTTTTACACTTTCTACAAACATATTTATTGAATGATTCTTAAGGTATTGACATTACAAGGTACATTTTATTCTTATCTCTTCTGTCATTTACCATTCCTATATAAAGAAATTGAATTCTGACATTATTATCGTATGTTTTCAAAGTTTTGCATGCAGTTTGTCACAGTATGTTACAGATCCTTTTAAGTATGCTGTGTGTTAAAATGGTTCGATTTATATGGCATGTAAAAGAGATTACAAACACTTCCAAACAGCTGCTCAATTGACTTATGAGCAACAGAAACCTTCCTTTTTAACTCGCGCAAAGTACTTTAACATGTTTTTGTATATCTAGTTCGTCTACAAGAGGATTTTTGATTACACGCATCATTCATGGACGATCCTCTCCAAATCAGAATTTCTACTTCTTACAGCTTGGACAAAGGAAGCTTGACAGAAGGCTGTGAGCTGTTAACATAAAACGGCAATGTTTGTTCGGACAAAGATTATTTCTACCGCCACCTATTTGTCTCTGGGTGAATAAATGTACAATTTTGTTTCTGAAACAATTCATTAAATGCTTCTTAGACGTTATCGACAGTATATTGATAGTTAAGTTACATAGTATTTGATAGTTAAGTTACATGAAGTTACCTGCATTAATAATTGGAAAAGTGGCCTGAATGAGTGAACAGTCGGTTTTCCTAGCGATTTCAATTGTGTTACTATGTCGTGTTATGCACTCTAAATATTTTTTTCTAAACTGGAAATATGTGCTATGTACGTCTTCTGATTTTGTATCTGAAACAGTGGAATATGCTTCTAATTTATTTTCTGCACATGAGGTTAAAAGGACATTGAATCTCACCTGCTGCTTGTTCTGCCATGTTTTCATGGCCATCTTGTACTTTTCGAATTCATGGCACCAATCGGAATAGACTTTCCTGTACTCTACGTCTGTGGGGGCGCTGCATGTCTCTGAAAATGCAGAAAAGAAACAATTAGAAATATTTTTTTTTAACTAGCGGAAAAAATTATATTTATAAACAAACGATTTTATTTCATCTGATAATTTATTTTCAAATTTTGATTCATCATGACAAGGGAAAAAAAAAAAAATCCTGTGAAGGAAAAATACCCCCCCCCCCCTTAATAGAAACGCATGCTCTTTTATAACATTGATTCTTTTCATTACATATTTTGCGACAAAGTTGTTTATACGTTCTTTCTTAGAAAGACTTTCTCAGTATTTTTCTTCCGTAGGTGATCTTTAAAAATTATGCAGCCGCTTTTCTGTTTGTGGAATTTTCCCACTCAATCTAATGCATGTCATCCGGCCTAATGATACAATACTCACATCAAATTTTCAAAATGAAACATTTACTTCGTTTTAAAAATTTCTTAAATCTCTGCTTTCCCGTATCAAATGGAAGTAGTTTTACTTTATCATTTAATAAAATCAAAAAGTTTTTGAAGTTTCATGAAAATATAATAATTAAAAAGATTCATCTGAAATAAGCTAGCAAAATCAAAGCAGCAAATATATAAGTGACACTATAAAAACACTAAATTAGACAAACAAACAAAATATTTATCATAGAAATCGAAATGCAGTCTTAATTAACAAATGCATTGTTGCTCCGCACCCATGATTACATAAACAGGGCTGTAAGTTAAAAAAAGATATTAGAGTATACTACAAAGACTTTTTTTGCACGAGCGCAAATGATTCATTGGAGCATTAACAGAAGAGGTCGTCATAAAAGCATAAATTGTTTGACAAGTACTTCTTTTTGGCAATTTTTATAATAATAGTCGTAAGTTGCATCTGCATGAAGTAACACGAATTCTGTAGAGGCAATGGAGTGATCAGTGTGCAATTTCAAAGCAGTCAGCCCGTTTCTTGTGATAATCAAAGGAATGAATCCATCCATCGAACATTCCATCTAAGCAAAATCAAATTACTTTTGATGGGCATAATTTAAGTAATTACTGCAAGCATTTCTGTGAAGAAAAAATGCGTCAACTAGTGGTATGACTATGAGACAGCAGCACAGGCGAAACGTGTGGGAATTTAACAAGTCTCAATCCGAACTGTTCCATTCACACACGAATAAATAGACTACTAAGACCTTTCGAGTTTAATCTTCTAAAGCTACATGCAAAACTTCCTGTGTCTATACTGTACACTTATGCCAAGATTGAACAATGCCTACAAGTTAAGCTGCATTTGTTTGTGCCTCAATAAGCTGTTTAGTCGATATATCACATCAGAATTCTGCAGCTACGAGAAGAGAAAAAAGCGAGTATAGATGTCCTTGACACTATGGATGCAAAACTTTAATGCATTTAAGCCACTTAAATGCATATAAATATTATGAGGGGACAAAAAAAAAAGCTCTATGTCTAAGGCTCCATTAATTTTTGCGAATGTCCCCGGCAACGATCATGGATAAATTAAACATTTTTCTCCGGAGACCATTATCCTTACAAATGGAATACTTACTAAAGTGTACTGTTTTTACTTATGAGTTCAGATATTATCTGTACATCAAATTGCTCTATTTTCATTTACAATCTACAAAGCATTGTAGAATTTTAATTGTTATTATTATGTATATTTTTAGTATTAAAAATGTTTTTACAAAATGTTTAGTTTTAAAAATATTAAGAAAATATACAGCGACGTTGAAATTCCTCTGGTCAATACTTAGATTCATTCTTAAAATAGCTAATATCCAAACATACAATTATTTTTCACCTTTCAACAGTTTCATAGTAGTGGAATATAGATCAAGCATAATAAGTATATTCAGGAAATATATTATTTTACTCCTTAATGCAACAATGGCATTAGGAGTAATCGAATAGTTTTTTAACGGCGAGTGAAACCATTTCATTGGAAAAGTTTAAATGATACGAACAGCCAATAGAATACAGCAAAGGAAGCTCTACATGCACTTACTGGTGTCAACAGTGATATTGTAGGAGCAAAGCGTGTTAGGACCGAGTTTACAGTCATACCGGCCGCTATCCCTTTCCGTGACAGACAAGATGACCAGACCTTGGTCCTGTGTGTAGATATACTTATCCCTCCGTTGTTGGACCTCGTACTTCCCCTTCTCGCGACTGTACCGAAACCAGCGGCTGGATCCAATGACAGCCGTTTCTGCTTGAGGCAGATGCACGGGACATGCCAGGTGGACACTCTGGCCCCAGTACACGTGAAGAGGCTTATTCTTAACACCTGCAGGGAGTAAAAGATAATGAAGCACCAAGAAGATAATGAAGCAAAAGATAATGGAGATTGAAGATTTGAGAATGCTGGCATGAAATAGCTTGTAATCAGAGTTAGCCATTGGACTTGGCGACAAGTCAACACACGGCATTGAGCGCGATTGAGTTATGAAAAGGACCAAGTGGCAATTCCCGTCTCTCAGTTTTAATCAATCCAGTGCCGTAGTTACATGCTATTCAAGTAATGCTCCCATGTCTAGCGGCCATCGCCCAGACTTGTTACAGAGAATTTTGTAAAAAAAAACTGTAACGAATGTGCTAAAACTGAAATTGACGTTAAAAACTGTATTGATGGGAAAACTGAATATGAATGGAGTACATGCTGAATATCTGTGATGCTTGGAATCAAAATTTGCACCGATTACATTTTGAAGACGCATCTTCCAGAAATACAGTAACTAGCTTTCGTGGTAAATTTTTGAAAAGAGTACATTTCAATGCATGTTGAAAATTTATCATATCATAAAAAGAAATAAAAGTTATTAAAATCGTTATATGTTTAGTGAAATGATAAATCAATTTAACAAATATCGCCCAACAGATAAAAGAGGCTGTTGTAGACACTGCATTGAATGCTATGTGCCTTGCAATATATAAAGAAAAAACCCTCATAAATGATTAGAAAAAAAAAATGACTGATTATATTTCTTCAACCTTGTTGCCACTTTTCAAAAGATTCTCATTAAAAATCAAAGTGTTCATGCTATTTGAGTTTAAAAAAATTAAAAAATTCTATGCTATTAATGAAGTTTAAATAAGTTCGCTAAATTTATGAAATATACACTATATTTTCCGGGTAGTTGAAAAATCATTTTTATTTTAAACTTAAAAATAATGAAATTCATGTATATGTAACTTACTGCTGTCGCAAATACCAGGAGTTGCATTCGTGACATCTTGAAGAAGGCTGAAACAGAAATAAAAAAGGTACTCTAATTTATGCTTTTGACAATTAACATAATGCAGATAAGTGAAGCAGATACATGGCTAAATTAAGAATGATTAATTAGTTCAGGGAAAGGGTGCAATAAATCGCAGCTGAGCAGTTAATTATTATTTAATATGATAAAAAAATTAAGAAAGATATTATTTTTACTGTAACTTTTATTCTAGCATCTCTAAAAATACAGTAAAACCTGTTTTTGTGTGGTCCTTTTGTTTTTATGAAATATTATTTTTGCGCGACTTTTTTTATGCAGTATATGAATTTTACTGACGTCGGCACCACTGTAATGATTTTTATCAGTGTATATACACGTACCCTTCAAGACACGCTGTTCATTTGCTTTTGCACAGTCTCCCGACAATGCACATTCGCCCGACGCGCTGGCAGCATGCGCTTCGTATTCAGCGTTTTATCGCGGATTCACGTGATTAAGGGTTCATTTTATAGTGAGATTAAAAGTAAATAAATTAATTACTTTTGTTTCTATTTTTATAAAATTCTAATGATTTTTATTTCATTTTTAGACATCAGTTCACCCTAAAATTGAATAATTGTAGCCAAAACAAAGAAAGTTGAAAGCAAGACAATTCCATTAGAAGCACAAATTTCTAATATTAAATACACAAACAATCCATCTCCGTTTTGGGTTACGACGAGTAGCAGTGAATTATGTGATGTGCATTTTGAAATAATACAATGAGAAATTAAATGTTTTAAAAATGCTTCCAGGTATAATTTAATTATTTATTTTGTTCGGATGCACTTTCTCAGGTATTTCGTAAATAATTGACGTATTTTCTAACTGCGACTTTTTTAATGCGGTCCCTGTCCGCCGCATAAATTTTTTTTTTCTGTAGTATTTTTACAAAATTGTTTATTACATATAAGTATTTATGAAATTTTCACATATTTTTTTTGGTGCGGTTACTTTTATGCGGTCCCTATCTGCCGCATAAAAACAGGTTTTATTGTAATTTAAAACTCACAATATCAAAAAATTGTAAGTTTTAACAGACTATTTTGAATATATATATATATATATATATATATATATATATATATATATATATATATATATATATAATTTCTTTTTTATCAATGATGTTTCATAAAAGTATACAATAAATAAATCTGAAAAAGCTTCGAGAATTAGTTGTGTTGAGATAGATATTGCGATGTAGTGTTTCCTTGAAGAAGCAGGCAGCTTATTAATGACGTACCCAGTGACGTAAGGCTTGCACTCGTTGTGATCCTTATCCCAGCCGCAATAGGGATCCTGGATGCAGCGCAGGCAGCTGTCGTAGCGGCCTTTGCACATCACCACGTCAAACTGCCGGATGAAAGAGTCGGAAGAGATGTACAGCGATTTGTGCTGAAATACAAACAGAAACAGTTTTAAAAAGTCCTTTAAGAATGTACTAAAAAGTATTGTGCTTGAATTACTTTTTAGTATTTAATTTTTTTTTCCATCTTATTATTCCATCCTTAGTTTTTAGTTTACTCTAATGTATTACGGAATCTTGAAATCCCTATTTTATCACATTCCTTCTACGGGAGTGTTACGAATCGTACGGGGTCAAAATTTGATTAAAATAATCGATCATTTAGTACTAAAAATAATAAATAATAGTCTGCCACTGGAGAATATGAGAGTGAAAAAATTTCAACTCCTCAGGAAAAGATTAAAAAATCAATTACAATATTCTATTTTTTACTCAAGTTCTGTTAAATAAATGTGTTTAATCGAACACACTGTTAAATATCGTTATGGATGAAACTGTGCAGAGCTCCCCCTCCACCAATTTTGCTTTCACCCCCCCCCCCTCCCATTGGAGGACACTATTTTTAAAAACACGAATTAAACGCCTTGAATGTTTATTGGGAAGTAAAGCAAATAGAAATCCATTCCAAGACGATCCCCTTTTTTAAGACATTACGGATGAAATTCGAATGGTGCATTGCTCAAACCTAATTATAGCTGTTCGTTCAATTTGCGAAAAGTCAGTTCAGTTTTTATACAAATAACTCATTTCCTTAAAAACACTTTATATCATTGCACTCAAAATCATCTAGAGAATGGATGTCCTTTTCAATAGTTTAATTATGTGCAATAATAAAAGATAAAAATAGTTTCCCAGTGGAAATAATATCAGAAAATAGAATAAAAATAACAAGATCGATGCAGCATGGTTTTGATTGAATGGTAACTTGGACAACATAAATGTTGATTTAGCTGTGCATCTTGTCATTTCAGAATACTTTTAATCAATTGTTTATTAACATACATTTAAAAAAATATTTAGAAATTGTAATAACATATAATATCGAAATTCGTCTTGAAATAGAACAATGAAATAGCATAGCTTCCATTACCCTATTTGAATATCAATGAAATAGATTTAGTTAGATTAACGCGCCGTTTTAAAGCAACAACAGGGATATTTTGGAATGGAGTTCGTCATTTTGAATCGCTATCAGATGACGAGGACGACACCTACGCTGGAACCCCCTCTCTCCAAACTTCCACACTACACCAGCGGTGTTTCGTTTGGCCCCGACGGATTTATCGTGCACCAGACCCGCTTACACGACTGTTCTTCGGTGGAATCGGGTCTCGAACCTAAAGCCAAAACCGAGATCTTACCACTAGGCTACCGCGACCCATCAGTTCAACAGAAAAAGCTGCTTCGAATGACAACTTTATAGGAGTTATTTTCTAAGTGAGAATGAAAGGTTATTACTGTACACCCTCAAGATTTTCTAAAAAGGAAAATATCGCCATATTTTATGAAATGGAGAGTACCTTGCTGGATATCTCCATGGACCTGATGGGCTCGGGCGTCGTCGCTTCGAAGATGTCGACGAGGTTGGAATGCTCTTCACCGTCCCTGTTGTACCACTCCACCAACTTGTAGATGATGCCGTCGTCTGAAAGCCATTCAGGTCCATAAATAGTCGAGTCAAATTATTATCATTTTTTTAACAGAAAAAAGTTCATTATCAGCTCACTCATGTTTTTATGAAGGCGTTTAAAATATTCAAATTTCTACTGTTACAAGTATTTTCATGTTCAACATTGACGCATGTTTACCTTAATCGGTTTTATTCAAATTTTAATTATTTCGATACAAATTAATATTGGCATGAAACCATCTAGTGCTTAACTAAATGTTTTACTAAGGAAATATACTTCTTTATGAGTAAAAATATTTAATTACCACGAAAGCTTCACTGAAACATTATTAAATTCATTATTTAGAGCTTCATTATTTAAGAGAAAACTTTTGAAGTATTTATAGCATAATATAGTAATGACATATCAAATTGGATATTAAATTCATATGCGAGAAATACAATTATGTTAAATGTTAGCGCTTAACCGAATGTCAACGCGCTAGTAAATGAAAACATTTTTCGTATTATCTAATATATTGAAAATATTTAGGAAAATTAAAAAATCAGTCTTACAGTTACAACTATTGGTCCGATTTTGTCAATTTTTAATTTGCACGAAAGCTCATACCTTCTAGATATATCATCAATAATCACTTCTGTCTTCAAATTTTCGAAACATATCGCAAAATAAAATCCTGACAGAGCCTCAAAAATAGGACCCATTTCGTCCATTTTATTCAACACTTTGTGTGCATATTTAACCAATCAGAAAGCTCTGCGTTTATTGTGCAATTTAAAATAAAATGTTCATTAAAGTATATGCAATGAATAGGGTCGGCACTAAGCTTATTACCGAAAACAGCTAATGTATATGAAATTCTGAAAAAAATATCATGGTGAAGAAATATCCCAATGATGTTCCGCGTGCTACGTTTTCCCCTATGGAAAATCATCATTCTGTAGTTCCTATTTGAAATGCACACTCGTTATTTCTCAGCTATGACAGCTTCTGCGGTCATTTTTACTGATTCGCATGCCTGGAATAGCAGGATACGGGGATGTTAGAAATGTGCGATACCCTTCCAAAAAAGACCGATAAAAAGGCTCGATGATAACTGAAAATGTCGGTCACAGCGAATACAACGAGATATACTCACTGGTGGCCACGTAGTAAACGGTGAAAGGCAGTCCGTCCACCTCCAGCCTGTCGACAACCAACCTCGAGAGCTGGATGTCCCTCTTGTAGAAGACCGGCTTTCCGTTATCGTGCGCCACGGCCGAGTCCATGAGCGGGTGTCCACGGATGAAGTTAAGCACGGAGTCTGGTAACGTCTGAGTATCGTTGACGCAGAGTCCGGGCCTGGGTTCCGGTACCTTGCTGCTCAGCACGGGCAGCCAGGCCGAGGAGGAAGTGACCTGTTCCTTGAACTTGCCGTTGAACACCTCTTGGATGGATTCCAGGCTGAAGGTGCACACCGCAGAACCCATAAGGCCGTTCCTAAAAACAGAAGAAACTTAGGAACCACAAGTTTCGAACCATTAACATACCAAAGATACCAGATTTTCATATAGGATATGCCTGGAAGAACAGCCAAATATCGCTGACGCAGAATAATTTCTCATGGTTTGGTGGAAAGATCATTACTTCGAGATATGAGGATCACGGAATTTCAAGAATGGGGAGGATCTTCTTTGATTCAGAACACACTACATTTATTAAGGCTCAAACCGGATTAGGTGCGATGCGACATTGTTTAGAGGCGTGGAGCGAAAATTCTTAATTTGGACAGTTTAATAAAGCGATATTTTAAGTGGCTGCAAACGAAGCACTTGAGAATGCATGGGCCAGCTAAATGGATTGATTAAAAAGTTCTAAAATAGACATATCACTATGGAGAACAATAAGCACTACACTCCTTAAAACTGTAGGCAAGATCACAATGAGTAACAAAGCCAAGGATCACCCCCCCCCAAAAAAAAAAATAATTTAAAACGTTTTCAAGTTAAGAATTATTAGTTTGTCCTTTTGTTTATACCATACCAAATTCAAATAGACACACACAATGAAAAGGGATTATAGCTGACGTGAGAAGTGCAACATTTTTGAACTGTTTTTATATATGTTTTCGCAACTAAGTAGCGGAGTATTTCGCCTTCCTCTCCACTTTTGCGCGTGTTCATAATCTTTGTGATAAGTAATATAATGAAGAAATGCAATTATACATTATGGATACCATAATGTATAGCTACTATTATGATTATCATAATGTATAGCTACCATTATGATTACCATAATGTATAGCTACCATTATGATTACCATAATGTATAGTTGCCATTATGATTACGGATGGATCTTTACCGATGGTAATTGTGATATATTGGCGATTTTTTTTCCCTATTTTGTTGCTGTTCTGAGTTAGTATGTTTACAGACAGACCTACTCATAATCAATTTAAAAACTTAAAATAAATCTACAATTCTAGTAATAAAATCACAATATAGTTATAAATCTAATCCATCTAATTTGTCAAGTTATATAGTTATATTCACAAACAGAACATTAAACAAGTATAATTCCAAAAGAAACGTTTTTTTTTCCTTTCTTTGGACTGTAGATGACCTAAACCATAAGATAGATTAACAACTCACGGCTAAACAGTTTGACAATTACAATTCTTTTCTTTAGTATATTTCATACACGAGAAAGTAAAAAGGAGAAGACAAACAAGCATTAGCGACTTGAATCAAAATATTTAAGATCCAAGACCTTTTCATTACTCAGAATGTCCACATCCGTTCTCTACCTTTACCGGGACGCGCGAGGTCGATCCCTAAATATACATGTTGCCGAAGGAAAGAGAGAGATGAGAAGAAAAAACCATAATTAAGCCAGAAAAGAGAGCACATTTTTTTAGGGTAAAAGAAAAAAAAATCGCACCGTAAAAGGCAAATACAGCTCAGTTCATTTTCCGCCTTTAATGAGGATCTGTAATTAAGTGGCCAGGCTAGCTTAATTGCATTTGAAACAAAAACATGCAGCATTTAGGGAAAAAATCCTTGGCTTCAATTAATCTGAGGTCGCTTTATTAAGAGCAGTTACATGTGTAGACATTATAGCAGAACGTGTAAACTCACTCGGTTATTTTAACAAAGGGAGGACGGTGAAAAAAAATTCTTCAATAAACGAACGCTTATGTAGAAAAAGAAAAACCCCGATCATAAGAACTACGTCGTGAGTATTCTGTACATATAGCTGATCAACATTTCTCCTTCAGTTGCAGAAGAACGAAATATGGGAAAAAATGAAATTTGGAAAATGTGCTTTGTTTAAAATTGTAAGTAGGGACTTTTTGCTCGAAATATGTTTAAGATATGTTTTCATATATGGTATTTTTTTTCCATTCAAGCCTATGAATTAAAACCATACAAAAATTTTAAAACAATTCTATTCGACTTTGGAAAAGAAAATGTTTCGCTTGAATTATTTTCTATTTTTTCTATTCTTTAATCTATAATTTTATTATTCTAAATATTCTGCAAGCATGAAATCAATTTTTCTTGAAAACTAGCTTTTAAGTTGTGCCGGTAGTTAAATTCGAATAAATTTATTCGTTAATTGCAGAAGAAGTTCTTAAAATATTAAAATAAAGTACCGTTTTCGAGAATACAGATGAGCACACAGTTTCAGAATTTCCCAAAACATAAAGAAGTGAGTGAAAAGGCGATTAAAAATTCCATCCTTATGATCACGAAGTGAATCATGTTAAACAGAAGTGAGTAAAAAATGTTTTGAAGTTGGACAGGATAAATTTAACGTCTAGATCCGGAGTTGACACCAAATTAAATCACTTAAATCGAAAAATAAATTTTAAACATATGCTTGAAGTCGTTTGCTTTCCGACGAATTAACCCCCCCCCCCTACACACACACTTAACTGAATCTCAAGCTCTCACATTCGAATTTCATATCTACTGGTACATTTTGATATTATACTACAGACATGAATATAGTAAATTAATTTTAATTACAAAAAATTATTGCATATCTTGTTCTTAAACCGAGTATTATAAAAACAGTCACTTTGCTTTAGGATTATACAAACAGAATCATAATAACATTAATACAGCAGTTTTGACAGTAAAAAATATGAAATAATGAAGTTATCCGAAAGAAGACAAACATATGATAATTTTTTACATTTGCGTATTTTCGATGACAAAACTATTGAAACATTTTCAGAAGATTAGACAAAACACTTATCACGCACTACGAAGAGAGTTAAACCAAAATAACTGCTATTTCTCACACTCTTCGAAGCTAAAAGAAAGTGCCTTTAAAAACTGTTTTAGTGTGAACAAGAACCCATTTCAACTGATGCGGTTTAAAATAATTCAAGCCCAATGCCCGGAAAAATATCGAGAGCTTCCCCTCAGAAAAATCGAAATCGCACACGGTGTCGCAGTTGCGGAAAAGTTTTCGCGTCCCAACAAGAAATGTCATTCGGAAACGTCTCGAACAACGACACTTTTACAATGGGCAAAGAACAAAGCCGTGCCCCTTTCCCTTCGAGTCAACTCGGTGTTTATTTGACTTGAGAAGAAGACAGCACAGAGTCAAAATATTTGCTATTTAATATTAAAGCGTGCGCTCCGTCATTTCCAATAGAGACTTCTCTCGCTTTATTAATTAGCACTCGGATACGGAGAGGGACTTTGCCGAAAGGCCAATAAATTACGACTCTGTCCGAATTAGCAATCCATAATTTAAGGGAGTACAAGTTTTCACTTTTAATTAAAAATCGTACTTTTCGTCGTGTTGAGGAAAGGGATTCCTTTTCTCCTCCCCCCCCCCTACTGTCTTCCGAAACATCAACAAATTAATTGGCGCGCGAAGGAACCAGATCCTGAAGTTCTGTTCATCAAGACACTGGGAACGTTACGTGCAATATTGATTGAATTTGCCTCCCACCGGCAGGGGGCAGGACCGTCAGCGGGGAAAGTCTAGCAGGATGGAAACAATCGTCCCACTTTTCATTCGAAGGAATGGTCCTCAAGTATTTACAGGAATAAATAGTTTTGGAAGCAAAGACATTCAAATCCTTTGAACTGGACAATAAAATCAGATCGTATACATTCATCCATCACAAAATTGTTTAAAATAAAACAATTTTACTTTCCTTTATGCATAAAATGGAAAGAACTTAAAAAAACTGGCCTCGAAATGCTGAAAAAGTTTTAGACTTCTTTAAGTTAAAAAATTTACTTTTTGAATCCGGTCTACCTTTTAGTGAGCAAGATAACAGAGAGGATGGTATTGGTGAGTGACTCAGGAAGTCTAACAAATTTTTATTAAATTACAGACAAGCCCACGTGCGGCGAAATCTTCCGTTCTGTCCGAAGGATCGGTTATAGAAGAATAAAATTCAAGATATGGCTTTATCATAAGAATTGCAGTTCTGTACGAAAGCTCGGATCAGAAACATAAGAAGGGTCGGCCAATCTGCACTAGAGTTCGGCTGTCATTAACACTGCAGATCCAAGTTCAAATTTCTCGGAAGCCGAAAGGAAGATTGCATTTTATTTTCTTCGTTACACTAAGGAGAACTGACCGCATCATAGAGAGTTGCTTTAAAAGAAATTGAGTTACGAGACCCAGAAAAATGGTTCTTGTGCTCAGCAAACAGCAGTGAATCAGGGGCTCCGCAAATATTGCAGGGCTCAGCTCTTTTACGAGCGTCGTCTACACAACTGCTTTTATGACTCCTCGGGTGCGTAGGAACTCCGGAAATTGCAAAGAAATCATCTGCACTCGCACATTGAGACACAATAAATCACTTTTATTGGATTTCATGATCACCAGTGGGATCATCAAAATCCGCACCCAATGCAACAGCGCATCGAGGCGCTCACTCAATATGCAATTTTGGCGACACAGTCAACGATTGAGTTGTAAACGAGGAAACGATTCTAATCATGCGACTCGCGAGTTCATGCAACTTAATTAAAAATAATAAATTTAAAACCAACTGTTCTTATTTTTACGCTAAAGTATACGAAAAAAAGAAAAGAGAAAATAATTGCATTTGTCAAAAAAATTCAATCTCGAGTTTTCGACGAATCTAACTGTTTTAGATTTCTCCGAGTTTGAAAACATATTTTCGAAAGTTGATACGAGTTTTAAATAAAAAATCTAGAAAAATATGAAAATTTCACACTTTCGGACGAACTGTGTTTAAGAAAGTCCGATTCGTCGCTCGATTTCAAGTGAATGCGACAACTGAAGCCACAACCGCAGAAACGAAATTTGTGACGCGATTCTCTAGATCAAAGTTCTTTTGACCCATATCAAACTCTGGATTCAATCGATCCATGAAACGAAATGTGTAAACAAAATTCATATTATCGAGGGACAATGTAGTACATAAAGGGTCGAAAATGTTTAGTTAAAAAATGAATAAGATGCGTATATTAAGAAGAAGAATAAAAGTTTTATTTACAGAGTGACGGTTGGATAAAACACTGTCTGGACCAGGAGGGGAAAAAAATCCTTCAGTAAGGGACATGATCTCATCTAAATGAAATGGTTGCATGGAACTGACTGTTCCTATTCAAAATAATATCATAGATCTGGTCCTGATATTTAAGTGTGTACTACCTTTTCATTCGTAAATGTGTATTGAAAAATGATTTTTTTTTTTACTTAAGTTTCGCACGCTAGTGTATACGAGACCGTTTTCTTCATTGATTTTGTTTGATATCTATCCACAGTCTTGTGACAGCGGCATATTTCGTAATAAAATGAAAGTAACTATTAGATAAGATTCAACTATAACGAATGCACTCAGTATTTTTTTGGCAAAATTGTAAACCGTCCTCAGAAAATTTGCAGTGGCACAAAAAAATGCGAAACTTTACAGTAAGTAGAAAATTCTCGGATAGCAAAGAAAGTCATATGTCTACTCTTAAGGGCCGCCCTAGCTATTCTACTTGATTAATATCTCCTTTTGCAAGGACATAAGGGCGCAATTCTGAATCGTGGTCACTCGAGCCGCATTCGTTTTCGTATTAAATTATCCTCGAAAGTCATATTAATATATTAACAGTATCTATATATATAATGCTGTTGTAAGGGAGAATAGTTGTTACTGTTTCTGTTATGCCGCTGACAAACTCAGCGATTTTAAGCCGAGAGAGCGCTTTTTGTTTTCAGTAGCGCCATCTGGGGCAAAGAGTAGGTTTTAGCAACTCATGCATCACAGCCCTTTTTACGGGACGGACTTCATACATTTCATTCACTCATCCACAGGAAGATGGCACACACACACGCGCATTCACTTGCACAACCCCTTTTTACAGGGGGGCGCTTTCACACACCTCACAGATAGAATACAGTGGAAGAACAACCATGTCCGAACCAGGACTCGAATCCGGAACACCCAGATCACAGGGAAGACGCGGTACACCTAAGCCAGAACGCCGGCTAGTTTGGGAATAGTCATTGCTCTTATTACTTATTGTCGAATGGCAATGATCCAATGCAAACAAATCTTTATATGAAAATTCCAGAATGCTTCATCGAACTTATTACAAATGCACTTATTCAATGCATCGTTCATTAACGCTGCAAAATGTTATTAGTGAGTAGTTCGGTGCATCATCAAAAACTCTATTCAGTTAGAGAAAGAAGATATAAAAGAAACCAAAAAATAGATGTCAAACAGAAAGTTTCATTCAGCGCGAAAATAGGCTCCATGATCTTTATATGAGTAATCATTATGATTTATTTGTGAAAATGGATGACCATGTCTTTCCAGACTTTTATCTCACAAAAATTGGTTTTATATCATCTTAAAATTCAAAATTTTTTTTAATGATATCCATTTTATTTCTACCATTTTTTTCTTTATTTTTAATTAAATTTCAAAATGCAATACAACTAGCAACTATTACAAGGCTTTTACGGCGAAGCTTTAAATAAAATAGGAAATAGAGTTTTCGGTTTATTTGTCCATCATTCCGCTTTTGAAACATAATATCAAACATGACAGCCAAGAGCATCTATAACAATATTTCTAAAGTTATGATTCAATTCAAATGAATCCATTATAACATTTTATTATATGCTTTTACCAATAATCAGAAAAAAATTGCTATATTTGCACATTCATTCTGAAATCGGATTTTCACTTGTGCCTTTGTTTCGTAGCATGTACACTTTTTGATTTACAATCACAGTAACCCGTTCAGTTGATTCAATTCATTTTCGTCATTCGTATCAAATAACAGGATGAAATGTTTAAAAACATTCGTTTTATATTCTTAGTTTAACATCTCCACAAGTCAGTCATCTGAACGAATAAGCTAGCCGCTGAAGGCGACTCGTATTTTTATATTAGATTCACGGAACCTATTCAAACTGTTCTTTAATGTTTTTTAATTGAAAATATTGATAAAAAAACACATGAAGTAAAACTAAATATTTTTAATCGCAGCAATAAGTTCTGAAATCGCTCGTTTCTTCGATAGGTATTTAAGAACACATTACTTTCGGGTGATTAAAAAGGAGCAGGAATATACGTAGAGAAAATAAGAGTGGTGCGGTAGATACATCTTTTAAGGGAGTCAGCCAATCAAGTTATTGAAAGCCTTGCTATATCACTAGAATTAGATGACAGATTATTTTCATATTCTTCGATGATTTTAACCGATGACCGAGTGACCGATTTTAACGAAATGCAAAGCGTATGCTCAGCACCGACCAGAGATGCTAGAAAAAGGGGATGTGCACAAGATAAGGACATTTTTTTTTCGTCTAGAAAGTGAAAGGAAGGAATTTCCAAAACAGCAGATAAAAATCAATCGAAGGCAGTTAAAATTATAAGGAATCAATACAGTTATTATTTGAAAAGGTTTGATAAGAAAAATTTATTATAAAGGCACGGTCAAACAGAAGGGTCAATAACCGAGAAACGTTTTAAAACATCAACATTAGTCATTTATATCAGAAAGAAAAACACATCTCGAAAATACATTTTTGTGAGTACTTACATGGAAGTAGTGAATACAGCGTAGAACTTCTGATCGTCTTCCGGGTGTTTATAAATATCCTCTGCAAAAAGAAAAAGAAAGATGTACATAACTATTGATAAAAAGAAAACCTAAATCCAAATTTAAAAGGAAGAATTGGGACTTCTCTGCATGACACATGCTCATTTGCATGCGCAGTTTTCGTTTCTGGGGGAAAAAGTTCGAGAACAGAAAGTTCTAGAGGAAGAAATGGCGCTGCGATGCAGGAATTTTTATATTTCTCAATACACCTGACAACAACGACTATTATACACTATCATGTGGAGATGGCACAAATATCAACGAAGGAAAAGTGTTTTAACTTTTATCACAATCACATGAAATTATCTACAAACTAGATAGTATAACTAAAAAATATTCACGCAACAACTTTTTCTTCCGTTTCTGTGCTCTAGAAATTGAATATGAAGTAAAATGTTTATGACAGAACATAAACCATTTGCTGGGAAATAGGATGCATATTGCAACATCTGTCTTTTAGGACAGGTTCATTCAGAACATTCATTTTATGAATGCAGCACTCAAAATACTACTACAAGTAACCGTAAGAAGGATTTAAATCAGGCGACCACAGAAAGCTGAAAATAACCCGCAAAACATTCTGCAATCGGAAAGCTTTTCCCGTAATAATGCTTGAACAGACAACGCGAACTGCGGGAAGTTCACCACCTTCAATGAAAGCTATAGTGTGAAGGCAAAATTCCAGAGCACCAGTGTAAATCTAGAAACAGTAACATAATATTTATTGTAACATAATATCGTATGTTTCCTTCAAATAATTAAGAAACAATCGAGGAAGATGAGCCGAAGCAGCACCACACTGTCTTTTTTGGAGCATGCAACGAGATTTATTGATAAACGCTGGGATTTGTGTTAGACCAAATACGACAGTTACGTGTATTTACAGCGCCATTCGGGTGGAAATGGAGCCTCATCACTTCACATGTATCTGCATCATCACAATTTCACATGCATCTATCTGCATGTACAACTGACCTTCCCACCACCACTGAACGAAGCAGTATCGACAGCCAATCACCATTCACTGCAACCGGGCAATGAACATCAATGCAGATCTTTTCCGTACCTCATTTTCATGATGGAGTCATTGGTTGGCGGGAAAAAAAAAGCTTCTTATATAGAATGAAAATGCGATTTCTTATATAGATTGAGGTTGTAAAGTAAGTGCTCCGTAGTTTCATTTCCTCTTCTAGCGGTCGAAATACGATTTTTTTTTTTTTTTTTTTTCAGAAATAGAGACCACATACTCATGAAGAAGACAAGTACGAAATGTGAGTAAAATTGGCAAAATGATTTTTTCTACAAAGAAATCTATATGTATTCTTTAAATTTGGATCACTCTGTGTATCAGTATATTTTATATACAATTTCACTTATAAAGGATAAGATTAGAAAAAAACAACAATTAAAATACATAGCATTATTTATTAGTGAGAACCGTTTCAATTTGACCCAAACAAAATTCTTTGATTGAATTTTTTTAAGGAATGTGAATTGAATGATCGATAAAATAAGGGAAACTGAACCCTGAATCAAAGGAAGGTATAATTATACCATGGACACATATGATGTTTTGAAATAAGAACATACAACTGTATTAAGTAAAATCAAATGAATTCTGTTAATAGTTTATTCTAATACAACACAAATAAGGAAACAGAATCTATTAAATAGACACTGCAATGGAAAAAACAAGCCTCGAGGGATTTTAAAGTAAGTGATTACATTCAAAAACTGATTTTTTTTTCTTTGAGAAATAAAGATATTTTTTTAACGTCTGAACAGGTTTCTTCATAAAACCCATTGGATTTTGTTTATAAATATATTTTTTGGAAAGTTACATTGACTTTTATATTTGCATTTATAAAAATCTTAATGTTATTTTGCATCTTCAGATGCTGTTTTCTCAAATTCTAATCTTTGGTCGAATTTTTTAACGAAAAATCTCATAAATTAAAATTTAATACTTATCTTTTGTTCAAATGTGGTATAACAATTTCTCAGCATGTTCTGAACTAGATAATAAGTAATCTATTCATTTTAAAATATTTTATAGTTGTTTTAATGCTTTACAGTGTTAAAAAAATTGAAAATTTCAAGTTATTTACCATTAGAACAATATTTAAAGAATGGATGGAATCCCAGCTTATTCTTCAGTTCAATAACTAGATAATATATTTCTTAAACTATTTGCTAAATTTAAAGCAAATCATTTAATAAACATCAAAAATAGATTTTTGTTACACATCTCTTTTTAAAAAAACGCAAAAAAAAAAAAAAAAAAAAAAAAAAAAATTAAACATTTTTATCACTTAGCTGCTTAGCTATATTTTGGTTTCATAGATATTTTTCAATCTATTTTGCGTAAAGATTTAAAAATATAACTATTGTAGAACGTTTTTTAAAAACTTCATACCGAACGTCATCACATACCTTAAAATCAGTAGGAAAGACATCAAGAAATCTGTTATTTTTAAGAAATAAACCTTAAATCTCAAACTAAAGCAGGGCATTGAGACTTATTGTAACTGAAAGAATAAATCAATCTGTCAGGAGTTTTTAAATAAAAACTTCTTATCTTCAACTGCTTTCCATTGAGCCGAAATAAATACATTTCAACATTAATAATTTTGTTTCTAACAGCAGAGCAGTTTTCGCAAATTTGCTTTTCTCAGGCAAACAATATCGTTTTAAAATTTGATTACTACAATAAAATTTCTCCCAGGCGTTAAATGTGTCCCAATAGCGCATAAAAGAACCCAAACAGACGATGAATCTGAAGAGATTTTTAATCCTCTCCTCCCCTCTCTTTCTAAACTTCATTCGATGTCAAGGACCAACACTTCGATCATAAGAATTTCTCCCTCTCTCTGTTTTACTATGGAACGTATTTTTTTTTTTTTTTTCCTTTTCATTTCTTTTCGAGTCTGGACAATCGCACAGTTTGCATCATTAAACAAAGTGACTGTATTTCCGATTATTTCCGCAAGATGGCTCTACTTTCCACATCCAAATGGAGTTTTTTTTTTTTTTTTTTTTTTTTTTTTTTTTTTTTTTTGTATGTGTTGTACTTTTCATCTCCTCTTACATTGCTATTTTTCGGACTGCAGTCAGAAAGCATAAATGCGAAGATGTGCCCATTCTGCTCAATGGACTGGAAACTATCGGAAGCGCTATGAGAGGAAAAGAATGCAAGTTTAAGATTAATAAAATTATCTTTCAACTGTCGAAAAGAAACACGATAAAAAAAGCATTTATTACCAAACTAATTATATAAAAGTAACAAAAGAAAAACTGTCACACATTTCCGGAATAATCTTATCAAAATGACATCATAGTTCATAAAAAATGATCATATCAAGTGTTTATCCAAAATCGAGCATTGCAAAATTTATGACACGTCTTAAATGTATCTTTGGCGGGAGGGAAAACAACAGTAGGAAACAAATTTTATAAAATAAATATTACTTGACGATAAATAAAAATGATTCGATTAAAAAGTTACTTTACAAAACATAATGCAATATTTTTAACAAAACTTATTTCTTTCGTTCATTTTGTCCCGTATTGTCCTACTCCAATATTGAAGGATGCGATCCTTCAAGATGAATCTGGAGACTCATCTAAGAAGCTTTAATTTAAAGTGCGAGGTTGCTCTTTTGTTGTAAAGCGCGGTACTCCCATAGAGCTTAAACACATAGTTCAATTGACCCTTTACATTCAGTTTTATTGACCCATTTGGCCACTTTTTTTTCACCGATAGTGTAAAGACAAAAAATCAAATTTGTGAAAATTCGCATTAGATAATTTGCCATGCACATTTAAACTCATTTACAGCAACAGCTTCTATAATGAAACTGAAAATGGCACAAGTTAGGTTGCCATATTTGATTTTGGCTAACTGTAAACCCGACAAACAATGTTTCTTAAAAAAGTTTTTTTCCCTCCCTTTTTCTAAACCAACACGACACAGTAGAAGCAATAAAAATCGACTGAAATAATTCCTATCGTTTGCCCCATACGTCTTAAGCAAGTTTGGAATGAAATGCTCAACTTCCATCAGCAATATTTCGATTCTGGTATCGAAAATAAATGTCATCTTATTAAATGGCTTATGTAAGAACACAAAAAGTACGAGTTCAGTTTTGTAGGGGTCTATATATTTGGAAGTAACAAATGACGGACTTTTAGATTTGTGCACACTTTTATTTCATTTGAAATGTATTATGTTTGCAAAAATGGAATTTTGCAATCGTTTTTTTCAATCGATTTCTAATGCATTCGATCGAGTTTTGAAATCTTGATTCTCAATAATAACACATTATTTTAGTGTTTTTTAATTCTCAATCAATAGATTTATAAATTAAATTTTAATATGAGATAATGCCTTTCAAGAAAAATGAATATGGGAAAAATTGATTTACAATTTCTCTAATATTTATAGTAATGAATTACAAAAGATTCAAACGGAAAATATAGTTAATCGTTAAATCATTTAAAATAAAATCTGCTTATTAATACAATAATAAAAGCGCGTTTAAAAATTAACTTCAATAAATCGGACTACTCATTTCGGGTATATGAAAAAGGTAAATGAAAGCAACTCGGATGCGGAAAAAGAGAGCTGCGTGGAAACATACCGAGGGATATTTTCGGCAGATGTCAACCAACAGTATTTAACAACACTCCGCAACAAGCAACTCGCAGAACGGATATGAGTGTAAAAGCCCCCAAACAAGTCTTTTCCAAAAAAAGGTACAAATCGAATTATTACGTGGGAGGCAGTTTTTCCACAAAAAAGGAACAAAAGAAAAGAGCCCAATTAATGCACACTGATATGAAGAGAAATCCAATAATAATAATAAAAAACTAAAAAAAAAATAATAATAAAGAACCTGCAGCCCCATCCAACCTTCGGTCGGGATAAACTTTCCTTTTAAACTCAACGAGACGACGCATTTGCAGAAGAGGAGAGAACTTGCATCTCCGCCAATAGGCAGCGGCCACCCGTTCGGGATTAAGACTCGCTCTACCTGTAATTTAATGAAGCCCACGGAAGAGATGTGGGGAGGGGGGAAAATAAACCAGAGAAAAGAGAGTGCTGCAACTTTATTTTTTTCATCTTTTCCCTTTCTGTTTTGAGGAGAAAAAACGCGAAATTGAATCAAACGTTTTAATGATATGAATAATGGATTGGGGAGAGAGGGGGGTGTGCGGAGGGCCCGTCTATGAAAGAAATGATAATGAATTGAGCAGCGAAGTATGAAAAGAGGAATGGAGTTAGAGAAAGCTTTTTATTTGTTGAGGGAAAAGAAGACTCTTTTAACAAGAGATAATATTTTTCGCTCATGGAGTTATTACCATTCCTTTTTTTTTTTTTTGTTTCTTTGATTCTCATTTACTGTTGCTTAGACCTTAACTAAAATTATAGAACAACAATACACTACGATATGCAGCAACAATCTTTTCAGAAACAGCAACAAACAATAAAAAAAAATTGCTTCGCGGTTGTTGTTTTTTAAGTTTATTTTTTAAGCACACGCAAAAATACCAAATTGAGTAATTATTTTTCAACGAACAAAAGAAATGTACCATTAACGGATTTAATTGAAAAGCTTTGAAATATTTACTCCGAAAGCCGCTTTTATAATTTTTGTTCTAGTACATCTTTTTTTATTTCTCCTCTTAATTCACTTGAATCAAAGTAAATGATGAATGAAAAAAAAAAAACCCTCATGAAATTCAGATAGCGAAAAAAATTCAGTCAAACATTGTATTAGAAGGTGTACTAGAGCAAAAACAGAACATCGCCTTTCTCTTCTGAATTGTGAAATATAAAGTTGAAATGCGGGATAATTTCAATTTCTGAGTGAACTCATTTTGGGAAAACAATTAATGCGGATAAAAGGCATCGTCCAATTCTTTACACTAAATAAAATAGAAAAATAATAACAGGAGAATAAAGCCCCGAAAGACACCCTTAGGATTCATTGTTTCAAACGATTATAAAATAGTCATTTCTAAGTTGGTTGGACTGCACACCATATCATAGATAGAATAATGTTTCTTTTTCATCTTTCTTTATTTAAACAGACGTTAACCTGATTTTCAGATGATGCAGTGACTTTTTATATTCACTATGTTGGTGGCAAGTTTGTTGTTATCCATGATTAAAACCATCGTATCATTGAAAGACTGAACATAAACATTCTTAATTCGATTGAAACATAACCTTCCGGTAACCTTCTTCTTCTTCATAATAATAATGGATTCCTACGAACAGAATCTATTTGGAGTAAACCCCGCCATGATATCCATATATAGATCTATCCATTTTATAGAACTCGACCACTAAATGATTTTTTCTTTACATTTTAGATTTTAAATTAGGATTTATTTATTCCATTATTTATAATAATCACGATATATGAAACCCATTCTAATAATAATGAAAAATGTGAAAAAAGTCCGTACGAATCCTTATCAATCTAAAAAAAATGGATCTTAACGAACTTTTCAGGCTGACTTCAAATTCGTATGCAATCAAAGCCCTCGTTATCCAGTTCAATTACACCCCAAGTCAGAATGAATGCATAGTTAACAAATCTAACACTTGGTCAAGTTCTAGTTAAAGTATACTTAACAAAAAACACATCATTTTTTTTAACAGGAAGCTGAAATTTTCATGTTCTTGAAATGCTTCTGTTTTGATTAAAGAACAAATTACTGCCTAAAAGAGGTTGTGCTAGTTAGGGGCGTCCGTCTGGTTAGCGAAATAAAATTTGAGGCGCTTCATTTGCAGCCGCCCTAATTATGGCAGTAAAAAAAAAACGGGGCAAAACCTTTCTTCTGTCCCTGGTATATAAAAGTTCTCTTAATTAAGGTTGTAGTCGGTCGTTAATTATGCGTTTCTTGAAAAAGAGAGAGCGATGACTTCATAAGAGACACGGAAGAATCAGACAAGGTAAAAAAGTGGATTTAATATTCATGAAAAATACTTACGGATTTCGTTGAAGTAAAATGGAAATTCTCCGGGAATGGAACAGTTGAGGCGCGCTTTCAGGAAGGAGGCCCAGTTTTTGCTCAGGATGTTTTTTCCGCCGGTGTCTTTCTGCAATTACAGAGAGAGAAGTGAGTGGCGCATGGAAATATTAACATAAATGCATATTCGGGAGAACAGATGACGCAATACGACCAGGCAGCAAAACGAGGCGACATGCGAGGGCACATTTTACATTTCAAGATTTACACGCGGAGTGTCAAATTCGTGAGGCTCCTTCATTCAGAAGAGACACTCTCTTTCCAGAAGGACTATCCATCGATATTAAAGAAATGAATTGAAATTGAAAAAACAAACTCTTAAAACACAGATGGAAAAAGAAAAATCTGCGGTACAGTGAAATGACAGAAGAAATAAATGCAGATCACATTTTTTTTTCTTTTCTTACATAGCTATTTGTGATTGCAAGTGATATGTTGACACAAATCGTGTCACAGTAATTAGGCTCGAAAAGAAGGATACAATCTTTATTTAAAATGTCTTCGAGATACTTGTTCAGAACTACTTCCACCCACAATTTACTTTTCATACATTCCGTTGGTCTTTGAAATTGAGTGCACGTGTTATTGTGAGAGCAGGCAGTTTTTTGCTATTAGTGGATACACAAAAAAATGTTCACACGATTACATTATATTCATAAAAGTGAATTATAAATTGAAGTCGAAAACGGACAAATAATTGAAATAAAAGAATAGTTTTTTGAACAATTATAAAAAAAAAAATATTTTAAGTACATTAATAAAAAATTGTTCTTAAAAGCAGTTTTCATTAAATTGGTTCCGGCATTTATTTAAAGAAGAACGCGTGCCATCGGTATCTGCTTTGTTTTAACCCTTTGCAGTCGAATGTCTTCTCTGAGCCACCATTCAAGACAGTGCATCATTTTGACATTTTATTTATTTATTTATTTTTAATTTGAATTTTCCATATACCTACAGAATGTTAAAATGATGTAGATTCATTTTTCAGGAAAATTCAACTTAAAGCAGTTGCATGTAATTATTTCTTGGTGTAATAAAAAGGTCCATGTATTAAGTGAATAATTATGTATCGAATGATCATTCCGACTGCAAAGAGTTAATGTTTTTGCCCAACATATATAGTTTTTATGTTTAACCATTCATTCAAGCCGAACGGAAAAGGAAATAGTTCCGAGTCAACGTGCTTCCAAACCCCCTCCCCCCCCCCCTCTCCTCCCTATCAGCAGCCACCGATCACCCTATCACGATTGGTACCCAACACAGTAGAAATGATCAGTCATGTTTTTGATGAGAAAAAAGTCCTCTCCCAAATGAAGCTATCCCATCATCCCCTCCAATCACAGCTGACCCCTGTCCTGAAAAGATCCGAAACGAAACCGTCTCCGTCGAGAAAAATGCGATGAAATTCAAGACGAGCCTTCGGGCAATTTGTAAAACTTCAGTTTTCACCCGGGAAAAATTGAATTATAAGCGCATTAAAGAAAAACAGTTATCGAGGGGGAGCGATTTTTTTCGCCGCCTGTTTCGGGGCATCGTAAACAATTTAAAGAGTTTCTGGAGAGATAAAATATCTGATATCGTTGGAAAGAAGAAATAACAAGAAAAAAAAACTTTTATTAATGTGTGATGGATAAAAATAATAGAACGCTTTAAAATATTTAAAGAATTTTTTTCGGAGTAAAAGAATTTTTTTTTATAAGGAGGTAGATTTTTTTATGCGATTTAGTTTAAAACATATTCCTCAGCCGAATTCCGCTAACGAGTTTTGCAGCGATACTATGCATTATATTTGATAATTTTTCCTTTTCTTATTTTTTTAAGCTTAATGATATATTTTCATTGGTCTAGAAATGACTGCTATAAAAAGTATTATAAAATTTCATTCATACAAAATTGGAAAATGCAAAAGAGTACCAATTAGGGATTGCAATACCGGTATACCGAATACCGGTATTTTGAGCCATTTGTACAATTTTGTAATACCGGTATTCACAAGTTTAAATACCGGTTTTTCGGTATTTACTAGAAATTTTTAAAATTGTCTCCACTATATGTTCAGGTATCGCGAACATAGAAAAAATGTATACGTTTTTGTTTTTATGTCTCCATAACGGGCGAAATTAATTAGTTAATTAATGGCTTAATTAATTGCTTAAATCTAAATTAGAGAAACATGGATTATCCCTGAAAGAAAATATTGTATCCATAACGACTGTTGGTGCAACAATTATGAAAAAAGTTGGAAAGTTGATTGGTGCAAATCAGCAGGTGTGCTATGCACATAGAATTCAATTAGAAGTAATAGATGTATTATACCAAAAAAATAAAGAACAGAAGAATCCAAATACTGTGGATATAGAAACTTCGGATTCCGACTTTGAAAAGAGTAAGAGTGAGAGTGATATTGACAAAGAAGATAATGACAATGTAATTGTTGAAGAAGATATTGCTAATGAGGATGAAATATTAATCCATCAAGAATTGCTTTCTATAATTTATAAAGTTCGAAAAATTGTTAAGATATTTAAACGTTCCCCTATAAAAAACGTTCCCCTAAAATATATACTAACTGAAAATAAAACAGAATATATGTTAATATTAGATTCTAAAACACGTTGGAACAGTTTACTCCTGATGATGGAACGATTTTTGAAACTGAGAAATCCAAACCAAAAAGCAATACTCGACTTAAACCTGTAAATTAATTTTTCAGATGGTGAAATCGACTTAAGATCCAGAACTATATTAGTTCTACTTCCAATAAAACTGACTATTGAGGTTTTATGTCAGAGAGATTCTAATTTATTAACAGCTAATGCAACAATGAATTTCATGTTGCAGTCATTGAAAGAACAGCATACAGAAAGGCATACCGAAATAGAAAATGTCTTATGGTATTTACATAATTATAATGATTTTAAAAGTGAAAATGAAAAAGAAGAAAAGAAAATAACAAATTCAAATCTGATTAAGCTTATAGTAAATTTTCTTAAAATTTTTTACCCCCAAACCTATCTACATTCAGAAGAATTTGGTTCAATTATCGAAGATTATGATGTCACAACTGTCGATAGTGAAAAGGAATTGTCTCTTGAATAAAAATTAGAATTAGCGATAAATAAAAAAAAATGTCAACGAAATCAGCTATATCCAAAACCATCCGACGAGAAATCGATTTATTTGAAGATGAGGGATTTAGAGGTAAATACTATATTGCTAACAGTACCACCAACTAGCGTAGATGAAGAAAGAGCGTTTTCGACAGCTGGTAATTTTTTACACAAAATTACTTTTCAGGCTTAATGACAGTACAATTGATGCATTATGTTTTTTTAAGATTACATTTCCAAAAATTGTATTAGTATCACAGACTAAATAGTGATAGTGGTTTTTTTTTGTGATTTAAATAAATAAGATGTTTCTTTACTTTTTTGTGATTATATACTGTTATAATTTATAAGTTACAAATTATTTTTTGTGATATTTACACTCTCTAACGAAACTGGCAAATAAAACAAAGAAACACCTGTGTTTTCTTTCTTTTTCTAAAATTTCTAATACCGGTATTAAAACCGGTATCCCGGTATTAAGATTTAAAAAATACCGAATACCGGTATTGAAATTTTGGTCCGGTATTGCAATCCCTAGTACCAATGATATGGGTCGTTATTGTTTTAACTGCCAGAATTTTGGTTTCGTAAATATATCCAACCTATTCAATCCGATATTTCCAATGCAATAAATTCAACAAAAATCGGTTACTTTTCTTTTTTCGAATCCCTGAGTCTTTACACATCAGTTTGTAAAATATGCAGGGCTACTCGGGGTTATACAACACCGAGCTATTTATGAGCAAGTTCAATTTCAATAAACTTAAGAAATCTAATCAAATTTATTTACTGCACATCCAAACTTAATAAAAAATGTATTTTTCAAATCTTAAATTAATAAGCAAATTAAAAATCCAGAATGGAACAAAAGAAACTCACCAACTAAATACTGCCTTTCATACAAAATAATTCATACTAAGATTACAATTCAGGTATATGTTTATTTTCGGAGCATTTTTTTTTTGAAATTTACAAAATTTTAATGAAACGAACATATTATTTTAAATTAAATGGGGAATAAAACTAAGAATTCCTGTGAAAATTTATTTAAAATTATTAGCAATTATTAGTGAAATTTCGCATATACGCCAAACATCCTGTATCAAATTCTAATAAATTTATTTTAGTTATTTTTACACTATACATAACTAATATATTTAGCTGTATTAAGAACTAAAATATTTTCACTGGCTCAAAAAGTTTGGGAAATATTCCAAATCCTGTAAGCAAAATCAATATTGATATTAAAAATTATTTAATCTTTTCATACAAAATTTTTAAAAAATATATGACTATATGAAAGTTTAGTTCATAACATAGCCAGAATCAAGCAAAATATTTTGGCAAAATTTCCTTCCAACATTTTGGAAACGCTTTCCAAAAGGAGGTTGACCACTAAAGAAAAAGAAGTTTCATAGAAAATGAATTTAAAGAATGAAATACATGATAAAAAAACCTTAAAAAGTTTTAAGGCGCCCTGTTTGTAGATTAAACTCTCTTCTTGTTAATTTAAAATTTATCTTTTCTTTAAGCCTTTTACTTTATATTTGAACCATTTTCTAGTAGGAAATGACTGACATCTGGATTCGCTCTTTTGTCGATTCCCTTGCACTTTTGAAGAGAATGAGTAACATAATGAGAAAAAGCATAAATTAAATAACACTGTTTCAATATGTGCTCCTCGATTTTTTATTTCTATTAGGAAAATTTTCTTTTGTCAAAACAATTGTTAAAAACTTTCGTTGTTTTGTAAGCATTTCCGAGATGAGTATTAGATTTTTATTGCAAAATGCTGAGAAAATTCTTTTACTTACTCTTATAATAGAATTGAATGTGGGAAGTCCTTCGATTTTTTGGGGAACTGTTTTTCATCATGTCGTACTATTTATGAATCATTATTGCGATCTTTTTAGAACTGTGATCTTCTGATAAATATCTTTCAATATCACACGAGCTTTAGACTCATCATCCTCTTAATAAGAATTGCATTGCGATTTTCGTTTTACAGATGACTTTTCAAAATGCCCCCAAAGTTTTTTCTTTCCTATCTGCATTTTGAAGACGAAGTGTTGCTTATAATAGTCATTTCACATAGTGTGCAGCATTTCATCATCGCTTATAAATCCAAAGCTTTCAAAGCATCAATAAAAATAATGGGCGAATAGTCATTATTTGGCGAATTGCCAGATATGGCTTCTTTGCTCTGAACTCAAGCTTAAATTTCAAAAAACAGTTTGTCATAAACAAATAAAAAATACATAAAGGAAAAGTGAATTTATATTTTAAAGCAAACATATTGCTTGAGAATAAGAAAATTATTTGTTTGCGGAGGAAATAAAAATTATATTCATTTTGTGTTATTTTTCCAGTTGATATGAATGCGTCAGAAGTATAATGTTTATGAAAGATTAAGCAATGTACAAATTTATTTTCCGCGTTAAAATTTTTATTTATATATTATTTGATGCCTTCTCCGTATATAAAGATTAAGACTTAAACGTTTCTCCGGCTGTACAGACTTTAGGGCAACATCGAATCATTCGTGACGTTCAATTAACACAAATAAGAAAATTTATTGGTAAAGATAATAAAATAGTGAGTAAAACAGGGGAAGAAAATTTGAAATAATTCTTTTCGCAGTTCATCTATCATCAAACTATTTAACGTCAAAAAGCAGAGATGCCTCGGGAGGCAAAGAAAAAGAAAAACTGTTTGTTTATTGAATAAACTTAATTCATTTCACTAAATCTTTTTGAAAGAGATTTGGGAAAGAAAAAGTAGAACGTCGATTACATGCTGCGCCGAAATGCGTGCGGTTCATCCAAAAAACAAACGGCGGAAGAAAAACATATTCATTACCCATTTTCCCAAAATTCAGACTTCTTTCTTTGTAGCAGGGAACAGTACTTAGAAGAAACGTGTTCACTAAAATGGCACTTAAAATATAAAAATGCTCGGGCCTCCAAACACAATTTCTATTCTTCACTTTAACGTCTCTTATAGTTCTCTATTTCGAACTGAAATGAACATTCTCGATGTCTGTCAGTTTTGGATGAACTTCATCAGCAGAAAACTTTCGTCCGTCCTCATGGTAACTTATAAATGCAACAAGCTAGATAGATAAAAATTTACAAACACTTGCATCGTCAAAACTGCAGAGATGAGGCAAATTTTGAAAGTAAACCAGCACAGGACTCTCTGTCTGCCTGTTCAATGGTATACGGACACATAAATTAAATTTGCATCAAACCTGATGCTTGAAATTCGATATGCGGTCTTGTAAACAAAACTACAAATTTTCTTTGAATTCTGAATCCAGTTAGCTGAAAGTTTAGTTTAGCAATAGTGTTATAGTTTAGTTTACTTATATTAACGTTCCGTTTTAAAGCAACACTAGGGCTATTTTGGGGCGGAAATCGTAATTTGAACCACGGTCGAATGACGAGGACAACACCTGAGCTGGCACCCCGCCCCTCTAGAAACTTCCACACCATGCCAGTGGGAGGACGTTTGGTCCCGAAGAATTCAACGTGCATCAGACTCGCTTACACGACGGTTCTTCGGTGGAATCGGGTCCCGAAACCAGTTGGCTGAAAGAACAAAAACATGAGAGTTTTTCAATCACTCCCGGGACTGGGTACAATATTTTGAATATAGTGACAACACGGTTACTTCATACATTTGCGCTGATATTTGTGAAGCGTCCTCCGATCCTATAAAAAATGAATTTGAACCTTCCCCTATTGAGAATACATCAAAATGTTTTTTCGCATATCGCCGAATTCACTGAAATATTGAGCAAACATTCAGGGGTTCAAGTCAACGAAAGATAATACAACATTCCAAATATCTCGACGCAGAAAATGATATTTGGTTTCCGTTTCATTTGAGATTCTTTAGCACTGATTATTTATATTTTAGTCGGATGCCAAGTAATTAACTTCTCACCCGTTGGAAAACTGAGATGTTCAAAAGAAACTCAGGCACAGCTTCTATTCGCGCGAGATCTATGAGAGCCCGAAGTATCTCACTTAGCATTCAGGATCTGTGTTCACTTTCCTTAATTGTTCGGCACAGCCAGCAGCGTCTGTGCAATGTAATTAACTTTCCTACAAAAGCACCTTAATCAGATTCCAAAATACCACTTCTTTATTTCCGGCTATTATTCCTTTTGTTCTTCAGGAGCGAGACTATTTGCTTAAGCTCCAATCACAATGTTTTAATCCGGGCAGCTACAGGCTATTGTCTTTTAAAATAAGTTCAGAAAACTCGCCAAAGAAGGAAGCGGATTAAAACGGCGCCATTTTCTGGCGTCGGGAAGAAAACTAATTCTGAATACTCGAACGGAAAAGTCTTCTTACTGGGGAAGAAAAAGAAGTGAAATACGTATTCATAGCCTCTTTCCATTGTGAAATTTACTTTGAACGCTTAAAAAACGGCGATAAAAATTAGCTGATTCAGTTACACGGACATAAAAGCAAAGACAAAACCTTTTTCAAATATCTAGTAATATCAAATTACCCACACTGCGACTTTTTTTTTTTTTTTTTTTCAAAAATGAATCGAGGGCGTGAAAAATGTTCAAGTAACAAGTTTTTTGTTGTAGATAACAAATTATTTATCAATAACAGATTTAAAATACTGATAAAATTCCTTAGCTTAAAGAAATCAAGAATTTCATGGGTATTCACGATACGAACCTAAACGTCCTTCCTTTGACTTTCTTGCTTTTGAACGCATGTTTCAGAGCACGAGAAAACCTCGCACAGAGGAAACAGGATTTTGTGTATCGTTCTTTCCATCGACTGGGCCCAAAATGTGATATAATGTCGCCTCCAAGACCGCATATCAAATTTCATTTGTTTCAGTCGTTGCGATTTTTCCTTATCACATTCATGTATTAACAAATAAGCAAAGTATCAAACAGCCAACATTTGTGTCGCGTACAAATCTAAAATTTTAATAAATATGTTTCCTTAATAACATTCATCTTATTCATTGCATTTTTATTTTGTGATATTCACACATAGATATGGAGAGACAATTCTTCTAATTAATGGATTTCATTTAAATTTGATGGAAATTTGGTGAAAAGGCTACATAGCAAATTTCATACCTGTAGCTCCTTGCGTGTGAATGACCGTGTTGACAGATTGATGGACAGAAGGATAAGAAATATGTCCCAAAAATGCATTTTTCTATAACAGTAATTTTTTTTTTTTACACAACATACAGTGGCTCCCAAAATTGAGTATACACTATACTCTTTTTTCTTTAATTTTATTCTTTTTGATCTTAACATTCCTATTTATGGCTAATATTTATAAGAACGATAAAATATACCTTAATAAAAGTATTAGGCTAAACAACAGAAGGGAGGAGTCAATAATATTTTTATTACAGTCATTTTTATGTCAAAGTTACAAATTTCAAAGTCGCAAAATTGAGTATACATCTAGCAAAATCTGTCAACAAAAAGAGAAAAAGATAAATTAATATTTTGTTGCATATCCTTTTGCATTTAGAACATCTTGTAAACGGTGTGGCATTGAGTTCACAAGAGTTTGAGTTGTTTTTCCGGATATTTTCGACCATTCTTCTTGTAATAGTCTTTTTAAGTGTTCCTTGCCCCTAATATCGTGTTTTTGAACTGATTTTCCTAATTGTGTCCACCAATTTTCAATCACATTGAGATCTGGAAATTGAGGAGGGGTGTGCACTTGCATTTTACGATTATAAAACAATCATAACTTAGCTATTTTAGCTGTATGTTTCGGGTCATTATTTTGTTGAAACAGAAAACTTGACCCTAAACCCAAATTCTGGGCAGTTTGTTTTAAATTGTTCTTCAACAGATCCAAATATTTAATTTTATCCATGATTCCATCAATGAAAACTAAATTTCTCACTCCTTTTGCAGACATACAGCCCCATACAAGAAGTGAACCAATCTCCATGCTTGACAGAAGGATTGGTGTTTTTAGGAAGAAGTTCAAAATTGGGCTTTCTCCAAACATAATATCGATCATCACTACCAAAAACATTGAACTTACTTTCGTCACTGAATATTACTTGATTTCAGAAGTCAGGAGGCTTTGAAATATGACTTTTAGCAAATGAAATTCTTTTCTCTCGATTTACTTTAGAAATGAATGGTTTTGTTCTGGCTACGCGATATAATTTGCTACATTATAATTTGCTTTTCGAATTACTCTTCGAATTCTTTCTGCAGAAACACACTTTCCAATTGTTCTTGAAGTAAATGTAGTAATTTTTGTAGCACTCACCTTAGGATTGTTTGCTACCACTCGAATAACTCTTCTCTTGGTTGTGCCACTGAGGATTTCTTTTCTTCCTCTTCCGTGTTTATTAGCAATTTGTCCATACATTTTATACTTCTGGATAATTTTTTGAACGCATCCGTGACTGCGTTGAATTTCCCTTGCAATTTCTCGTAGAGATTTACTATCTTCAGACAATCGAATAACAATTTTCCGAATTTGTTTCATTTCTGGAGCTCATTATGATAACCAAAACGTTTGTTTTCGCTTTGAAATCAATGATTACCAATTAAAGTAATAAAACTATTTTACTTATTCATTTGAAAATAAATAATGGTAGTCAAGTCGCATATTTTATAAGGTGTATACTCAATTTTGTGACTTTGGAATTTGCAACTTTGACATAAAAATTACTGTAATAAAAATATTATTGATTCCTTCGTTTTGTTTTTTAGCCTAATACTTTTGTTAATGTATATTTTGTCGTTCTTATAAATATTAGCCATAAAAAGGAATGTTAAGTTCAAAAAGAATAAAATTAAAGAAGAAAGAGTACAGTGTATACTCAATTTTGAGAGCCACTGTATATACAAAAAAGCAAAAAAAAACAAAAAACGATTGCAATTATTTTGATAAATAATTATTTCACTTCGCTTAAATTCCAGAATATATTATATTTTTTGTATTTCATTTAAGTGAAGTACACTTACGTAGAATTGACACAGAAACCTGTGTGCCAAACCAATGTCTTATTCTGTCTCAGTCAGACATCAATTCAGGCTGTTACGAATCAGTCCCACTCAATGCCAATCAAATCAATGCAGATAATCAAAATGATTAGTTGGAAACAATCAATCAACTCTTTCACTTTAAAACTTTCACTGTAATGAGCACCATCTGCGGGTCAATTTATTATCTAATTGCACAGAATCATCTATTTAATTAGATGACCCCCTTTGTCTCAAGCTCTATAAAATGAAATGGATTGTAGTTTATTAATTGTAAAACTCAACAAAGATATATCAAATATTGATTTGATTAATGCTAATTAAATTATAAAAAAGCATCATAAAATTGCATCATTGGATCATACACTCGCTTAATAGGAGGTAAATATGAGAATTTGATCTCCTGCACAGTAGAGGAGCATCTGTCTCTTGGTCCTGCTTGCACGAGAACCCAATCTGAACGAACTGAGGATTTCCTCCTTAGCCGCCCTTGGGGCGTTGCAAATGAGCTTCTCTTACTAGAATTAAGATATAGCAAAGAAGGGGTCATCTGATTAGATAGGCGGTCCGAATATCAGACTTGAGTCGTGGCAGTGAACATGTTAAGGACTTCAGCATCCATTTAGGAATATCTACTCTGACTTGTCTATTCGACAAGATATGATCCCCAAAGCAATGCATTGTTAACGAGAATACAATTAAAAAACAAATCTAGATGTGAAGCACATTCCGAAACGAGTGAAATATTAAGTTTCGTCTTTAGCAACATGGAGCAAGTGTTGGTGGACTCACCTTGCAGACTCGGGCCACCCTGGAGTAGATGCTCTTGCCGCAGTTGATGTATTCGACGGCGCTCTCCCGGAAGAAGAAGTACACGTGCTCGCCGATGTCGTAGGAACCCACAAAGTTCGGCTCTGAAATATCACGAATGAACTGCAGATTTCAACTGGGAAAGCACACTCTCAGATTTATTACTTAGTCAAATCAAGAGTAATCAAATCAGTTGCATTACTCTTACGTCTTGAAACTGGGTAGACAAATTTTATATAACATGAGCGATTAATGCACACATTTAACACTATACATACCAACACTTGATACAAACCTATTTCTACCAGAGCCAGTCAAATGACCGGACTTTACGTTTCCTGACTGAATGTGTGAAATATGAATGTTAGAAAGGAAGTAAACAAATTAACTTCATTATAATTAAACAAAATTGTATATTGTCAATTTCTATGCAACAAAGAATAGGAATTTTTAATTCGTTGCTTATAGTATTTATACAGAATGTTTCCATTGTACATCTTCCGCAAACATATTTTCACATTTAGAAGAAATTTTGATGGTTTTATTTTCGTTACAATATCCTATTTGACATGTCTTACGAATCTGCAATATCATATTTGTTCTTTCTTTTGGTTGTTCAGGAGCTTCTCGAAAATCTGTGGAAAGTTCTACTGCTAATTGGAGTAAAATAATCTTGTCTCGAGATATTTTCGTCTGTCGGTTGCTTGTACAAAATCCAGGCATTTATGCCAGCTAAATCAAGAAGGCGCAACTAACTGAATGTAATACGTTGAATACGCATTACATCCTAATTTCTGATCCGATAACTTTATAAAGCAATAAATTGTTCTTCCGCTGCGGTAGATAACGTAACGTGCAAAGAAAACAAGTAATAATAATAATAATAAAAAAAATACAAAATAATAATAATAATCATAGAATATTACACTGCGTAAAAAAAGTAGAAGGACACTCGATTTTGTAACAATAACCGAAAAATATTTTATTTTTAATAAAATTTTTTATTAGAATCATTTAACAAATATTTCAAAAATACAATTTTAACATCAGAATTATGATGTTCAAACATAAAATATTAATGGCAACAAAAATAGTTTCTCTTTTTTGAAACTTTGTAAAAAAAGTAGAAGGACAGCATTATAATGAATGAAAAAATAGTGACTTTAATAAGGAATGGTCCTCCCATTGGCCTTTATAACTTCAAATATTCTGTTTGGAAGTGAATTGTATAGAGTTTGAATTTCAGTTTGACAAAAATTGTCCCACGAGTCATTCAGTGCTTCTTGAAGCTGAGTTTGCGAATTAAATTGCCTTCCATCAGCATAAATTCGACGAATTAGCATTGCCCAGATGTTCTCCACTATATTAAGGTCAGGACTTTTGGCTGGCCATGGTAAAACATCCACATTATTTGTTAGGAACCCATTTTTGACTCCAGTCGCGGTGTGAATGGAAGCTCCGTCTTGCTGAAACTTCCACTCTTCACCCCCCATGTCAGAGGCATAAGGAAGAAGCTCGGAATTCAGCACTTGAATGTAGTCTGTATGTTTTTGCCTACCATTTAAGAAAACCAGACTTGTCCTTCCTCCGTATCCAACAGCCAACCAAACCATTAAACTCCCTCCTCCCATTTGTCGTGTTGAATAGTAGTCGCCTTCAGTCCCCAGACAATGCCAGTAGTGCTGATATCCGTCTGGACAGTCTAAGTTAAATTTCTTTTCATCGGAAAATATCACAGAAGTCCATTCTGTAGTCCAGGACATGTTCTCCTTAGCCCACGCTAAACGGTTATCAATGTGAGCTTGTTTCTACTTAGGATGATGTTTCCGTTTTTTGAAAATGAATTTTTTAGATCTTTTAATATAGTTGTAAACTGTTTGTTTCGTCACATGATTAAGTCCTGCTTGATTTCTTGCCTTTGAAACATTTCCTTTGTTCTTCTTCAGCACACGAGCAAGTTTTCTTTCATCACGTGGTGTTAATTTCTTCGGTCTACCAATCTACTTTTTATTTCCATTTTTATAAGGATTTCTGATAAAGTTTGAAACTGTATTGGGGCTCACCTGAAACAATCGAGCAATCTCTCTGACACCTTTACCATCATTTTGATATGCTCAAATTTGTCCTTTATGCAAATCGTTCAAAAGGTATTCCTTTAGGCCTTTCTGAGAACGGAGAAACAACGCAACTTTTAAACAAATTAGATTTTTTTCACAGAAAAGGATAAACAAAATACAAAATCACTATTTAAATAAAGAACAACTCACTAAATTAAATATATTAGCAAGTGTCCTTCTACTTTTTTTACGCATCGGAAATTATATATACTAATTTTCTTAATAATATTAGTGGTAGATGTTTAATTTTTGCCTAAAATGAAAACAAGGGTCATTAAACTAAATCTGCATAAATATCTGGTAGTTAGGAGAAAATAAGAGATATTAATTGGCAAAAAAACACTGTCCTTATACTTTTTTTAAGCAGTGTAACTGTATATAATTCTAAGGAAAAAAAATCATGAACTCAAATGTACTAAAGCGATAGGATGATATGCCTATTTTCAATGCAAAAGTTCATAATCGGTCATTGGACCGGTTATGGTATATTTAGTGCTAATCATAAAGTAGCCTTGTTGACATCTAGCACAATCGTTAAATAATAGGTGGTAGCAAACCAACACTTGCATTCCAATGAAACTGGGATTGTGAACAATCAAGCAGTATGAAATAAAATATTATCCGCTGTCTTCAATCAATGGAGATTTTGATGAAGAAGTAAGAAGCCACTCATTGGAAGTTCTAACAAAAAAGCTTGGTTATCCACGAATTTAAAAAGTTTTCAAAAAGTGAATGTTCCCAAAGCTTCTTTTGAAGGTCAGATCCCATCTCAAATTAAGTTATTTCAGAATTTAAATTCCACTTATATGATAATATCAGCAAAACAACTCTGCTCAGCTAAAACTGCAATGACTGCTAAATTTGTATTACAAATTCGGATAAAAAGAATTTGGAAGTGCACACCATATTATCGGACAGGAAGATGAATGTCTAAAAAAAAAAACGTTTCATAAAAGCTTGAAATGAATTGTTCATTTGGTTTATATTGATAAAAATACAATGTGAACATTTTTATGATAGATAAAAGAATTTAATTTGTTACTTCAATATTTAAATGCTCGACTCCCAAAAAGTTTATTAATTGAAACACAGAGTTTCCTTTACACGTTTAAATATAAAATAGAATTATTTTTGTTGACAAAGAGGGGAATCAAAATGGCGGCACATTTTTCTTTTGATTATTCTTCAGTAACAATTTCCATCCAAATGCCACGAGGCATTTCATTCGGATCCTGAAAGCAAACTTGGAATTTGTTTCATTCAGGAATGCTCATTTGGTGCGACGCCATGAGAAACCGTTTACTCAAAACAAATGCGATCAGCTCTTCAAATCTCCTCACTGAAAAGTTATACTAAAATAAAATTCATGTTTTATTTATTCATCTCTTTAAGTGATCATTTCTTTCAAATGTCAAATTTTTTTCATTTACTTATTTTTTAATACATAAAGCAAATAAACATTCATTTAACTGAAACCGTTTCCCAGGTTAAATTTATTTTAAATATCACTCTAATTTCAATTTTTTTATTCTAAGCATTTAAATATTTAATGATCTTTTTAAATGGATTAAAAAAAATCTTATAAATTTCCATTTATTTGTAATTCTATAAAATAAATTAAGCAAAAAAAAAAAAAATCCTTGGTATTTTCAATACATAGCATAAATGAAATAATATTTTAAAACTTCAAACCATTTTTTAAAATAAATTCTTATAAAAGACTTTATTTAAACAAAGACGCGATACATACATTCTAATTCTTCTCACTGAATATTAAGGTTTCTTTTCGCATAATTTTAAAAGGCCAAATTTAAAAATAGGAGCCACTGCATCGTACTTCATTATACTCAAAGAATGTAGACAGACCCTATAAGAGTTTGCTTTGAAATTTAGTCTAATACGAGGACATCAAGTTTTTATAGTATAAAATTTCAAGAGCTTATTATCTGAAAAATGTTCTAGTCAAAATTTCACAATGTTTCAAATACGTTTTAATAAATGTTTAATTAAGGTTATGTACGATAAATGTTCTCTACTTTATAAGAAAAAAAAAGCAATTTAAAATAAATTTCACATCAAAAATTACCGCAATTGTTATTAATTTATTTTATGTTTCGGGGCGTATGGCGAAAATGTTGTACAAAACAAGGTTATAAAACTTAGTCAGACAATATCTAAAATATTGCTTATTTCTAAATTATGAAAAGGTATAAATGGGTCAGGAGGAAAATGTTCAACACCGTTATTTAAACCAGTGATTTTTAAATATACAGAAAAATAGAACATAAAGATGTCGATCAGTCAATGAAATCAATGTAGTTAAATTCGTGTTAAAGAGTAGCAAACGGTCGATTTAAATGATAAGCGATCAGCAAGGATGTATACCTACAATGTGACCAAAGCTTGGCCAGAAGACGGTGGGCAAACTTGTGTATTTTAAGTGAAATCTGAACACACCGTTTGCGGTTAACATATGAAGAGACCTCAATAACATGAATACTATTCTTGGTCCAAATGTCTTTGCACTTTTAAGTGCAAGCATACGTAAATACAATTCTGAAGCCTTTAAAAAACGGATGGTTGAATGAGTCCGCTTTATCCTAGGATATCCATATGTGGTAGCATCCAACAGAATGCTAGAGAGAATCCCTTGAAAAAATATTTTCATAGAGGTCTAAAACAAACAAACAAACAAAAACCACCAGCGGAGGTCTTTTGAAAATAACAACTTTTACAAATGCAAATATTACAACTTCTACAAAAACGTTCAAAGAATCCGTGTATATTGCTTATTTTCCTCCTGGGAGCTCTGAAATCAGTTTTAAAATACGAAAGAGGATAGTAATTCCTACTGTGCAAATCGAGCAGAAAGGATGGAAAACAAAAGATGAGACAAAGTTGGGAAAAATAACAGCAAATGAGACTCAAGAGGATAATTTGGACCCATCTACATAAATGAGAAAATGACAACAAAATCTTGATGTTTCTGCTGATGATCTGCAAAAAATTGCTCAAAGATAGAGTCTGACGAGTAGGATTTGTTCGAATGAATGAAACAGGTTCGAATATTTAAATTCGGAATTGTCCAAGGGTATGGGTTAATCATTTGTTGAGAAATGGACGACAGAAAGCAGCAGCATAACCTACTCAGTAAAAGAAATATGGTTCCTTGTACATTAAATGCATAAGTTGTTTACATATAACTATTCTTTGACAGGTGGTAGAAATTAATTTACAGTATCGCTCATTTTAACCATGAACAAATATATACTATTCCAAGAAACTTCTCTTGTCCTAAGATTTGGCAAAAACCCGCGGATCTCTTCTTAAACAAAAAGTATACAGATTTCTTGAGAATCCCGCCCTTGCAATGGCTTTCTACAGCTGCACATTATCAAAAAATAATTCTGAATAAATGTTTTTGTTTTTTGTTTTTTTAGAAATGCAAAATGAATATTGGTTTTTTAAAGGCAAGAAATTATCAACAGTGCAGTGGCTCCTCTAATGTGAACGGAGTAAATTGTTTGTCTCTGAATAATGCACGAATCTACTATTCATTACCTTTGAAGTAATTTGTAAAAACAGCGTCAAAGTTATTAGGCGGTAGTTAAAAGAGTTCATAGCATTTTTACAAGTTATAAAGCCGATATGATTATTGTTCGGTGCTAAAAATAGAAAAATTGACTGTTAAAGATTTTGGATTAGTTTCTTCTTTTTTATGCTCGTATTTTTTAAAGAAACGTTAAAAAATAGAATCAACTAAAGAATTGTAAACAGTAAACAGATGTAAAATAACTATTTTCTACCTTTATGCATAATGATATATAAATGTATTTATTTTTCTTATATGTCTTCGAAATGTATGCAGTAAATCGCATAAAATTTCATGTTAGAAGAGTTCTCAACGAGAAAAATTTTTTAATAGAAGACAGAAGCTAAAAGAGGTTGCTATCGAAAATTTAGAAGGTGAAATGAAAATAAATATGAAGCAGACCTTCTATACAAACACGATTTACTTAAAGAAAACACATTACTAAATAAATTTATGTTTTGATTTTTTTATAAACAAAGAGCAATCAGAAGTGTTTTCGATATTTTTTTGAGGAAATTTTTTTACTCTAAAACGAACAAAACTCACTGTCCAACCACTTCGAGTCATATTTGATGGTCCTTTTGAAAGGATGCATCTCCATCCTTGTGGTGATGTTGTAGAGGTTGGTCCTGAAGATGACCGTATCCGCCTTCGTGAATTCAGCCACCGTGCCGCTGTAGAGACCAGCTAGACCGGACGGGTTGCCATGTTCTGCAAAACAACAGAAAAATTGTCTTTTCTCTTAATATAAGACTAGTGATAAATATAGGCACTTTAACCAATACACATGTACACGTGTTTCATTTTTGAAGATTGTACGAATTGCATTCTATTGACTGTGATGTACGACGCATGAGAGTGAGACAAGATAGCTACCATTCGAGGAAGAGATTCCATTATGAAATAGTAACTTCGAAAACTTTGCTAAAATTCAACGAAGTGCGAATCTTAAGCATTACCTCCAACACATTTATATAACTTTATAACAAGTTTGAGACGCATGACACGATTTCTGATATCCACAAGGCAGTTTCAAATCTTGCTCCTACAGCCACAGTTCGCAACTCGCTTCAGACATTCGTTACATAACGTGCACGCGATTTAGAGATTAGTAGTTGGTGTTGCTTATGATTCTCAGACAAGCCCGCTGATGAAGTCAGCGATTTTAAGCCGAGTTTTAGCGTCTCTTGTTTTAGTAACGCCATTTAAGGGCAAGAGTACGACTTAACTACTCATACGTCACAGCCCTTTTCATGGGGCGGACTTCATTCATGCATTTCATTCACTCAACCACAGATCGTCATTTAGACCTGAATCAGAAAACGATCATCTTTGATCCACTACCCTCAATGGTATTGTCTCGGCTTGGGGGACTACTTGCTGGCGATGGCAGATCTATGCATACACCGTCCGCCGTGTGCACGGCGAGACTTCAGCCGGCGGGGTTCGAGCTCGCAACCCAGGAGATGCGAATTTATTGCTCTACCAACCATGCTATCCCGGCTCCAAAGATTAGTAGTAAGTTTCTATGACATATTCTGAAAGCGTCACACTAAATTAGTGTTCACCAAATTTCTCTTTTTTCTTTTCTTGACTATATCTCTTAAACATTCTTTTTATTCTTGATTAACTTCTTTTATCATATTATACCAACCATCCCTCAGCACAAGGATGTTCATTATGTTTTAGGTTAGTTTAAGAATAAGAGAATCGAATTAACTACCATCTGTAAGATTTATTATTTTTATACTTTTTGTTTCATTTTGGATTTGTATTAGTCCAATACCAAAATAAATAAAAATGGCATTGAATCGATTTCGCAATATCTTATGATGAAAGTGAGCTAACTATTAATTATGATAATCAAGTGGGGCTGCAATACGAATGCGATCCTTGACCTTGTTCTATGGAACTGAGTTCTATTAAATTGGGTTGAAACGAAGACAATCTCATGTCTGTCATTTAATCTTCATTTATGTTGTTGTTGTTGTTTCTAATGGCTCTTGTCCCAGACAAGCCCTCTGACTAATCTTCATTGATACATAAGAAAAGAAAGCTCTCTCTTCTAGTTTTGTATTTGTGCAAGGTTTCAAATATTTTGTAGTATTAAAATCAATTTTTAGTATTCTTTCATAACTTTTATTTCATATTCAAACATATTTTTCTCTTCCTATTTTAAAATCGGAGATGATAAAAATTGAATTTATTGAAACTCCAATCTATTTTACTTTTTTCAGCTTCTTTAAGGATTTAAAATCGATTTATCTGCAACAGATTTACACGAATAGTTTTTTTTAGATTTGCACAAATTTAACTCTCCGCACGAAGGTGAGAAAACGAAATGCTTTTTAAAAAAATCATTTTAATCCTTTATATTTTGCCCTTTCCTCTATTATCAACATAAACTTCTGAGATTATCCAAACAGTCGTCAGCCATGCGCTATAGATTTACGTGAAGAATAGGTTTGGAAACTTTGCTCTGATACAGGAAAACTGTATTAGACTTAAGACTATATAATTGTACTAAATCTATGATATGCCCGATAATATTAAATCTATAATAAAATTGAAAAAAATTATTAAACCTGCAATAAAATTCTTTTAGTACTTAATTAATAATTTTATTTTGTTAGACTGTGTAAAACATTCAAAAATTAGAATCATAATAAAGCAATCTGTGCCTAGATACTAACCTACCCAAACCGCCGTGGCGTTGTCCTCAGGGTCGAAAGGGCATTTCGCGATGCCATCCCCGATACCTGGAAAGTACTCATGCTTCGCCAAACGAGTCAAGTTCGCCTGTAAAAAGGAGAGAATGGTTAATATTTTAAAAGAATGTGTCAGATCGCGAAAACGTATTTTCCTCTATTAGACAAAGTGAAACATGCATAGACTCGAATGATAAAATAGGAAAAGAAAGCAGCAGGCCAGGGACCTCACAACTTCGGGGTCCCAGTTATTTTCAGAGTAAGCAATTTATTTGTTTTTTATTTACCAGATATATGCCCACGAATTTATTCAAGTTTAATTTAGTTATATTAACATACCGTTTTAAAGCAATACTAGAGCTATTTGGGGAATTCTGAACCGCGGTCGAATGACGAGGACGACACCTGAGCTGGAACCTTCTCTCCAAACTTCCACACCACACCAGTGGAAAGACATTTGGCTCCGACGGATTTAGCGTGCACCAGACCAGCTTCCATGGTGGTTCTTCGGTGGAATCTGGTCTCGAACCTGAAACCCGATGATTCCGAAGCTGAGACCTTAGCACCAGTCGATAACGGCCCACGCAATTATTCAAGAATCGCCGTTCAAATTTCGAAATTTCCTTTTCATGTTTCCAAATTCTTTTCAACTCAATATAGCACAAAAATTTTAAAATTGACTGACAAATCAGCAGCCCCAATAAACTTTTCTTGACCCATAAAACAAATTTACAAAGGAAACACAACAATAGAATAAGAAGCGTTGCGTAACTGAGGTGTATTTCGTTTATATACGGAGGAAAAAAAAGAGTTTTGTAATTTCTAAGTCTTTTTGCTTATTTATAGTTACGATTCAATTTAAATTTTCAATTTTTTTTTCCTTCCTTACGCCGATAGTGAAATTAAATATTCCGTTATTTTGGTTTGCCATAATATTTGTAGTTTAGATAACAGTTAAACTAAAATCAATTAAAAAAAATCTCCCATTTTGTATATTGGAGCGATGAAGGAGGTCGCATCATCACTTGCATTATTTGAATCATTCGGCCTCGAACATGACTCACTGATTAGCTGGAGAGAGAATATTAAAAATTTAAATTATCCAAAAATGTGAACAAAGAAAAACATCTAAAAATATGTATATCAAGAGAAAAAAGTCGTTTTCAACTAAAAATCGCAATAAAAATTCCTTTTTATATGTAAAAGTTTAATAAATCAATTAAAATAATCAATAAAATATGGCGATATTAATATTAACACTTTTGCATGATACTAAAAATAGTCATTTCGACAATTATACTCTGTTTCACCCTAACTTGGCAGTATTGTAAAAGGCAGAAAATGTGACGCTCCGCGTTGGAAAAGAGTTCCCCATCAATTCCGCCTTTAAAATAGTTAAAATGCTCAGAAAGTTATCAAATAATATCATAAATTACAGAAATCCTTTTTTTTATCAGTATGTATTTAAAATTATTCTCAAGTTAGAAGTGTTTATCTGTTAAGTTACCAGGTTGCGAACGAATAAAACGAAACGATTGACATAATGAATTCCACTTTCGCTAGAACCGGTCTTCAAGGTCAAATATTTGGCGCGCTTTTCTTTTACGTCTCCGCCAACTCAGCTTCATTTAGTTCCCAACCATTATCATCTTTCGTACTTTCTTATTCTCGCTTTTTTACCAGCTGATATTTTTGATACTATTAATCACATTAGTAGTTATTAGTTTTGAGTGTTGAATATTTATTCGATTCGTCATTTCTATTCACTTCTAAAATGTCTGAAAAAGAAAAAGTGTTATCACCGAATACGCTTTGCACATCTTTAAGACGAGTGAAATCAACAAAAAGTGCAACATGAAAACAGAAATAAAGGCATCCAGTCCTTTAAGTACCCCTGGAAAGAAGCAACCTGGCTCAGTAGGTAAACATTCAGGTCATCTTATGAAAAAGTAAATATGATGATGTAAAAATGAGGATTTTACATTATCCTGTATCTGACGAAAAATCCATGCATTTATTCGTAGAAATGAGATCCCAGCAATAGATAAAGTTTTAAAAGATGTGAACGATGATACAGATATCTTTTCTAAAAACATTAACCGAACTAAGCTTTACAGAATATTGAAAGATTTAGGGTTTTCTTTTGAGAAACGATGAAACGAAATGAAATAACTTTAATGATTTATTAAAATAATGCATCAATAATATTGAAAAAAATAATGAAAATAAGGAAAAAATTAATTCTCTGGTTTAAAATGATAATATAATAAAGTTAATAAATATTTACTATTTGGCGAAAAATTTGCGAGATAAAGTTCCGCCAGCGATCTGCATTTCTAGTAACTTTGTACTTTAAAGTAACCCAGTTCCCCTGACAACGACTGCGATTCGGCTTGCCTAGAATATACACTACTGCCAAGTTAGGGTGAAACAGAGTATAATTGAACTGTTTTAATACAAAGTATTTTGCATAGAGTCACATTTCGTAAGAGATAGTTCATAGATAATGCTCTTAAGATAGAAAAAGAAATGAAGGATTTTTTTAGCGGATCACTAAGGATGTTTTTTACTTAAAATTATTTTGAGAAACAAAATGACAATTTTTAGTCTTGATTTCGCTTTGAAGAAAAATAATTCTAATGATAGAGGATTTTTCACCGCCATGTCAAAAGAATATTCGGGGAACTAGAAAACAATTTGAATTAAAAATGCTCGATAAGCTTGGTTTCACAGAACCCGTTTATAAATATAAAACATTTTAGAATAAAACATTTTGCATCTGCTTATCGTTCAAGGTCTGATTTTGATAAAATATGTACACATTAGGCAAAACAAATAACTATCAATAAATAATAAAAGATATCGTTTCATGAAATATAAAATCGCATGCAATATTTTACTGAAGAGGCACCTTGAAAAGTAAGCAGCCAATACAACGATGATATTACATCTTCCCAAACAGAAAAATAATTTACCGGAACACATTGCAATGTAATGCAAAGCACAATAAATTTTTTAGACTTGAAATTACATATTAAATATGCAGTTGTAATTATCTGAACTTAAAATGAATCATTAAACACATTCATTCATCTGACTCGTTTCATTTCGTTAAAAACGGCACTTTGTAATCGAGTCCCCCCCCCCCTTTTTTTATCTCAACTGAATGTGTTCGAGATTTTTGAAGATGGTTTCAACATTTGTAGAGTTGAAAGCCATTGTTCTTGACAAATTTGTCTCTTCTGGCTTTTCAATAGATAATTTTCGATTCTGATAAATATGTTGCTCTTTACAGAGAAAAAAAAAGCCAGAGAGGCAGAATGGTTTTATGCTGCATATGTAAGCATGATGTCGGTGATGAATAACACCAGGTTTTTATTGAGTAATAGCAAGTATTGCTTAAATGGAATCCAACCATTGGTGTAAGACCCGCTCCTCCGCTCCGAACGACGAAGCTTGCAAAACCAGTCAAGAGGGGAAAGGTCACGTGGTATCCGAGGGGGTGAAAACCAGGAGAGACGAACAGGAAGTGTACTAGACAGATAAGGACGAGGAGCGAAGGTGGCATGGTTCGCCATGAACGAGATGCTTGATTCACTTTTATGTTTTATATTTTAAACCGTTACTGTAAATATGTAAATAATATAATAATCTAGAATATGATGGGTTCCTGTATTTATTTCTATTCAATCAACATGATTGAACCGGGCGATTATTAAGATTGAACTGGATTTAAAATAATCACTCAGGCCTAGACGTTAAGTAGGCGCCAGCCGTCGTTGGAACAGCCACAAGAAATACACGTCGGATGAGTAAGAAATCTTACTGGCGTAGTCGGAAGGATCCTACCAAGGAAATGTTGGAATATCTACTGGAGTGTTGCCTACAAAAGGTTAGAGGTGAGAGCTTATTTTTATTATTGTAAATGCTTTTCCCATTGAATTGAAAATATTTATCGTTTGTCTCAGAAACGTGCACATCAGCGCCATTTTTTTTGTTGTGAACTCATCAGTGTTAGTTTTCAGAGCACATCAGTGTTAGTTTTCAGAGCACATCAGTGTTAGTTTTCAGAGCACATCAGTGTTCATTTTCAGAGAACATCAGTGTTAGTTTTCAGAGCACATCAGTGTTAGTTTTCAGAGCACATCAGTGTTAGTTTTCAGAGCACATCAGTGGTAATTTTCAGAACACATCAGTGTTAAATTCGTGAACACATCATTTTTAAATTTTTGAACACATCAGTGTTAGTTTGAGAGAACACATCAGTGTTAAATGTGAGAACACATCAGTGTTAGTTTGAGAGAACACGTCAGTGTTAAATGTGAGAACACATCAGTGTTAATTTTTAAAACACGTCAGTGTTACATTTGTTCGAATATTTATCGCAACAGCGTCAAATATTGGTTAAGGAGTTTTTGTGGCAGTGCGTTTCGAGACAACGATAATATAATATTATAGAATTGTATTTTATAATTGGGAAGACCTTGTAGAAAGAAGCAGTGCTCTTTGAATAAATTAAAAGTAGTTAAAAGATAGCACATCAAGTGTATCTGTAAACCTATTCTTACACCACGTGTATTTCTGATATATCTAGTATTATATTTGCTATTATAATCATTATTGGATTATTTTATATTTAAGCAACAAGCTTAAAAAGTATAGCAAGAAATCCTGGTTAATTGAATATTGTTTTGAATGTTGAATATTAAATCTGGATTATTTTTTAATTCATTTTTATGTTATTGGGTTTTATTTAATAAGGTAAACGAATGTTAATTATCTCTGTTTGTTTGATTGATGAGTTATGCTGTGATTTTGGTACATGATTAATCTGCAGAAATACTCGTATGAATTCATATTTTCATTAAGTGCTAAAGTTAATTGAATGTTTTGTTAAATATTATTAATTTCATTATTAGTTAAATTTGATTATTTCACCATTCTTTTTTATAACCTAGTATTTTAGTTTGAGTCTGATAGTAGCCATATAAGTATTTAAGCTATACTTCTAAGGAAACGAAAAGGAGAATTCCTTTAATGAAGCTAGAATTGCTGTTTTGTTTTCTGCTTTAACAGATCCTTTACCTTTTAACTTAATATAAGCCAGTATTTTGATTTGTGTTATTTTATTTGTATACCATTCATTTTTATGCAGAATTCTTTATTTTGTTGAATTGGAATAATGGCATTCATAGCTAAAGCTAGGAAGTGTGATCTTCAGGAATTAGCTAGTGAGTTAGGTGAAGAGATTGATGGGAATCACACGATTGCTAATCTTAGAAAATTGATTTTAAATTCCAACGAATACGAGGAAGAATTTGTAAAGGGCGTTTTAGAAGGCATTGTGGAGAGGAGACAAGAAAAAGAAAATTTGGAAAGACAGGAAAAAGAGAGGCAATTTGAGTTAGAGAAAATTAAATTGCAAACTTCGATTGAAACTCAATCCCTAATGTCAGAGAATAATGAAATGAACAACAAACGTAATTCTTCAGAGTTACAAAAGATACTTCAGAAGTTTGATTCCAAAAATGATGATATAAGTCTTTACTTAGTCATATTTGAGCGCCAAGCTAAACGATTAAAGATTGATAAGACAGATTGGGTCACCCAATTAATGCCACTTCTTCCGTCAGATGTTGTTCAGATAATAGCAAGGGAACCTGAAGAGGAATCAAACGTTTACGAGTATGTTAAGGAATTACTCTTACGACGATTTAAGTTGAGTGCAGAAACCTTTCGATTGCGGTTTGTGCAACATCAAAAGAGAATGGAAAGTTCATGGAGGGATCTGGCCTTTGAGTTGAGAAGCTTCTTGGAGGAGTGGTTGGATGGTGTTAACGTAAAGGATTTCGAATCATTGAAGGATCTTATGGTTGTAGATCAAATTAAAAGAAGAGTTGGAAATGAAGTTCGGGAACATTTTGTCGACACATGGACAAAAATCTCGTCTTCATCTAAGCTAGCCGATCTCCTTGATGATTACGACGGAGTAAGGAGAAGCTCAAAAACTGGATATATTCTTAGTTATGGTAGGAAACGAACAAATGGGAATTTTGAAAAGAAAAATCCTGTTGTCCATGACAAAAATGCAATGAACACTGATTATAAGAGACCGAATAGTCCTCGGAATTGGAAGCAAGAACGTTCCGATCGGCGTCAATGTTTTGAGTGCGGATCATCGCAGCATTTACGAGCCCAATGCCCAAAGCTAGCTGAGAAAAAGAATTTCTCAAGGATTAACCACGTGACAAGACGTTTGGTAGAAACGACAAGCGAGAAAAGTGGATCGCAGAGATTTCCAGAGAATGTTACTGAAAATCAGACTGATGAAGGTAAGATTCTCACAACACAGTTAAAGGCACCAGAAAAAGATATAACGCGAATCAGCCCTCTACAGAAAATACCGGTGAAAATTGAAGACAATGCATTTGAAGGTATCGTGGATACAGGTGCTGAAATCACCGTCATCAGACAGGATATAATTGATTCTTGCTCTAAACAAGAGAAGGGCAGCATAAAAATTATATCAGCCTTTGGGGAAGAAGAGCTTGCCCCACTAGTTACTATCAATGTAAAAATTAATGATGGGAAGCATGGTAATGTTCCTGTTACTTGTGCAGCATCGAGGAAACTAGTAAGCGATATGCTGATCTCCTCGACTGTATACGAAGCATTATGTAAGAAAATAGAGGTACATACCTTACCCGTGATAAATAATGACGATTCGGAGCAACCTGTTCATGAAGAACCAAATCAAGAAGAAGAAAGTCCATTGCAGGAGAAAAAATGTTTCTTAAAATTACAAAAAGGAGATGGCTCTCTGAAAATGGAAGATGGTACGAATAAAGAGATCCATGTAAACAATAAAATTCGACCATACATAGCACGACTTGAGCAAGTCGGAGTGATATATGACCAAGACAATGAATTTGGAGAAATATTTCCTGCCCCAACCAATTGCAATCAGAAAAGCCAAATCAATCGTGATATAAGAACTCAAATTTATAATCAAAAAGAGGAGTTATCATTACAACAAAAAGCTGAGCTGATCCATATCTTATCTAAGTACTCAGACAGTTTCAGTAAGTTTCCAGGGGAAGCTAAGGTGCCAGGACATAACATTAAGGTAACCGATGACTGTGTCCCCAAGCGATTAGCTCCATATCGTGTCCCAATTGTTTTGCAAGGGGAAGTCGAACGCCAAGTTCAAGAACTTTTAGAAGCAGGACTCATTGAACATAGCGAGAGTGACTGGGCACATCCCGTAGTGTGCGTTGCAAAGAAAAACGGTAGTATCAGACTGTGCGTAGACTACCGTCAGCTGAATAAATATACGATTGCAGACGCCTATCCAATGAAACTGGTTACTGAATTATTGTATGAAATTGGAAAAGCTAATTTTATATCCATATTAGATCTCACCAAAGGATATTGGCAAATTCCCATGAAGCCGGAAGCGAAGCATTATACCGCTTTTATCACTCATTCTGGGTTGTACCAATGGAATGTGATGCCCTTTGGTATGAAAAATGCAGGAAGCACATTCCAAAGAAGCATGGATAAGATCCTCTCAAAGCATCGAGAGTATTGTCGTGCATATATTGATGATGTCGCCATTTTCTCCAAAAGCTGGGAAGAACATAAAAAGCATATTATGGAAGTATTTTGTACGCTTCAAGAGTCCAACCTTACCATAAATCTAGAGAAGTGTGAGTTTGGCAAAAAGGAAGTGAAGTTTCTTGGCCATATCGTCGGATCAGGAAGGCACTCCCCAGATCCCGAGAAAATTGAAGCCATAAAGAAGTTATTGAGACCTACAAATAAGAAAGAAGTACGTAGTTTGCTAGGACTTGCAAATTATTACAGGGACTATATCCCAAACTTTTCTTCATTAGTATTACCACTAACAAATCTCACCAAGAAAAATGTACCCAACAAAATTCCATGGGCCAAAGAACAAGAGCAAGCATTCCAAATCTTAAAAGAAGAATTAGTCAAGATGCCTTCATTATACACCCCACAACTGGATAAACCATTCCAGTTATACACGGATGCCTCAGCAACAGCCGTTGGAGCCTGTTTAGCTCAGATAGGTGATGATGGGAAGGAAAAACCCATTGCATTTTTCAGCAAGAAATTGACTGCAACTCAAACACGGTGGGCTACTATCGAGAGAGAAGCCTACGGCCTTGAAGAAATACGACACATGGATATTTGGTGCTCGTGTTCAAGTTATCTCCGACCACAACCCTTTGTCGTATCTCACTCAACAAACGCCTCACAGCGCAAAACTTACACGATGGTCGTTAGCCTTACAGAGATACGATGTGACAATATCATATCGAAAGGGGAGTAAACATTGCAATGCAGACTCTCTATCTAGATTGCCATTGCAGCAGTAAGAAAGAAATTCTTTCCAGAAATGTACGAAAACATTTGTGCATCTGCTTTGTTACTTTTATCACCAATTTCGTGCATATTTGATATTTTTTTTTTATATTTTTGTTTGTCTTTATATTTTGAATTTGTGTATGTGTTATTTCTTTTCTTTGGGAATTGCATATCAGTTGCTCTCCCACCTCTTTCCTGCTCCTTTCCTAGTTGTAGCGACAAATACTGCTTGGAACTATGTTTCATTTCAGGATCAACCTTTTACCGTGAGAGATGATCAGTGATAAACAACCCGTCCAGTTCTCAAGACGCAGCATTGTCTCTAAGGTGACAATGTGCTTCTCCAAGGGGGGGCGTGTAAGACCCGCTCCTCCGCTCCGAACGACGAAGCTTGCAAAACCAGTCAAGAGGGGAAAGGTCACGTGGTATCCGAGGGGGTGAAAACCAGGAGAGACGAACAGGAAGTGTACTAGACAGATAAGGACGAGGAGCGAAGGTGGCATGGTTCGCCATGAACGAGATGCTTGATTCACTTTTATGTTTTATATTTTAAACCGTTACTGTAAATATGTAAATAATATAATAATCTAGAATATGATGGGTTCCTGTATTTATTTCTATTCAATCAACATGATTGAACCGGGCGATTATTAAGATTGAACTGGATTTAAAATAATCACTCAGGCCTAGACGTTAAGTAGGCGCCAGCCGTCGTTGGAACAGCCACAAGAAATACACGTCGGATGAGTAAGAAATCTTACTATTGGCTACAGGACTGCAGCATATAATGGGATAGAAGTTAGTGATCTATGATATTATAAGCCCAGGATAACACACTCTTCTCCCTGTTTATTAAATCTGTTTAGCATCTTCGTCGTCTATAACGCGTTCAAGTGAAACTTCTGCAGGGTGACCGGAACGTGCATTCTTCTTTATTTTAAAACGTTTAAAATGTTTTGTGAATGTTTACATGTTTGAGTTATTATTTTTGTTTGTTCTCATAAGACGGAAAACAGCGGAAAAACTGAAATTTTCGTGAACAGGAGAGGACGGCAAAAGGGTTAAAACTAGTATTTTTTATTAGATTTATTAACATCATTTATCAAATTATGTATTACATGCATTTAGAGATAAAGTATTGCCATGCCAGATGAAATACCAGCGCAAGCAAAAATCCTTCGCGTTTGGAATGATCGATAGGTTGTCTAGTATTTTGAAAAAAAAAAGAAAAAAAAAAAAAAAAAAAAAGGAAAAGCATCAGCAAAGAATTATTCTCCCGAAATGTGCTCTTCCCAGCAAAACAGCCGGTGACCTCCTAGGACACCTGGCTCGATACTGGCGTACCAACCATCCCAGTAGAGCTCAGATGCTATCGACAGTCGTGTTTACCTCACTTTATTTTCATTTCAAACCAAGCTGGAAGGAAAAGAAATCAAGAAAGGAAGAAACAAAGAAGAGTTCACTTTCATGGGGAAACGGAAGAAAAGGAAGGGAAACATAAGATAAAAGTTTCGAAAAAGTTCGGAGACTGCAGCATTCCGATTATATTACGCATTCTGATGCCGAAGGAAAAGTCAGCGGAAAGGGATTTAAAAAAAACGCAACGTAAGAGAAGCTTTACTGGTCCATTATCATAACTTATTCAGAAGTTTTAATCTAAATAATTCAACAACAACAAAATAACTATTTTTTATTTAATTTTCTTTCTAAGCCAGAGAAACGGATTTCGGCTGATTTGTCTTCATCTGTATAGGACAACATTGAAAAAATAGTTTGTCGCTATAGTCGAGTATAAAAGGCAGCAAAGACAAATGGGTCAAAGCAAGAAAATTCGCATTCAAATCGCAAGCATTAACGAAATGCAAATTGTAACAATATTAGGCAAGTGAATGAATACTTAATTCCTATCGTGTTTAAAAGATTTTTTATTCGTTTTTCTTCTTATAATAAACGAAAACAGCTAGTACACAAATAAAGAAAGCTTTGTAAAATGTAGGACATTAATATTATAATTTCGGTTCTCTGAAGATAATATAGAAATGAAATGAATTGAAAAGTTGCTTGAATTCGTTATTTATTCGCTAATGCCCTTACCATATGCATAAATTGAAACATCACTATACCTTGCATTCAAGCATAATTCTAATATGCAAATACAATTTCAAATTTGTCCTCTAGAATATCAAGAGTGCATGTACACGAATGCGCATTTTCTGCTAAAATTCCAACTATATAGAAGTGATTCGTATAAGCATTTCAACCTTTCTTTATACAATTGGATCCAAAATTTTCAATAAATTGCTAATGTCCAATTCAAGATCGCCAACACAATTTTATGTAACTACGTTGATACGTTCACTTCCCCACAGCTGGGAAACCCTCTGAAATTTTGCGCACATCCACAATTCCAGTGATGCACATCCACATTACTTGTTGCAATTGACGTGCTCACGTGCACGCTGACAAATAGACTTCCTTTAATGGATTTTATATAAAAGTAGACAATAGGACCAAGTGCTGCATTTCATCCTTCTAGCTAGCTGCTTCTGAAATAAGTACTCAGACAGACAGATGAAATTCCAAAAAGAGTTCTTTCGAACTTATAAGGGTTTGTTGCAAATTCAGGAAATTTCAAGCTCAAATAAGCTGAAGATAACAGCGTTTTCTTTTTGCAAACGAGAAAGTAAAATGCCACTTACTTATTAAACTAGAGTATTTAGAAAACTAATTTACTATTGTTTTGCGAAATATCAATATACCGTGATATTTCACAATAAAAAGTTTTCTATATGTGCAGTTAGAATATATATTCTAAATTCCATATGTGTTGTCTACATAGTTAATGAAAATGTAGAACAACTATAAATTTTTACAGCTAATTTCAAGAATTTTTCTTTAAAAAAAATCGATAAAATACAATATTTTTATACCATCAGGTTTAACAATGTTTCGAAATAGAACACTTTATTTTTACTTATTCTTTGTCTATTATATTTTAATTATATATTAAAACAAAGCAAGCAGACAAAAAATTTAAAGAAAAAAAATATTCGCTCTTCCTTTCTCATTCTGTATAGATATTAAAAAAAAACCCAAAAGAAGTTTTCTGGTTAAAAAAAAGCACTCGTTATCTATTGGAAATACCTTAAAAATAACTCTAGAAGAATAATAATAGTTTTCTACGTCACTGCTTAAGTAAAGCTAAATGCAGATAAGTGCAGAGTAGAAAAACTGTGTTTTTTCACCCTCTATCCATCGGAGAAGATAAAGACTAAAGGGCTTTTAACGGAAATTTATCGTTCATCGAATTCTAATACTGTTGGAGAAATTTCGAGCCTGTGTTCGAGTCATAATCGAAATTGCCTCAAACTCGCCCTCATGACGCTCTTCTCAGCGAAAAAAGAAGAAAAGTAGCCGGACCATTATAAATGATCAATAGCAGGATATAAATGAGCGGACGTTCTTTAGAGCTTTACAATAAGAAGGATAGGAGGGGGAAAAAATACTAAGGATAAATTAATGAACGAGTATCGAATTTTATCTGCAGAAAAGAATTTCAAATGTTTTTGTTAAGAAATTTAGGATGGTCACATAAGAGGAAAGTGGTTTAAATCAATTATGAGACCGTTCTTTTATCAAAGCACTCTTCTAAATTTATTTTATTCGCAAGATAAATATCTTACTTTTACATTTTCTTATTTTCTCCTTCATAAAGCATTAATAAAAGATTTTCACTACTATTGTTATTTCTGTTCTATAAATAATGAATGCTTTTATTCATCAACCTGCTACAATAGGAATGATCACGATACCTACAGGTAGGTTAATTTGCATATTAGTTGTCTAACCATAAATAGGCTTGATGTAGGCCAGGATCGTGGTCTTGAGAAATTGTATTTAACTAGACATATAGACGCTGCTCCTGTCCTTCCCAACAGGACTGAAAAATTGATACATGAATTAACAGAATAGCGCAAAATTAAAGAAAGGCAAATTGCAATCCAGAAACCAGGTGGTAACAGCTTTTTCTTACAATTGTCACCCTTAAACTTCTTGCCAGAAAAGAAAGTCTTACAGTACTGAATATATATAAAAATCACAAGGGTTTTTAAGAGACATGACAGGATATCTGCCAAAGAAAATTTATAACCAGTTGTTGCAAAGCAGTTGTGTTATAAATACTCGGTGGGAATATAGATTTTCTAAAATTTTATTGCAACCCACTATGAAACGTCTGTATTGTTGCTTTTATTAACTATAATACCTCTATTTTGTCCATTTTTTCGATTAATTCGCACTTTTTCGATGGCAGTGTAGCTTCGGTGTAAATTACTAGCAGAACCTACACTCATGTTCATAAATTACGGATAATGCAAGTTCAGGCAAAGAAAGAGTCAGAAGCAAAACATTTGTGACTTATTTATAAAGCCTATTTATTAAACAAAAGGCAAAGAACAAAGAAGATGCTATATGTTTGATATCATTAATAAAAATTGCGATTTTTTCATCCCTGGGGCAAATTACAAAAAAAAAAAAAAAAAAAAAACCCCTATTTACAAAAACCAATATTACATGGTTGGTATGATGGTTAATACATAGTATGTCTCCCAGACGACGCAATACAGTTCGTACATCCCTTAGGCATGCTGAGTATCATGTTATCGATCTGATTTTGGGGAATATTACACCACTCATCAAGCAATGCTCTCCGAAGTTCCGGTAGACATGTAGGAGGAGGTAGAAGGGCTGCAACTCGTCGGCCAAGCATGTCTCACACATGCTCTACTCGATTCAAATCCGGTGAGAATGCTGGTCCGACCATACGAGTGATATCCTCCGATCAAAGGCATTCGTTTACGATGTTTGCACGGTTAGAACAGGCGTTGTCATCCATAAACACGAATTCTGCGTCCATGGCGCCCCGAAACAAATTTACATGTTGTTCCAGAATGACGTCCCCTCATTAATGGTTCCAATTTGAACACGCAGGTCCGTTCTGGAACCCAGAATAATTCCTCCCCAAATCAGCAATCCTGCACCATCGTAACGGTGTCGTTCAATGATGTTCTCTTGGTGGTAACGAGTATCTGGCACTTTCCATATAAGTCCGGCGAGAATCAGACTGCAAGGTAAGCCTGCACTCATCGGAAAACATCACACAAGCCCACTGTTGCGGTGTCCACAATTCATGCTCTCTACTTCAGGCTAACCACAGGTGACAGTAAGTTGCAGTAAGTGGAACACATCTGACAAGCCTACGAGCATATAGACCAATCTGCCCTAAGCTTCTCTACACAGTCTGCCTTGAAACTGTCACCCCAATGGCTGAAGACAGCTGACGAGACAGGTCTGATGCTGTGCTCCGTCTGTTTCTTTTGGCAGTAACTGCCAAATGCTGGTCCTCATTCGGTGTTGTAACTCGAGCCGACCTGTGCTCTAACGTCTACTCACATTACCATCATCTTGGAATCGTTGCCAAAGCTTGGAGATGACACTCGGTGCGATTCCAAGTTCCTCGGATACTTCCAGCTGGGTACGCTCATATTCCAGACGGCCGATAATTCTCCCACGTAAAAAATCCCCCAAATGCGTCCTTTGTGTCATAACTATGCGTTATTGCACTAAAAGGCTTATAAAGCGCTTGCGAACAATTTTACTTCTTTGCCTGTACTCCTTAAGCCGCGGTCCAACGGCCGGATGGTCTTCACAGATGTGGTCATAAAACTGTCACCCTTCCTTCGTGGTACCACCCCCGCCTGTGGCAGCGGACCCACGACCAGAGAAATCTTCAGACTGCACGCGTTCCCCTTTCGACCGCTCAAAACCCTCAGTTTCTTTGACTCCCTTCCCCCCCCCCCATAGCCCAAACAAATTTTCCGGCTCTTTGATGTTTATCCATCTACCGACATTTTGCGGGAAACTACAGGCGTACCGCGGGCGACGGGGGAGTGTGGTCCCCTAGTGGGTTGGATGTCGGATTTATGACCAAATCCGTGAGGTCGCAGGTCGTTGGACCGCCGCTTTATACATCACTCTCTCGTCATTGTGACGTACTGTCGGTGTCATCTGATGGTTTCCTGCAATTTGCATATGATTTTTGAAGATGTGTGTAGCCATTTTACGGGTGATATATGTATTTTAGAGTTCGATTTCCGCGTGACTCTGAATTATCCTTAATTTATGGACATGAATGTACTTTCTAGATAATTTAGACATAAATTTAGGATAAAATCCTATGCGGGCTCATGCATTTGGGATCCATTTAAAAAAATCAGTGAGATTCACTATCTATTTGCATGATGCGATAAGATAAAGGCTGAAAGACTTCCTGCTGATTTTACATAATCAATAGGAAATTTTTTAACATACGTGAGATATGATCACAGACATAAATGCTGATCTTCAAAGAAGGCCAGTTCCCATGTTTCCTCCTGAGAAGGTAGGCATTTGATAATGCGCATAAGAGGAAGAGAAGGATTGTTAATACCTATTTGACTATCTATAAGCATATCCTCCATATTGCCAACTGGATTGCAAACAAGTTGCTAAGTAATTGGAAAAAGTCAGAGTTTTTTTAAACTGAAGATGATAAATTATATCGCTATATTTGAATTTGTCTATTCGTTTTTCTCAAAAGTTTATACACAGATCTGAATCTTCTTTTTTATGCAGAAGTGTAAAAAATAAGTAATGTAAGATTAAGCGAAGCGATGAAAATTTATGAAAATAAAAACTTTTATTCATAATTCCTTGCCCTCCTCGTAAGACACGCGCACGCACGCGCGCGCACACACACACACACACACACACACACACACACACACACACACACACACACACACACACACACACATTCTTGGGCCAAACTTTAAGCGTAAGTAAAATGCGTATAAAGAAGCATTTTTTGTGTAGCAATGTAGTGTCGAAAATGAAAAGTTTCGGCGGAAAAACAAGAAATGTTGAGGAAATGAAAAAAATAAATGAACAGCTCTTTACTTACATAATATTTCAGTAAGTGCACAGATGTACCACAATCGGCATCTATACAGGTCTAGCAGCTTCTAGCAAGTAATTAGCGTATACTGTTTTGAAGATACCAGGCGTACCATGAACAGTTGCAGCGGCGACTGAAAGTTTTGCAATGAAGTTTTCATCAGAGTCATTGGAAGTCTGTTAGACACTACATTTTCTTGCCTTGATTGCATTTACTTGTTCCACCTACACTTTTCATTTCCGACACCATATTTCAACAAAAAACTCTTCTTTATATGTATTTTACCTACCCATAAAGTTTGCCCATGAATTCAGGGGTACCCCTCTCTCTCTCTCTCTCTATATATATATATATATATATATATATATACTTTTTTCATCTGTATTTTTTGATTTAGGCTTGATGTCAAAAAGAGAATATATATTAGTAGTTTATTTCATTATCATTTCGAAAAAACTAAATAGAGAATCCTTGTTTAAAAGAGAACTACAAATCTGGATAAAGAAATAAAACTGATAAATGGGGCATATAAAATGGGGAGCTGGGATTAATATTTGCCCTCTATGAGACTGCAACTTACTCTGCATTAAACTTGAAAATGATCCGTTACATTTTCCGCTATTGTCGGTCCGTCAACGTATTTCATAATAATTCCCTTCATCTCAGTCAGAAAAAAAAAAGCAAGATTAAATTGTCAAGCCCAGACTAGAGCGGGGCACTTAAAAGCCGGAGCTGAAAACGTGCAAATCCTGCGTGGATTAACGTCTCTGGCAGGAGCGCTGAGTTTCGGTGGCAGGAGTCATTTCAGGATTAGACACAAAAATCCCCCAAGGAGCGTCGCAGTCCATTAGCCGGCGGTCTTAATGGCGCTCGCCATATTAGACAGAAACCAGCCGCAAAATGCTCAACTTCAGACGTTTAGCTAAAAATTCAACGGTTATTTGTTGCTAAAGATCTGTTTGATCCTCCGGCGAATTAGTCAATTACACTTAAGAAGTGAACACATTTTTATTTTGGTAACATGTTTCCCTGAAAAACAATTTTCTTCGAGATAAACGGTTCGAATCTATTTATCTCGACATCTAAGCATAGATACAACCTATCTGGAAGTCAAAAAAGTAGCGTTTTATAGTAAACATCAAGAATGTATTTACAGCACATTTTTTTTAACAAGACAGTGGGATAAAAACCTTTTCAGATTCCAAGAAAAAGTAGAATGAATTTGATGCTTGAATAAATAAGGAATGGGGAATGAGATATTAAAGTTTAATGCCCCACACATTAGCAGAATAAATATTGCATTACATAAAATTTGTTATCGGATTAGATTAATAATCTCTACTTTTTCAAAGGAATTTCGAGTTAGGAAAAGCAAGGTTTTTTTTTTTCATATTTCAAGCAAATACAGGATAAAACAATAGTTTCAGTAGCATTGCTTAATATACTTTTTGAATTGCTTTAAGATATTTATATAAAGTCAAAAAAGGTTAATTTTGTAGAATATGTTTTTTATTGCCCGGCAGAAAATTTAAAAATATTAATTTGAGAACAAATCCCGCAACGAAATCCTGAAAAACAAATTAGTCTTACACATGGATAGTTTTTACAAATGATTTCTAATCTTGTTATGGAATAATATTTTTTGCAATCGAAATATTACACGAAATATAGCAAAATTAATCCTAAGCATAGAATACAAATAGAAATCACATCCATCACGAAGAAAATTCGATTTAGGAGGTTTCATGTGTCCGGTAATTTTCGGTCACAAACTTTACTTCACGAATTCTGGAAATTACAGATGACTAGGGATAGGTGAAAGAAAGTTATTGGAAGAAATGTTGGCAATAATTAACATTAAGTTTCAGTTCTTTGCGGAATGACAGTCCTTGATGAATTATATTGAAAATGATCTAATACCAATAAATAATATCACCTTTTAACCAGTTCCTGGAAGAAACCATCGTGTTTCTCAAAATGTAATCGTTCGCTGTAAAGGAAATATCTTCAATTAATATCTCTCTGCCATTCACCTTCTGTTCATTTCCGGGATAAAAGAGAGTGGGAAAAAAAAAATGCATGACAAAATTTACGACGCCGGTCAGTCATTTATTTTAAAACCTGCCTTTCTGGAAAGAAAAAAACCGGTCCTAAACAGCCTCGGGTGAGAAAGAGTAAAATACTTTGGCCGGGAATCCAAAATAAAGAGAGGCACCTTATGAAATATTTGTTGCGGGGTCCTCCCTCCCTCTCTCCCCCGATTTGTCACCCACTTTCTCCTGGAACCGAAAACCTGGTGATGAACGATGCCGTCGGAACCGTTTGTCATCCGGTTCCCCAGTTACCGAACGATCCCGATTGATATTAATAGTTGGGAAACGCCAAAAGTTCCCTGTTTCTTTGGAAATCCTTGCAACCCTTTTCCCTTTGCTGTCCATCCTAACCTATACACATGCATGCATTCATGGTCAGTGACTCCAAGGTACAGGACTGTCGCCCATTCTATAGACCTTATATAAATTAATAGCACTGCCATTACGGGTTTCCATGTTGGATCGGACGAGAGCCGAAACGCAAAATGCGCATCCCGGATTTCTATTTTCCTCGGATAGGAATTTCCAATTTATTGTCGTTATTCCGGGCGCTTAGGGGAAGATTGAAGCTTTCAGCAGCCTTGAATAGCAGGTCATTCATTCTTGTATAGGGAAGAGAGAAAAGTGTTAAAAAGACAGGCGAAATTTCTCGGAGAGAATTGGAAAGCCTGCGAAGAGATGAGCTCTCTTTTCGAATAAACGTCTTAACGGAGCACCTACCAGACAAACAATTCTTTGAAGAAAATGCCTGATTAAATTTGTTCGACGTACTTTGTAACTTTTACAACGGAATTTTCTAACCGTTCATTCAGTAAATTCCAGTGCTCGCGTGAAGAGTTTCTGGGAATAAAACGCAGCTTCCCTCACTAAAATAAATAAGGAAATCTTTTGTAAAGGTTATTGAAGTGTACAGAATCTGCACTCTAAATTCGAAAATGAATAATAATATATAAAAATGCCATTCTGAATTTGTGCTCGCGATTTATTTGTCTAACGATAATGAGAAATCAAAACTTCCCACAACCCTCGTTATTTCAATATTTTATTCTCTCTACTTGTATTCATTCGAATAATTAAAAACAGACTTTTATTTGTGTAATTAATTCATTGATATTTTTTTTTATCTCATTCATTTTCAGATTTCTAGTCTGTAATGAATGCATTGATATTTTTTTTTTATCTCATGCCATTTCTAGTCTATAATGAATGCATCATTGTGATAAACTCAAACGAAATCCTGAAATAATTTTTTTTTCAGTTTCACTAAGAGGCAGCAGCACTCGTATAGAATTAGAAATTCGCTCAAATGAATTAATTAGCTGAGAATGAAGCATTGAAAATGTTAAAATAGTGCAATATAAAAATACAGCAATGCTCAACATTTCACATATCTAGCATTTTACAGACAGAAAAAAAATCGATTACAAAATTCCATCATGAAGCAAAATAAGACTATCAAAAACGCATCATAAGCATCCTCTCTACATATTATGTATGAAACAGTAGACATTGAATATCCTTTATTCTCCACACAAAGGAATCCTTATCGTAATGTTTCGTTCATACTGATGATACTGTACTTTTAAAAAAAAAACGAGTTTGTTTTGTCGGATTTTTTACTTTCGTTCACAACAAGAGGGGAAGGTTCCATAATACAATAACGAATCAAATAAATCTGTCTTTGTACGTCAATAAATTTTATTTCTAAAATTCATTCATTTCTTTATTCACATTTACTAAATGACGACACGTTGGAAACAAAGTAGCAAAAAGCTCATAATGAAGGAGCAACTCATTTTAGAAAGAGAGAAGAAATCCGGAATTTTATCAAATTTCGGAGGGAATCAGACGGAGAGAGATTTGTTTAGCATTTCACGAGTTCTGTCTGCATTTAATGCAAAATTAATATTCCATCATATGACTCGAAAAGAAAACAAACAGTAGGACAAAAAAGCAAGCTTCCAATTGAAACAGCAAAAGCATCAAAACGTCATAAATTCTGCCCATAATTTAATTTTTGCGCCGCACGCTCCATTTTTATACTATTAAAAAAAGGGGGCTTCCACCTCAACCGTTGCGTCATTTACACAGGCTGCTGAATGCTCCTGATTAGTTTTTAACGACGTCGCTCTCTTTTATTTGTTGTTTTCTTTCTTTTTTTTCCGGGATGATGTTACTGATCGTAATCATTACTTTTGCTAATGAGTAGCTACAGATTGTTTTGGATTTTTGTTAGTAATTGACAGGCGTTTATTAACTTTCACAAAACAACGGGAGAAAAAATCAAAGAGAGTATTCTTTTTTTCCCCCTCTCGTGATGTCATTTCTTGACGTGAAACCTCACTTTTTAAATGTGTGTTCCAATTCTTTTGTCCTTTTTAAAAATTTTAATGACGTTTTGAGTAAATTAAATTTTACGATTACATAAGTTTCAAAACCATTTATCTAAAATGAACAGTCAATTGCAAATCCTTACCATTTATTGCTTCTATTATTTACCGATTTTTTTTAAAATTAAAAATGTGTTTTATAAAAAAAATTCACATTATTATTGCTTTGAAATACGCAGCATCAAAATTTGCTAGAAATTTAGCTGCCGTTTTTTAGGCAAAATGAATGAGGATCTAGATAACAGAAGCTGAAATACTATTGCACAAGAGCAATTCATTTATAACACTATTGCGAGGATCGCGGTGGCTTGGTGGTAAGATCTCAGCTTCGGAAATAGAGGGTTTCTAGTTCAAGACCCGATTCCACCCAAGAACCTTCGTGTAAGCGGGCTTGGTGCAAGTTAAATCCATCGGAGCCAAATGTCTTCCAAATGGTGTGGAAGTTTGGAGAGGGCAGTGTCAGTTCAGGTATCGTCTTCGCCATCTGACCGCGGTTCAAGATGAGAGGTCCGTAACAAAACAGCCCTAATATTGTTTTAAAACAGGACAATAATATAATTAAACGAAGGTATAACATTATTGCTGCAGAGCCACTGCAGCTGATAAGCTCAGAGTTTTGACATTTTTTTATGTAAATTTTATTATAAATGAAATGAATTGAAGAGGAAGTAAGTTTCTTATCCGCAGAAATTCGAAAGACTTTTCCCAAGAAATTTGGCAAAATGAATTCTTGCCAGAAATCAAAGCAGATTCTACACTTTCTCCCTAGCTGAAAAAAATGATCCTCCGTAGTAAAATGAAAACTGGAGCTAAAATGGGAATGAAAAATCACAGCAGATGAAACTGAAAAATATTTTCTAATTGCCAGCAAGTGATGTCGATGGAACGATGGCGAAATGGATGAAAATAAATAGGTATATAGTCTTTATGTTTATTTAATATATGTTGAAAATATTTCAGTATAATTTAATAAAGTATTAAACAGAAATAGTTATAGAACAGCTTTCAAAGCTAGGAACAACCGGTGATTTTACATGTATTTTCATAATTCATTATTAAATAGTTTTATGTTATTGCTATTTTTAAGGTTATTAAAATCTCAAATATTTCCTGTGCATCATTCTAAGCAGATATGGTGAGAAGTACTTACGTGAATGACGTAATCCATGGGGTTGTGGGCGTTTGTTCCGCAGACGTAGAGTCGATTCCCATCGCCGATTGGCTGAATCACACGGATGTGGTTGCGACAATCATAGTGCTGCAAAAGAGTAAACAGGATTCGTTTTGAATTCCATAGAATCACAGAGTTGAAAAATTCAGAAAAATATTCTCCGTATTTTCCTTGAACGTAAATGCAATATAAGAGGAACAATATCCACGTGCTAGTTTTAATGGAATAATATTACGCCAGAGTTTTAATGAGTGGAAAAAGCAAGGAAAGGAAGCAACAATTTATCCTTACTCGATATAATCGTACCTTAAAAGAATGTTTACAGTTACACAGAGAAAAAAACAACACTTTCTCTTTATTTATTGCTTTGAATTTAGCAAGGCAAAATTAATATATTAAGGAGAGGGAGATATAGATTACCTTTCATGTTTTTTAATTGTAAGTCGCTCAAAATTAAGGACTCGTGTGTAAAAAAGAAACACATAAAACAACATTTCTGCTATCATGATGCAAATCGTTTAACGATTACTAAACGAAAAGCATTACAAAACAAAATTTGTATTTTTGCCAATTCATACATTTGGGCATCAATTTCTGCAGATTTTTCAGTCACCAGTTCCATTTTTTTCCTTTCACAATAATTTCATTTTCAATGCTGCTTTGCGTTTATTGGATTCCTTTTCTTTTTCTTTTTTCGGGACATTTTTTTTTGAAGCTTTATAATACTACATATGTGCTCATTTAGCATATTGAAGCATAGCTTTTGAAATCGGACCACAGTCCTTAGATTAAAGTATCTTCTCTCAGATTTTCAACAAGCAAATACTTGATACTAAATCCCCTCTACACAGCCACGTAACATCACAAAAATTATTTTTACGACTTCCCAAAAATCAGGAAAATTTTTGACTTTGAGTGACTTTTTTCATTAAGTGAATCAAATCGATCTTTATATTAACTTTTTATATTTTTTTCAGCAGTATTCCAAATTGGATCTTAGTATGAAGTTTCTGATGAAGAAATTAATGTTTTTGAAAAAAGAATTTGAAACAAATAAAACCTTCGTTTTTCTCTTAATAATGCATTGTTTTTTAATAAATAAAGATTTAAACAAGATACAATTTTTAAAACAGCAAAATGTTTGGACCTGCGTTCAAATATTTTTATAGTAATTTTTCACATGCATAAAATATTAACTGAAAACCTCATTTTTCAGCTTCAGTAGCTCAACCACTAATCAAGTAACGTTATTTTCAGTCAGTCATAGAATTTAAGAATTATCTAGCTCGATCAAAAATAAGCTGTCTAATGGTTTTGCTTCGTTAATTATGCATTCTGACAACATTTTTCTTCATCTGTTTAACAAGAATGAAACATTTTCATATAAAAAAAAGCACCATTAGATGAGATGTCAGAAATTTTTTAAGAAATGGCTGAAAAATATTAGTAATACAAGAGAAGAAGCTAATTTTATTTTTTAAGAAGCTGCTATCCGGGAAATCCCATGGAAAGAGAACAACTGTTTCTGAAATCGAAAACTTATCAATACGGAAAAAGAAAAAAAAAAAAAAAAAAAAAAGGAACGAGAAGAAAAGGGGTGAGTTTCCACACCTGCTCCATTTCTGGTGCTATGGTTATGATCTTTTATTCTTGCAATGTTTTTAGTTAAAAAAGAAGGAACTAAGAAACTAAAAAGTTCCTGTACTCTCCTGGTTCCTATGGAAATTTTGAAATTTCCCTGCATCTTCTCTGTTTTTTTTATATAATTTTTAAGTTCCCTGTGTTTTCTAGGTTCTTCCTTTGCCGTGGCAACACTGTATCATTACCAAACAATCCAATGTTAACGCAATAAAAATTGACTTTTTAAAGGTTTTAATTGCATTGTATCGTTTTTTTGGTTTATTATAAATGAATCATTTAAAAAATATTTCGGAATCATAAAATCCGTCCACATTTCCCAAGGCCACTTGCACAGTTTAACTAAATTAATCTTCAGAAAGTTTTAAAAAGAGCTTTCACATCGAGCACATGCAAGAGTTCAAAACTCATGTACACTTTGAAACGAAAGAAAAAATGGATTACAAATATAAAACAAGCGAAGTAAAGATTTATAAAAATATTTGTAAAAATGTCCAGCACTATGACAAATAACCGAGATTCTCACAGGAAACTCTCAGAATAAAACACTTCGTCGGAAAATTTCTATGCAGAAATAACAATTCTAGGAACTGAAGGTCAATATCTTCCGCATCGGTGCTTGCCAGAAAGAAATGCCTTCCAGTTTTGCATCCCTGTTAACTATAATTCTCCAACTCGCAGGCTTTCTTTCGGAATAAACAATGTTTTTTTTAATAAATTGAATTGAGAGTTCCTCTCCGTAAATTAGATTAATTAAAAGCTAAGTGGTCGCTCTTCTCACTTCATTAAAGACGGAATCTAATAACCTCCACCTTAGCAAAAGAGAGCGCCTCCCAGTCAATAACGTTAGAATGAACAGTTTTGAAACTGTGGGATGACTGCGAAACGAAAAGGTGTGTGCATCTTTTTTTTGTTTTTTCTTTACTCCAGTTAATTTTGATCCGAATCATACAATCACTCTTAATTGGCAACACTAACAATATCATTCTTTCTCAACGAATAACAAAAAGATAACTTGAATTGCCAAAATAATGTGGGTTGGGTTTTACTGCACCAAACATTAGTTTACGATTGATTCTCACGATAAAATTAATTTAGAGATTCATTAGAGCTATCATCCTGCAGCACACAAAGTTGGCTTTCACCTAAGAATCGCAATTTTGTAGTCTGTGCAAGGACGAATAATATTATTCTTTGGTTGATCGCAGCAAGATACAACATCACTTTGTGGTAACATGAGTCGAAAAAGTCAAAGAAAATAACTTCCTAGTGATTAGGAAAGAATTTAACAACAATCTGTGGTATGACTTTTGACACAGACATTCTGATAGCCTTTCATCCGTAGTGGCTATCGATGGGTATGCACTCAATGGAAGTTTAGATTAGTATCTTTTACTAAATCAGTTTACTAATAAGACTTGTTCTCTGGTCGGGAAATTCGGTTTGGAGCGAGTATGATGATTTCTGCTGGGCAGAAGTAGTCTGTAGTAGTAGTATATCTTTAGGCTACTCACACTTTAAGATCTTAAATGCAACACCGACCAATTCCGAGAATAAGCATTCGGCACATGAGGTTAATGCCAGCAGATTGTCTCACGTGTAGAGTACAGAGCTACTTTCTGCACGCGAGGTCATTTTTGGCGTGCTTTGTTTCCAATTTATTAACAATTTACCAATATATTAAAACAATAAATAACTCACTTTAATTATAATTAAAATTTAATTTTTAAACAATAAAATGACATTAAATATATTTTAATGATGATAAATAATAAATTTAACTATCAATAGCGTTTGAAATTCATTAAAATTATGAGTTTAATAGTTTTCAAAATTTTTGTTCTTATTCTAAGATAATGTTTTTATCCTTATCCTGGAAATTGTAGAGAGCAGCTTTTAATTTATAAAATGTATAAGCAAACTGAAAAGATCGTCAGAAAATAGTAGAGAGTAGGTATTAAACTAAAATTACTTATAGAATAGTAAGGTTACACTCGCGGAGAGCGAAAGTGCTGATGAGGTCAGTTAGGGAGCATGGTTCTTCGTCCCAATGTTACGTTACGAAACAAATGGATCGTTTAAAAGCTCTTTTGGCTAAAAAAAAAAAAAAAAAAAAACTTTTTCTAAATTATATTTTTTTGTTGAAATGTTGTTAAAGAGCTACACCTAATGAAATAATAAAAATTTGGAATATTTAACAGATAATTTTAATCAAACTTAGTGATCCAGCTTTCTGATTTAGTCTGTATGCAAGATAAAAAAACAATTATGTTTACAACCGTAAACTTTAAGGGTTAACCTCTATTGCTCTAGTTTAAACAGTGAACAGAATGACGCATTATTATTATGCAACAGAATGACGAGGAATAATTTTATTCTTTATTAATAATTACATTCGTTTAAATAGGAGTGTTTCATTTACTTCAACATTTAAACACGTAATTAAATATTTCTGAATGTCTTCTAAAAACTGATTTATAATTTTGAATAAATATGAACCATTTTTTTTTTTTTTTACATATTTGCTTTTATTGCGTAATTTTCGACTTCCGACCAATGTGATAATCACTATTTACAATATATATAAATGATTGCAAAAGCAATTGATCAACATTTGAAACAAAATAATTTTAACACAACTTATATACCTTTGATTTAGACAAAAATACAATCACATTTTAGAAGGCTTTATTCCATTTTTTTTCTCACAATCTTTAGATAGCCTTTTTGAATTTTTAATTTAAATTATACAAAAAAGTGTTTGTGATAGTAAAAATACAGTGGAATAACTACGTGAAAGAAAATTAATCGCTCTCAAGAATGACAAAATTCCATTCTGGAAACGATGAAATTCTCTGTACGCGGAAATGTCTTACCTCTGTACATAAAGCTGTGCCAATAGCTCCACAGTCAACTTCTAGATTCAGTTTAGTTACATTAGTTACATTTAGTTCCTTTTTTAAGCAATACTAGGGCTATTTTGGAACAGACCTCCACGGCCCATTTTGAACCACGGCCAGTTTACGAGAACGACATTTGAACTGGGAACCCCCTCTTCAGGTTTCCACATCGCACAAGCGGAAGGACGTTCAGCCCCGTTGGATGTAGATTGCACCAGATCCACTCACGTGGCGGTTCTTCGTTCGGTCTCGAAATGAAACCCTCCATTTACAAAGCCGAGACCTTACCACTAAGCCACCTAGGTCCAGTTAATTTCGATGAATTGGTTAGCTTAATAAGTTAACACTCTAATGGTAGCCAAAACATAATAATTTTCCACTTGATCTGAATTTTCTAACGCATGCCCTCCGTTCAAAAATTACAGGGGCTGGTAAAAAATTTCCAGTATTCAAAAATAATACTTCCGAAGTCTGTTTTAGATTTAGACTGCAGCATTGTGCAGAAAATTTTGCTACAAAAAACAAGCAAAAGAAACGTGTTCCTGACAATCTTTCTGCAAAGCAAAAATAATGAAGAGAAATAATAGTTTGCGGACAAGCATATTATATATATATATATATATATATATATATATATATATATATATATACACACACACACACACACCTCATCTGTTATTTATCAAATGGTCTCTAAGTGGCGTTTTACTCGAAATAGAAAGTGAAAAATATACTTCAAGGATATTTTTTCAAGTAAGTTATCTGTTTTCTGTTCTGCTACAGAATACAGCATAAAATGCAGGTATGTAGCGGACATTTCAAGTATATTAAAACGTATGGAAAAACAGTCTGCAAAAAATGACGTTTCCTGGAATTTGTAAAAGCTACTCCTGACAGTTTTTCTTCTTTTTTTTGTTTTGCTTCGATATATAAAGAGACAGCTTCTCTTTATAATATAAAAATGAAAAATATCAGACTTGAAAGTGATATAAAAGTGGTTTGTTTCAAAAATTAATAATGTTTTTCTGGGAGATGCTATTTTCCTCTTTTTCATTCATTTCATACAATCTTATTCATTGTTTAAAAGTGATAATGATTTTAAGCAACCATACTATTTGTAATTGGCATGATGGCAAAAATTGTACAAAATGCTTTATAATGCGATTTGTTTGACCAAGTATTCCAAAATGTGGCATGCAGTTATTTCTTAAGTAAAACGTGCTCATTAAAAAATAGTTGTTCAAAATTTTAATCACATTATAAATTAATTAATATTTAATTTAAATTTAATGTTTTGTTTTTCTTTCTCTAGTTATCGCACCAAAACACACATCAGTATGCTACGATTTCACGAATCTCACTCTCTTTCGCTATTCGAATTGTGAAAAAATGGAATTTTGTGATAGACTTTTTATTTCTTTCTTGATGTACTCATTTTCAAAATTTGAAAACTTTCATGCTCTCGAATACATTACACTGTTTTCAAAAGTTAATTATCAGCCAATCGATAATATGATAATGCTTTAAGATACCTCCGGAAATTCAATAATAGAGAACTGCCGCCTTTCGCTACCAGTTTGTCCGCACAGATTGCTGACCTTTTAGGCAGTGAAAGCATTAATATGGAAGGCATTTAAAAAAATATCTCAACGTGTTATTTGATTAACTTGAAGATAAGGATAATCTTCAAGTTAACTAGAAGATGATTAAGATAATGCATCAATCTACTGCGAATTACTGGGGAGCAAGTTAAAAAATGCATATATTATGAAATAAAGGCAGAAGTAAAAATCCTACTTCAAAGGTTATGTCCAGGGAAGGTTATTTTTTCTACTCTTAATTTTAAAGCTGGAAAAAGCGCATGATTTGATGCGTTTCTTGATGGATGAGTTTGAATTTCATTATTAATATCGTTTCAGAATGAAATCAAAATAAATTAAAAATGTATATATATTAGAGAAAAGAACTGTACGGAGACAAAATTGATGTGATAATAGAAAGGTAATTTTTTAAAATTTAAGATAATGCAAAAATTATAATTGAAAAATAAAAGATTTGGAAGATATGAATATCAATTTTCATAGGCAAATCATAGCGACTATCCATTTAGCGACAATTAAGCCTAAAGTTCCTAATTAAACTTTGTTTGACGCTTATTTCTAACATGTTGACTTGTTTTATATTTTCTTTTCTCTGACTGAATGGAATTTTTAGTGAGTCAGCAAGCGTACACCAGGAAAAATGTACATTTGTTCTATGTTGAATTTCTCCGAAAAAGTAACATTTAGATCTTCTTACAACTTTGTAGGTTTTTTTAACGAGATTTTTTTTAAATAATAAAAAGTCCCCGTCTTGCATGGTGAGTGAGAGTCACCATCCGAGTGCAAAAGGGTTAACATACCAATTTCACAACAAAATTTATGTCAACGCTGCCGTTTTTGTTTTTTCATATATTGAGAGTGGAAAGAGAATCGTCAAAAAAGGCAACATCAGGATTTTGATAAATCTCTCACATTTCAAGTCTTCTCCCCAAGAGCATGAAAAGAAAAGAAATTCTGGAATTAATAAATTCTGGAATGTGGTTTCTCTGAAAGCTCAATAATTAAAGCAATGGGAACGGACTCCCTCAAACTTTCCAGCATATTCCCAAATAAAAGCATGAGACCCTTCCTATCACATTAAAAAAATATGGAACTTGGGCAAGGTTGTGAGCGCACACACTTTGCTTTCTCACTTACGAAGTATAGAAAAAATTTTAAAATCGACAAAATCTTCGAACTCGAAATTTTATCGAATCTTTCCTGAGTTCGAAAATCACCTTTTTTTGGAAAATGTTTGTCTGTGACAATAATAACTCAAAATGCTTTAAGCTAGGTATGGTATACGATCTTTACACAAAATTGCAGATTTTATCAAATTTTGAACGAAATCTATTGAGCGGTCACCTGTTTGCTCGACTATTTAAATATAAGTTAACCTGGTGGAGGCGCCAGGTGGATAAAATCGATAAACATCTATCTTCTAGACACTTGTCAAATTTTGAGCCAAATCCAACAAGGGATTGAAAATCTGTCAGTCTGTACTTTCAGAAGCATGTAAACGGCGTAACTAAAAAGCGCAATGACTTAAATGCATCACATTTAGTTTTGTGATTGTAATTTTAGTTTTGAGTCAAATTTTTAGTTACAATCGGCTGAAAAACATAAATTCACGTTTTCAGAGAGTATGGAAGAAAGTTTTTGGAGGGACCGTTGGTTATTTTCAGAATCCCGTTTATGACAGTTCTCTGTTTCACGGTATAGGAAAAAAGGCGAGTATTCATTTGGGAAATGTTTTTCGATCAACTGAAGTATTATCACTGTATAGAAGTATTATTTTAGTGACAATATTAGGAGAAACCGGAATAATACTGCCATGCTGTTGTATGGCCAGCAAACTATAGGTGTACAGAGATTCCAATATGTGTTGCATTCTAGAGGGCAACTGGTGAAATGGTCGAATAGCATCAAAGCTCTGATTTAAGAAATATGCTCGCTATTGTGGAAAATACTGTTTATAACTATTTTCTCATGATTCTGACTCATGCATGAATAGAGATAAATGCCTTGCTATACTAATGAACAGCCGTTCATTAGCCGCATTCTACAAATACTCATTTATACTTCTATATTATAATTTTTTTTTGAATAAGCCTAATTGTGAAATTTTTAATTCACGACTTGTGAAGATATACAGTATTATGTACAGGGTAATTATAATTAAAGTCCCACTTTCAAAATGCTGTAAAAATAGATCCACTGACATCAAATTTGAAATGAATATGCTTGAAAAAGGAGGAAACGTATGGCATAAGAAAAAGTTCTAAAACATATCAATAGATGGGGCTGTAAGCGACAAACTATGCAAAATAAAAGACACTCATGCGCGACACATTCATTGCATTTGTTATAAAAACACAGGATACTCGGCGTTGTCCTCATGTTTCATCTGAGCAGCTTGTCATGAGTCTTCCAATGAAGAATTGCTCTCAGCTTGTGAAGCTCTTTTACAAGGACAATTGTGGGCTAGCGGCTTTAAAGAATTTCCGGGCATTAAAAAGTGTGAGGGAAGGCTATGGCCCGATGTCTGTCAAGGATCTGAAGAAAATGATTAAGAAATTTGAAGAGACAGGTTCTTTTGAAGTGAAATCTGGTAGAGAAAGGAAATCAGTTGTTTCGACGTTAGCAGAAGATTGCCACAACATAACAAGAAGGGACGAGCAGTGATTTGTAAACGTGCACAGCACGAGTCATTGCCCGATCTTTAGGTACACCTATGAGCACGGTCCATGAAATTTTACATAATACCTTGCACTGTTATCCATAAAAAAATTACAAATGTTCAGGAATTACTTCTTGCTGACCCGTAGAAAAAATTCCTTAGCAAAGATCGGGAGCATGTACTACCAAAGTCAATTTATAGGCCCTTAGTTCAGACATAAAGGCAATTAAATCTAACTGAATTTATCGGTAACCATTCAGTCTGCTATTACACAGTATGGAACCAACAAAATGTTTCTAAAAATGTCATATCACATAATCATAGCAAATTATCACTGATGGTAAACCTCTTGCACGAAGAATGGATTTTTTCCGTTTCAAAATGATGTTTTGAAAATTAATGTCTCTATCTCGATTAAAGCTACATTCGTTTGTGCAAATTACATTTTTCAGAAAACGAGGATTTAATTTTGACTAAGTTGAGGCCAGTTGTATACGTCGACTGTATACAACTGGCCACGTAACAGTGACGTAACACGCAGTGACGTGACGTAACAACACGTAACACGTAGCAGTGCACGGACTGTAGGGATAAATGTATAAATGCAATTTATTACGTTGAAATATTCTGTCGGCTTTGGATGGTGAATTCTGGAATAACTAATCGTATACTAGCATGAAGATAACTTGAAAAATAAGCAAAAAAAGGAAAGCAAATTATTTAAGTAGAATCGGCAAAGCTAAAAATATCAAATGTTCCACCCTTAGAAATAATTGTAACGCTAATATATTTGAAAGCGCTCACAGAATTTGTCATGAACTCTGTAACATTTTATTTTAATTAAAATTTCGAAGTCGCGATTTGTATATCAACGTCTACTTAACGTGTGTTGCTGGAAAGAATGGCGATGGTCACAGAGTGCAATCGTCATCTAAATCTAACAAACGCTAATGATTCAGAAACTAAAATGATCTCAACGAGAGATGAAACAAAAATGAATTGCTCTCATCGTAGGCAACAAATTGTTAAATAACATTTCATTTTTTCCACAAACTATCGCGTCTATGCATTCCTGGAGTTCGCTTATGAAAAAAAGTCCAACTCTTCAGTCCACACTTTTTCAAACAAAAATGATTATTTCTATACTTGCACTAGGTGATTACTGTTACTTAAAAAAAAAAAAAAAAAAAAAAAAAAAAAAAACTCCCTTGACGGCCCTTTAAAAAAAAGCATACAAACTTTTCGGTTGTCCCGAAACTAAGTACACGGGCAAAAAAAAAAAAAAAAAAAAAAAAAAAAAGAGAGAGAGAGAGAGGGAGAGAAGGGATTTTAGGAAAAGATCGCATAAAAGGGTCGAAGGAAACCCTTAAAAAAAGTAAATAAAGAGGAAAAATCTGCGCTGTCCATCACAAAAATGTTGTTAAGGAGCGACTTTCGGAGGAGAGAAGAACCAAAATAAAAATTAAACGTCGAAAGCAGACTCTCCTAAGCCTCGTTTCTTTTAACATAATAGCACTCTTATGAGGATGATGTTAGAGGGGAAGAAAAAGTAAGGAAAGATCCACCCCATTCAGCTCACCCTTGGAGCATGGCCCCTGCATGGATCGAGATAAGAAAATGGCCCACCCCCGCGCTGCCACCTCTGCGCAAAATCTTTTTTATATAAGAGGGAGGAGAGCGAAGGGGAAAAAAATGAGGATAATAGTAATAGAATAATAATAAAAGTAGTGGGTTCCCGGGCCAAAGAACTAGTAATTTATTTTTGATCTGCTGTGACTAATGCCGCGGAAAGAGATGGCAAACTTTTCTTTGGACGGAGAAATGTTTTAGCTTGATTGAAGACTTTTTCAAACTATTGGAGAGGGGAAGAAGAATTGGCCTCCTCCGCCTGAAATATCGGCCCGCGCGAAAAGCGGAAATGAGCGGGCCGACGAGCATGCGCAGTGGGCTGTTCCAGCTTCAATCGAAAGAATTTGCAGTTTCACGAATTTGCATGGATTCAATAACAAACTGCATTTAGATAAATAAACACAGTAGTTTTTTTAAACATGCTTTCACTAGTGTACTAAAAGATAGAAACGTTACATTTTAATTTTTGCAAAAATAATCTTGAATTAATAATTGCAAATGTTATGGATCTTCAATGAATTGTTTCTCAGATTCATTAAAAGGTGAAACTACTTTTAAAAAATAAACTTTATTTATATTAATCTATAAACTGAAAATGAAATTCTATTCATTTTTAAATAGTACATCGTCATTGAGGACACACGAGTGTACGAAATGACCACGTCCGAAAATGAATGAAAAAGAGATTACAAAATTCCACCTATATAAAAATGACACTTCATTCTAATAGCGTATTTCAGTTCTTAATAAAAGAATTTTCTTTATTTTGATATGCGCTGTATTTCTTTACTGCACGATTTTAAGCATCCCATGCAAGTGCGATTTTTGACTTGATCTCTAGACTCTTAATAATGTTTTTCCCCCCAAAAAAAACTACTTTGCTAATATCAGTGAGCTTTTTAAAATCTTTTCTTTCTACTTTTCAATCTTTCATTTAATTTAATCATTCATAAACATAAAACAAATAAAATCTTAATACATCATTTTTCTTAAATTTTCTAGCAGATAGAATTACTTTTTTAAAGTCCAAAATGAATTAAAATGAATCCATTGACTGATCATTAAATTTTCAATTATTAACAGCACTATCGTCGGAAGTGCACAGAGTTCTAAAATTTAGAATAGTCAACACATAAAGAAGAAAAAGAGAAACCGATGAAAAAGCTCCGTTCTTACAAATGTGAAACAAGTCATGTCAATAAAAGGTGTGTACAGCAAAAACAAAAGAAGAAAAATCGAGCATTAAAATGAAATAATTAAAAATTGTTCACAACAGCGAATAAATCGTGAATGAGTAAATTTTTATTCAAAGTTTATTTTTATCAGGTGATCCTAACAATTATGAAAACGCAAATTATTCTTTACAGCAAACTGCTATTTACAACCGCTAAAACAAACATTGAGTAATCAAAAAGTCGATTTTCTAAAATAGTACGAGAAGGAGCAACATTCCCACCCGGCTGCCGTCTTTTCCGAAACTCATCGAGGACTCAGGGAATTCTGCTGAAGATCTCAAGTCACATTCTCCGTGCAAATTGTGAATCGGAAGATCCGGAGATGACAAGGCAAGAGAACGAAAATACAGCAAAAGAACACGGAATAAAATTTTTAAAAAACGATACTTGTAAACGTGTGAAATATTTTGCAATAGCCGTCTTCACTCATTTTCCCCTATCCAAGTGAAAAGTGCGGTGCAGCTTAGTTTCAAAATATAGTTGATTCACGTCTTTTATTACTGAAAAAATAAAACTACTGTATTAATGGTCAGGAAACCTCTTTCCTTTTCTTCTATATACGTATTAAGTTAACAAAATATTTATAACAAAGACTACAACTGTTACAAAGCCAATTCGCTGTTGGCGATTAAGACGTGTAAATTCAATGAAGTGAAAAAAAAAAGTGATACATAAGAGTTTGAAATGAAATAAATTCTATTTAGATCATTCTAATTCTATTTTTATTAATAATGAATGTGCTGTGGAACGTTTTAGCGCAATCATTATAGAAGTGATAAATGTATGCACTAATAAGAGTGCTAAAATGTTTATCTTCTCATACTATTACTTTGATCAATCCAGAATATAATCTGATGGCCACTCAAAGTGCAATATTTTCTTAAGTGATTAAAATAACTAATACATCCATCTGCCCTTTTCGCTCTAAATGAAGAGACAGCTAGGAAGTTTCAATATTCAACTTGGATAGTTGTTCACACATCCATTGCCATGGTCTCTATTTTAAAATGACAATACGTTACATTTTGCTTTCTCGCCCGTTGGGAAAACATCACAATGCTACTAGTACTGTCTTTGAAAAATGTAGAAAGAAATGAAGTCCCGGAAAACATAAGAATAAACATTCGCCTCATACTGTTTTAAGATTGTTTAGTTTTTATTAGCCCTCCCCTGAGGAAATACTCAGGGACAGACACCCTTTTGGATCGTGGTCAGATGATGTGAACGATAAACTATTTTCAGCAACACACCAAAAGGAGGATGTTTGACACTCGATATCCGTTTTAAAGTTCGTCAGATCCTAAACAAGAGATCAGACCTGAAATCGAGTTTCGATCTTGGAACATTCTGGCCTGAAAGCCAAGAATTTACCAAGGTGGTTCATTCGCAAGTAAGTTAGAAAATAAACGATCAACACTTTTAGAAATATTTCATAATTATAATTTGGTACCGAATACAGCGTACCACTTGCACATTTCATTGTTAGACCTAATATTTAATGTGAGCTCATTTTCGCTATGCATTTCGAAATAAATAAACGACGGTTCTCTCTTCACTACTTTCCGGAAAATCAAAATTTTAATTTTGGACGAAAAAAAAATTTTGTTTTTCGCCTTTCTCGACACTTAGACAAGGTAATGCATTTTATGCTTCGTAAATACAATGAATACAACTGAGTACGATTTTTGTTTCATCCATATGAATATACAATGGTGTGCTGATAGGATGAAATATCGAATTTCATTTCTGTTTTTAGCGTTATCCCGTTCACAAACTCGAATACGTCCAGACCGACGGATGACCAAGTCTTCGATGGAATCGGACAGAAAGAAATCTGACGCTGATCTAAACATCTAGCGATAAGTTTCCTCCATCCCTTTCCGAATTTGAATCATCGTGTTCTCACGAACAAACAAAAATATTTCTCTACTAAGAAATATTGGTTAGCCATCTGCAAATCTGTCAATACCGCGTGCAATGCCTGCAGTTCATTCCTTTCTCAATGTATCGGGCGATATCATTCCAAAGGAATGCGCTTCGGTACTCGGGGATGTCTGAATACGCGGAGATGAGACCTGATTTCAGGGCCTCATTTTTGACGTTTTTAAGTATTTTCTTTAAATAAACTTCGTATACGATGAAGCAAAAAGATCAGACAGGATTCATACAATCGGAAGGAGAGTGTTAAAGGAATCAGATTTTTACGAATGAGTTTTTTTCAGGAACAGCTAAATTGGCTATGCTGCTCGAAAATAATTTTCAGTAGGGTTGTTTTTAGAAAAATGAAGAAAAAAAAAAAAAAAAAAAAAAAAAAAAAACGAAGTTGATTGAGACAAATATTAATCGCTTTTCTACTGAAATATTTACAAAATGCGGATTGCCACTACGAATCGTGGCCAACAAGGCACATTCATTACCACTCTGCCGACAACTCTCAACTTCCTCCTTCAAAAACAGCATTCATACATTCACTGCAACTGTACCTGGACTTTGCGGGAGATATTACTTGGCCGGAACGAACCAATTAGTTCTGTCAGACAGCTAGAACACGTTCCATCTTTCGAAGAACACGATCATTCCTCCTACCACCTTCCACCCATTAAAAAGTCTTCGAAGTGGAAAGAGGCAGGAGATGCTGCAAGTTTCGTTTCTGTCTTCATTTTTACAAGCCGACAGATTCGAATGACACCTCCTGCAGATCAGGCGTCGAAATTTAATGACTCACCCCTCGTCAAGATGGAGAAGCGCAGAGGTGGGTTTTTTCTTCTTCCCTTTCGGGAAGATCCTCAGCCTGTGTACAAACCACCATGAGCGCCGCGGCACAAGATTATGAATGGAGTTGCAGAGTGCGGGAAATATGTCAAACTCAGCAGTTCTCGAAATTTTCCGAAAGTCGGCGGTTTCCTTATTTTTTTCTTCCATTTCTTTTCTTGTTCTCTATCTTTGATATGTGTTTGGATTTCGACAATGTTCCACGTTCTGATCAAATATTTGGATCAGTAACAATCTATTGATAAATCAAATTTCTGTTACAGTAATTGAATCGATTTTCAACATACACACTTTCTATACTGAAAATTTATGATCCAGAAGTGACATCAAGCCTAAAGGACTATCTCTTTTCCAGGACTACAAGAATCTTATAATCATTGAAACATGCTAACAAAGAGAACAGTCAATCATAAACAACCTTCGGAATACAATTTTTTAACTGGTTATTATAGTAGACTTAATGTCTATAAACATAACTAAAATGATAACTGCTTATTTAGGCATGGCAGGAAATGCTTAAATCAGATTTGTACAGATACATAAAAATAAATTATTGCTGTTTTCAATCTGAAGTTCCCAATTTCTTTTAACAGAAAGTATTCAAATCCCTTTTAAGAAAAAGAAAGGCATAGAAAAAAATATATTCGCGCAAGATAAACAGCGTAATGCAGTGAGATGCATTAAAATAATTGAGAGTAAAGGATTATTCCTGCTTTCAGGATCTAAAAGTGGGGCTTGTGTCTTATATTCACTGCAACTGAATCTTATTGCCAGTATGCTTACCAACAAATGGAATTCAGAATATCGTTTTTCTATCAAAATGGGAGGAAAAAGAGGACATTCGGGCACTTTTTTCAAAAAACACACACTTTTCGAACATGAAAAAGCGCAGTATAGCGGCCATCTCACTTTGTTTCAGTCGTTCGATTAGAGCAAAAAGTTACAGTTCTTTTAAAAGCAGACGGGATGAAAACCTTTCAGGAAAATGAAAGCGATTAATAAAATATTTCACCTCTATAGGGAAAGGGGGGGGATATTTAAAAAAGGACATTAAACTCTTCTCTTTCACGTCACGTGTTGTTGTGGCCTTGCCTAAGAACCGAAAAAAAAAAGTTCGATAGAAAGTTTAGGTGCAGAGAGATAATGTATGTTAATCACATGGAGCGATCGATGTTCATTTTAGATAAGTGTTTTTTAAAGGTTTTCTACCCTACCCAATTACGTCCCATCTCATCAGGTCCCGCTTTTTTTGCGTTTCTTTTGACAGCCCATTTACCAAATGATTTCCGTGAGCATGAAAACGGAAAAGAACCCATTTTCTTTCTGTAAATAAAGATGAAGCCGTGAAAAATGATCCAGAAGAATGGTGGCTGGCGATGAGCTCTCGCAAAATTGTGCGCTTACTTTGGCCGCAGTGCTACGAATTGAAAACACCAAAGCACAAATCTGAGGGGTGGGGAGAGAAGAAACCAATTTGTTTCTATTATGAAGTGAATTACTAACAAGACGACAGCACCTCAGCATCCATACTGGCTGTCACTTCACCTTTGTCTAATTTGGAGACTGTTGGCTACGTTATATACAAATATACATTTAGATTCCATTCTAATAAGCAAATCAAACTGAAGTTTATTTAATCTTTTTATATAATCTTCATCATTTAAATACTTTAATCTCACTAACTGGTGCATACACTGATAGGGGATAACCTAAAAGGGTTGCGTTCCATTTTGAAAGTAAAGTCCGCACGAAAAAATCAGGACCTGACATATATTCCAGAGGAATCTTTTGAAAAAGAGATAAAATATTTTTAAAAAAATGTAAAGTGACCTGTTTCAGGAATTTTTAGAGACCTTGCAAGTGAGTATGAACTTTCTCACAGCACAACAAGATATAACTAGAGTGCTTAAAAATCTGTACTGTATCATATATACATACTGTATAACATATCATTCCGTAAATAAAGTTTATTCGTTTAAGAAAAACAAAGTGCATATAAAAGTTAGTGTACAATTTACCAAATAAAGTAAACGAAAAATTAATATTATAAGAAAAAGATGAGTTAGCAGCTAATAAATATCTTCCCATTCGTAGATAATATTTCTTTATCTTTCTTTCTCTCTATATTTGTAGTGATTTCTACTTAATCTGCGTGTTAAAAATAATTTCCAAAGACTCGAACTCCGGCTTCATGATAGCTTCTTAGTTGCGCAGGCTTTGATTTTTTTTTTCCATACAACCAAAATGCTGTAGCAGCAAATTCCTGTCTAAAAATATTTAAGTTCAAAGTATTTTCTGACAGTCTCTCTTTCTTGTTTTCTGCTTTCTTATTTAGAACATTGTTCAACTCTCGGCATGGCTTTAACAAAGATAATATTAGGTAAACTGGCAATAGTAAAAAATTGAACTATTTCCTTAAACCAATGAACAAAAGCTGTTAAAGTACTCTGTAGTATAACTTACTCCAAATTTGTCCTGGCAAAATGGAGAACACTTTTTGAAATGTGAATATTTTTAAAATTTGAATGCTTGTATAAAATCTTGTATGCAATGAATACAAGATTTTATACCAGCATTTTAAATAATAATATTTATTCGAATAAAAGTTTAATGCTGGATTCAAGATTTTTTTTAAGCAATATTGTAAATTAAAAATAACTTTTACGGTGGAAAATATGAGAAAGATACTACTGCAGTTGCAATCAGTATCTGAATGAGTACTGAGTGAAGTTGTAAGGCAATTATAGCTGCAGTGTGTATTACCTTTGATGGGCTGCATACGTGTTCGGGCTTCGTCAGATTCCAGGTCATCCCAGTAATTCGGTGCCATTCTCTCTCATTCCAGTTTATACATAAGTGTGTTGAGATTGATTCATTGACTCAATTCGTCAAACTAAATATAGGGCAGGGTCAAATCACTTCCTATCAAATCCCATACACGGTAATTAATTCCAACTCTTCCTGTTCCAGGTGAAGGAGGGGGGAATGCTTAAATAATAAAATGGGCCAATTTTTGATTTTTATATTTGCATCAAAAAAACAAAAATATGACAGAATTAAATATTTTTTTTTTACTGAATCCTTCAAGCCAATAACTTCTAACGCATGTTGGGATGTCAATACAGAACAGTGGAACAAACTTGACGAAATTTAGCAAGCATAATTCTCGTTGACCAAATATTGTAATGAAATAATCAGCCGTATTTCACTTTTCTCTTGGATTAGATCGAAGGGAGTCATCGAAAGACATTTAACACATGGACCAAAAAGAAATATCTGCTTTCACATTTCCAAAATAAGTTTAAAAGTGCTTGAAACTTATAAAAACGTAATATACCTTATAACAAAATAAAGGGGGGGGGAGGTTCTTAGACATTTGTAAATTATTTTATCAAAATTCGAACACAAATTCCATCGATAAAATAATATAAATTAAAATTATATTATTAATATAACATTATTCCCATTTCTAGACGCCGCTCTTGGGACGAGAAAAGCATTTACAACTCCGCTTATTGAACATGAGCAGAGGTCACTGCTCGTATGCGATAAAAGCGCATTAGACGAGAAAAAGAGATGTGCTGTTAGGACTTAACCAACTTGCTCTTCTGGAATAATTAGCGGGGATAAAATTGAAAAAGTCGTTTCCCCCTCCCGTCGAAAAGTCTTGCAAAATTATAAATAAGTGAGACTTTTTCAGAATCAAAATAATTTCGATTGGACATAATACTATTGATTAAATAAAAACAACGACCTTACCTCTGATTTTCCTTTGGAGACACAATTAGGCACATTCGACGGTTCTATCGTTATGGCATCGCCCTGCAAAGGAACAGAGATGTGTTAACCAAGCAACTCATGCTGGGTAAATTAAAAAACTGACATGACTAGAAATAAATTTATATTCAAAAGTAAATGATCCTTTTACCTTTAAATACAAACTTAAAAAATGAAATAATGCTTTTACTGTTTATTTTTGTGTCACACCAAAAATATTTGTTCAAAGTTGTAGCAAAATATATTTCTCTATTTCAATCCATGCGTTACTTTAATAAAATCAATATAATCGTTATAAATATTGAACAAATTATGAATGCTAAAAAAATATTAAATTTAAATGGAACAGTTTTAAAAAAGTCACTCAGAAAAATAGATTTTCTTATTTTAATTATTTCCTACGTTTTACTAAGGATGAAAATTTAAACCAATCCATCAATAAAATGTAAAAATATTAAAACATTATACTGTCATCGAGAATATATAAATGTGGAAAATTTCAAAATGTGTACGCACCCGGGGAAAAAACCCAGAAATTTAATTAATAAATTTAAAAAAGCCCACAATAAATAGAAATATATGAAAAATAAAAAATAGTTACTTTTAGTAAAGTCTCTAAAGGGCTTAAGAACGGCTTTCCTCTGGAGACACAGATGGGCGAGGAGCTCTCGTATTGAATGACAATAAATCTTCCCGCGGACAGTTTGCAACAGTGGAACAAGCGAGAACCAATGGAATTATTTTTCCATTCATGCGAAAATATGCCCAGGAAGAGACATCCAACAAACAGTGCGGAGATTCCGCTACTGCAGCGAACGATCCCACCACAAAAATCTCCAGAGCTGTTAATGTTTCAGGAGGCAATTTCTCGCCTCCTCCATTTGCTCGGGTGGAAATCACGGCTCTCCTTGCAGTCCAATCTATTATTGAAGAAAAGCATGCTGCGCCCAGACGAAGAATGAGAAAAGCAAGCAATGTGCGCTGCGTCTGCGAAAAAGTACCGAAATCCGTAGATAATAAAGGCGGCGAAAATGGAATTCGGTGAAAAGTGTTAACAGAAGGTTCCTCTTACTGTTCGGGACCAGAAGAAAATCTTCAGCCCATTACAAAACGTTAGGACGAGATACTCGTTGATGTCCGAGTGGAATAAATTTTACCCGATACATCTGAGTAGCCAGAGAAAGATTTCATGTTCATCCTGCATACTGAACTTTTGAAATGAGAATTTATTGAAACTTTCAATTAAATGCTACGTTTTATACTGTACATTTACTGTTATTTCCATTCGAATAAGAATCTGAAATAGACATCACTTCACTGATTTTGGTCTTAATTGAATGCAGGTTTCAATATAAAAAAAAATTTGAAACAAGAGGCAAAAGCCTTATTTCAGAACAAAGGGAATGCGAAATTGGAGCTTCTCATTAGAGATTCATAACGATGATAGTATACAAAAAATATTTGGACACTTATAAAATAACTAAGAAAAAATACTTTTATTGCTTGGAAGCATTAGTTCAGCATTTTGTTTTCCGACCTTTGTTTTTTATTACTTCTTTCAATTTACTTGGTGCTGAATGAATCAATTATTTGCATATATTAGAATCAATACTTTTCCGTGCTTTAATTAGTATTTCTTTTAGAATATTTTTGCTCATAACATTATTTTCATGCAAACGTTGTTGTATATTTGCCCATACATGTATCATAACATTGAGACTTTGGGCTGGCATTTTAATGATCATAAAACGAAGATAGAGAGCAAATAGTGTACAAACATAGGACGCATACTTCGGACGGTTGTCTAGGTAGAATTTAAAATTGGCAAAAATACATTTTCCTTTCGGTTTTTTTTTTTTTTACCACTTTGTCTTACATTTTTTTAAGAATGTCTAGGTAACCCTATTTGTTGACCTTGTTGTTAACTAATTCTAGGATTCCTTCATTTAAGCTCAGTGTTATGCCTTCTCTATACTGCTATCTGCTTCTCTATACTATGCTTCCCATCTGAACCAAATAATTAAATTTACTTTCTGTTACAAAAATTGCAAACTCTCAAAATTCTTTTTTTCCCCTTCAAATAATATCTAGTAAATTGCATTCTCTCTTCCTGGTCCACTTTACTAATAAGCGATTTCTTACAGGGTTTCTCGAACATAAAAGCATGAAACGTATTAATTATAAAGATTATTCCTTAATAATCATGTTTCCTGATTATTAAGGAATTAAGCATGATTCATTAATGTGTTTATTTTAATGCGCTTTATTTTCTACACAGCCAATTCCCCTATACTTAAAAATTATACTAAATATTGTTGACTTAATTATTTTTCATGCCTTACTTCTTTTTTATACGTCACTTATTTTTCAAATAGATCTTACACTTTTATAATAATCTAGGATGTGTTTTTTGATTTCAGTTTTAATTTCAGATTTCTTTTAACTCTTGCTTCACGTTACAAAATACTTTACACTTTTTATTGTTTAATCAAAGGACTTCCACACCTGAAAGCAATTGCGTTTCTCTTTTTTAAACATTGTTTTATTTACCACTTTTTCGACATTTTTCTATAATCATTTTCTTTGGATCTATATATCTTCGGATCTTCACCAGTTTCTCTAACTGTTCGAATATCTTTTGAACATTTGCCTTCACCTCACTGGCAACGAAAGATGTGTCATTATTTGACTCAGCATTTTTTTCCCCCGCAAATATGTCGAATAGTATGTTTTTAAGATACTACAAAATGCTGCCCAATGCAAATTCTATATATGTAGATACAAGATACAGAAGTTTTGATACGCAAAACCGAATAACTATGCAAAATCACTCTTTTTTTCCTACATTTTTGTAATGTTTTTTTACTTTTTATTACATGAAAGAAAGCGCAGTAATAATCAAAAAATTTAGATTTCGAAGCGTTTGACATTTGAGAGTTCGAAAATGTTCCTTTTAGAATCATATTTATTTATGAGTCTCTGAACACATGCCAGAAAAGCATATAGGCAAGGAAAGATAATTTTTCTGATATGAGCTTTACATCAAAATTATAGATATGTATTACATCTTGAGCAAAATTCATCAATCCACCCATTTGTCCGAAAGCACGACATTCCTAAATCACAAAATAATGAATGAAGTTTTATGGATGGTTTTACCATCAGATGGCCGAAATTCGGTAATACATGCAAACATGTAAAAATGAGTCAAATCTGTTTCGAATTGAGAAAAGAATTCATCGTTTGTGTACTTGTACAAATGCGAAGGCAGTAATATAAAAATGCTAAAAGATAAACGAAATTTGATGTTAGAGTCCTAAATCGAAATTGTAGAACTCTATGCAATTTTAGATGCATCTTTTTGAAAAGGAAAGGTAAAAATGCCTACTGGATTTTTTTTCACTATGTTATAAAATCTTAGATTAAGTGTTGTTATTGCTTATGGTACTTGTCATAGACACGCCCGCTGACGAAATCAGCGATTTTTAAGCCAAGTTTTAGCATTTTGTTTCAGTAGTGCCATCTAGGGCCAAGAATATGTCTTAGCTATTCATGCGTCACATCCTTTTCACGGGGCGGACTTCATTCATACATTTCATTCACTCGTCCACATATTGTAATTTGGACCCGAATCAGAGAACGATCACCTCTGATACAGTACCCCCAGTGGTATTGTCTGGACTTGGAGCACTTCGCGATCATGGCAGATTTATACGTGCGCCATCCACCATGCACACGGAGAGTCTTCGGCCGGTGTGGTTCGAACTCACAACCCAAAGGATGCGAATCCAGCGCCCTACCAACCAGGTAGACTCACTTCATCTTATAAGCAAGTCTGGGTACAAATTGAGGGGAGTGAATTCTCCATCTAGTGCAGGTTGAAATTTTTTGGGTTGAATTACTTGCCTGCGCTTCCAATAAATCAAAGGAATGATGTGGTGAAAAGCAAACAACTCTCTTTAGTGTGAATTGTTCATTCAACATAGTTGCATTAAACGCCTTTTAAGGCATAGATGCAATTTTTTCCACAACTCGTTCAATGTTGCGACGCAAGAAAACGGACAGGACACTGAGGGTAAAAAGTTTAGCAATGCGTTCGATTGGTGCTGAAATGCTGGTTGCGCTTTTATTCATCAGGGATATGAAATCAGTGAACAATCTGAATAGATTAAATATTATTTATAACAGATTTGCATGGAAATGAATTTTTCTCTGGAACACAGCGAGAGATCAGCTAGAACGAGGAATCATCACCGAGAAAGAGAAACCAATCCCAGCAAGTCTCGGAAAGGAGGCGATGTCATTAGAATTCCGAAAAGAGGGTGTGGGATGCTTCGGGGACGTAATTAAAAACCAATTTCCACCAATGAATAATTTGGGCGCTCATCCGAAAGTCATCAAAAAGTCTTCGCAAATTATTATTCCAATAGATGCATTGATTTCTATTCGTTAATTGCTGCCGATGCGGACAACTTCGAAAGAAAGTTTGAGGCCTTCATCTCGCTCACCGCAAGCCGCATATTTGCTGGAGCCAATCACGGAAGCGTTCTTTTCGATTCACTTCAAATTTGATAGATAGGGACCAAAAATGTTTTGAGGACAAGAATTATGTCACTGACTATTTACAGAACATTTTTTACAGTTAAGGAGGACTTTTTTTTCCTTTATTTCCTTATTGCACTTCATCACCACTCCTGTCATCCATTGTCTCCATCAATGCATAGTTCGATACATTGATACTGCACAGAACAGAAGAGACGCCGTCCCAGCCCGAAGTCAGCGGCGATCGATGTCGCTTCCTGCACCTCGAGCGTTAATTTTGCAGCACATGTCGAAGACTTTTTTCCACCCGTCATAATTTACCTTTTGCGCGGATGGGATTTTAATTAAAAATGGGATCAATGCCTAATTAAAATGTCAGTGGCTTCTCCCGAATTTTTTCACTCTTGTGATATTCCACACCCGCGGAAAGGAAGTTCCTCAGACTGAAAATTCATGCACCGGAAAAATCGGAGAATTTGACGCGCGGAGAAATTGCTCGTCAAGATCGGCAGTGCGAAAAATAGACTGCCGGAGCGGTCAGACACCAGCCAAACTTTTAGACATTCGCTTCTCAAAGCTGCTTTTGCGGAGCAGCGCTTAAATTAATTCGACAATTAGCTATGCGTGTAAAAATTGGTTTCGAAAGTAAGGATAAGTCAAGTAAGGACAAAGGGCCTTAGACGCAGAAGCAAAGTAATTTGATTTTAGGTGCGTCTTTCCATTCCATTATTTTAGATTTTAACTATTTTGAAATGTATTCATTTTATTTCCACTCGTCACACCCTCCATAATAAATAAAGGTGGTTTATTGTAAACGCCCTTCCAAACAAAACTAAACTTTGAAGGTAGAACTTTAATGCGACATTATGTGTTGTTAAACTTGAGCTTGGGACCGCACTTTTATTGAAATTGCCACGCCATTCCATCAAAGGAAGGCGGGAAGGATGATTTTCTAATCAGAGATATCTGAAGCTTACAGAGGAAAACTTTACCGAAACGGAAGTAAACAGAAGCTGTAATTGTAAAACAACAACACTAAACATGTAAACAACTGTAAAAAACGACGCTTATACGATGCTCTTTGTATTTTTCAAAAGCATCTGAAGGTAACGAATGTTGGCAATTTTCTCCTTACATTTGCAAATGAATCAATAAACTGAAAAATATCTTTATGGATACAATTTTGTTAATGCTCTATAGTATTAAAAAAATCTTTCTTTTTCGAATTTAGTTACTTTTATTTTAGTGTTCTATCGATTATTCATTGTTATAAATATAACTGAATCTTGTAAATATTTTTTCATAAATTCAATGTTAGATGACACCCTTCCAAAGGTATCACATTTTAATTAAATGAATGGATTAACTGAAAATTAAGCTTTGAAAACATCATGGTAGTGTATTAAAATAAAGAACACTTAATTGCCAAAATTCCAAAATTCTAGTACATCAGAATGTAGGTGAAAAAGGAATGAAAAATTTATATTCTATACAAACATGAAACAAGTCGCTTAATAAAACGGCAATAATTTTCAATAATATTGGTAGAAATTAAATAGAAGAAGCTTATAATATGTAGCGGTAGATGGAATTCGGAGTGAAACTGAAAACTACAAGCCTAAAGTACTGTGCAATGCATTCCCAACGGACTATACAACATAGGTTATTTCAGATAGGGAGGAAAAAATCTATTATAGGGGACTTCCCACTGTGAAAGGGGCACCCAACATCCGTAACGAGCCCTGGACAACTAAGAAAGGAGGATGTGGGGCGTGACCTGGGTGGCAGTTGCTTCCTTTCCGAGGGAATGGAGAGGATGACCTTCTCCCTCCCCCGATATGACGAAGCTTCTTCCAATTCCTTTTCTCTCAAAGAGAAGGCAAACAGCGAAACCAAAACGGAGACGATAAAATAATAACCTGCGTGGGGGAAGAGGTCCCTTTTCTTCCCATACCAGGGTCTCGGGGGACCTCCGGGTACGTGAGAGAAGTTTGTTTAAGGAGTCCACTTCTGGCAAGGGCTGCTAACGAGGTCCTTCGCCTATTGAATCGGAAGAGAGGAAAAAGAGCAAGCACACAGAGGTAAGTATTTGGACACCCATTAGAGACAAGAAACGGCCTCCAGGAAGAAAAGTAGAGATCCAGACAAAGAAATCTTGACTGCTTCGTTTTCAAGATTTTTTAGCAAATGGGAAAACCGTTCAGTACAAAGTAGGGCCCAGATTATATTTTATACACGGGATCGAACCCTTAAGAGCGCAATCATGTATTTTCTCATTGCAAATTACTTTCTTTTCAACAATGCTATTTGCTCTATTTAAATTTATTAGTACAAATTCATAAAACAAAATGCAACCGGTAGGCCTTCATTAGTTCGATTGAATGTAGTTCATTTTGAAGAGAGTATAAATGCTAAAAGTCAGTGTAAAGTACGGGACTGAATTGGCAAAATGCAGTTGCGGCCTGTTTCATGTTCCTATTCGAAACCAATCAGAGTGCTTCTCTTCGAAGCTTTCTCGTGTGCGTTTTGCCTGTTTTAAGTCTTAAGAGAAGAAAAAAACCCCAGGAAGCATTTCACCCAGATCTACAGTTTGAAACTTCACTTCTCTACTTTCTCTTTGCTTCTCAACTTGCTCATAAAAGATGCAGCAGTTTTTTGTGTTCAGGAATATTTGAAAAGGGAAAAATATCGAGGTGGAACTTTTGACAGTAACAATTTTCCACCGCATACTTCGAAATGAAAGAAAAGAAAAGAAGCACTTCATGTGGATTTTTTTTCCAAAATATATTTACCGATAAAGGAACCATATATCACAAATCAATAATAAATGTAGAAACAAAAATTAGGACAACCCATTCATTGTGCAATCAGGGCTATTCTTGATTCTGATTGCAGATTTCTTTCGTGCGTGTACTAAGAAATAACAAAAAAGAAGGATTTTTACAAAATGAAGAATTCTTTAGCAAATCTAAAGGAATTAATTCTCTCAAGCATCATTCAGTATGGGACAATATTAAAATGTGCAAAAATATCTTCAAGGAATTTTTAGGAAAAAAAGGGGGCACTTTTGGAAGAACGAAATGGGCGAAAAAGTCATAAAAACATTAAATAACGATATCTTAAAACGACCCCCATAAAACACTTCGCTCATTTCACTTTAAAGTACAGCTTTGTAACAAAAATTCTATTTGCACAATGGACACAAAACAAATTTACTCTTCGCTCCGCGCACAATAACGAATGCCCGAGAAAAACAGAATTTAATAACAAAGTTGGGAGAAAAAAAAAAAAAACCTTTTTTTTTTATAGATTCTTAAACAATGTCAGCAAACAGAATGAGAATGATAAAAAGAAAAACTTCTGGAGTATGAGGAAAAAAAAATAATAATAAATAAAAGGAATATTTGCTTGGTCATTTTTTTTCCCATCAGGTCTATTTATTATTTTTTATTTTTTTTATCTAGCCAGTAGTATAAAAATATTTTTTTTTCTCAACACCCAATTCTCAAAATAATAGTTGTCTGTCCATTCGAAAGAACATGAAGAAAAATAACTTTTCAGAAACGAGAGAGAGAGAATGTCAGACAAAATAACTTCAATAGAGTACCAAAAGTCTATTTGAAGAATTGTATTAAAATGCTCCTTAAAAGGGAGAGGGAAGGCATTCAGTTGAAGGGACCAAATCTTTTTCTCACTAATAGAGAATTTGTTGGTGATGATGAGAGATGGAACAGAATCCAGATTGCAACATTAGAGGAGCAAAAAAAAAAAAAAAAAAAGATTGAAACATGGAGTGAAAAAGTCAATCCATTTTCCAACGATTTAGATTTTTCCACTGTTTGGGAGCGCACGAGACTATGCAGGAGTCGAATTCAATTCTTTACGTGTCTTAAATAACTCGATTATTTACTTCGTTCACCTTCGCATTAAAAGGAGATGAACTGAAAAACAGTTTTAAAAAATAAACACATCACGGATTTTTTTTTTCTTTTTCTAAGCGTGCTTAAACAGAGTATGGAAGAGAAAGGCGAAAGGTGAAGGCGCGATCGATCGATTGAAGGAGAGATATTAATCCTTGTTCGAAAAGTCAATCGCGTTTCAAAAATAAGCAAGCATTCAAGTTTTTTCTCTCTCCTTTCTCACCAATTACGTATCACGTCGAATTAATTCCGGGCTTTTAATTGAAGTTAGCGCTAGAATGTTTAAAGAGAGAGACAGAGAGAAAAAAAAAAAGGGGATATTTCGATTATTTTGGAGCATTCGTTTTGTTTTGATCAGATGCAATGTTCAAAACGATTTGAAATGCATTTCAAGAATTGTTTCTTTTAAATGCTGCTTTATTTGTTTCTGAAATATGCAGTCATTGTTGCTTGATTTTTAAAAATGAATGTTTGGTGGTTCTGAACTTTTTCGACAGATGGCAGTCCAAGCGATACTCTTTTTTTCCCATTTACAAATTCAGAAAATGTTTTTCATTCTAAGATTTAGATTTGTTATTTCCATTAAGTATTTACAATCTTTAGGCGACTGTTCTCAAGTCCAATCTTTTAGGGTCAGGAAGAGTCACTGGGAACGGAGAATTCTCCAAGATCGTTTCTACTTTATTCAGTGTTAATTGCCAACACGTGTTTAATTTAATTGCAACAATGTGCAAAAAAAAAAAAGTGAAGTGAAATCAAAATATCCTTTTCATTCCCTACATTAGTTAGTTGGAAGCTAAATTACAAAATTATGTTTTTCTGTTGGATACAATGGTTAGGAATAAGAACCTTTGAGCTCTCTACAGAAACAGGATAGTGTTTTCAATCACCCCTAATATTTTTCATAGTTGGATCGTATTTAGGAATATGTTATTTAATGTAATAAAAACCAATATTTTCCATAAATTTTGAATAATATATGACAGGAAGCGATATTAAATCTAGAAATACGAGAGCTTCCTTCCTCGTCTAGCTTTGTCATGTATGACACTCACCTCAGACTGATTTTGCCGAACTTCTATTATGGGAAATTTTTATCGTTTTTTCTCTTCCCATCTTATTTTCTATGTTCTATCATTTTCTTCGCATCTCAAAAATCTTAATGTTTGTAATTCATTTGAAGTTTTCTTATTTATGTATTTATCAGCATCTTTTTTTCTAATGTAACTACACCTGTTCAGTAATTTAATAGATATCTGCAAGTTTGGTTTAAAGACTCTACCAAAATTTATCCGTCCCATTCAAAGCGTTTTTGTGTTACTTTTATCACAAACAGACATAATGCCAAAAAAAACATGTTTTTCGAATTCATTGACGTCTCAAACGCGAAGATTTGTCAAATCTTGAGTTTTGAAGGTTACAATAATTTCTCTATGCCTCGTATACAAGAAAGTAAATATGACATTTTAGAGCCTCAAGGAGGTCTAAAATGCATAGATTCATTCAGGTGGAATTGGAATTTTTCGACCATTACGTTCTTTCGCTTTTTAGACTTCGCATAAAAGAAATTAAAAAGCGGTTGTGTAACAAACAAAATCATAAGCTTATCAAAAACAAAGATTTCTTTCCCTGCTTCTCAAAGTTGAAAAAAAAAAAAATCGAAATAAAAATTAGGGAATCTACCCTTGTTAGAACCGCACACAGAATATACATCCAGTATTTTCTGTAGTCTATGTGATCCAATTCTTACATACATTTCCACAAGGCCCCTCCAAAGTCCAACTCAGGAAAATTGCCAGCCAATCCGAGATATTTTAGTTTCAATATGAATGAGTCCTTCCCTCCGATGAGCCCCCAACCACCAATGAACGAGGAACATGACATCAGGAGAATGTGGCCGGTGAGAATACCATTCCATCTGCAGTCTATCGGAATCGGTCGTAAATTAAAGGACGATGCATTTCTAAATGACGGCGTGGACAAAGTGAGGGCGCGTGGGAAGACGTCTTTATGAGGGTAATGGCAAATGACTTCTAGCCGACGGCCACTCTGGAACAATTAATACCGCCACTTAAGAGGCGCATTCCCGCCAGTCGAGGCATTCCATACGCGAAATGACTCGGACAAGAGGAGTTGGATGTCTCTACACGACGTTCCCGGTTGCGGATGACAGTTTCCTGTTTTTGGTTCCTCACACTATTCAATATGTGAAGATAAGATATTGCAAAGGCGAAAGTATTGTTTTCAAGATCTGGATGAATCTCCGTCAATTCTGGAGAAAAAAAAAGTCTGACTGTCGGAGAATATGACGACTTGAAAACGTAATCGTTAGACGGATGAAATTCGTTTACAATGTTTACAACAAAATTGTAGATATTTATCAAGTTTTAGATTAGAAGCTGTCCACTCGTGCGCATGTAAAACTTAAAAACATAATGTTGGATCGATGAAATTTAGCAGAGTTGTGTTGTGTGCGTCCTTGCCTAGGGGTAGGGCGTCTTCTCCTTAGAGTTGAGGAAGATGACCGTCTGTCGGCTGTCTATTCGTGTAAATGTAAACGCGATAAGTAAAAAATGCAACATATTACATAACTGAAATTCAAAATATAGCTCGAAATATAGTTATCAATACTGTAAAGCTTTATCAAATTTCGCTTGTGTTCACAAGACATTCGTTCAGTATTTATGTCCTTAGATGAATAGTCATAAAAAGATATGCACAGTGGATGTCGTTTCCTCAGGATGAATAACACGATTATGAGGTGCAAAACGGCTCTCCGCAGGTATTTCTGTCAGGGTATTTTTTAATTATTTCCGTTTCTAATTGCTCATTGATTATTTTCTAGTATGATGACTGATTGAACCAATGATTATTCTTCAATTTATTTTTCTAACTTTAAAAATCTCTGTTTAGCAATTGAGGAACTATTTTTAAGCTGTTATTTTCTTTCGTTATATGACAAATGAACGATATATTTCCCACTTTCAAACCGACATTTTTATGAAATAATTCATTGACTTCTCTCTCGATAATGAATTTCTGACAAACAGGATTACTGATCCATCTACTTTGCTAACTGAATGACAGCATGAATGAATGGCCCAAATGTCTTCATTTAAAGTCCGCCTACACAGTGTTTTTTCAAACATTGCTTGAACTAAATGTTTCGAATATTTTTGTTTCACAGCTCGAATGAATGTTCCAAAAGTAATTCACCTAATTGATATGCATTTTTTGCTTTCACTTAAGGGATCATATGCAAAGAGTAAGTTTCTTTTTTCAAATATTCCACAATAAAACGTGAAATTTGACCTTGAATTACATTAGAATGATGCGATATTTTATCCGTTATGTAAACCTCAATAATTATGTTTTGATGATCGTTATGATCGGTTCCCCCTTTTGAGATGAATAGAGCAAACTGGATTTTTTTTCCTCCGTAGTTGTTTCCGAATGAAATAGCTTTTAAATTTTTCTACTCTTTTTATAGGCATATTTAATTCTTTTGCACAATCGCTCCCTTTAGAACCTGAATCTATTAAGGCATGAGAAATCTGATTTATTTTTATTTTGAGAGATAACCAAACACATTTTCAATCATAGTTTCCTTTTACTGTAATTGTGCAATAGATACGATACATTCATTTTCGTTTGTTCACATAAGTTACACGAGTCGTTTGCTTTCAGATGAACAAAAAGAAGTTTGCCTCGGGAGGTATTTTTGCAAATTTCACAAGCTTCGATTCTCGCTTACAAAATATTGTTCTATGCTTTTTAAAGCAGCGAGAACATAAATAAAATGTTTTTCAGTGGTTCCTTTTCTAGTTCAGACACTCAAGAGAATCATATTCATTTTAAATATTACAAAAAGTACACGATTTCTTCGAAAGAGTACTAAATGCGGAAGTTGCGCGATCCACTGGTGGGACACGACGGATAGTTTGGGAATCCCTGACACAAAAGAGACACGCACGATATGAGATTAATTTTTGTTTTATCTGATTTTTAAAGCACTGCGGTTAAAATGTTTTCGTTATAAAAATAACATATGCAAACAAACAGCTGATTATAGAATGGAATGAGCGTAGGTGAGATGAACTGACAGTTTAAAGATGGAATTTCATGAATGTAGGGTTAACATTTATTCTTCACCGGCAAAATTCTCATTTTCCCGTAACTCTTTGGCGTCAGAATCTCAAGTATCAAATCAAATATATTCCGTAATATTTAAATACAGACTCATACATTCGTTCCAGAAAAAAAAAAGTACTGTCCCTTCTGTTTGCCCCGACATCAGAAATAACGCTTCACTCCATCACTTTTGACATTCCATTCCAGAACTGTGAGCTTCGAACTCAGTCTACCAGCAAAATACCTATCCCACATCTTAACGCGCAGGCACACACACAAAAAAAAAAGCAGCAGGATAGGGGGGGGGGGATGTATGAAAGAACCTTCCAAAATCTTCTCCAAACACATTGGACAGAAGTTTTGCATTAAAGGTTAGATCTCCAGTCAAACTCAAAAGTCAAGGCAGAGATCTTCCAAGCACGAAATCACTGATCTAGAGAGGATCTACTTTCTTCCGCCGATGCTTGCAGAACTCCATGCTTCGGGCCTGTCATCGGGTTGGAAAAGCGGACGATATTAGTGCGCGCTTATCGGCCGAAAATGTGTTGGCGAGATAAAAAAAAAAAAAAGTCCCCCTTTCGCAAGAGGAATTGATTCTTGACAACTGGGGCGAAGTGCTAGGGAATCCCAGAAATCGGATTCTTTTTTTTCCATTCGTCCGGGGGTGACACGCGCATGAACGGAATGCCTGCTCGAATTTCGACATGTCACATTCACGGTGAGGTGGATAAAATAAAATTCGGTGTGAAACGTACATTCCGTCGCGATTCCCAAGGCGTTTAAAATCCCTCAAAGTATAAAAATACATTTGAAATCGGAGAGATCCAGCTTTTGGCCGTGTACATCACTTTGCCCCTTGGCTAAAATTTTTTGAAAATTTTCTTTTCTCTTTCAATTTGGAAAGGATAAATAAATAGCTTTAAATATCCTCCGTCTCTTTCTAGATGACCGATCTTCTTCTTCTTCTTTTTTTTTAAATTGTAGATAAAAAAAATTGGAAAAACTCAGTTTCAATAATTGTCAATGCGATTTAAATTGTCAATGCGAATTAAATTTTAAATTCAACTGGCAAATATCATAACTTAAAAGTGCAAACTAAGCTCCCAGATTCTATTTTGTTTTTCTCTAAAAATATATATTTACAGATATGAAACTTTATGGAAATGCTACTTATATAATCAATAATAAACTATAGGAAACCATGAAACATGGAAAATTAGGAACAATGGAAATAATTACTGCGTTCCATGAGACAAAAAATAGTTTGTGAATAACAGTCGATATCCATAATCCATTTCAATGATCTGGGTTGAGTTGAAAAACTCTCGGATACATTTAATGAGAATGCACGTACAAATGAACTTAAATAGTTGATAATGAGATTTAAACGTGGGTCCGCTGTCAAATATCGTATCACAACTAACAAATATCATCCCATTGTTTGGATACACAAATTGATTTCTTGAAAATAGATTTGCTAATTGGTGGCAAAAAGAAAATAGTAAATCGGACAACTGATATTGGATGGAGAGAGTATATTTTAAATACACTTTTGACCTTAATGACTGGTCATTAAGGTCAAACTAAGGACTTTTATGCTTTCATTCATCTATTACAACAAATGAAATTAAATTTTTAAGCTCATTAACAATGAGAAAACTAATAATAATATTAATGAGATTTGTTTATTAAAAGTAGTATATTTTCACGGCTTCACATTTCAATAATTACATAAAATAACAACCCTATTAAAAACACACACATTTTTTCTATCACGTAGTATATTATTTCGTACGTACAGTATTACGTATATTGATTTATTTTAAAGGCTTTCTCAAAAGAAGGGAAGAAAAAAAAAAAAAACTTATTCCTATAAAACAGAGATAAAAGGAAGCGAAAATAAAACGTTCTTCACATTAAAAATTCATATTCATATTGGATTTTACTTTAGAAGATTAAGCGTTCAGATTTCTTGAAACTTCATTTCCCTTTCAATTCAAAAATTTTTTCTTAAAAAAAACAAAAAACAGAAGGAACCAGACCCATAATTTTTTATTAACATTTCAAAAGTTTTGGAGTGGACTGGATATCATTGAGAACATACCTATCAAAAGTATTTATTTCTTTAAATAGTGAATCGAAATAATGGCATGTTGTAACCAGATAAAACTATTTTACTTTCAGAAAAGTTTAAAGGAGGAAAAAAGGAAATAAAATAATAAATTCAAAAACCTTTTAGGAAATCACATATTAAATTGCAACCTTTGCAACAAAATTCGAAGCAGGATCTTAGCCGTTAAGAGTAATATCTTTTGCAATATTAAGTCAGTTTCTGTTGCTCACGTTTTTTCATGCCATTATAAAAAATGCTCAGTGATGTTCTTAATCTGATAGCTAAGCTCTCGGATAAACAGCAATATACTGAATATTTGCAAGCTTTTATTCTCACAAATTTTTTATTTTATGCAATTGTGACGCTTCCTCAACTGCAGAATTATCTGATGGTAGAAACTGAAAACTCTGAGATGATAAATTTAGGTATCGCGACAAAAAAATTTCATTTCATTTTCATCTTACTGTGTGATATTAAAGTTAAAGAGTGCAATTAAATATCAAATTTACTTCGAATTCAATCTCTCTTTATTTCAATTTCTATATTCTAATTAATTCATAATTAAATAGTATAAATAGTATGGAATCTAGAAATCCAGCACATGATGGCGCCACTTGTATGCGATCAAAATGTCATTAAATCAACGCATTAATTAATAACTGAAAATGTAAAAATAATATGATGTCAAGGAAAATGCAGTTAAAAAAGTAGTAGAAAAAGTTCAAAATTAGTAAAAAAATTTCAAATGATTGCAAATTAGTTATTAAAGTTCAAGATTAATTTTTTAAAATTAGTTAAAGAAGTTCAAAATTCTAACGTATCAAGAAGTGAATGAAAAATCGATTACAAAAATTTTATTTCTACAAGTATAAAAAACGAAGTTAAATAAAAATGTATAATAATCTTAATAATAAAAATGTTTATGAATCTTCAGAATAATTTAAGAGTTTTATAGAGATGCGAAAGACAAAAATATCGTCAATAAAACTAAAAGAGATTATATTCCGCTTTCGTTAAAATCAAAAAGAAAAACTTATAATAATTTTTAAATATATTATTTATCAAGTCTTCCTTCGAAAAATTAACTTTGTTTTTAAAAGACGCAAGTGCTCTGGTTTTAGAACTGTAAGTACAGCAAACACGGAAGAAGAAGAAATGTCTGAAACTGCTCGAGTCCATCAGCCAGGATATTCCTTCTGAAGACTCAAATCCTCTCCGCATTCGTGAAACATGAATTTCTTTTCAGAACGACAAAAGAGATAAAAACAGAGAGCGACAAATCCTTTGCCCGACTGTCAAATCTCTATAGATCACAAATGGTGGACACATAAACATTACAAACAAATTCTCCCCTGTCGTTTTTCCTTACCCTTCCCTTTACGAGGGCTGTGGCGAAGTGAGTATCATAAGAACTTTCGGCCAAAGCTAAGAGACTTCAGAATATTTCTCTTCGCGGCACCGCTAAACCACTGATGACGTCTCGCCCCCCCCCCCCAATACACACACAATGAACACCTACACACTGAAAAATAAAAGAGTGCGAGTAACAAAAATTTTCACAAAATGTTGAGGTCATAAAGCTGTATTTGGGTTAGCCAGTTTTGATGCTTATTATATCTTCATGAGGGTGTGTGTGTGTGGGGGGGGGGGTACAGGGTGTCCCAAAAAGATTGAAACGCCTTTTAATTCTTTACCAATTAGAGATAAGTGAAAATATAAATTGCACAGTAGTTCAAAATAAGGTACGGAATATGACAGGATAATAAAAAAATTTATCCATTAAATTTCTAAAAGTTACCCTTTTAAATTTTTATGCGACCCCTCTTGACAAATTTAGTCAATTACAAAGTTTTAATTTTTAATGCAGAAACAACATTACTAAGGCGCATACTCGTACCTTTAAAACTGAATGAGTTATACTTAATTGAAAATTGAACGCGCTGCAGAGGGATCATATACCAAAATAGAATTAAAATTTGCCATATATTATAAAAATATAAAATGTAGGATAATATTTATATTAAAATCCTTTTTTCCAGTTTCAGACAGATTCGCGACACCGTCATGTGTACGAATTCGACCAACAAATTCAGAGAGGTGATAGCAGCCATTAAGAGGATTAAGAATCACTTTACAACATAGGATCCCAAACGACGTTTAGTAGGTAAAAATCTCAAAAATATAGGGAGTCCGAAAACTTTTGGAAATTGTAAAAAATTAATTAAAAAATAACAAATGATATTTGAACTATAAATTTTCTTTTAAGTGAAAGCACATTTTTGAAGGTTATTTTTCATGTAGGTAACATACCGATTTGATGATCCAGGGGGTCAAAAACTACTGAAAACGAAAAAGTAGTTTACAGCCCTTATATGCAAAAATATTGAAACTTGGAAAAAAAAAAGCTTGAAAATGTAAGGAATTTTACGCTCTTTAATTTGATATAAGCATGCAGTATGAAAACTGAAGAGGTTTTAAAATATGCAAGAAAAATTAAAATGTGTACTAGGAAACATTAAAGCAACATCGGTACCGATGTTTGCACAGGGTGCTGTCAAATTCGAAAGACAAATTCAGAGAGTTCATAGTACGCATTAAGGAGATGAAAAATTACCATAAAACATAGGATAGTAGGTGACATTTATTCGTTGAAAATTTCAAAAACAGACGTCGAAAAAACAATGAACCTGGTGAAGAGAATGACCCTATGAATGCAAGGATTAGTAACAAGATAGTTGAGAAGAAGAAGTCTTTTCATATGTACATTTTCCATGCGTTCGAGAAAAATAAAAGCAGCGAGCATTAATGATGACCATTAAAATTCACAAACAGCATGTCTGATTTAATGAATAACGAATATGCCGATATGCATTTAACTTATGTTCGAGCGGATGACAATGGAAGTCTAGCACAAAAAATGTACGAAGTGAAATATCTGAGGAGGCGTTGTCCGCGCCATACCACGTTTTCAAACATCGATCGACGGTTGCAGGAGACAGGATTCTTCAAAATAACGATGCCAAATGTATGACAAGAACACAGTGCGCGCACACCTGACACAGAAAACAGAGTTCTGCAGCGCTTTGCCGATACCCCAACAACAAGCACACGATCAGTTGCAGCTGAGCTGGATATTCGATGCGAAACATAAGGTTATGCGTGCTGAAAACATGCACCCCTTCCACTTGAAGATAGTCCAACTCCTGTGCGATGATGATTACCCACTGAGAGTGGAGTTTGCGCTCTGAATGCTTGATGTCTCACCGGAAGATGCACACTTTTCTGCTAGAGTTTTATTCTCAGATGAAGCCTGGTTTACGACAGAAGGCGTCCTTAACACGCACAATACTCATATTTGACCATTTGAAAATCCCCACATAACTGCCTCGTCGAACGTACAACATAAGTTTAATATTAACATCTGGACAATGTCATTTATTAAGACCGTATCTTCTGTCTGAACGCTTCAGTGGCGAAAAGTACCTTGTTTTCTTGCAGCACGTTCCTCCGGATTTGCTGCAATACCGACAATTTTAGGCCAGAATATTTGGTTAATGCGTGATGGTGCATTAACGCATTTCTGTTGCATTCGTGAAATCTGACATGTTGTTTGCGAATGAAGTTCAACTACCATCCATTCTGCAATGCTCATTAATGAATACTTGATTCCTGCTTTTATTTTTCTCGTCCGCATGAAAAATTTACATACGAAAAGGTTTCTTTTTCTCGATTACCTCGTTTCTAATCCGCGCATTCATAGGGCCATTCTCTTCGCCACGCTCATTGTCTTTTGAACTTCTATTTTTGCAATTTTCACCGAATAAATGTCACCTGCGACCCTATGTTTTATGGTAATTTTTCATCTTAATGCCTACTATCACATCTCAGAATTTATCGTTCGAATTTGAAAACACCCTCTGCGAACATCAGTACCGATGTTGCAGTGATGTTTCCTGGTACACATTTTAGTTTTTCTTAAATATCTTAAAACCTCCCCAGTTTTCATACTACATGCTTAGATCAAATTAAAATTCCTTACATTTTCAAGCCTTTATTTTTCTTCAAGTTTTAATATTTTTTCAGATATGGGTTCTAAACTACTTTTTTGCTAAATTTAATTTACGCCCCCCCCCCTGGATCATCAAATCGGCATGTTGCGTACATGCAAACTAACCTTTAAGAATGTGTTTTCACTTAAAAGAAAATTCATACTTCAAACATTCATACTTATAATTTTGTTTATTAATTTTTTATAGTTCCCAACAGTTCTCGGACTTCCTACATTGTTTTGCGATTTTCATCTACTAAACGTCGTTAGGGACCCTATGTTGTACGGTGATTCTTGATCCTCTTGATTCCTACTATCACCTCTCTGAATTTGTCGGTCGAAATCGACAACAACCTGTATATATTTACCTTCATAATGGAATGCAGACGATTTCCTTTTCAATTTATTTATTTATTCTCAGAATTATTTTTTTTCAGTACAACTCTCAACAAAATTTTTCTTGAACTTATCAAAATAAAGATTGGAAATCCTTCGCCAATATTTAGTTTCATATCGTCGAATTAAGAACACAGCATACTTATATTATGGTATTTATAATAAATGATGAGCTATTTGTAATAACAATAATTTATTCTATGTGCAAGAACATAATGCAGAAACTTCTAAGGAATTTGGACTGGAAAGTCTGAATTTGACTGAAATTTCACACACATTTGTTCATCGGATTATAAGACGATTAAGAGCTACCTGTTTATTTCATCCGAAACTGGAGAAATCGATTGTACACTAAAGGTGAATAAGCTGACATTACTGCATATTTTTCTGCCAACCCATGGTCAAGCATTCAAAAAGTAAGCGAAATGACAGGACTGCCTCAATTGATAGAATACTTGAAAAACATAATTGACATCCATTTTGCATTCATGAGCTTCTGATTTTGAGCGGCGCTTAACATTCTGCAACTGGTTATTAACCAACAAAACAAAAATTCGAACTTTTTTAAGAACATTATATGGACCGATGAATATTTTTTTTATAAATAATGAGGAAATAAATACGCACAACGATCATTATTGGAATAATACAAAATCATTTTTTGTGCAAGAAATACATCACCAAAAATGTTTTTAAAAAAATGTCCGAATGGGGTGGCATATAGAATGGAAAACTGATTAGTGTTTTATGAAGGTACGCTTACGGCTTCAAAATATATGCAGCTATTTTAAATAACATAGTAACAGAGTTTTTGGAGAAAACAACATTATCATTAGTAAAAAGTATATGTATATATATATATATAAAGAGTCTAATTTGCAGCAAAATGCTCATAGTCTCAGAGTTCGTTGTTGTTCACATATGATATTTCATTTCCCAAAACAGGAGAATGATTGGTTCATTTTTTTTAAACTAATAAAAAATTTCAAAGGAATTTGAACTTTCGATTTGCAGTGAATGTAGCAGATCTCCTCCAAAATGCTTCAAAAACGCGGATGCCAGAAATTCAGATTTCTGCATTTTTAATAATCAGCAGTAGGTAGCATCAGCTCAGACTAACTGCCAGCGTCATCCACGCCTTGTTATCGCACTTCCGAAGAAAACGAAAAGCATTCTCGAAGGCTGCACTCACTCCAATTATCAGAGTGCAGAAAGGATGGAGATAAAATAAAGAAAGGGGAGGGGCACAAAAGAGCGCGACACCCAAGACAAAAAGACAGGAAACAAAAATAATGAGGACAATGAAAGATGATTCTGGAGACATCTCCTACCTAATCCGGTAATGTAAAAACCATACATCTAATGGGCTTCACTGACACTTTTTTGCTGTTTGAAAGACGTGAGGAAACAATTTCTTTCCTTTTCGGTCTTTGCCGTAAGATTAACGAAGTCATTTGTCTAAGATAGGTGTGTTCCATAGCCAGACGCACAGTGGACTAAGTTCCATGGAGGAACACCAAGGAGCCTCGTAAGAATAAGTTGGATTCAACGCTGCTGGTTGTCAACTAAATTCCAGTTGGGTCGTCAACATTGCACTAATAGTACAAAACTACCAACATTTAAGAAAAGCAAAACTACATGATACATAAAGAAGGTTCGTGTGAAATTTATTCATTTCTGTACTAAACTAAAACACACCAGTCAATCGACCATCCACACTAGAAATCAGGCGAAGTTTTAGATTGATGGATTTTTTTTCGCTGCACTCACTTTAATAGCATTATTTCCAATTTTTGTAGATATCTTTTGAATAAACGATTACATATTTAGTAATAAAAAATATCAGAGAAATTATTCAAATTCCATGATTTATTTCGCTTTATAAAAACTAATCTTCCACGACTATCACTTAAATAATTTATACATTAGGACTCAAGTGTTTCCTTCAGAAACAGGAGACTATTTTAATCGATTCTCAACAGGAAATTAATTTTCATATGAACTGACTTGCTTCCTCGTTTGCAAAGATGGGAGTCTTAGGATCTATTTTTCTCTTGTTTTCTGATGGGCTCCGATTTGAAAATTTCGAAAGCTTTATGCATTATGCTTTATTAATAGCAGTACACAATGCTATTATTTTCAGAGCTTAATTGCAAGTTAATATGATTACATTTTGATTGTAAGGGCGTCCAGTAACGAATGAGAGAAAAAATGTCCCATAAATATTTATAAAATTAAAAAGGTGAAATTATTATTTTTTAAATTTAAATTTATTTCTCCTAACTAATCTAGAACAGGATCAAAGGAGTTTGATAGCAATTTAAAACAATTCTTACAAAAAAAAGTAGATTGTGGCAGCGCAATCACAAGTAGTGCCAAATTACTGAGGACAAACGTCAGATTCCAGCCGGAACCGGCCAGTGATTTCTTCGGATCTTGTATCCCCTTTCCCATTAGCTTTTGTTCGGTAGCGAGTAATACGAGACATTAAGGAAAGTGCGGCCCTCCACTTATTAATTCCGAACAAATACCGCTGTAAGGATTTCCAGTGGGACTCGTTATTTCGGCTCTCGACATTCGGGGAGGAAATATTTCGACGAAAGTGTTTTCCTACTGGGAAACTATGAGAAGGTATATATATATATATATAAAAAAATGGCATCCATGTTTCAATAAAAAGAGAGCAAAGTTAGAATACGAGTGCTACGAATTTGAAAGAACTGAAAAAAATTTTGTTGTCATTTGGAATGGAAGTTCACTTCTTGGTGCTTCGCGAGAGTTGCTGCTTTCCCGAGTATACATTTATCCATTCATTTAGCGCTTCATTTAAATTCAAATCAGATAATGCTGACAAGACTTCTTGTCTTTCCAATCGGCACCGACACATTCGCTTTCAGTAAAGTGCTTTCGGCAAGAAATACGAGGATCAGTCATGAAATTTAGTAGCACTGTTAAGAAAGCAAAAGAGGATAGAAATCTTACAACAACTTTACTTGTATCCTAAAGTTTCATGCAAAGTCTACTTTTCGACACAATCACCTTTTTCATTTAAACATTTTTCGAGCTCCGCCACAAGCTTCCCAGTGCTTTCTGCAGAGAAATTCCGCCCAATGCCGTTCATGTGAACAGTTATTTCACGATTTGCTGCAATTAATAGTCTTCCCTCGCACTCAGTATCTGTACGTCTTTCCTCACACAGTTTGCACTACTTCGCGATAGCTTGATGTGACACGACATTTTCACCATACACTTCAAGCAACTGCCGACAAATTTTCTGTGCAATTACATTTTTTCACTCCCTCCACATCAGAAAAAGAATTATCGCATTATAATTCCACTTTGAAAGCCGTTTTCAATATTCGAGACATGCTTACGTCTAATTATCAAACTAAAATTGAATGTGAAAGTTGCTATGACACACGATACAGATAATGTCTGAAGTGTTATCAAAATAGCTTTTCAGCAAATATTTTTTTTATGAAGGAGTGCAACTTTCGCACTCACGTTAACTACTTTACGTTTTCGAAATACGAATTATGACAAGGATTAAAAATTTTATCGCCACCTGCAATCTAAAGGGAGTGTTTTTCACAAAGTATTCTATATTTATAAAATAAGCGCGTTTCTTGTATCTTAGTAAGAAAATTGATTAGTGGAATTTCATCTAATTAGAAAGGAAATCTGACTCACGTTTGCAGTGTTGGTCTCAAGACAACGTATTAAATTTCTTTCACCCAAATCGCCCAAATCCAAATTTTTGAGTGATCGCATTTACGAAAATACACAGACTGCGAAGGGTCAGCTCCAAAATTTCAACTAAGCAACAACTCTGGTGGTGAAATAATGTACTATATTTCACACATTTCACTTTTTCATGTTTTTTATTTATTGTGCTGACAAGGATTCACACAAAGAGGCGGAATGAAACACTTGTCCAAAACATGACAGAAATCTGTAACTTTTGTGAAAAGACCCCATCATTTTGAATGATCCTGTACACAGAAAAATTCCAGAAATCTAGGATTTGGAGAGATCCAAAAGTGAAATTTTCTCGTTTTATATTTCATAAGGCAGAAAATGAAAGATAACATGATGAGCCTTATTAATTATTCAATTTATGAGCATTAATCTTCAAATGTGCAAAACTTTATCAAGATACAACTCGAAAAGAAGAAATATTCCCTTCCTCAAAAGTGTTTGAAATTCAGAGGCATAAAAGAGAGCAGCAGACAAGTTCCTGCTGATAAAGTAAAAAAAAAAAAAAAGTAAATAAACAGAACCCTCCTGCAGCATGCTTTTCAGCCAAAGGCTGTGGAGAAACTCCTCTTTCTGTTCGCAAAGACCATCGCAGCGTCCAGAAATCTTCGTCTTAACCTCAAGATTTATTTAGTTAGCTTCTTCTCCAAAGCGAATGGAATTGCTTTTCAATCCGAGGACTCTCTTCTTTTTTACTTCCAACCTGAAATTTTAGTTTTTATTTGTTTGTTTACTTTTCATCTATCCTTTCCCTATCCCACCCCACCGCCATTTTTCTGACTTCTTTGTAATCGAGGCAGTGGAGAGGACATTGCCGATCAGGAGAGACATTGACAGGTGGGTGACACTTCTCCGAATCCAGCAGAAATGTCAGTGAAGACCGGATTTCTCGTTCGATCCCCCCTCCCTTTTAGAGAAGAGGTATATTCATACCTGAAAGAAACTTATCACTAGGGGAGAGAAGGGTCGGAAATGCAATTTAAAAGGGAGGAGAAATGGAAAACCCTTAAACAGCATTTTTGGAGTGTTTTCTTATTTATGTTCGAAGAAGAGTGAGCGGTTTTTTCGAACTAATCAAGTAGAAACTTGAGTGCAGGAGATCAGTGCAGCAAGCATTCAGAGGGTGGGCGGTGCACTTTCGCTGGCTGATTCAAATATAAATATAGATTAGGATATCTTCCAAGAAAATTAAATTACAGAAATTTCAATTTTCTGACTATTTAGATCTTTTCGCTTCACTATTATTTCAAGCGAACATGATAAAAAAATTGAGCTATTAATCTTCATATTAATGGAAGTGACCATTCTGCAAACTTGCATGAAGTATTTCCACTGCTACAAATATCAATAATAACAAATAGTTTGTAAGCGAAATAACAAATCCAAACTATTGAACAGAAAATTGTTTTAACAATCACTATGATATAACAGTTTGGTTAACTGCACTGATATAACTTATAGATAAAAAAGTTTTTAACAACTGGGTTTTACGTTTCACACTACAAAATTCGTTAACTTTTTATTAGTCAAAAGACTATGTTTCTTTAGGAGGAAAATATCATTTTTTTTTCTTAAGTGTTACCGTTCCGATTGAATGATAACATTACATATAGTTTTAATAATTTTATTTCTTTGTCTCCAAGGTGCACTTTCAACGATGACTTTAAAATTATGTGATAGCTCAAAAATTATTTATAAATATTATATACTTGAAATAAATGAGCTTCCGGTGGTTTAAAAAAATTAGTTTTGTAAAATCTGTACGTTTTGAAAGCCACGAGACAAAAATCATTTGATATGTTTCCACTTTAATTCAAAATAAAGTTGGTGGTGATAGAAGGATTTTGTATAAAATAATATTTTAAATAAAAATATTTTACAATAAAAATATTAAATACTTTTTAAAAATAAAAAAAAAAAATCTAAAATGAGTAACGCTAAATGCTGGATGAAATTCCGACAAATATCTGCCGCCTTTTGAAGATTTATAAGAATATTTCACTTGTCACGAATGGGTCAATCATAATTAAAGATTAACATAAAATTTATTGCACTTCGTAACAGACACCCATTTCAAAAGACATTCGGCGTTATAGTAATGGCTACGACCTACTACAATTGAATTACTGCGTAGTGAGTATATCCAGGGACAATGTAACACGCTTTGCTGACGATAAGATGCGGTAATCCTTTAAGGCCAGAGTTTTCTTGACTTAATACGAATAAATCTCAAAGCTTTACTACATGAAATAATGCCACTAGAACTATAGCACCACTTTCAGGCTCGCACACCCAATAAGCGAATGCATAGAGTCAAAACTTCACACAATTTTATATATGCCATCTAAGAGGATATTTAGCTAAATCTAATTCTTGATAGATAGTAGGAAAACGTAGGGCTCAGAATTAAATGAAAGGAATCGTAGAAAGAGGACTTTCAAGACTTTTGCAGTTGGGAACAAAAATCCATTCATTTTTGTTAGATCAATGTCTAAACTGAAACTAAGGAAAGAAATGAATTGTGATACCCAAAGGTTAATGTTAAAGTGCTTTTATTCTTTGTTGTTGTTGTTGCTTGTCCTCAAAAGTGAGATCTCACATGTCAGATCAGCTGCAGTAGGTTGTTGACCGCCAAAAAATCTATAATAATAAGGGGATCGGATATTAGGTCTCCTTTAGAAAGTCCGATTCAACCCAGAATCCGGTGAAGCTGGATGGTCACAGCATTTTTTACTGTAGGATGGATTTTCTACCACTTTCAAAGAAAAGACACTTAAGGTGGCCACTTTTTAGTCTAGCCAGAGCAGTCTGGGAGCCACGGTCGCATTTGATTCCCTGCAGAGTACCCGGGGATGATCTCGTGTACCATTGGTACGCGGGTGGATTATACCATATTAAATTGAATTTAGATATTTCATTTGAGTATAGTTCTTGAAAAGTAAGAATCAGTGGCCGTTTCATTCTCACTACCCTCTTTGGCCAATCTATCAGCGACCTCATTACCACAAATGTTTATGTGTGATGGGATCCATTGGAGGTTTTATCTTTGTATTAAGGTAGAAATATTTTTATTTAAAAAAAAAATGCGACATTAAAAGCAATAAAATTATATATATATATATATATATATATATATATATATATATATAATGGCAATTTGGAATTTTGAAAAGCACACAGAACTGAATTAAAGGGAATTAGACAAGAAACGCGAAAACAAGCAAGTATACTTATGTCACCTCCCAAAAAAACAACTAAAAACTTCTTTTGTTCATTCCGTCAATGAACTCCACAGGATATCCACTGGAGGGATCAACACCAGTTTTCTTTGGCAGAAACTTTCTTCGAGAAGGGACAGAGAAACTTCTTTCCTTCACCGTTTTAATCAGGAGGTCACCTGCGATTACGGAAGAAGGAGAAAAAAATCGAGCTAACATTCTCGGGAAACTCCGGATGAAGGGTCGGTATTCGAATGAAATGCGACAGGGCCTCTTCGAGCCTCAGAAATCATTCCATCAAGCAATTCGGCTCTTTTTTATTCTCTTGTATAACGTTAGTACGGAAAGAAACAACTTGTTTTCATATCTGAGAGGAATAACAGAGTTTTTATTATGACAGCTGAAATCAAGAGCACAGCCAAGAGGCAAAGCAGTGGTGTTGTGGGAGTGAGTAAACACTCCGATTGCAATATAGTGATTTTCAGGATGCCACTGGCTTAAGAAATGCAAATCACCACGATATTGTTTTTTTTTTCTTTCTTTCCGTCGTCCTATATCGTTCTAAAACAGACACAAGCAAATTGTCCTTATTTTTTAAAGCTGATTTACCACATGTACAAATCTAATTACTTTTTTTTTTGTTAAGAAAAAAGAAATTATTCAAACTGAATTGCATAGAAGCAAAATTTTAACTATGCTGATATGCAAAACTGCTCAATATAGTACACACAGCGCTGCTATGGGTACATTGCTGGAACCCCCATTGGCCCTGATCTATCACTGTTATTCTGTAGATGAACTTTTTAGAGACCAAAAATAAATTGATGAACTCAGACTTTTCAAGATATCAGTATTTATGGACATTATTCCACAGTAAAGCGTTTACTTGTTCATTTTGATTAATATGTCTTTACATCATTTTTGAAAATCTCATGGAGAAACTTTTTCCTTTTCAGATTATTTTAAATGGAGTTCACTCAATTATAACCTTTTTCACATGTTTGCGATCTCTAAGCCGACTCCAAGTGCTTCTAAAAATCTATCATTTTGTCCTGTCTGATCCCACTTAAAGGCAGTCCAAATATCTCCGACTGCAGTAGATTTTATCCTCCCATTTGAAAGACAATAGAGTTCCCATTAAAGAATTTCATGCCCCATCTTAATGGATGGATTGCTCATAATGGAAAGATAGTTGAAAATGTAAATCGCGTATGATAAATTTACTCAACAGACATCCTTTGTTCAACGAAATAGAAAACCACGTCGGATTGCTTCTTCTGAGGTATAAGATACAAAGATTTTGAATACAAGACAAAATAAAAAGAGTCAGAAAAATGATTGTTCTAGAATATATTCTTTCATCCCACTATAATGGTCTGATTCGATATTTTTTCTTCTCCAATATTAGAAGTTTTGTTCCACAAAAATTTAAAAAAAAAATAATTATATATAAACTTGTTGAATTGAAATGTATTGAATATTAAGAATAATAATTAAAGGCCCAGATGGCGGGTAGCATCTTTGACAGCCCAAATTAGAAAATGCAGTTCAATGGATGTTTCTTTTTAAACTGCCTCTGACTGATTGAGAAATGATTGTTTTTTTTAATATTCAATAATCATTTAATCCTACATTATCATTATTTACATAATTACATTAGGATCCTTCGTACTTATAAATAAACTTGTTCATGAAACAGGGTTACCTAATTTTCCATGTTCAACTGCGAAAAGTTGTTGAAAAGGAGGGTGAACTAAGTTCACCTTCCTTTTCTTATTCTTGAAATCATAAGCAGTAGCACATACATGTGTTAAATGATATGTGACTATATTAATCAGATTTTCCACATTTAATATTGTCTTTTTCTTAATTCATTATGAAAATGCAAATCTGACAACTAAAGTTGCAGAAAAAGTATTTACTGAAACAATAAAATATCACGCTCCACAAATTCATGGGCGGAAAACACCCATGTTTTGATATTTCCATGCGGAAACATAATATGAACTAAGTTCACCTAGGCCTATTTATTCTCATGTTAAAAATATATATTTGATCATAATTGTAAATCGAACTCTCGATACAATTTTTAAAACCAAGATGATGGTCTTAAAATGATCAGAAAAATTACAAATGCAATAACAATTCTACAAATCCCTTTTTAAAGCCCGAACATCCTTCAGAGTCGTGTTGCTTACTCATCGAAGTACTCTCTTTCGTAAGCTCTGCACTTCCACGCATTTTGAAGGGAATTAAAAATCACATGCAGGCGGCGGATCAATAAAATGCAATCCTTATTAACAGGCATTAATCCCTTGCTGAACGATAACGAGTTCTATCCGGAACACCCTCTCTGCCTAATCCACGCCCTCTCATGTTTGCCAATAAAAACTGCCCGATGAGGGATCGGCTGTCAGATGCAAGGGATGCCCGCAGATTGCGTTTTAAATGAAATAAACGTTGCATGAATCTGGATGGAAGTGGATCGATCCATTTCCTCTAGTCTGTGTTCTTAGCATTTTGTGGAAGGTTTCAAATGGTTCAAAAGACATGTGGAAATGGGCTGCACTCCTGGAATTTAGTTAACACAATATGGCAAAGTATTCCAGTGCTTATTAGGTTATAATTTATGTTTTGATGTCTGCTGCTTAGCATCGGAATATGCAAGATGCCCAACATATTATTTATATTCTTTCAAGACAGGCGGGATATACGAAAAGGAGTCACTTTCACAATGCAAAGGTGCCGCAAAAGCAAAGGACGACCGCTTCCGAGAGTTCCTTCCTAGAAAATACAGTTAAAGAAACGGATATGCCAAATAAGAAAATGTACAATACAAGTTCACTGAAATATAAACTGACAACAGCATACCGACACAATTGCTTGAATACCAACGACCGAAGTATATATCGTTCCGGACAGCGAATCTTTTGAACACTCATACTTTCAAAGTTTTCTGCTGATACACTGCATTCTAACTGCCACTGTACTTTCTGTGCTCGATATGAACATTTAATGTTTACTCCTGTTGTTGCGCTATCGAGAATTGGCATTCCATTAAATCTGAGCAACAGCAGAACACACGTCTTTTACTTTTACTTAGCTGAATATCAAAGAACATCCAATAGCATCTGCCTTTGCGACTTGACATCATATTCCATTGCATAAATGGCTTCGTTTCTTGGTAATGCTACATACACCCTAAAAGTTTATAAGCAATCTTCTGGGTTCCTACAGAAGGTGAAAGTGAGATGGTGCATCTGGCAATGTTATATTATAAGGAATTCGGCAAAAAAGTAAGTGATGAAAAAGTAATAGACAGAAAGCAAGAAAATAAGCAATGGTGTGCCATAAATACTTCCAAATTTACTCAGCACGTAGCAATCCAGATCTTTGTCAGCAGAAGGTATAAACATAATTGGTATTTAATGTGCGTATAATTGGTAAAATAATTGGTATAATATGCGTGGGGCTGAGCTGCTTTTTTCCGATATTTAAGTATTTTTTTCAAAGTATGATTGATCCTTTCATAGCATGACAGCGGTACTCAATGGTCAAGATTAATCGAAAAATTATACTGACAGACATTCGAGCCCATACACAAGCGCCATTGGACTGTAAACATCAATTCTACAAGAACTCCCTGATGATGAAAATTGCATTACTGCGCACAAAGAATGCATGACTCGTTTTGTAACTTTTGTTTCATTCAAACCGGTTAATACCAGACTTCTAATAGACACAGATAGCCAAGATGAAAGAAATATCAACCACGAGGAATCACGCCCACATTTTCATTTGGGAAGCCTTAACAATATATAAAAATTCTCGTCTAATAATGAAATTCATAAAATCAATTTCTAATTTTAAAATATTATATTCTTTAGTGTTTGGGCATAAGCCCTTGCACTTCAAAACTTTTAGTGTGAACAATATAGAAAAAAATAGTTAAAAGGGATTTAATCCCATCATGCCAAGAGAGGACTTGAACTGATTCAGCAGATTAATTCTTTTATAATCACAGCCGAATGTGAGCTGCTAATCCGATCAGGGAAAAGGGTTTCAACGGATTTGCATCGCAGAGAGATAGAGGGGGGGGGGAGACAAATCAGACAAAGCAAGGGACGGAAGAAACTCTACAGAATGTGATCTCTCAATGCAGTCGCTTGCATTCTCTAGTGCGAACCAGAGTTTTTAAAAATGAAAATAAAAGTACTTAATTCAGCTCACGAGCAGCATCGTGCAGTTTATTTTAACACTAAATTTACGGATAATTATTTCAAAGAAAGCCCCTGAAACTGTTAAGAAAACTACATATTATTTTTTAAATATGAATTGGTTTAAAAACCAGTTTACTTACTTACATAATAACTGCAATGGATTTAATTAACTACCGCTACTTTTCGTCATTTGCAATCTAATCCAACCAGATTGTTGACTTTTTAAAGCTGTTAAATTAACTAACCTTAATCATGAATATCAGATGTATTTTTAAAAAATTTCATCTTGTTATTTGAATACGGCTGAAAAAAAAAATGATTTTAATTAGACTAATGAGTTAGTAAAATTTAACTTCAATTTATCATAGTTACAGAATTATGGATTGCATTTAAAAATTAATATTATTATTATGAAATTGATATTATTAATTTTTTAAAATTCAGTTTTAAGATAATGCAAAGAGAATTTTTGTGAAGTAATAGTTTCGGAAGATGTGATCCTTTATTTTCCCACAGAGATTACCAAACTGACAACGGTTAAACATTTCTGTGCTGGATTAAACTTTTTGTTTAACTAAACTTCGTCGTTCTTTACTAAATGTAGTTTTTGGTGACCCGGCTAGCTCTCCCCAGAATGTTTCCAAAAATAGTTTGCAATTTCATTCATTACAAAAGCTTTAAATAAGTTCAGATGTGAAAACGTTCAATAAAGCAGTCTGAGAGATTCGTACAGCAATTATTCACATTTGACTGCAGCCAGAAGAAAATAAGTAATAAGAACGATTTATGTGCCACGCTGATTAGCGTCTTATACAGGATCAGCTCTTTAAATTCTAAACGGCGTCTCGTATAGCCAGCGAAGTAACGTGTACCTGTATTGAAATGACTATGCGGAATTGATTTAAACAGCTTATAGCATCCCTAAAGGCAAAATAAAGAAGTTAAAAAAATAATTCAAAAAAAAAATGAAAGATACTGACCAAAAAGTCTAGTTAGAAAAATCTGTGCTATAATATAATAAAACATAGTAGAAATTTTATTGGAGTCATCTGTGAAATGAGCAGAGATATTTGCGATTAAAATGATGAACTTTCCGTGAATAGGAAAAAGAGTTCGTCCTGAAACTGAAAAAGTTATCACCCCCCCCCTGCCCATATGCGTCTTTCCTATTTTAAAAATAAATTATTCTTGTTTACTTTCTTCGTTGCTTAAATTTGACAACGCCGTTGCTTAAATCGCTATTGCTAAAACTGTATGATAAGATTGGAGGATACATTTTTCAATTTTTCAAGTTATGGAAGGTTCATAACTTTAATCGCAAATATCTCCACGCCATTTTTATTCAAAAAAAATTTTTTTTCACACATTTGGAAGAAATCTATTTTTTTTTTATATTTTCAAATGATATTCGATATTGATCCTTCTGTTTATCGGTCCGTGTCCATTTGAACACTCTAGACGAAAAACCCAAAGAGCTAGATGGATGGACATTTATCGTCAGAATTTTTGGATCCAAACGTTTTTTTTACTACTGTACACAACAAAATATACAAAGACTGTCCATCAGTCTCTATTTTTTCCGAGTAAGTCAAAGTATTAAATCAAAATCGCACAAATGAGATTAGTTCTGTGGTCTTAAAGCAAGACTGTATACCTGACCAGCACCCAATTTTGAATCCAATTCTTTTAAAAGGAAGCACAAAAATCTATTCCAGAAACTACCCGAAGCACAAAACGCGCCATATTATCTTAGCATTCGAAAAAACCGGGGGGGGGGGGGAGAGAACATTCTCGCTGGTTATGATTGCATAGGAAAGTAGATTTTTTGAAATGAATTTTTAATTATTTCCGATTTTATTGTTTACAGTTTTAAATTCATGACATTTCGATAGCAATTTTTCTCAGATTCATTACCATGAGAAAAATGAAATAGAAATTTAACCTTTTGGGCACATTTGACGTATCAGAACGTTCGGCATTTCTTTGAATTTATGTTTCCATTTTTTCTTTCTTTTTTGTAACTCTAATTAGTTTAAGTTATCTCCATGTCATGCAGCAGTATATAATCTGAATAATAAGAAATAAATGAATTTTTACGTAAAAGCTACTGCCTTCACATTTTCTAAAAATGTAATGCGCTTCAAATGCAAACATTATATCAAATAAATGTGTCATCAAAGGGTTAATGAAATGAATTGATTTATTGGTAATGAAGTTCCAAAAACAATTAAAATGCTGCATTATGAAAACGAAGTGTACAGAATTCCTAAATGAAAGTGGAAGTTGGGAGGTGGAAATTGATTATAAAAGTACAACTTTATAAACACGAAGCAAATGAAACAAAAGCTTATAAAAAAAAAGAATGAGATGAAGATCAGCTGAAACAGCAGATTGCATTCTAGATCGCGTACGAAATGGAATGATGGCGATCCTGCTGCACTCGTCAAGCGTCATTCGGCATTTGCATTTTTCAGACGAGTTCTTCGATAACGAATCATGAAAATAGCCATTTGTTATAAATAAAATGATGTGATTGAGGGCTGTTTAAAAAACACAACTGCAGACTATTTCATTATTTTTTTTTCTCCAGCGTTGCTCCTTTCTAGAAATAACGAATCATCGCTTCGAAGTTGGGCGGAACCTACCGCAATTCTTTTCGATGAAATAAATAATGCTACCCATTCCCGGTATGGTGGAGAGAAAAGTTGGGTGAAAGTAAAACTCGCGGTGACTTCTGTTTCTGCTTCAAGTTCCCCCCTCCTCACCTTATTGGTCAATCACTTGACAATAAAGTCTACCCAGATGGGTATCGCCCGTGAGACAGGGAAGACTAAACTTTAATCAATGAGGAGTTAGAGCGAGGAATTCTTTCCAACCCCCTATTTCGAATCAAATAAGCTTCTATGAACAGGGATGTGGGTGCAGCGGAGAAGAACTGTAATGCAATAGTTGTCAAAAGAAGGGGAAGGGGGTGATAAATATTTTCGAGTGTGTGTGTCACATGTGGCAGGAATAAGTTACAAGAAGCGGCCACTTTACGAAATGCAATATTTTCTAGGGCTGTTGAATCCTTCTCAAATGCGTAAGTTTTAGGGTAAGGACTCAATGTAAAAATGTACCAAAAGATATTTACAAGATATGATTTTGGTAATATTGGAATCCTAAATGGAAATGCCTTGACAATAATTCGAGATGTGCTGACAATCATGTTTAAAAAGTACGCTCATTAAAAGTAAAAAAAAAAAAGATTTTAATGATTCTTCTAGTTTTAAAATTTCTTTCAGATTGAACTTCCTGGGTGTGTCGGTTTGTGAAAAGTATATTATTTATAATACCGTTCCCTTGCCATGTCAGTCTTATGATAGGAAAGGAGGTTTACAGTGATTTTTAACGGATGACAAGTCAGTAATTCTGACCTGGTTAGCGGCTGTTTGGTGATTTAACAAAATTTTGGACAGAAAAATGAAGATTCTGTAAGATGAAAGAATTCGGTTGTATCTTTTTTAGGAACCAAGATCTAGAGGTTCTTCTGGAATATTCCATGTGATGTCACACCTTGTAAGAAAGGCATAAAACCCCGAGGCATTTAAGAGAATCCAGATTTCTGGAGTTTATTTTTAGAGCAAACGGGAGCTGCTGGATGTAGTGCGTTTTTGATAGCGTTGTTTCTATAATTTATTTAGCATTTGATAACTGCTTATATGGTTACTAAGTGATGCTCTTTATGTACAAACCAACTTTGTAATCTGTTTTTTACGATTTCTGGAATATTTGTGGAATAAGGAGCCGTTTTCCATTATTCTGCTTTTGGGACTACCTTCACCATACACGCAATTGACGATTTTCGTAACGGTATCTATCTCAAAAACGCAATGACATTTGATAAATATTAAAAAAAAAAAAATATGTTGAAATTCGATATTTGGTTCTTGTGAAATAACAATCACATTTTGGGCTAACTTCAATAATCCAAAAAGACGTATAATAATCCAGTGATGTGAAAAAAAAATGTTACAGCTCCAAAATGAAACATATAGTGCGGTCCGTGCAAGAAAGTAATGAGAAAACACTTCAGAAGTTTGCTCGACATTGCGGTTTTGAATTCAGTTATTAAAAATATTGTTAAAGAGATAATACAGCTATTTACCCGCTCCTGTAATGTTGTTGCATTACAATTTTGTAGCTTCTAAAAATTATTCTACACTGCTGTATAGCAATGAATCAAAACAGTACCCTTTTCTCAGCAGCATGTCCATTTAGGAGACATTAAAAAATTCAATTAAGTTTTGATAACTCATTCTAGAAAGTTTATGGCATTTGTTTACTACCACCCACCTATAAAGCTGAATACCTGGCTTTCGCTCACATTCACTTTTATTTACATTCCTGAAACCGGAAGAAATATAAATACCTCAGAAAAAAAATTGGAAAGAAAAAAAGAGGTAAGAAAAAAAAATCGATTAGGTGCCAGATTTAGGCCCAAATTTTCCCCATCGGAAAATTTTACGATCCACTTTTCTAGTGCCAGCAAGAGAGCCTTTATGGGGGTCAAAGTGTCAACCCAGCAGCTTCACTCCTTTTCCTTTTTTTTCTAGCCGAGCTTGGCACCTCCAGAAGAAACGGTGCTTCGATAAGATCAACCTCCAACCTTCGAAAGGTGTTCTCTTTTACACCCCCTCCCACCGCCCATAAATATCGCTCCCGATCGTAAAATATACTGCTCACTCAGTTTTGGCAGTATTCGCTTGTTTTATGACCCCGGACAGTAAAATGTAAAGTGTCGCCGACTTTATTGGTACAAATTGCCCGATAAATTTACACTTATACGTTACGTGCCTCCCCCCCCCCCTTCGTTAAAAGCGAAAAGCCATTTCTCCCAAATGAGATGCGATATTAATCCGAATCTTTCATAAAAAGGGCCGCCGCTTTGAATTTCACGATCATCATGACGTGATGAGAGACCGGCGCGCTTTTACAGCTCAGATATTGTCTTTGCGCTTTAAACGACGCTCAAGTTTACCTTTCAACGACAAATTTTAAACTGCACCTCCGGTTGAGAGCCGAGGTTTCGAAACGAAATCCAGCCATCAATGGAAAAATAAACATCGCTAAATGCAATGAAAATCTTCTCTTCAAAAATACTTTTTCAACAAGGCTGGATCATTTCGCACTTTTGATATGATATCGAATTGACGTGAAACCATTGGGTAAGGGCTGTTTGTAAAAGAAGTGGATCAGAACTGAGGGGTAAAATTTTAATGGTTAGTAGATCAGAAGCTTACACACATTTTTGTCTTTTTTCCTTCATGGCACAGGCATGAAGATAAACATGAAAACAAGCATGAAATATTTATCAAAAATACCACTGACAAATATTTCTTCACAGCCATTTTAACCATAATAGTTAAAAATTGTGTCCGTCAGGAAATGTTCATGAGGAGAAAAGAAAGACCATTTGTCAAAACTGCCTGGTATTTCTTACGAATAAACAATCTCAACGAACTTATAAAGCTCAAAGGAAACTATTCAAAATTGCTTGCCAAACATCGATGTTTTATAACTTGAAAAAAATATTGCCGGACGGAACTTTATATAACAACTTTAATTCTTGTTCGTGAAAAAATAGTTTCTAAAAATGCTGAAAAAAAGCCATTATTATATATATGCCTCAATGTATCACAGATGAATAAGCAAAAAAACTATTAGTTGCGTTGCGTTCTATAATCATTATGGTGAATCTGAAACTCAAAAATATTTTATGTAATTTGTTTCAAGTATAAAATACAGTATCTGATATATTATTTAAACCAACGATTAGGGAGTCCTGTCATGGTAAAAATGATTTTACTCTGACAAGAATCATAGGGTTGCATTTCTTTGTACAAAGTCCGTTCGAAATTGTAAACGTAGATCGTAGTAATTTGATACAAAACACGCCATTAATGCAAAGCCCCGTTCCGACGACCTGTGATTGTACAGATTTGGTCATAAATCTGCACACTGACCCATTATTGGACTACCCTCGCCTGTAGACGGTCATCAGGGGCTTCCCGCAAATTGTTAGTAAAATGAGCAGACATCAAAGAACCCCAGAAAAATGAAAGAGAAGGGGAAAATGTACCAGACTCAAGACTAGCATAGGTCGTCGGAACAGTGCTTAACAAATACTAAAAATAGTATATATATAGTTACGAAATTTCCGGGGGTTCGTTTGGATAGTGGGGGTTATATGGTGTGAAGAACGCTCAATCACCAGGAGGCAGTAGAAAATAAAACGACGACGTTTATTTACACGAAGACACACAGGACAGCACAAAGACGACAACTATGTACAGCACAGAAGACGATTATCTTCAGCCGAGACGTGCAGCATACAACAATATACACAGCAGCTCTACTCCGTCGCTGTTCCACTAGTCCCTGGAAGGCGAGTTCTTCGCCGTCGCTTCCGACTACTCTTCGACTCCACTGGTCCACGACCACTCTTCTCTGTCGCTTCCGACTACTCAATTCACCACTCGACTCACCACTGCCCGGCAGCTGCGGGTGCTTCCTTTTATAGGTCTCAGGAGGCGGGGCTAGAAGCCTCTCAACCAATCAGGAACGTTCGAGGCGTATCTCCGTTCCTACTGGACGGCTCGGGAAAATTCTCGATGTTCCGGGTATAATCCATTTTGGCGCCAAATTCGTCGCCAAGTCTCCAAATGGTCGCCAAGCTCTGGGACCTCCTATGGAACCGACTATGCTGGGAAGCCGCCTCACAGATTCGTAACAATATATATATATATATATATATATATATATATATATATATATATATATATATATATATATATATATATATATATATATATATATATATATATATATATATATATATATATGGATAAAACCAAACAGTTGCTGGCGATTTCAGCTGTTGATTAATTTAAGTAAAGTTCTGAAAGAACGGTTTTCATTTTTCAATGTATGCCATCGGAAAGAGATAGTTCAATTATAATCCACACACACACACACGCGCGCGCACACGAACGCACACACACACACACAGACACCCACACACACACGTATATTGGGCATTCGAATGAATGTGATTTCATTTCAATAATTTGATAACGAAGAATACATGACAAATGACTTTGCAACGGAATCAAAGTGTCGCAATTTTTTTCCTATGTTAATTTCAATGGATTGAAGTTCATTTCACAACAGTTAATTCCCCCAAGAAACAAAAGCAACATTTGTATTGCAGCAGCGTATGTTTTATTCATATTCTTTCATCCGCCAAAACCCAGCCAAGCGGAAGGTTTGACGCATTACTTCACCTCCGGCATCTTCGTTACAGAAAGCCAATCCGCCACTCCCTGATTATCAATATTCGTTACACAATTCTTTCACCAAAACGATCTGCTCAGGAAAGTGGTCATAACGAACTCGCAATCCGCACGCGAAAAGAAACGAATCAAAATTTAATTTATTCCAATATCTTTTGTCAACATTTGCTGCACTGCATTGCCGGAGTGTTTTCTGGTCCCTCCTTGGCCCGGAACGAAAGGGGGAAAAGACGGAGACGCTTTTTGTTACTGAAGAGTGTTTGTCGAGTGAATTCGAAGACATTAGAATAAGGTCCTTTATTGGATTTCAGGACCGATCGATCGGAGGAGGGAGGTTAACTCCCTCGGGAATGAAAAAAAAAAAAAAAAAAAATACAATGAGGGAGGTAAAATGCAATGCACGTCCCGCAGTGAGATGTTTTTGCCGAAGTTGGAGGTGGTGAATTTAACCTGCTAGACAAAAAACACTCAGAGAAAAGATGTCTTGTACCGTTATTGCATTTCAGCTTTTAGAGTGATGATAATAAATAAGCGCGGCATTATTTAAAAATAAACATTTTTATTCAATTTAGATTTATGAGGGGAGGGGGGAGAAGGAAATGTAATAATATTTCAATTATCGCGGGCATAAAAATATTAAAATTTAAATTAGAAGACAATTTTGAAGAAAAAAGCCCCAATGAATTTTATTTCAACATAATTTAAATAATAAGAAGAAAAATGTTTAAAATAATGGAAAAGAAGGCGCTTATTACTTTCGAAGTTGGAGTTCGTAAAATTGCATAAATATCAATAAGAAAAATTTTGCTCTTTTTATATTTTTTAACGCAACGTCATTCAATATTAAGTCATTTGTTTCGAAAAAAAACCCGTATCAAACTGTTAAATAGAGTCCGAGATGGAAATGTTCACGGTAGATGCTAATATAACTTGTAATAATGGCTTGTAAATATACAATGCACACTTGAAGTAGTAGTCTAAAAGAATATAAGTAGCCAAATAGATCAAATATAGTCAGAACGATTGATATTAAACTTTTTCTTAGCACTTGGGTGAAATATAATGCATAAAAGCATTTTCGCAGAGAGAACGAATCTTGTTGGATATATAAAAATAACGTTAACAGTATCAGTTTAAAGTTATTTTGTATCGCTGCATACAACCGCAAACATAATACAAATAAAGATGAATTATTATTTTTCGGTTGGCGCTAGTATCATGTTAAACTAAATCCTCATATTTTTGGTATTGTTTACTGGAAAATACAGAATGTTTTCATATAGTTCGGATCCAGTACCACGAGACTTTTCGTTTGTTGTCCTGTTTAAAATAGGAATTACGAGATAGATATTTGACGGTTTTAAAGAAAGTAGCGGAGAGAACATTTAAAAGATGAATATAATCGTAAGTTTCAAAAATTGCGGACTTTTTTGAGCCATGTGTATACAGTTCGGAAAGGATCACATCCAAAGTCACTCATAAAGTTGTAACTTAATTGATGTGATGAATGGTGAACCTTAAGCAATATATGAAATGATTAATACATATCACTTTTTTTAGTTGTCCTTATAATGAATACGTCATTTTTTTTCTTTCAATTACCCACCAATGGTTACAAGTCTCCCCCCCCCCCTAGATTTATGATTTTTTTTAAGGCTGTTAAATGATTCATTTACAACGCACGTTTAAAAAAAATCACTTTGTTAAAAAATATGACAGAAAAGCCTGCATTCCGTTCGAATCTGAAATAATGAAAAATTCCATTGTTTTTTTCACCATTTAATAATTTTATATATGCATTTTTAAAGATAATTTTAATAGAAATTGTAAAGAACAACGACTTTAATTATTATTTCTTTCATGAATTTCTATAAACTATCTGAAATGTCTCTTTTAAAGCCTATTGTTCAACAGAGATGAAAAAAACTTGGAATGTATATAATTTCCGTTTTTGATATTCATTCATCTTTTATTATGCATGCATATACAAAGATAGATTTAAATCATCTCTTATTTGTGATATTTATCTCTTGACATGCTTCGCTCGTGAAATTTATCTAAATATTTAGAACAGTAATAAAAACTAGCCGATTCAGTTTTCTGATTATCACAGACATGGCGAAACATAAAAAAAAACCTCACTGAATACTCCAACATATAAATAAACTTCGCGCAATTCCATAACGTTTATCGGAAAATACGCGTTTACCAATCAATGGCCATTTTCGGCAGCATCCAATCTAATCCGGAAAAGAGTCCCGAAAGATATGTACGCCCTTTTTTTTTAATCGTTTCCTCACTGATGCCGCAAAATTCTCTCTTCTTGTGGGAGCCGAGCCAAAAGAAATCGCACTCTAACTGACAAATGAAAAAAGCAGCCCCGCTCTCTCAGTGCTATTATCTGATTTGAACGATCAGCGCACCGTTTTTATCTGGAAGTCGTTATAATAATTATGAGAGGCATTCATTTGGCAAGGTCGCACCCATTTCCGACAAAGAAGAAGCATTTAACGGTGACCCTCCATAACATCTACTAAAACGGCGAGGATACGGATGTCATATTAACATCCATGCATCAACCATTCTTTAGAATGTTTTATCTAGAGTTTTGTGTTTCACGCCGAATCGCACATTTCCAGTACACGAAGTACAGAAAGTTGAGTGAATATCAAAAAACGCAACGAATACAGTGTATTCGCACTGAAAGGAGGGGGCGAGGGGGATTTAGAAAATTTTAGGCGGGATTTGTATGTAGAAATCAAGATGGTTGAAATTTAGCATAACGTTTCGACACATAGCAAACTTTGGACCCTGTCCGTCAAAATTGTCGACTTATGGCATTTAAAACTGACGCATGGTCTTACTACCAAAATTTTTGGATTTAATTAGTCACAAGTGTCTGAAAAGCACGTATCTTTTCTAAGCTATACCAGGAATCAGAAGACGCGCGAGTTTGTTTTAATATACTGAATTCCGTCGAAATGATGGTCCAGTATGGTTTTCCAATTCCCAAACTTATGAAACAAAAATGTATGGATATAAATTTACAGCATAATATCACTGTCACCGCAAAATGTTGATTTAAAAAAATGCTAAAACGTGCGGAGTATATATACGGTTTCTTTCTTAAATGTTTCAAATGCAGAAAATGCCTTTTTCGAAAAGTTAATTAACAACATTGAAGGAAGCGGATTGTTTTATTCTACTTCGAGACAGATATATAATTGATTTCTGTTTGAATATAATATTTTGTTAGTTCTCGTAAATTTTGTTTTTATATTCATAAAGAATTAATAATTTTTTTTCACTCTCTTTTATACGAATATATATAACTACAGTTTTGAAATGAGTTACTTCGATTTTTATCAGTCCTCCAGTCACAAGCACTGAACCAATATCCCTGACTATCATTTCAAATGGAAGTTAATGGCAACTAAAATACGCCACCAATGATCGCTACCACCGCCCACTTTCGAAAGAAGTCACAAAAATGCCACTTCAGTGTCTGTGGTATAAAAAATCCATGATTCAGATTTGCATTCACAATCACTATTCAGATTATCTAAGTACCGATTTTAATTTTTTTTTATTTTATATGAAACCCCATGAAGAGTTTGCTCTTTAAACATTTTTTGAGCGAAAATTCAACAAAACCAATTTCGCCGACATCTTGGCAAGCATAGCTAAGTAATCAGAACGCTATAATTATTCCGATATCATCATTATTATTATCTTACTTTCTTTTGTTTACTTCTTTTACTTATTTTAGATTAACTAAATTACTTTCTTAATATTACTTTCTTATATATACATATATAATATTACGTTCTTTGTTTTCATGTATTTCGTCCAAATTGGTGGAGATGACTCATTAATGTGAATGCTGAGAGAGGATAATATTACATTATTTATACAAACATTGACACCATATCTAGAAGTCCCGAACAATCCTATGAAATAACATTTTTCGAAATTGGTGCAATGAGGGTGGGTGGGGAATTCTGTGGCGGTTTTTTTCTCATAGGGAAAGTACAGTAATGAGGGTTTTTGAGATTTAGCTGAAAGATGGGGAGTTGTTTGGGCTGCCATTGTTTGATAATGCATCTACAGATATGAGCTTTTATATGCAATAAAAATGTTCAGCGATTCAACTTAGTTATTGTGGCTGAGGAACATAGCCGGGGGTTTTCCGTTAAAGAATGTACAATGAATTTGCACTTTGGAAACTGTTCTTGAAAACCGTTGAAGATGACTGGTGACCATTGATGATGAACCATTTTATTTAGTTAGTTATACTTGAATGTAGTGAAATAGTCGAAATCGGCCTTGCCGTTGAAGTTGAGGGAGTTTATCATATACAGTAACTCTTGAAATGCAGAAGTTATGATTAGACGGCCACTGATGACTCTATAAGAATCACGAATATTCACAAGAAACGAAAACCTTTGAAACTTGCACCAGAGTTCGTGGCTAAAGAACTCCATCGAGTTTTTTCTTCCGTAGAGAATGCACAATGAAGCAGTGTTTCATTATGTCTCTCCAAAATGGTGAGCGAGTAGGACAGTGACCATTGGTGACTGCGTAAGGATGACGAATATTCACATGAAACAAAAACTGGTAAATTGGTTTGTGTCTAGGTAACTCTACAGAAAATGTACAGAATGTCTAGGGAACTCTACAGAAACAGCTACCACTGATGACGTTACAGACCATGAGCTTTCATATGACACAAAAGTTAGAGAAATCGGATCAATCGTGGTACTAGTGACTGATTTCCTTTACATCGTTAATAGGCAGGTAACTAAAACCTGCTAATAACCAGAACATAAATAATAACTTGAGCCTAAATCTAATTCATTTTCAAATGAGCAAAGCAAATTTTCAAAAAATTAAAAACTTTCTCCAAATTTATGATGCAACATCTAAATACCCACATTCAAGTTCCATAAAATCTCCATTGGAGATTTTGCCAGGAAATTACCATTACAAGAATATGTTTCACTCAAACTATCACGTCACTTTTGCAAATATACATAAAATTTTTTATAGAAATGTCTTTTAAAATCCACACATACTAGTGTACATAAAATATAGCTGTTTCATGAAGTATACGGACGTCAAAACATAATCATAAAAGAGCCGATAAGATGCATTGCCACGAAGAAAATTAAAACCATTTTTTAATCTTTATAACGTTTAATAATCATCAGGATTCTCCTTCCTCTGATATTCCTTGAGGTTTTATTTCTCTATATTTCGGCGTTTCAAGATCGTGTGATTTTATTTTGACGTCCAAATAATTTTTCATAAAATATTTCCCTACTTTCAATAATAAAAGCATATAAAAGGCTATGTATTCCTCTTAATTATTTATTATAGTCTCGCCTTCAATATATAATAATAATATCAATAATAATAATAATATTCAATATATAATAATAATAATAATCAATATAGATATTATAAAATCTTGATTGCCTTTCAAATTTAATATTACATGGCGCTCTTCGTATTCAATTCATGCTTGAAATGAAGCGATTCATTGATGATTTAAATTCGTAAGTTTTAAAGACAAGCAACTTGTAAACTTTCTTTAAGATAATAAATCGCGCAGAGGGTGAAAAAAAAAAAAAAAAAAAAAAACCGATTACAAAATTCTACCTCACAAAATTGCAACAAATCAAATTTTAGTGTATAAAAACTTCTTTCAAAATAGTTTTCACCAACACCGACCGCTCGAAAAACATCCGAGCCCTCATGTAGGAAGAGGAAGCGCAAGATCATGCAGGTCGGGGATTTCTTTCGGTAGCGATCACGCCTCGCAGACGATGTGTTAAAGAGGGTGACGGGCGGGGAGGGAGGGGTGAAGAACCTGCAATCGTGGTATGATCCTGAGGCGCTGGCTCAGCAACGGAATCCCTCCAGGGAGATCGCTAATCAAATCAGGGACTTGGGGTGCCAAAAGAAGCGTGCGGATTCGCCGGAGAAGCAGAAACACTTCCATAATAGATGAGGGAAGAAGGGATAAAAAATTTCTGATAAATTCTCGAATATTAGTTCTTGATTTTTCCGAAGTTAGAGTTTATTACCGTTACCTAAATGTGTTAATTCGTATTTAACTGCCTGTAAAAAATATTATTTTCACGGAAGAGTTACTTACAGTGCCATATTTTTTTATCACAAAAACCAGAATTCATATTCTTTACCGGCTTTAACAAACGGTTTCATTTTGTGTTTAGCTTCGTTACAAAAAAGCAAGCGGCTCTTCTTCTGTCAGTTTTTGATTCCCCCGCTCTTTCTGTTTTTTAAATTTATTTTATTTAAAATGCTTGTGCTAACAAGACCGAGGAATTGTATACAAATTCAAAGCTCGCATTCAAATTTTTTTAGCATTACTAACTCAAGCAATATAAAATATAATTTATTGCTTTATAAAAAAAATATCCAACTAGAAATACATGTCTCACTCTAACGACTTAGAAATTATCAGGGTTAAAAAGACCAGATTTAAACAAAATTAATGAAAAAAGAAATAGTTTATACTGAAAGAAAGCTCAACTGATTTAAATAAGAATAACTAATTAGTTTTCAGCTTCTGAAATGCTATGCACCATCGCGAGCATTTCCCTTCGATACTGACGCATCATGGGGTTTTTCACTCTTCATGGAACCTGATGAATGAAACCGAGTGTTCTACTTGGATATCTTCTTCTTAAAGGAAAAGCTTCTAGCGATCCTCAGTACATCAAAATGGCAGCGTGTTGCTTTTTTTTTTATTTTTTACTAGAATAGTTAATATCTCACTATTAAAAAAAAACATTTTTTTTTTTTTTTCAATTTAGGGACATATATTTCAAAAAAGTGGAAATGCGCACTGTTTTACATCGAATTTTGCAGGACGTTAAACATAATAAAAATCTAGAAAAAAAAATTCAATCTGAATGAGTATAGTCGAAAAGAATTCTTTAAAAATATGACGCGAAAAGCAGAAAATTGTTGCAGAGCAAAAAATTTCAACACTTCTGGTATATTTCCATTACAGTTACAGTGGAATGCATCTATCTCTCCCTTTGAATTTACCGAATTGTTCTTGCAACCTTCTTTCATGTAGAGTTGCAACAGAACAGTTTTTTTTAAATGCACTGACGAAATATTCTGACAGAATAAGAGTGTTAATTCTGGTAGGCACTTAGGGCTAATATTCCTCATACAGCGGAATATTGCATGTCCCCTCTCGGATCTCGAGATGCAGCTGTTTATCGGCGCAATAGGATTCTTCGGGGGAGAAATGCAATTGGAGTGGTTTCCCCAAGAAACGGCATCAGCCCGGGAGTGAAAAATAGTTCCTCTCGCCAGACACCTCCGAAATATGGAACGTTCGAGATATAAATGATCGAGTTCTCCTCCGGAATCAATCTTTTGCTCTTTTGCGAAATTTATTTTCGCCGAGAGGAAATTTAGGAACTTATACTTTTTCGATTCCGGCGAAAAGACGAGAAGGAAAATTAAAGAAGAATTGTGATCACAGGAGGGATGAAGAGGAGAAGAAGAAGAAACGGATTTTTGTCAGCTCGAAACAAAATGGGGAGCTGTAGATGAGATCGAAGACAAATTCCAGCTTCCGAGTCTCTAAAGAAAGAAATGCTCGAGTTTTTGATGGACATTTATTATGCTACACGCATAGGTTCCATCTTACATACATCAGAGGATTTTGCCACCCTGGTCGGTACCGAAATAGTATGGGGTCAGCAATCCCCTACCGATGACAGGACGTCAGGGGTTGCACTGTGGCCGGTGATGGCCCTTAGGATTCAATCTTAGTTCCCGCCAGTGCTATCGCGGTCATTCAGATTTATCCGTGCACCTTCGAGTGGGTCGGGGCAGCAGCTGATGGTTACATCAAAGGATTTGTACATAGCGTTGTTTTCAACTTTCATTATAAGGCTCAGTCCAATCAGCTTATTTTTCACTCTTCATCAATCAAATGCTTTCATGAAGTTGGGTCAAGTTTTCACGGCAAAATAGGTTAAATCCTATATAGACGGTTCCGATGGTCTCCGACGATGAAATGATCTTGATTTAGAAACGGAAATAGAGTTGCTCTAAGATGATTGGTTATTTTTGAGGGCAGGCAAAACGGCTCACCAGCGCAATCGGGTGTTTAAAACAATTTTGGGGGCTTCTGTTTTACAATTTTCAAATTTTTTTGGTGATTCATTCCTGGCATGCGGTTAATAGTATTCGAAAATCGAATTTGGTGCAGACACATTTTTCTCGACAGATTGAAATATAGTGTAAATATTTGACATAAAATTGAACTTGTAGACTGGAAATGTCTTACCACATTTGATATATTTATGCCATTGCATTTTTGAATTACCACGTTTACATGTTTCTGAAAGTATAGACAGACAATCAATCGACCCTAGTTGGATTTATCTTAATATTTGACAAGTGCCTGCTCTATAGATGTTCAATCCATGCACCGAATTTTATCTATCTAACTCTCTTCGCTTTTTATATTCGAATTATATTCGTTAATTTATATTCGAACAGCCGGGCAGACGCACTTTCTCTGAACAGATTTTACACAAAAGTTGATAAAAATCTGAAAACTGGGTATTAAGACCATAAACCAAATTTCAACCATTTAGCGCAAAACGTTTTTGAGTTATCTTTGTCACAGACAGATAGATATTTTCTAAAAATGCGTTTTACGGATTCAAGAAGGTCTAAAACAATAGGTCACAAATATAAATTTGAAATTAACATTTTGTCTCAATTATTATGCCTGAAAGCGTTTGAGAGCCGTTGTGATGGCGAACATAAATGAATATCTACCGAATCCAGTCGCTACAGAGTAATTTTTTTTTTAAATTTTAATGTACGAATGAGTTTTTAATGAGATATAAAATATAAGAAAAAAGAAGAAGAAGAAAAAAAAAAAAAAAGAAAATTTATATAAAAATCTTTTACGATGACCATTTAAAAATAGACGACCATTACAAAAAAAGTATATTGAAATGTTTACCATAAAGTTGATTTCCCGCTCCTTTTTCGGATGTAACCTCAAAATGGAATCAATAAAATTACATGTAATAAAAGAAGAAACAAATATGAACACTTCATATAATTATTACATTAAGCCTTCGCACTCCGAAAAACAATGATATATATTATATATATATAATATAGCTAAGGAAAAGTTATTGTTTCTAAAAATTAACAAGAACTTTTGCCATTTTACATCGTTCCTACTAATCAATATCTAATGAGAATATGAAAACAATTCATCTTTCAGAACAGAGAGTCAGACACGACATAGGAGCGCAAAGGTTTAAAAATATATACAGAAATTTAAGAAATGATTTAAAATTACAATACATTCATACAATTTCAAAGCAGTTTTTAAGATTTATATATTTTCGATGCAAAACGACGAGTAAATCTTGACGAATAAATCTTGAAACAACCATTTTTAAAAATACGTTTTCATTAGTAGGTTTACAGTTATTTTAATTATCATTTTTTTCTCTATTTATTATTATTATAAACAATATGAATTTCTGAAATCCATTTCTTCCCATATTCATTACAATGTGTTGCTGCTGGTATGAATAAAAATTGAATTAAATTGATAATTAAATTCTGAAAAATATTAAAATAGCCTATTTTATAGAGAATAATCACGTGTAAAAACTTTCAAGAAGTGAGTTAAAAACTGATTACAAACGCCCATCTTTACGAACTTGTAAACAAGATTAGTTAAGAAGTTTGTGGTAATAGGACATCTTAAATATGCCTTATTATTATGTCATACACCTGCTCATCAAATGTGAAACACATCCACTCTAAAGCATATCGAGAAATTTGTTTCAGGGCAAATCAAAATTCATGGCCGAAAAGAATGAAAAAGTTCGTTTAACCAGCGTTCAGAAATCCAATATCTCAAACACGAAATCCAAATCGCGACAGAACTCAGGTGTCTCCGGCGATTCGCAATTTGAATATTTGCAGAAGAAGGGATTTACTCCTTTCTTCAATAAAAAATGTTTTCCCTTCGGTTACAGCTAAACGGTGTCGGGGGAGACGATCACAATGCGATAAAAACAAAGAGAAAGATCTCTTCTCAAAATGAGATTTTTAAAATATCGTTTCCGTCTGATGAACGTTTTTCAAGATTCTTTAGACGAGGGGCGGACAAGCGTCTCTGCCTGATGATCTTCTCCGCTCAGATGAGTCACTCCAACTGCTGATTCCGAGAAGAGAAACGACTTCTCACACTCAACACCCTGTGATTAGGAATCGCCATCGTTCATTCTTCTGTGGATGGACATCGATCGTGCGCTCCGGTCATCTTTGATAACGGACTTCAAGCACAAATTCAAAATAAAGAATTTTCTAAAACGTGCAAATGCTTTTTTTTTTTTTTTTGCGGGCAAAATAATGAACATCGCGATACGAAGCTTAAGAATTAAGTCATTAAATGAAGCCGAGAAGCCCATCTATTTTGATATACAGTCTGCTGCGTTTTGAAGCATATTGAAGAATAAGCGTGCACTTTGGATGCTTGGGTTAACCAGAGAGAATGGTCTCACGAAAACTTTCTCGCGTCATCATTAATGAAGTTGTTACCCGGCATGAATCTGGCGTTTTTCATCGTGTCATCCGTGGTGAGTTTTTTGGCGAATAATCCCTGGCACGTGGTTAATAGTATCGTGGATCGTGGTTACAGTTCGACTTTGTGTTTTAGACGCATTTTTTTCCCCAACCGACTGAAACCAAAATTTGATAATGGTAGTCACACAGTCGCATTCAAATCCGATGTTGGAGAATATTTAAATCATTGCATTGACACGCTTCTGAAAATAACAAGCTGACACATGTTTTATTTGGCTGAACATTTGACAGATATCTACAATATAGATTTAAAATTTGTGTACCGAATTTTATCTATCTAGCTCACTTTATTCTGAAGTTATCATGATAACTTATATACAAATAGCCGTGCAGACGGACTTCTTCCGAATAGATTTTTCACACATTTTGATAGAAATCTACAAATTTGGTTTTAAGACCAAATACCAAATTTCATCCGTTTAGCATAAAATGTTTTTGAGTTGTCTTTGGTACAGACAAGCAGAGATCGGAGATTCATCAAAATCTTGAGTTCGATTTTATGATACTTTCTCTATTATTCGTATGTGAGAAAGTAAAAAGGTCTGATGAAGTGAAAGAATCCGGACCGGAATCATTTCATTTTTCAGCTGTCACATTCACGTTTATTTAAAAGCGAATGTGCATTCGATGGGCAGGCGATGATCAACCCACTGTTAGATTAAGTCCTGATATATAATCCATGCTTCCTCATTTACATTTCAGAATGCTCGTGTTCACGTGCTTACGAATGGATAGAAAGAATAACTTTCCACTATATTTCATTTGGTAAAAAACACTAAATTTGTTGCGTTTTGAAGTTATAATGTTCACAGTTCTAAAAACTCTCATGGTCCAATTGTCAGATGATACAACAAGTTTTCTAAATTAAAAAAAAAAATCCTTTTAAAAATAAAAGTTTTCATTCCTGGAGAAGAAGTGAAAAATTAAAATGGACATATAAAAAATAGATTTATTACTTCACATTAAAAATATGAAGATAATTTAATAACTGCGACTTCCAATGATTCGATCCTTGAATGTCTGTCCCATCAGAATGCTTCATTTAATAAGATGAAATAAAGTCCAAATTCAGCTATTAATTATTCTAATGATAGCTGATCTAAGCAATTTTTAGTTTCATTCTTGGTTTTTAGACTCATTTTTTTTTTGAAATGTCAACAGTATTTAATTAAATTTAAGTAGAATATAAATAAATGACGCCAAACTCAAGTGCGCAGAACTTGAATAAAAATGAAATCGATTCCGATATTAGCAAAAATTCCGTTATAATTTCTTATACCAAATAAAATATACTGTACGAACTTTTTTTCACAGTAAATAAGAAATATTTTTGTTGTTGGAAAAGCAAATATTATTTGATATTTGTAAAAAAAAATCAAGCGCTGGTCCAAGAAGTATACATTCTAAAAACTTTACAAGGAAACATTTTAATCATAAAGCCTCAAGTCAATATTGAAGAGTGTCTTCTCTTCTCGTACAAAATATAGAGATTTTTTCGATAAACTTTGTAGCACTGTGAAATTCCCTGACCAATTCTTCACAATGTTGATTGCAAATAGAGCACTCGTTCACAACACTCGTACTGAGTGTGAATAGATTTTGAGCTATTCACATTCCGAAACCTGAAAGCAGACGGACCATATCTAAGAAACAGTGCACCGAATTTCATCTTTTTAGGTTCATTCAACCCGGACTATGAATTTGATCCAAAGTCATACATCTATATACCACATTTAATCTTGCTAGCTTCATTGGCCGACATAATTTATAAATGTATTTTTCAGACTCGTGGGAAATCACAAAAGAGAAAAATCATTGAAATTTTGAATTGGAATTTTTTGACGATCGAAATATTTTCTATTCGCTCACAAAAGAAAAAAAAAATACAACTTAACTATCAGCAGCATGCCAATAGGAGCCTAAGTTGTCTTGACTTATTTTACCAATTTCTTCTGACAACTTGACTTTAGTGGAAGGAGAAAAAAAAAAAAAAAAAAAAAATGTGGATCGATCGTCAGAACTTTTGTCCTCTCAGAAACAGAGGGCGTTATCTCGTAAACGACACCCAGAGAGGAAACAAAATAACCCGAATTCATCGACCCAAAAATGAAATTAATAAAAACCAGAGAAAAATTCTAAAGAGCTCGGAGCGTCACCGCAAGGCTTTGAGTATATACTGATTTTCAGCTTTTATGGAAACTTTTCATTCTTTCCGATACTTTTCATACCAGAAGTCAGCACTTTTTCAAAAACCTCACCCTTTCCACGAAGTATATAAATTTATTTTCTTTCCGCCGAGTTCGAAAAATGCGGCCAAAGGCCCTTTAGCCATTTTCTTTTAGTTAGAAAAAAAGGTTTTTATTTAAAATGGCACAAATCCCACCTTGCTTCACAATTCGAAATAAATCAATTTTTCTGATTCATATGAGGCCCAAGATGCACATAAACCAGATATGCAAGTTGAATCAGAGCATATTGAGTAGTAAGAATTCAGATAAACTTTACAATCACGCGTAATAAATAAAATCCCACACAATTAATTTTGAACAGGTTGGAAAAAAAATGAAAGCGCCATGTAAACAAGTCGAGTACACTTCTATTTATATCCAAATCTCTTTGGGATTCGCTCTACCTGACGTCGTTCTGGGCGAGTTAAGAGTTATCGTGTGTTAATTTATAACACGGTTAGAGTTATAAGTTTAAACTTCGTTCCGAAACAAGGGAATTGCTCGGACATTCACATCTGGCAAGCGGCGAATTCTAGAAGCTATCGCCGACGTTCTAACCGAGATGATTTACTGCGTTACTAAACTAATGGCTTTAAAATACAGAAACTACTGTCCGCTCCCAACAGTTCTGATTGAAAAGGCTTTATGCACTTTTGAAATGAAAGAACGTCAAAGAAAATTGCTCTTCACGAATAGCATATTTCTAATCAATAATTAAGAGGCTTTCGAGAACTTCTAAAAACATGTGGAAATGGATCGAACGCAGATAACTTAGCTAAAAACAATAAATAGGTACCATTAAATTTAAAATTATTGTTCTTTATAGCTTTATAAGTATAAAGTTGGAACAAAAGCAATAATTGTATCATATTTAAGCGAGTTTTTCTTCCTTTCTCAGTATTAAACCCCGGGTAATTTCTAAATTCATGCAAATCCAGAACACTTTTACAATGAAATGAATAACCCCTTATACCTAACATTATACCAGTGTAAGCAGTTTCAAAAAAGTCTTTAAAAGCTTCAGAACCAAGTATTTATGCTAAAGCCACAATGAAAAGAAAAAAAATTGAGACTTTTGAAATACTATCCTACTTTGGCGACCAGATTAACGCCTTTTTATGTTCTAAACGATTAATATAGATTGAATTCTTTTAAAAAAAAATTCCAGTTTATTATTTGATTCCTGAATTTAATTGAATCACAAATTATTGCAGATGCAAATTAAAAACTGTATATTTTCATACATAGTTATGAGATATGCATGTGAATTGTGCTTAGGACTATTTCGGAATTAAGGCAAAAGAAAGCATCTTTTAAATCTGAATTTAAACATTTGTACTGTTTGCCAACGGATTCTAAAACTCTACTGTGTTTTTGCGCATGCGTTAGGATGAGTTTAATTCGGCAAAATAGGGGTGAGAAGAAAGAGGAAAGGAGGAGATGTTTACATTTAACAATCAATTAAATTCCGCAAATGGCGCGCATCCTTCCGTATGTGAGATAGAACCGTCGGAAAAGGGGTCGTCTCGGAATACTGAAACGAACAGTAAAAGCTTGTGATTGTATGTTATGATGAGAGAAAGAAATTAGTTTGGATTCCATTTTAACAATAAAAATGTTTTAGTTTGTAGACTAAGTGCCAAATTAAAGTTTAAAAATTCATTCGAACAATTAAAAAAATAATAGGGAAATGTGATTTTTTGAATTTTATAGGAATTTATAAGCCATTTCTTTAAATAATAGTTTTGAAAGCTATGGTCATTGATTTCCGTAATTAAATCGTAGCGATGACTCATCTAATGACGGTTAAGCCTATTTTGGCACCGAATATAATTTTTGTTAGACGTCTATTTCTGGATTTCTTTACATTTTATTTCCTCTCACTGAACGAAATTTTTATAGAGCCTTCTCCAGATCATTTCTAATAATATTTTGCAGCTCTTTTAATTAGCGAAGCGTTAGATTAAGAGCAGCTGTAAAAACCTTCGATGAAGCAGTCTGCGAGTTCGCCTACAGATTTGTTTACATTTCAGTGTTGTTGCTATTCAGCAATTAGTAATTATAGCGAAACGACGGAAACAAATGAAGTTACTCAGAAAATATGCCTAATAAGCCAAAAAATGCAATCAATTAATTCCCAGCAGTAATTATGTTACAAAGACTGCACTTAATCATTATACTCACTGCTTAAGAATTCGGTAGTATATTTCTTCCATACATTTCAAAATAAATAATGGATTCATTGTTTTTTGAAAATCGGATATATAATTTTAGATGAGAATAAATGGAAAATTGTACAATTAAACTGGACAAAAGGGGAACCACTTACAAATAAACAAAAAAGGGGCAATTAAAAAAACAAATTCAACAGACAACAAATATTTTAATTATCTTCCTACAGATTATTAAAATTGTTGCGTTATCTTCTTTGAAACTAAACTACTATATTACTTCCTTCGACTATTTGCTTAGGCCAATGTCTCACACGAATAATTTCTACAAACAGAATCAACCATTCCACTAAGTAGTGCACTGACTCCGAAGGAAAGATCACTTTATTCGCTAAGTAGGTCTCGTCCATCAAATGACGCTTTGGTAAATGTTTGCGCTTTTTCTTCTCCTGCATTCGAACGACAGCCTTATCTCAGCTAAACAAAGAAAATGGGAGATGGGTTTTCTTTCTACTGGCGTGCACTATTCTTCGGCACGAGTGCCTTCTGTGGACCCACCCTCGTAGTGTCCACAAAAATGAAGGCGAGAAAAGAAATACAGCTTGGGAGAAAACCGTAAATAGGCAAGTAGAATATCTAAGAGATTGTAGAGATCCAAAGCGTTTCGTTTTAAAAAAGAAAATGCGCCAGTTCTTCAATTTAGAATTCAAAGCATCTTGCGGATGCTTTCATGTCGGTTTTTCTTCTCGTCACATTTTGAAATGACAGCTACTTTACTTCAAAAAAATGTGAAACATCGAGTTCACGATCTTTTGAACAGTAGAACTGTCATTAATTAAATTTAAATTCGGTTCATATTATATATATATAGAGATATTCAAGCAGAAATCAATCAATCAATCAATTGTTGCGATTTCTAATATTCCTAATTTCAGACATTAATAAAATTTAAAGACATGCATGTTGCCAGTGGCATAATGGCAGTACGAATACGGGAGGAATATATGTTGCAAACGTCAACCTTTGGATCGGCTATGGTGGCAAGAAGCTCTAGCTAGTAAATGAAACAGATACTCGACGACTACAGAAGCAGAGAAATTATTCCAACAACAACAACAAGAAGAAAAAAAAATCACTATTTTAAAATTAAAAATAAAAAGACGATTTTGAAATAAGTACTTTTTTTGCTGGTCAACGTTACAATTTATAATAGTTCAACTATTGTTTTTTAAATTTTTTTATTTCATTTCGCCGCCTTTTTCTGTGTCTTGAAAAAGATGTCGCTTAATATAAAATGTTACGCTAAATAAGTTTTTAACTTAAAAATATTACATATGAAAGGATTTCAATCCCTAGCAAAAAAAGGTATATCACGTTATGCTCGTAAAGTTTCCTACCATCTTTCGAGAGAAAATGAGTTTAAAAATTATTCTCTCACGATCATTGATAAGTCAATGCAAGCATTTATTTAAATGATAAAATCAAGAGACCAGAGTAAAAAATTGAACTATAGACGAATTAAATTTTTTTTTTAAATAAAATTCCAGCTACCCAAGTGTGATTTGAATAACTTGCAGGAAATGAAAAATACCCCGGCCATTTTCAACAATTTACGAAGACAGTATAGATTAAATTTTTATTTGATTTCAAAGATTGGCATCGTGGACATCAGTTTTTCCTCGAATAAAATGTGTGACCATCTTTTATTAGCTCTAAATATTTAATAAAACTATTAAAGCTATATTAAATATTTAACTTCTTTTCCTAAGTTAAATATTTTAATATTTCCATCATGTCTATATTGAACATGATGGAATATCTGGATGAACATCAGCTTGTATTGAACATGTGCAATCTGCTTATTTCTGTCATTTTGAAATTAAAATTTAATAATTAAAAATTAGTCAAATTTTTCTTATTTTGGTGTATTAACTAATGCACATATATTGGGAAAACTGGTACAGTTTAAATGTAATAAATATTACGGTTTCTAAAAATTACGTATGATATATTTAATATATTTCTCGACTTACTTTTTTCACTCAATATTTGTTTCCTCGTTATGTGCTTTCATGCAATTGTTTTCCACTTCATTGTTTGTCTTTAATGATATCACCTTTTGCCGACTAATAGCATCGATTACGTGATGTACTATATGATAGATCCATTCTGGTAAATCGATAGATAATTAAAATACAGTACACTCCCGAGTACCCGGTTCGTGACTATCCGGCCTAGTTTTCCATTATCGGAATTAAATGAAGAAGGCAAGGTGTTGCTTTGGCAACATTGCCAAGGCATTAGAATCGGGCGTCTGCTTTGATCCTCCGTGTGCAAAATACAAGGTGTGATAGGAAAAGAGCAGCGTCCTGCTCTTTATTCATTGTTTCGTCACTGTGTTACGGACCTCGTTGCCGCTGTTCCTGATTATAACTGTACAGTACATTCTATATTCGTAAGTTATTCTTGGGGTATGCTTAGTATTTTTTAAGTGTACCGCAGTGACGATTACAGAATTTATGCTAAAATGTGAACAGATTCTATCTTTTATACTTACTTACTTTTTTTCCCAATAAATTCTTGAAACGTTCAATGCAGCATATAAACTACCAGTACAGAGCCTTCTATTCTAACTCGACATGTTATCGGCAACTTCTTCTAGGATTCATTGGGCCGCGGCCGCATTCTATGTGGCTTGAGTAGTGAAGGGTTTAGTACTCAATAAGAAGTGAGAAAAGACGTATTATAACAGTGAGTTATTGTATGAAAACATTGTCTTCTGGTATTGATGGCCAAGAAATGAATTCACAGAACTCTGGCCCATCCGGCTTTTTTGTTATCCGGCCTGCCCCTCAGCCACATTAGCCCGGATACTCGGGTGTCTTCTGTAGTAATATGAACTATTTATTGATCTATTAAAAATAGCGAGTTTTGAATTGACGATTTAAAAGTGTGTTTAGTCGAATATGAGTATTGCATTCACATGAAAGAGAATCGGTAATTGTTACATTAAACGAAAAATTAAAAAAAATAAAAAATCCTTTGATAAATTGGACAGAAGCGACAGCACCGCTGTTAAAGAAATTGAACCACAAGCCCCCATGCTTCTGAGGAACGTCAAGAGACCACATAGCCTTTTATATCCTTATAGCCAATGTTAATCTATATTATCACTAATCAATGTATTTGCTTCTTACCATCTTAATGCACAACTACTTGCTAAGTCATTTCATCGCCATGTCAACATTTTTATCATGTATTCTGTCCTGAGACGAAGAACTTCGAGTTAAAGAATTCTGTAACCCATTCCTCAAATCGGTAAAATTGTCGCTTTTGTAGAGAACAATAAGTTTTTCTTTTGATAATTAACCTATTTAGAAAAAAATTATTCAGTGCATGTTTCGCAAAAAATGTAGACGTGAGAAGTAAGATTTCATTGTCTTTTTTTTTTTTTAATATATATTGTGATTTTATTGATCCACATGTCATAAATGTACAAATAAAATATTATGCTCGCAAATTTCTTTCAAATATTACCGATTAATGACCAAAATATGCCGACTAAAGAAGGAGGAGGGACGAAAGGGGTGGTGTTGCACTCTCTTTACCACCCTCTTTCCTCCACATCACTTTGCACAATAACTATGCACTAGGTAAAATAGTGAGGAAGATAGCATTTTACCTGAGGCGAAGTTTCCCCTTGCCTACATCACTGATGGCTACCGAAGGATTGAATCATTCTCATCTTACAATCTCAATCGCACGTTAGTGAATTTTGAAGAAGAAATTATTCAAATTAAATAAACTATCCTTTCATATCGAATTATATGCTTTGAAAATGCGTTGCGAATTATGCGCGTAATATCGAAATATATGCGTTGAAAATCTCTCGAGGGGAAATAGTTATGAAGCATTATTTTAGCTCAAAAAACTGCTCGATCTTTCCTTTACCACCCTTATTTTAGTCTCGAGAGCGGACATGATCTGAAGGTTGGATTAAATTGACTTTCTATCATAACATTCGATCATTAAATTATACAAGTATTGAGTGAGTATTGATATGAGCTCTGAAATTACAAATTGTGATAAGACAACACGGACAACAAACCAGGTGTCCAAGTTCTGTATTTTTACATTTAACCAAAGCAAAGCACAAAATAGGTATATTAAGATTTAAAAAATAATATTATTATAGCATTATATTAGCAATGTAAATTAAAACCGACTTTAATCAAATCTATAAAAATATTCAGCTTGATCACCAAATTAGGTGAGTAAACAGTTTCGATTTCAAATTTAACGTTTTCGATTATATTTAGGTCGTTAGAAGAAGAAATAGTCTAGAAACAGGCATCTTCACAATTTTTTAAACATGCGCAATGTCTTCTATCTGTATAGGGAGCTGTGAAGCATGCTTTCACCAAACGAGGATTCCGTCATGAAATTGACCTTACATTCACGTTCATTGTCCAGCTCTTGTATAAACAAAAAAGCAACACTTCTGCTGTGTTTACAATATTTTAGCAAGTAAAAGATTTCAGTAGTGATCCTCTGACGATTCCAAATATTCGAAATACGAGTTTTCCGTTTAAAGAAATCAAAACATTAGCAGTTAAACAAGGAGGTCGCACACCCACTTGATTACAAGAAGATGTCAATTTATACCTGCAGACGTGGAGCAGGAAGCAGCTGGTGTTCATGGTATCACGGCAATCGGACATACCATATACGACAATGTAGAGAGTTACGAGCAATGTCTAGAAATTTTATCCATATAAGACAGCTCGCACTCAGCAATTGCTTTCCGGTGATAATGAATGTGGAAAACATCTTCATTGATGTTCATTGTCCGGTTGCCAGTGAATGACAATTGGCTGTCGATACTGCTTCATTCAGTAATGATGGAGAGGTCAGCTGTACACAAGAAGTGAATAATGATTGGATTGGGAGATATATGTGAAATGACGAGGCTCCCTTTCCACCCCAATGGCACTGTAAACAAACGTAACTGACGTATTTGGTCTGACACAAATCCCAACATTTATCAACAAATCTCGTTGCATGCGTCAAAAAAGACAGTGTGAGTTCAGCTCATTTTTCGCGATTGTTTCTTAACTCTTTGAAGGAAACACGTTATAGGGGCCAATAAATACTATGACACTGTTACACTGATGCTCCGGAACTTTGCCACCACACTATAACCTTCATGGAAAATGGTGAATCATCCGCCAATTGCGTTGTCTGTTCAAGCATTATAACAGCAAAATCTTTCCGATGACAGAATGATTAGCAGGATTCTTTTCAACAAACTTCTTGCCCACTTGATCTAAACATTTGAGACTTTTGACTGTAGTGATATATAAAGAACTACATTTTTAAAATGAATGTTTTGTAATTAGGTGTCTTAAAAGACTGAATTTTTCAACATGCATCCCACCGCCAAGTGAATGACTTATGTACTATCGAATGCAATTTCCAGAACAAAGAGACATAGGATATGACGTAGGATATGCCGAGCTATAACTGCGACAATAGTGCGGGTTCACAAAAGATATCAATAGTATTTTTTCTTCTTCTTTAGAAATCGAAACTGCATATTCAGGATAGCACGTACACGAAATTTGGGTGAAATGAACCGAGTAGTTTTCCTTGCAGAGAGGTCGAACCCCTCCTGTTTCATTTGGTTTATCGCATTCTTTGAAATTTTGATTCAAACGTTGGCCCATCTAGATGCCATTCATAGCCATGAAATATAAGCTCGATGGTGCATACAATAAGAGGCGCTCATTTTTGTCTTAAGACATCTGGGATAGATCTTCAAAATTGTTGCCTTTACAAATGAATACTTTTTTCTCCGTCCACAGCAGCTAGATTACGAATGGGGTCTACCCTGCCCCGACTATCGCATGACGGAATCGCAGAAGAAATGGTGATGATAGCGTCCTGGCTAGGTAACTCTGTTATTATTAGTAAATAAAATATGTCTAACCTTTTTCCCTTTCAGATTCTTTCTCCTTCGTTTCTTTATACTTCTCAATAATAACAGCGTCTCAGCTTCACGAATTTTAAATTTAATTGGTAAGATAAATTCTCTTAGGGATTATAATAAATAAGGTAAAATAAATAAATAAAAATTATCATTAGTGCAAGAGATTGTGATTCGAGCGCCCAAATACTCCTATAAAGTTCCATCTTCGTCATACTAATGAATACATTCAGAAATTGACCTCATTTTTGCTAGCCTTATTCAGCAACTTTCTCATTGATAATGCAAAGATGTTTCCTTATAATTGTTGAGTAGTAAGAATGGTCATTTTTCCAGTCATGTAAAAATCTGGAAGGGTAACGGTGCTCAAGTTATTTTGTGCGCGACAGCACTTTGATCTTCCTGCCAGCTCGTTTTATTAATATGGTTCCAGAGTACAGATATCACATAGTACAATTATAAAAAATAGAAGAATGTAGGAAAATGAATGCATCTGTGGATGAATCGGTAATGTTTACCATTATTTAAAGGAATGCATAGAAATCTCGGAATTAAGAAAGAATCTGAAAGTTGAAAATGACGACTTAAGTACAGTACTGATGGTAGCAGATAATCTTAAAACTGTACCACATGATCTGAAGGATATGATGTTAAGAATTGCCGTTTTTTTTACCAACTGTTTGAAAGTGTTTGGATTTCTGCTATTGTGAAACGAGAATTTGAAGAAATATTGAGAATTTCGAGGAGATTTTCTTTAAGCGATGCCCTTCTCTTTGATTGACAGGGAGATAGGTGGACGGAAAGATGAGGAGGAAGGTCAGTGGTTGACCGCTTTGTGGCTAGGGGCCGCATGCCTCGAAGAGGACGGTCAGTGTTATGGACGGGTTATGCTCAAGATAGCAATCGGCCACAACAAATCCTGTCGATACTGCTACGTTCACTGGTAGTGGGGTGGTCAGCTGATATACAAGAAGAAGAAGTACAATTATAAAAAATAGCAGAAGCTTTTTCCGCTATATAATAAACTATAAAGATTATCAATGCAATAGCATTTATTCCTAAATGTAAATTAAAATGGACATCGAATCCAACATTTTGAAAGCAGGAGATACTGTTTAATACGGCAAAGTAAGTTATAGCCTCTGTTAAATTCAATTTCCATTACTGTAACAAACAAAATGCGATAAAAAGAAAGCCAGGAGGAGAAGAAATAGAAAAAAGCACTATTCATCATAATCAGGCCACAGAATGGCAACGGAAGTTTCGCGCTCAATGGGGCGAGACGAAGAACATGTAAGCTATTTTTCTGCGAGAGGAGCTCGCCACATCCGCTTGCCAGCTCATTGCAGATGATCAATACTTGCCTAGGAGAAACGAAATCTGTTGAAAATCTTTTACGGAGATTACGATGCCAATAATTTCTCCCCGCCACTCATCTTCCGCGGCGGAATGAAGATTCATCGCATCGCCAGAGATAATGCCCGATGATGGAGAAATAGAAACAGCCGTAATAAAAAGCTGCAGAATCTTTTTTCATTATCTAATGGAGTTGCGTTTTTTTAAGAGGGACGTTTCATTTTATTAGTTTACACTGGAACGATGGGGTTTAGTTTTTCGCTATGGCCAAGGACAGACAGATGGATTTTCCATCATCAGGTCCGATGTAGCCTTGTTCGGTGGTTTATGGCGAGGCAGTTCAATATTCATGGTAATTTTATCAAAATGATTTTGCAAGTGCATTTAGTATCGGAGTTGCTTTTGTTGTTTATAATCTCTTTGTATGTGTTTATAATCAAAATAGGTTCACAAACATATCTATATGCTTGATAAAATGAGAGCCTCGGGATTTCAAAGTGGTTTAAAGGAATGTAAGAGTGCTCAATATCCTTTCAAAAGTGACTGGCTCCTATATGTACCAAGCAAGAGAAAGGAAATAGACTATTAGGCAGTACTATTTTCCTTTTCTTTTTTTAAAAATAAGCCTCTGTATCAAAAATTTTATACATGGTATATGAACATATAGCGTGCTTGTCAACTACAAAAAGAAGAAAACTGAATTGATTGTAAATTGAATTACTAAAAAATATGCATTTTGAGATATCTGGAAGGTTACCAACAAATAAATTTGTTCTGTACCAGGAAAAAAAAAACCCTCATTGGAATCAGTTCAAAATAATTTTCTCGAAAGACATATAAATAAGGAATTAATTAAATAGATTAATTGATTTTATATCATAAAATGCATATTATATTTCGCATTCGATGAAGTAATTAAAGAAAAAAACATTGTTGGACTTGAACATTGAATATATAATTACTGCAATGAATAGTAAAATGATCCCTGTAAAGAATGATAATATTTACAGTAAAATTTTTAATCAAGTAACATGGTTTTTCGATTCCAAAAGGTTGGAAGTTTTACAGAAGATTCCGACACGTTGAATTTAATCAAGTTTATCCTCCAACGCAAATCCGATAGAGCACCTCACCTAATAGATTTGCACGTGCATGTAAGCCGCTGTCCTTTATGACGTCACCCCCACCACCAGGCATTGTTCCCACATTGGATTTTCTAATTGCAGTGCACGAGGGTATCATGGGAATATATTTACCACAGAGAATCTGCATGGTAAAGTATAGGGTCTAGAAATATGTATTTACATTGAAAAAAGAAAGAAAGAAATTCTATATCATCATTAAAAGATAGATATAGAATTATATTTTCATTCTTTTGAACAGTGTTCTAGCTTCATAAATCATGATTAGTTTCAATATTTCAACACGCATGAGCAATTTTTCTGGTTCTTCATAAAATACCAAGATACAAGAAAGCCTTGTTTTCATTCAAATTTTTTAATCATAATTATATGTGAAAACCAGCAGAAGGTGCGTCATCCCCTCGACTTTTTTGCTTATTAGAATAAGGCGATCCTTAAAATATCGCGGCGCATTATGTGGAACGCTTTGATCAGAAAAGAGAACAACACTTTTAATGATGTATCGCGGCACACACACACACACACAGTTGAAGCGTTGACGAATTTGGCATAACATTTTATGCAAATCTACATTTTTGATGGAAAGAATTATGCGTTAATTTCATCTTATTATTTATTTGCATGCCTATATATAATTCGACGGACAATCAGGCAGATTTCCTATGGTCAGATTACAGCGATAACTAATTAGAAAACAATAATATGAGCGAAGAAACCATAAGCCAAATCCATGCGATTGATTCCTTGTGGTTTAGAGCTAGAGTTTCATTAATAAAAATAGTATACAAAATGATTGTTTCGTCATTAAAAAACCTAAAAGGGAAGATTCATTAAAATATTTTGGTCAAATATTTCCTCTTTGATAACGGACAAAATAAATGAGGATTCATCAGTTATTTCTTGTTCGTAGTTCAAAAATAACGCGAATATTACTAAAAATAACTACCTCTCAGACGAAAAATACTTTTTAGTAGGAAAGAACATGAGATGAAATTCGTTTTACTATGTTATCCAATCACAAGACAACAATCAATCAGACAACAAGCGCATGTGTATTGAAGAAAATGGGCGTAAACGGATCATTTCAACTCCATGTTGAAAACAAACTGGTTTCTTAATCGGACCAAATCCCTCTGCAATCATCGAAATGGACTAACAGTATCATCTCTCTGGCGCATTAAAAGGGAGGAAAAGCCGTTTCCGATTTTTAACAGTGCCGATAACGCTTCGTCTAATGAGACTTCCTGAAAAAGAAAAACGTGCAAGAATAACGAATCGCCTCGCTCCATTTCCAAAAGAGCCTGATCATCTTCGGACGTTCGAAATGGATGTTATCCCCACGTCATCGTTTGCTGCAAAAGAAACGCGCAACTGCCTAGTTAAAGATGAGATAAACAGGGTATTATAAAAGAGACAGCCGACTACAATTTTAGGAAATTGCCATCGCTATTTTAGGAAAGCATCATTTGAATAAATAAAAACTAGTTCCTGTACTCACATTTTTCAGAGAATATACAGCACTAATAAAAGGGTATAATTATATATATATATATAACCAAACCAAAAGAAAAAAACATTTGGAAAACCAAAGAACCCTTCCGATTCAACAATACTCTTCATCAATTTTTATTTCATATTGAATTGTTGCCATTATTGATCACATGAAGGTCAAATGAATTTCCTATCAAAGTAATAGTTCCCTTCTCTAAGTACCATGCATTTCCAAGAGATATTTCCAGACATTACTTCTCGGCGGGGAAAAATGACCTTTGACAGAATTAGTCGGACACAACTGTTAAATAAAACATCTAATGTACCAATTTAGAAAAATTTTAGGTATCTAGGGGGGGGGGGGCATAAGCTTTCGTATGAAACAAACTTGTGAAGTGTTTTGGCTAGCGAACTCTTTCACAAGATTTCTCCAAAGACAACACATTAAGGTAATTCTTTCGATTTGTTTCAAAATTATTGGGAGAGGAGCAATAGACCCTTGATAAGGGATCATGAGCTTTCATACGAAAACAAAATTATTAAATTAGAGCTGGCCTACTTCTTCATTAGATTTTCTTGTTACTTTGAATATAGGGTGTCTCAAAAACCTTGACCACGGCTTTTATTCCTTAAATATTGATCACAGACATATACTGTAAATTACAGAGTTGCGTAAAAAAAGGTGTAAAATGTTATAAAATCGATAAAATTTTCAGGAGATTAAATTTAAAAAAATACAAAATTTAAATTTTTATACGAACTCCGTACAAAAAAAATTCCCAGTGAATAAAATCTGCCCCATCCTCTAATAAGATCATGTACAAAATTTCAGAATTTTATCGTGAAAATTCTCAAAGATATATTAAAACAAAGTTGCAGAAGGGTCAATCACAAATTAAAATGCAAATGTTTGCAGCTTCAGTTCAGATGACGCAACGCAGGAATGCATCATAAGGAAATAAAATATGCTTTATATCTTTAGTTTTAAATATAAATTTTAAAATCTATGCTTCCTGAAAAATATTTTAAAATTTTATATCATGAATTACAACTGAAAAATAGCACAGTCAATGAACTTGTAAAAAAACTTATGCAATACTTCCTTTAAGTAATCTTTCCTTATGTAATCTTTCCATTATGTAATCTTTCCTTTAAGTTATGTAATCTTTTCTTTAAGTTATTATTTCTACACATTTTTAATACTTTTGAGGCAATAAATAGCAAAATTATTATTTATTTATTCAATCATTACTTTCTTTGTTAATTTGTGCACGATCCCTAAGACACGAACATCCGACATGATTTTTCCTCTTTGCAAACTCATATCCAGGCATCGAAAAGTGGTTTAAGTGAGCATTTATGTAGTTTCAAGACTTTTTGTGATTAATTGCTGAAATTTCGTTCATGACCTTATTAGAGAATGGGGCTCATTTTACTCACTGGGATTTTTTTTTTTTTTTTTTTTTTTTTTTGTACGAGGTCCGTTAAAAAAATTTAAATTTTGTATTTTTTAAAGTTTAATCCCCTGAAAATTTAAATCATTTTATAACATTTTACACCTTTTTTTTAAGCAACTTTGTAATTTACAGTACATGTCTATGACCAATATTCAAGGAATTAAAGCCGCGATCAAGGTTTTTGAGACACCCTGGATGGATAATAAAGATATATTTGTTTTACTTTAATTGTTTTTATATCACTTAGGTTTCAATTTTATAAACATAATAAATCTTGAAATCAACTTTTCTCAACTTCATAATCAGGTGGCATAGCTATAACCGGCGACTTGGGTGACAACGTAGATAATGCTGGAATCTTCTAGAATTTTGACGATGGAGCCAAAAGGAACATAGATATGCTTGATTGTTTTAGAACCTTCTTAGTCTATAAAAAGCCGGCAGTCTAAACTGAAGACAGTCGCAGATAGAGTAGTTAAGAGGTCTAGAGTCGCGTAGCGAATCAACGGCATATTTGGATCAGTCCAGCGAAACACAAGCATTGAGTGGAACTCAAATGATTGGTGAATTGAGCTGTGTACCGAGTCCTGGAATTTATTGCAGAAGCAGCACCGAGTCGTGAGAGGAGTAGTCAGTCGTGTAGTAGTGAGTCGGCAGTTGGATACATATAAAACGAGGAGACAGTGGAGAATTATGGCGTTTGTAGAGACCATAGAGAGTAGCTACGAAGATTCCCTCCTTCTGCTGAATTCTGCTGGCCGCTTTGTGTGCTGTGGTTGTTATTACTACCGATTACTACTTGTGGGCTGCTGTTTGTTGTAGTGTGCAGCTGTGTGTTGCTAGTGAACGTCTCGGCTGAGCATTTGTTGTCTGCTTATTCTTGTCTTCGTGTTAATAAAACTCGTCGTTTGTTACTGAGGCCTGTTGATTGTGTTTCTTCATCGGCTAACCAATCTAAAGAACCCAGAATTCCTAACAATATGGAATTAAAATTTAATTTAATCGTATGATTAATTGACACCTAAGTTATGAAAATATTGAAATAGTATAAAGTTATTGAGAACACACAAGACATAAAATTTTAAAATTCTGTCACACCAGGAAAAGTATGTAAAATGGATTACAAAATTTCATCTTAAAAAGCATGAAACGGGTTAAAAGAAAAAATAATTTTGATTATATGAAGGATATTTTAATATTCGAACATGATTTTTTTAAGTCTCCTGCATGGGATTGAATGGGTAGCGTACTTAACCTAATTAACAGACTGATGACTCTTTAATGGATCATTTGAGATATCAAAATAGAGTGGGAGAGTCATTCAGAAAAGTAAAATTCATGTATTTTGTCAGATAAAATGAATCTGGAGTGCTTTTACCATAATAAAAAATATAAATTTTAAATTATTAATCAATACATTACGATAATTTAGTATAATTGAGATTAACTGAAGCATCGTTTCATTGAAAAAGTTGTCGAGAGCTAACGCCAACTTTCGTTTTAGCGTTGCTGTTTCAAAATGCTAACAGTTAATTAAATAATTAATTTGATTACTGAAAAAAACACCATGCGGTCAAAGTGTTTGCTGATAAACTTCGCTGCTTCTGAAGTTGTTGAGCAACAGAAGCATTTAGCAGTGGCGATAAGACAGTTTAAAGAATGATCCTTTCTAAAAAAGTAGGAAGGCATTCCAAAGATCATAAAAATAGATCGTATCCGTTACCTATCATTTTATCTGATGATGAAGTACAAAAGTATGAAAAAATTCATAAAAACTCAATATTCGTCTTTTGGTTTTTTTTAAATAGCGTGAAACAAATAATAATAAGTGGTTGGATTATGATGTGGCGGAACATCTCATTCCGAAAAAATGGTTTAAAATAAAGAAAAATGCAGTTATTTTGTGCACGTCAAGACATCGGATTCGCTCCCCACATGGAAGACTGCTTCAAGAGACAGCAGCAGCCATCATCCAGTCCTTCCAATTAAGGAAAGACCCAACGTTGCTCTGAGAGGCGAGGGGGGGGGGGATTACTCACAATATTCCAAACAGCTGAAAGAAGTTTCTTCAAGGAATGGCAATCGATTCTCATTTGGAAACCGAACTCTTCAACAATTGCTTCTAATTGAAGGCAAATATTTAAACAATGAATTGAAACAAAAAAAAAAAAAAAAAACTGCGGAACTCCGCGAGCCTTCGGGGCGGATGAGGGCCCTTTTTTCCCACTTTGGTTGGATTTTGATAAGGTTATCTTTTTCCTTCCTTTTTAAGACGGATGATAAAAAAATATTAAAAAAAATGAAGTCTTCTATAATTGGAAGACATCTCTGATTGGTGGAAGGAGAAGAAAATCGAATGAAAATTCACTTCTGTCCTTCAAATTGAATCACTGTGGAATACCCTTTGGGACATGGGAAACAAGAACCGAAACATGGAGCTACATATTCCCTATTTTCATCCATTCCTTGGATATGTAATTCCCCAGGGACGGAGTGTATCATTAGGAAACCCGAGTGGCACAGATCCGTCTCATCGATAAACCGATACTGGAAACAGTTTCCCAGCTATCACCAAGAGTACACATTGTCGACGCAAACGGAACAGGAGATAGTACAGAGATGAACTGTTTGGCGCAATAGATTAAAAGTACTGACAACAGACATCTTTCTTGGTTTAATATTAAAAAAATGGAATTTTGAGCCCCACTTTTATTTTCCCATGTACGAAGTAAATGGATGATTAAAAATGCCAACCTCGAAGCGTAAATGAATGACCGCTTTCGAACTTCCACGAGTGAGAAAAAATGATCTTTTGAATCGTTTCCGTGTTACCAGTGAGAGAAATGCTAAACGTTGATGAACTGGCGAAATGAAAATTGTTACTTGGTCTTTTAAACGAAATTGTAGATGTCCGACAGATTTTGGTCAAAAATCCACTCGGTGAGAAGAAGTTTGGCTTTCAATCAGTATGCGTGGGAATAGGATAACTGGAAACAGCAAAGAACTACGTGGATGTCATTTGGCGTCATAATATTAGACCTTCAGCAAATTTTGCATAAACTGATGGGACTGTCTGTGCGATGACGGATGTATCGGGTCTTGATGTTAAAATAACGGAGCAGTCTGGCTCCATTCTGTCAACAGGAAAAAACACACAATGCTTTCAAATGCAAAAAGTGTCGACGTATAATGAATGAATGAAGTCGAGGGAACAGCGTCCCTCTTTTTTTTTCAATCGTCGAAGGAAGACGAATTATACAAATTTATTGCAAAATATTCTTAACACTATGCAACTTCCTCTCATTACTCGTATCAAATCTTATTCTCAAGTTTATTAAAATTCACTGAAGACCTCTATCAAAATAATACTTAATCATAAATTTCAGATGGCTCCTACCCTTTCATCTCAGTTCCTTTATAAACGACTGTTAGTTTCATAAGAAGCTACTTTTCTCAGGATTTTTAAAAAGCTTTGATCGAAACAAAATACGAAAATCAATACCTCCTAGAGGAAACTGAACAGAAGGAATTTGTTTGATTTAACTTTTACCGAAAAATCAGCTAAAACAAAGGTTGGAAGCAAGTATCTATATTACAAAAACTAGTGCGAATCATTAAATACAATTTAGTTCTCTCAATTATGTTAACGGCTAAATTTTTAGCTACAAAAATGAAAACTAATATAGAATGACTAGAATAATTCTGCGATGTGAAAATCAGCAATAAGTTTAAGTACTTTTCTTAAGGAGTTTATGCATATTAAATCGTTTTTATATAATAATAAACTGAAAATAATTGAAGAAAGAAAAAAACAGTAATATGCATGACCACTCATAAATTAGAACCCCCCGATAATTAAATAATGCAGATGATGAGAAATGAGGAGGAATCATCAGGAGTTTTAGAATATTCGCAGTAAAGAAAGGAAAAAAAAAAAATATTCCATCTGCCAATTTTGAAGTGACGGGTTGTTATTTTCCTTAATATGACAAGCATTTATCTTTTGTCGTTTCTTTCTTTCTTTTTGTCCTTTCACTTCTTGAGACAAATAAAATGCTTGATAATGTAAAGCTTTCGGAAACAACAAGAATGGGCGAACCAAAATATTTTACAAATTATCATCCATGAATACTTAAAAGATGTTTTGATTCTTTATCACGAATTGAATTGAATACGCCCGCCGACTCTAAACCGAGCATCAGAATTTTTCGAATCATTTGTAATACTATGCTGACTTCATTATAATATAGATAATACATTTTACACCATCCGTCCAGTTTCAGATGTCGAATATAGAATTCAATAATTATTTCGAAATATGTACATCCAGCACATATAAACCAAATTAATTAATTTAATCATTCAACAGACCCACGGTAAAACATGTTTTTAACTCACTTGGTCCAAAAAGAAAATATTAGTGAAGAAAATGGACCCCTTTTACATTCCCGTATAAGAAGTATAAAGTATTGTAATTATATATATAAAAAAAATCGTAAACGAGATTTTGACACATTTACTCGTTTTAGACCACCACCATCTTGTGAAAAAACACATCTTTGGAAAATGCTTGTCTGTTCGTGAGCGGCAAATATAACTCAAAAACATTTTCAGTTGGATGGATGAAATTTGGACCAAATTTGTAGATTTCTATCAAATTTTGAGCCAAATCCATTCAGTGGAAGTCTGCCTGACCGACTCTTCGAATGTAATCAGCACGATCATTACGAAACGAAGAGAGCTAGAAGGATTCAATTCGGTACATCTGTATTGCAGCCCCTTATCAAACTTTGAGCTAAATCCAACAAGGGGTTGAACGTCTGAGGTTTGTCATTTCAGAAAAATATAAACACGGTATTTCAAAAACGCAAACATATCAAATGTGGTATGTTATTTTTTTTTTTTTTTTTTTTACTACAATCACAGTTCTGCCTCACATTCTGGTTCCATTCAGTTCACCTTTATTGGAGGGTACGCGAGAAACGTTTGGGAAAAGATCATTTACCACTCGTTTTCAAAACTTATCTTTTGTCATATGGGAAAAACAGTGATAATCCTTTTCATCAGTCTTCTTGCATGTAAGTTGACATAAAGCTAGTAGTGTCAACTCAGTAAGATCATACATGCGCAGAAAGAGTGGCCAATAGCATATGTTTGATCCGACGGGAGAAGCTTTGCAGGTATGAATTTTTTGGATTGCCGAAACTGTCTTAAATTCTACTTAAAAGATGCATTTTGACAGCTGTAGAAACTGCTGTGTTTCCCATCATTCAACATTTTTAATTCTAATTTTGAAACGAAAAGGCGACTAAAATCGAACGGTGAGGGCAAAATAGGAAATGTGTTAAAACGATGTGCAATAAGGCATAAGAAGATAAAAATATAATAGTTATTTCAAATGACAGTTTGATAGTAAACATCTGAGTAATATTAATGAATATTCCATTTTCGCCGCCTTGAAAATGTATTTTTAATAACAACATGAATGTTAAAGACAAATAAAAAGGAAGGAAATAAAATTAATTTAATATTAATGATTGAGTCAAGGACGATTCAGATTTCGGGACGAAGCATGAGTGGAAAGTAAACAATTTATTATATCTGCTACGAGGCTACGAAAAAAAAGGAAAAATAAAAGCAAAGCCTCTTTCGAAATTCAATTATTTCGGGAATGCAATGCGATCTGGAGGGAGGGGGGAGGCAGAGAAAGTTTAAAGGAATCCCAGTGTAATTACCCGGGCAACGCAATTACTAGAATAATCGGAGGCGGATAAAGAGGGGCGTTTGATGGATCGGCCGCCCCTATCGGTGAGCCCCGGCGGACACTCGATTACGAAACTATCCACCACTTTATCTTACGGGGCGTCTGCCCGAGATAAGCCCCAGGAACGAGGCCACTGGAGAAAAAGATCCTTTACCGGCTATTAATTGATCAGTGGATCTGGGCATTTCTTCTCCGCACATCCTCCAAGGCGGAAGTAAGATTTTGCTGCGTGTCTCTCTGTACAAGATGAGTGGATGTCGCTCGCTCTGCGGGCTGGATCTTTCCCTTATCATGTTAAAACAAAATAGCCATGGATAATAATGTAACATTTTTTTGTGTCGTTGTATAGAATTATCTGCCAAATTTAAGGTAAATTCTTAATACTTATTGCAATAACACGATTCAATGAACGTTTCAGCTCAGTTTCCCTGATCTGGTTTCTAAAGTTCAAACTCATCTGACGTTTAAAAGTTCCTACATGTATAATGCATCGCCCATGTTGTGATCTAAATACAACAAATAGTATAATTCTGATTGAATTTAAACCGAACCGGAAAGATATATGTTGTAAAGGAAGCAGAAATCTTGGTTGATGGGCCAAAGTGTATGAAATGAGTGGCAATGGCAGTGGCGGTAGAGGTGTATTATTCATTTCCACATAATTTTCTAATAACTAATGGTTCAAATACATTGCGGTTAAGTTAAGTACCGTGTCCCAGTTTCGAGATACAGTACAGTCCCGAGAATCCGGCTAAATGTGGCACAAGAGCAAGCCGAATAATAATAATAATAATAATAATAAAGGATAGGCCGAAATTCTTGTTCTGTGCTAACGGGGTGAACGGACATAAAAATAAAAAAAGGCTGGAGTTCTATGAACTCGTTTCTTTGCCCACCAATACCATATGACAAAGTTTTTATACCACAATTCATAACTGTCGTAATACGCATTTTCACACCTAGTGAGTACTAAGTTCTCCATTTATTTCAAACCACCGGTGAATCATAGAAACAATGGCTCATAACGTGTCAAAATAGAAGGCCCTGTGCTGGTAGTTTATACATGTTTATATACTGCTCTGCACATTCCAAGAATTTCTTACGAATACTGTAGGTACTGTGCAATTATAATCAGGAGCAGGGGCAACAATTGAGGCCCGTTACACACTGACAAGACAATGAACAACGAGCAGGACGCTGCTCTTTTCCTGTCAGAACTTGTATTTCGTACACGACACGTAGAAAGGATCGTAGCAGATGCCCGCTTCCAATGCCTTGACAATGTTTCCAATGCAACACCTTGCTTTTCTCATTTAATAACGATAACAGGAAACTAGGCCGGATAGTCGCGAACCGGATACTCGGGAGTGAATTGTACCTTTAGATTTTGAAGTCACAAAATAATTTGGTACCCAATTTGGTATATTTAAATCATTACGTTTTTGAGTTATTGCGATAACATGATTCTGAAAATAAGACCCCTTGTTAGATTTCGCTCAAAGTTTGATAGTTGTCACTATAGATGTTAAATCTGTGTACCGAATTTTATCCATCTAATGGTCTTCTTTTAGTATTTATCGTGTTAACTTACCTTCCAACAACCAGACAGGCAATTTTCCTCGGAATAGTTTTCGTCAAAATTTGATAAAAATCTACAAATTTGGTGCACAGACCTTTTACAAAATTCCACCCACCTATCTGAAAATGCTTTTGACACAAACATGCTGATAGATAGACATTTTCCAAAAATATGTTTCTCGAATTCAGAGTAATCCAAAACGTGGAGATTTGTCAAAACCACGAGCTCGAATTTTTTGACGATTACAATACTTTCTCTATTTCGTAAACGAGGAAGTAAAAAGATTGGAACGCTTTCTTCTTCTTTCTTGAAACGGGAATGAGATCTAATACCTTTTTAAGAACTAAAAAAATTTTAGACATCTTCTTATCTCGTTCCTATTTAAGTTTGCAAGTCATTTTCTGAATTTTCAATTTCTCATCATTGTGAAAGGCTTATCTTTAGTAAATATATTATTTAATGTGTTCCCATTTGAGCCTTTTATTAGCTAACTATGGCTCTTAAATCAACCCATATCATTTATCTCGCATTTTAACCTAGCCTTTAATATCTCACTGAAAAGTTCTTAGCAACAACTCTTCTACCTACTTTTAACCAAATAAACGTATATTCAGGTCAATCCAAATTTTCCTTTTTGGCGCGGTTGATGGGTCCTTTTTTTATCTAATAAAAATGAAATTTTATTCATGTCATTATAATTTTTTGCAAAATTTTCTATGCAAACATTTGTACTGAATGAGGCGTCTTATCGTTTGACTTTAAAAAGGGGCGATTATAATCATTTTATATTATATACTATTTACAACTACAATACTTTCTAAAAGTATGAAATCTGTATTCCGATATTAAAAAAATTAAGGCATTTCATACTGAAAGTTTTTTTGATATTATTATTATCTCTTTGAAGAAGTTGACCAGTTTTCTTGGCCTTTCCATCTAATAATCATCCATAAAACGATTCACGATGAAAAATGAGTCCTCCAAATTCGGATCGATTCGCTATTAAAACAGTTTTGGGAATAATTGTATTCATTCGATTCTCATTGATCCCGGAGTTTAAAATGGAGGGGCGGCGATCGACACGTATTTTATCATGTATTGAATCGGAGTGAAGGAGTTACTCAAATAAATAAAAGCCTTTAATAACTGGAACAGTGCTGGAAGAAAACTCCTCCAGTCTCGCGTTTTAGTTCGCTAAAAGGACAACGTGACTTTCCATTAGAAACATGTGCCACAGAAATCGCAACAGAATGTCTAAAAGATATGAAAGACTTGGAAAAATGGATGGGAGGGGGGATTGAAGAGAGCTGTGAATTTTCAATGAATGAAAATTTTTTCTTCCAATTTGATGACGCAGCTGACAGCATTTAGAAGAAAACTTATGCTTTTTTGAGAGGATATATTTTCTAGAAAAGAATTCCATTTATTTTCAAAAATATTTAAGAATTTGGAATAATGTGTAGAAGGAAAAAATTAATGTTTTCGGAGATTTAATCCTTTAATATAAAAAGCGATATATTTGGAAAGACACGTTAGATTTTCAATCAATAAATCAACATTTGCATAAAAATATTTGTTTAAAGAATTGCACTGATTATAATTTTGACAAAATGGCATTCAATATTTCAGCTATCACAATATTTGAAAGAGTTTCTATGAAAGACAACTTCTTTTTTCAATCAATACATTTGAAGCAATTGTTGATATCGGGATCTAAAATATATTCGTCGTGCAGTTGCAGGTATAAATAAACGAAAATATGCGCTTCAGAATAATAAATAAAAGGATAAAATAATAGGAAAGAAATTCAATCAATGAGTTCCATTTGGTGATACACTGTTGTGCATATAAAATTAAAATTAATAATGTATATTATTGATGTATATACAAAAGTGAATAATGTATGCATAAAAATTATTGATGTATACACAAAAACACACTCCTATTCAGAACTTTCATTAAATATATTGGAAAAAAAACTATAACAGTATAACACATTTCGATGTAATCATCATATCAATTGAAATTTTTGTAACATAATTTTAAAAGGACAAAATGAGCTCAAAACAATGAATAAATTTTAAAAAATGAAGATTACAACATTGCGATAGCCAATTTCATCATCGAAATGTTACGAAACAAACCACTATATTTTCATCAAGTAGGTGTTAATCACTCGGAGCTATATCTGGATTAAAGGAAGGAGGTTTTTAAAAAACCCGATAAATTGTACAAAATTTTGTACTGTTGTGCGCAAGAGTATTTTTGTGAACCAGGACACACCGGAACCCTCAGCATGCTTTAAAACTTATTTCAGATGGCTCATAGAGTGAATTGCTGCTGCCGAAAGATGATTTACAAGCAAAAATCTTATTACTGTACACGCTTCATATTTTCCCATGTTTATTTTCACAATTTTTTTTTTATTCTGTTCATAAATTCATGAATAGAATTAAGAGAAGCAGCTTTTCATATTCATGAACACTTGTGTACAGCACAAAATGTTGTTTTTCGATGCCATTTCCAGCAATGGGAAAATGGAGATTTATTTTCTCTCAATAATTTAGTCTAATTTTTAATATATATTTTTCTTAAATTATGGGCCAAGGTCATTCGCACAAAGGGCAGCTTTACATCTTCTCCACAGGGATCGTTAGGGAGAAAACTAAACAAGCACGGTGTAAGAGGGCAAGCGAAATTTCGAAGTTTATCACTACAAAAAGTTTTTTTCTGCAAGTTTTTTAAAAATATTTTTTAAAAACTTCAAGTATTTCATTTTATTTTAAATGGGTAAGAAATCCTAGAGGAGATGTTAAATTTAATGCTATTTATGCTTTTGAGTAAGTTTTTTTTAAGTTTAAATAATAGATCGTTTTGTTTGAAGTTAAAATGCATTTCCATAACGTAACAACAAGTGTATTTGAGAAGTGGCCGTAGATGACAACTGCATTCATTTAGTTCTGTTAACACCGGATTGAATTTAACTACTGATACATCCTCGAGTTTGAAATGATGTGTCGCAGAAGATAATATTTTTAAAATTTATTACTCATGCATCTCAATTTCATGACCTTGATTGAGGGTCACCTTTTATTTCAAATTTTCAATTTTATCCCTCATTTAGCTCAAGAATCACTGTGTTTATTATGTTCAGAAAGTTTAAGCTCACTATGTTCAGAAATTTAAACTTAAAAAATTCTTTGTTGAATAGTTTTTATTCCAAATAAAATACATAAAGTATAACATTTAACTATTTAAAAACATTTTAGCATTTTCATAACTCTTAAGATAGACGAACCAGTTGATCACCAAAGGCGGCTATCACACACATATGTGAATTTTCCATCTTCTCAAAGGCAATCTCGTCCCAGAGGAATCACGCAAGCCCGACAGAAATCAACGACACCGAAGAGCAACATTTCTCTAATAAGGCGCATACCATTGTCGAAATGCGTGCTTCCTTTGATTCAATAGAGGCTACGTCTGTTTCCACTGATTTGAAAGTAAAACCCTGTAAATATGCAAAAGTAATTTCTATCCGACTCGAGGCGTGTCGGTAGCCTGCCACGCCCAGAGATCACGTGAATGGGCGGCCGGTCGCAGCGTTATTCTACACACGGAAAACAATCTGCACGTGCACACGACAGGATCGGCCATTTCCATACACAGAGAGGAGAGAAAGTCGGAAGTTCTCTCTCTCTGTGTGCTCGGAGTTTTTGAAAAGAAAGAAACGAGGATTCTGTCCACATTTAGGACGCAGGGAACCGAATGACAGTCTCTAAATTGAATGAAAACGGTTTTTAAAAACACTCTTATTCGGGCACTGACCGGCAGACAATTTTCAAATAAATGTTATTTTCTACTTTTAAGTAGAAAATATTATTTCTTTAAAAATTGTCTGCCGGTTAGCGAAAACAAAATAAATCTAAGAATTATTCGTTAAAGGGCACATGATTCATTATTAATACCACTGACACCTGAAAGGAATTATTTTTTTAAAAATTCACTACTAGATGGCGCACATGGAATTTGAATTTTTATAAAGTGGAAACGAATTTAACGAAAATTAAATTCTCGAAATATTAAAATAAAATATTGCCATCGGAAATGAGCAACAAAACACTTCTAAATTCTAGTATATCGGAAAAGGAGGAAAATGTTTAATTAAAAAAAATGTGAAATAAATGTATTTAAAAACGAAAAACAAATAATAACTGTGTTTAAAATAATAAGTATTTCATTTCGCAATGGGATATTTGAAAAGTGTCCGGCTGAATATTTTATTCAATTTTACAGAGGAAAACAAATTTAAGGGCACTTATTATTAAATGAATTATTAACGCCCAATAAAATTGTTAACCGTGCACACGCAGACGCGCGCGCACACACACACACACACACACACACACAGTCCAGTAACATACACACTCTGATTTGCAGAAACATCAACAACTTTATATTAAAAAGAATTCATAATCATGGTCATATTTAATTGAAAAGCTGAGTATTAGTTAAAAGGCTCAATGCTAGATTTTTCTACTTGGTATGAGGTGCGTACATCGGATCATTTCACGAAATAGAACAAAAAATTAAAAAGAACTTCAATGCTTCAAGCGAAATGAATGCATTAAATGAATATACAAAAGCTATTTCTGCTTGAAAAGGAAGACATTACATTTTGTTAGTTCAATGGCAAGTTTATTAAAAAAAATTCGCATCTATTTCATATTTAGTTAAGGTTATGAGACACAACGTTAAACGTGCAAAATCTTCAGAAAATTTTACAGATGACGCATATTACATTGCATCTGAAAAATAAACAGATAGAGGCCAAAAGAAATAAAAGAAATGGAGTATATATATAAAATTTTGTTCGAAATTAATGAAAATAATAACTAGATTAGATTTCTGGTAGTCCTCATCCGAAAAAAAAAAAGATTAAAAGCAATTATTCGTAATACAGAGATAAAAAACAAAACGACGCTTTTAAGAGTAATGTACGTTTAAATCCCGTTATCTTTGATACTTACAGTAATTAAAATCTTTACGGTCAGAGTTAAAAAGGAATTTAATACGTAAATACAGATGAAATTACGATTAAATATTTAGATGGGAATTAAAAATAAACACTGAAAGTAGAAGTAATATTGATAAACATTTCTGAAACTGGTTAAATCAAAATTATACAGCATTAAAGAATTCACCATGAAGCTACGCTAAGGTAAGATTCGACAATGTATTTAAAACACGTGCACACTTTTATTTTCTTTCCTGAAAATAAATTTTTGTCAAAACCTCTTATTGCTTAAAAGTTTATTTGGGTTTACATTTGATTCTTTTATGAGATAAAAATAATTTCCATTCAATTCATAAATTCTTCGCAAAGGGCAAGTAAAAAAACCTTGTGTGAATTTGGAATATTAAGTACCAAACTCGGTTCAACAGCGAGACAGTCTTGGATTTGTGATAAGAGCCACTGCCCCTAGTATTTGTCAAAAGTCCTCCCGTCTATGTGGATAGAGTTGCCAGCTCAAAGGTTGGTCTCGTCATCTGTTCAAAGTTCACAAATGATTAGGTCTATTCTAAATAACCAAATTTTGACTTTGAATGAGAATAATAGAATAAACTCGACTGAATAGAATAATAGAACTAATACTACTAATAATAGAAAAATAGAATTAATAGAACTAAACTCGACTGAATAGAATAATAGAACTAATACTACTAATAATATAAAAATAGAATTAATAGAACTAAACTCGACTGAAGCGACATTTACGTGTTATATTTGAAAAGATTTTCGACATTTATCGGTAAGACTTTTACATTTCTGTATTTGCATACGTACTTTCCCAGCATCCCCGTCTTTCTTACCAGCTTCCGACAACCATTCAAATTCAGTTAGCACAAATACTCATACGAAAAAAAAAAAAAAATCCAGACGCTGGATTTTGTCGGGAAAAAATTAAAAAATAAATCTTTTTCCTGGAAGGTTAATACTGGCGAAGGGGAAGAAAAACCGGTGGAAGTCAGAGAAAACTTGAAAGTCGCGCGCATTTCTTTGTTTTGTTTGTCAACATCTGTGTTTCTCATTTGAAAGAAAAATTCGAGACGAAGAAAAGAAAGGAAAGAGTGAAACAGGGAGACGCGGAACGAAAAAAACTTCAAACGAACCGTGCACTTCCCTGCCCCCTCACCCCCAGCCTCATTCTTTGAAATTTCTTCCACCGATTTTTACAAGTGCCTCCACAAACAAGATCCGGCGAGTTATCAATCCATTTTGTGTTCTCGCAATGGGGGAGGGTTCTGTTCCCTTTTTCATAATCAGGTAGCTCTAGAGGAACGTCTATTTATTTTACCTGCGCAAGGGCCATTTCGGGCTCACAGAGGAAGAGGGTGCAGAAGGGCTCTCAAAAGAAGGGAGTCGGGGGTTCTAGAAGGGGCCTTTCCCTTATCCAAGGCCTTATTTCAGCTGTTTGGCTGCACACTGTCTATTATTTTCAACAAGAAGCTAAAAGTTGACAGGATGTCTTGAAATAAATTTAATAACAATTCTAATAAGTATAATTTTATTAGTGCGCTGAAAACTACATATTTTTATTTTAATTATTCTCGCTTTTGTAAATATTTTCGAAACTGATTCCTTTTCTTTTTTTTTGATGTGCTAGAAGACTGAAATGTTGCATATTTGATCGTCCACGATGACAATACTCTATTTTGATATTTTCTGACCTTAATTATCAGTTAATCATTCATTAAAGTATATTTTGAAACTGTACAGTTCTGCAGTGAATTTGTAAAATAATATATTTTAATTTTTTGACTTATGAATTTACTAAATTTCTTAATTAGATGACACATCGTATTTGGAATGTTTATCATTATTTAAATCCCTGCCTTATCATAAAAGTCCTAAGAGAAACTTCCAAATGATTTTTTTCATTTTTATATTATTGAATATTGTCACATAATTGTTAATTTATTATTATAATTGTTATATTTTATTATTATAATTGTAAAAATCTTTTAATAATCTTTTTCTCAAAAATTCCACTAGATGGTGCCAAAATTTAATTAAATTAACTGTTCAACTTTTTAATTAATTAATTCCACAAATATTAAACCAGAGCGTCCTATCGAGAACGCACACGTACGAAATTACGTGTACGTCAACTTTCTATACATGTTTCGATTACAAAGTCCTCTTTTAAACATGAAACAAGTGAAGTTAAATTAAAATGTATTTTTAAACTAAGCATATCCATATATAAACTCTGCATGCAAAAAGACAAGATAGGATAGTCAATAAGTAAAATAGTTTATTCCATATTGTTGTATTCAACCTTCAAAACTCATACCAAATACGGCTAATATAACATTATACAATCCCAATCCATTTTTATTTATTTATATGTGCGCATCGTCTAAGTCGACTATCCATTTGGATTGAAAGGAAGAAGGCCATAAAGCCAAAGCCTCCTGCGTCTGACATTTTTTTTAGGCCCACACCTCCCGAAATCATTCTAACAACTCCCTCTTTGCATAGAAGCATTCCCTCCAGAAAGTTTATTCTCCCTTCAGCCAGAGGCCCGACAGAGCTTCATCCGGAATGGCGGTCATTCCAGAAAAGGGACATAAAAGTAAGGAGCGCTATCGAGATCATGCAAAACAATCTGCGCGATCGCCAGTCGTGTCTTTAGACGATAAGAGAGAGGAACAAAAACCATTCGTTGCGAGCCATCCTCCCGTCAGGAATGACGGTGATTTCGGACGGGGTGGGAGGTCGTTCAAAAATGGTGTAAAAAGATTAAGAATAAATTTTTACCCTTGGCTTTTACAATGCTCTTTTTGTTCTTTGGAAACTTCAGAAGGAAAGGAAACTTGGCATCGCTTCTCTCTATGTGTGAGTATGAAAGAACAAATTTAAAAAAGGAGTTTTCAAAAACAAACTTTTGCAATTGTGCTCAACACCAGAACTTTTTTACTGTAACCGTTTCAGAATTACAAATATTATGGCTCTCAAAAGTCAATTTTACTCAAATTCATTAAAAGGCGAGGGAAATAATTAAACAAATATAATTACTAATCAAATATTAACATTGCACGAAGAAAGTGTACAGAATTCGGAAATTCTAACACTTGAGGGAGGAAATGAAAAATAGAATACAATATTCCATTGCTGCAAGGATGAAACAAGGTCCATTTAAATAAATAAAAAAAAAGAGTAGGATGCAGAAAAGCAAAATTTACACTACGTCTATTGAATAACGACAGCATTTGAAAACAGAAAAGCATCGATAACAATAGCTGAACTGAAGCAATCTTTTAAATCATTTTCACTGAACGCGATTTGATGCATGTTTGCGAAGATGGAATTTTGTAGCATTTTTTACAACATTTATCAGCCAATCATCTAAATATATTACTTTTCGTTTCTCCCAAAGGGGTACTACTAGATTGGATAAAATACAGAACTAAATTTACAATAATTTTATTAATTAAAAAACATAAAAATATAAATTAGTTGAATCAAAAAGGATTACAACATTTTTAAACTAAAAAGAATTAAATCATGAATCATAAACATTGTGAAGATTCCAGAAAAAGAAGAAAGTCTGTTCATTAAATCATGCCGCTATATACTTACTATCTTCATATACATCGTGCTAACCCCCGGGGGACACATTGAAATGAGGATGAGAAGCTTCCGGCAAGGTGGTTGGTTCTCGTCACCCTGGAGGGTACACGAAAAGGTGGCGGGCTCCCATCGGTGACGGGACGTACTTCCTTAGGGAAGGATTGCACCGTAGTCGGTGATGGCTCTTAGGACTCAACCACAGTTCCCGTCAGGGTTGCTGTAGCGGTCATTCAGTATTTATTATTCGTGTGCCCTCGGGCCGTTCGGATACGTCGTGCTAATTTACGTGCTGATATACGTCGTACTAATTTATGTGTTAACTCGTTCCAATTATTTTTATTTATATCGTAAGATATTATATGTATTAATTTATTTTTGTATTATTTATCCAAAAACCTTACTAGATTGATTACCTAATTATTATGTAATTATAATGAAACATAAAACATTCACACGATAAAATGACGACAAGCATTTTTCCGGACCATCGATGGGAATTAAACTGGAACAAGAACCTATACCAATTTTCCAGGGCCACCGAATAAAAGCCTTCGTGACAGATATACAATCTGCTATGCTGAGGCAATTCACCTTGTAGAAATTTATCGAAAACGGGAAAATTTACAACGGACTCGCCCTTTTGCAATCTGGCAACACCATCGAGAATATGGGGGGGGGGAGGGGCAAGACATCCGCCAAATCGATCTGTAGAGACGGAAACGGAATAATATATAAATAACTCCCGGATAGAGCGCGGATACAAACAATAAGCAAACAGACAGGCCGGATAAAAAATAAAAAGGCCGCAGCCATAAAGGAAGAAATTTATCCGCTTCTGTTTCGCCCCCTTTTTTTATTAGTTTGTTTATTTTTATGGGGAAAGACTTTGTTTAGACTAACTTATTTACTTCCCACGGAACTTGTTTCCTTATTGGCTGACGTGAAATGGAGGGAAGGGCAGGAGGGGATGAAAGTGAGACGAAACGAAACAATCGGATGCTATGATCCGGAGATTCATTTTTTAGGCGCACGGATAAAGCATTTCTTTTTTGTATGTTTTTATTTTTCTCTTGGAATTCATTCTAGGGTGTGTTATCAAGACAAATGATGTTGTATGAGAAGCGAGATTTGGGTTATCAAAGTTTACATTTGTGCTTCTCGTAATGAAGAGAAATCTTCTTTCACTTTCGATTAACAGCGTCTGTTTTGACTCTTTGCTTTCATTCCGCGACAGACAAAAAGAAAAATAAGGCTGGAGCAGAAGAAACACATCTTCATCTATTGACGTTGCAAAGGAGAAGTTTCAAAAATGTTTCCGAGGCAAGAAGAGCAGGATTAGGCTTCATTGAAATGAAAATTCAAATTAAAATGGGTCGAATGACATTTTTATTTGGAAATAAGCTGAATATAAGCAACTTTCTTAAGACGCTTTCATTTGTGTATTAAATTTTTTATTTTTATTATTTTCAGTCTTTAGTAAATAATTATTTATTATAAATATTATGGGATTTTGAAATAAAGATTTTTTGGGGATTCAATTGATGCCATTTTCGTAGTATTAATAGTGAAAATACTGGTATTATTTCAACAATTCAACTTAAGATTCAAAAAAGGAATCGATTCCTAATATTTGAAAATTCATATATTTGAAGTTTCAAAAACCCAAGTTAGTCCTGGCTAAACCATTCTCGACCACTCGCGGTTTCAGGAATTGCAGACATTCTTCTGTTGAATAACACATAAATCAAGACAAAAACATAATATGGAAAAATAGTTTTGGTACTTTTTTAAATATGAAAAATTGTTAAAACGCAACGTTAGTCCAATGCAATTTATATATATTTGACATTGTATGAAACTCTTTAAAACTTTAAGAGTGCACTGGATCATTACACTTTTTGAATATAATTAGAGTCCAATTATTTCATGTTTTACATTTTCTCCTTTTTCTGATTAAAAAAAAAAAAATAGAGAGATTATTATTTAAAATTTTGCGGTCCATACACTCTTCTTGATTTTCCTTTAAAATACGATTTCGCCCTACACGCGTTGATCAAAATGTATGGGTTAAGCGATGCCATTGCGTTTAAACTAAATTCAGATGAATTAGAGTTAATTTGTCTACCATTTATTCATCTCTTGAATTTAAAAAAAGGTATAGTTATCGTATTTTAAAAGTTCAATATATTAATTTCGGAATCAACACATTCTTTATAAAATTCAAGCAATTGTTTTTGTAAAATCAATGCCGTTGATAGAAATAGAGCACCACCATTTCACTAAAAAAAATCTTCAGTCTGCCATTTGTTACAAATTTGCCTTCTAAAGCTCCTGCTAATATATATTTACTATAATCTACAATGATTTCAAGTTGTTTGATTTGAGCAACTTTGTACTAACGTTTAGTCTATGTTGGTAGCTCATGCCATTTTGTTAGTACAGTCTTCATCTGCAACATCCTTCAGTAACAAAATATTTACATTTTATCCTCACCGACATATTCACATTCATTATCGCCTTCTTCAGATAGGAAATATATTCATCACTTAAAGACTGAAGTTATTCTAAAGTATCAATCACAGTAAGAAAATCTGGTCTATCGAACTATTGCAGCATGATATAAAACGATGAATCATGAAAGGAAATAATTAATAAATTCAGTTACTATCACATTTCCTTGACAGGATTCAAAAAGCTAAATAAATACAAAGAAATCATGAGCACATCATTCTGTAGAATTAGAAATATGCAAATTGTCGATTGAATAATCGTTTTTCAACATGGGGTGCTAATCAATCGAATTTCAAAATAGCCGATAAAAAAAAAAGAAAGAAACATGCGCATTTTAAAATTATTTATTAACAATAGTGAAACTTAGTATAAGACTATTTTCCTTATTATTAGTATTATTTATATAAAATAAGAGGGAAATAATAGGAAAGAAAATTTCCATCTAAAATTATTAAAATGTTGCTACCGTTTTGGAATATCGTCTGTAGAAGTTGTTTCCTAGCCGAAAGTGTGTAAAGGCAGAAAAACAACTTGCCCACTTTTGAAAGGGCCTTAAATTGTTAGTTTTACACAAATTTTATTTATTTATATTCTGCAAAGGCTGTTTCAGAATGTGCAAGGAAATTATACGTTATGATTTCAGTTATTGTATTTGCAGATCGAATAAGCTGGTAGTCACTCAGGTAGATGGATGTTTAAAAGCACTTTTCTGATTAGTTTATAATTGATTTATGTAATGTTCATGATTGCCGCTGCTGACTCACATAAAGAGAGCATTTGTACATGAATGGGTATACTATTCTTTTTTTTTCCTAACACAAAATAAGAAAATGAAAAAAGAATTAGGATCGATTTTATAGTGATTAAAAAAAATCAAAAGTGATGAAGGGTCGCGCTGTTGTTTAGACGATTAAAAAAACGATGTTTTTAAAAAATTTATTATTGTGAATTGAATTAAAATAACAGATTAAATTAGCTTTTTGTCAGCAATTTAATTAGAAATTAGAATTAAAAAAATAACTAAAAAATATCATAATGAATCTTTCTTAACGATAAATTTAATACTGTAACATGTGGCCATCTTTTCTGCTATTTGAATCCCTGACTTACCCCTGACATTTCCAGGTTTTTAAAGAAATTTCCCTGATTTTTTCGTATGTATCTAATATCCTTAAAATGCTCCCCCCCCCTTTAATTTACTGCCAAATGTGTTCTTAACTATATGTGAAAAATTCTTCTGCTCTTTTAACTAAAATAAATATAAAATAGAAATTTAAGGTTCTGAAAACAAAACAAAACAAATTATTTTCCCTTATTGAATTGAATATGAGCATAAATATATAAAATGCTTCCCTTTTTTTACGATTTTTCTTTGCGAATAAAACATATTCCTGTTAAAAAATAGCAATAGCAAAAGAAAAAAAAATAAAACACAACTACTACTATTAAAAAACAATGTAAAAAAATCTGTTTGGCCTTACGAATCAACAAACCAACATAGAGCCTCATGCAAATACTATTCAAGTATACATATTTTAATGAACGATTTATCAATTGAATTTTGACATCCATTTTCCAGTCAATCTTGTAACATGATATTTTTTTCTCTGCTAAATGTTATTTCCCGTATCAATGAAATAAAACTAAACTCGATTTTATTCTGCATTTTCCAAAAAGTAATGAGGCAGCATTTTATAATGCTAAATGCTTCTTTTTACCTGCTACACGAAACTAAGCAGTAGAGTTTTTAAGAAAAGGAAACTGGTGCTTACCCATTTTTTACGTGCGCTAAATCATCTTCTCCTTGTTTAATTTATATTTCTGCTGGGGCGGCGTGCCGAGCAGAGCCCCGGCCATTTCGAAAGATTTATCGAAATCATTTGCAATTCCAGAGAGATAAGGAGCCATTCCAAAAGAATATACGAGACAAGCAGACCATTTTAAGGATTTCTATTTCTTAGGTCCCTCATAAGAAAGAGGAAGGTTTAGGTCAGGTAGAGATATGCAGGCCCTTAAATCTTGTTTCAATCAATTCATTTCAGGGATTTCGCGCCAATTATACGAAATATTAAAATTCAGGCGGAATCATTAAAACACTATGAATAAAGAAGAGTTTTCAATCTTATTTCATTACCTTTGAATCCAAAATATTCCGCAGCTTTTTTAATCCCATCAAACAAGAACGGGCCTGAATGAATTTCGCACTGATAATGATGTGTTCTTTACAAAGACATGGGGCGATTCAAATATTTTTTAAAAATCGAATAAAACATTAGTATTTAAATTAATATTAGTATTAGTAAACCTACGCTAACAAGAAAGAGCAGTCACGAGTGTCAGAATCTGTTTAAAACGATGTCGTGCGTCCGATTTCACAGCGTGAAATTCCTGGACAGCAAAAAATCATTCCTTGATTACAAAACGCCAACCCGAAATAATAGATGAAGATATTAATGGAAAGTTTTCGTCGTTGATGACTTTGCATCGTTATTTTCTTTCGCTGTCGAGCGCAGACGTGAATCAGGAATTAACTTTTAATAAACGAACCATTTGTATTCAAAGTTGCTTTATTACGGATCTTTATTCCCTCCGTTCATATTCAGTTAGAACATTTGAACGCCAATGAGTCCAAAGTGACAGAACAAAGCAAGCTTACAAGCAACGTAAAATGCAAATTCTAAAAATTATATTTTTGTTTAAAGTTCATAAAACGCACATTTTAATTGTAAGCACATTTCAGGTTTAACAAAGTTGCAGGAGTTTGAAACTTGTCGTCTGAAAACTATCACAATGAAATTATTTTCATTGGTCTGGTTTGGTTTTCGATTTAAAAAAAAAAAATAGCGACGAAATAACATAGCCATAGCAAAAGAAAAAAATAAATACAGCGCGATTACTACTTTGGTCATTCAGTACCAAATGTTTGGGGCAAAATGACCAAATTATTTAAGGACTATTGCAAACTATTTTAAGGACATATACCTCCATCTTTAAAAAAAAAACCCCGCATATTTAATGAAAAATAAACCCGCATTTCAAACAGCTTATTGAAAAATAGATTCCTTTTGTTTGAATTGTTTTCTAGTTTTACTTTAATTCATTCTATTGAGCATTATGATAGCTTGAAATCAATTACCGATGCTAAATGATTCCGCCCAGACGTCACCAAAAATTAATTCATTCTTAAAATAATAAGTCAAATTGCCATGGACAACACACAAATGTTTAAAATTTCAGAATTTCATATCAGGAAGCCAGTAAACAAAATTGAAAATACCACACTTACAAAAGGAGGAAAAATCTAGTTACGGAAAAGTGTTAATAATAACTGAAAATTGAGACAATATATGTTACTGCAGAATTCTCTATTCCTATTTACACTCTAGGGGGAGAAAATGAGTGTCAAAATTATATGGCTACAAAGATAAAATATTTTTCGTTGTTTTGCATTATTTTTTAAGCGCCAAAATTCATGTATTCATTTCTGTCACTAAAACGCATTATTAAAGAACCTCTATGAGCCAAATTCTCTGATTCCAGTACAATTTTATTTTGTCTTATTCTATTTCATATTTCAAGGGTGAGAACATGTTTTAAAGATTATATTTATGACGGAATATTTAATTTTTACGGATAGCAGAAACGGCATTGTTATCTATGCTGTCATTCAAGCTTTTGAATCTGCTTTGAGTTTTATCCCGAAATGAGACTGGAATTTCGAATGTTTTCATCAACGCGCGTTTGCATCAGAAGGAAAACCTTCTCCTTCCGATCGCATCTTCACCGCGTTTCTCAAATAGCTTTGTCAGAGAATAGAACAGAATGCGTTGTTCAGGGGTTAAAACAAAAATCGATGCCGGCGTCTCAATCCCGTAATCACATCCTCCGGACGATAAAAGAAATGAAGTGAAGGAAAAAGCGGACGAATTACGGATGCAAATTGGAAAGGGGCCGAGAAGAATACGCAAATTTTACTTTTTCGGAAGAATTAGTGGCTGCCGTACATGGAAAGCTAATTTAAATCGCTTTCTTCAAAGACGCTAGCTGCGCACGCTAAAGGGAACCAATCCTAAAGAGGGCTGTCAAAACTCATCGTCGTTCATTTTAAGCACTTGCTATTAGGGGAAAAGAACGGATTATTATTATTACATTAAGTTTCAAACAGCTCATTACTGTTGTTTCGAGTTGAAACACGTTGCAAGTTCGCTTAGTGAATAGAAATAGGTCGGCGCAAATAAAAGAAATGCACATTACTTCTGATTCGATAAATATGCATTCCTTTTAAGTCAGTCGAGTGATAAATTATTTGTTTTTTAAGACAACGAACACAGCTTCAAATTCAGGAAAGTGAGAATAACCACAAAATGTATTCACTATCCTTTTTTAAAAGTTAAAAGAATGTTTTTTTTTTTTACTGTCCTACTTTTGTTTAAATAAACTTAACGTTACTTTTTTAAAAAATAATAATTCTATTAAAAAAGAACTTTAACGAAATTTTTAAAGTCTTGAATTAAAAAAAACAAAAAAAAACTGTACAATAAAATGAATTTGCGTACTCGTTGAAAGAAAGTTGTAAAAAAAAAATGAAAAATGAATTTTTATAAGCATTTCACTCTGAAAAATAAACTATTTTCATCAGATTTAAAGAAGCGAAAGTAGCACTTCTATACGCTTCGTATTAGCAACTTTTGGTGACTGCGGATTCATCGGAATGGACGGTTGCTAAAGGTTCCAGTTAAATAATTTCTCAATAAAGTATTTTTACACTTCAAATTTTAATAGACATGCAGCACGTACTATTCTTAAAACTTCATACCGTGAAATGAGGAAATTTTGATGATGAAACATAATGAAATTTTGTGCAATTATGTATTCTCGATGACAATAAAATATTTTCGCAATTTTAAAATTCATTTATCAGTTAATGAATTGATTTAATAGGTTCTATTCATCAGACTCCAACTAGTAGTAAATGACAACCCCTCCCACTCAAAAAACAGATTCTACAATATTAATGAAAATGAATTATGAATTCAAGATTGAAAGCAATCTCTTCTTTTGGGAGCATTAATAATGAGTGCTTCAAAAATCGTTTTTATTCAATCGACTTTCTTCGGATAAAAATGCCGAACATTTTTAGTTTTATATGTGCTCTATACAGCCAGTTTCGCAGGCTCTGAAGCATGACGAATACTTATTAAACAGCTAAAGAAGGCGTTGGAAGAGTGCTCACGTAATCAGTCAAAGGTTTTCTCGTCTACTTCATTAATATATAGTGCATTTTTGTGTTAAGTTTCGTAAAATAACGAAGAAAGCCGGGTACGAATTTTGTTCTCTTGCGTCGATTGTCCAAAATGGAGTATGTGGAGCCACATCAACGTGACGTATTTCTTTTATGCATCCAGCTGTAGTTTTGAGTTATTACACGAATAGACATCCAATCATGATTACCTGATATTTTGTTCATTCCTCTGACTTACTGTGCCCACAGAGAGAAATAATTTCAAAAAATAGTCCGAGGGAGGTCTAAAGCATGTAATTCCTACAACATTTCAATTTTACGAACAGTTTTCTCGTACAAGAATGTAAACACAATGACAGCGATCCATTTCAACAAAACTTTCCGACCAGTGGTGTCAGCTAACATAAAGAAAAAAAAAAATGCAGTACCATCACTAAGAATCATTTAATTTGCAAACTCAAATGAAACACAGCGCTACCCGGGTACTCTGAGGGGGATTACAGAAAGATCGAAGATTTAATTCAAGGATTTGACAACTTTAATAAACATAATTAATAAATATATAAAGCCCTAAATAGGGAAGAATTACAATTTAAATAAAAACCAGTGAATCTGTCAGAAACGTTTTCGCACTTTGTCCAAAAAAGTCTCCCTCCTCCATATATAATTACGGAACTTGGGCAAGGCTGCAAACGCTCTGCATCGTATTGCGAAAACTGGTCACGAAATATAAACATTTGGAGAGAATTTAGCATTTTTACTGAATCTATTGCGCGGACCCCTTTTTCTTGATCGATTCAAATCATCATGTGGCACAGAATTGCGAGTGTCATCATGAGACTAAATTTCATTTATTTATGCCTTTGCATGCAATGGCAGAGGGTCGATTTGGATTTTGTTAAAAACTAGATACTGATCTACAATTCAGATGCTAGCACTCAATTTCATCCATCTAGCTTTTTACTTTTTGAAGTGATCGAGTTCACTTGTATTCAAATACCCATCAAAACCAGATTATTAAATAGAAGAAGTAAGAAATGGCCCGGGTTCTCGAGATATTTTGAAAGTTATTTAATTATGGAAGTCATGCCATTGAACTTATTCAAACTAAAATCAAGTACTGTTTAAATTAATTTTGGAAATATCTAGAAATATTCCTAACTACAATTTGCATGTTATACATTATGGTATTTTAAATTTAAAAAAAAATGGGTGCGTTTTCATTTCAAAAAATATTTTACCCATTTATAATATTATTTATATTCCGTAATGAAAAGTTTTTTCTACTGTTTTGCTTTAAGTTACTTTTCATTTTTAGTTGTGTGCATGTTTTATACACGAAAATTTAAAACCGACTTTTTAGAAAGTGATTCTCAATAAAACCTTTTACAACTGCTGCTTGTCAAAATTTTCTATTTAAAACAATTATTAAAAAATTAAATTAAAATAGATAAAAAAGTGAGTTTTAAAATTTTGGATGGGAAAAGGATTCTCAGGATTTCATCCAGCCTTGATAGCGAGAAAAACAGATAACCAAATCTGATCTTCAGTCCACATACCAAATTTCATTCATCCACTTCAACATGTTTTTGAACTTCGCGTTCAAATAAAGAGAAATAGGTGAAGTCCACAAGTGTGTTTTTCTTAATACAAACAGGTCTGAAATAGGGAGATTCATCAAAATCTTGAATATAAATTTTTCGACGACCACAGTACTTTCTGTACAGTTCGCACACGAGAAAATAATAAATTTTATATCTAGTAACATTAATAAATAAAAAGTATAGGGGTATTTATTACTAATTGCACAGTAAAACTGTTGTGTAGAAGCAAAAACTGATTTGAAAGGCAAATAGCGAAAATGAAAATCAAAAGGAGTGGAAATGTGATTTTTTTTTATGAAGTAGCCAATAGTTAAAAGATTTGTTAGATTTCTTTTTTATCTCTTTTATAAGAAACACATTTTTTAATATGAATTTTTAAATCAGTGCAATGATTTTAAGGATAACAAAAGTATATTATATATATATATATATATATTTATAAACTGTTTATGTTATCGACACGTAATTCAAGAGCAGGATTTTAAAATTATTATTCTCGCAACACTGAAATTTTTCAAGCATGTTCATGCAAACATACTGAGGAAATCATACACAATCAAAGCTTTATATGGAATGGCATGTTTTCATTGTTCCGTTATGACTTTTAACAGCAAATATTTTGACAATTCGAATGCATTCGGATTTTGTTTCATGTTTCAATGTGCATTCGAATTTTTTTTCATGTATTTTCAAAATATATGTCTATATGAGCTGCAAAGGCTATTTTAAACCTCTTTTAAAATATATCGAAGTAAAAGTCCTTTTATGCCATTGTGCCTATTTATGATTTGCTTTTTTGTTGTGATTGCATAACTCCTTAACAAACGAAACAAATCCTATAAGTGGTTATCAAAATAATGGAAACCTTCTGCGAATAAAAGCGACGTTTTTGCAGTTTTTTTTTATAAATATCAACAGTATATGTTAACTATTGTAGTTCTGCAATTCTTCGATTTTTTTTTTCTTTCAAAAGCGTAAATTGTCGGACTTTCAAAGAGGCCGTCTAGCAGGAGCAAGTTTGACTGAAGCATCCCAACTTTCAGGCGTTTCTACAGGTACGGTGTCTAAAAGTCGTGACACACAGCGCGGAAAGACAGGCTCGACAAAGCAAAACAGTGGACAGAAAGAGAAGTTCAGTGAAAGAGACCGACGGGTATTGAAGCGGATTGTAATGTCTAAAAAGCGAGCAACTGCAGAAAAAGCGAACGCGGAGCTCAATCCCCATCTGGATTCTCCGGTGTCAGTGATTACAGTAAGAAGGCACCTTCGTAAACAGAACATTTATGGAGACAACAGTGATGAATAACAGATGTTTGAAGGCGAATAATTGCGTGAAGTCTCTGTTCCTGCTGAATTCTGTTTCGCCGCTTTGCATTCTGCTATAGTTGTTTGCTAAAGATTAACTACTACTAGTGCGCTGCTGTTTATTGTTAGCACTGTTTTTGTAAACGCTTGAACTGTGTTTTTCGTCTATGTTCCAGTCTTCATGTTAATAAATGTTATTTGTTATTGAAGACTGTTGATCGTTTCACTATAACCTACTGCAGCGAACCCGCTAACTTTAGGGAACTTAGTCGATCATTTTCCGTAAAAACTTGGTGTCAGAAGTGGAGCAGCGGAGCTCTGAGGGCAATTTTCAGTAACAATATCAAATTTCACATTCGATTTTGTGGCTACAGTTGTTGTTTGAGTTAAATTTTTCAGTACGTTTGTGAAAAAGTACATCTAAAGCACGAGTTCATCTTTATTACAGAGAGAGTTTTGGGGAAGATCACTTCCGCTGTTCTTCTTCTTCCCCTCGTTCGATTTGGGGCAAGAAACATGGAGATTCCTTGATATTTGGAATCGAATTTCATGTTGATTTCTTTTTTGTATGTTCGTGTATGAGGAAATAATAAAACATTACAATAAAAATTCGCAAGAAGAAAAAGAAATCAGCATATATTTAAATGGCAGAGTCATTTAATCTTGAAAGTTCTATGAAAAACTTTGAAATTCACAAAAAGAAGGTTAACTTATTTTAAATTTTTTGAATTATAATGCAGTTTTTTTTTTAAAAAAAACGAGAACAAAAGAGATGCGCTACTAAGAAATCTGTAGACGCTTAAACAACAACATCTTCAAAGTGAATTAAAAAATACACTTTTCTCCTTTTGAGAAAAAAGTAAAATAAAATACAGACGAGAATAAAACAAAAAAGCTAACATAATGACCGTCCGACAAGGCGAGGGGAAAAAGAAAACCCACATCCAAGGAGGAAAAAAAAAGAGGAAAGACGGTCCGGCTGGTTCTTTTCCGGATGTCTTCAGGTTCACAATTGGAAACTGCAAAATACCACACGGACGCTTGTTGCCCGGAGCCACTTCTCTCCCTACCGACTTCCCTGGAATCCGGCAAAAGGGTCGGGGTAAAGGGAGTTGCACTACAGGAAATGCAGCCTGAAAAGCGTTCGTTCCAAAAGTTTTCCAAAGGAGGCGGCTTTTGTAGCGTCTTGAAAGACGCGTGATAACTGTTGAAAAGATTCTGCAGCTCCAAAATGTTTTAATTAAATGTGCTTCTCTCTGATCAGGCACTCCTCGTCTCCCTGCCCCCCCCTCCTCCTTTAATTAGAAAATGAAGGGGGGGGGGCAAAAGGAACACCCAAATGGAGGTGTTGCGTGCAATCACTCGATTAACACTCTTTAAAATAGTTTGGGGTAGTTAAGGGTGAATTTTGGGAAAAATGCCCCCAACTCTTGGGTCAGCCTCATTAAATGAAGTAATTTAATGGGAGGTATAAGATGTGACAATGCTGGAGACCTACGTTTAAGTACCGCGGAAAATATACATGGCGTTTTAAATGGATCAATTTTTTCCTACGACACTAGGTTTATCGACCGGTCTGTCATTATTATTAACTAATGAATGGTTTCGGCTTTTGGAGCGTAGAATACATAATGAGATACATTTTAAAAACCGCTGCAAGGAAACAACAACTACAAAGAAAGCATAGCAAGAAAAAGTGGTTTTTAAGAACATATCAATCCCATTTGTTTATCACAAACTATTTTAAAAACCACAGCGTTTACCACGGTTTCTCTGCTTTTCGACCCGTGATGGTTCTGGGGCATTCATTAAAATTGATTTACTCACGCTCCATCAAACTGTTTTCCGTTGCCGTGCATTTTTATTCAAATTGCATTATATTGAAAGAGATATAAGAATGTAATCAATTTTCCTTTCTATTCTCGATGCGGTAAAAATATTATTTCGATATTTCCAAAAATTAATTATCAGTTACTCGATTAATATAAACTCTGGATCCCGTATTGTGGTGGCTTTTGTTAAAGAATATGTGAGGGGGGAGGTAACTTCAAGATTCTAGAACATTTATAAAAACGAAATTTGAACTAAAAATTGAGGTGCAGAACACAATTAAAATAAAACAATTTCACTATTTAACTTCCTAATAAATGTATGCTTCTAAAGATGTTTTTATTGAATGAGGTGCAAAACCAAATGAAAGATTTCAACCTCAGTTACATCGAAGGGCTGACGACGCGCATCTGCTTACTGAACAGAGTGGAAGAAATCGGTTTGATCGCATGAGACAACAAGAATGGACATTTTCGGATCTGAAAACAGGCACGGAGGAAGTAACGTCTCCATCGAACACAAATGAAAGGATGTGCGGGAGTGAAGACATTTGACAGCATGAAATGGACGAGAGATGGGATCTGGATAAATGCAATCTCATTGCAGTGGGTGCATTTAAAGAAGAAATCATCTGGAACTCTACACTTTTGAAATCATAGATTAATTTCATGAGTTGTTCAGAAAAGAATTCGTAATGATTTGCTTTTAGTAAGAGTAGTCGGTTAAATCGAAATGCACGGGGATATATTTCAAACAATCGCCAAAATAAAAGAACCAATTTTGGAGTCTCGGGAACTGGTTCGATATCACCAATTTTTTAACATCAAAATTTCAGGGTCTCATGATGCCAGCTCTGCACCATGCTTCTTTTTCGAAGAGTCGTCCTAATAAATAGGTAAAGTATGCAACTGCCTGGGGGGGGGGAGAAGGTCCGCAGTTTCTAGGGAATGCTCGTTCTAAATTTTTTTGCGGTACTTTCAGAATAAGAGTCATTTACAAGCGTCATGCATTCGAACTTGTTGAAATAAAATCTAGCCTGATTTAAAGTAGCTTTGCTAGTAAATTATCGTTAGCAAGTTATATTGTGTGATAATTTTATTTTGAGAGGAAAATAAAATGTAGTTTTCAATCTTATAATCAAAGAATCTGAGCCATGGCCATTGATAGAATGCAACAGAAAGAATGAAAGCAAAAAGAGAAAGGAAATTTGAGATTCCCGGAATAAAATTCAGAAAAGGAATTTGTCGCATTTTGGAACCAAACTAAAGAAATGCTTAAATAGCAATTTAAGACAATCAAAATCACCATTATTACATCCAAACATCAATCAATAAATTATTGCAACACAGCACTTGAAGTATTTATAAGTTCGGATCAAATGGACAAAAAATAATGAACGCAGTCAAAAGGAAATTATTATATAATTCTTACAAACTTCATAATTTAGAAACTGTCCGACTTTATAATTGAATAGTATGCTGATTGTGGTAAACATTTTTGCCATTTTTTCTACTATCTTGTTTAAAATTAATTTTTGATTTTGAATTATTTTATGTTGAAATATTAAGAATAATTTTTTAAAAAAAATCACAAAAATTAAGTATTTTAATATTTCAAATTACACCGAAATACTGAAAATTGCTTATATAGAGATTAAAATTCAAATCAGTAATAACAATAAAATTTCGTTTCGGAAAGCAGAAAAGGAAAAGGGGGTGGGGTTGAATTACGTTGTCTAATGATCCTTAGAAGGTTTAATCCATTTCTATCTAATAATTGTACTGATCTTTTTCACTTTTGATTTGCATGAAAACTTATGATTTCTAGATATGTCATTAGTAACCGTCTCTGTTGGCGCCCCATCAGTTTCACAACATGCAACAAAATATGTCAGAGACTCCAGCCTCAACAGTCAGAGAGATTTCGCTAAGCAAAATCAACATTTTGAATAAAGTTGTATATAACTTTCTTTTGACATGGTAAAATGCAGTTTGTCAAAATTGGTTGACATGACCAACTCGACACTATGAATATTATGGGTGAACAATAGATGGTAAGTATTAATTATTATTATCTACCCATTATCAGTATCGTAGAAAATATAATTACTACGTGGTTAATAATAATTTTGTGCCATTTAGTATTTTTTATTGATAATTCATCATTGTAAATATTATAGAGTCATGAAATCAACCTTCTCAAATCCATTACACATTTTCGCCACGAATATGCAAACAAAATTAAATTTCAGTCATCCATTAAGGATAATTAACGCTTGAAACTTTAGAATGGAATATTGCCTCTAAAAAACAGAAATAAAATAATATAAAAACACAAAATAGCAATAGAAAATTTCGATTTTCTATTACAAAAATCCATTTATATAAATACAAAACATATGATATTAATTGTTTAATAACAACTTAAGGTTTTATATGTAGCATAAAGATGTCATTTTTTTTGAAATATAAAAGATAGATTTATCAAGTCAAATGCACCGATTCAAATAGTTCTGTTTATTGGAGCAAAACCCAGACATAACACAAACGGACAATAAGCCAGATTTTTAAAGTCATTCGTTAATCAAGTACGCCGACTTGCTGTCTGATGACTCGAAGATCAGATTTGCCCTGATTATACCAAACTCGAATCCATTTGAACAATCGGTGGTAGGGATTGACGAAAATGTCAGCGAATTTCTTTTTTCTGACACCCTAAAATTTCATGTGAAACACCGCTAACCACTCACTAAAATCGAGTTTCACATAGAACTAAAAGGCCAATGAAAAAAGAAGATTCCCGAAGCTGCCACAAATCAGAGCGGAGATTCAAACTCCGGAATGGAAGTAAAATGCGTTCGACGAGAAGACTTGAGCCAACATCAACATCAAAGAGTTTTGCACAAATCCCCTCTAGTTTAACGGGAAGAAAAAGCAAAAAGTAAAAAAAAAAAAAAAAAAAAAAAAAGAGGAAAGAAGACGAAATCTTGGGCGCTGGCAAAACTTTAACAATCCCCGGCACTAATTACAAGTTCATTTTCCACGGCACAGTTGGCCTCTTGTCTTGCTCTTCTTCTCTCTTTTAATGCAACTTCTTCAAAATCATCACTATTAAAACTTCTCCCCTCCCTCTTCTCGAACCTCTCACTCAGAGAGGAGGGGAAGAGGCATTCCGTTTAAGTGTTGCCATGGAAACTGAGGATGGAGAGAATTCTCCAGTCCATACTCAGGAATGGGCAGACAGCGAAGATTCGAAGCTTAACTAAGGAATTCTTTGCAATCCAGTGAAAAAAGGTTATCGGAGCCTAGAAATAACCGATATCAGTTATCATAAGGTTGGGAATGTCGTGAAAATGTCTAAAATTTCAAAATGAATCAACTCCTGAAATATCACAGGTTTAGCTCAATAAAATATTTTAATATGTTTTCATATTCTGTTGATACTTAAATTATAAATTATTTATTTCTGATGCTCAAAAGCATAATTATTTGATAAGTTCAAAATCGCTTAAGACACTATTCATCCAAATTCAAGCCACGTATCAATTTCCTCAGAGCAGCATTTAGATATACAAAGAAAAGATATATTGCAGAAATCGATGTATGTTAAGATATATCCGAGTAGAATGATAAAATCAAGCTACTCATTATTCTCACACGGATATCATAATAGTAAATTGAGTACTTTATTTGCGAGAATGAATCTTATTTAATTTTTAATATTTTAAAATCACTTTCATGGCTGTTCTCTGCGAAAGGCGAATGCAAGATATGATCAAAAACTGCTCTTGAAACTCTAAAAGAAAATATAAAGAGAAATCCGTCAACAGTCTGACATATCACCGTTTATTGCATAATGTTAAATAACAATAAGTAATGCTTGCAATCTAGGCAATAACTACTTCAAAAATATTTGGGATCTAAGCCTCAGCTTCTTAATTGGTGATCGAGCCAGAATTTCATCAAAAATTCATGTGACATCGGCTACTAGTGAGGTATGGAGCGAGTACATGCTGTGTGACACTGTTTCAAAAAACGCGATTCGTCCCAAACAGGTCTAGCACTTTCTAAAAATCGAAGGCTAACACACACACACACAAACGTTCTGTATCACGATGAAAAGATTTCCGTTGTGATTCAGGCCGTTAACAGATAATAGAAATATGAAACAATGTTCACTGAAGATCATTTTTTTTTTGGACAAAATGGTATTTTGGGAATGCATTTGATTTAAGAATAAAAATCAATTAGCTTGAAATATTAAATTCATTTGACTTCATTAATTAACATGTTGATGCCGTGCTGAATTAATTTATATGGGCACTACAGATTTCTGTTCCATCCAAAAATTCGGCTGGAATTTACTCTAACCGTTTTTATAGTATTAAACATCAGGGCATCACTATCGCAAAATGCAAATAATTTTCAACTTGATACTTTGTGTAGTTGAAGAGTTTATTCCCCTTTTTTTTGTGGCTATTAAGAGACAGCAACTCTTAGCAGATATTAGTAGAGGCAGGGACATGCAAACTGTTTATATTAGTACACTTTACCGGAGTCCTCAGACTGCTTGCCGGGAGAAGGTGGATGGGAGCTTGCTGGTCCACGAGCAATGTATGCGTGTTCATCACCCATCAACTATATGGAGAACAAGGAGAATAAAACGTCGCCCAAGCTATGTGGGCTAAGAGAGACGGAGGAAATCTATGACCCCGAAAGTACGTGCGAAGAGACAGGGAGTTTAGCATGTCGCGTACCATTTGTCTTTGGGGCAGGAGATACTAAAGAAGCGGGGAGTCTCCTGACAAGGCCGATCCATCATGGGCCTTAATGCTGTCTTTTTCTCGTCGCCCAAGGTTAAAAATAGACACTCCTCTATAGAAAAATTCGGTCACACAGGTAGGGAAAAAAAGGCAGCTCTCCGAAAATTGAACGTTTACTCGGTAACACCGGCAAATCTCAAAGAAAGAGTATTCTCATATCTTGCTGCTGCTGCGAAACTATCCTACAGAAGAAATGCAAATTTCAATTCTTTCATTTTCTTTTCTTTTTCGCAAATTAATGAGCAAAGAGAAAGTACTGTAATCGTCAAAAAATTCGATGTCCGCATTTTACGATCTTCCTGAGTTTGAAAGAACGCATTTCTGAAATTATACCTATTGTCGCTTATTATAATCTACTGTAATTAGAGTGGAGCATTCGAATGAAGCTATTCTTTTCGAAATTTCCTGAGTTTCGAAACTTTTGTTTCCATTTCGGAGTCTCCATCCGAAGTGCTACAAACCCTGTACCAGATAATGTCATGCCGATGCCTGCTTCTGAAATAATTAATTATTTTAATGAATATTTAATAAAATTTACAAGTCAGAAGCTATTAAACTACAATTTCACTTAAACACGCGCCATAATGTCCTTCAATGGGCTTTAAGCATCTATGTTCCCTCGACAGCCAAAGAGCACAACTTTTGTTATTATCTCTGAACTTTTCAGGTTCATCTTCTCATCCCTAATCCTAAACCACATCCATCCGACAGATAGATTCGAACGATTCCTCTGTGGTTCATCATTCCACGATCGGATCACAAGTTTCGACCGGCAAAAGTTGCGTCGGATTAAAGCTCCTTCGGTTTCATCTCCCGGTGCGTTATCGGGCCCAGAGGGGGCGTATGCTATCGACTCGAAATCCGTTCACTCTTTATCGGCCGCCCCATAACTCATCTCTCTTATCTTTCGCAGCGAAAAACTAGCCATTAGGGCCTGGAAAGTTTTTCAAAAAGACTGAAAAGGATGGAAGGAAAAAATGATGATGATAAAGAATGGTCTGGTTACGAGGCGAGGTCGGCGAATGATGATTCGATCGGCAACGTCAGCGCTAGAGCTTCACGAAACGAGCGGCGTCAACAGTTGAACTGTCCTCTCATTCTTCAATATGGCAGATTTCTGGTGAATGGACTTCGGTCTAAAATTCTGGAACCAACATTGTTTCATTCAAGTTGACGAATTGTTAATCAAAATAACTCTAAGGAAAATGTTTAGCTAAAGAAAATGGATTTGCCCACTTTTTATTGTATAGTACAGAAAATTTGAGTTTTCTTGCCAGCTAAATTTGTTTTAAACCAATAACAAAAATTTTATATTTCGATTCCGTTTTCTAAAAAAAAAAAAAAAAAAAACGCTGAATAAAAGTTTATTTCTATTGTGAGAATTTTATATGTTGTCAATTTAATTTGTTCTTGAAATGCTTTACATAACAAATAACAAAAAATTACCGGCTAAATGCACATCTAATAACATAACACTTTTCGACGTTGGCAATATAAAGCTTTCCAGAATTCTACTTCTTAAAGAGGTGATTTTTTGAGTAAAATTTTTGAAAACATACGAGGCAGCAATGAAACTAAACTGAATGTGAATCGAATAAATCTGATTTTTATTTCTTTTTTCTTTTTAACAAAACAAAGAGCAATTTAGCAGAGCTACCATCAAAAGCATTTCCAGTGAATTTTTCATATCGCTCATGTATCTTAATAAACGTGAAGACATAAGCAGTTTAATTGTATTCTACGTCCCAAAGTTTTGACGGATCAGAACCACATAAAATACAATTCTACAATCGCATTTCTATGATATTGACCTAATTTAATTTAGCTATATCAACGTTCCATTTTAAAACAATAAGAGTGCGTGGGATTCATCTCGTAATTCTGAACAGTGAACAAATGATGAGGATGACATCTGAGCACCATGTCTCACCAGTGGAGGATTGTTTGATCCGTGGGGCCAGATTTAACAAGCATCAGATTTGCATACACGTTGGAACTTTAGTGGAAATGGGTTTCGAAGTTCAAACCTTACGATCCCTAAGTTAAAATCTTACCAAAAGGCCAAAGCGATCTTAGCTTTCAAGCAGTTTTCTAAATAACCATCTAATAACTCAATAACTAATAACTCAAAATAACCATCCTTCGTACAGACCGAAACTGCTTTGACCACACTTCAGTTTGCCGGGTCACAGCAGAACAGAACAACTTTAAGCTTAGAGCTGACTTCCAACGTGTTAATAATGCTGGGTTTATAAGACATACCCTTATCCTAAATATGTAATAATTTATCATTTATGGGCAGACAAAACTTGAAAACCAGACAGAATTCAGAAGGAAGATTCATTCTGACTAATTTTAGCAGAACAATTCTACTTTCCCCTCCAAACAAGGTAAGTACAAATTCAGACGTGGAAAAACTTGACTTTAAAAGCTGATTAAAAAGCCAATTTTATTTTATTTATTTTGTTTGTTAAATATGTTTGTTTATTGGAGTAAAATGTTTTGTTGAAAGAAAAGTGTTGGCAGAAAAGAAACAATTCCTTTTGCCCCAAAGTAAAGATCTCTTCAAAAACAGCTCGATTTCGATTTGGGTTTAAAGATATAATGTATACTAGTGCATTGAATTATCGCAATGTAAAATCTAAGTCTAATGAGATTAATTTTGAATTCTATAATGCATTTTTAAATCATGATAAGAAAATTAATAATAAATCCTTGAGTATTCAGAGATTTATTTACTTATTTATCACAAATGCCCAGAAGATGGGCTATGACGCCATTAGGTCTCTAGCCTTCCCATATTTCTGAACTTCACAGTTTAAAAACACAAGTGCAGAGCACGAGTCAAGATGAATAGCATCAGAAATTTGATGTTCTCCGCACAGAGTCGCAGAGCCCGAGCCAATGCAACTACTCGGGCAAACCGTAGAGCTGAGATACTGATAGAGGGAGTGCAACCCTACTTTGGTGTAGGACAAGATAAAATCACGTGACCTTGGCACAGAATTTGTGTTCGCTGTAACCGCATTCTCCGTTCTCCATTATATTTCAATGGCAGATTTTTTCTCACTTTTAACTGTTGGATTTTAAAGCTTATTTAAGCCATGATTAACTATTGCTGTGCAATTGGAAGCAAGGAAAAAGCTTCTAAGGGTAGTCCTGTGTCATTTCACAGGTATGTACAATAAACATATTCTGTTTATATCCATTTTAAGTCAATTTAAAATTTCGTAACCTCGATCACTCAGTGATTTTGGTGTTATAAATGAATAATATTTCATAGTTTGGTTTAGTTATTGAATTAAATTTATTTAACTTGTTATTAAGCTTCATTCAAACTGATGTAACTGCATTATATTTTGCTACTCGCTTTATTTTAATCTCGAATGTGTTGCAAATGCTTGGCTGCAAACTTGGAGCGATTTTTTCTCGCCAATACAAGTGTTTACATAAACATTATTGACCGATTAATAATTGTGCATTTATTTTAGTGCAAATAAAGTTCCTTATTATTTCCAATATGTTGTTCCTTTATTACCATAAATATTCGAATCGTATTATACCGTGAACGATATTAAATCATCATTGTGAATGAAATAGTGAAACTGAAACGCATGTTTTATTGAAAATGTTATATAGTAAATGTATGTTTTTATAAATTTTAATTAAGATCTGAAAAGAAACTAGATGATATTGAAAAGATAAGAAACTATTAAAGAAAGAAATGCTATCTCTACAGATAAAAATTTTGTCTGAATGTTAACATTTATTAATAACTTGCGATATGCACATACCCTAAAATCATCGTTTTCGTAAACATTTCGAATTTCCTTATTATTTTGCATTAAATCAACACAAATAAGATTTCGAAAGTGATTTAATTTTGATTCTGAGGTAGTTGGAAGCAAAGTTACCGCCAACACTATAAACCAGAAGCGAAATATTTAAGACTGATATTAACAAGGGGAAGGCACGAGGTTTAAAATTGAGTTCGGGATGAGATTTTGTATAATGGTAGTATGCACTTAGAATGTTTATTCATGAAAATATTAAGACTCAGTAGAAACTTTCAAATTAACTTATATACTAATAATGTGTTACCCGAGTGAACGCTGGAGTATTTTAGTGATTACGGCACTGGCGTAGCATTCACGATACCTGAGTTTGATTCAGGGATAGTGTTTTTTTTCTTTCTAAATTATTTCAAAATAATTTAACAGTTTTAATTAATGTCTTTTTAATTTTTTATGAAAAAATATATATTTATTCCCCCAATTCTTTGATTATAATTTAATTTTTAGAAAGAAAATTAATTATAAATACGAATGTATTTTTTTAAATATTCAGAAAAAAAAAGACTTAGGTCATTTTTATAATCTGCTTTTATAAAAGTTTTTTTAATCTGTATGAGATAATGATAAAATGTATGTAAAATTAAAAGATGCTTTTAGGTAAAGAAAAGAAATAAAATATTTTCTTAAAGAAAAAAAATAATCAATATATATAACTGTTTAGGAAATGTTAACCGGAAATGAAAACCGACCGGATCCAATGTCTGGAAGCAAAATGTTGCGCGGCAGTTTTTGAGTATGCCAAGATTTGCGATATGGCGCTAAAAAGGGTATTCTTATTCCCAGATTTCCCCTAAGTCACGTGACACATGTTGGGTGCACTTGTTTAGACAAGAAACAAGCGACTAGCTCCCTCAATTTATATATCAGGTCTATGGGGCAAACAATGAAGGCCTGTAGTAAGGCGGAAAAGTGCCACAGCTGCACTTCTAGCAAATTCTGGGATCAGTATCCTCAAGCAGTGAGGCCCATGGCTTACCGGCAGAGTCACACAGTGCTCTCTGCTTTATCCTGGAGGCATATCTTCTTTTTATCAGGAGTCTGACTAAATGAAATGAGAGGCTTTTCAAAGGTCTCTGGAGGACTCTTGCACCCCTTTTGGCCAAAAAGTCGGCAGCCTCGTTCCAGGAATACCACAGTACTTTTTTCATGTGAGAGGCCGCCAGCATTCCACTGAAGCAGTCTCAAAACTTGACACATTTTGAAAAAAGTCTCAGTAAAATGACAGGGACACAAGGAAGGGGGCATTAATAAATTCCTTGACTCCCAGTTTATTAGTGTAATTTGGGGGGAAAAAAAACTTTTCAAAGCAGAAACGTTTCGTCAATTCAGGACAAAGAGGACCAGAAAAATTAAATAATCTGATCATAAATCCCGAAACTAGAGATTCCATGAGAAGCAAGACAAAAATCCAAAAGTCTGACTGCAATATTTTTCCAACTCACGAAATCCATCAAGAAACTCGTAGCACATCCACTTCACCTTTACTTCAAAACATCTCCAAAAAAGTTCCCCTTTTCTACGGTCGAAATAACAAATAGATTTTTTTACAGTCCTTACAGAAAGGAGAAGGACCCCCCCCTCCCCCCGCCTTCTCCTTTCGGTGTTTTATTTTAGCCGTTCTTTTGTAAGTTCACTGCCGATTCACAAAACCCCGTTCCGCTCGCGTCATGAACCGATAAATCGATACATCGGAAACAAATAGTCATCTTTCATCGTCATCGTATCGGTACTTTCGATCGGAGGAAAACAATAGAAGCGAAAGATGAGGTGGCTTTATCTTCCTTGAACGAAGCAGACAGATTGACATGTCCATTGACATTCGTGGGTTAACTAACTTCAACAATTAGCTATTATTAATTCCCTTTCGATCTGTGTGAAGCTCTGGAGGAAACGGTCCACTAGATAGCCGACACCTCACTCATCTTATCACCTCCTTCTTTTCTCCTTATAATGGTACCTCATGCGAAAACAGAAAAAAGATGTTCAAGGAGCTTTTATTCTTTAGGAAAGAATGTCATTTCGTTGTGCTGAGCTAAGGACCTGATCATGTATTTGCATATAAATGAACTGACACAAGGTGAGTGCATGTTGCAATTTATAAAAACAGATTTACTTGCTACTCAATATTAATTTAATTTTCTTATCGTAGGAAAAGGAATGCTAAAACAGAGATTTAACTCGACCGTATTAGTTTATTTCTCTTCACAAAGGTTAGGATGGGATCCACAGAAAATTGAAACTCATGGCAATTTGCGATGGTTCCTTTTTTAAAAATACTTAACCTTCTCACAATGACCCCGCCGGTTATCAGTGACTCCCTGGGGCAGTTAACTTGTTAATCGTCTTTCATAACAACTTTTTTAAGGATATTATAATTCAGTAGGAAGTAAGGAAGTAATTCAATATTTATTAATATTTTTTTCATTTGTCAGAACATTTTATACTTTTTTTTATCAGTAATATTTTACAAACAATTTTAAATTGGGTTTTTTTTTTTCGGGCAAAAATATATTTTTCATCCCAAACTCAATCTTCAAGCCAAAGATTATTGTTAGATTATGCAACTTTTCATATCCACTTCGAAGAATTCGATATATTTTGTTCCAAAGAACTGTTTCTTTATATTAATAAATGAGCGTTTGCATTACATTGTTTTTGCTTTAATACCTTAGAATGAGGGAAAAGAAACCGGTCTTACCTCACATCTAGTTCTATTGATGTTCGCCAAGTTCAGTCGGAAAACCTTGTCCCTGAAAAAGAAGAACCAACAATCATCACAAAGAAAAAGCTGCAATAAAAATTTAATGTATATAAAGATCCGAAAAAAAATTCTGGCCATTAAGATCATGTTGTTCCTTAAAGTAGAAATAAAAGATGAATTAATTTTTTTTATTAAAATGAGCGAACTTTAATACATCATAATATTCCAGAAGGCATTCACATTTCTGATTAAAATTTATATATAGAAATAAGCCGATAAAATTAAGATTAATGTAGGATGAATTTTTTTTTTTTTTTTTTTTTTTTTTTTTTTTTGTCGAACAATAAGACTTTTAGATAATAAGGAGAAATTCCTGGAGATTTTTCTTCTCTTCAGCTGTATATTTGTGGAAGAGTTTGATACAATTTCCCTAATACAGAATCCACTTTGAAATCTGTATGGATTCTAGCATGACTTTGACGACTTAGTTTATTGGGAATGAACGGATGCATTTTCCGAGAAAGGAGAAGGCGTGAAAGAAGGGATGTGTGTTGTAACAAATATCTCCACCAATTTCTCATTGTAGAATGTGTTTGAGGTGGAAATTCGGATGCAAGAAACTACCCTTCATGTCCATTTTTTAACTTGAGAGAAAAAATGTCACATCTGCCAACTCTTCAGAATCAGAGGGTAATTTCAAAAGCAGCAAGACAATGCAGTTGCCACCGCAATTTTCAGACACAAATCTGATGATGGCACAATATCTCACATTATTCTAATAATTTCACACTATTCTGATGATGTCACATAGATCCTACTACAGAATAGATATTGCATGAAATTCCAGACTTGAAGCAGCAGTATTGCAATTAAGATATTAAAATTCTAGTACCAAGACTCAGGAGTTTATCATGCATTTCAGAAACACATTTTTTATAAATATTTCTAATTTGTACACTACACAAGACATATTTAAAAAGACAGAATATGGCAGTAATTTAAACATCTTGACATAAATGTATGAGACAGATGCACACATAAGACACAGTTGCAATCTCCGCTACAGATTTTATTTTGAGATTGGTGACGACAAAGCAAATGTCTAATGAGAGCGCAAACCGGAATTTGATTCGCACTTTCAGTGCAGAGATTTTAATTTATTGTCATTCATTTGGGACTTGCGTAGCGATCGCAGAATAACAAATGGAAATTTGAATATTTCATGCATTAGACCGAAAGTTTTAAAATCAGATTGTTATCGAAATTTTCTGCCAACACGAAAGAAAAGACTTTACATACTTCGGAGATCACAGACAAAGGCAACATTTGGATGAAATCGCAGACATATTTAAAGAGAGCCGCAAATATTGTGTGAAGCAAGGAGAGATAGATTCCGGTGTTCTACTCACAAGAGGAGAGCCAAACAGGTTAACAGATTTATTTACACGTAACAGACTAACATGCTTCAGGAATCATTTTAAGTGAATTTTATTACATTAACTATTGAGGAATGCTATAGAAGAGAGATTAAAATGAAAGATGTCTTGGCTTTCAGAATATTTTCAGAGTTAATTTTCTGCTTTGATGAAATTAACGTCTGCAAAATAGATAACAAATATAATCTGATTAATAATTCTTTGACTTAATTAAAAGGATTCTAATATGAAGATAATCAATTATGCTTTTCGCGTGAGTTACTGGCAAGAGGAAGCAATAAGCATGAATCTTTAACACAATTCCATTTTGGAAATAAAAAAAGACTAGGAAAAAAATCGATTTAAAAATCTAAACACGCAAAAATGAGATACTGGATATCACATGATGAATAATATTTGAAGTCATTTCAGATTTGTAATTATTTTAAACATAGTTTTAAAAAAAAAAATTTTTTTTTTTTGAATTTCAATCAATATTATCATCAAGATAGTGATGTCGAAATATTTTTGAAGCGAAAGTGATGTAATTATGTTGACTATTTTCGAACATCAAGTAGGCAATATTCAGTGGCTGAAATACCTTGTTTCGTTACGAAGACAACTTTTAAGAAAGCTTTTAGAAATAAAGCATCATAATTAGCTCAAAGGCGATGTATAAAAAAAAGCATTTTCTTAACACATTTTTTCTGTGAAGTAACTTATAAAGTATTTTTATTAACAGAAATAAGAAAAACTGTTTACATGTAACTTTAAATATTTTATTTGCTATTTTCTTCCTAATCTAGGGAACGAATGCACCGGCACGCACACACACCCACTACCATTAGCCGCTACCATTTTCTCAAATATTGATTTAAATCTTTTATTACATAATTGAAATAAATTTTATGTGTTTTAATTTTAAGTAAAAATGGCATAAAATAAATAAAGAAATATATTTTAAAATTCGAAAAATGGAATCATTTTTATAATTCAAATAAATACTACAAAGTGTTTAAATTTCTCAAAAAATATTTACATGCCATGTTAGCTTAATGCTTCATCATCTCTTCCATTCGAGTTTTGGTATATTCATTGAATTTCTTAAAACTTGGTTAAGTTTATAATTTGAATTAAAACTGAAGACTTGAAATAAAATTTCACAACTATAAAAAGATTATATTTCGAATCTTATGAAGAATTTAATATGCATGGAAGTATTTCATAATTTAAAAAATATACTTTTTAAGTTAAAAATTGCTTCAAAAATTTTTTTTTAGTTGTGAACACAACACCACCTCTCATCGTTTCCTTTCTTCTATACCGTGCTTTAAATATATATATATATATATATCTTTCGCCTCGCCTAGAGAATACGTAGAGCTTTCTCTTTGACCGCCTATCAGGAGATAAATTACCTTTTTTAATACATGATAGTTAAAAAATTATATTAAATATCGCTTAATACTTAAAACAGTATAATTGGCAATATATAGTTTTGCATCTGAAAGTGGTACTATTCACCAAAAAGTGGGCGACAACGTCAGAATGTTACTCATTTTTGAGTCATTAAAATTAGAATAAAAGTTTGAAAGAAAGAAAAAAAAAATCGAGAAGCTTATTCCTACCCTCCAATACATACATTTGCAAAATGCGGCAGTTTCCGTTCCAATCGTCTGTCGAACGCAGACATCTTTATAAACTCATCCTCCGTCTCTCTAAGTTTCAGAGATGACAGAATTGAAGTTTAACAATGGAAAAGCGCAATTCTAACTTTTTTTGTGTGAACTCTCTCAGAAAATGTTTATTGCAAATCCACCTGTTAAAAACTCTGAAGGATGCAGTTCCATGATTCTCATATTTAAAAGCCTGTTATTCTGTCTTTCCGCATGGAAAACCCCCAAAGTGCCTTTGTTTATACTAAACTGCAACGGCGTTATCCATTGAGAATAGAGAAACACAATCCTGGAGAGTCAAATATTCTCTCTTCCTTATCGGGTTATAGCTCAAGACATCAGGAGGAGGAATCTTCCCGTTCCTGTTTGGCGGGGCGTCTCCAAACACTCGCCCCGAAAAAATTCTACTTCATAGTCGTCGATATTTCATGATTCCCAAACGCACACGTGTACATCTTCTTCAACAGCACCACCTGTGAATGATATTGCGCGCCTGGAATAATAAAAAGAAGAATATCGGCTGTAGGGGCGCCCCGTGGGGCGTCTTAAGCAAATAGGATTTCTGCCTGATAAGTAGATAGGTGCAATAGAATACGTTTTCCAAAGGATTTCCAAGTTTTCCGTATTTCTTTTCTTGTAACAGAATTCCGCGTAAAAAACTCTCGAGATATTTTCCTTCGTCGAGAAATATTGAATTTCGTATGAGCGCTTCTTTTTCATAAATATATTCCTATTTTTGTTTTGTCGCTTTGATGTGCGGAGTGTTTTATCGTGATTAAGGAAATGTGTGGAATACTGAGAAGTGCGTCACCTGGTGGATGCACAACGCATCAAATACCAAAAACAGACGGTGGCCTTATTTCGTAGGTTACCATAGTTAGATACATTTGCTTCAGAGGTCAGTTCCACAATAAGCAGATCTCAAATAAGTAATAGAAACTTTCAAAACGAAGTTCTCCGTTTCTAATCCATTGTTTTTAAAACTTTGCAATTTTCCGAATTTTCGAGTCATTTTTTCGAAGATATGAATAAAATATTTCCAAATCATAACATGAAGTTATTTTTCAGATTTATTTTCATTTAACGCGTATTCTGCAAGTTTAACGTCAGATCGAAATGGCAGTTTTTACTTCAAGTTCCAAATTCATTAATATTTTCATTAAAAATCTCCAAAATTTTTTGTAAATCTAATGCATAAGAGGAAATATTTTTTGCAATATGTAAAAAAATGTCAACTATTTTTAATTCATGCATAAATTTATCAGTATAATTATACAACACATTAGTTTCAGAATTGTAACTGAAACGGGATATTAATGGATGTTCATACTTTTCAAGAAATTTTAAATGTGGATAAGATCATAAACTTTCATTTTAAGAAAATTATAAAATACATATTTAAGAAGAATGAATAAAATTTACTATAACAATAACAATTTTAAATGAGCCAAACACATAAGGATAAAGAAAAAGACACTCTCCTTCCCTTACGATTGCTTGTAATCTATTCGTGACTTAAGTGTAAGTCATTCATTTTTTTAATCAATCATTTGCATTTCTACCGTCTATTGTACCCTTAAAGATATCAGAATTTATTTAAGAGGGAAAGAGAAGTTTATCTAATTATTATTTGAAATAAATGCACCTCTTATAGTTAGTCTTTCATAAACAACAGATATAACAAAGGAGATAACAATTATAACTTGCGTGTACAATTGCCTTTTGCGACACAGGATTAACGTAAATTTCATTAACCCTATGAAGCATTGTCTAAACTTATGTACAGTAGAACGAAAGGAGGCGTTGCGAGAAGAAAACTTTTGATATTCACTTAAATGCGGTTAAAGCATCGAAGTTTGTTACATTATGTCTAGCGTGAAATGCTCTATGCATGGATGTCACAACAGAAAAAACTTTAAAACCTTCTTCTGTATTGCCTTCAAAGATTTTTTTTATTCCTACCTTTGTTGCAAGTCTATTATGGCCATTTATTTTTAATTTTAAAAAGTTCGAATTGTTTCACATAATGCCAAGATTAGATTTAAAAAGCCACGTTAATATGACAAAACAAATTATGTAAAAAAAAAAAAAAGTCATGAGTAAAATAAATCTAAAACACATCAAGAATTTTTCAGTTTTAATTTTTATATAAAACTATCTAAAAAGCTATTAACTTTTCCGTTCAGATGCCCAATTTATCATTTTTTATCAAAAATTAGAAGCTTGATTTTTAAAAAATGAGATTCGAGAAACAAATTTGATTTTTTTTTAAATATTATTAATTTTGTCTCGAATTGAGATGTCTCATATTACCCTTTGCCAATGACACCTGTTGTCATTCGGAAAATGTTGTTAAAAGTAAATTTCTTTCCAAACTGTCTTTTCTCAGATGTGGTGATCTATCAGCTTCCACAGCATCATTCTTCCTTGCTTACACAACGACAAAACGAATAAAAAAAATGAAAGTTGCAATTCATTTCTTTGTGGGAGATCACGCATCACCAATTATAAGCTGAATGTTTCCTAAATTAGCTTTTTTAATGTACAGGAAACAAATAGATTTGGAATAGAGGAAGAATTCTATAATTATTCTTAAATATGTTACAAAGTGTCATTTTTGCATCAGTACTATAATCAAAAATACAACATATTAAGTAATACATAGATTTAATAAATTTTTATTTAAAAAATTATTATAGAAACAAATTTTCATGTCAAATGTTATGAAATGAAAGTTATAGATTTGTATAATTTGTCGACGCAATATTATATTACATTATTCTAATGCATTATATGCTGGATCTTAAAATGCCATTTTATATTATGCAAATTTTATATTCGTCAGTTGAAAGATTTTGTATTTAAACGTAATGCTCATATTTACTTAATTATTTGCGCTTTTAAATATTTTTACTCACATTCATTATAATTTTAAGACATGCGCTTTCAAATAAATGATTCAAAGAGAGAAACACATTAGTAAACGCTCGTAAAACTGCCTTCAAACCACTCTCATTTTAGATCATTTGAGCTTGTTTGAGTCCTTTATTGTAATCTCAAAACCAATATAATCCTTTAACAATTGAATACTGAATTTAAATCTTATCGATAGACATTTCTTAAACTTCTGTAGCTAAACAAAAAATGCTATTTAACAAAACTTTTCCTTTCCAGCAGTCAGGTTCGGGAGCAATGCATTGACGCTTGAAAGAACCAAGGATCGTCCAATTTAAAGCTCTTTTTTCCGATTAACGTTTCTGATTCATACGTTACAATAATATGCAAAAGCTTTTCCTCCCTCTAAACAATGATTTAGACAGGAATTTCACCATCGTTGTCATTAAAAATTGTTAGGTAAAACTAAATACATTTTCTTTCGAAGAATGATGAAGGAAAAAAATTCTATCACACGATTCGACTGCTTTATGCATTCGTTCTGCTCTCCGAAACCCCTCGCGAGTCATCGCACCCCCGCCTAACGAGTTTTCTCGCTTCACGGCCCTCCATTCTCTTAAGGGTCCGGGTCCTAACTCTCTTCTTATGAGGCCCGGCAACAAGTTTGCCGCCGAAATTATTCGAGGAGAAAATTGCTTTCTCGCATTTTCTCGTTCTCGCGCGAGTCCTGTACCATCTTACTAATAAATAACGATCATAAATCGAAAAAAAGGAAATCTAAATTGTGGTTCTTTTCTCCACTGAATGCTCCAAAAGATCCGCCGAAATAAGGCACTTCCAAAAGAAGAGTTTAATAAGGCTTTAAAAATAAACGTTTGTTGAGTTCAGAATAAAAGCTTCACCTCCCTTCCTTTTCTTATTTTTGAAAAGGCAGTTTTTATTTCTGTTCTTCAAAAGATAATTTTACTCAACTTTTTTCTTTATTTGTTTAACTGTTTCGCAATAGAAGGACGGATTGAAATACCTTTGAAAAAGTGATACCTGAGAAAAAGTGGGGTAAAAGGAAAAGCAATATCATTTCTTAGAAGGTTTTTCTTGAAAAAATATAGACATTTAAAAAGCTGTCTATAAAACAACGCCTTACTTTCAGTTGAAAGCTTTCCATATTGGAATTTTGGGAACTCATTTTGAATTCTAGTTACCAAAAACGTTTTCGTTGCATTTCTCCGTTCAAGTGTCGCTTTGCCTACTTCAACTCCGAACACAAACTGAAACGTTATTTTGTTTCAAATCTATACGAAGGCGGTTTTTATTTCAGAAACTTTTCCTTCTGAATCCTCTTCAGAATATGCACCAAATTTTCTTTTAATGAATCAATCGAATCAAAACAGTGACATCAAAGAAACAACTGGAACAATAGAAATAAAAAAAAATGTCAGGCAGTGCTCTATCAGGTGAATAAGGAGCTTGCAATCATAATGATTGGTTAAAAATTTACGAATAGCAATTACACTGTGAGAAAGACTGACTTTTCTCGCCACATTTCTCCTCGCTCTTTTCGCGAACTGCTTCAAACAATGCTAATTCTCAAATAAAAATTTATATTGATTATCTCGCCAATTGACAGGAATTCATAAAGAGCAATACCACGATAACCAAAAACACTAAACATTACCACGATTCTTGAGCGATACTGATTTGGCCTTTTCAGTCTTGCTTAAAGTTTCAAGCACAAGAATTTGAAGCCTTGATGAACATTTCCTACGATACGTTTAGTTGAAGCAGAAGGGAAGTCAAACTGATTGAATCATTTTATCTACATGGAAACAGATGGAAAGACAAACACTTAAGCCACTCATGGATTTTGTCCAAAAATTTACAAAAATGTTCAATTTTGATACAAAAATTACATTCAATATTTCATTCGTCTAGCTCATTACGCGTACACATGTTATTTTAAAATATCGTGTTCAGAGAGCGACAAATACAATGCTCTCTGCCTTTCATTTATGCACTCGTCGAAGTCCAAAACGAGAGGTTTTATCTCGAAGTCGAATTATTCGATGTGTGCAATACCTTTTCTCTATATACTAGAAAATGAAGAGCTATGTATAATCCATATTAACTGCGATGTAAACCAGTCTGCCATACAGAAGAGGCCAGTTACAATCAGATTAGTCGTATTACTTAATAAGATTAAGTAAGAAGCCGAGAAATCTCGCCTCAATTATCTTCCGAGACAGAATTTGCTTTATTCAAAGTGCCAATTGTTTTTCCACGCTCTCCTCGGAAGCGTGTTTTCATCCAGAAGCAGGGACCCCCAGATTTCTAACGCAATGGGAGTGATGAACAAACAATAAACACGGACCAAACAAATCAGCCATAATCTCATGCAAATGTATATGATAAGCATGTTGACTTTTATTTTTTTTGCCGCTTTCATTCACTCTCAACCACCAATCTTTCTTTTTTACTCTTAGTGATATTTTCGTAAGAATTCGCACTTAATATTCTCGATGAATTATTCAGTGGTATGATTCTGCATCCTTCCCCTCTTTTTCTACTATCTCACCCATCTGTTGGTTTTCTTGAATTTTTCTTTTCTAAAATAAAGATATCAGCATATTTAAATTTCTTCAGTCAAAAAGAAAGAATATTCCTACCCCCTATTCCCGCACACACACCTTAAAAAAATGTCGCTCCAACGTTTTCGAACAAAAAGGCACTTAGGATGGGGGTGGAGAAGGATCAGCAGCTAAGGATTAAGAATAAGAAGGGGGGGGGGTATCGTTAGGCTGTTTTTTCATTGTTTTCTTTTCTGTGCAAGATTCAAGATCGTGTCGTATTAAAATAATAATGTGAAATTTTGTAATCATTCCTTTTTCCATGTTTATGCATTCCCTGCCTCCCTCCTTTGCCATCGTAATTCGATTCTCGGCATTTCAGTTCATTTCTTAGGCGCTTTTGAATAAAATGTGTGAAATAAATTCCACCCTCTTATTTCCTTACGACTCGACTTATTCTAAAAAATTCCAAAGAAAAGAGAAAAATAATCTGCTGAAAAAAGTTCCGTGTCGTTTGATATTTGTTGTCTTGGAAGTGAAGTGAATTAGACGTTTTCCTTCATGTAATTAAAAGAGTAATCCTGCTTATCAATTTAGAGAGATTGTATTTACTTTAATAACGAGGAACTTCCTATCTCGTTACTTATTTTTAATAATAAAATTAATTTTTTTTCCTATCTTTCGAAAACAAGGACTTCTTTATTAAATGAAATGATCGATTGGAAAAAGAATAAAATGCGTCGAAAGAGAAATTAATCACACTTCACTTTTTTTCAAAATAATCATAATTGTTAACGTTAATTAATATAAAACGCTCTGGCTTGCTTAAATGGCGAGATATTTCATAAAAATAATCATTAAAAGGAGCGCAAATTATTTGAAACGGAAAAATCAAGAGTATTTCGTCCGTTTGCTTTACGCTGTTTTTTCATGAACACAGCTTATAGTCGCATGTAGACTCTTTTAATGAACATCAGCACCAGTGTGGAAAAGCTTCCTTCAATAAAAAGAAAACATTGCCAAAATACTTACTTTAAAAAAAATTTCTGCGGATGGAATTTTATAATATCGATTTTTCTCTTTCTAGCCTGCTACTGTCAGTTGTGTAGTGAGAGTAGACATTATATGGACATGACGTTCCATCTACAGTTATCATCAATGATTTAGTAAGTAGAGATGAAACCATGCCATGACACTTTTGTTTTGTTTTGTTTTTGTTTCATAATGATATTTTATTTTGGAAAAACTTATATAACACCTTGCTCCAATGGCGCCCGAAGCATTAAAAATCTTCTTGATTCTCCTTCTCTAGCCACAATGAACCGTGGTGGCCTGGTGGTCCCGGCTTCGGAACCGCAGGGTTTCATGTTCGAGAATCGATGCCACCGAAGAACCGTCATGTAAGCAGGTCTGTTGCACGTTAAATCCATCGGGACCAAACCTCCTCCTGCTGGTATGTTCTGTTAGTTTGGAGAGGAGAGTACCAGTTCAGGTGTCGTACTTCTCATCTCACCACGGTTCAAAATGACGAAAACCGTCTCAAAATAGCCCGAGTGTTGCTTTAAAACGGGTGGTTAGTATAACTAAACTAAATGAGTTGTTATTCCTCTGGCCAGAGTTTAAAAGTCTGAGTATTGGTATACTCTTGATGACAATACACTTTTTCCAGATTTTAAGAACTCGATTATTAACTTACCGATTGATTTCCTTAAACTTTTCTTCCATACTAGCCGCCTCATGCGATCAGCTGGTTCTCCGGTAATCTAAATATATTTGATTTCAGATAAATCGTTTAGATATAACTCAATGTCCATGATTACTCTAAATTGCCTGACGAGCTATTTTAGTTCTCTCACTTAAACACCGTTTACTGTGTACTTCCAAATAGATATCGTAGCACGATTCAAAATATAAATATTCGGCTCCTCTAGCTTCAACGTTTCGGTATATTGTAAATTCACTTCTTTTTTGTCTTGTAAACTACACAAATATTAAAAATATCTTTCTTTTAATTTAGTAAATGCAGCATTTCTGCAAAATGTAGATGCTTTCCCTGTAGAGAATCTATCACAAAACTTCTTTAAAAGTTTACGGCTGAATTATATATATAACAAGCGGGCATGTTTTTATTTTAAGAAGATTCAAAACTCCAAAATGGATTGCCTGCATTGCAAACTTCGTTTTTTTTTTTTTTCACCTGAAAGATGGTTCATCGACAATCCCTGTTCTATTCTTCACCCTACCACACGCACAAACAGAGAAACAGAATTCTATTAAAGCAGAACCGAAACAGAGAGGATCCAAAAGATATCGCCCAATTTGCTGCTGTTGGAAAAACTGAAATGGAAGTAAAAAAAAAGAAGAAACGGTGGCAGACAGATAGAAGTGGAGGGAGAAACGTCTCGAATTCAGTTTTAGAAAAGTACCATTTGGCAACAAAAATATATTTTATCTTCTTCAGAAGGAGGAAAGGCAAATAAGGAGTCGATAGGGTTCGGATAAAAAGGATCTTTTTTAGGTTTCACACATAAATGTCAAGACGATAAGGTATAAATGGCCGGCGGTAGGCAAACAGCTCTTTGTGTTAGTTCATTCCGACGGATGGAGCTCTCAAAGATGTGTGGCGCGATGGATGAAAATCTTGATACTAAAGACTTTGCAACACGGGCGGAAAAGAGAACGTATTTTAGTAATTTTCTCTTTTAAACTGACGAAAATAGGATATAACGGGGCGACAATTAACTACAATTAATTCCTATTCACAAAATAAAGGGTCATCTGACTTTCAAGTGATACACAGAATAAATGTTTGATGGAAGAGGCCATCGTGCTGCATTATTACAGTACAATGTGTTAACGCAGAAAAACTGTTCAACGAGTCACTCAACGTATTTATCGCAAGAACGCATTTCCTGAGCATTGCATAAGACAATGGTAGAAGCAAAATTTAATTATATTTATTCTCTTTTTTCTACGGATTTCCGTCCAAGCAAGAAGGCACTCTGTGTGTTGAAGTTTCCTGAAATCCATAACAGATTTTGTCATCGACACATTTAAGCATCTTCCGATAGCAGGAGCCTGCACCGAGAGCATCTGCAGTTTGTGAAAGTGAGCTGTATGCTAAACAGAAATATTGGAGGCCGAGAGAATCAGCACTTTTTTTTAAACATAACTCATAGATATCACCATGAAAAAGACATTAGGGAGCTAGAAAGACCAAACACAACCAACCTAAATGTTAACAAGGTAAATTCCTAAGAAAGTGGCCAAATTGATCTTCAAGAATGAATATTGCAAAACGGGCAATTGATTCTTATCCGACTGATCAAGATATTGGAACCTGCAATTTACGAACGTCTACTACAATAAAACTTATCTTTGTGAAAAAAGACCTTTAAATAGGTGTAACTGTCTGAAATCAGAGTAAACATTTTGAATGACTCTATGCTTCCATTTAATGACTTAATACAAAAGAAACGCAAATGAAAGCATTCTTTTTCTTTTGCTTCAAAGTACATCTGAGCTACCAATTTAGAGCGAATTGAAAGGGACAAAAAATAGAACTCAAAATGCACTCCCTCACTCTTGTCATTCACCTGAAGAGAAGCGTAAAAGCTGATCCATCTAGCGGGAGGATGCATCTTTCATGCAGCCGATCGAGGAAAAAAAAGTGAATGTATGAGATTATAATGAAGAACCATTGCTTTGAAAGCAGCGAGTGAAAAGCACAAAAAGAGTCGACCAAAGGTGAAAATCTCTATAGCTTGCAGAAAATAGCGTGGATTACGCACAAGCAAAAAAAAAAAAAAAAAAAAAATCAGACAGACAAAAAAACACTTTCTTAGAGGTAAAATTCTCTTAGTATACAATACGTGGGGTGATAATTGTAATCAATTCAAATGTCATACGATATGCTTTCGAATATAACATGAATACTTCACAATAACACAGCCAACGAGGGCATATGTATTCGAAAGGGTGTAAGACAAAACAAGTCATCAAAGTGAATAAATACTTTAAATTGTATGAAAATGTGCCATAAATGTACATTTTTTTTATTATCCCTCCCTCGGTCCAACTGAAGGATTTTCTTTCCCCCATAATTAGCAGTCCAGTTTTCAACAAATTTAATAATTCATTATTTATTTCGGAATGTACTGAAGCACATAAAACTAAATTAATTGCATAAAAAGCCTGAGAATTAAATTCTATGATGTTATGGTTTTGATACTAAGTAGAAATCTCATAAGATTGCTAGAAGATGAACTATCTGGTGCCAGTTGATGCAAATGGTAAAAACAATTGCTTTTCATTTTCATTTCTCTCCACACTTTCATCGTGCCCCCGAACAGCATCATAAGTAAATAAAATTTATTTGTAATAAGCCTCCTAAATAATTTGCTTTAGAAAGGCGAAGAATTTCCAAGGGAAATAAAATCGAATCTATTCGAAGATCTAATTTGCCATTTTCAGATAAGAAAAGCAGCTGTTCAATATAAAAGATTCGTAACTATCTACTGGTGAACTTTATTCAAATTTATGCCTTATATTTTTAGGCAGATTCGTTATAAGAAGAGACTATCTACTGGAATGGTTCTCATGGCACGACTTCGAAAAAATTTCAGCAGATCTTCACCGATCATGGCCTCTACAAACGAAAATACCCCCCCCCCTACGTTAACCAGCATGGGGTATGTCGCAAGGAATGTAAAAACCTCGGATAAGCTCGCATATGGGTCATATTAGCTCAAAGGGGGTGTAGTGTTGAAATATTCATATCCCTGTACTTTTCTTAAGACTGCAAATAGAAAAATAAATCAAATCGGTGGAATCAGCGTCTCATTCAGACAAATAAATTTTGTTAAACATTTTTCGATGATTGGCTACTGCTTAGAAGTTAAGGGTCTAAAAAAACATTTTCAACCTCCCACTTTTTTTTATCAAAATTAAATTATAAAGCCAGTTCTGGAAAAAAGAAAAGAAGTGAAATTTCTACCTTTAGTAAAGTTAAGCTTGAAGTAAACTAATGAAACGAAAATAAAGGAGGATAAAAACTTATTGGCAAAACAATATAAAGATAATCAGCATAAAAAATTCCAGAATCAGCACGTATTTTAGTTCATTTGAATAAATTTTATTATAATCTTTTTTCTTGGGAGATTATAATAAGACATGTGAAAGTGTTTATTTTATTTTATTTCATGTGCGTTTATTTTATTTCACCTTGCATATCAAATTCTAAAATTGTATTTTCTTCGTGGCAATATACACAAAAGTGAATTATTACTCGTTCATTCACTGATCATGACAACTTTTTACCCATTAGGAATATACTTGAAATTCCTCAGGTGTTTTTTTTTGGGGGGGGGGGGTGAAACTATAAATATAAATAAATACTGTCGGAAAGATTTAATTCATATTTTGCTATCCCCCCCCCCCAAATGTTCAATGAACTGCTGATTTTGTTAAAAACATTCCCTTTTATTTTAATTATAATAGATGTGGCACCACACTTCCTGTCATTAAGCAGCGCCTCTGAACGAGGAATCGAGAATGGCTGTCAGTTGACGGTGAAGACAAACTATTAAGACGTGTTGTTTAAAAGACAAACTTTTATGTTAGCTCTGAACCTGATATCCTGTAAATGGGATATCTTCCATTTGTTCATCATGAATTGTGTATCATCTTTAACGTAACTCTATTGCCATTCATTAAATCTTCAAATATCAACAAACTCGAACTTGTGATTGCTTGGCCATCACCCCTACGAAGATACATATGAAATATTCAAAAGCGCAAGTCTTCATTCCAAGATGAAGAAAAGCGGGCGATTTATTACTCCAACATAACTGAAAAATCAAACGATAAATTCTTAATTTGTATTATAAAAAGTTATTTTCTCCATTTAATGGAAAGAAATATAATTGAAAACAATAATTAATTTCTTGAAATATAATTTAATTTTTTTTTCTTACTAAATAATACATTTTTGGGGGGCATTTGTTTAAAGTCAAAGCATTTCAATAATAAAAGCTTGTAAAAAACCTCTCTGCATATTATTTTTATAATATTTATAATCGTAGGGATTGCAATACCGGTATACCGGGGTACCGAATACCGGTATTTTGAGCCATTTATACAATTTTGTAATACCGGTATTCACAAGTTTAAATACCGTTTTTTCGGTATTTACTAGAAATTTTAAAAATTGTCTCCACTATATGTTCAGATATCGCCAACATAGCAAAGTAGTACACGTTTTTGTTTTTATGTCTCGCTAACGGGCTAAATGAATTAATTAGACAGCGAATACAAAGTTGCATCGTACAATCAAGAGAAATGATAAAATATATGAATCATCCAAGGAGGCAGGTCAAAACTAACCTATTACAGCTCCTAGCGATAATGCATACGAGCAGGATTCGTAGCCTGATATTCGTATCTGTGAAAAAAAGATGGCAGTTGTGAAGAAAGTGCGTAATATTTCGATATTTTTTAAATGGGTGAGTTTGTTATTCACATTGTATTTGCATATCATACTGTAGGGTTCAAAATATTCTTCAGATTTATTATATATATACTCAGAAATAATAACCCATAATAATGAATAAGAATAACTTTAAAGAACATAAAAAGTAATAAAAAAAAATTTCAGTTGATAATACTTCGGTTTGGTTTCATTATTTATATGATGAAAAGAATATGGTGGCACAATGTAAAAAATGTTCAGAAGTTATTAAAGTGAACGGAGGAAGTACAAGCGGACTCCATACACATTTAAAAACGAAACATGATACAAATTTGTTAAAGAGGAAAGAATCTAATTCCGATGAAGATAAGCACAGTTTCTAAGCCCAGACCATCAGGAATTTTAGATCATTTTGGAAAAAAAAAAAAAAAAAGCTAATGTCATGAAATTTCAAGTAAAATAACAGCATTAGATGGTTTGCCATTTCGAGTGTTTTGCACTTAAACTGAATTAAGAAAATCACTATCCGTCAGAGGTTTTAAAAATCTATCAACATCGCTTAACACTATAATAAGAACTGTTATAAACTACAGTAATGGTGTTCGCAATTCTTTGAAACACGAGCTAATACAATTAAAAGTAAATGGTGAAAAATTTAGTCTTACATTTGATGAATGTACAAGTGTAAGAAACAGACGCTATTTTAATATAAATATTCATTGAGAAAAAAAAATTTGGAATATAGAACTTACACATGTCTCGGGAAGTATGCCAGCCGAAAAATGTGTGGAAGGGCTGAAATCTAAATTAGCGAAGCATGGATTATCTCAGAAAGAAGATATTGTATCCATAACGACTGATGAAGCAACAGTTATGATAAAAGTTGGAAAGTTGATTGTTGCAAATCAGCAATTGTGCTATGCTCATGGAATTCAATTAATAGTAATAGATGCATTATACCAAAAAAATAAAGAACAGAAGAATCCAAATACTGTGGATATAGAAACCTCAGATTCCGACTTTGAAGAGAGTGAGAGTGAGAGCGATAATGAAGATAATGACAATGTAATTGTTGAAGAAGATATTGCTTATGAGGATGAAACCCATCAAGACTTGCTTCCAATAATTTATAAAGTTCGAAAAATTATGAATATATTTAAAAGTTCCCCTACAAAAAATGCCATATTACAAATATATATACTAACTGAAAATAAAACAGAATATATGTCAATATTAGATTTTGAAACATGTTGGACAGTTTACTCCTAATGATGGAACGATTTTTGAAACTAAGAAATCCAATCCAAAAAGCAATAATCGACTTAAACCTGCAAATTAATTTTCCAGATAGTGAATTCGACTTAATATCCAGAACTGTATTAGCTGCACTTCCAATAAAACTGGCTGTTGAGGTATTATATCGGAGAGATTCTAATTTATTAACAGCTAATGCAACAATAAATTTCATTTTGCAGTCACTGAAAGAATAGCACACATCACTATCTGAAGAATTATATATTACATTGAAAAATCGCACAGAAGAAAGACGTACCAAAATAGAAAATGTCTTACGGTATTTACATAATTATAATGATTTTAAAAATGAAAATGAAGAAGAAGAAAAGATATTAGCCAATTCAAATCTGATCATGTTTATAGTAAATTTTCTAAACATTTTTTACCCATAAACCTATCCACATTCAGAAGAATTCAGGTACAATTATCGAAGATTATGGATGACACTCATGTCGATATTGAAAGGAATTGTCTCTTGAGCAAAAATTAGAATGAGCGATAAATAAAACAATTTCAACAAACTAAAATACAATACAGAAATCAGCTATATCCAAAACTATCTGACGAGAAATCGATTTGTTTGAAGATGAGGGATTTAGAGGAAAATACTTGGAAAAAGTATATCGCGCATTGCTAACAGTACCATCAACAAGCGTATATGCCGAAAGAGCATTTTCGACAACTGGTAATTTTTACACAAAATTAAGCTCTAGGCTTAATGACAGTGCAATGGATGCATTATGTTTTATAAGATCACAATTCAAAAATTTGTAATAGTACCATAGAGTGAATAGTGATATTTACACTTGTTTGTGATTTAAATACATAAGATGTTCTTTACTTTTTTGTGATTCTTTATATAGTGTTATAATTTATAAGTTACATATTATTTTTTGTGATATTTACACTCTCTTATCAAACTGGCAAATAAAACAAAGAAACACCTGCGTTTTCTTTCTTTTTCTAATTTTCTTACCCCGGTATTAAGATCTAAAAAATACCGAATACCGGTATTGAACTTTTGGTCCGATATTGCAATCCCTAATCGTAAGTATACTTTTTTTGCAATAAATACTGAATTGTGCCATAGAAATTAAATCATTAGCTATAATTACTTCAAAATGTGACATTTAATTGCTTTTGTCCAAGTTATGAAGAGAATTTGAAAACAAAAACTTAGACGATAAAGAATCAACCTTTGCTTTCCCATTTGAATTTTAAAGCAAGCGTTTTAGAAATATTTCTCATAGAAGAGTTATAACAGACCCCACAAACTGCCTTCAGCTCTACACTTGAAAAAGGAACATCACAGAAAAGAAATATTTGAAAGTAAAAAAGTCCACACTCAATAACTTCTAGGAACCGCCGTTGAAATACCCAGCTTAAGAAAGGATACTGAAATATATATATATATATATATATATATATATATATATATATATATATATATATATATATATATATATATATATATATATATATAAGATTATAAATTTATATTAGCAAACACACTACAAATTAAACTCACTCGCATTCATTCGAAACTACATCCCCACTTAAAACTTTAAACACAATTTATATTTAACTGGAAAAAAAAAAAAAAACTCTTTAAATATGAATTTCAAGAGACGACGTGAAATACGATGCATTTTTACAGCTAGCATTTGCTTTGTGGGCAATTAATGGAGAGAGAGGGGCATTTTTATGGGCAGTCTGTCTTCTTGAGCGTCAACGAATTACAATATTTGTTCGCCGAAGAAATATGACCAGGAACAAATAACGCCTAAAGATGCACGGCCGCTCTTTTTTTGCCCCAGCCGAGGCGCCGTTTTAAAAGTTTCTCAGCTTTTAAAATCTATAGCGGCGTGCATGCACACAAGGGCGAATTCTTTTGTGCGTCTCAATTTTTACGACTGCGAGAAGAAAAGAATTTCTTCTCGAGGTCATAAATATGAGATGTTGCAGAGAGCAGGGAAATTGCATCGTGCTCTCGAAAGATGAGCTGCCAAATCCCCTTCGCCATACTTTATCACGGAGGAATAAAACCGGAGGAGCGATTTCCTGACATAAAAGAACAGGTGAGCTCGGAACCCCTATGGGGCGAGCACAATAAATGAATTTCATTTCTCAGTTCAGTGCAATCGAAAGTTGAATAATTCCAGATCCCTCAGCCAGCGATTCCTTTTGTCTGACAATTGGAAGGTCTGGTCGATGCAGAGGGTTTCAATGCACAATATACTCCCGCTTTAACTCTTTGCAATGGTTCAAAGATTACTCTGATTCTGCGAGAAGCCTTCCGTTAGCTGCATTTTACATTTCTCTTTGTAATCTTACTAACCCACCGACCTTGTGGTTATATAGCGCCCTTTTACCCATAGAATCAGAGGGGAAATGAAATAGACTGTGAATGACCGATCGCGATTCCTTAAGTTTTGATCAGGCCCCTGTCGCCTTAAAAAGAAACGATTAGTTATTTTATGCCACTTTTTAAAAGAAAACATTAAAAAGGAAGAAAAAAAAATGTCATTATAAAATTATGTCATTGGACGTCACTTACGTCACTGATGACGACTGGGGCAGAGAAAAATCCCATAGCATCCTGGGCGACCCTGCAGGCACTATGGGAAAGATGGTCTTACTGATAGATGAACGCATCTGAAGGCTTGTTTATGGAATGATAATGTCAAGCCTTTTTCTATACTGAATCTTTCTAATTGGTGGCAGAGATATTTGTTTCGGATCATATTTTCACGCCACGTCGATAGGTTTTCAACGTTATTGATTTGAAATATTTGCTAGGGGTCATTTGTAACAGAATCTGTTTGTCTCCGAAAGCGCTATGGTCCAACAAACCGAGCCAGCAAAGATAGAACGTAAGAGGGTCTTCATCAGTGACATCAGTTCATAATCTATTACTAGTAGATAGATACTGGAATTTAAAACTCAAGATTACAGTACAGTGATTTCTTTTCAAAAACATATTTTATTAATATATTTTCTGTTTTAAATGATTGAAATAATTTAAGGTATCCGAACACGTTGAAAAGGTCGCTAAAAATGGCATTTTTAAAAAATTCTTTTGTTGGATAGACCAGTTCAAAACAGGTTTACTTTTGTCTCTACGTTAATTAAAAGTCAAGATATAATATTTTCGTAACGATCGGTAAACGGAAAGTAGACATTTAAATAACCGGAGGCGCCGATTTAAAGGGCCAAATACACCCAAATTTAGCTTTAAATACGGACCTTTTTTTGCACGGAAAAGGGCAAAATGCCAATGAGAGTTTCAACGGTGTTTTGTGGAAATTTGTACCTAAAGACGACTTTGTTGAGCTCCGAACCCACAAATGAGGAGCATTTATGTCTGTAATACATTTTAACGATTTTATGGGATTGCTGAATATCTTTAAGGTTATTGGACTGCAAATGCAGTTAGAGCCTTTGTTGAGCTCGATGAAGACAGAATCAATGAATCTCGGCGGCATTCACTGCCAAATGCAAAAATTGCCAGAGAAAAAAAATCAAATGATTAAAAAAAGAAAATTATTAAAAGCTGAGGAGGAAGAAGGTATAACCTTTAAATGTGGAGAATTTTAAGTATGTACACACATAATTTATTATTAAAGCATGTTACTGTATATTTTAAATACATTTTTCTCAAAATTGATTTTTACTAATATTTTGCTCACTTCAAATCAAATAACTCAAAATATATTTATCATATTACTATTAAATTCAATGGACTTTGTTTTTATACTATTTTCTAGGGAATGAACTAAAAGAATTTAGATTGAGTGAATATTTTTTTTTTAATTTACAGCCTATTGTTTGAATAATAATGTCATTATTTTATTGAACATTTCATGATAAATCTTTGACTGGTTCTAAAATTTTTATTAAAATTATTATAACCATACGCTTGTAGATAAAATATCTGCAAAATATATGTATTTTAATATTTAATAAAAATTCAATGGCATCGTAGAAAAATATTCCTGTCTGGATAATCGAATGAAGATTGATTCTATGCTGTTTAGAGATAAGCCTTCAACATGGCTTTAGTTTCATAAGGATGGAAATCATACAAATGAAAAAAGTTTGGGAGGGAATTCAAATTATAAGAAACTTCTAATGAACTATTATAATATGCTTCGTTAAAATACAAACAAAATTAGAAAGTGAAAATCCCTTTTTAACTCCTAACTTTATAAAGAAGTAGTCATCGAAAAACGTTTAGTACAAAAGTCATTGGCAATGATGAAACAGTTTCTAAACAATTTAAATTAGGATAAACAAAGCATTGAATAAATTTTCGAAAAGTAAAAGAATTGGCTTCTTCATCACGTGATCAAAGAAACTGCGGAGGAATTTCCTTAAATATATGTAAAAAATAAACAACGCAAAACTGAATGGATGCGAAATGAGTAGCCGTAAGGATTTAACTTAAAAAGGAGCAGATAAATCGAGGCGCCTAACGAGGTGTTAACTGAGATATACTCAACTCAGGGTCATGAATTTGCTCCTTGAAATGAAAAAGTTTAATACGCTGCCGAGAATGTTCAATATTTCCCTCATCATTGCAGACGCGGCTTTGTGCAAGGAAACTACGCTCGACAGAGAGATATTTTCTCCTGCATTTACATGACTCGGAAGGTGCGGAGATAAACAAGAAATTACTTTCACGAACCTATTGAAAAAAAGCCTGATAGATACGGATATCAATACGTCTCCACCTACTTTCGAACAATCGAAGCGCGTGGTAGGGGAGAGAAAAAGAAAGATTTTTTTAGAGAACATGAAGGGGCTGCTCTTCCTGCAGGGGCTCTTCTCCTTACCCTCGAGCGAAGAGGTGACTGTATTTTTATTCTGTCCTAAGCTCCCTCACTTCGCAGAGGATGGGTATTTTCAGTAGTCTTTGATTTCCGTCGTTTTCTGACTCTTGCGTCCCGGAAATTACGTTTGTGAGACTTTTCGGAAAGGAGAGAGGGGAGGGGGGACAGAGCTTCGGGGCTTCATTCAAAAGAGGGACGAAGGGGAGGTGGTATTCTCAAATATTTGCGGGAGGATGTAAAAGTGAAAGAATAGAATGAAGATAAAAGAAATAAACTCCTTTATTGGGGATAGAGACTTTAAAAAGAAATGCAGAAGGGAATTTTCACTATTTTGTGTATATATATATTATTCACCATGATAAGGGATATCATAATGCTACTTTTGCATAATATATTCATGGCTTTTAAGTCCTTGGAATATCTCAATCAGGAAACATGATTTTTACATAAAAGATGCTTGAATAGCATCATCAAGGTAGAGGAACATTTGCCCGATAAGATCCGGCTTGAAATTTTTTTATATATTGATGGCCTGCTCGAAAATTGGGAATGGGATGGATGAAATAAACACATTCATGATTCGGGAAGAGTTGTATTTGCTTTACAAAAATTTCAATTGGCGAACATTTTCAAATAAAATTTGAGTAAGAGATGGATGGATACATCTCACGAGAAAAGGATTTTCACCTCTTTGTTTTGTCACGTAGGGTGACAGAATATTCGGATAGATCATTTGGTGCACTTCCTCTAGTATTCGATAAATGAAAACATTATTCAAAACACTTATTAATGAAGCTTTCCAAATAAGAGTCATCTGAAATGTAGAAATGTGAAACTCCTGGTCTGTGGTTGGTTCTCGCATGCTTGTAGGAGAAAGTAATGGCATGGAGTTAAATGATCTTTACTTCGATGACGAAACAGACTGCTTACGGGAAAGTTCGCATTGTGACCGGCAATTAAAATTGGGATCTTAATTCTCCCAGGGGAAATCCTGTGGCGACGACGTTCATCATTCAGTATACTCCGGACGCTGAGGATGGAGCCCCTTTGGGATTGTTAGTTACATTTCACATTAAGATAAATAGAATTATTTTAGTTGGAATTTTAGCTATTAAGAAAAGACCGCCCCGTTCCAATAAAATGAAACCGAAAGAATTTTAATAAAGTTTTCAAATTCCAAGGAATATTTTTTAATAAAGTGTCCTTGAAATTAAATTTAAAAAATAATAAATAATAATGCACAGGAATCTTAAAAATAAAGAGAGAAAAATTGTAACAAAAACGATATTCTAAACACGTTTTCTTTTTGTAATACAAAGCAATATAACGCAATTAAATAAATTTTCCAAATTTCAGATGTTCTATTGTTCCTTTATTTTGCACACTTATTACGCATTTAAAGAACATTCCCATATAAACTTAACTACAATTTAACTGACATTTCTTCATAATACAAATGATTTTGCCATTCATGCAGAAGGTAACATGTCAAAATGACGCTCTTCTTCGCGTTTCGAAATTTCTCATCGACGGCAAGTAAAAAGCTTTTGCCCATATTTTGCAATGGCTGAATGTAGAAAGTTCCATAAATATTTGTCATTAGCACGGAACGATGAATGAAATGGTAGACGTTCGTTATCAGGAAAATTATTTGATCCCTTTGTGCGGGGGCGCTGAGGAAGAAGCTTTTGTTAGCCGACGATAAGGACAGAGGCTGGGTGGAGCAAAGGCAATAACTGTCACTGGCTAACAGTTCGATTGCTAAATGGAGTGTAAAAATAGCTAAAAACTGCAGGTGACTAGACGATGGGATGGCATTAACGAAGTGCATTGCAGGAATAGAGATACGTGCAACTGGTATGCAAGACTTTTGAAGCGGATGTAGGAATTTCTTGCTCGCGCTTCACAGTCGTCTGCTGTTAGGATCGGTTTCGATACTTTTTGATTTAACTTCATTTGTTTCTTATTCCTAAAAATAGAAATATGAAATCGATTTTCATTTACTTTATAATATTTTAGAATTTTGAAATTTCGTACCATTACAATTTTTCGCTGATTGAAAAATTGAAATAAATTTTGAAATTATGCAAAGAGTTAAAAAAATGAATTTCAGAATTTCATAATATTTATAATAATGGACTATAAATAATATATTTTTTTAAAAAAAATCAGAATATAATAAGAAGAAAAACCTATGTTTTAGTACTTTAATAGTAATAATAGTGTTTTTGAGAAATTTTTACTCCATTGTTTTGTTTGCGATGATGGAATTTTAATGATCGAGTTTCTACCCGCTTCTTAATAAGCTTGAATCTTGAAATTTTGTGCAATTGCTGATTCTTGATGGCAATACACTAATTCAATATTTTCAGAACTCAATTCACTAATTTGAACTGAATTATTATTTCATATTTCGTATCTGGTACACCATCTGGTAATGAATTTGGAAAACAAAGTTTAATGCAACATTACATAATAATTATAATTCTGAAATACAATTAAGATAAAATAATAGAAAATAGTAGAAAATTTTTTGAAGCATTTGTATCATTATTACATCAGGTATAGAAAAAGAAGAGAAAAATAGTAAATGGATATGAAAGCAAAATCACCAAGGAAATTAAGACCCAAAGAGTATCAATGAGAAGAAAAACTTTTAAAAAATACATTAAGAAATAAAAATATATTATGAAAGTTATCAAAATCCATCTTGATTAGAAAAAAATCATTTGTGTGCTTCATGATTTTAAAGACTTGGTTTTAAAACCCCAAAAGTGAAATTAAAAAATATATATTTAAATATGCTAGAAATGCATATTTTTAGAAAAAATTTTGTTTTAATTTTTGTCATTCAATTCATATTATTCTTTCGTTTCGAAGGAATAATAAAAAAGGTAAGAAAAACAATGAAAATACGCTTTGTTATTTCTTTTCATATATCAAGACTATTTAAATCTATTACTGAATTAAAACTCTAAACTAATTAAAATCACAGTGGAAAAACGAGTCATAACACTACAAAAAAGGAAAGCACTGCAGAAGTGGGAGGAAAAAAATGAGAACCCTTTCTCTCCGAATCTTGCGTGCTATCCATCTCCGTCCCGAAATTGCACTTTAAACATCGGCACGCAACAAATCCATCACAGCATCAGCCAAATTTTGGCTCTTACAAGATGGATGGGTCCGAGATCGCTACTCTTTAATTGAAGTTTGGATAGTTCTTGTAAAACGCGCCAAAGTGTACAAATTAGAATTTAAACAAAGTGATGGATTCACCGCTTTTATAATTCCTTCGACTCACGAATCGAATAGCCATTTCCGATAGTTCTTTTTTTTTTTTTTTTACTTTAATGTTGTTTACCTCTTTTTGATGTGCTTTTGATGAAATTCGGTTTTTGTTTGGAAGGAAAATGGAAATCTTTCAAGAAAGTCGTTGCGTATAATTTAGTTATATTAACGTCCCGTTTTAAAGCAACACTAGGACTATTTTGGGATGGACCTTGTATTTTTGAACAACGATCAGATGACGAGAACGACACCTGAGATGGGACCCCCTCTCCACATCACACCAGCGGGAGGATATTTGGCCCCGATGGATTCAGCGTACACCAGACCCCCTTACACGACTGTTCTTTGCGGAATAGGACCTCGAACCTGAAGCCCTCCGGTTCCGAAACCGATAACTTACCACCAGGCCACCGTGGCCCCTAAAGTCGTTGTGAAAATAAATTAAAACTAAATATTCTTTTGCAGATATTTAGCATATTCGAAAGCTCTATAAAAGGTTATCCAGAAAGTATCTGCACTTTTCTCCCTTCAGTTTCCTCCGCCCGTCCCCCCAAAACGTTTCAAAATATAAAGGAAAGCAAACGCGTGTTTAGTAATAAAAATATATATATAAAAAATTTCTAGCAAGGTTCTGAGAAGCGTTCGGGGAATCAACAATCACGTCAGCGGCCAAGTTCGATCGAACCCTTTGTACTAGAAGTAATTCGCATCTCCTTGCCATTCTGTGGATATTTTTAATAATCAAAATAAATATATAAAACGTCAAAATGATGCACCATCTTGAATGGTGAGTGAGAGGCATCTCCGAGTGCAAAGGGTTCATTTTGGGGCAATTTGAATGTGTATTTCAAATGAAGGTAATTCCGAATTTAAATCATTCAGTTAAACAATATAACAATATATTTTTTTTTTCATCCTTTACGAGGAAACATTTTAATTTTTTTCTGTGGTACTTTTAGTAACACACTTTGTGTTAAATCGTATCTTTGGCCATTTGTGCAACTTGACATGAAATAGAAATTATTCATTGTAATTTCTGCACCCTTCTACTTGTTGTTGGAACAAAATCAATATCAAAACTCAGAACTGCTGTCATTTTAAAACAGAGTGATTATTAAATCATGAAACAGTTTTTGCATAAATGAATTTTATTTTAAAATATGCCATGATAAAGCAATGTACATACGCTATAGGTCAATTTTCAATACTCAATGTGATCCCTACATATTTAGACATATTCAGCAGACTTCCATACACCGAAAATTCTCCCCAAATGCTTGCCGTGATTTCAGATTCTAAAGCTTTATTTCAAATGTATGACAGCCTCAGTATTACAGATCCTTACAAAATACACTTCAGACAAAATATACTCGAATATAGAATGTAGTTTCATCATTGAATAGCAAGCACACGCTACAGCAAAGTGGCATTTTATGCAGCCTCCAGAAGGTCATTAAATTTGACTTGCTAAACTACATAATCCTGATCTTCAGAGTTTAGACAGGTTTTACAGCTTGTAATGGCAGCATTTTTCAAGATTATTTACAAATTGAGCACAAAAGCTAAATAATACCAAAATGTGAAGAGTCTTTATAGCCATTTTGTAGTTCCTGTAAGACTTTTACACTCACGTCATAATGCATTAAAAAAAAAAAAAAAAAAGGTGAACGTTTTTTTGAAATAAAATGATTTTTATGATGAGATGAAAATTAAACCTAAACTGCAGGAGAGAACAATTTGATCTTATTATTAAATTTCGGCATCTTTATTCAAGCCTACCCGCGGTTTTCATGAATACAGTTTTGAAATCCGAGATTTTTTACAAAGTCTATTCTCTAGAATCCCTAAATCAATTGAAAACCGAAACTACGAAATAACAACCAAAACGACCTCTTTTTGAAAGAACGCAAACAAAGGCGCGCTTCACTTCAGGGAAGCACAACAAGAGAATTTTCTGAAAATAGCTTCACAGAACTCCCATCAGCGGCCTCTTCTTTGAAAATACGCTTCATATGATGCGTATTCTTCATTCTTCTTAATACGATAAACCAAATCTGGGATTAAAAAAAAGGGAGAGGGGGCTTGTCATTTGGAATAAAAACAAACTTGAAAAATGAAATATGAGTGATGGAAGAGGAAGGAATGAAAAACTTCATCAATCAATCAATAAAATAAAACTTTATTTTCTCTCGACATCAGATGCCTCTAACAAAAGTGACAATGTTTTCAAGGAACAAACACGATATCAGGATGCGGATTCCACTAAATTTGCTGTAAGCCAAATGTTACTGGAAAAAAGCATTAGTGGGGTCAAAACTACAAGACGGAACTAAAAATGCGTACCCGGCTGTCAGACGTCTGGAAGTTAAGAAATCAGCTAAGAGCTGGTATGTCAAGAGCAAACATCTAACAATAGTCATTAGAATAAAAACTTTAATATAGCATCGCATACATTTGTCCTATGCATATTTTATTGCAAATATCCACTTCACTAACATCTTCTACCGACAAAGATTGGATTATAGCGAGCTAAGATTACTTGAACACTACTTTTTTTTGCCGCTTCCATTTCAATCACTACCGCTAACCGTTTCTCTGACATATACAGCCACTTAACAGGAAACTCTCGAATTTCAACCATGTACAATAATGTATCCAGAGCCACAGCTCCACTTTTGTTCAACGATACCATGCATATAACAATGAACTTACGTTTGTCAAGATGGCAACACTATACTGCCGAAAATGAAATGAAATCGAGAAACAACAATCAAGTTAATTTCTTCCACAACGGAACAAACAAAAGCTGTTTTCAGTCAGGAGGTAGAGAAACACAACAAAAGAATCTTCTAAAAATACCCTCACAGAACTCGAAAAAGCGGAATAGTGTCTTATTTGACGAATAATACAAAATAAATCAAATCCTCGGCAAGAAACGAATGCCTCTTCGAATAAAAACAAACTGGGGAAAAGAAATGGAAGTCGCGTGCAAAGGAACGGCGAAGGAAGGAAATAAATTCATCCATCGGAAGAAAAAGAAAACGCTTGATTTTCTCTGACATCGGAGACCCCCAACAAAACTAATAATACCTTCTTTTCGGAATCACCTGGATTCGAACTGATTTATTTAGAGAATTCTCTTCCCCGGACACAGTCGCTGCCGGATAATCCGGAAAGGATGAAAAGAAAACGATTTAGACCCAATTTCGTGCTCGCGCGCCCGTGTCACATTACCAGATGCTTACGCTGATAAGAGGAGGAATAAAAAGGTAGGGGGCGGGAAGAGAATTCGAATCCGTTTGAAAAGGGAGGAAAGTGATTGAAAAACCCGGGAATGTAATCCAAGCGGAGAATCAAAGGATCTCAAGATCAAAGAGCGCACGACTCAGGTTTTCGAGATGGTCTACTAAGGAGGAAGAATTTAAGGTTACCTCTTTTGATTTACGTTCCAATAAACTTCCTCGGCTTTCAAAGAGGCCTTGCTTTATCGCAGATCCGCTGCAATATCGGAAATGTAATAAATGCATATATGGAAGTTTATTTGTTCGAGGTCTGTATATAATAATCATACATGTACACAGAGCACACACATACGTCGATCACAAATATTAAGGAATATTTAAAAACAAATATGAGGATCTCTTCTCCTTTTCTTAAAGCATTTGATTTTCTTCCCCGATTAAACAAGGGAATTGTTCGTTTATGCGTTTAGAAGGCATTTCGTCAACTGTCAAAGTTTTCTCCATATATTTTATAACTGGAAGTTGACCTGGAGCAAAAGTGATTAAGGACCCTACAGATACTATAAGACAATCTGATCCTGCGCATGCACAAAACAGCTGACGATGGGTCTTGACTGCTTTACTTGCTTTTTTACTCCATTTCTATAGTTCAATCAACAAAATCAAATAACTTTAACTTTCCTTTGATTTGCTTTTCTAGTACTCGTTTAATAATAATAAAAAAAGAAATTTATGGTTTCATATTCATTATGAAACATCCCTAATTTCTGATATCAATCCAATATAGAAATTATGCATTAAAATATGTCTTCTGCAGAATGGCAGGCGAAGATGGTTTCTCTTCCATCTAATAATAATATATAACAATAAAAAGCTTTCAGCCTTTAACTAAAATCAATTAAACCTGCAATAATTTGGGAAGAGGCGATAACAACAAACTTTAAACGTAACTTACCGCATTGTAACGGGCTCGTTGGTGAATGGACTTGTCGAAGTAATTAACAGAAGAATCTAATTATTGAAGCAAGCGAATGTTTTAAATGTGGACAGGAAACATTCATCTTTTGAATTTCGGCAGAAAGAGAAATCAGAGAGGAGGAACTTTTTCCGATGCTTCATTTTGTCTTAAGTTCTATCTTGATAGAAGTTTTCATATTTAAAAACTATTCATCGTTTTGTATGCGGATTCTTGTTTATTATTATTGCAGGACTTTTGAAGGAATGCTAGATTTGAAACAAAAATTGTGTTTTTAGAGATACCAAAAGATGCAAAAACACTCTGAGCTAAAATCTCTTATTAATAAAAATCGGAAATAATTTAAAAGTTTATTTTAATGCACATGAATTAATTTGATGATTCATACATTTTATTCCTATTAAGTCAATAAATTAAAAATTAACAAATGAATTTTTTCAGATTTTTTTTTACACTATAAGAATTATAATAATTGCCATGAAAGTCAGCAGTAGCGAAAAAATCGAGGAAATTTACTTTGAACTTCCTTTGCACACTTAAAATTCACTTGAACCTGGGAACGATATTTGAAACCCAAACCGTTCCGTCTCGCGGATGGCAGAGTGGAATAAAATCTCCGAATGGACGATCCTTCTTGATTCTTCGGATCCTTGCTCAAGAATTCGATCCCAAGTTTTGCTGCTCGATCCGGTTCTCCAAACGAGGGCGTGCGAAGGAGCAAAATTTCGGGAGCAAGGCTATATGTTTTCGTCGCGCAATGCGTGAGGAAATGCTTGTTCCTTATTAAGCAGGATAGCGTCACACTTTTTTATAACTTGACTCTTCAGCAAACCGCCAAACGGTTCTGTATCATGATCGTTTCCAAAACACAATGCAGGAGATTTTTCCATAGCCGTAAGGGATGAGTAAAAAAATAGTAATTCATTTGTATGATAGTTTTTATATTTATACAGACTGAATCAGAACGTTGTTAGGCCACGTACATTTTCTTAATGCTCATTAACGCCGAATCAATCAAGCGCAGCTCATGGGCAAGAGAGGTTTGCAACAAATCACAATTAGTGTTAATAATCTATGCTATTGGGCAATCTATTATAGTCCATAACTACGAGATCATTCTTGTTCACTCCGCCTCTTTCTTTCGCAAAATTCATTTTGGCGGGAATGAAGGTAATTGGTAATTCGTATATTCACCACTCAAAGCACAGAAAGTTCACGGGGACACTACCTGTACACTACATGTAGTTCAAAGATAATTTACATGATGAAATGATTAATGAATCATATTAATGGAATGAATGTGTTGATATTACGCAAAATTTTGATTAAATACATTTTATCAAAACAAAAGAAAATATTTTTTACAATTATGATATGGATAGAGTCACGCGATCGGTTAGGTATGCTTACAAAGCGGTGCAATCGATCTAGGTGTTTAGAACAAGGGATCCATCGAATAATTATTTTGCAAATGTCTTCAAGATATTCATTTTTGAATAAGAAAAACGTTCCAATCTTCTAAATATTTAAAAATGCAACCTAATTTACTTGCTGTGTTTCTCAGTATATTTTTATCGTTTTTTCAAGATTTTTAAGAAAAAATATAAATGATTGTTTATTTGCTTGTCGACTGATATTTTAGAAACGTAGAACTGAATATTTTAATAAATAATTAACTAACTATGCGCAGAAAAGACAAATACCATTGCGTTGTGATGCAATCCTTAATCATTCAGAATGTAAAAATTAGAAATATATTAAATTATAATGGCTCATAAATTGTAAAGATTCAATTAAGAGGTGGGCGTGATGATTTATTTACAAATACTTTTAAGACACTTCGTATGAGATTATCCTGGAATTTATTTTTAAATTCGATGTCGAAAAGAATATAATTATTTTTAATGAATCATAACATTAGCATTCGGTTACATATTCTTCAAATTTAGTGATTAGAAAATTTACCCTATTTTTAGCAATGGAAGATGGGGGGTGAGTATGATTATTACAAGGACAACAATTCTTTTATATAACCATATGGTTTCTTTTAAGGATTAAAATTAAAACAAGCTTATACGCTTGGGCACTTTCCTTTGGGCATTTACAAAATAAATATGTTTAGTCATTTACTAAAAATTGAAATATTTCATAACTAGATGAAAGCAGTCCGGCCAAAAGAATATTCTTCATCCACGATGCTGTTCTGATATTCTGAAAGTCGGTCAATATTTTGAAGCCTCTTGCATACAAGATGATATGAGCAAACAAGATTTTATTTTAAAACAGTAAGATTATATATATATTGCAATTATTGTGTAAAATGCGTCCCAATGCAAGAGACGAAAAGCACTTACATAGCCCCGACGTAGAGGACGTCTCGTCTAATGTCCAGGTAGAATGTCCTGTAGAAGAGACGGCCGCAGCTGAACTCCCGAACATGCTCTAGAAAGTCAAGAAAAAAGCAGATTAGTGATTGATTGTGTTGTTTTGGCACAAGGGCTACGCAGCGCAAAGAAAAAAAAAACGATTGAAATTGAAAGACAATGGATGACATTCGAAGACAATGTACAAACACTTTAAAAGCTGAATCTAATAAATAGTCAAAGAGACAATTAAAATAAAAATGCATTATTTTGATCTTCTTATAAAGGCAGAAAAAAATTAGTATAGTATTAGTTATATATAAAATGCACTTCATACTATAATTCTTTTTTTTTTTTACATCTTTTACGTCAATACACTTTTTATGTATCCATCATTCATTGTGTCTATTAAATTCCATGGTACATCGAATTGCATCATATAGTTTACTGTATTGTATTTATATATACACATATAAATGTGATGTTTTATATAATTTCATAATTGTGTGATTTTATGAAATAAATGAGGCTATGAAATGTAAATGTGTTTTAAACTAAATGAGATGATGACGGCAATCTTCCGTTGTCATTTGCTTCTTTTTCCCGCACGGAATCAGAGCCAAAAATGTTGGGCACGTGTGGACACTCGCGGTAAGATTAGCGTTAGACCTTTTCATGTGAATTCTATAAACCTCATTTTTACATGAATCCATTTCGCCAAAATATCCAATTATTGACGTTCACCACCTATTCATTCTGTAAGCAGTGACTTCAAAGAATGAAGACGTAGGTGCAGCTTAAATGATCGATATATATTTTTGGCTAATGTATTAAACAACAAAATGGAATAAAGTAGAAATTGTAGTCAAAATATCAGCTTCATTAGCTAATGATTCCTTTATAAAAATGATGTCAAAGGAAGTTCTAAAAACAATAGAATGGGTTGCAGTCGATGGCGTAATTGAACAATACGAGCACACAGGTAAATATTCAGGATTTTGTCCATTTTTCAGTTCTGCAAGTTAAAACAGTAGTGATGCCTATATAATTGTAACAACTTTGCATGAGATTTTAAATTTGAGAGCCACTGGACACTGGAATATTCAACGAGCGGACTTTAGGTAAAACTTTACAGTTGAGCAGCAGTTGCACAAAAGTAAAATATGCTGATCAACACTGTTTAGGATTTGAATGAGAAGCATATCAATTAATTGACAAAATTTAAACAATTTCCAAGTGTATGTTTAAAAAAAAAAAAAAATAGCGAATTTTGAGACAAGATCAGTTTTGAAGCTCGAAAGCCGCGCATACTACAGATCGATGGCATGTTACAGAAATTTATTATTGTTCAATGAAAGAATGGGCTTGCACCCGAGTCATACATATATAAAGTGCAATTTTGTATGATATTAAACAATATTAGAAATATTGTATAATATTGTTGAATATTAAATTATACAGGGTGTTGCCGAATTCGACCGACAAATTCAGAAGGGCGATAGGAGGCATCAAGAGAATAAAGAATCGCCATATAACATGGTTTCCCAAATGACGTTTAGGGGGTGAAAATCGCAAAAATATAAGTCGGCAAACTTTTGGAAACTGTAAAAAATTAACAAAAGGTGTTTCAACTATGAGTTTTTTTAAGTGAAAGCACATTCTTAAAGGCTATTTTTCATGTAAGTAACATGCCGATTTAATGAACCAGGGGGTCGTAAATTATTGAAAACAAAAAAGTAGTTTAGAACCCTTATCTGCAAAAATATTAAAACTTTAAGAAAATTAAAAGCTTCAAATTTTAAGGAATTTTATACTCTTTCATTTGATATAATTCTGTAGTGTGAAAAGTGAGGAGGTTTTAAGATATTCAAGAAAAATTAAAATGTTTGCCAGGAAACATCGCTGCAACATCGGTACCGATGTTTGGAGAGAGTTTTGCCAAATTCTAAAGGTAAATTTAAAGAAGTCATAGTAGGCATTAAGGAGATGAAAAATTATCATAAAACATAGTCGCAGGAGATGTTTATTCTGTGAAAATCGCAATGTTTTTGCGATTTGTTTTGTGTGTTTGACATCGAAGAGAATGGCCCTAAGAATGCAAGGATTTGGAACAAGGTAGTCGAGAAGAAGAAGCTTTCTCGTATCTAAATTTTCCATGCGTTCGAGGAATATAAAAGCAGCGAGCACTGCAGAATTAATGGTTCGAAGAATATAAAAGCAGCTTGTATTCATTAAAGAGCAGTGCAGAATTGATAGTCGATAAGTTTCATTCGCAAACAACATGTCAGATTTCACGAATGACGAATATGCTTTTAATTTACGACCGAGCGGATGGCGGACGGCTAGCACAAAGAATATACAAATAGCAATATCCAAGTAGGCGCTGTCCACACTACAGCACCTTTGTAAATATTAATAGACGGTTGCGGAAGACAGAATCCTTCAAAATAACGAGGCCAAATGCAGGGCAAGAAGTACCTTGTTTTCTTGCAGCACGTCCTTCCGGATTTACTGCAGGAAATACCGGCCACTGCACGCCAGAACATGTGGTTAATGCATAATGGTGCACCAGCGCATTTTTTGAATTCTGTGCGTCACTACCTAGATGATACATATCCTGGGAGATGGATTTGACGTGGCGGACCTGTTGATTGGCTTCCACGTTCCCCGGACAACAATCCCTTGGATTTCTTCTTCTGGGGCCGCATGTAATCTCTTGTTTATCAGACACCTTTGGATACAGTGGAAGATCTTACAGCACGGATAATCGTCGCTGCTGGAGAAATCGCAAGCGCACCTGGCATGTTTGAGCGCGTCTGGTGGTCCTTCAAACGTCGGTGTCGATTGTGTAATGACCTTCGCAGCCGCAACATTGAGCAATTTTTATAAAAGTTTTTCATCGTCTTCTTTCTTATGTTAAAATGTTCGTGCTGCAAATGTATGCTGTATCTGTATCTCAGCAAATAAATTTTCACCGTCGTTTGCGAGTTTATATTTCTTTGAAAATTCTTATCGGCTTGATGCCTACTATTACTTCACAGAATTTTTCGATAGAATTTTGTAACACCTTCTGTAAACATTGGTGCCGATGTTGCAGCGATGTTTCTCGGAAAACATTATAGTTTTTTCTGGAATATCTTAAAACCTCCTCAGTTTTCACACTACAGACTTATATCAAATTAAAGAGTATAAAATTCCTTATATTTTCAAGCTTTTATGTTTCTAAAAGTTTTAAATTTTTGCAGATAAGGGTTCTAAACTACTTTTTCATTTTCTATAATTTACGACCCGCGGTTCATCAAATAAACATGTTACTTACATGAAAAATTGCCTTTAAGAATGTGCTTTCATAGTTGAAATTCATAGTTGAAACACCATTTGTTATTTTTTTAATTAATTTTTTACAGTTTCCAAAAGTTCGCCGACTCTATATATTTTTGAGATTTTTACCCCCTAAACGACGTTTGGGACCCATGTTGTATGATGATTCTTTATCCTCTTGATGCCTACTATCACCCCTCTGAATTTGTCGGTCGAATTCGGCAACACCCTGTATATATTACAATATTATGCAACAGAATGTGCTAGCTGGATAATCTGATAAAGACAGTTTTACCACTGATATCCAATCATTTTTCCAATTCAGTAACATTCTATGAATTTACAATGGCATTTAGAATAATATAATGAAATAAGAATACGAGCGGTTCGTGCGTCTTTTTACAATTTTGTGAACAAACCTTAAAATCGGCAAAGTTATGCAATGTACATGAGCAGAACTTTAAAGGATGACACACAAAGCGATATTTCGATCTTCCTTCGACTTCAAAGGAAAATTCAGAGCAAAAGTATGACATATCACGAGGAGGGAGATCTATGAACTTCCGTTCCTCTGACACAAATTTAATGCATGTATTGGATCTTAACTCTCAGCCGAATTTCCAGAACTGAGTTCTTTTCCATTTCTGAACAAGGTTCAGCTTTCCCAGGTATCCAGATCTAATTCACAACCACAATTACAATTCTGTTTTTTTTCTCTCTCCTTTCCTTTTTCCCGAGACTGCAAGCATGCATTGTTCGCCAATGAAGAAGACTCGTTTGAAATTTCAATAGATGACCCATTCATTACAATGAAAACGTTTCATAATAAGCTATCTCTCTGGCAGTTGTTCGGAAAGGGTAGAGAGTGGCAAAGTGGTTGGGGGAGATCCGAAATGAAGAATGGGTAAAATGTAATCGAGTTAAACGATATAATGTAACAATGAATTTGGAACGATAAAAACTTTAAACAAAAAACGCTTTTATAAAACCATAACCGAGGGTGGCTATCAGCATTTTTATGCCTCGAAGAAAACACGAGAGAAATATCTATGTTACGAAAGTCTAAAAAATAAAGTGGAAAAACTGGAGAAATAATGAAAAAAAGGGCGCAGAATTAAAAAGAAGAAGCCAAGATAATGCTATCGCTCGCCTGGAGGAAAATTGTGATTGAAAAGAACTTCTAAATGAAGTGTTATTTTTTTTCCCCCTTCTGCTCTACAATATATATAGATATATATATTTTTTTTTTCGTCATCGGAAGGTTTTAAGAAGGCGAGATATTGCCAACATGCTCTTTTGCTTTGCTTTTTTTCCTGTAAGGAAAAGAAGAGAAAAAAGATGAGCTTTGAAGGACAAAGAGGGGGTAAAAAAAAAAGAAGCATACATGGATTCTTCATTTTTTGATCGATGTATCTTGACGAAAGTCTCACGAAAAGTTAAATGGTTTCTTATTGTGGAAAAGGGAAGATCATTTCTCTCTGACAGAGAAGGATGGACGACGTTCGCGCAGCAAAATTACTTTTTCCAACGCTTCCAAATTATTATTGATGCGATCAAGTAAAATTTCACATCTGACAGATTCTTTGAATGGGGTAACTCGTCTAACATAACAAATTCTATGTCAAGGCATAAAGCACAGAGAAAAAGATGTGCGAAATCGCAACAATATGCGTCTGTGTCCGTTGATTTCCTACTTTTGTCGCCAATTTTTAGTTGATAGATTTCAATATTATATATATATATATATATATATATATATATATATATATATATATATATATATATATATATATATATATATATATATATATAATTTCGAAGTTGGAAATTTATTAAAAACTAAATCTGTCATTCTTACATAACATTTTAAAATTAATAATTAAATACCCTTAATATATATAGTGTTTTAAAAACCATTACTATTAGTTCGATTCCATTGTCATTTTGAAATAAATTGAAACATACAAAATTAGGCCATCTGGTTTTGAGTTGAATCTTAAGAGCGTTAATTAAAAAAAAGTAAAAAGCAATGTTTTTTCTGATATCACAAAATGTTGCCTAAGGGAGGCAAACCCTTCTTTCCAAACTGCCTTTTGGTAAAGGGTGCGCTGATGACATTTCTGAAGCAGGGTTCACACGAGGCCAACTATTGCGCCAATGGAAGGCCACGCCTACTTGAGAAAGATCACGTGATCGTAATAAGACAGAGCAAAGAGTTGTCCCAATGAGACAACCATTTGCGATTGCCCTGTTGGGGTCACATGATGTTCTGAGGTAGGCGTGACCTTCCATTGCGATTGGCCTTGTGTGAACGCCGCTTAATCCTTGCTACCTGTTCATCATTGATGGATAAAATCAGCTTCGCGAATCAACTTAAAAAAATAACACTGAACACACTGTCACGCTTGTAAATAAATTTGTCTGAGAAACAACAGGAAACGAATACGGCAACCTAATCTGACATTTTCAATTAGGAAAGGTGTTAATTTTACATAGATCATCCAACAAAATAGAAGTCCAGCTGATATATTTTTTCCAAATTTAACTTTATTCTCGATTTAAGAGAAATTTGGGAATTCAAAGATAAAACTTCATAATTATTGATATTTCATGAATTATTGATATTTCATGAATCTATCAAACTAAAGACACATTTGCATTGAAGCGTTGTACAAACAAGAATTCCCCAATGGCCATTAAGTTATTCCACCAAGTCGGAGATGAAAATAAATTTTAGAACTGATAAATTCTAAAAAAACTTTAAAAATAAATTTTAATTTTAATTAATTAAATTTAATTTTTTAATGTTACATTTAATTTTAAAATCTTTAGTAACTCGCCTTAAAAGCTGAAATATTGGACTGGTCGATCGCCGCTGTAAATTTAGGGGTGGTTTTTTTATTATTTTTTATTTAACCTGCGTTATTTAGAAAGCTATTAGATTTGACCGAATGTACGCTTCGGCTGAATAACGTCCCCATCAGACTGATGATGATTTTTTTTTTTTTTTTGCATTACCAAAATGTGCATTTATCTTTCTCTACCATCAGTTCAATTAAAGTTAATTCAAAACTTAGTTTCCAGACATTACATAACCACTAAAAGATTAACCTACTGCTCAGGTATCCAGGAAGAAAACAGCCAATGGGAAAGTAACCTTTAATAAAATAAAAGCAAGGAGTCATTTCCATTAACGTCTTGCAATACATTTTTTCGGGGGGAGGGGGCGTTTCATCCCATTTAACGAGTTAACATTAACTTCTCTGATCAGCAAAATTATTTAATCGCCTCATTAGATGACACATCTATTGTCATTTCAGTCCGATAACATCGTAAAGGGTCATTTGATTTGATTATGCGCCTGAAGTCATTTTTTAACACTCTCACTAATCGCAAATCTGTTACTCTAGTCTATTTTAGCCATCTAAGTGCACACTGATAAATGTGCTGCTTTTAAGCCATTCGTTTTAAAAACAGCTGATATTTACAATGAAAGTGAAATAAAATGTCCTGTTCCAATGTGCTAATGGGGGAAAGTAAAGCAATGAAAAAGGGGAAAAAAAAAAGCTATCGTAAACCAACAATACCTCCTTATTTCACATTGCAAATTTTTCAATATCATGCAACCAGCGGCGACATTCTCCTCTCGAATTTCCCCATACCCTAATAATAATGAAATGTGTTTATTTCATAGACTATTGGGAAAAAAAAACGAATATGGTTTTTAGGTATTTTATTTTCAGCCAAATATATTGTTAAAAATTTTAACATGATCACCAATTATGGTACTTGCCTCAACATTAGTCTTTGATTGATTGATTTTTTTTTTTTTTTTTTTTTTTTACTAATCACATATAAGCAAATAGATAGACTGATAACCGGTTAGCACGTGAACAAATTTCGTTCTTGATTAAAAAAATGTACAATTCTGATAATAAAATCACGTGAAAAAATTTCATACATCTAGCCAGCCTTTATTGTGTTTTCAAATGATCTTCACCAGCATATGGTAAGGCAAATTTTGTACAAAATTTGATAAAAATTTGGAAATTGGAGAAAGAGCTAAATAACAAGCATCACAGTTGCAGCTCGATGGGCCAAGAAATAGACATTATTCTAAAATTATTTTCATTGGAGGTGTACAAAGTGTGTCAAAAATTTTTTTTGACTGGGTAGAAAAGAAAAGAAACATGAAATTATTTCGAGAATTGTTTCAATTTTTAATTCATAATAAACCTCTTCAATTTCAGTGCACTTGTTACAGTAATTTAATAATAATTTGAATGTTGGTTCCATTTCATTTCTTAGAATGAACCCGAACAGATACATCGCATCAAATGTCAACAAAATCTAATTTAGGGAAAAAGGGAAATTGTAAGATACAAAATTGGACGAATATGGCGTATTATTATGCAACACACAAACTCCATTTTTTGCCAAAAATCCACGAGCAATAAGTGAGTTGTTATAGAGTGCATTATAACGCAACGAACATCAAAATGTTGGAATGAAAATTACTGAACGAATGCGACGAATTCTGACTATCAAACTCCTCAAAACATTTAAATAATATTTATCAGTAATAATTTGTCCAGCAGGATCAAATTCCTTGTGGATAATACTTTCATTATCGAAGAAAATAATTATTGTTTTGACTTTGGATAAGACCTTCATTTTTTTTTTTTTTTTTTTGCCACACTTTGTTTGAGGATTCTATTGAAAATGACATGTTTCCTCTCATATAAAGTCCATCTTAAGAAGTTTGGAAATATTTCAATAACTGAAATAATACTATGTCAAAGATTTGCGATCATTTTAGCCAACCAAAGATTTGCGATCATTTTAGCCAACCAAAGATTTGCGATCATTTTAGCCAACACAGGAACAGATTTATAACTCAACTGTTTTTCTCAAATCTTCTTGCAGATTAGTTCAATTTTTTTTTTGACGTTAAAAGGTTATTCTATAGTTTTTATTGACGAACAGCGACTTTTTTGCGACAAAATTGTGCCTTTTTCAAAGCTTACTATAAGGACTTCCGGCTATGATTTTTGGCAGTACATTAGTAATTACCGAGTTATATTACGTACACACGATTATGCAGTTGGTGCCACTGTTGCCAGAAATTTAGCCCTATTTTCAAAATTCTTTGAAACATTATATAAAATGTAAATTCTCCAAAAATCGAAGTCGAATTTTTATATAACAGATTACAAATAGTTTAAGTAGATTAAATATTTTTTCCCCGATGACTTGTTTATGAAGAAGTAAATTAATTATCCAGATGCCAGAGAAAGAAAGCAGCGAAGGCTCTTCCATCTATCTGGAGAGTTGCAGCACCCTTGAAATTATTTCCTAAAATTGCATTTTCGTTTTTAATCTTATTTGTTTGCTTTTACACACTGAGAGTTCGATGTTCTGCGCTATCTTTATCACTCTGAGAATATGATGATGGATGAAAAAGGGGAGAAAAGCAACACAAATGTAAAAAAAAAAAAGACAAGAAATGAATCAATAAGCAGTAGAAACGCAGAGCGAGGTTGCTCTGCTAGTAACTTATGAAAAACCACTGCGTTCACAACTGATTCTTTAGTTTATTTTAGGTATATTAACGTCTCGTTTTAAAGCAACACTAGGGCTATTTTGGGACGAACCTCGTCCTTTTGAACCGCGGTCAGATGACGAGGATGACACCTGAGCTGGCGTCCCCCTTTCCAAACTTCCACACCACACCAGCAGGATGACTTCTGGTTCCGACTGATTTAACGGACACCAGACCCGCTTACACGACGGTTCTTCGGTGGAATCGAGTCTCTAACCCGAAGTTCTCCGGCTCCGAAACCGTGACCTCACCACCAAGCCACCACAGCCTCAGTTAAAGACGAAATCAATTCTTTCCATTCAAAAACGCTAGACATGCAATCAAACCAGCTCAGACTTGCAATGGGACAAATGAATTTTTTTTCACTCCCTACAAAGTTCTGCTTTCATTCTTCTCACTCTTTTTTTAAAATTTCTGATTGGTCATTTATGAGTTTGGTTTCAATTCTAGCTGTCTAGACAGAAATTAGTTAGAAATTTTTTTAATGTTATTCAGGTGAATATTTTTTTGTAAGAAGCTATTAATTATTATTCATTTTACATGCAAAAGACAATGAACGATGTATTGCATATCTTATTAGATATTTAATTATGAATTTATTGTCTATTGACAAAACTGCAAGGAATATATGTCATATGCTGGTTATTTAATATTTTTTGAAATGCAATTAAGTTCTATCTATTTTCGAATTAAAAAAAAATAGACTACTTATGAGAATAGTAGGTTTAAAAAAAAAATGCAAATTTCAGCACTATTCATTTCTGCACCGGAAAATCGTCACAGGATGAAACTAAAAGAAACTTCTGACTAATTAATCAGTCACCATGAGGATGGCACGCGAGCAACATCTTCCTCCCGCGGGGGGCGGTCTGTTGCTCGCTTCCCATGACGTCTCCCTTGGAAGAGGAGACATCAATATGCATGATGCATATGCGGACAAGTCTGGCAGCCGGTTGACCCTGATACGGCTGCATTATGCATGGTGGTGTCCACTTGCACCAGTAATCGGTCGGATCCAGTGACCTGGCTGGTATTAGATGAGGTGACTTGGAGTGATAAACCCACACTCTCAGCTACTTATTTGGGATAGGGTATATTTTAATGCCCATGGTGGATAAAATAGGGAAAATGTATTTTTAGCCTACACTCGGATTTAAAATATATTGATTAGTGTACACATAACGTGAAACAAAGTATTTCATTGAATTATTTTAAGTGGTTGAAAACCGGTTCACACAATTTTAAAACACGAAAAAAAAACAAAAAACTTTCTTATAAATATTGTACCGTCTTTGGGGCACTACGCAAAATAAAACATCGATTTTGAATTTTCATACAATCTGTAAATTAAGTGTGTCATTCACTTTTCGTTTGCTGAACAAATAGTAGGAACATAGGGAAAGGAAAGGAAACAATTTCGTATCTTTTTAGAATAAGTACTTTCTAAAGCAGATTCAGTCATTTCAACCACAGCGAACCTTTTCATTTTAACGTCCGTCATCCTGTACTGATTTCAAAAGGGACCGGAGTAGCCTTCGAGAGACTTCCGGCGGGAATCTGAAGCGCGAGTCAGAAAGAAATATCTTGTAAAAGGAGGAAATGCAATTTAAACAAACTTTACTCCCCGGTTGCCGCTGAAAGCATTCGGCCGTTTGCATCCAGATCTGCTGTTTATAAGACGAACCATTCCGAGATGGGGTTTTCCCTCCCGTCGGAAGTCATTCCTAATCGACGCCGCCGAAGGGAAACCGGTCCTCTCTCCCGACATTTGCAAATGCGATTCAACTTTTCATTAACCAGTCGGTCCAGACCATTGAATTTGTATGATCCACTACATTTATGCCGAGAGAGAACTTCCCTTCTCATCACTTAAACCAACTCGAAATGACGTGGTTAAGTCATTTCACCTCCGAATAACAAAATTTCTCATTTTACAACCTGAAAAAAAGATTCATCGGTTCCTTTCCGAGCATGAGTCGCTAATAACACCCGAAATGAATGCAGTTCGCTCACTTAAAAATCTTGCAGGTAATGAAAGTTCATAGTAATGAGCCATTACATAATGGCAAATAACCGCGAGTCGATGGGCTTAGAGAGATACGTGGCTCCAACAGAAAAGCAATTCATAACTGAAATCAAATGACACCAGAGAATAGCCACTAATCTAGCTACAAGACAAGGAAGATAGAGTTATTTCGATTTAATGATGTCATCGATTTGTGCAACACTCATTTCTATACGTACTTCCGTTCATTCAATTTCCTCTCTTCCCGAAGCCTTGGTGGCAAGGTCTCGGCTGAATTCCACTGAATAACCGTAGTGTAAGTGGGTCTGGTGCACACTAAATCCATCGGGTCCAAACGTCCCCTCACTGGTCAGGTGCGGAATTTTGGAGAGGGGGTGCCAGCTCAGGAGTCATTCTCGTACTCTGACCGCGGTTCAGAATTAAGAGGTCCGTCCTAAAGAAGACCTAGTGTTGCTTTAAAACGGGATGATTATATAATTAAATCTGCCTCCTCCCCAAATAATCTATTCTTTTGCTTCTATACTCAGAGAAATGCCTATACAAAATAGCAGACACACTTCAGTGATGCGAACAAAGCATTTTTGATATATCTATTTGAAACTAGGATGCAATCATTTCGAATTTTTTTGTTTATGATTTTCCGCAATTCGTACAAAAACGCTGTTAGATAAAGAGATTCTTGAAAGGTTAAAAAATTCCGCGATTCATGCAGGTTATCTTTGGAAAATGCGCAGCCGCGATTGGACTATTTACGAAAATACCAAAGGGGAACTCTTTATGACAAAGAGTTTTTTTATCAACATAAAAAGCTTGGCTTTAAAATACCGTAAAGAAAAATAAAAGAATCCCATCTTCTATTCATGCGGACGAAGACTTTTTGCTAATTTGAAAATGAGAACTGAAAAAACGCGCGATGCGCATTCATATCAGTTGCTAAACTGTCGATTAAACACAATACTTATGATGTTTTCATTTCCCCCCTTAAAAAATGTAATAATAATAATAAAAAAAATAATTCCTATTCATCACCATAAGATAAAGTAATGAAAATAGAACAAAGAATTTTGTTTTCATGTTACGAAAATCACATTCTTCCTTGCACACTTTTCTTCGAAATAGCTATTTTTAACCCTTTCTTTTAATTCATTTTGCATGTATTTTTACATAAAATAGATTCCCGAATAATGTATTTATTGTCAGTTCCAACTATCGCGTAATATTGATGCAGTATTGCATACCGACGTATTCATTACAATTCTTATAGGAGTAATCGACGTAAAATTTTATGTCAAAAGATTAGAGTTCATGAGCAGGTGCTCTTGCAATCGTTTAGTAATTTTTTTTTTTTAAATCTTAAGCTTGCTAATAAAATGCAAAGATGGTTCCGATTGCGTCTGTTGAAATTCCGCCCGTTTTATAAATAATTTGACAGTCATTTCTCATCACTTTATTTAACTGTCATTTCCTCTCCCAATGAAAGGTGAAGACTGGTGAATTCATATACAAAAACAACGAGTACATAACAAGTACATTTATATATAAAAAACAAGTACATAAAAATAAATTAATTATTTCAATAATTGTTTTTGTTGTTTAGTAAATTAGGTTATTTAGAAAAAATATAGGTTAAATACCGCTAGAAGAGACAATGTACTCTAGAAAGCTTTCAAGCCAGCAAAAAAATCATGAAATGACTCGAACTTAAAATTCACCTCCTCTGTTTTTTTTATTAAATTTTAAATAAAGCAAGCGGATATCATACTTTAGATTTACAGCAAGCAGACATTTTACAGGAAGTAATTAGGTTATTTAGAAAAAATATAGGTTAAATACCGCTAGAAGAGACAATGTACTCTAGAAAGCTTTCAAGCCAGCAAAAAAGTCATGAAATGGCTCGAACTTAAAATTCACCTCCTCTGTTTTGTTTTTTTTTTAATTTTAAATAAAGCAAGCGGATATCATACTTTAGATTTACAGCAAGCAGACATTTTACAGGAAGAAGTCCAGTACAATCGATCGAATTTACAATCCAATAAATTCGATAGGATACGAGAAATTCTGTTCGGTCTAAAATAGCCATAGAAAGTATTTGAATAAAGTGATATTCATTGAATTCACACATTCTGTGAGCCACACAGACATGATAAACACACTTTCAAGAACGGTTATTAGTTTTATATTTCGCATACCACCCCAATAGAAAAAATATATGCACTCATTTTTTTTATTTTTAAAAGAAAATTAAAACTTGAAAGGAACACTTGAAGACACACTGAGAAGAATCGAATTCGTTACCGCGTCCTCAGAACAAATTTTTCGATCGGCCGGGGCGTTCTCAGGGTACTAAGAAAACGGAGAACGCACCTCGTCCCTCTTCTCCTACTCTCTTTCATGATTAAAGTTCTCAACTCATCGCTGAGACGCCAGATCGGCGTCTTTTAAAAAAGAGCTACAAAGTGAGTGAAGATTCTTTTTTAAAAAATTGAAGGAAAAAAAATGAAAAGAAAGGGAAAAAAAAAGATGCTTGCTGCATCCTCAATTATCGATTTTTATGTTAATAAAAAAACCATAAAAAAATTCCTTGGTCGGTTTTTTTTTCTCCCCATTTCTCTCCTCCGAAACACAGTAATAGCAAGGGCTGCACTTATCTTTCGAAAAGCAAAACGAACATATTGCCCGGAAAGGAATGGAAATAAAAAGAAAAGGAATGAATAAGTAAATAAATAGGAGGAAGGGGAGGAAGCGTGCACGCGGAAAGAGGCTAAGTATACATATGTATGCCGGTTTCATTCATTAAATTCTGGATGTGAAAAAGCGCCTTGCCTCAATAACAAGTGCTTGTCGGGAATTCCTTTATTTTACTTTAAGGCATTATTATTATTTTTTGTTGTTGCTTTACCACCCCGCTGGAAACGACGGAAGAAGCAGACGAAGAAATCAAGCCCCGGGGCGTCGCCATATCTGGACCATTGGAACTCGCCAGCCCATTTCCTAAAATTTTCTTTCTGGATAAGAGAAGAAAATTCCTTGTTTCTATACGAAGTTGGTGTATTCCTTATAATAAAAGATTCGATATTTTAAAGAATTCACACGTTTCATTTGAATTGGATTTTTTTTTTTTTTTTTTGGAATTATGGCTGTCCGTGTGTAAACACGATAACATAAAAGTGGGAAGAACTAGATAAGTATAATTCGGTATGTAGCTTATATAACAAAAATTTCAATTTGTATCAAATTTTGTGCTATCGATGAATGGAAATAGATTCAAAATGCCTACTCCAATCTTCCTCAATTTCCTTCATTTGGCGGTGGGTTGGGGTGGCAGAATTTCTCTAGCGAAGTAGCGAATAAATATTAAATCCTCCTAAATTTAGTCTCGGCGATTTACAATTCATTACAATTCAAAATCGCTTCAATGCAATATGAAGAAAGATAAAGCGACTCGAAAAATGGAATACTTTTATAATCAATTACAGATCTGAATTTAAGGTTCCACTCAAACATTTCCTGAGTTAAGTCGTTCATTTTATCCCCTTTTCTCCCACAAGAAATGACTTCAACATGCGCAGATACTGAAAGTTACTTTTTGGCTGTTAATTCCATTATTATAGCTTTCAGTTATCAAATTCCATTACTAATTATGTCATTGTAGTGCAAAACGAGTGCATATCTTCCCCAAGGCTCAATACTTTTCAAAAGGCCTAAACTAACAAACCGAAATTCAAAATGGTGTCAACTCTCAGACAATCTAAATCGAAAGACTCCGTTTCAAATGACATCGCTTAACTTTCGCAGAGATTTTAGGGAAATTCCCATTCCGTCAGAACTGATTTTAGAGCTCTCCTAACTCTTACTTCCGTGCACTAGTGCCCCCGACTCGCCCTCCTGTTTGCAATTCATAGCAGAACCGTGCATCATAGTTTTTCAATCTGCCGTAAAATAGCATATTATCTATAAAGTTTCCTATATAATTATATTGTATTTGAATTTTGATATTTTTCTTCTATGCCTTGCCGAAGAGCCCCGTTAAGGTTATTAATGCAACCACTGATGATCCCCGATTTTTGGCTCAAACCAGATGAGTACAACGCCTTGACTTTCATATTGAATAGCCAAACATACCAAATAGATGCAGCCGAACCATGCTTCCCCGCTGCTAAAAGAAGACCGTCCGTCGGAGACCTGAACCTAGATACTCACAAAAAATATCTAGTAACTTTTGAAACAATTTCTGTTAACAGTCTTGCTCTAGAAAAAAAGATCTGAAACGCTCTAGAAAACTTCTGCCATCAACATCAGGACTGTCATTTAAACTTGAAAGAAGGTCAAAAATCTTTCCAAAAAATATAGATAATCAATAAAGAAATGGATTTGTTCAAATAAGCCCTGATAACGCGGAAGACAGACTGAAAATGCCTTCATTGCAAGATGCGGTAGAGGATACTTTCTCTCAGAAGTAAACGAAGGTAGGACGCTAAAGACTGTAATCAGAAACAATCAACGAGCTTAAACCATTAAACTTAAAAGCACTCAGAAACTTTCAACTTATAAATTTAAATGAAAATTGCTTCCATCCCGTATTTTTCATTGAAATAAAGAAGACAGAAAATGACCAACTCATCCACAACATGAAATTCGAAGAGAAACCTACTGAAAGATGAAAAAAGCTACGGTGCGTTTCAAATAATCTCGATTCTTTCACAGTACAGTTGACATTCAAAACATACCCAAGCAAGAAAATCATACATTGAAGCGGCGGAGAAAAGGTTTTTTTAAACTACAAAACACTGAACTTGACTGAAAAGAAATCAGCAAACTATCCAATCCATCCTGAAATTGGAATAATAGATGATATCGCACCCATGTCTCGATCCTCTTAAGGACTTAATGGACATTTGATGGGCGTCAAATGGACATTTGACGCCCACCAAAATCAAACGAATTTCAAGGATTTCTGAAAGCTGCTGCAAAAATTAGATCAAAAGATAGCAAAGATGAAAAAATATATACATAATTCTCATTAATGTAATTCTTAGTTAATAATGTGACCATTTTTCTTTACTTGATCTCCTTTAGATTTCAAGTCAACATCTTCAGTAACTTTGCCAACCTTTGATTGACATCAGAGATCTTTCTCCACTCTCCTTTTTATTCGGCCAAAATTCCTCTTTCCCAGTGCGCATAGAATCCGAACTTCACTGCTCTTTTCCAGGCCTCTTGCCGCTATGACTCGTCAGTCAATTCTATCTCATGGTTGATTATTGCAACAATCAAATCTATTCTCATGTACGACAAGTTCCCAAGCACTAGATATGCCGACGGACCAATGAACTTTATCTCTCCTCAGTGATTCGACCAATTACCGTAAAAATCCTTTCATTTCTAATTTCGTTCTCCCCGGGTCAGAAGAAATGCGTTGATTCTTGAAAATCGGCAAAAATATTTTGCGATCCCTAATGTTCATATCCCAACAGCCCACCCAGAAAATTGCATTGAATCTCCAGACGAATGATAGGAAAATTTACATGCATAACGAAATTCCACCTCATTTATTATTAAGAGAGTATCTATTTCTCGCCGTTCAGGAAAGATGCAGTTTCTATTTCCTTGGAAGAAGGCAAATCCTTAGTCATACTTGCTTCTCATTTTGTCGTATGGGTATAGAAATTTTGGAACAATGAAAAAAAGTTGACTTCGAGATTTTGATGAACTTGGATGTTTTAGTTTTCTTTTAATATATAAATAAATAAATTTCTGGAATTCTATCTAATTACTTGTGAATACTAAAAATATAAACGGTACACATGAATGAAATTTCGTGCGTGGTTTTTTCACCAAATGTGCAGATCTTTATCAAATTTCGGATAAAAGCCATCAACGACGGTGACAGTTAGTCTGTCCATATCTACATGACAGTAATGAATCAAAAAAGCAATTGGTTAGATGAATGAAATTTACCATTATTTTTGTAGATCCAATGTATTTCATAACAATATATCCAAACCATTTAACGGCTGACAATCCGTCGACTTGTTATTTCATTCATTTAGAAGTAATAGCAAACTGCACAACTAAAACTAGACTGAGTGAAACATTTCTATTAAACGAATGGCTAACTGAGAACGAATTCCTAGCATGTGGCTTCCAGTTATTTCAGACATCTCGTCGCAAGTAAGAATCATTGCTCTGAAAAGACACTGACAAATTCGAAAGAAAGCTATATTTAAACCGCATTTTTCTGGAAAAGCAAAATGGATGAAGCTAGTGATTTTTTTCGCACCGCAAGAAATATGAAAGAAGCAGCGTTTTTAACCAGGAGAAATACAACCTCAAAATATTCTAAAAACCACTCCTTCGTCCCACCTTCGACAGTGAAGGGAATTTTTAGAGGTTTCGCTTCTTCCTAAACTCTCCATCCCGATTTCCTACTTCTCTAGGTCCATTTTCCACACTCATACATATTTCTTCCATCCCTCAAACAGGGGTCTCCCAGAAGATGCACATCATCGAGATTTGGCACTCGCCTCCTCCTCTCCGGGACTAAAGAGTGACAGAGCGGGGGGAAAAAAAGACGAGGCGCTTTATTTTATTCTCTCCCTTCTGCCGAAATATTTTTCTTTCCACCATTCCGATGCGCTGCAAAAAACAAAAATACAGAAAGAAAAGAAAGTCCCCTGCTAGTCCTTCGAGAGACAGAGCATAAGAAAGAAATGGAAAAATATATAAACGGAGCAGTTTTGTGTGTGTTGGAGGGAGGGAAATATTCGCCTAATGACGAATTTTCCATCTGTTTGTGCTGTTTTCTTTTCTCAAGAGTGCTCGACATCAGATTAATGGTGCCTCAAAAGACGGTTCTGGATTTAGGATCTCCGTTCGAAAGGGCCATTTTCCTTCCCTTGCTACAGGCCTAACAGTCTTCCCAGGGCATGATATGAGGTGAAAGAGGCGAATGAAAAAATTCTATTCAGCATGTTTCATCTATTCAGCAACGACTCGTACACTCAAATTCATAAAGGATTTCATACTAATACTACACGTACCATAAACTAGAGTAGAAAGCTTTGATTCAGTTTACACAAGACTGCGAAATGAGCAACCTCGTTACGCCCATCAGTGGAGCGCCTGCGTCTCTGTGTCGTGTGGTAGTGCTCTCTGTCTATTTATTACACATTGGAAGAACACTCATACTTTGCCTATTAACACGAAATACTTCACGCTGACATTTTTAATTTCTTTAAGAATAAGGGATTTATTTACTCACTGATTTGAGTGCATAATTTTGGATTTATTGGGAAAGAAATGAAATCCGTATTATTTGAATTATCTACACAAGTGCTATGATTTTTCAAAAATGACTTTTTTTCTCGATTAAATTTATGTTTATTTTAAATAAAGTCTACTCAAGTATCATTTAGATTTCTATTTTTTTTAATTCTATAATATTGGGCTTTTTAATTATCAAAACCTTTTTAATTATCACCAGCAAAACCAATCATGTACCATCATGTTCTCAAGAATTACTGTTGTCTGCAAAACAATAACACCAGCCTGCAAAAAAAAAAAAAAAAAAAAAAAAAAAGTTTGTAAAATTTTAATTGATTTATATTAGAAATGATGATGTCATTCCAAAATGCAAACTAAATTTTATGTAACACGTAAGGAATTTTTACAAATGACGATGAAAAAATTAACAAAATGCAGTATAATGTATACAGTTGCAACTGAAGTTACTATTAACTAAACACAATAATGCTGTTCATTTACAATATTATAACTTTTCTGTTTTTCTTGAAGTCAAGAAGCTTCTTTTTCGGGGTTTTCGTTTATGGTCCACATCACTGTCTCTTTTTAAAGACCAACAGTAATCGGCCATCATGTTAACATCCCACCGTCCGTTCCATATCCTTTATATCCTGGTGGAATCTTTCACCTTGCTCGTCACTCATTTTTCCTAAATTGTCAGGAAAGTATTCCAAATGTGAGTGAAGGAAGTGAATTTTAATGCTCATATTGCATCCCCAAAGATGATAAGTACGTAATAACTCAGTTACAAGTTCTTTGTAATTTTCTTTTCTCTCATTTCCCAAAAAACCTTCTACGACATCTTTAAATGCAACCCAAGCCTGCTTCTCTCTATTTGTCATACATTGTTCAAAATTGGAATCTTTAACTAATTTCTTTATTTGTGTTCCATCAAATACACCTTCTTTAATTTTAGCGCTAGACAATTTTGGGAACTTCGATATAAGATACTCAAAACATTTTCCACCTTTATCCAAAGCTTTCACAAACTGCTTTATGAGTCCCAATTTTATGTGAAGTGGAGGCTATAAAATATTTTGTGGATCTATTAAATATTCATTTAAAATATTCTTCTTACCAGGAATCCATTCTTGTCTCTTCGGCCATATCTTTTTTTATCCAATGACTTTCTCTGTCCCTGCTATCCCATTCACAAATAAAGCACGGAAATTTAGTAAATCCACTTTGTTGCCCAAGAAGCAGACCTATAACCTTTAAGTCACCACATATTGCCCACTTGTGTTCAGTGTATTTTATTTTAATGAGAAGCATCTCCATACTTTTATATGTTTCTTTCATGAAAACGGAATGTGCAACTGGAACTGATGCAAGTTTAGATTCGTTATGCAATAAAACTGCTTTTAGACTCCTCTTTGAGGAATCTATAAATAGTCGCGAATCATTAGGATTATAAGGAATATTATCTTCTAATTCATGTAACAACCAGGTATGTCAGCACAATAAACCAAGAAGTTATCAGATTTGAAAAATGATAAAAATTGCTTTTCTCGATTCCTGTACCAACTAAACGACGTATGTGTCGTTAGTAAATTTTTCTCTTTTAACCGAGAGCCTAATAATTCTGCATTTTCTTTAGTTAAACCTAAATCACGAATTAAGTCATTTAATTCAGCTTTATTAAATTTTTCAGGTACTTCATTTTTCACGGTGAAATCCAACTGCCATCTATGTTTTGAATTTTAAAATAAAAGGTTTTTTTAAATACAATTATAAGTATTTATTCAATATAAATGTATTATTTAATTTCAATGAAGTAAGAGTTTTTCAGAATTTATTTAAACAAATAAACATACATACTTTATTAATTTATCCAATCCAAATTGAAAAAAATCTGTGTATACTTATTTAAAAAATTTACCTTTCAAAAAAACTGTACGTGATACGTAAAAACTGATATTATTTTTGAAATAAGCATTCGAAAATACATAAAAAACAACAATTACTTTTAAAACAAGAAATTGTTGCAGGCTGGTGTAATTAATGTGACGGGACCATTTCTCAAAATCATCAACCAAAGCCTTGCAGATTCGGCCAACAGTCTTATATATTTCCTGCATATAAAACATGCATCTAACTTCAAAATGAGAACCAAGAGCATTAAGAAATTTTAATAGGGGTAATTCATAATGAATACATGAACAATAAGTTATTTCAATTAATAACTTTAGAATAAGAATTCCCCCAGGCTTAAATCGGATGTCTTCGAACAGCGGGCTTGCCCATGGCAAGTGCCATAAGAAACAACAACAACAACAACAGAATAAGAATTAATAATAATAAAAAAAAATGTTAATTATTTTTTAAATAATGACAGACTATTTAATACTGCTTAAATAGCATACAGCATACTGAATAGAAAATCGTACAACGTAACTTCAAAATAAACAGTGAGATTCGCAGCAAACGTGTTTAATACTTTTTTTTTTTTTTGCTCTTTTTAGAGTGTGTAACTCTTTATTTTGAATTTTGCAGCAGTTGAAGGAATCAAGAACTTCGAAAAGTTACTCACTTAACGCAATGCATAATTAAGCAACAACAATCATTAACCATAATTAATTCAAATTAGAGAGGATATTTGAAAATTAAAATTCAAGGGATGAAAAACACCTTTCAATTCGAATTAATAAATGAAAGAAAATTATTCCCAACTTCATGCTGCAAATAGAAATTGGAATAATCCGCAACATTTAACTTATTCGATATCCTTCCACTGAGATAAAAAAAACTGGGTGATTTAATGCATAAAAACAAACTTTGCTAGAAGCGATAAAGAACGAAAATTATTCGAAAGAAAAAGACCTTCTTAGTGGAATTCTTGCCGACTCGCAAATGAGAAGCAGCAAAGCTGGAAATGGAGGGTCTGTCAATTCGTGAAATGGCATTTGCACGCTCTTCGGCGGGGCGAGAATTTTTCCGAACGTCACGCGAGGCCGGGGATGGGGTTGATATCTCCATCAACCCTGAATTTGGTCTACAGGTTCAGAGACAAACTGGCACACAGATTCTTTATCTAGAAAATATTTAGAATACTCGAATATAAAAAATACAAACTAAAGAATACAAAGTGAAGACTTCAGTGGAAGAAACAGGTTTCCTCAACGGCAAAAACGAATATGCAGCAGAACTTTCCAAGCCACTCAAAATTCGACTTTATATTATATATATATATATTCAAAATAATGAAAACTGCGTCTAAAAATAAATAAAGCAATAGAAAGCGGCATTTTCTTAAAGGATACATTCTTAATAGTTTCGAATATGAAAGAAATGATTCAACCAAAAACTATGAAGAATAAGCTAGAATAATGTGGAATGACCTATGTAGAATTTTAAAAAAAATTTATCTTCCACAAATTTACAACGTTCACTCTTAGAAAACTTACTCGCTAAGATACTCTACATGCCATTTTCGGAATAGGAACAAAATTGTTTCGTGCTTTTTTAATCATTATACTGCACTATGAATGCAAAATAAATGCCAAGACATTACATTCCTTCAAATCATCATTGATAAAGATTTTTTTTTTTTTTTTTTTGCATGTATGCCTTAAAATGAAAACAAATCATTAGCTTTTTTTTAAGATTACAAAATGGGAAAAAATTCAATAAAAGCTAAAAATGCTTTTTTTAAAAAATTGCATAATTATTAGTATGTGAAAATGTACTAGAATGTGTTTTCGAACACTCTTAGGCATATTTAACTTATTTGAAAAAATTTAAAAATATCCTTTTAATTCTAAAAATAATAATAATTCCTCTAAGTTTGAAAAAATATTTTACAAATAGTTTAATATACGTAAAAACAAATATCACTTATTGTCTTTATAACACGTTTAAAAATAATATAAATTACTACTTTCGTTTAATCAATTTTGCATAGCCCGATTTCTTTTAAAAGCACTTTGCGTTTCAAAATTTAAACCGGCTTAAAATATTATGATTGAACATTTTATTCAGTGCTTTGCTTCAAATTAATGTAATAATTCACGAATTAAATTTCAGCGGAAATTCAATGAGCACGTTAAACCGATTTATGAGGGGAAAAAATTTAATTTTCCCTTGATTTACAGTTTTGTTGAATAAAATTATTGAGTTGTTATTGAAGAAATAAATTTGTAGTCGATATTAAATTTCAAAACAGAGAAAGAAATGACACTCATTTTTCGTAATTTCTTAAAGTTCATTTTTTTTTATTGTCGATTCAACATATCAGAATCACGTTATGAGAAAAAATAATACGTTTTGTTTCCCAATGCATATTTTTAAAAAATTATGAATTAGATTTCCTTTTATCTAGTGAGCACATACTGAACATCCTAAGCTTTTAAGAAATGTGCCTACCTTCGGAGACTTTTTTTTAAATTTTCAATAATCGATGCATAAGATGATTTTATTTAAAATGGAGCATAAAACTTTAAATTTAAATGCACTTTATATTAAATTAATATTAATTTTGGAAATATTGCTCATTTTTGGTCAACTTTTAGTGAAAAATGACACTTACGGTAAACTTTCTATTAGAAACTTTAATAAATATATTTTAATGATATTTATACAGTAAATAAATAATACTCTTATCTGTGTGTATAAACTAAAAGATTTGCAAATTTTGAAAAGTTTTTGATTGTGTAAAAATTCAATTTTTTAAAGAAAAAACTCATGTTTTTTTTTCACAAAAAAAGCAATAAAAAAATGAAGACGGAGATTAGATTTGATTTCAAAACACAAATAAAACATATTTAAACATTTTTTCAAAATTTCAATTCAATATCTTAAAAAGATGTTTTTTTGGTGATGTTTAGCGTAAAGCAAAATATTGAAAAACACATTTTCTCAGAAAGCACATTTAAAGATTTTAATACCTCATAAATTTTTTTTACTCATTTTTTATTTTTAAAATTTACCATATTTGTATGTCAATCCCTCTTCAACTTCATTTTTAACTAATTTTGATTTTTTTTTTTTTTTTTTTTTTTTTTTTTGTCAGTTTAGTGGAGGGCAATGATTGACGTCTCGATCTCTTAATGCGCTCATCATCGATTCCCATACAGATTTTTAAAACTAGAGGATTAACAGGAATTTCAAAGTGTTTAAAAATAGGTAATCGTCCTATATAGGTAGAATAAAACAATATGACTGCCACCTTAGAACAAAGTTTCCTATTCCACAAAATGTTCTTTAGGTGATACTGACCACAAGATGAAACTTCCATTATTGTTCTGTGTCATACCATGCAAGCATTTTTTAATAATTCTCTACCACAAAGTTCTAAATGTGTTGATTTTAACCACTTTCATGACAGAACTAGGAAGACCTGGTCATTTTTCTGAATATTCTGTTCTGTTGCTCGCTGATATCGACACCAGCTACCACTCTTTATTGGACACTGCCTATGCATTAAGTTTCTACAGCAGCGAAAGAAAGCAGCTATAACAGCAGACTGCATTTTGCCAATATCTCCAACATTACTACGAATAGCAATTCCATAGTAATTTTCAAGTTTATCGATAAATTTATCGGTTAAGGTATCCGACTGGGTAAAAATAGTCAAATTTGGCAAAACTAACGAAATTCTTTTTAATGCGTAATACTTAAGTCTGTTCTCTTAGCTTTCTAAATCTGTCTTATTTTTTTATTCTACCTTCTTTAGAAATAAAGTTACGGCCGTTTTAAGTTAGTATAGTGAGACGAAAGTGAAACCAGAAATGGCATTTCGAAACCGGAAGTTGATGTAAATATCGCGATCTGTCAAAGAATTTTGGTGTTAAAAATTATTAAAAATGACTAGAATAATTAATGTAAGACTTTTATAGCTGATAATAAATATATGTAGGTATTATTTTAAAATTTATTTCATAAAAATTGGCAGCAAATGTATTGTACTGAAGTTCTGTTTGTTTATTTTCACCATATTATTAAAGACTTGTCAGGTGCATTATTTACGAGCTCTTTTTAACTTCAAATCACTTTTTTACAGTAATCTAAATATGTTTCTCGTTTTAGTATCCCGAAAACGAGATCAAAACGTTCTAAGAAACGTAATTTTCATGGTAATAGATTTACTCAAAGTAATGAGGCGAGTGCATCAACTTCAAATGTGACTACTGCTAGTACATCGAAATTGAAACTTGACTGTTTTTCTTATGCTGATGTTCATAATGCGGATATCACCAATGACCTGACAGGAAATCGTATAATTGATTTATCGATTTTATTTAATATATTTTCTCTACTTTGCTGCCCTGATTGCTTCTCCACTGGTTTGCATCTGAGTGAGGATTCAAAGTTTGGTCTGTGTTCAAATTTTCTTTTGAAGTGCAGAAATTGCCCTTTCATGAAAGGATTTTCATCTCCCAAAACCAACAAAAATAACAGTATAAAGACATTTATTGTGTTTGGATTACGGTTGATAGGATGTGGCTACACTGCAGGTAAGAAACAATGTTCAACTCTCAGTTTACCTTTTTTTTTTTTTATCAAAGTGTTCATTTTGTCACCAAGCAAAATACTTCTAGACATTGTTGAATCATGTACTCAACTGAATTTAAATTCAGCTGCAAAAGAAGTTAGAAACATGAAAAAGGGAAGTAATTAAGAAATAATCAGCTGCGGTGTGTCAGTTGATGGCACTTGGCAACGTCGAGGTTATAGTTCATTGAATGGCTGTGTCAGTGCAATTTCTATTGATACTGGGAAGATTTTGGATATTGAAATCTTATCTCAGTACTGCCGAGTGTGTCGAACAAAAAACTCTAGGTGTACTAACAGTCATAACAACCACATATGTTCTAATCACAAAAGGTCTTCTGTCAATATGGAAGTGGTAGGAACCTATCGGATATTTGAACGGTCACAAAGTTTACGACAATTGCAATACAGTGAATATTACGGTGATGGTGATTCCAAAGGTTTTGACCCTGTAAAAGATGTATATGGTGTGAATTCTGTTAAAAAACTTGAGTGCATTGGTCATGTCAAAAAAAAAAGGGTTGGTGGGCATCTTCGAAAACTAAAAAAGAACACAAAAGGGCTTAGGGCAAAGGAAAGTTAACCGACAAATTTATTGATAGACTACAAAACTATTATGCAATCGCCATTTGCAGTAATGTGGAAAATCTGAAAAAAATGCAAAGTGCCGTCATTGCCTCCTTTTTTCACTGTTGTTCCGGCACCAATAATCCAATGCATCGCCAGTGCCCTGAAGGATCAGATAGTTGGTGTAAATTTCAGAGAGCCAAATTTTCAGGAGTAGAATTTCAGGAAAAGAAACCAGGCCTATCATCTACCATTATAAATAAAGTAAAAGGAGCATGTATATGGAACTTTGTGACCAAAAATTATTGCAGAAATGCCTCCATGGAAAAACACAGAACTGCAATGAAAGTTTTAACGGTGTATTGTGGAATGTTGTGCCCAAAGAAACATTTGTTGAATTGCAAACTCTTCGTTTAGGCACTTATATTGCTGTCTTGATTTACAATTCTGGATACACTGGTTTATTACCAGTTTTTGAAAAATTAGGTGTACCTGTTGAACCAGAACAAGTGAAAGGCTTCATCAACATTGATGATAACAGAATAGCTGATTCAATACGACATTCTTCTGCGTCAGTAAAACTGTCCAGAAAAAAAAATAAGAGCAGCTAGAAAGAGTAAATCTGTAAAGGATGATATAAAGGAAGGCCCAAGTTATAAATCAGGAGAGTTGTAGACATATAAAAAATAATGATTTTGCTTTTTTTCAAAATAAAAACTTTAAATGCATTTTCTGAAGAATTCAATTTTTACACTTTTTGAATTACCGTAAACACAATATCTCAATATATACTGAATATATTCTTATGAAATTTTGTAGAATTGTTTTATACATTATTTTCAATGCTCTGACCTAAAAACTAAGATATAAATGCAGTTTTAAACATTTTACAGTTATTCATAAACAAATTGAGCACATTTTTTTCAAAAAATCTTTGTTTATATAATTATTTTAGCCATATCTCAGCATACATTCAATATAGTCAAAACAGTTTAGTTGAAAGCATGCATATTGGTTATTACAATGTTCTCCTAAAATATTTTTAATATCTGCTTGTAATTTTTTTCTCTACCACTGTTGGCGTAACAGTTAATTTTTTGTTTTGTTATTTCTTTACAATTGTCCCTTTTTTCCAAAATATTATGAAAATATTTTTTATTTTTTGAATATTTTTCATTATTCTGTTACATATTCAAACTAAACCTAGAATAAAAACAAGCATTTGAAGCATATTTAGAAAAAAAGGTTCCGTACCCAGTAGGATACCTTAATTTTCCTTTGCCACTGAGTCCTTTGATCTGCTTTTTAAGTTTCCTAAGTCGTGATCCTAATCGTTTTTGAACATACTCTACATTCAAGTTTTGTAACCGCATCTTTTTCATAAACATCCTTCGCTTTCGGAAATGCCTTAGAATCACCATCACCAAAATATTCGGCGTATTGTAACTCTCGTTTCAATGCTGATCGTTCAAAAATTCTATAAGCCCCAACAGCTTCCATATTTCCTGATGACCATTTGTAGTTAGAACATTCATGGTTGCAAGAAATATTCCTTTCACACATTCTTCAATACTGGGTCATCACTTCTAAAACCAATATTTTTCCAGTATCTATGGAAATAGCTGAGACACAGCCATTTAGTGACATACCACCTCTCCGTTGCCATGTGCCATCTAAAGAAACACCACAGGTTGTGCTTTTTTTCAAATTTTGCCCTTCTTTAGATGCAGTTTTCAGATTTTCTTCACAACAGTACTTCGTTGATACTAACAGTTTCAGTTCGTGAGTTCTAAAAGTCTGTTTAGAGACATACGGCACATTTAATGTGCCCAGCGATTTCTACCCAGATGAAAATCCTCTGCTAATCAATCTTAATACGAATACCAATAAATACTTTATGTATTTAAAGACGATCTTTTACTCATTTTGGGGGTTGAAGTGAATCCAGTCATAAATCCACATTTACAAGATACTATAAAATTTGAACAAAGATCTCCTTTGGAATCTTTAGTCCGTTTCACATCAGTTTCAAAGCACTGCGGACAAGAAAAAATTGCAATTATTCGAAGTAAAGTTTGGATATCGAATATCCAGTTAACTTTTAACTCCTGTAAGTCTGATTTCAGCACGTCAGAAGTTTGCAAGGACTTCAGTTTTGCTGCACTTGCAGTAGACGCATCATTTTTAGACGTAGAATTATTGCATCTATTTCCATAAAAGGTACGTTTTTTAGACATTTTAGAACGAGCTTTCGGCATTTTTATGTGATGAAAACTGCAATTCAACCTCAAAACAGGAAAAATAAAAAGAATTATTTTAAAATTTTGAAGAAATCGATCGCAAACAAGAACAACGCTTTTGAATTATGAGCTACAAATGATAATAGTATTGCCGTTCAGTTACAAAAACTTGAATTTAAAAAAAATTGCTACCGGATTTTAAAAATGAAAAAAGAAAGCGTTGATTTATATTTTAAAAAGATTTTGTCATTTATATCGCTTAAAAGTTGTAAAACAGTCGCGTAAATATATTGAATATATTCTTTACACTTTTGCGTTCCTTTAAGTTCTCACTTGCGGTTGCAAAGAATCAACTTCCGGTTTATTAATTAGGCTGTAACTTCGCTTCTAATTAAAGTAAGAACAAAAATGAAACAGTTCTGGAATCTTAAATATATGGGCTATAAAATAAGCACATAACTTTCATGAAAACGTGAATTTTAGGGTAGGCACATACCTTAAATTTCGTCGAGCAGTTAATAGAATGGTATGCGCATTATGCCCTCTTCTCACGCACCCACCGGGTCTAATAGTCAGCTCTAGCATTTCAATGTTTTTTGTTGCGAGTCATTGCGCTCAAATGCACAAGAAAAGATAAAGAAACGTTCAGTGGTCTAAAATATGATGCAGATAAATCATCATTCCACGCCTTTTCCAGTTATCGCGCCGATTATCACCAGAGTACGTTTCCCTGCCGACGGATTTTATCTCAAATTTGAGGGAGCTTTATATCCTTGGTGTTGAGAACCAAATGCCAGATTTCTTTCTTTCTAGCTCTAAGAGTTATCTGGTTTTCAGAAAGACAAATATATTTCCAGAAACGTGTTTTTCTGGTTCGTCGAGGTCTCAAATTTGAAAACTCATTAAAATCGAGAGGTACGTTTTATACTAACGATACTCTTTCTTTCACATTCTTTGTATAAGAGAAAAAAAATTACGAAAACAGCAATTTGCCTAGAAATTTAACAAAAATGCAAAATCATCCATTTCCCATCAATCCTCCTAATATCTACTACATAAAAGAATAAATAAATTCAAATCTATTTGCTATAAATTATATCTTTAGCATAAATGTAAAATTATGATTATATATTTTAAAAAATTATTTTTCGAAACTGGATTAGAAGACTTCATTAATCAGAATCACAATCATTTTTTGGAGAAGTAAATAATCAATGCATCACACATTTTGAACCTTGAATAAAAATCTCCTCAACTTTTCAGACATTTTTTCGCTGAGTCAATTTAATTAAATTGCCACGGTAGATAGTTGACATTCATCAGACGACTGAGTGTACAATAGAAAGCGAAATAATTTCAATGAACATTGAAAACGAGCATTCATCTTCTCTGAACCAACTCCAAAACTACCCTATTTTGACACCATTTCGGCAGGCAGACTGACGGATATTAAAGTTCCCGCATAAATAGACGATATTTCATCCACAAGGGTGCATGCATGCAATATTAATTAAATTGAATGTGTTTCTAGAAAAGCTGCCTGCTAACTAAACTATAACAGCAGAATATTGAGGAATAAGAAATTTCATATTAACAATATAAAAGAAGATATCACTTTTCCGTTTCAGAAAATGACGCTTCGATTACTATGAAAATACAATAAAATTTTTGCAGCATAAAAATGCACAGTTAAATTCGGTAAATGTTGCTCTTCGGAGAAGTAGAAATGGTTATTGAAGATACCCCCGGATGTGCATTTTCTACACATGAAACATAAAAAAAACTAGTATTTATACAGATCAATGGAAATGCATTATCCAAGATTTCATTACACTTTATGCAAATCAATCAAATTTAATTTTCGTTTCAGTTATGCTAAATAAAAAGCTGCATTCATCGATAATGTAAGGTGAGGTTTTATTGGCCATTAGAATAAATCATCGTACAAGTCAAATGATCCAGGCCGATCCGATTCACATATAATGTGGGCGACGTTCTTGTTTGACAGAAGTGTCCACCTATACCGTGTTCGTTTTATCAAACTGCGAGTTGTAAAATGGATCAGCACACTAGACATCCTTCAAGGGCTTAGCAAAAAGATCTACCTGGAGCTTAAGTTACTAATGAAAGAATTTTGTAAGAAAAATTCTTTCATTAGTATGTCACTTAAGCCTCACATATCCAACTCATTCATTTCAATTCTTGAGAATCAACTAACTTAAGCTGAATATGAGAGCAGGAGCAAAATAATATTTTGATACAAGGAATTAAATAAAAACAGTTGCATTCCGTTATCACAACAGAGAAATCATTATTTTGTAGATGAAAAACTCATTCAATTAAAAAAAAACAACTCTTAATTAAGATGTTTATTGGCTATTTTCTGAAGTGTCTTCATTTTTTTAAAAACAATTTATGGAGAAATTTTTATGAATTACCTAATAAACAACTTTATGTAGCGAAAAGACATTACTGCCAAGAAAATTATTTAATTTTCAATTATTTAAATAAATTTACGAGATAAAAATTCAAACGAGATTTCATTTAATTGGTTACATAAATAAAAACATAGTAAAAAATTGTTGCAATTCATAATCAATTGTTCACTCACTCGCCAATGTAACAAAAACTTCATAATTATGCCAATCTAAACATTCTCGAGAGCATTACCGTATTTTAATAATTTCAGAGTTTGATAGTTAATTGAATAATTTGATTAAAATTTTTTAACAATAGTAATTGAAATAACTGATTTCAAGATTTCATAGTATTTATTACAATGAATTATAAATGAAAGGCTAAAAAAGAAGGAGAAAAAACTGATTATTTTTACTTAGTAAACATATAAAAATGTGTTTTTATTAAATTTAATTATTAAACCTATTTTTATTAAATTTAATTACTGTTTCATTAGCATGTATTATTTCCGTCTGCACTTTAAGACAGCCAACTAACTTGTCAAGTATATTGGGTTGCCAGACATTTTTATTTTCTGTAAGAAAATCAACTCGGACGAGTACACAAAAACACTCTCTATTACTCTATTCACTATTGGAACCCATACGCAGCTCTCCTTGCTTCAGCCGTCAGCCGAGGCGAGTGTCATTCCGCACGGTCCGCAAGGACATCCAAGAAAGTCCGGTTGTGTCCGAATAAGAAACCTGAAGTTATCTCTCCGTCCAGAAGGAAAGTAACCAAACAAGAAAGAAAGGGGGGGGGGAAATCTCCACTCTTCTCCCATCTTTATAAAAAATTCCAGCAAAATGTCCGCCTACCTTTTCCCGTAGACCAGCAAAAACACAAAATGAAATTCAAAAAGAAAATGGGGTAGGGGAGGGTGGAGGGACCTTCCGAAATTTTCGGCCTTTTCGGGAAGTCATGTCGTGGAAGTTGCCTTTTTTTTTTTTCCCCTTCTTTCGTTGTTGTTGGGTGGGAAGGAAGAAAAAAACGCCAGGACGGGTCGGGGGAAGGGATGGATCGCATTCAAACGTGCTTTGAAAAAGTAGCAACTACAGGAGAAATTGGATCGTAGCAACTGGCATTCCCAGAATTCTTCATTCCTCTACTGCCTCCGAGATAGTTATAGTTTATTTTATCTGGGAGAACTTTTTTGTATCACGGAAAGAGAGAGAGACTTGATTCCAATTTATTTACTTTTTATTCCGTGGATGGTTCATTTCAGGATTGGCCGGTCGGCTGTTTTCAGTGACGGTTTTACGTATTCAGTCGGACTTACAAATCGGCGACATTCTTTGGAATTTTCCGCATGCATGAAGCTATTCGAACGACTGATGGACACACCGGAATCACAAATCCAGGATAGGGGGAGGGGAAGGAGGAGATTCTGATTCCAGGAGAAAAATCACTAGGAAAACTGTGAAGTTAATTTGTTGTTGAAACTGTTCGCACATGAAATTTGTATTTTCCAATTTAGGAGAGAGGGGTACGTTTCTTATCTAAAGCTATGCATGAAATGATTTGATAAAACGATTCGATCATTAATATCAGATTTGGCAACCGTATTTCAAGACCGTACGAGGATTGCAGGGTAGGCGCCATCTGGAAGAGATTTTATGAATTTATAATGAATTTATTATTTTAATTTTATTCCATAATAGAGATTTTTTGAATTTATAATAATAATTAAAAATTAAAAACCAAAAATTTGAAATAAAAAAATTAATAATAAAATTAAAATAAAATTGAAACAATTAAAATAAAAATTATTTGCACTTTGCAGTACACTAATAAAAGTGCGTCTTTTTAAAAAAATTATATTGTTTTGGACAAAATTTTCAATACCTTCGCCACTTTTATAAGTATTACTTTCAATAAATGCAATTTACCAGAATCCTTTATTCGTTTACAAAATTTTTTTTACCTTTCATTTAATTACACGAAAAGAGTTAGACGATATCAAAAGCAGCCAAATAGCAAAATGAAAATACACAATCATGCAATTAAACGCAAAACTGACAACACAAAAGAAATGAGATTAACTCGTCATTTCATTTTAATCCTCCTCCAAAAAATAAATGATTAAAAAGAAGTTTTTGTGAAACAATCACTTAATAAAAAGCCTCTTTCATTAATGCGAGCACACAAAATGATTTTCCTCCCACAATCGGGAGAAGGAATAACATCGTTTCACAAAACTATTCTTCCCACGTTTTATTGCATCGACGGCGAAATGCCGTCCCAAAACTACATCAGCGAACGAACAGGCAGCTAATAAGAATCGCACAAAATTCAATTTCCGTAACAGAACACATCTTTTTTTTAATACTCCCCTTTTTATTTATTTATTTCCCTCTTTCATCCTTTGCTTTGGTGCTGGCGCTGCTCACTCGCTGGATGCGAGGAAAACAAAGTTGATTCATCGCATAAGAAGGTTTCTTTTTTCCCCGAAATTAAATTTAAATTTCACGGAGTCATCCAGGCACGTTCATCAATTAAACTGGTTACGCCTAAAGAAGCCGGGAAAATCACGATACGGGTAACTTAGTAGCCACGGGGCCTTATGATTATAGATTGCACTGACGCCAGCTAGTCTAATACCCGCTCTCTTTTCTTCCGAACGTTTTGTTGATCAGATTAGTCTTAGACGAAAGCACGCGCGCAAGAGAGAGAGAGAGAGAGAGAGAGAAACTCTTTCTTTCTCTTGCTATGAATTGAGCCGTTCTGGCTTACTGAGTAGTCAAGAATTGAAAAAAAAAATTTAAAAAAATCGATTATTACTAATGACCATGGACGGCTCCGTGGAGAGAAAGAAGAAATGTTTCGTTCTTTCTCTTCCTTTCGGAAAGTCCTTCCTGAAGTCGTTCAGAGGAAGCTTTTATCTTCTTAAGAATCGATCACTCGCGGAAACATTGCCGATGATTATTCAAAATTACGTAGACATTTGTTTTGTATTGAATGAAGTTAGTTAGTTGGTTGGTTGGTTTTTACGGTGCAAGGACCAGATTTGATCATTCTGCGCCAAACATTTGCGTATTGAATGAAAGATTTTATCGTTTTTAAGTAGATTCTTTGGAGGAAATTCAGCTATTGCAATGGTTCCCGAGACACGACCATTGAGGTTATTTCTGCACGGCTTCTTCGATACAACCACCCATCAATTGAAATTTTACATTATACATTTTTATTATACTTTCTTTTATGCAAGCATTTAAAAAACATATAAAATCACTTCAATTATCATATTCGCTCATCAAAATAGTTCAAGAGTAACTTTCTAATGAAATCAGTCTTCTGATTTCTAACATTCCCCATTCTAAAATTATAATAAAAAAGAAAAATAACTGTCAGTATAGAAGTTTTTTTCTCTTTTCTGTCCTATGATTTGACATTTGTAAAAGTGTGTACCTAATGTGCAAAGTGTGATCCACCTATAGATTCGTCTATGTATACATAAATGCAAAAAATTAGACGAAAGAAATGTAGTAAATCATCTTTCTACCAAAATAGTAGATTTGTTTCAAATCAGATTTCGTTTAAGATGCCTGCACAGCTTTTGTAACTAAGTTTGAACGTCAAGATAGGATGTGCGGAAAGTGTGTAAGTGTTTTCTAAGTTATAAAAATATACGAGATAGTCGAGAAAACTTTCTCGTCATTTTTTTTTTCAAACTTTGGAAGTGGTTCAACAATTGAGTTTTCTTTTTATATACATAATCACGCGGGGAACGGAAAGCCATTCATACTGAAATCAAGAAGCCGTTACATTAACAACGCACTAGTGAAAAATCAATAAAAGAGCAGTTAGAGGGGGGGGAGGAAAAGAAATACTTCGTAACAGGCACATTACAAGCTGCATCCCCAGAAAAATATATTATACTTATTATTTTTCCATTCTTCTTTCTTAACCTTCAACGCAACTCTAAAAAAATAGGAAGGGGGATTTTTTTATTCCCTCCCTGGTTGAATAATGACATGGTGTTCTGTTTAAGAAAAGTATAAAACAAGCTGTCAGGGAGGAAGATAGCGGAGGGAGGGGGGGGGGGAAGGAGTTAAGTTTTCCTTGACAAATGAGGATATCATAGCATGACAGATAATTCGCTGGAAGCATCGAAATGCGATACTTCTCAGTCGAAAAATACAATTTTTTTGCACGTAAACCACAGAAAAAAAAAAGCAGTCTAGGGAATATGTAAAACAGACAATGGATTTGGAGAGTTGTCACTGTAATTACTTGTTGAAGTCCAATATATCGATCGTCTTGCCACGTCATCCATGATTCCGGACGACAATTATATCCTGGACCCGGCCGCAAATCAAGGTTCCGGAGTGTAATGATTCAGCTTCTTCCTGGGTGACCACTGTGACATTCCTTTTTCCCACACTCGATAATTTACATTCCGGGCCATTCTTCATCAACGAAACTCCCACAGTGTTAAGTGCCTCCAGATTGCCAAATGGAAGACCCTCCTTTTAAGTACGGTCATCTGGCCAATTAGTGCTAATCCAGATAAGGAACCACACGTGCGTTTCCCAGGGAAATAAATCGTGTCTTCGAAAGGCGAGAGTGTCAAACACTCCAGATGTCCAGATGTCTTTCATTTTTCCCATTGTGGAGGATGGATCATCAATGGACATTTCCCACGATTGGCGACCAGAGACGATTCAGGTTGTTCTGAACGGTGATTGGGTAACAGGGAGTCTGAGAGGAAAATAATAGGTGAGATTTTTCGGAAGAAGAGGAGAGAAGCTTCGTGTGAACCAAGGAGAGAAGCTTCGTGTGAATCGGACTTCTGAGTAAAATTCCACCCGAAGCAAATTCGGTGGATTCCGAGAGCTACCCCTGGAATAGCCTAAGACGCCAACAGCCTGTTAGCTGTTCTTGTAAAGTTGTTTCCTTCGAAATTATTCGAGGAACTATTCTTGTTTTAATTTTCGTGTTGTAAATAGCATCATTCATTTAACCTAGATTAGAAAGAGCTGTTTTTATGTAATAAAGCTGTAAATAAAGAATTTGATCAGAACGCTACCTGTTATTGGATCGAGACTTTACAGGAGAGATCTGAAAACCGGCTTTTGATGGATAAACGAATTAATGACTGATATTCATTAACATTTTAAAGCAACTCGGGAATGAGAAAGCTCTGCGTCATCTTTCAAATCAAAATACCGAAAAACGAAAAAAGACTTTTAGAATTGCATTGAATTGGCATCGCATTGGAGCACTCTGTTGCAGTGAAAGAGGCTATTTCACTCAAATTTATTACTATAAAATAATTCTGAGATGGTCTGTCTTTATTCATTGTGATCTTAATATTAAAACAGAAGATTTCAATCAAATTAAGGACGAAATCCATCTAAAAGAGGCGGGTCTATCTGTTCTTATGCACGTTAATGAAATAGCTCAAAAATACAATGAGCAAGATATAAAAAACACGGTACATGCTTTTGCCATCAAAACTGCAAAAAAATGTGAACGAAATCCATCAAAAGATTGAATATTCCCGTTCACGTGAATGCAGTAACTAACAAAAACAGTAGTTCAGAAAAATAACTTTCGGTTACATTATAACTGCAAATCTGTGTCCAGTCGACTGATGAGAAAGACATATTCAACTCTCTTTGTCATCAGAAGCTAAGCACAAAGTGTAAGCAAGTCATATTGTGGAAGCGCACGTGACTGTACAGTGACGGTGATTATATTTTAAAAGACATTCAAAACACTTTCGTCTGTTTAACTTTGCGAGGATTCAGAAACAACTGTTAAACAATATCTTTATCAAAAGAACTATATGGTAAGCTCTTCCATTTTATCAATTTGTTGATAACGAAAACCGCAACTTTTAGAAAATCTTTAAATAAATTTAATGAAATTTGCTTTTAAAAATTCGTTGATAAATAAAACAAAAAGTAATTTTTAAAAAAATGTGCTCATGTTTTAGGTTTGGTTATTTCATAAATATTTCATCATTATAAATATAATACCAAATTTTTTCCGAGTCCCAAATTTTTTTTCAAGTCCAATTCTTAAAATTCTTCACAAGCTCACTCTCAGATGGAGTCAATGATCCAGAATCAAAATTTGTTTAAACTAATGACTAATTAAAGATTAAAGTCCAGCAGATGTTAAAATAGTGTGTCGAAATTAATAAGGCAAATGTGTATAAAATTTTGAAATTTCCAAAAAGTGAACGAAAAATTGGTTAGATAGTCTTTATTCACATAAAACTTTATAAACTAGTTTGATAGTGTGAGAAGCGAAAAAAGAAACGATTCTCTTCCTCAAAACTAGGCATTCTGGCATCTTATCTTATCGTCACCTCCCAAGATGGCACTTTAACTAAGGTACTAGTAGAAACTATTCGTCCCCAGACAAAAGGAGAACTCCCCCCCATCAAGATGGAAGTTGCCCCTGGAGGCAGCAACCCAGTTACTGGATATCCGCAGAGAGCGAGAAGATAATGTGGGCCGACTCCTCTGGACATCGACGGATCGGCAAAATTCACCCTATATGACCGGTGATGGGAGTCTCCGAAGAAGCAAATTGAACGCAGAATTTTAATCAAGATAAAAATAATAATTAGAATTCAATTGCATCGTGCGGCTTCCGAAGTGTCTCTTGGGCCCTCTGTTCCCCACTCGGTATAATTGCAAATTATTGAGTAACAAACTCTTTCCTCTACATGTAGTTCGCTCATTCCATTCAAAAGTTTCATGGGACTTAAAAGGCCAGCCAAGAGAGTTATTAAAGGAGATACACAAACATTCTTAATTTGGGGTTTCATTATAAAGAAATCAATAAAATCATTTCATCCTTTCATGTTATTTAAAAAATATATGAATATATTGTCATAAAATTAAAAATGTTTCTGTGATTAAATCAAGTTTATAGGAGATTTCTCAAATCTGACTGTTCTAGATCAAACGGTACCTCTAGAACGTGTTTTCCTTCTTTTGTTTACATACATACCATAGCATATTTAAGTTCTCAAATTTGAGCACTGAAGCAGTGTTAAGATGAATTAGCAATATCATGGAGCTAAATACTCTCACACCTCGAGGAAATTATTTTTCATGGTGCTGTTTCAAGGTGGATCATTCGATTATTTTTATCTGAGCAGCTCATCAGGGACAAGCACAATGTTGACATCAATATACAGAGTGAGCACAAATTCTTCTCTGATCGCAAAATACTACACAAAATGATAATGTAAAAACCTATTATTTATTCTATCTTTCTCTACCCATATATATATATATATATATATATATATATATATATATATATATATATATATATATATATATATATATATATATATATATATATATATATATGTAGCACAGAAATCGCTCTTGTTACTTATTCCCGAATGTCAATAGTCGCATATAAACAAATCGCTTTATAAATGTTTTATATTGAACGATTTTACAATCCAACGCATTTGTATTTAATTTCGCATTTAATTCGACATTTCTTTAAATAATAGCGCTGCAATTTACTATTAGGAAACCTTTGGAGAGGATTCCTAAATCCATTTAGTCAAATGGAAAACGATGCAAAAAAATCAAGAAACAAATGTCAAACCAAGTTGAATCGAGCACAAAAATGGGCCGAATCGCCACTAGATGAGGAATCGCAATGACTTACTTATGGAAATGAATGATCATATCTTTTAAAACTATTATCTCGCAAAAAATAATGTTTATATTATCTCAAAACTAAAATGCCTCTTTAATGATAAAAAAAAAACTTTCTTTTTGTATATAATTTACTTTTCTTAATCTTTAATAATTTTTTTAATTTCATTTAATACACAATCTAATAAAGATTTTAATGTTGTGATCAAATTCAAATTCTTCATCAAAACATTCAGTCTCATATTTTTGCCAAAAAAAAAAAAAAAAAAAAAAAATTGAAATATTAAAAAATCCATTTTTTTGTTTTAAATTAACTCTAAAACAGGATTTTCACTTCATCTTTTATTTCGCAATGCGCATATTTTTAATTCTCTCCACTAGAAATTTGTAACATATTGATTCCATTAAAATCAAATTCACGTTTCTCTTTCGTATCAAATAAGAAAGTGAATTAAAAAAACGCGCTCCATATTAATCGTTTAACAGCCATCATTTGGTAGAATAAGTAATAATAAAAGGACGAATAATAAAAGTAATCTGGGTAAAAGTAACCACTTTTGGCGAACAAGCTGGTCGCCAAAAGTGGTTAAAATTTTTGATCGTTGAATATATACAGTAAAACTGATCTTGATAAGCGTCAGCAGAAAGGCAGTTCTTAATGAGCGAGAAAAAGAATAACTCGTTGGGTTTATGAAACCAAATCTGCCATTTTCGTTCAAAGGGAATTTATGGACGCAGTCCTTATACTGAAGTGCTAGTAGTTGCCAGATAGGATAGAAAGGATCATTTCTCCTGGTAAAACCTCTCTTGATTTCTTCTCTTGAAATCATATTGCGGAAAGATACAGAAACACGAAAAGAGAGGACAGCAAGTTCAACGTCTAAGAGTGACAGCATAAATGTTGGACAACACGTAGTCAGTTCTAGAATATTGTACAATATTCTCCGAACTACAGAGAAGAACACATTGGAACGTAATTCGTATCATTACAAATTTCAATATGGTATTTATTGTTTGCAAAACTAAACGTGTCTAAATATAATAATTTTTGTGCTATACATTTTTGGGACCCAAAATATACTCACAAAAAATTCTCCGGCCTGCATTTCAAAAAAACCACTCAATGATATAATGCGTTTAGTCGTTGCAGATCTGCTTTGAGTATATACTCACCACCATTATTTTCCACCCGAATCAACACACGTTTTCGAATACATATTCAACTAGACGCATGCTATCTTCCACTATTATTTATGTGAAATGATACTTAATTTCCTTTTCCTTCCCAAAGGAAGAGAAATCGAAGAAAAGTGGGGTGGAGATAAGAAGCTCAGAATTTCGCAACACCTAGCAAATATTTTCGCCACAGAAATAACATCTTGCCTACCTTGGAGCATGATGGGTAAAAAAACAAAACAAAAAAAAACTTGGAAATGGGTGGAGAAGAGAATAGGGAAGAAAAAAAGGGTGGAAAAAAGGATTTTAAATTTCACCTCTCTCAAGTTACAATCGAAAAGAATCAAGTGCAAACAAGATGCAGATTTTTTTTCTTCCCTCCGTCGTTTAGATGCCAAGTAGAAGGATCGAGGGGATGAGATGAAAAATTTATTGCGCCCCTCCCCCCCCCGACGTGGAGTGAATTCAGAAAGCCTGTTTATGGAAATTGTTTGTATTCGTCTTTCTCAGCGACTCCTTCAATCGCGTTTCCAGTTTTTTGCTCCGCGTTCCATCGAACTTTCCCGTTTCGCCACTTCCGCATCCGATTCCCAGTTGCTCCTCATCATATTCGTATTACCCTAAAAGGATAGAGGGTGCAAGAATGAAGAAACAGGGGCCAGAAAAGAAAACAAAAAGCAGGCAGAACCAGACATGTCAGCAAGCGGCATATGGGGGCATTAAACATTTTATTATACTGATGTATGAGAAATACTTCTATGGATAACAGAGAACAGAGATAACATTCAACGAACCAAATCCTTTTTATACGGCATGCCAAATTAAAGTGAGAATGCGTTTCTAACGGCAATTTCCCATCAGACTATAGATTCTCTATAAATAGTTTGGTCCGTCAAGGGAAATTATATATAAAGCGGTTAAGTTGTGACGTGTAGTTGAGTGAGACAGAAGCGACAAAGCAAGTGATGTCTGGTTATGGCTTTCTCTGAAAAGGTTCACTACGAAGAAATCTCAATTTTTGCAGAACGAACTAGGGAAACTAATATTTACTATCGATTTCGTAAAGAATTCATTGTAATATAGAAAGCGCAATGCCGTAATGATTTTTATATAAAAGCTTGTCACGGTATGAAGATTAGCTCACTTGTATATGCTTAAAATGATTCACTATGGGAAAACTGCACTATTTCATATACATTCCATTTCATTTGGCGCCACAAACATTTCCTGCGGCCAACACTGGATTTTCCCATTTAAATTTTGATTCTGTTAGAGTGCCACCACCTTGTAGTGAATTTGAGATATGATTTTTTTTAAAGATACCATATTATATTAATGAATAATAAATTTTAAAATAGAAAACTGTTTTTGTAATAATATTAATTTGTAGGAATGCCTGCGTAAGTGCCAAGTAAAAATAAATATTAAATAAAAGTGTATTTTGAAAAAAATGCTTTTATTACTTTTATTTCCAATCAGATTCTCTGAGTCACCATCAAAGGAACAAAATTTCCCGGGGAAATCACCAATTCAGAAGCGAGTTCCATTCCATCTCACTCCAGCATTGGCTCCAATACGCATTTCTTTGTTTCATTGAGGAACTTCAACACGACAATAGAGATAAAGTACTCTAACACAAAATAATCGAAATGAGATTTTTGGTGAGTGTATTAAACTGCGCTTTTCAAAAATTTGTATCACAAATTCTAATAATTTCAAAATGAAATATAAATTTTGCTTTGTCTGATTTTAAGAAACATTCTTTAAAAGTTTCCAAGATAATTTTGCATATAATATAGCTTCAGAGACAAAAAAAAAAAAAAAAAAAAAAAATTATAAATTTCAGTAATATTCTTTAATAAAAGAAAAAAAAATCAATTCCTTCAAGTAGCATATAGAAAGTCTTCCGAAAGCCCCACATACATTGTAGGCATAAAAATCAAATAAGACATTTTAAACTAAGGAGTGCTCAAAACTTTTAATATATAGCGTTAATAAACGAATAATAGCAAAACGAATTCACCAGTTCGCAGAAAATTGTATTATATTTTAAAATAACATAAAAAAATAGAAAAATGCATTAAAAAAATTAAACACTATTTTACAAATTTTAATGATTTCAAATCACCAGATCCATAACAGTAACGAAACTGGGAGAGGAAGTTGAAGTCTTTTGTGCGAAACACATGCTTAGTGTGAGCTTCCACATGGTGACAAAAATTCCTCGTCTTCCAATTTAATTAGGCATTGCTCTAAAATTCCGAGACAGTCTTCTTGGAGAACTGCACCATTGTTCAACAGATCACGAGGGAGGAGGAGGCTAATGTAGCGAATTTACCATAGAAAGAAAAATGCTTTATACCCATCGTTAAAGATTTCGCCCCGACGAAACGCATCCATTTATTAGGGATCAAAAGGTACTTAACGATGACAGCTTCATCACTGGCAGGAAATGTTCCGAGAAAGGGGGGGGGATATAAAAAATATATAAAAGATGTATTCGTTTGCTATTCCGTCTCTTGAGCAACCAGTCTAGAGCTAGTTTTGTCAATTATTAGTATGAGAACTTCCAAAATACAGTTATCAATGTTCTAGGAGCGACCGAATAAAGAGAAATCAATAAAACGACATACATAAAATTATTTGCAGACAGAAGACTCTGAATGACAGAGAGTTTTCAATTGGAGTCGTGGAATGGATTTACGAATTTTGATCGATGCATGCAAACAACAGGAAAAAAAGGAAGAAGCACATCAAATAATGATAAAGAAGTGAATGCTTTTTAGTGAAAAATAAAGGATAAACAAGTGAATGTTCCTTCATACATTTTTAGTTTTTCGGATACCAAGAGAAAGTTCTGCAATCATAAAAAATATCCACCACAAGAGTTTTATGAATCTGCACACTGAACTCCTCCGCGGGTGAGGAAAACATACCGATGGGATTCTGTTTGTGAAGACGATAGTTAAAAAAATGATGGAGTATTGCGAAAGGTCTCTAAAATTCAAATTAAGTACGTCAACTGGATCTTTGAGGAAAACCTGCCCGCAACCGATTGGCCTTAATTTCAGTTGTCTCCAGAAATCTATTGGTAAATAGAGATTAACGAAGTTTCAGCTTCAGGCTTATCGGAAAAAGCAGAGCATTCAGAACTGTTCCACAATGTATCTGCAATATTTTACTTACTTACTTATTTTCTTTCTTTCTTTTCTTTTCTTTCTTTCTTTCTTTCTTTTTTCTTTTTTTTTTTTTGCTTACACATTCTAAGTTGTATGTGCTTGTAATTTCAGACATGGCATAAGATTGGAAAAAAAAAAAAAAAAAAAAAAAAAAAAAGGAAGAAAGAAAGAAAATAGCTTAACTTCATAAAATAATGAATTATGTTAAATAGAAACATCTATAAGTAAAGTATAATAATCCGAAGGACAAAAATGAATCAATTTTTACTAAAAGTCCTTCAAATACTAAAAATATACTAAAATTACTACATAAAAGAAAATCCATCGCTTTCAAGAATCGCTTCTGAAAACGCTGAAATCATTGTATCGTGAACAAAATATGCTAGAAATTGAACGCATGTGCTAGCAACATTTTGTTGCACATTATTGCACGAAGAAGAAAAAATATTAAAGTTCCAATACTGGATTTCTCATCTTACATGAAGGATATAAGAAACTAAGCACAAGGCTGAATACCTGAGAAATATTCTACTGCATTGCCCTTGACACAGAGTCGATTATCAGAACCGGAGATACGTAAAAAACTATAGCGGAGGACTCTCCAGGAATGTTGTTGAAGGCTCTGTCGATCAATTACTCCCTAAAAGGATTTAATTTTACGCCGCACCGGATAACATTAACCGAGTTGCTTCAGTGGCAGCCTCATGACATCAAACTGAGGACAACGCAGTCGGGCGATTCCGTTTCCAGCGTGAGCGGATTGCATTTAATAATGCAATTGAATCCTGTCAAGAAAACTGAAGCTTAGTGCGTATTCTCGAAATTTCGCACGTTCGGCAGGACAAAAATTATTTTTGCGATGAAATGATCGAATCGTCGTGACTCAGGATTTCGTGAGTACTAAACCCTTACGGGTTGCTTTAATCTTCACACTGCAGTTATATGTGTTTGGATACAAAATGTCGGGCAGATACGTCACAAGACCAGATATCACTTTCACAAAAAAGTGATTGTATAGACCAATAAACGATCCATTCTCTTTTTGTTCTAAGGATAAAGCCAGACTAAGTATCAGCTTTGAAGATCTTTTCGTTCATCAATGAATCATTCCCACCTGAAAAAGAAGGGAATACAGAGGGACAAAATTCCCAAAAAACGATTCGTTCAAAATTTTATATTACCTGCAATTTTAGTACAGAATCGCATGCCAATTTTCACAAATTTAGTCTGTTAAATCGTTGATTTACTTCTTCAGAGACCAATAGAAACATAAATAAAATTAAAAAATGGAACTTTTGAACAAATATACAAGCAGGTGGAGATTTATCTAAATATCGAGATCGAATCGTTACGTGGAGTAGAATGAGATTCTCTTTTAGAGGGAAGATTCTTTTAATTTTCTGGTAACAACTGGGTTTCTGGCTCTGGATTCTGGGTTCAACATTTCGCATGTTTTTTTAATTAATACCAAAAATTTTTTAAAGGCTGTTTGAATTTAATGAAGCAATTTCTAATGTTTAAGCATGTTATTGATGTGGAAACCTGTGTCCGTTTTCAATGACTGAAAGCAAATATTAAGATGTAAGGAATTTCTTAATGAGTGATGACATGCTGCTGTGGGAAAGATTTCAAGGGGCCATGGAGATCGATAGAGGGAAAAAAATTCCAATCTACATGATGCATGTGAAATTCCTGAGGGAAGAATGGAGTCTTGGCTCATGAGAAACGGTCATCTAGTTAATATTCGTGGAGCGGAAGCGTCTTGTTTGTTTTTAAAAGCTTCTTCAAATTAAAATAAGGGCCTACGGACTACTTAAAAATCATTAAAAAAGATGCATGATTATGCTATAATATCACCAACATGACATTTTTTCTTTCGCTTGAATTTATTCCACAGCATTAGTCAAAGGTTAAAGAAGTTTTTCGACAATAATAAAAATAAATCAGATCAAAATACAACCAGCGAAAGTGATCTTAATAAAATTTTCTCGTAAAGGTGCTGTTTGTCCGTCTCCCTTCTTCAGCATGAAAATTTTGGATAATATAGGATCTGATCTGAGCATTCGTAGACGCCACGAATGATCAGAATTTTAATTTTAGAATTCCACACGTGAGCATTTTGTGCTTAGTATAGAAAAGAAAATTGAGCATGTATTCTGGATGCTTTTTGCCGATCCACTGAAATTAAAACTTTTCATAGAAACTACAATTTAGATATACACCAAATCTTATTTATCTCAGCCGTTATACTATCTATGTGCTGCAGATTTTTTTTTTTTTTTTTTTTTTTTTTTGCGTGCCAGTTTGCATACCGACAAACGGATATAATTCAAACTTTGATCCGGATCTACATTTTAGATGCTAAAATTGTGCACCCAATTTTATCAATGAGCTCTTTACGATTTGTAATGACTGCGTTGAATGGCAGTTGGACGGATAAACAAGTTTCCAGGGTATGGATTTCGCCCACCATTTGATATCATTCTGATATCTACTTAATGAAATCTTAAAATGTATTGCAAATTTGCAAGCCAAATTTCATCCGCCCATCTCAAAACGGAAAAATGTTTCGAGTTAGACGGATGAAATCGAATGCGCAGACAGACATGATTCCAAAAAGGTATCCGGATTTAGGGAAGTTCTCTAAAGCAGAGATTCATCAAATTTTGAATTCAAATTTTCTGTTTGGATACTTCAAATATATGAAAGCAAAAGTCTAGAATCTGATATATATGCTCTTAATGCTATGCTAGAAGATGTGTCAATCTACACGGGCAGTTACCATTTTAATAATGTTTCAGATCAAATTCAACATCTCGCCTTTCTTATAAAATAATAAAAATTGCAGACCTCAAATCACTAGCGTTGCTACAATACAGTTTAGAGGGACAGAATATATATATAAAGAGAGAGAGAGAGAAAGAATGGCAAATTTGCGATCCCGTACATTTTTTTTTATACATACTTATTTTTATTCGCATAATGAGAAATTTTAAGGCGTAGACCAATGGTGATGGGGGGGGGGCGGGTATTCTCATTCTGTGTGACAAACCACACTGGCCATTTCTATTATCGATTAACTTCGCAAGGCTAATTAAAAAAATAAGTCTCTACAATATATTTCATAAAAATGTATTTTATAAAATTAAAAAAAAATATTAAATGAAAGAAGTCGAGTCGGAGTCGAACCATTACAATACAGGAAATGGTTTGCCTTTGATTCAAATAAAAAGCAGAATTTAGCAAAATTAATTAAAAAAATAAATACTTATACAGTTTCAGATGGTGGAAGTAAGAGGAGATTTTCATTTCAAAATAGGCAAATTCGCGTTCATCCATTAAATGCTTTTTCTTTATACAAAATCGATCGGAAATCCGATGAAACAGGTCACCTTTCCGAAAAGAGCTGCGGTGACTACCATCGAAAGACGACACAAACTTGTAAAAGCTGTTCTTATTCCTAGTCCGTGGGGATCGACTGCGACCACTTGAGGATTCCAATAGGAAGACAGGGCAAATGGGGGCGGTGACGAATCGCCTGCCACCAAGACAAAAGAGACGAAGCGAATGAATCACATCACACTCTTTCTTTGTTACGTTGAAGGCCATCCTTCAATTCGGAGTCGAACAATGGACCAAAGACTAAGGACTCGATAGCGGCGAAGGCAAACAAAATCGCATGCTGGAGAGGGCTCTTCCGAAGCGGGGAAACAGCTCCCCCCTTGTCCTCGAAACAAATAGGCCTGGGCGCGAATGATGGGGCGTTTTGACACAGGAGCTTTAAAAGAACGGAAGTGTTTTAACAAATTGACTCTCTGGCGGGCAACATAAGGGAGGATTAGCGAGGAGGGGTTTGGAGGTTAGAAAATTTATCGTCGAGTGTAGGGGTGGGCTCGTGCGAGCTATGAGATAACACTCCATGTCTCGGTCTACCGGAGATGGTTGTGAGGGAGACCAAAGAGTTAATGGAAGCGAGGCTCAATCGCAGGATAAGGCAGAACATCGCGACTCATGAACAGTCAAAGCACTTGCAAGCTGAGTAGTTATGAAACAATTTGGTCATTCGCCTAACTGGTTTTTAAATAAAATTGTTCTTTTTAAAAAATCAGAAATATTGATTTTATTGTTCTTTGCAATACTCTCTCTCTCTCTCTCACACTCTCTCTCTCTCTCTCTCTCTCTCTCTCTATATATATATATATATATATATATATATATATATATATAAAGAAAGGGACGTAAAAATTTCACCGTGATCAAACTTTAAATTTCTTTTTTTAAATGTCCCATTAGAGTGATCCATTAATTGCTGCTGTTGTTTTCTTCCCTTCATTTCTTCTTTTTTAGTAGCATCAAGAAGAAAAGTCTTTGTCACATCAGTTCGTGATATTAAGAATATAAGATTTCCATTAAGTTAAATAGAACAATTTGAAAGTCATCACTGTACAAAGGAGCTCATGCAAAACATAAAATAAGGTGTTAGAGTCTTCTAAGATGGCTGATATGAAATTGCATTTACACATCTTTTGCGAAACACCAGGAATTTCCAGAATGGAAGTGCATCTGATTTCATCATGTGCTTTAAATGTATATTTGCTTCAGCAAACCGCAAAAGATCTATTTGAAGGCCAATAACCTGAACAACATTTGAATCATTAGAGAGGGTAACGGAAGGGAAAGGGAGATGCCCAGCTCGACGATAGGCCATTCCGCCAATAGAATGTTGATTACAGAAGGAAATGTAACAATTTCTTTCGCTCCCTTGACTCCCCCCTCAGTTGGAAACCCCCCAGTTCCCTTCCGGAAACATGCGGAGGTGGAGTGGTTGCAGTTAATAGCACGTGCGTTACCTAGGTGACGTGGAAACTCCCTCAGGTAGGCCTGGGTACTCGCACGCAAACCGGCAAAGGGATCACGTTTCAGATCGGAAAAGGAGGGGGAGTTGCTAGTTGGAAAAGGCTCTCACAAAATTGGAAGGGAGGGCCTAATGAACGCATGGCACCATTTGGAATTGAATCGTGCTTCGCGGCACGGTTGTTGCAATGTCAAACAGCCATTTCAAATCTTGACGCGAATTTGAAGTGTTGCCTGCTTCCGCCAGAAAGACCACTACAGACATAGAGAGCTTTCGGTAGTAAAATTTCCTTTCGGAAAATAAAATTTAATTATGCAAAGTTTTTTAAGATTCAAATGAGCCTTTCAGAATACCAGTACTTAATTTAAACCCTTGTTTAGGCACAGAAAGTATTTGCTTTTTTATTAAGTGCGGTACTCCCTGAATCAAAAACCTATAAATCAGATATTCCCCTCCCCTACAACCTTTTAATTTTTAGAATTACATAGGCAAAGAATATTATTTTCCCGCACATTATTTTAATTCCATCATACTGTAAAAGTATTCACTCAATTGATTTTTTTAGATAACTGTAAAAACTAGAAAAAGAATACTGGTTTTAATACTGCCGATTTTCAAAAAAAAAAAAAAAAAAAAAAAAATTTAAAAAAATAAACGTAATTTATTCTCAGAGTAAAATCATTCCATTGCACATTTCGCTCTACAACAGTTTCAATAAATTCAAGTAAATAAAACATTTTTTTCGAGTAAAGTAATATTTCCCGTTTATACTAATTTAATTATATAGCAATCTGTATGGTAATACGTATGACAATAGAATGTATGTTAGTACGTAAAATCTATTTATTACAACTATTAATTCTGTATTACAGAAAGAGTTATAAAATTTTTATTGTTTCCAAAGCTGCAAAAAAATAATTTTGAATCTGTTACTATCTTATTTTACGACCACGATTAATTCTCACAACGTTTTTCGCCAGTGTAAACATGAAAGTCTTTCAAAATATCAGTGGAAAAAATTGCGGAAAAAAATCATTGTTATATGAGTTTAAAAAAATTTAATTTGGAAGTTGTAAATAGAAATTTTAATTAATATGCAAATAAGATAAAATATTTCAAAATTGAATTTTTAACTAGTAATACTATATCAGTTAAATTTCATTGAAATACGTAGGTACGGATTTTTCGACCGAATACATCTAATATCATTTTTTAAAAAGAAAGGCTCCATCAAATATATTTATGCGTACCAAAATAGATTTTTGAAATCGGAAATACAACAGAACTTTCTTCACATTTGGGTCGAACTTTTACATCCTGGATATTAAAACTTACCAAAAGTCTCTTCCCAATATGATAATTAATTTATTATCACAATAAATATCAATGATTGTTGTCACTTGAAAATAGAGCTCCCGCACCATTCATTTATATTTTAATTAATTTCATATTATTTTATTTTTTCATGAACAGCTTCCCGTTAGAAAAGGATTATTAATACTTCATTTTTCAAGCTTTTATTCTGGTAATGATGGAGCGTGTTAGTGACAGTAGAAAACTGCATGTTAATCCGCAAGATCTATTTATTATAATTATTCATTGTGCATAACAGAAAGAGTTTTTTCCTTGTTTCATGGAAATAAGGAAATGCTTAGTGATACTCTTCTAAAAACTTTATCTATTTGCACTGAATAATATACAATACATAAAAGTATAATCAAAATAGAGAATAGTATAATAACTTAACGAACATATTAATTATTAGCCTTTGAAGCTTTTTAAAAAATGAATAATAAAAAGAAAGGAATAATTGTTTAACTAAATCAGTAAAATCGATTTCGGAACATTTTTTTTTTTTTTCATAAGAATAAGATTGTTTACAACTTAAATTATAAATGCTTCTGAATTCAACAAAATTTATTAATTTTGTAGATATTTTAAAAACAATGTTAAAGTTAGCGAAACTTTTATTTTCAATCCTTCAAATTAGTTTCTATTATACCAAAATCATCTTTATCTTCAAAATCTTCCCAGGGATAATTTTGCATTGAAGGTTGTTTTCAGCTGTATTCAAACAAGTATAAGACATGATTGATTAAATTAACACTATTCATTTCTTTAAAGGACAGTGACAGATATGACATTTATGATGTTGTAATTAAGTGATCTCAAGTTCCATAAAACAAAGCTGTAGACAAAAACTCGTTTTAAAGAAAAAAAAAAAACTATAACTATTCAATAAAATATCTGTGTTTATTAATTGATTCTTTTTTGTTATCAAAAAATTGAGTGTAGAATATAATCTACCAGTTTTCAATTCAAAATAATGTCAATCGAAAATGGCATTGTATTTCAAAGTAAAACAGCATTTTCAAATGAGACGCGATGAAAATATTTGATTTTTACTTCATTTTATTTGTTTTTCATCCCTACGTCTGACACTTTTGTTGTTTCAAATTCTCCCAACTTCAAAAAAATGAGATACTTGCCAAGTTTCAGACGGTGATACAATTTACACTCAAAAGGTGTTACAACATACTGATGAGCTGTGCCGTCACATATGGGCAAGAAGACCTTCTAGTAACAAGTTTTTGATGTAAAAGCTATTGGATAATCATTGAAAGGGCAGTGACTCAACAATGGATAATCATTGAAAGGGCAGTGACTCAACAATGGTAAGAGCATCATTTAAACTGGATCTGTCAGATGTTTCTGCAATGCCACTATTCACTCTCTTCCCAAGTGTCGGCAAGGGATGTTCAGTATCAGTGAATCAGTAGCAATTATGTATCGATGTCATTATTACAGTAGTTAATTAAAATATTTGCATTATTGTTTGAACAACTCCTTCCCTTTCCTCGTGCACACTTTAAAAGTGGATAACATTCTTTTGCCAGAGCACAAAAAAAGATACGCAAAGATTAATTTTGAGAGCAACACAAATAGATCTGATAAACACAAACAAATAAACAGCTCAGATAGGTTCCAATATTAGAACAGAAAACATAGGCAACTAAAAGTCAAAAAGGAAAAAGAAAATTGCGCAACCGTACAAATGTTGGAGAAACGATTAGAAAAAAAAAAAAAAATGGCCTCATTTGCTTTGAACGAAAGTTTAATTACAAAGATAGGATTGCTCGCGGAGCTTCAAACTCATTTAAGAGTCGGAATCCGTTTAATAACCGTTTCTGCCATTTCGCAGACCCATTCCTTCTGAGCGCCGGGACGCCACTTACTTATAATCCAATTTCCACAGTAAGCGCCTGCAATTAACGCGACGGTTTACGAGTAATTAAAGATCCAGAACTATTTTTATGAGCAGTGCCTATTAAACGCTTGAGAAGGCGATCGAAAGCATTCCGATAGCAGAGATTACGCTCGGAATGCGAAATGAAAAACGGAATGCGAAAAAAACAGAAAAGGGGCTAAAAATTTCCATTTTCAACGGGTGTCCAAAGGTTGGAAATTTAATAATAGAAACCGTATAATTAAAATCGATACAACATTGGTATTAGTTTGAAACGGTTGCAGTCATTCGATGTAGTTACCAGCTCTGTGACTAGTTACTATATCTAGCTTTTAGCTATACGAAAGTCGTAGAATTCCTTTAGCAGTTCTGTTGACGGTTCGGTCCTCTGGAATAGCTAGATCTCGGTTTTCTTCTTTGGAATCAAATCACAATCACAGGAAATAAATTCAGCTCTCAACCTCAATGAGCTGAAGAAAATCAGTCACGGATGTCGTGACTATATGTAAGGTTTCAAGCTAATGCCTTTGCATTAGCAGTAATTATAGAACGACTCTATTGAGTTTCTAACCCTTGAAATTACGTATTAAGGTCACAGAGTCAGCAATCAGAAAAGTCCCTTAGAAAATCAAAATTTCTGCAAGCACACAGATTTTGCATTTTTTTAATCGCGCGAAATATTCTTTCTTCCATGGAATATTATGGTTTGCTCTTTAAAAGCAACAAATTGGCATTCACCATTAACGAAGAGTGCCCGGCACATTCGAGAATTCCCTGGAATTCTTTCAAGTGAAGAAATGAATGTAAATGTCAAGCGAGAGATAAAATAGAGATTGGCGGATTAGAGCATCCCTCCCCGCTCAGATAGATGGAATAAAGTAGGCAGAGACAAAGTGCCGACACAGCGAGAACACTTTTTGTTCTCACATTTTTTTTTATATCCCCTTCTTTCCTGTGTCACCTCGGAAAAGATGGGAAATAAATAAAACCGCTGCAATCAATCCTGGAATCTAGTGTCTGTTTCTAGTAAGTGGATGTTTCTTTGAGACTTCGCCATAATAAACACGAATCTGTTGATTTTACAGGCATTATTCCTCTGAATTTGTGACTAGCGGTTATTTCCAAGATTTCATATAAATTAGTAGCTTGATAATAAAAGAAAAAAAAATTAAAAAATGATATTCCAATTTTTCAATGATACCCTAAATACATGCATGTCTAATTATTTTTCACCCGAATTAATGGCACGTTTTTATAATAGAAATCAAGTAAAATAACTTCCTGGTTGCATGCAAAATCAGAGTTTAAATTGTTAGTTAATTTTGTTTAAAGCAAATAATGTTTTAGAGGAAATTTTTAAACCAAAATTCCATAAGTTTTTAGGACATTAAGAAAGGACGTTTTTAAAATTTCTCCCCCTATGCGTTTTTTTAAATATAGTTTATCTACGGTAGTCTAGAAGTTACGGAAGAATATTTTATCTTAATTTTCATCCCAAATTAAACTTAAATTATTACAATCTCAAAGTCGAAACAAACATGTAAGGAAACGATGTTGAATTCGCACCATTACTCGTCAAACATTCAGAAGATCAGCAAATGTGAGATCTTAGTGGTGTTAAATCTGTCACAAAATTTGGTAAATTACCGCTATAAAAAATTAATCTTGAGTAGAGTTCGTAAGGAGATAGGTTTCGACAAGATCTTTGACATAAATCTTTTTGGTGTAACAACAATACACATATACACAAAATTCTATATGGAAGAACAAAAGTAATTTTATTATCTGAATAAAATGAAACTATTGGAATGTACAGCAATCCTGTACAGCAAAAATCCTGGACGAATTTTGGCAATGTTTTATTTGAGAAGCAATTTTTATGCTCAAACTTTTGAGGGAATCGCGTGCCAAAGATCACTTTCAACCGGAAAGGTCACCAAAGTTTCCAAAGCACATCGCAGGGAAACTACTCAGAGTCACGCGCCTGCTAACATCACCTCCTTTGTGGCGGCACACATAAAAGGGCACTCAACTCGCAACTCTTGACGAGCATTAACCGGGGTATTGCCAGAAATAAATAAAACAATAATTTTTAGGGAAAATTCCTCTGGAAGACAGCTGTTATCAAGTAGAAGTAATAAAATTTAACTTTATATTTTTATTTAAAAAAAGGTGTTTGTCTAGTGCTTGATAAAATTGCGTTATAAAAAACATATTTTCGAAAAAAGAAAAAAAAAAAAAAAAAACTTAAGGAAGGAAGAAGGACAAAAACATTATCCTTCTATGATACTCTAAGCCTCATAGAATCAGATTTTATTTCATTGTCCATATGTTACTTAGAGGCTGGAATAGCCGGGTTGATAAGGTGTTGGCTTCACATCCCTTGGATTGTGAGTTCGAACCCCGCCGGCCGAAGACTCTCCGTGTATGTGGTGGCTGGAATACGTATAAATCTGTCGTGGCTACGAAGTTCTCCAAGTCGAGATAATACCACTGGGTTTCTGGATCAGAGGTCATCGCTCGCTGATACAGGTCTAAATTACGATCTGTCGATGAGTGAATAAAATGCATGAATGAAGTCCGCCCCGTAAAAAAGGTTGTGACGCATGAGTAACTAAGACGCACTCTTGGATATACATGGAGTTACTGACAAACAAGAGACACCCTCTCGATTTAAAATCGCTGACTTTGTCAGCGGGTTTGTCTATGATAAGTGCCATTGAAAACAACAACAACATATATTATTTAAGAAATAATATGCCAACAATAATGTGTATTTAAAAAATATTTTTAATACCGTAAAGGTATTAATTAAAACGATGAAAAATATCGCTATAAAACAAACTTAAAAATATCTTTAAAAATTATAAATATCTGAGAATACAAATCATTTCATTAAAAATCTAATTTCAAAGGTGTAAAAAGCAGAATAATGCAATAATATCCCCAAAACTACTCAAGAAAAAGATAAACATTTCGATTTACATTTAATTAACAATTTAATAAAAACTTTAAAACACCCTTTTTAAGTAAGCATTTGCCGTAGCTAAGTACCTACTAATGAATAACTATCTGCTGAAGTTGCTTTAAACCTTTTAGGGATAATACTTTATTGACACAATTTTAATGAAATATGGCAGTTTATGCGCATTATTACTTAAAAAATATTTCATTATAGATTCCTTTATTATTTTTCTTGAATGTGTACGTGTGTTTAGAACAGAATTACATGCAGGCAAGTCAAAGAATAAAGATACAAAAATCTATTATTTAACACATGCATAGAATACATTTTGATGATAAATTCATATAAAGCACCAACGAATATATTTGGCAAAAATGAAACAATGAATCGTCATTCGTCTATCTTTGATAAGGTACAAATTTCTTCGCTAATGGTCCGACAAAACATTCAATATGTGAGACATCCTCTGCAGTGAACTTTTCATTACATTTTTTTTTTGTTTGTTTGAACTTAGAGATTTGATTTATTAAATGAAACTGACGATAGAACAAAGTCATATTCTAAATGATTTTTTTAAAGTTATTTCTTTAATAGAAAAGAATAGCAGAGTTCATAAATGGCCAGACTACAAAAAAAACTGTTCAGTCTTTCCTTACTTCGTAATAGAAGCCTTTTTTGAGTGTTTAACCTTCCGAAAATTTAATAAACATGTTTCTTTAATCCATAAGAAAAGAATTCTCTCTAAAAACATTTAAAGAAAAACGTGATTTTAAATTTTACGAAGAAATGAAAATGCTTTAACAAGTCTTAATTTTCATACATAACGGGAACAAATTCATAAACTCGAAAGAAAAAAATAAATGAAATAAATAAATAAATAAAAGCAAGTTGAAGTATTTTTAAAAGTATTATTCGAAGCCAACACAAGACAATATATCGCATCACTTCAAAATGTAACAAAACTCATCAAATGAAGTATTTTATTCAAAGAACAGATTACATTTTAATCTAAATTAAAGCAAAGAAAGCTTTTTTTTTTATCATGACTTTAAAAGCGTTCAAAATAACGTGACTCAGCGATTCGGAGAAGCAATGATACTGTTTGGAATTTTATTATAATAAAAATCAATATGGCAAATGGTGCCCCCAACTGAATTTTCAAAAATTATTGAAACCAAAGAAAAATTGCATTCATTCAAACAAAATGGGTACCACTGAAAGCAGACTTTAAAAAAATCTTTAAAAGGAGTAAAAACAATTTTTCTGCGATAATATGCTTTGATGTTACGGCAAAAACACGTAAACACTTCGTTTTTATTTTGTAAAATTAAACTATGAATTAAAATCTTGAGAATGGCCTCTAATACGTAAAAAATAAGTTCCCGAATTTCATGCTCTTGACTTCAGCCGCTCATTTATGAGGCCAAACCTTTATATGAAATGAGAAATTTCACAGAAAAAATTCTTTATGAGTTAAAAAAAAAAACCCCGAAAAAGTCATTATAAAATGATAGAATCTGAAAGCTAAAAAATAAAAGTTTTGAAAACTTTTTATATTTCTATAAACATTTTAATAAATGAATGAAAAATTAAATATAGCTTTTTGTATTTCCTCTTTAAAAAGGAACTGCTTTGGCGAGATGGGTCCAACAAATAATACATTTCAAATGGATGAGAACATTTAGAACACACGAAAGAAATCACAAGCATTGAAAATGTATGGCTTCAAAATGAAATTTTATCAAACTGGATTTTACACAATCGACCAACATAACTATGTGCCGCAATTATTTACAAATCATTATAATACAGTAAAATCTCTTTAATATGTCGTTCAAGGGATTCCTCCAGAAAAACAAATGAATAAGAGTGATGATCGAATGTGTAACGTACTATAAAGAGACTTCTCTGTAAATGCTTTTAAAGCAACTTCTGTGTTCAATATATCTCTTCGGCGTACCGAAGGCGTCTGTTTGGTGTCTTTTTTAAAAAAAACAACACATAAAATGTTAAACATGTAACAAAGTTATGTTAAACCAAGCATAATTTAAATACATTTTTCAACGAAAATAATAAAAAATGAAGTTTGAACGCTTTTAGGATCGCAACAAGGATGGCAGAGTACGTATCTTTCTAGACCCCTCTTCCAGTATTCCGCAGAAAGAAGGAGCGGGGGAAGAAACGGCTCATTAAGCTATATCTTAACATGTATTGGAATCTCTGGATCTTTTTCATCCGCGATTCCTTTTTCGAATTCTTCCCTTTTGTAGGATTTCTTTCTTGATACATCAAGTAAACAAGCCTTTATGACTATGCTTTCGAATTATAGTATTCTATATGTGGCCATACAAAAAGTACTTTCTACGCAATTCTCGAGAAAATGAAGCATTTTTAAGAACCATCCCTTTTTTTTCAAAAGCAAGCACTTTTAAAGTATTTAAAAATGTATAAGTATTTAATTATGTATTTAAGCATTTTTCATGACACTACGCACCACGTTAAAATAAATGAAAGTAGTAAAATACTTTATTTATAGCAATAACAACAGATTCAATTTGTTTAGTTAAATTTGTTAATTTATATAACCAATGCGACGCATTTTTTTGGCGTTGTGTTCATACAAATTGTATATGAAATTCACTTACTCGCTCATTTGATCGTTATGCCGAGAAACAATATACATGATCTTCAAATAACCGAGCCGAGAGGGAATACATTTCAATACACATTCGTATCATTCCACTCATAAAAGTCGATGTAAACGGAAAGAAAAGAATGCCATTGGTTTTTGTAATTTTGGCTAAACATTTCGAAATCTGCCAGAATAACGGATCCCATCAACCTAGTGTTGCCCATTATTGCGCCCACTGTAAAATGTTCATCCGACAGAATAAACTCTCCAAGAGAAATATGAATATAAAATCTACTACATAATGATTTTATGCTGTTCCGAAGCCGATTTTGGCGATGAATCCATCAGAAAGCATAAGTAAAAACGACACAACCAAGAATAAATACCACTAGAGAGTTCTGAACTTTGAAGAAGTTCGCTCAATATACTCAATAGAGAAATCTCGGGAACGTCATGACTCGGTCATTATCGCCGCCACAAGATGACGGCGTTGAAGAGATATTTTACCTTTTTTTTAACTGGGAGAGCTCAATTCATCCGATTGCCTGAAAGCCTCGTTTTGCCCAAGGTTTCCGAGGAACAGTTCTTCTTGTTTCCAATATTTCGATGCCTCTCATTATTCGTGGAATAGGAACGCTGTTTCCAGAAGCCTGGAGGAACATTTCTCGCATTTCTATTCACAGCAGATCGTCAAGCGTGGCACTTAAAATTCCTTTGTTGGCTAAAAAAGAAACCCTTCTTTTCCGACCCTTACAACCTATTATAACTAGCATTAAACTTTTCGCATAACATTGCACTTCTCTTTTCTAATATTCATTCGGGCTTTCGGCGTTTTCGAGAGACATTTTGAGAAACACTGCTTTTTTTTTTATCGCCCTCTTTTCAATTTTCAGCAACGGCCTGTTTTGTTTTTAGTGCTCTTTCCTTCGGAGCGGATGCAAAAATTAGAAATGCTTTCCCGAATGGAATAATAAGATTTTCTTTCCGTTTGATAAAAGTCCAAAACGCTCTGCAGCATGTTTCAGTAAATGGATCAAATGAAACGAATTTATTTTCCGTTTTCAGCCTTTTTCAAAATAAAAAAAGAATAACGCCTATTCATTTTAATAGATTATAATTTTTTTCCCATGTCTACTGAGTATACACAATAACGATAAATAATAGGAAATTTCTTAGAAAAGCCGCTTTGAATACAGCAGCTATTCTGCTGCGCAATCTTCTGCAGTATAAGATTATATTATATTAAACTGATAATAGATAATGAAGAGTGTGTATGAATTATTGGTTTCAAAACAGTCTAAATTCTTAGTTAATATAGTAAAATACCTTTAGGGAAAAAAGTATAATTTGATTGTAAAAACGCGAAAAAAAAAACCCCACAAAAAGGTTTAAAATTTATTCAAACTGCTTTCTCTATAGCTAAAAGGTAGAGACTGCGCAGTTGGTGCTATAACGTGAAATGGTTACTAAAAATGGCAGTGACACAAACAAAAAAGATTTCATAAAACATGTTGAAACAGAATCTGGGTGAATGATCTTAAGAGAAAATGGAAATACTCACACATCGAAATTTAAAAATCAAGAAGGTTTAATGCAGTTTTTATACGTTCTCTTTTACAAAATCTAGATATCCGATTTGACAGTTTCCTATTTCTAGGTAGTCCATTTTCAAAAATACGAGGAATCCATCCTTTATTCATTTCAAATGAGCCGCCAACGGTGATCAGCTGGTACGTCGGGAGGACTGATAAGACTTCATTCCTACTCTGATTAGCTTTGGTGTTCGTGATTCTCTCAAAAAGTGTCAAACACCGATAGAAATTAGAGTTGCGTTATTTAAACACCAGCTCTGTTTATTTTTACATCAACATTCCTAACAAAGACGACATCAAACGCCATTCGCAAATGCAAAAGGTCAGAATAATTTATTTTAAATTCCACATTACCCTGTTCACGTTTGGACTCCTATTGCACATTATCTCTGCTTCTTGGTTTTCAACGAAGAAAGAAAGTCATAAGATGAAATGTTTTATGAAAGATGAAAACGGTTTGCATTTGAGGTCAACAATGAAATCTATTGAGAATATTATGAAAAAAAAAAAAAAAACTGATTGCTACATATTTGAAAATTTTTGCACGACAGTTAAGTGAGTGACATCAAACTACTAATGAGTACATCCACTCATTTTAAAGGAGGGTGAGTAACTTCTGTGGAGTACATTTTTCATTAACTGAAATTCTTTAAAAAAAAAAAAAAAAGCCGCTCTTAGATGCACATTCTTATCTTCTAAAGCGTATATGTACCAAATTTACTAGCTGTAGGTGAAACAAACTGCCCCGCATAGCGCCAATGTATATACACACACCTTTATAATTCGCAATATATGGAAAATATGCAAAACTGAATGCAGTAATTTTAAATGCATATTTGTTCTAATAACTGAATATACAATTGTTATAAAATAATTTAGCATTTAAATATATTACTTGTATAAAACACTTTGACACCCACTCCAAATCGCATGTATTTGCTGGAAGGAGTTCGATGAGGGCCCACTGTTATGTGAGGCAAACGAGAACGACCACTCCAAATTCTCACTTCTTTCCATACCTTTCATTGTTTATGTACGCAACATAACTAAAATTCTCGTGCATGTAAATAAATTTGACAGAGAAATGAGAAAATAAAATAAAATGCTAAGGTGCTGAATAAGCGTTTGGTACAACGTATGAATTGGCAATACTTATTTTTCTATACTTGATTACATGTCCAATTATCAAAACAGTCTTCAATTTTGACATTGCCTTTGATCTAATTTGGACAAAGAAAATCGGACAGTGACTGTTCATATGTAGAAAGCACACTTAACTCTATTTTCTTCCCATCATCTTACTGTCTCCTATTACAGATGCAAACAATTCTGTTGGGTTAAGAAAGTTTGAAATACCAATCTTGGGGGGGGGGGGAGGATCTTCACTGAACTACTGGCCGAATTCTAAGAAGGCACCGATGACACAAAATGAAATTTTAATTTCCAAAAATCGCACTACCGCACTGTGTCGAAGTCACGACGTTCCGTTCCTTAGGGAAAGCATTCTTGAAAATGTCAGAAATTTTCCTCATTTCGGAACCAACCACATTTAAAGCATCTGCGAACGAATGCAAATGTTTTCGTAGAACCCTATCCGTCGTATTATTAATTGGACGGTGTCCCGAATCTTCAATGTCCCAGAATTCCTACTTATTTAGCATATTAAATATCAAGGGATTTTGATATGCTAAGAGGCAGCGACACATCACAGTTTAAAGATTAGATTCGATGGCAACAAAGCCCAAGTTCATAGCCTTGACTTGAAAAGTCTTATTGTAGGAATAATGAGGAGAAGAAAAAGAAAAAAAAAAGATATTTATGAAGTTATAACTGCATAAACTTTGTTTCTGTAACGATGCTGCCGCGTTGTAATCATAAAATGGGGGGGGGGTTGTGCCATGCCTTTTCGAAGGAATGCATTATCTAAGCACACGTCAAATACTAGAATATTACAACATTGAAGTCCATACGTTCTAAATGTTTCTAAACATATTGTTACAAATCTTAATATTGCTTCCCTACACGGGTTAGTTCATTCACTGGAAAGACCGTTTTACGATCAGCTCTGATGGATGTTGATCGGATGGCTAGTCAGAAATCTGAGGGCTTGGCGACCATTTGGCGACTTGGGTGATAAAACAGATAATACTAAAATATTCCAGAATTTTGGCGATAGAGATAATAGGAACCGAGATATACCTGATTGTTCCTGAATCTTCTCTACTCGCCTCTGAGAAGTATAAAAGGTCAGCAATCTAAGCTGAAGACAGTCGTGTGCAGAGTCGTGGAAAGAGTCGGCGGAATAGTTGGGTTAGTGCAGTGAACCGTTATATGGAGCTTAAAACGTTTGCTGAATTGAGCTGTTTGTCAAATCTTAGTGTTTATTATAGAAGCAGCATCGAGTCGTGTGTGGTAGTGAGGGCGGCAATTGGATACAGATAAAGCGGGAAGACAGTGGAGAATTGCAGGCGTTTGGAGAGGCCACAGAGAAAAGCTACAAAGATTCTCGCCTTCGCGAATTTTGTCTGGCCATTTTGTGTGCTGTGGTTGTTATTATTACTTGTAAGCTACTGTTTATTGTAGTGTGGTGCTGTATGTTGCTTGTGTACGTCTCAACTGTTTATTTGTTCTGCATTTTCTTGTCTTCGTGTTTAATAAAGGGCGCCGTTTTTTATTACTAAGGTCCGTCGATTGTGTTTCTTCATCGATTAACAAATCGATAGAACCCCAAATTCATAACAATATGAATAAAAAGCTGAATATTGCAGTAATCGTATCTGAAACAGTGTGTATGGACAATCATATTACGCTAACAGAAAGGAAACGAGGCAATCAGCATTTAGGCATTTTCGCTGATTATAATTGTTTCCATGAATTGAATAATTCCAATTCAAGGAAAAAAATTTGATGTTTTATGTGAAATGAATACAACTATGCCTGAAAGTTGTATTCATATAAAGTTTTTTTTTTATCACTATCTACTTATTGTTCAATTCATAATTGTCTACTTTGAAATCTTGATTTTTACCATCGGATGGCACAATGTGTATGGACTCAAAATTTAATTATTAGCCAATCGTTTATATTAATGGAGTTCTAAAAATATTCCAAAGCATCAGCACATCCGAAAAAGAGTGTTAAATAGATTACAAATGTCATCTTAGCAATATGAAAAGAAAAAAAATACAGTCAAAAGCATATTACGAATGTGTTTAGAGAATAATTTTAAAACATCTATTTTACAACAGAGTTCTTACAGATAAAACCGGTATATGTAAATTTAAAGAAAAGTGTCCTATGTGAGGGTCGCCAATGAGAACCTGAACAATTTTATTTCAATTATAGAAATTTCTTTTACCATTCAATTTTTCAGTTAATAATTTTTGAAATTTTCTTTTAAAAAAAACGAGATGTATTGAAATAGTATTATTAACTGTAATTCATATATCGATATTTTATCATACGGATAAAAATATAAAATTCCATGGCTTGAGATTATAATAATGAAATGCTGAGTTAATAAAATTGATATTCATATATAATAGTATAAATAAGACAGTACAACACATTATATATATATAATGATGATACTAAATATTACAATTCTGATATCTTAATAATAAATTAATCTACCACTTGGTGGAAAATAAATAAAATGTTTCACGCCTCTAGCATATCTATAATAACGAATTGTAAACTAAAATATAAAAACTGAAAATTATAAAATAAAAAGATTCTTATCTTAATACACTAACAAAAATGGGTTAAAACTGTTTTCATTAAATTTCTTCTTTTTTTTAAAAAAAAAAAAAAAAAAAAACAAGGCGGATATCTCTATATCAAGAAAATACACAAAAAAATATATGTCAGCGTATACGCATGTTTTATAAGATCATTTCTCTGTTTTAGACCTTTTTATTAACATTTCAGACATTACTATTATCGGGAGCGTTTAGTTGATATGTCACTAACTTCCTGATGTGATGCAGTTTTTATTTATTTATTATTATTATTATTTGCATTTTTGATGCAAATATTTTAAGATTTTCAGGACTTGATGAAAAATCAATTCCGCAAAAACAGTGCCATAGTAATTAATACACATGAGATGAAAAAAATTATTTCCAGATTCAATAAAATAATTTATCAGTTAAAGCTCACTAAAAATAAAATCAATAAAATCAAAAGATTTCCAAATTTTTGTGCATCATTCATAGTATCTTCACAAAAATGGTTTTATTAAATAAATTTAAGGTTATTTTTAATTATATTAAAAGGAAATGCAGATTTTTAAATTAGGAGTAGAACAGAAAGTACGTCAAAATAATTATATTCTGCTGAAAGCGAATTCGCATGTGTTCGTGGGAGGAACTTCTCTTTTGTCATGGGAGAATTCCCTGAGAAATAAATAGTAACAGAATGTGAGCACCACAGAGGGAATTCAATGTCTTTTCTCTTTTACTAAATGAAGAACGCAAATGATGTTTCGTTATTTGAAAATGACTATTCTGCTTTTGAAAATTTTATTTTCGACTGAAAAAAAAAATTGCTCTGTCATTTAGTTTTCATTCTTCAAACGAGAAATGGGTCCGTTGTAACTGCTAAAATTAAGATTAAAAAAAAAAAGCATAGCTGCAAAAAGTCTTTGCGTTCCTCACTTTGAATAACATTTCCACCGGCCCTTCAGTTATTATCGGAATAATTCTCATTCACGTCTTTTTGTCCCATTGTGTGTGGGAGGGAACATTTCTAAGCGCGCGTTCAGAAGCGCGCATTGTTCTTCCTAAATCCGACTTACAATAGGAAGACGAAGCTCATGTTCATTCGAATATTGTTTGGCACATTCGGGAAAATCGAGTTTTATTTTTCCTCCGAATAAAGTAGAGGCGTATTCCTTTCGACGAAGATAATAGGACAATATTTCCTCGAAAACCATTCTTTTCCGAGTCGTTTAGAATTGAAATAAATATTTTCCAAATAGTTCCGCCGTCGGCGTTTTAATTTGGAAACGGTGTGTCTTTCTTATCGAAATGGTTATCGTCCCCTTCTCCATCTGCCGCAAGCTTTCATGTTGCGAGCCGGCTCCTTTTGTCAACAGCGTAATCGAATCTATTGTGCGAGGAATCGTCCAAATGTTGCCATCGTTATGGGGACGTGGGAGAGATGCAAACACTCAGTTTCTGCAAGCGCATGAGTTATATTGTATTTAATGACACACTCACTAGAGACTGAGTGCAACAACGGCGATTCTTTCTGCTCATTCACCACGTGAGAACTGTTCTCCGATCAGCCATTAAAAGTGTCTGCATCGGAGACCAGGGGAATGAAGCAAGCGGTACGATTGATCTCATGCAACATTATCAAAAATATCTCAAAATATAATTTTCTTCTAAATATACTTTTTTACATGCGAAAACATACGAAGAGAAAGCATTGTTAGCGCTAAAAAATATTGACTTCCAGATTTTGATACATCTTCGCCCCCTGAGTCTCAAAACAAACAAGGGCGGGTGAGAAAGTTTATAAGTAGGGATGAAAATTCGCACACAAAGAGCTGGATGGACGAAGTTTGATATGCTATCTTTGCACCAAAAATTTTTACAATTTTTTAAATCAAATTTTAGACGAGAACCGTTTGTTTCCCGTGCACGATAACTAAGACAGTGAAACATAGAATTCGGCTTTATCATTAGAATTCTTGATATGCAGAATAATTGTCCTAAATCCATCCGAGAGATATCAGCATGCAAATACCGTTAACACAAAAATGCAGCAAGTTAGATAAGGGAAATTTATTATTTGTTCTTCTTCCCAAATTTGTGCGTCTCTATTAAGCTTTGCTTTCATTCTTCCAAAATGAGCTGCAAATGCATTCAGTCATGTTATTATGTGGCAAATTATTTCAGTGCTCATGAAAACATCGGAAAATGACGCTTCTTCTGGTTTTTATTCTTACGTTACAAATTATAAACAGTTAAACAACAATCTCCACCAAACAAAAAGAATATTTATATAAGAAGAAGTACATAGAAATTAAAATAGTGTTTAAGGTTTTTTAAATATACTTACATCTCTAAACCTACGTAACACCAGATAAATGTTACTATCATCAGATTTGTCATCAACCAGCAATCTCACAGCTCATTTCACAATGTGTTTGATTAAAAAAAATATTTAATGACTTCTGTTTTTAAGTTTTGTTTTTAAATTTAGGATAATGCTTTTTTAAAAAACCGGTTTATACCCTCCTTTTTAATATGCAACAATCTTGTTTAACCCTTATGTTCATTTTGTATAGTATACCATACATACAACTTTATAAAAATATACTACCACTGTAAAATAATTTTTAACTTAGTTTTATTAAATACATGACATTTCTAGACGTTTTATTTATTTTTTGATGTTTTTTATAGCGTAAAGAAGCTACCTATATACATTTTTTTTTTTTTTTTTTTGCTTTTCTTCAAAAAAGCAATTTTGCCACGATAAGGATTAAATATGTAATAAAAATAAATAAATAAATAAGATTCACCAATGAAAAACTAAACGAAGCTTTAAATGATGATAATTAAAAATGTATATAAAAACTAACATAAAAATGAATGTAAAGAAACATGAAACAAAATTCCTATTTTGATATACTTCGTGATAAATTTTAGATTAAATTCAATAACTGCGAAAGTACCATCCCACGAGACGCCAGCCTACCCGAGTTGGGTGTAAGGCAATAACTGCGAAAGTAAAGAATCAGAAAATTAACCTCAACACGCGAGGGAAAAAAAAAAATAATAATAATAACTCTGTGAAACTGGTTACTGCGCTGATAGTCTATCTCGCCCGTGAAAACAACCTTAATGAACAGTGACTGGAAGAAAGCATTATGCATTTCATTTTTAGCTCTACATTTTGATAAAGTCAGGATAAAAGTGAAAGAGGCACTTTGGAAGATTCTTTTCTCTAACATAAATGGAATAATTGAAATTTTTATTGAAATAGATGACAAAGGGATTGTACGCTAATCATTGAACGATTCTACGAAAAAAAGCATTCAACTTACACACATTGGCGGAACATTCGGTAATAAAAAAGAAGTCATTTCCTCAATCATTGCTTGTTTTTATTTATAAATAACAATACTTGAAAATTATATAGATATATAAAATTAATTTAAATATACAAAAACCTCAAAATGCCTACATTTTTTATTGAAAAAATAAACATGAGCCAGCTTGATTAGAAAAAGTGAATAAGAACAGAAGCGATGAGCTTATTAATAACCGAAATGTGCGAAAATATAAGTTATTTTTAAAGAAATGGAGTTTTATCGAACATCAGAGAAGGTGGTAAATAATCACCATTCAAATCAAATATGAAAAATGTCTGTAATATCTTGCGCATTACTGTTCATAATTTTACACATAATGGGAGCAGCACCAGGTCCTCCTCTTTACTATTAAAACAACTTTATTTATTTTTACTATTAAAGTAACAATAATTACATGAATACAGAAATAACATAATAACTGAATGCTTTTAAAACGTGGGAAGGGCACATACCACCAGATTCACCCGTCTTTATAAGTTCACGATAAGCTATTTTACAATCATGGATTGACGCCGCTATTGCCAATAACTTCAGAAATCACTAACAGGAACGACAAGGGTTTGGCCAACATAAGGTGGATTTAATAATGAAATGAATTATTAGTAAAGCATCAAAACTAAGAACTGAGAGGAAAATTGTAAAAAATTCTTTAATGAAATAAAAACTAGATATTTCAATTACTTATTCAAATCATTGAGAAGAGTCTCGATGAAACTCCACTTCACACTTTTTGATTCAATTCATTTTACCTATATGAATTTCTTCACTCTCAAAGCTAATTTAGTATAACTTTGAGATAAAGAATTGAAAAGGCTGCAGTATGCTCCGATCCAATTTCTTGCACTATTTCAAGTAGAACTTGCTCTTAAAACGTTTACTGCGTGTCTTTTGAAAGAGTTATCTCAAAAGGAGCAAAGACACACCTTAGAGCTACTCTTTATTAATAAAAGAAATGAAAATCCAACAAACGACTCACTGTACTCTTAATATGCAAGAACTCAACTTCAGTACGGAACTTTTAGAATTCAATAAAGACACGAAAAATGATCTCCATTCCGCCTACAACAATCCATTACTTTGAAAGAACATGCCAACCAATAAACAGCGACGTACATTCCTATCTATTGCTCCAGCAGAAATGCTCCTCGAATTAAATTTCTTGAATAATTAAGCGACAACTTGCAAGTTTTAATACTATGAATGTGTCTCAATACAGTCTTTTATCGTGATAGGCTGAGCATGCCATCAGCTTACAAGAGTCATGGACTCAAGGAATCGAAAGCGATTACTATCCGCGCCTACACTGACAAAACGCGCTCAGAAGACTGTTAACAGAGTGAGAAGCCGTTCATTTCCTTGCTTAATCTACAGACGATAAACGAAGGAGCAATTGTGCAAGTTTAAGAAAAATGGTCGGATGATAACGAGATTCAGTCGGAATGCGTGGGAAAGGATACAAAAATCATTACTGTAATAAATAATTAACATATTTGCAGGCGGAGAGAGTATGGATTGAAGGTGAGAATTGAGAGAAATTCTGCGCCATTAATCATTCTCCACTGAACGAGAGACCTGGTATATGAAATTTCCTCTCACACAGTCAAACAAACAAAGTAATGTTATGTGTACTTAATGAATGATTCCGCCTTGGAACCGTGTTGAAATGAAGGTGAACGGCGAAACAATTCTTTCATGCCAAAAGGGAAATAAGTATTTAAGATATATCAAATTGAATTCTGCAAAAAATATCGTAAGAAACACTGATCCCCCCCCTAAAAATGCAATTGTAAAACTTACAGTTGTTGCAATTAAAAAAAAAAAAACTGGCGAGAAACAAAACTGGGCCAAACAGCTTAAGAAATGAGGCGAAAACATTTTTAAAAAAATCCATATGCCTATTTTGTATTTTGAAATTATACAAAATGAAATAGTAAAATGCCTAGCGTGATAATTCCATTATGCATCTTTCACATCTATACAAACATTCCATACTCACAGTGATGATATTTATGAATTCAAATGTGCCAAAGTAGTTCGAAAACCTTCAGGAAGAGCGAAACGGGAATTATAAAATTTTAAATCCGGTCAATCGCGATCCCTCTAAAGCCCTGTGCCGACGACTTGCGCCATCCTTGATTCTGGCAGTCCTCTCTTTCGTGGTTTTATGGGGTTCTTTGATGCCAGACAATATTTTTAACATGAATTTGCGGGAAGCTCCGGACCGATGTTCACAGGCAGGGATGGTCACACAATGGATCAATTGGCAGATTTAAGACCAAATCCATAAGGCCACGGGTCGTCAGAACGTGATTTACATTTGTGAACGTCCGGCAAAAACAAGCCTCAAATTCTTCCACTCGCCACAAACCTCCATCTCTCCACTCACATTCCCTAAGCGCCCAATCCAAACGGCGCGATGAATATATATATATTGGAATATTGGATATCCAGCCTTCCAATCCATGTCACGCCAGTCATGATCGTTGCTTCATGCCGTAACACTACCAGTAAATTGATATGGTGTAAAACGATTGGGAATGCCTGTCTTAAAGGGTGCTCGCAGCTTTCCGGATTACTACAGAATTTTATTTTATAATTATGGCAGCGCAGTAAAGCAAATCAAGTAATATTGGTAACATATAACGTTTCATGGTTTTAGTTTGAAGCGAAGCAACAAACTGAAAATAATAAATGAATGGGTCCAATCCTCTCTGCTATTTTACTAAGAAAAGTTCTCTTACAACCAGGCTGAAGTGATTCCTTCAGATAACGGCCATCTGCTCCACCCCTTTCTACCTTAATTCCACTCTTCCCCGTATCGAACCTCTCCCAAGATGCTGCAGTCCTTCATTAATAAATGCCGAGAGGGGAAGATTCTCCCTTCGAAAGGAACAATCGTGGCAAACGATATTTCGCAGTGTAGGCAACAGAAACCGATTTTAATGTATGCACCCCTTTCCGTGCTAGGGTTCACTTAATCAAGACCCCGGACGCACAGGTGCAGGACATCGTCTGTCCCCCCCCCCTCCCCTTGCCACACACACACATTTTGTGCACGCTAGGAAGAATCTCCCACTGCTTTTTCCTCCTGGCCGCGAAAATGGCAGGGTAGGTAGTGATAACTTTTAGCACTACATTTTTAATGTGGGATGGAGTTGACTTCAAAATTTTCTCAAACCACTGGGCCGGTGGGTACTAATAACATGGTATGAGCTACAAACTCAGTAGATTGGACGGAAAGCCAAAAGAAATATTTAGAAACTAGATAAAAGAATGTATTCGATACACAATGCGATCATGAAACTTCCAAAAATATAAATTGTAAAAAATAGATACTTCCGAAAACCATTAAAATCTTTTATTTAACTTATCTAGTTTCATGTTTCCAAAAATGGAGTTTTATGTTTGATTTTACGCATCTCCTCATGTGATTCATGCTTGAAATTTCATATATTTACAGATTATCGATGACAATACATTGTTATAACATTTCAGAACTTAATATTAGTTAAACATTAATTAGCCTTAATCTTGATTCCACACTCGTGACGAAAACTGATAATTTCAAAAACAACAGATCTCAAAATTAAAATTTAAATAAATAAAAAGAATAACTCAAAAATGCAATTTAGTACACTAATAAAAAAGCATTTTTATAAACTTTTTAAAATAAAATTTATTACATGCTTTATTTTTAAATATATACTACATTTGCTTGGTGCTTTAATAAATGAAATTTTAAAATCATTATTTTTCCATCCAATTTCTGATATTCTAGAGTTTTCTATTTTTACAATATATAGATTAATAATATTTGCAATTATTTGCTAATATTTGCAATATCTTGGATGTAATATACTGCTTTAAAATATTCAAAACTGAATTACCAATTAATTGATCCATTTAATTACATTTTGATTTCTAATGGGTACTTTCCATTTAAGAATAAATTTGAGAAAAAAATGAGAGCGCGGTTTAACAATATTTATAATAATGAATTTTAAAATAAAAAATAGAAAATATGTATATATCCATATACAGGCTTGGAAAACAATCACAGCACAACACGGGGATGAATACTTGTACTTCTATATATTATATGCGATATGAAGAAGAGTGCTTAGAAAATTGCTTTTAGAACATTATTGCACACACATGAACAGAGATTTTTCAACTGAACAAATTTCGCCTAAAAGTAAATTGTCAATAAATATAAAAAAAAGTCTAATTAATATTTATTACCGGATTAAATTGATTTTGTTGCGAAAAAATTTCTTTCCATTTTAACGAGAACTGATATTTAAGAATGCTTTATATTTGTATGGGGGAAAAATTAACATTGTATATTAGATAGCAAAGGATTCGAAAAATAGATAAGAAGCTATATCACTTATCTTCTTGCACATTTATAAGAAAAACAAAAATAATATTTTAAAACAGATAAACAAACTATACTTTAAAGAAATGAACATAAAATAATAATAAAAACAATGTAGAAAAAAGAGTATTTAAATTAAATGGATTAAAAAGAATATAAGTAGAATCAGCCAACTGCTAAATTCATAAATAATTGTTTTTTTTTTTTTTTGGATAATAACGACGTTGAAATATTTTGGCAAAACCATATTTCTAATAACCAATTAATAAATAATACTGTAATTAATAAAAATGATATCTTCGTCCTGGAAAGAAATCTGAAAATTTTAATATATGGTGATCTTAATGCTTCCAGTCCCAAAAAGCGTCTCATTTGAGGGCAGAAGTTTCATTTCCGCACGGCAATCGGAACCAGGTTCTTCATATCTGATCCCCGCCAAATTCTTTCGCTTCTCAGAATGCAGTTACGTGGCATACAAAAGAAGTTTTATTGTGAGTTTTCAAAAATAATACGAATACGGATTTTTTTTTTCTTTTTGTATTCCATCGGAGATTGCTTTTTAAACTAAAATTTTTAAAAAATAGAAAATAAATAACTGGTCTGAAGTTAAAAATAAGCAAAATAAAGTGAATCCATCCGTTCATTTTTTTTCAAAAAAAAAAAAAAAATATTTAGCAGAACTCTATTACAAATATTTAGAGTCTGAGTTAATTTCGCCAGATATTTCTGCTTTCACTTCATACATTAGAACTGATAAAAAAGAAATCGCATTGTTAACTAACTGAATTATTTTGAATAATTATGTTTTAAATCAAGACTCATTATTGCACCTTATTTTTTTTTTTATTTCGCTTGATTTTTTTAGTTTTTTGAAGAAGAAATTTTACAGTAGTTTTTTTTTCCATCGTTTTCAAATCGGTATGAATTTTCAAATTTTGTATATTTCCGTTTTCTCATGATATAACACAATTTTTATATTATTCGACTCGCAGTTATCCATTAATCAGGTGATTTCGTTAAAGTTTACAGCACTTTAAGTGAATTCGCGAAAAATTTCAATTCAAGATTCCATAGTATATGCAATTATAAATTACGGAATATATTAAAAATGTAAATGCAGATAATAATTTACTTCTCAGCACATTATAAAAGTGTTTTTAGAAACTTTTATTTTATTTTATAAAAAAAAAAAATTAAATCATAAATCTACGAAATCTTTGCAGATGAAACAAACATCATTATATATATTTCTAAATAGCAAAAAAAATTTCTCACCTTTCTAAATTACAAATCAAAATAAACCATTAGTGTCTACATAAAGATGTTATAAATCTTACAGATATGTAAGGGATGCAGTAACTAACCTTGGAAATTAAATGCAATGAACGGAAGAGTTAAATATAAAAACCTTTTACTGATGATAATGTTTCCCGAAAGAAAGTTCAATGACGTGATATTTTTATGCTTGCCTGTGGATATGTAAATAGATAAAAGTTCTTCTTTGTGTTGAGGAATTATGCCATCCTTTTGAAAGGTTTTCATCAATTTTTACTTACAATAATCATTTTTTCCCCTTTAACATAAAAAGACGAACTATGAAGTGCTTTCGAATTTTTGATATTATAAATCTGCTTTTAAAACTGGTTGAAAGAATCGGAAGCAAAGTGGTTATAAAAAATTATCATCCGGCTGTATCAGTCTAAACAACAAATTAAATTATGACATTAAATGACAAGGAGAAAACATATAATCTACTGTAAATGAAGCACTGCCAATTCCAATAACAAAAATTTGGAGGAAAATTTAGCAATAACGGATTATTGGATTCTAAAATCTGCAATGATTTCGGAACGCTGCTCTTGAGATTTTACTGCACCACCTTCTTCTAAAATTTCTAAATACGCAAATAAATGTTTTTAGAACATAAAATGGGAAATGATATGCAGGCAGAGCACTTTTCTTGTTTGGAAAAAAAGTCGAAACATTTGCTTTATTTGGCGACATTTTTGGGGGCTGGAGTGACTGAGTTTATGAGGGCAAGGAATGAGCAAACAATCGTCGGAATATATTGCAGATAATATTCTCTGCAGGCTGATCGGGGAGTGGTCGTCACAGCTACTCACAGCGAGCAATTGACGGGACTACAGTGCCCGAAAAAATTATAAGGACACGCGAAAAATTGCCAAATCTAGAAGCCTTGTTTACAGAATCGTATGCAAATTTTTGCAGCAAAAATAGAAGTAAAACTAAAATATTTTATGCGTAAAGTAATTAAAATTTTCAATTTTAAATCTGCTAAAATTTAAATTTTGATTTTTAAACCTAAATGAAAACGGAAAAAAGTATAAGGACATTGCTTTTTCTCAAGTAATTATTTAAAAATTTGCATATTTGAAAGCATAAAATGACAATTCCGAGTTAAAAGATTCATTTGCGAAAAGAATTTCCCACTCGGCGACTTTCAGTGTGAATTTTTAAACGATGCCCAAAGGAACTCAACTTTCTGACTCTAAAAAAGGAAAAATTGTTGCTTTTCGAGAATGTGGATTAAATGGATAGGAAATTTCAAAAAGAATCAAGAGATCTAAAACGGTGGTTTATAATTTTCTAAAAAATCCTGGGATGTATGGTATGAAAAAGCGAACTGGGAAACCAGAAATTCTCACTCGTCGACAAAAAAGAATGATTGTAAGGAGAGCTTGCGAGAAAAGAGAAACCTCAAATGAAGTTAGACAAAATTTGGGTTTACCATGCTCAACAAGGACTGTTCAAAATGTTTTGAATAAATATTCTCAAGTTTCTTATGGGAAATTAGTGTCACGCCCCCCCTCTTACAAATCATCATAAGAAAAGAAGAGTTTCTTTGCCAAAAAATACATTTCTCTTTGTCAAAAGTGGGCTGATGTAATTTTTTCGGGCAAAAAAAGTTCATTCTTGAGGGAACTGATGGTTTTCGTTATTTTTGATATGATCTGCGAAAGATCAAGGAAGTGTTTTCCAGTCGTCAATATGGTGGTGGCTCGGTTATGGTATGGGGCGCTTTTGGGGCAAATGGAACCACTCCAATTGTATTTATCAACCGTAAAATGAATTCGGACAGGTATGTTGATATGTTAGGAGAAAGTTTGTTACCTGAAGCGCCACTAATTACTTCAGGGGACTATATTTTTCAGCAGGATAATGCTTCGAAACAGGTTTCTGCGAGTGCAAAACTCTGGTTTGAAGCTAATTCTGTAAATTTACTTGATTGGCCGGCGAGAAGTCTCGATCTTAATCCAATCGAAAACTTATGGGGACTTCTAGCCCGAGAAGTTTATAAAAACGGCACACAGTATCAATGTACACAAGATCTTGTCGTCGCTATCAAAGACGCTTGGGAAAAAATATCTGTGGACATTTTAAAAGATCTTTCAGGATCTATGACCTCTCGGCTTATTCAAGTGATTGAAAAAAAAGGTAGTTTTCTTCATTATTGAAACATTTTTTAAGTATTTTATAACATGTCCTTATAATTTCTTCCGTATTTCCTTTAATGTTAAATTTTGTAAAATCAATATTTTGAAGCTAAATTATGTTTTTTATGTTATATAAGTGTTATCACAAAATTATGCTGCAGAAGTAAGAAATATAAAAAGTTCATTTAGGTGAAATGGAAATAAAGCATATTTTCACGCAATTACACGTTGTCCTTATACTTTTTTCGCGCACTGTATAAGAAGAGGAAAGATAACTTTTCATACGTGCCTACAACACTGCCGTCGCTTGTAGTTATCGAAATGAGAAACAAACACATGATGAGTAGTACGGTTAAAAAAATTCTTTTGAAGCACATTAATATGATTTTAGATAGCAACTTGTGTTGCGAGACATCTTCAGAAGGCATCCGAGTCAAAACATTAAATATTATGAACAGATATTTTTATCTAGCAGCTTACTATAATTTCATGCGGTCTCTAAAATGGATATTTTAGTAATTCCCAATCGCATCATTGATTTGTCAAATAAATACAGAAACATTTATAACGTTAGGATAAGTCTTATATCTTTGACAACATATTTTAAAAAAATTAGAAGCAACTTTTTGCATCTCAAGAAACCTTCAATTATTTTATAGAAATTGCACACACAATTGAAATTGAATTCAGTATCCCATCTGCTTCAATAACTGCAAAAGTTGCAAACTGACTTTGCAACATTTGAACTCTTATAGGGTATAAAATGAAGTTCAATTTTGACTTCGATTGAAAATCCTTATTTTATAAACCGGCATTTAAGCATGTTTAAAGTCAAGTTTATTTTTTATTACATATACGAAAAAACGGAAATGTTGTAAAGAAGGCGTTTTTAAAAAAATGCACAAGTTCACCCATTTACTGCTTACATTACAAAAAAATTTCATTATTAATTATTTTCATATTTACAACAGCATGACATTGTTCCCGTATTAAAAGTGGTGATAATTCAGCCTTTGAAAATATCAGTGATCAGCGAGGGCGCTCTTTCAGTATTTATTACTAAAAGAGAAGTTTTTAAACCACCATCCCTCTCTAGCAAGCGATCTGACAATGAAGGCAAAAAGGGGCGGTTGCAGAGAACCCTAACAAAATTATCCGAACGGGTTATCTAAGTGGAATACAATTATTTCCAGTTCCGCTGCTGCCTTTTTGCTGGCTCCTTCTACAATGTGGAATCCCCCCCCCCATATTGAATTATACATATTTCGGGAAGTTGCCATCGACCGACCAGATTTGCCGCCGGCCTAATCCACTTTCACCCATCGGAAAATTACGCCAGGACTCGCCTCTCAGAAACAAAAATGCATCTAATTCGATTCTTCACTGAAGGAATGCAGGGAAATTTCAAATCGCGCCAGCTAAATTGCATTCGCTCTGACACCCGACTTAACCCAGAGCGTTTGTAATACAGCCTACGGATTATCGTCCATCTATTGCTATGTTTCTTTTCGGAGGCTCCCAAAACAAAGAAATACTCAAAAAGCCCTAACTGTAAATTTAATATATTGAGCACCTTATATCAAAAATTGAATAATTTGGTGATCATTTAAATTTACTGAAGGGATAGGAAATATATAAATAAAAAAATATATACCGGAAAGGTGAAAAAATAAAACAAGCAAATAAAAAAAATATGTTTTTTTGTCGTTGTTATTACACGATTACAATAAATGTTTAAACTGGCTACCCCTTGTTAAAATGTGGAGGAAAAAGCGTTGATAGTTAAACAGCCTGGTATTTAACAGATGTTGCTGTCAGAAACAAATGTTTGTGTTGCGAGATCAACGAGAATCTCGTACATATGGATTTTCATGATGTCCCCTTTTATTAAACATGAAAGAATGGAATCGGATGTTTACACTCGTAACAATGGTTCTATCCAGCAGTTGGAATAGCATTCTTCATACAATTTCGGAATTTAATGCTAATCTATATCTATCTATCTATCTAATCTAATATATAGCTAATCTATCTATATATATATATATATATATATATATATATATATATATATATATATATATATATATATATATATATATATATATATATATATATATATAAACGCTAATGTAGGTGGCACAGAAATCGCAGTGGCAACACTCAAATGTAAACAAACGTTTCAGAATGTTTCATTGAACGTGTTTTGCAGTTGCACTTACTTTAACACATTACTTAACTCATTAAAGGAGCAACAAATGTAGATTGTAGAATATGCTTTCAAGAAATTTAATCAATACCTTAAGCTTCGAAATAATTCAGTTCAAATCAGATTCAAAAGAGCGTCATGTCAAAGTTTCTTTCCCAGTCAATTAAATTTTTACTTTAAAAAAAATAATTTACAAAGATATTGCCATAAAAATTAAGATAAATAAATGAAAGAAAATATTATAGTATTAAGATCGCTTACTTGTTTTATCGTACAAATTCATCAATAAACATCAAACAAAATTGAATCGAGGGCAAAATGAGGTTTAACTATGGCCAGATGGGTATTCGCTATGACTTGCCCACAGAAACTGAAGCCACATCTGCCAAAATGATTGTCTCAAAAAAGTAATTTTTACATTATCTCCAATTTTAAAAATTACTTTTTTTAATACGATTCATTTCCGCACTTTTTTTCCCTTTATATTTAATATATTTATTTCTTTTCAATCTGAAGCAATGTTATGATGACAATTCGAACTCTTCCATGAAAACATTTCATCGCAGGTTTTTGTTCATTTAAAATTCAAAAATAGCCATTTTTGGACATTACTCCTGGAGAAGGATTTACGGTTGCGCTTTCATTTCGTAGAATCAACCTTTTTCCATTTGAACTCCAACAATCAAGTGAACGCTTTTCAGTCTTATCAAATAACAGGTTGATCTTATCAATGCAACAATAACAAGTTTAAAAATGCATCTCGTATTAAACATTTCACTACCTAAAAAATTAATAATCCAGGTGATCAAACGCATCGGTAAAGTCGACTCGTTTTAAGAAATAACTTATTAAGAATAAACAAACAGCACGAAGCTCTGTTATTACTTAAGACATTAAAGTACTAATATTCAGTGTTAAAAATTTTACTAACTTCCCACTTTTTAGATAGAATGCATTGTACAACTGTTAAATTTTCCAATGAATGAATTAAAAATCTTAAAAACTTAATTATTAATTATCAATGAAGACGCAAAGAACAGACGTATAAAATGAATGACAAGCATTTAGAATATAAAAACAAAATTTTGTTTAGATTTCGAGCCATGGGGAATCAAGCAGATGTGCAAGAGGAAAAGTAGATCAAAGAAAAATTCGAATTAAAAAGTGCTCGAATGAGCCAAGTCAATGATCCGGCTGAGTTCTTCCACAGCATATTTAGTGTTACTATATAAATAAAAAATATTCAGCCTCAAACATTTTTCTGCACGAACGGAAGAAGGATGATATTTCTTCAAATTTTTATCTTCATTCCCAGGAGTAGTTTGAGAAATGCATCCAATCGGAAATGAGGGACTTCTGTGAAGTAAAAATGGCTATACTGCAACATAATTTCAATAAAAATGCGTTAACGAATGGCACGATTCCAACTCGTAAATTTTAAAAGGATTTGGAAAGAAATGATTTTTATGCAGTTGCTTCAGCAGTTTAGTTTCAGAGCTATTTCAATTTAATGCTAATGTTAAGAAGACGTTTCTGAACACAGTAAGAGAAATGCTGCACAAGATGGCGGGGGGGGGGGGGAGAAACTTCCGAAAGTTAGAAATAAATATAATTTTCCAGTACCAAGGATACAAAAATGAAGTAAGAAATATTACAAAAGAATGTAATACAGATGCATGTAATTCAAAAATGTTTACACATTTTTATCGTCATAATTTTTACAAATTTCTTGTCTAAATATCGATTGTTTTCTTATGATTCCTAAATAATAAATGATTACGAAAACTTAAGAATACATATTTTAATAGAGGAAAAAAGAATAAAATTTTCCTAAAATTTTATGAAAATAGATTTTAAGTGATGGGTATAAAATCACGACAATTCCTAAAATTCTTGAAACCATTTATTATTTTAAAAATGTAATTATTAATATGTAATAAACACATATATTTTAGAAGTCTCTTCAGATTTTCAAGATAACACATACTTCAATACTTAAATACAACAGCCCGAATTTTATCCCAAGTCAATATTTTCTGAAAAAAAAATCATTTTTGCGAAAGATTTTATATGCGAGTAGTAAAGTTAGAAAAGATACAGCAGTGTCAGAGAAAGGAAAATAATGATAGATTTTCACAGTTTCATTATATTTAATAAAAGATACAAATGTTTTTTCTCACTAATATCCTTATGAAGATATATGCATCGCTACTGTTTTCTTTTATATCTTCTTTCCTCTCACTGAACAGCCATTTTGGTGACACGGTGATCGCTTTTTGCTCACTTCTTGATATATTAGAATTTATATATCTGAATATTCTTGACAAAAGCACAAAATTTGTAACTAATCAATTAATTACTTTAATGGTCCGTCTCATAATGGATTTTGAAGAGTCTTAATGAAACATTTCATAATATTACAATAAATTATAAAGCTTCTTTAAAGTATAAAATAGTTAAAATTAAAAAAAAAATCTATTTTTAGTATTTTACTAGAAGTAAGTTTTATAAAAGTGGGTTTTTTTAGAAAAAAAATATATATAACAACGTATGCAGAGTACAAGAAGAAATTATATATTCATCAGTAGTTGAACGACTCGCTTGTAACTGTGCATAGTAATAAATCTGATTAATTAAGTTGAAAAGTCTCCGTAATAAATACATATTTGATTCCTAGATCATGTTAGCGATCGGAAAGACGAAGATTACGGAAAAAAGAACATGTTAAAAATTTTTTAGTTCTAAAAACAAAAGAATGAGGCAAACAGAATGAAAGCTAACCAAATATGCCCTTACCAGGTCTTTACATAAAATCCAAGGAAAACCCACAAGTGAATTGAGCTTACCTGAAAAAGAATAAAAATGTTATTAAGTTACTTTTCATTGAAGCAATAAAAGACAGACTTCATGCAAAGAAGTAAAAAGAAAAAGCGTGTCTATTTTTTATATAATCCAATTTTTTGCACAAACATCATTTGGAAACCACACTACATTTAAATTAACTTCCACGCTCAAAATGAAAGGAGATGGTTTAAAGATACGAGCCGCCGGTCTTAAACAAACGTTGGGAAAGCTTAGTTTCCTGCAATCATTTATACAAACTCTTGTCAGGACGCAATTATTTAAAAGCACATACGAAAAAAGAAGAAGAAAGGGGGGGGGGTGAGAGCTTTCCGCACGAAAAGCCGGAAAAATTCAACTCTCCCCAACCTTATTTTTTTTTTCTACTCGCTCTCCAGTTTTCTCCGCGAATAAAACCAAAAAGTCTCTGCAAGAGCAGGTGGGTGATGAGGGGTGGGGGGATGGAAGTAGGCTGTCACGAACTGCAAATTACGTTCCTTTTTCTCGCAGTCATGCCGGACAAAGCGCCCTCAGAAAAGAAGTTACTTAATAAGTGCATATTTCTAAAAAGAACGTGGGGACATGCAGTCTTCAAATAAGAGGTTGGTAAATTCCACGAAGAGGCGACGTGTAATAAGGGCATAAAACAGCGCAGATGCAACAAACGCTGGAATCTTTAAATGGAATCTTTTTAGCAAGGGAGTTTGGACAGGCGCCAGGCGATGATTGTTCGACTCGCATTAACATCAAAGGCTCCACCGCAAATTTCAACCGTATTTATTAAAAAAGAAAATTTATACGGCTCACATGTTGGTAAACGGCCAAACCACATTCGAAAGGCAGACCTTCCTTTTCACGTGACAGTCTGTTAGCTTTTTTTTTTTTCTTCTGTTCTCTTTCTGCACACATTATTTTCCACTTTTGATAGAAAGTAGCGAAGGAATGTGTCGCATTTTTCTAACTAAAGTAGTAACATTCAGACGGTAAACATAAAAGGATCAAAAATTACTGAATGCATTTCAACGGATATTTGTTTCAAAAAATGTCAGCCACAAGTGGGAATCGTGCAGAGTTAGTTTAATTATAATAATGTCCTGTTTTAAAACAATTCGAGAGTTATCTTGAGAAGGACATCATCTCTTTGAATCGTGATCAGATGATGACACATGGAACGGCACTTCTCTATCAAGACTTCCTGACCACATCAGTCTATGTATTGTATAAATGTGTGTAGGACGGAGGGATTCACACTAAGCAATAGATTTAGCACGCAACAGATCCACTATTCAAGGTGAAAGTTTGGCTCTGCTTTCGAATTTGAAGAATGGCATCTTCTCACTCGAAAATGCCATTTTATCAGCAGATTAACGCTGCCCAAAGACAAAGAAATAGGAACAGTGTATTTATTTCGTAAAAATTAATATATGTATAATAAATATTCATAATATTTTAAATTCACTGTCAATAAATTAAATAAATTTTGAAATAATTAATCGAAGAAAACTGATAGAAAATTTAAGAAGAATTGATTTCAAGTATAGAATATTTAGAGATACCTCTACATATAATAAAGATGAATATGCGTGTTGGCGCTTTACAATCTACTCTGTTTGATCTACAGATATCGCACTTGTCACATGTATATTTTCGGAAAAGAGAAAAGAAGCGATTTTTTAAAATTTTAATTAGAATTTTCATTAAATAAACATTGAGCGACATTTTGGCGTTTATCAACGATAAATTCGAAAAATGTTATAATACAAAAATTATTGTTACATCATCTTAAAATTCAAAAATTATCTTTTTAATGGTGTCATTGTTTTAAACCTACAAATAAAGTTTCTATTTTTAATGGATTAAAAAAATATTCCAATCATATTTACAAATAATTTATTCCACACAAAATAAAAGAATAAAAGTTAATCTGCGCGTGCACCCTGAGAAAAATTATTTTTATCAGCGTGTTGGTCATCGCATTGACAAAAACTAAAAATTAAAAGTTAAAAGAAATTTTACTGAAATTGAACCTAGAAAAGTATAATTTTCAGCACGTGTCTGCAAGGAAAGAAATAATTAAAAAATGCGATATTTTCTTTAAAAAATAAATGCAAGAAAAAGCTTTCTGAAAACTTTTTAAATTATCTTTACTATTAACATAATCACTCAGTTTTAATTAAGGCAAATATAGTTTAATACATTTAGAATATGCGCTAAAATAAGTGTCCAACATCTAATTTCTAAAACTTCAGTACTAAGCATATAATGTTTTAAATGAAGTAAATAATTATATTTTATGTACATTAAATCAATGAATGTTCTGATGAATGACAATTTTTATACAGATTATCTGCCCAGTGAGTCATATTTAATAAACTAATCTTCTGACATTATTATTTCAAATAAAAAATGTTCCGCTCCTTTGCATTTAAAAATGAATGAGTTACGAAAATTCGCATATCTCTTTTCAACAAAAACGCACGATTTTAGATCTCTCCACCTACCGTTTTAAAAGAAATACGCCAATCAGTGCCCGGAGTTTCTTCAAGGCTGATTGTCCCCAAATAATGATATCCAAAACATTGTTGTAACTCGCAGAAGAATGAAACGATAGATTGTCAAGATTAGTTTACTGAAGAGGATTCATAGGATCGAAGAACTGCATAAAATGTAGACTTCGAAATAGTTTTCTGAAGTACATTTATTGATCGAAATAAAATTAATTATTAATTTTACCGAAAAGAAAAATTAGTAAACACATTTACTGATGAATCAGAGAATTTCATTGAATAATTGTTTGAGATATCGTATAAATTATTTTAAAAAATAATATCCTGTAACGCGCATCAGACTTCAATGCTGAAAGTTTCGATTTTCAATGGCCTTGTTAAAAAAAAAAATTGGTTTCAGTAAAATGTTTTTGCATTTGCTGAAGTTTTATCACTTCCTCTTCAATTTCAAGTTCAAATGTTTCGGGAGTGGATAGAAAATAGATAGATATAGAGTACAATGAACAAAAACAAATGTGACGCTTCTATGATAGCATGAGTTATGTGACTATTAAAATTAGAATCTTAAAAATATTTTCCTCTATAAACTATTAATAGACCAGGTTACATAGAACATTTAATTAAAAATTTTAGTGAGCATTAATCTGAAAAACCAGCGAAAGCAACTAGTATATTATATATATAATACGAATATGCTAACGTATGTTGCACAGAAATTGCTCTTATTACTTACTCATTGTGGAATAGAGACAGTCAGATGCAAATAAACTACGAATTTCAGATTGGATCATTGAATATTTTCAAGCGGCATTTTATTAGACAATTTTACTTAGCAAGTTATTGGAGTTTTAAAATATCGTTAAAAAATTCTGTACAGGGTCCGCCATGTCCTAAAACACTCAACTCAGTCAAAGAAAAAAAAAAGAAGTAAAATAACAAAGTAATAGAAATCGGCGTCAAACAGAAAGTTTAACGGAGCGAGAAAATAGGCTTAACTGTTCGGACTTGTTAATAAAAATAGATTTCAAATCTTCCAAAACTATAGTTAAAAAAATAATAGTAATAGTAATAACTCTGATATTATCTAAAAACGCAAAAAACTTTTTATTCATTTCATTTTTATATAATTTTTGGCTTAGGTTTAAGATAATTGATTGGTTTCTCGCCAAGCACGACAATATCGTGTCAAATCACGCCAAAAATCCGTCATTTTAAATGAGTACAAGAAATTGTAATAAAGTTTTAGGAGTTGCGATAAGAAATTGTTGGAATTGCATTTTGAAAAAAAAAAAAAAAAAAAAATCACTCGTGAAAATTCAATTTTGTGAAATCCAATTTATTTCTTTATTTTTCATAATTTTTTTAATTAAATTTGAAACACAACTTGCAACAATATTTTTAATGTTAATAATGAAAAGCAAACTCATCCAACAAAACATTCAATTGTGTGCTTTTGTCATAAAAAAATTGAGATAAAAAAAAAATGTTTTTCTTGGATATAACCCAGAAGCAAGAATTTCACTAGAAACTTTGTTTTGTAGAATATAGATTTTTAATCCGTCCCCGAAGTAATTTGTAGTATACTGATTCAAATAAATTCGTGCTTTTCTGAGGTATTTCTAAAATTGTTATTACAAGGTGAAATTTTAGAAACTATTCAATGTACATTAATCGCTGAACAGTCTTAAATATCTATAACTTGGGCGAATAAGTTGATTGCCAAAAGCAGTTATTTTATTTTAATGGAAAAGAAAATACAGGATGATCAAGAAATAACAGGTGGTGTTCGGAGCTCGGTAGAGCGTTAGGTATTGATGAAATAAAATAAAATTTGGCCACCATACATATTAAAGTATGCGGTTTCGATTTTTTTAAAAAGTATCATAAAACGCCGATAGGGAAAATACTAGCGCTGCAAGCTCATAATGTGTGAAGAAAGAATACATAATTGCCAATAGAAACAATAAATAACAACACACCAAATACCAATGAAAAACGTTTGTTATAGCAACATACAAATTTGGCTAAAGGTAACCACCAACCTGATGTTCCAATAATTGAATGCGATAGACGAGGTTTTCGACGGTGGCTAGCAGCATATCGGCATTTATTCACCTGACCAGTAACGTTATTTTGATCTTTTAAAGTAGGAATGCTAGGTCCATGCTATCTAGGAATGTCCTTGATACACAATGCCTTTCAAGTAGCCCACAACCAGAAATCGCCAAGATTCAGAACAGTGTTATCGGTGAATGGGTGTTATCTTATACGGATAAAATTTCAGGATCTTACGCAATATCTTCTGACTGTCGAAAACGGGATATCTGTTTGTCATGATATTGATACTGCTGGTATCCTATTTATTAGCTATCGCCTGATCCATGACGGTAGTTGCAACTTCTTCAACTTGTTCCTGCTTGATACCTTTATGTCCTCGGCCTGATTACATACCAAGAATCCCTGTTGATTCAAATCTTTCAATCCTTCTTCGTAAGTTAATTATGATCATCAGTCCTCTACGTAACTGTTTTAACCATTGGTATTTAGGAAGAGCAGCACTGGCATTTTCATCCCACTGATAAAACAGCTTGACTAACTCACGTAGTGACAACGCCATCGACGGGCGAATTTTTGCAGAATGACTTAAATTCCCTCAACCTTTCTTTTATCCTCGATATCGTATCACAAAGTATCCGTATAAACAAATTACATATTAAAAGTTTTTATCGCAGAGCCAGAATTTTCCCTATCGGCGTTTTTTGGTACTAATATTTTTTTCCTTGACAAATCGAAACCAACTTTTTTCTTGACAACCGCATATTTTAATGTGTATGATGGCCTCATTTTGTTGCATTTCGTCCAATACATAACACGCTACAGGGATCCGAACACCTGTTATTTCTTGATCACACTGTAGTAAATATAATTTTAGATAAATTAATAAATATGAGCTAATAATTTTTTTTTAACTGAATTGATATATCATTGGAAAATAATGTTTTTTCTTTACATTAATAAAGGTTTTCATAGGAAAGCTTGTGAAATGCGAGTTTAAATTCCGAAAACGTTACTCAATATATATCCAAAACAGCGTGCATTTTTCGCCCGACATTCCCTAAACAAATTGTGTTGCCTGGCAGCAGGAAAATCCTTTTGTTCTCTCTTGAGAACATGCATCGTTAGAAAAGTTGCGACTAAAAGCCGTTTATTTCGGAAATATGCGCTTTCCCCTTGATGTGCTCGGCTACCTTTTACTATTTCTGAAAAGATTATTTGCACGCAACTGAATAGCTAACTAGTAATATTCAAGACACATTGCATGAAAATTTTGACAATTCCACGCACACAAAGCACTGCAGTTATTTTGTAGTGATAATAAAATGGTTTGGCTGTCTTTCGGTCCGTTCGAAAACACAAATATCTAGTATGAAATAAACATTTTTCAGTAATGCTTCTTATAGATCAAACGTATAAGCAATGGCGTTACTATAGGAAGGCAAGACTTTCAAAAAGAGTGGTCCAGTGCTTTAAGATTCACACCTGATTACACAGAAAGATAAACATTGCCATTTTCCTTACAATCCAGGAGCATAAAAATATTTGAGGGAGATCTCGCTTTAATTAGTTATGCCATTATGTGAATGTTATACAATCATCATTGAACATTCACTATGAATATGGCGTTTTAAATTTGAATTCAACAAATACTATAGAAAAAAAAGTTATTATGATCAATTTGGAATGAGCAAACATGACTACATCACCCTCCTTCTTTCTTCTTACAGCACCATTCTTAAGTGATTGATTGTGTTCTTCTTCATAAAATATGACAGAATCTAAGATTTTGAAAGAACAAGTTAAAGCCATGAGATCAATATCCAAAATATTTCCAATTGTCAATAATGTCATTTCCGAAAGTATAAGTGCAAATATAACTTTTAAGAGTGAATTGTTTTAACCCAATTTGTAACACAGAAATTTTCGCAATTTGAATGTTCAAAACTTAATCGTAACATTTTGGTACAAAGCTTGGAATACTTAAATAATGAACTTCTCAACATATGTCTAAATGGAAATCGAAGCGTTTCAATTAGCTCAGAGGGAAAATTGATGATTCAACAAAAATTTGAGAAAAGCGAAATAAAATTTAAGGTAAGAGAAAATTGCCTATTTAACATTAAGGAAAAACATTACCAATAGTCTAAGAAAAATTCAAAGCCAATCTTAATTAAAAATAATTATGATTTCAGACGGGAAAAAATATATTCGAGAAATAGCGGCAGCTATCTTAGTCACCATCAACTCTTCAAGGAATCCAGGAGAAAATTCTTAGGAGTCGAAAAAGAAATTAAGGCAGCATAATAACACAAACATTTTTTTTGCTCTACTCTTTTTTCAGGATCCGCTCACAGAAAAATATGCCAGAAATGAAGAAAACAGCAACAGAAGAGGGCGAAAGAAAAGTCTTTTGTTTTCTAATGAACACAATATGAAGAATACGGGTAAAAGAAAAGATGGTGGGGGAAAAAATCGCAATACGAAGTCTGCGGTAGAGAGAAGAATGCAGGGATGTGACAAAATTAATGAAGACAGTCGCCCGGCGTCTTCATTATATTTTCACACCTCTCTTCACTTCCTATGAAACAAGGATGGGAAGAGGGGGACAGTGTTAAATGAACACGCACTCCCTCCTGTAATGGATACCTTGGCTGCCGCGAGGTGGCGCTTTTTTGTACTCTCGTTCCCCAAAATTATACGCGCTCCTAGACGCGAAAAAAAGAGGAGGAGGGGATATAATGAAAACAAGGAATAATAAAAAGAAGAAAAATTCGGTGGTAGGTGAAAAACCATCCTCCCACCCCACCACAGTGTAGAAGAAATTGCTTCTTTATTAATCGTCACACTACGTTTTTACAGCTGTTACAAAAGCAAGAAAGAAGGGGAGAGATACATTTCCCAGGTCTCAGTTTTGTTAAAACCATCCTCCAGTGCACCGAAAAGAAAAAAAAGAAAAGAAAACTTTCTTTTGTATGTATAATATGAAGTGAGTAAAAACTGGAAGCAGTGCTGAAAATTTTCAGCAAGATAATTACAACAGCGGAGCAGTTGAGATCAAGCTTCTTAAACAATAAGAAGTATTTAAATGAGTCGTTAAAAGTAGCTTTAATAAAGAAAAACATGTGGTTACTGTAATTAACTTGACAGTCAGCCATTAATCTGTTTCAAATTTTATGAATCCATTACAAATAAAAAAAGGAAGAAAAAAAAATCACAAACTATAATTCTTTTTCAATTCTACTAATAAGAGTATTATTTTTATTGTAAGGATAATTTCTTTGATTTCTTAAGAAATGAAATTGAAGAAAACATTTTGAATGCTAACTTTTTAAAAGAAAAATGAAATATAATTTCTTTAAAACTAGTTCCTTTCCAAGGAGAAAAAAAAAAATTAAAACAGGTTAATTTGGTTTAGTTATACTGACGTCTCGTTTGAGCGCAACACGAGGAATATTTCGGGACCAACCTCTTAATTTTGAATTCCGGTAAGAGACAAGAACGGCATCTAAGCTGGCATCCCCTTCTCCAAATATTTGCACTACACCAACGAGAAAGTATTTGACTCACAACATCAGATGTAATGCGCATCGCATACGTGACGGATCTTTAGTGGAATCAGGTCTTTGAAGTTGAAATTCTCCGGGCCCGATGCAAAGACCTTACTATTCGGCCATCGCGGTCTTACTTTAAATGGGAAAAGAAAAGAAAGCAAAATTGGAAATGCTGGGAATTTACTTATCACCCATTTGCAAATCACCCACTTCTATTTCTTACACAACTTTTCCTTTTTCATATCAACTAAGACGCAACAAAATTTTTCACTCAATGAATAAGATTTCGCTGCCTTATGGTAGAAAACCCAATTTTTGAGAACATTTTAAGTAGTTTCTTAAATATAAATCTCGACCTTCAAATTGAAATATTTCAAAAATTTGCTGAGAGAAAATACAATAAAGGTCACAAGAAAAGGGAAATACAAAAGATTACAACTCCTTAATAATATATTTGGTTGCTTTAATTATGTAACTTCAATACAATTGTAAAGAAAAAAAATTTTAACATATTCCAACTTCAAGCGCGAGGTTTACAGAATACAACCTTCCCAGACGTTTCCATCTATGATTCTTGATTCTTTATTGATACATTATAACACCTAATAATCAAGCCAAAAATGGAACTTAAAATACCAAACTTTGGAAATAATTAGCTTGAATTTTACTTCACTGATAAAAGAGCATTTTTACAAAGGAATAAAAAGTAAAACTTTTCTCCTGTCCCTCTCAAAGGTTCCAAATGCCGCTTTCACAGAGCGACCATTTCCTTTGTAATTAATCCATGGACCCGGTTCAACAATTTTTTTCGTAAATAAATGGCTTATAAGAACATTTCTTTTCCTATTTCTATTAAAACAAATAGTTACGTTTTAATATATTTTGAACATATGGGGGGAAATTAGGTGTTTTTCTTTCAATTTTTCTATATTTTTTATAAATTTGCTATATAAAATCCATTTTAATAAAAATCATAATTTATACCTTTTGACTTTATGCACTTTTTTTACTTAATTCACTTTTTATATTTATGTACAGCACTAACAATGGGTAGAAAAAGAAAGCAAGACATTTCGGCATTACAAAATAACAGCTTTCGGCGTCATCATATTAAAAGACGAACTGACAGAGTATTAAGTAACCCTAAAATGAAAAATATTAAAAGTTAACAATGAAACTTAACACGTAAAAGCGTAAATTCTTTTAATAAATAATTGAGTTTATGTACACCGTAAGAAATATACAATGAAACTTATCGCTCGTGACATAAATCTCTATATTTTCGTAGTTAGATAAATCTATGAAAGGTTCAAATACAGATTCGTGTTGCGCAAAAGTTTACAGAAAGTGTTAGTTAAGTAACTGGGAGAAAGCGAACAAAATTTGTTCTTGCTAAGTACCTGTCCATCCGAGAAATTGTTTGGTCAGAGACGCTCACCACTCTTGAGATGGCAGTCTTTACATCCATTAATTAGAGTCACGTCCGAAAAGGAACTCCCTGCCCGCGCACATGCAAATGTCAAAGCAGCCACCCAGGTCCATTTGTAAGGCTGTCGTAAAGTATGAGTAGCGGGGTCCATTGGCATTCCATGCATCACTTGCCACGAATGCGCTGTTTATTCAAATGCCGTACCGAGATGGGCTCCGTGACATTAATATCCGCGTTATGGGAAACATTTTGGGCTGCATCAATTAGGGCCTATATACAGGCGCATTTAAATGGATTCGGAAAATGACAGTAACTAACTGCAGTGATGAGACTGATTTAATACCAGTTCCGAGTGATGGTCTATTCCAAACGAAAACAGGCCTTATACTTAGTGCATTAACTTAGTTGCCCACGTACGATATTGTGAAACGTTAATCTTGAGCTGCTACCAGCACTTTTTTTCTAGGGTCGGGTGGGGGGAATGTATCATGAGTGGTACAGTGAGTCGTATTTTAAGTGTGCGATGATTATTTAAATTCTGAAAATGGTAGAACAAGGAATTTCTCTGAAACTTTGCCTAAAACTGGCAAAAGCAAAATTACTGAAACATTTTAAATTTCGCAACTAGGTTATTTCTAGGTTTCGCTAACCCTTTTAAGTCAGGAACACTAATCACGAATTATGCAGATGTTTCAAATCGAGATCACAGATGAAGAGAAAATCGGATGACCTTCCACGTCAACGGATGGCCACGAAAACAAACACACTTTTGCACAACTGTCCCTTGAGACATAAGCAATATATGAATGTTTTCACTGCTATCAGGAGTTTTTGTATCGATAAAATACGGATCATAACTTTCTAAAATTAATAAAAGTAGCAAAATAATTAGTAATAAAAATCGTATTAAATAGCGTTTTATTGCGGAGATTCAAATTTCAGTTCCACGTCTAAAATTTGTTAAAATGACCCCTCAAAGTTCTAAAAAAAGGTATCCTAATATATATACGGGATCAAATATTGGACTTCTACCCCAGATGACACCCAAGTGCTTCAGGTCGCTTTGACTGACACCACACTTTTCATTTACTGAGAGCCCTTGACTCAAGAAAATAGACTAGATTATAAAATGCAACCATTTCAGAACGGTACTGTACTTAAGAAAAACTATTTAATTTGAGCAAATAATAGACCCTTTTGAAATCCCGCCAAGTTCAGATGCCCGAACATCGATATCATTACCTTATGCGAGCGAAACACGAAACTATCGGAATAGAGCGGGCCTCTTCTCTCTCCATGAAAGTCTCCCGTGTTTCTTTCCATTGCAGACGGATTCTTAAAACAATAAGCGCCTCGGGGGCAACAGAAATCGTAATGGATGGCGACACTAGAAACGAAATCTTCCTCGTGTGCCTTTAGAAATCGAACTACTTCATTACCTGGAATGAAGGAGCAATCATTATTTCCTCCGCCCCAAAGGAGAATTGGCCGCTCCTCCAGACGGGAAGCATTAAACACGGATTCTACGGATGCACTCATTAGTGAATTCATAACTCGCTGTTCGCGGGTTTGGGAACAATTTTCTCAAAACTCTAGGGCCCAACAATCTGCACAGTTGGATGCCTAGCTTAATCATCGTGCTTACATGCCCACTTCAACTCGCTTTCAAGTGAAATAAAACAATTTGCACTATCGGAAACCAGTTTACCTAAAGGAAACTTTTCATATACATCGATTCAAACTTTATGGGCTAAACATTCAAATATGGTAGAAAAAGTACATTATATATATATATATATTAGCAGTAGTCGCACAGCCCGTGCATAACATCTAGGAGGAAAAATTAGCTTTAGATTTAAGTCTAGCCTCCACCATGACCTCCGAGAAACATAAAAAAATGAAGGAATAATCTCATTATGTTACTAATAAAAATTTTTGTTTACAGAAATTTTTATTTTCTGCATGTAAATCTTTTACTATTAATTAGCTTCCTTTTTAAAAAAATAATATTCCTGAGAGCTAAATGGTTTCCATTTCAAAGAAAATTTAATGTAAACATCTATTTTACACAAACAGAAAATAAATAATTCGTAAACTAGCAATTATTATGCATCTATTTAATAATTCGGTGAATGTGTTTTTAATAACGAAAGTTGTCAAGAAATTGTGATATTCAAAATCGGAAATTCTCAAACCGCGATTGTAATTATTTAAGTGTCAATTTTTTTAAATACAAAGTAATATTTAATTAGTATCTATGCAATTATTTGATAATTTAGAGAATTGGCGAGGAATCATAACGCTATCCATCGCAAGTTACGCGTTATGTTAATCTCCGTCCTTCTCGGAGCGTCCGCCTAGCCGTGATGACTCATTACAACAGCCAGCAGGCCTTATCTCTCGGAGTTCCCGCCTCCACCCGACATGACATGGGAATGTCATGCGGGATCAAAAAGATATTTAGAAATCATCAAAAATAACTACAAAACAATTTTTTACAACACATATTCAGAAACATTTAGCGCTAAGCTTTGATATACAATCATTTGGCGCCTTGCGAGGTAGGCAATTTTTCGGTGGTGCTTTTGCTACCGTTACCCTATTGCTGCCGTTCTCGCCACATTCGGCCATTTCGCTAAAATTTGGCGATAAATTATTTTTTGGCGAAAATGACTGTATATCAAAGCTGTTCCTAAAGCTGAACAATATGGACAGACCATAGACATTGTTCCTATTGAAACCGAGGCATCATTTCTGTAATCCACACATAGATCAAAATTCAGAGCGGAGTACTCCTTTTCGAACTAAATATCAGGAAGTTTGTTCTTTCACTTCTTCTCCTGTTCTAAAATTTAAATGCCTTTCTCTGTCAGCAGACAGGCGAGATTCATTCTGTCTCTGCAATTCAATTGCAGTGCGATTTAAAGAGAGACGGTTACTTCGCTCAGCAGAAGATTCATCTTTGAAGAAATTGTGGACATTCTTTCTCTGATATTCGCTAACCTAACGTTTCTGTCCTCTACATTTTCATTATCGCGCAACAAACGAAGCGTTGTCCCATTTAATGTGCTCCGGCCAAGGTTGGATTTCCTTCTTTTGGAAATAATGAGATTTGAATCGCTGTTTAAAATCAGACGTAAACAAAGAAATGTATCGCATATAAATACCACAGCTCTTGCTGTTTGCACTTGCGAAGTTTGAGATTTTCGCTCAAGCGCAGATAAGTGCAAAGCACAGATACTGCTGCTTTACGCATGTACGAATCGTAGTAGGAAAATAATTAAAATTGCAATTATAAAACTACTTTTTTATTTTGATATGACTTCAATATACTAAAACCTTCACCAATAAATGTCCAACAAAATGGTACAGATATCTCCAAAATTAGTTAAGAATATTTCTCGGAAACAGGTGACAGTCTCCACGAGATGGCGCAGGCGGCGTCAGTGAGAACACTAACGCTAGTATATGGAATGAGACGGTTGTATGACTTTTCTGTACAATACACTTTGCGTACGAATCATAAAACTGTCAATCAGTTGTCTCGTTAACAATGCGGTTGTGTTACTGATAAGGGTCAGTTCTAGAAGAGGTTACAACATCTTAAACGTTATCTAAAAGTGTCATATTTGGCAAGAGTTAGCCTGATGTTTGACACAATTTCGAATACTTAACGATCATTCATTAATATAATTTCATGCATTTTAATACTATAGGAATAATTTCCACTTTGCTTTTTATGAAAAATGGATTGCTTTTCAATTTATTTATTTAAAAATGTAAGATAAAAACATTGAGGAATGATATTTCTGCTCATATTAATAGTGTATTCACTTCGAAATAATAATCATTTTTTCTAGATTTCAGATATAAATGCATTACTTTACATAAATATAACGTTTTGCATTAAACGAAAGAGTTTGCGTTTCATTAATTTTTGATTTATTTCTTCTTCGTTCGTTTATTTAATTCAATAATTTCGAACATTAAAATATGTTATTTAAATATAGGCACTTAAAAAAATTGTTTCTTAAATTTAAAGTACAATTAAATGAGGCTAGTGGCATTGGAATGATTTGTAAGGAGGGAAAACTTGCAAAAGCAATTCTTGAAATGCCGTAAATAGTAAGAAAAGCTTCAAATTACGGATGTTAAGTTTCCATGCTATATCAATTTTTTAAAAATCAGTTTCCAGAGTAGAAAGCCATTACAAATTTAAAATTTTCTGTTTGTCATCGTAGATATAATTTAAATGTTGTTACATTTTTTTTTAAATCTGTACTCTGATAAAGATAAATTATTTGTTCGTTGTATGATTTTGCATTTTGTACATGAAATATTGTAAGTATACGGTGCACAAAATAAGCAACTTACTAAATCAGAAGTATATTAATATTTTGCTAACTGATCATTTATATCTGCGAAAATTTGTAGGAGATATTAGCTGAATTCACATTTAATTTTCTTCTAGTTGCACTATTTATTAAACCATAATCCAAATCTACTGTTAAAAAATAAAATAGAATTAAGAAAAATGATTTTTACATTAATATATGTAGTATATGTTTTCCAGTAACTTTAATTTTATTGAAGATCGTTCTTATATGTACAATAAATCATTAATAATAGTTTTGAATGAAGTTCTGGTAATACACTCTTCAACAATATACGTCTACACCTTAATTGAAATGTTTACTGATTAGCTATGCGTTTTTTCCATATTTTAAACAATGTAATTATTTCTTATTTCAGAAGAATTCATGGCAGTTTTAAACCTTCCAGGGGCCCTGAGATAATGCAAATCTCAAAGCCCTTTTTCCCTCCAAAATTTTTAATTGATTTTAATTTAATTTTTATTCAGCAATTTTAAGTAGTAAATTTTATAAACTGAAGTCGCAATATTATGTCCCTTTCTAAAAAGTCCATTTCAATATTGTACAAATAAAAAAAGTGCACAGTCAAAACGTAAAATTAATTTTAAGCAAAATATCGAAAACAAAAGACAACTTTCTATAACACTCTAAACAATATTGTAAAAGGAGGAAATATATTTTTTTAAACTGTAAAGCTCCAAATTTTTTAGAATTATAAAACAGCATAACGAATAACTTGTAAGTGGTAATTAGGAATATTACTAGAATAAAATTCCAAAATTAATTTAATCAATACTTGATTATGACTTGAATAAATTGACTGCAGGGCCGTCTGTCATAAATGAAAGTATAAAACTAAATACCTTTCTACAACTACTAAAAATTATCAACAGCTGAGGGTAGTTTTCTTTGTTGCTTTTTTTAACTAATCACTCTTTGTTAAGATTTGTCATTTAATCAGACTCGTCATATTTAAATACTTCTTCATTTAATTAGAATATTATGTTAACTTACCTGCATATGCATTTTGCGATTAATATTTATCATAAGTATTCTTTATAAGCTTTTTATGCATTCTACTTTCAAAATTTACATCATCAATGGAAAAATAAGAGAATACAGCGTTTCAAAATTATCTAAACAATGTCACAAAAGATAAAAGAATATTTTTAAATAATATTCAATACATGGCGATATTATAAAAATCAAATAAATAGTAAATTCGGGAAAAGTTTAAAAAATGCTTTCTTACGTATTATTATTCCATTTTCAGTTGTAATGTTCCATTAAAATATCCCGAATTTTCTTTTTAATTCATAAAATAAAATAAGGACTGATTTAGGAACTTAAATAACAAAATACCTGATCACATACGCACGCGCACACACATACACACACACACACACAAGGGAGGGGGGAGGGGAGGGAATGGAAAAAATTGACTTTAAACACGGAAGCATATACTTTAAATTTCACAGGTATTTCCAAATTTTTCGTTTAAAATTATTCAAAAACTAAAGTGTGGAATATTCAGACTTTAATCTAGAAGTTTTAATTAACAAAATAAGATTTTCTATCAATCTATTTAAAGTATCGACCATTGGATGTAGATATACTAAATTTAACACACGTATATTTGGGAGAAAGAAATATGCAATTCAGTGCATTTAAAAATATTAATACAAAAAATAATGTTATCTCTAATGTAAATTATCTTAAAATTTTAAAAACAACATTCATTTTATTGGTTTATCAGTCCTTGCGTATTTTTATTCTGTAAAAAGAATACAGATCTTACATAGCATGTATGTTTTATAGTCAAGATCTTCCGTTTATATTTGCGTATGAAAAAATAAAGTTGTCATATAAACGATAATACTAGATTTTTAAATATAAGATAAAATGTATTTTTATAACTATATCAGGCTTCTTAAGTTATTTATTTCATGTGTATATGAATTATTTATTTGATTACCAGATTTATCAAAAGCTTTGAACAGATTAATCAAAAGCTTTGAACAGATTTAATTTCAAATAGTAGCAAATTTATCAACTGTTCAATTCTCTTATTGACTTGTGTGTTATTAATTAGCTGAAATGCACATTTAAATAATACACTTATCTTAAAACAATTGGAATCGCTTGTGATGGTAAAAGTTAAGTTCAAGTGTTTCTGTTTCGGATTTTCTTTTAAACTTTATTGATTTTCATTTGAGGACTGTATTTGGCATACTTTGACTGTGAATGAATAATGCAGAGAATTGATATGATTTGCAAGTAAAAACTATTTTTTACTGTAAATTTTTAGAAAGTTATCACGGAAAAAAGTCAATATTTATCTTAATTTTTGATTAATTAAAATTCTAATTAAAAATTCAAAAAATCACTTTCCTACCATCCAAAGTATATATTTGCCAAATTTGATAGGCAGACGACCTGGTGTGTACAGAGCCAGTATATACACATAGAGACAAAAGTTTTTTCCTTGTGTTTAAGTATCAAAATTTAGTTAAAATATCAATACATTTTCTCGCCAAATACTTTTGCCAACAGAAAACATATGTTTTAGCAAACTTAGAATAATCACTCCCTACCCCCTTTTATTCAAAGAGCTACGCATGATTTATTGGCCTTTTATGATCCGTACGCAAATGGTTGTACGCATTTGTCTCACTACCGGAATAGAATGAGACTAGAGCGTGCGGGTGCTGGACTGTTCGGAGAAAATGGCTATATATATATATATATATATATATATATATATATATATATATATATATATATATATATATATATATATATATATATATATATATATATATATATATAGAGAGAGAGAGAGAGAGAGAGAGAGAGAGAGAGAGAGAGAGAGAGAAAGAGAGAGATAATGTGGTATTGACACAAGAGAGCAAACTGATATTGACTGTTTCTCGTAGCATCATTAACCAAAATTTATTTCTTTACATAATTTTTTACAAAAGTAGTTCGAAATCGAGTAGAAATAATAACGGATATTTGGTAGAATCAATGAAGAAATTCCTCGCAAAAGTGCAATTTCAGTAACATCTCATATTCTTCAAAGATATGATTTAAACACCCCTCAAAGCTTATATTACTTTGAAAGATGTAATTTTAACTAATTACAGTAAGCACCGCTGATTAGAAACACTTATTAACAATGTTGTAAAGCAATAATTTACATTTTTTGTGTGTCTCTATCTACTGGGGAACTGTCTTCTATGCATTCTTATAAAATAGATGTTTGTCGCAGTATATACTCTTGCGAAAATGTTGTCCACGAGTTCCAATTTATCCTATAGAGGGTGAATTTGACCTAATCTGCCAAATGAAGGAGGGTGACAAAAGAGCCCATGCAGGTCTCGAAACACTATGGCAAGCCTGTCCTATCCTCTTACCATTTGCAAGTTATGGCTGATAAGAAAATTATAATACAAATCGAGAAAAATTCTCATTTCAAAAGCGTCTGAGAAATCTACATATAAAGTAAGCGCATATTTTTCAGCAAAAGGAAAATTCCGATAAGATAGTACCATTTTTTTTCAGGATGCTAAAGATTTAAAACTGGGCTAAAAGCGCCGAAACCTTGGCGAAATGCAAAATTGAATTGTCGCCAAAATTTGTAATGTTGAATACAAAAAGTACCGTTCTATAGTCTGTGTATTTTCTGTAGACGGTTCGAGGTCCCATTTTCTACCTCGTCATTGGTTGTTTGGTACCAACGATAGAAAATGTGGCCTTGAACTGCCTAAAGAAAATACACAGATTATAATTTTATATTTACCAAAAACTTACCTATTCCATCAGCCTTTGAATGAAGGATTTATCCAAATCAGTGTTCCAGTTCCAGTGAAATTCAGTTTTCCGTTTGTAATGTGCCGTGGAAATCGCCGTTTACTAAAACAGAAATTCGTTGGAGAGACCTCAAATGAAAGGACGGCGAATGAATGGGATGGATGCAAATCAGTTAGTAAGAATTCTTTTGGATGCAAGGATGTCTGTCGGTTTGTTTTCATTGCGAATAACTTCATAAAACGGCATGTCGGATTTTTTTTTTCACGAATGTTGATTTTAATAATATATTGCAGTCAGAAAAAAATGCACGAAAAAAAATGGCCAAAACACCGACGACAATAACGTAACAGTAATTGCTTGCTTTTTCTGTTTCAAAATGAAAGACTCCTTCTTTGTAAGCACTGATCTATAACATGATTGGTTGAAATAACGAATGCCTTCCCCGTTTCAAAATAAATGCGCGCTTCTGAAATATGTCATTCAGATAGAAAGACTTCCTATGACTGGATTCTGAAAATTTGATGTAAATCTACAAATTTCGTGCAAAACCCACATATAAGATTTCATCTGTTTCATCTCAAAGCCTTTTTGAATTTTCAGGTTCACAGATAGATATAATTTCAAAAATACGTTTTTCGAATTCGGGAAGTCCGAAACGTAAAATTCTCTCGAGTTCGATATTTTTTTTATCCATTTTTACTTTCTCTTTATTTATAAGAAAGTGAAAATAAACTTTTTAAAAGTACAATTTTATTCTGTGCTGCTTTAAAGCAGCAGAAAAAAAAACCCAATTATACCCAAAACTTTTTTTAACGATAATTTTGCTAAAATGCATAGTTTATCCGAAATCTGCATCTTCTCTGAATGTAGATCTTCCAAAGGTTGGAGAGCATTAAGGAGTAGAGGCGTAACGTAGATAAATGGTATCCGGCCTATGATCATTTTGTCCCCAACTGTTATCATTGATTTAACAAAGGTAAATGGTGCTGGGGAGTTGCATTACTTTTTAATCTATCTCATGTTATTAAAAATAGTAAATATGGTAAAATGACAAATAATCTCCACTTTCTCTCGGGCGTTCCCTTTAGACTCACGTCCGGGATTAAGTATATGGAATTTCGCTCTACCACTGGCAGATGGAAGTATCCCTTAATGTACACAATTCATTAATATAGAAAATAATTAAAAGTGAGGAAAAAACTATCCAGAAATGTGGGTGGGGAGGAAGTTATCAGGAAAAACAAATTCGAAAAACAAGGAACTTCTAAAGCATGAATAATATTTATCAGAGGGGACAAGTCTCTTCGACTGCAGTGAACGACTCCTTGCTCCGAAATTCTCTTCCTCTTTTCCCTTCTTTCCAGAGGTCAGAAGGGGTGGGGCTCCTAAGCGAAATGAGGCGAAAATAAAGATCGTTAGGCAGTTCTCGTATTCCATTCGCCGCCTTTCTCAAACCATGATACACGAAGAGGTAGAAATGTGTTGTTTTTTCCTTTTCTAGTCTGTTGTCGTTTGTTGTTGCCATTTTTTTTTGTGTGTGTGTCCTAGGTAATTACTGGAATGATCATCTCGGGAAGCGTGCTGCTGGAGTTCTAAATGAGGAGTCTTCTAATGAACAATGTGTGCTGCAGGGAGGGGTGGATGGTTAAGTAATGAGAGATTCATCACGGGAATGAAGCTGGTAAATACGTCGCGACAGAATAGGCTCTATTTCTGATTAAATAGTACGGACGAAGAGCGCACGATCAGTGGCACAATTACGCAAAATGAGAACCGAAGAAAATTTTTGTAGAGTGTGGTCAATTTTTCAGTTCTGTAGGGTAGGGTAGTTGCAATGTCAATGAAAAATTACACATTTCTAGTTGGGGCACCTGAAACCATAGGACCCAGACATTTTTCGAGTTATACCACTTTAGTAGTTAAGTCACAATGTTCTAAAGTAGTGATTTTTACATCAGACATCGGATGAAATTGAGTATTGAAGCATGACAAATTAAATTTTATTGACCCACTTTCATTTCCGGAATCAAATTCCCTGTTTGAAAGAACGATAAATCTCTAAAAATGTACCTCGATACTTAGAACAGTGGTCGAAAATCGAGTCGGTTCTCCAGTCCATGAAGTAAGTAAAAAACGCAATCATATGTGTCTTAAATCCAAAGTCACGACTTATTTTTTGATTCAAGACAGCATATATACCGTACACTAAGCTGATAGTAGGTCGAATTGGGATCCTATTGGGATTTAATATGCTATGCAATGAGTCCTCTCAACATGACCTTTCTATATTAATTCTTTTATCTAACATAGTTTATGCTCTCTTCTTTTTAAATGAAAATTATGACAACGCGCTTAAAATAATGAATATATTTTTAAGTTAAAATATTTCTTAGATTAGACCAAAAACTTAAAATATTTTTAAGTTATTGATCTAATAGTGTGAATGATCATTACAAATTGATTTACAAAACGCAATCAAACAAGCCCAGAAATAATGTATATTTTAAGATGTTTATGTCTTTAGTTCCAAAACTATACATTTAAAATAACAAACACTTATCCTTTGCACACGATACTAAAGAAAAAATAGTGACAAACATGCTTGTCAAAAATAAGATCTCTTCCTTGGAAAAAAAATGATGGAGTCAAAATTATCTCAAAAACAGGAAACCTTTATAGGAATCATACTTTCTCCGAAATAATGTGAAGATTCGATCTGCAAGTTTTCTCCGGAAATCGCTCCCATTACTTAAGAAAGGGAAGCCGCCTCGCCCTAATTCTCTTGCGTGGGGCGTTAGGCAAATCTCTCGGGTGTCATTAGGGCACTTGGTGAGGAAAAAGCAAGACACAAAGGTAGCGGAAAATTACGGAATTAAGGCCAAACCATGGGAAGAAAAAATAAAAACAGAATTAGCAAAAAGTCGGGGTGTGGACTGTCCGCAATTTAACATCGATTTACCATCTCTTCCTTACAGTTCTTTGTCCAACCTCGTGATGATGTTATTAGGGCTCCGATTCCCTATCGATCCTTTTCCAGTCCTAACAACTCAACTCCACCCCATCGACAATCTGTTCGACCAGAGAGAATGGGAGTATATTGGCAGCCGATTTCACACACAGATCTGTTCGATGCTGTGTTAGAAAGAACTACAAGCTTCGAAATCGATGCAAATAATGACAGTGAGATCTTTCTCTAAATCATTACTCCTGTCTATGAGCTAGATACAGGGAAAACATCAATCAATGTTAAATGGATGGTAAAAAAAATCAGTAAAATGAGTAGTACGTGTTTATTTATTAACTGGAATAATGTAATACAGTAATATATTCGCTTACAAGCTAAATGTCAAATGTTTACAATATTTCTCAAATCACCGAAGCCAATCACTTTGAAAAAGGCACACGTCATAAGCATTTTTCAAAGACAGGAATCATCGGCGCATATTATGTAATGTCACACATAAGAAAACAAGGTCGGGGTAACTAGAAATAAGAAATTATTGGATAGATTCACATTGAAAGAGAAATGTTTAAAATCTCTTCATATAACGTAACTACGTAAAAAAAAAAAAAAAAAAAAAAAAATGTTATATTGTAAGGGGGAAAAACTATTATACGTAATATACAGTATCAGAAGATCAAAATGTTTGTTGGAATACGAAACAATTAATATAATTCTATATTTAAGGTCATTTACAACTTTTAAAGAATGCAAAGAAGTGAAGCTGAATTCGATATTAAATTTCGAAATTATTCAAACAAATGTTATACCATATATGCATCCAGAAAATTGAACCAAGAGAATAATATAAACGAAATTTAGTCAAACAAAAAAGGAAAATTCATTGCAGATAGGGGTCAGAAAATAACAGTAAAACATAAGTAAATACGAGATTAGTGACTATTCCCAGTACAACTTTATAATACAAACATATTATTAATTAAAAACAAAATTTTCTTATAAATTAGTTCAAAGAAATTTTGACAATGACATAACTTCCTCCTTATAAATTGATTGTCTAATATCCAATTTTTTAATTAAAAAATCCTATTTTTAAAAAAATAAAGATTTATCTATATATCTATAATAATAAAGAAAACCCAAAAACTGGTTTTTCACCCCATCACTAGTCTGATTTTAGCTTCATGTGAAAACTCACGATCTCCTCAAATGTCGTCGCCTTCCGAGGGGGAAAATCTCAATACATCCATTTCCGAAATTGTTCTTTGATATTAATGCTCGCATCTTTACGCAGTCACCAAACTTTCATCTTTCGAAGATATTGAAAATAAAACACTCAAAGCTTTCAACCTCGACAACAAGATCGATTTCGCTAATTTTTGAAGCCGCGATCATAAGATTCTGACATTCAACCGTAACAAACGAAACGGAAAGGCTTATCATTATTACATTAATAAAATTTAAATAATGCTTTCGTTTAAGTAGAGATAAACAGAACTTCTGTTGTGACAAACACCAAAAATGAATTGACATGACTAAATCAATGAAGTTTATTGTTAATTAAAGGCAGTTAGGTAAATGAGCCTAAATTAAATTATGACGCTGCTCCGAATGAACAATGCCAAGGTTTATTTTGACTAATTATAAAAGTCTTAATGATACTAAAAACATCCTATAATATCACCTTTACAAATATTTCGAATTTTCATTTTCATTAACCACTTGATTTATCATTCGATTCTAAACAAATATAAGCAACCAATACAAGTCAAATAAAGCATATATTGACCAAACCCATAATTCGTAAATTATTTAAATATTAACCTTCATCGTTATGTGCAATTGCAGAAGGTTGCCTACTGACAAAATGTGACCATTGGAGTATCTAATGAATAAAAAAAATTACAAAAGTTTACAATCGCATCCTAATTTGTTTTAAGCCATTTAATTGTTATCCTATACTGAAAATGCAAAAAAAATCAGGCATAAATTGCAGGTCATCCTTTGAAATCTATCATAGCTACGCCTAAAGCCCCGTTCCGACGGCCCGTGAGCATCTTCAGACTGGCACATTTTGTTCCTCTATTGTGGTTTTCTGGGGTTCTTTGATATCTGTTCATTTTACTGACAATTTGCGGAAAGCTTCTGACTAACGTTCACAAGCGGGGGTGATCTTGCAATGGATCAGCATCACTAAACTTTTACTATTGCTAAACTTTTTTTTCAGTCTGCCTTATCTATGCAGTTTTCCAACGGTTTAGACGATAAGAGGTCTTTTATTACTTAGCCGGTTCCCGTTTCTCTTGGAAGTAAAGAAATTATGGCATTATTACTTAACAAGCCAATCATCGATGGTAAAAAGCACATTTTTTAAGTAGGAATCTGTGCAGGGTCACTCCTAATGGTAGCTATTTTGCAGATATCAAGCATCCGAATTATTATCACAACGTCCTAATTCTTCTCAGTGCTGGAGAGACCTCCAGGAAGCAGACTTTTCTTTATTGTTCTTATTTAGGGCAGAAATTCTGAAACCACATTATTCGCTTCCATCTTATCAGACCGTTCCTTAACGAGCTAGATATAAATGATTTCATTGAAGATGACCCAAGTTACCTTTATTAAAATTGTTCTGAATTAACTTGTTCCAGAAAGGAGAAACGAGAATTCGATATGACGTCCTATTAGTTACTTATAATTAATAAAACTGAATTAAAATATCATATGCGTATTTGAACGAGTTCAACCTTGATTTGATTTTCCTGCCATCAGTTTGAAGAGAAATGACGAATAGGCAGCTAAAAATGGACAGTAAAGTTGTCCGTTGAACATTCATAATTGGATATCTACAAAAAGAAATAGTATGTTAATTACTGACCCACCTTTAAAAATAGAAACTGACAGTAAATTCTTCGGATGTGGTATTTGAAGTATTGAGAAAACGAAGGAGTTCTAGGACATTTCCAGAATATCCTAGGTGACGACTGGGATGATTCCTCAGAATATTACGAGGGAAAACTGGCAAGTTATTACATCTAAATTTGGGTCCATAGAAGTCGATTATAGCAAAATTCGGATTTGTTGAACATTGGATACGGAAGATAAGGAAACCGGTTGGTTCGTTACCTTCTAGCGCAACATTTTTATTGAAATCCAGATGTAAATATAGATTTCATTTTAATCATGATTGCAATTTAATATTTTAAAGTTCAAGCGTGAAAAATTGTGTACAGATTAAAATGAGCTAGAGTAAGTCATTGAGAGCAACATTTCAATTCAATACGCCGTGATTTTTATTTCAAAAGTACAAACAAAGTTATTCTCTTTCCCAGCAGGATTTTACCTTCTCTGGTGTCACTTGCTCCTGTTTGCAGAATTTCTGCCATAAAACTTAATTTGTGAAAATCAGCCCACCTGACAGATTGCTTTTTGAAAAATACGACGACATTCCTTCCGGTCGACATTATGGGGGGCGAATACTTTTGAAATCTTCATAAGAGAATGCTCTGCGGGTACGCAAATATTTCTTCTCGCTACGAAGAAGGATTGATAAAGAAGGGGAAAAAAATGAGTCCTCGGAGTTTCATGAAGGCAGAGGCTGTCACTGCGAAGAATTCCATGTCCAATATATCGACTCCCAGATCTCCAATGCTTGCTTTGACTGCGAAATCAATTTTCTGGGACTTAATCCTCCCGCTTAGTTTGTAATTTTTTCCCCCTCTGTTTCTTTTTTTCTTCCTCTCTCAATATAGGATTCTTCCTTCTTTTTCTTTTTTTACAAGCAAAGGTTCGATAAAGTTCTTTCAAAGAGAACAAAAAAAAAATAAAAAAAACTGCTGCAGAGGCAAAGGACCCTAAAAAATGAATTCTTAATTTATATTTCTTGAACAATATTTAAATTTTAAAAGCTAGATGACACTTCATATCTCACGTGGGAAGTGAAAGAAAAGAAAAAAACAGCAACAAATTTCAAAATTTATTGAAAAGAGTTTTTATTTTCATTGGATTTTAACTTAGTTAACAATCTTGGATTCAAAAGAAAGATATGTGTCTGTTGGTTCTTCCAATGTTCTATAAAGCTCATTTCAAAAACCACGAAAGCTTCCGCTTTATAAAACAGTAAAAAAAGGTTCATTTTAAAATTATCATTTAAAAAATTCCATAACAAAAATAATTTAGATTTATAAAAAATATAAAAAAGTCCCAAAAGTTGTCTATAATTAAAATGGCAATAAATAAAGAGAAATTGTATTTTCCCATTTCAAACATAAACCCGTGGAAGCGGTCTCCCCAAAACTTTCTCTCTAATAAAGATGCTATGTCGCCTAGCATTGCATTGGCGTACAAAGTTACGGAATATTAACCTTTCGCATGAATTGAGAATTTTACTGAATCTATCATGTGATCCTCGGCGAGTTTTGTTGCCGATTCATCCCTGTACGGGTTAAAAGTAACAAAAAATTGAACTTCGGTTTTAAATGCATACTTTCTTCTTATTCACTTGAAACAAAAATGTGACACAAAACTACACTTGTAATCACAAAATCGCATATTAAATTTGATATATTTAAGCCATTGCGGTTTTAAGTTACTGCTTTTACATGTTTCTGAAAGTACCATTATTGGATTAACCATTAACAACCCATTATTGGATTTCGCTCAAAATTTGGTAGATGTCTATACTAAATATATTAAATCTGTGTACTAAATTTTATCTGTGTAGCTCTCTTCGTTCTGTAATTATTATGCTAACTTATATACGAGTAGCTGGACAGACAGACTTCTTCAGAGCGAATTTTGCACAAAATAAAAATATACAAATTTGATATTAAGTCGATATACCGAACTTTATCCTTCGAATTTTCCGACGACATTTTCCAATAATGTGTTTTTTGAATTCAGAGGAAAGAAGATTCGTCAAAATCTCGAGTTCGAATTTTTTGACGATTGATATATTTTCTCCATACTACGTATACCAGAAAGGAAAAATTAATATGAATTAACATAACCAAATAGAAAATCCTTCTCCATAGATCAAAAATACTTTAAAATTTTTCCGTTATAACTTCGGAACAAAAATTCTTTTTCTACTATTTAAAATTCAATATATCAGAGCTATATTTATAAGCAATATAAGAAGAAATGCAGGAGCAGCACTCATGAGCGAGGGACTTTTTTGAATAAGCAAGTATTTTTGTATGTTTTCCTCTTTTGGCTTAAATAATACCTGCCTGTTTTCTCATATTACTTAAGCTTACTATATTTTAACAACGGGAGCAGTACGCAGCAAATAAATTTCGCGGGGCTTCTGTAACCCGTTTAGCAAATTCAGGATTCATATTTTTGTCCGTCCCAATCTGTATGAAATATAAATTTTGAGCAGCTCAAAAAATTATTAAATTGTTTGTTTAAAATGTTCCATAATCTACTTTTAATAAATAATAAGCAAACAATTCTCCCGTATGACGATGCTTCCGCATAACGAATGTTCCTATTCCCGCCAAAGAAATTTCTTCTATTCTCCAATGCAGTCATTAGCTGCTATCCGGGAAATCCCACGGAAAGATAACGACTGTCTCTGAAATCGAAATGAGAGTGATCTATGCGGCGAAAAAAGAGGGAACGAACAAAAAAGGGGTGAGATTCCGCGATTACAAAGTTGTGCCTTTTTGGTGCTATGACTAAAATTTCTGATCTATTTATTACATATTAGGGTTGTCATGCCAATTCTTTCATTTTTGCTAGAAACACTAAACCCATTTCATTGTTGTACTCCGACTTCGCGCACTTTTACTCATGGTTAAAAGGCCAAGTCACTTTCTTCAGACATCTTCACTTCTGCTCACGGAGAGCGCAATTTTCATAATCGAGCGCAATCATTTACCTTCAAACACGGTCTTTTAAAACTGATGCCATTTTTTAAAAATCTTTGTTACATATTTAGGAGTTTAATTTTTAACGAACTCTTCTCATATATCTTTTCTTACTGTTTTTTTAGTTCGGACTCATTGAATAAGATTTTATTTCACTTGACAAATCTATTTCATTATATATTTTAACAGTCATGTTTTCTTGCTATCATTTGCGAAAATATTATAGCAAAAAAATAATTTTTACACCTTTTTAAAATTAAAAAAAATATATATATCTTTCAATTATACCAATTATTTTCAGTACAGTTTTTTTAATTCTAAATTAATTTTTTTAAAAACTTTTAAGCATTACAGCAATAATTTCATTGTTGAAGTGAATCTCAAATTATTCTTCACTGTTGCTATTAACATTTCATCCTGATTTTTTTTCAACAGTTCACATAAAAATATGCCACTAAGGCAAAAGGCAATTGAGAAAGAATGTCTGCTTCCTTCAACTATCAGATATCAAAGGCACAATGCGGCAATTTAATTAAGTTTAATACGCAATACAAGATCATTGCTCTTAATTTTAAATGTTTCCATGTATCTCGAAACAATGGATTCTTTGTTTCAATTTATTTGGAAGGAAGACATCGAATTTTGGACAGGAGAAATGGTGAATAAGACAATCGAAATAAACGCAGAAAATTTGAAAAAAAAAAAAAAAAATCTATAGTAATTTTCTAAGACACGCACACACTTAATGAATAAAAAATAATGGCACTTGGAAAGCCTTGCTACTTGGAAAGACTATTAATGCTACAATATGCATATAATTAAGTAAAACGTTCCAATGACTCAACACAGCTGAATTAAATGAAAATGAATATTTTCGCTTACTTCTCCAATTTATTTCGTATTAACGCTTTCGTTCACTACCCAATCACGGGAGACACCATTAACTTGCATAAAAGAGGAGGCATTGTACCACTTGGAAAGAGGAGGGGGCATATCTGGGGCGATTATGTCGGAAAGAAATGAAAAGTGCCCCACACTGACCAGAAAAACAATTCTGAACAGATGTTACCTCCCCCTATTAAAGAGGCACAGACACATGTCTTGAGTGAGAGGAAATTAAAAGCATCGGCAGAGAGAGGCACCCCATAATTACGAAGACAAATTGCAAAGCGGCGCGCCGGCCACTATTTACGACTGTGCAGAAATTGAAACTGCTCTCATCGCTAAATCGATATGAAGCACTCGAGTCAGGCACGGAATCTGACGCAGAATTATGTCATTCATTTCCATTGGAGCGATGCCGTGACAACCTTCGATCACTTAGGCAGGATTTATGACGCCCCTGGATAAAAGTTTACCAGATCAGTTGATTTTGTGAGAAGAACATTTTGTTCCTGGGCTGTTTCTTGTAGGAAAAACACACATAAATGTCACCTTGAAGAAAATACTATTCATAAACTTCAAGTTCACAGGAAAGGCACACAGGTTACATTTAATTTTGGCCGCAAGGCACATGAACTGCATCAATAGAATCCCTCCCACACACAACATCTCATACGGGCGAATGTTCCATATATGTGGATCACAAATCAGTGATCCTCAGACAGACCACGCGACTTGTACGACTTTGAAATGAAAAAATCTTCTCTTCCCGCAGGATAGAATAAAAAATAAAACACATTCTCAGTTTCCTTTTCTAGTCATTTTAGCACGAAAGTTGGTGTGAGCATCGATGCGCATGACCTGATTAAAAAGTTGGGAGATCCAAACATTTTTACAAGTGCTATAATTCGAGAAGTGGCAAAAAAAGAAGTGGAAACACACTTCTTTTACATTCCAACTATCAAAAGAGTGGAGAATCTGATTAATAAAGCAATCGTAGGGTTAAAATTCCAATTTTCCGGAGAAAGAAGGACGAAAAGAAAAAAATGCTACGCTGAGAGCCTTCTCCGGCTCTAAATTCAGAATTTAAAGGATAACCTAAGCCTAAATCGTTATGTACCGAACTGAGAGAAAAGAATTTCGGCGCCGTGTAGGATGGTTAAAGATTCTGATTGAATTATGACATACATTGCCTGTACATATAGTCTGGTTAAATTGAATCCATTGAAATTGGGATTAGTTTTAATTCCTAGAAAACTAAATCTGTCCTTCAGTAGTAGAATAATACACTTTCAGCTATATATATTGGATACTGTCTATAGAATACAATAGCTATATACTGCGCAGTTTTTGCGTCGAAATTTCGTCTAATATGTAGATAGTGCAATACCTTGTAGTCGGCGACCTGGTCAAATGGTAGAGCGTATTTCTCGTGATCTGGGCGGTCCGAGTTCGAGTCCTGGTTTGGACATGGTTGTTCTCTACCTTGCGCTCTACCTATGAGGATGTGTGAACAACCCCCTCTCCCCCGGAAAAAGGGGTCGTGCAAGCGAATATATGTGTGTCATCTTCATATGAACTGGAAGTCAGACTTCTGCTCTCCGGTGCTCAGGGGCCTTTGCCCTCAGAAGCAGTTGCACACTCGGCTTAAATCGTTGACAGTTCGTCAGCGGGCTGATAAAGTGCCATAAGTAACAACAATAACAGTAATTTGTGACATGTAATACTCATTCAAGAGATTTTATTGTAAGTAATAGTAAACTACGCGAGCACGAAAAGTAAATTCTGAAGTTGTATTATACATATTTAATAGATAGCAACGATAGCAATCAATGATATAGTATATTTCTTTAGAACTGTGCGCAAGAAAGGTAAATAACTATTACTCTATTTTTATATATATCATCAAACGGACCCGCGAATGAATTATAGAGAGAATATCATAATGCCGCGTTAGAGAATATCATAATGTAAACCTCAAAACTGACATTTTGAATAATAATCTGGAAAACTGAGTTAAAAATGCTTAAATCAGTAAGCCTAAAAATCACAAAAATTCTTCCTTTTACTGCGTGGACATGAAATCAGTCTCTTAATATTCATCGGATCGATTCTTGGCAAAACTAGTTACGAGAGAGTGTTCGTCCGCGGATCGAGGGGAGTGCGAGATCCAATGGAAAGTGTAGACCCCCATGAAAACTTGATTATAATAATTGCGGCTGCGGAACATAGCCCGTTACCATGCAGATGAGCTGCTTGTGATGCCGCGCGCACGCCCTGGTTTAGCTTCGCGCCCTAATGTCCCACCGACACAGTGAGAAACAAGAAAATTGAAGTTTCGTGCGCGGATTCCGAAAGTGCCCCCAGGAATACGCCCAACCGCCGAATGAAAAGCGTCGCGATAGGAGAAACTTCAAATCTCATTCTGTTTTCCCATTCGTTTCACATAAAAATCTTTTCACGGGGACTTGGAACGTACGTTTTATTCCAAAGTGAAGTTGAAAATGTTGATTTTTGCCATTGAAACATATGTCGCTACATGCTGAAATAAATTCACAAATGCATTCATTTTCTGCAGAAATACATCAGAGGAGCTGCGATGTTAGAGAATATCATAATGCATATTATATAACATTGCACAATATATGTATACCGGTGGTGAGATCACAAAAATAAAACATTTTAATTCATAGTAAACAAGGAAACTTTAGCCGAGCTGTTTATTGGGTGGGTTTAAAGCATTATAAAAAAACCCTCACAGTTTGTATTCCCTTTCTTTTAAATTCTAAAGAGATAGGGTTAACAAATTTCAATATCAGACTTTCAGGATAGAGAATTGTAAACAAAAAGCATCTAGCGGGATATTTTATTGGATTACAACGACATAGCTACTGAATATTAACTAATTTATGGTTAAATGAGGTCTTTTCGACTATGAGAGTATTTATGTTTTCTTACATTTATGTAAAATTCTTATAGCCATAATCATGGTGGTCGTCTTCATCAAAAGCAACAAGTATAAAAGCCAAAACTTTTGTAGAATACAATTGCATGTTGGAATTTCATTTCGTTTGCCCAATTAATTTATTCAACCACATCTGATTCGATGGATTTTCTACCCACTTGAGTAAAGCAGGATAGAAGCCCTCCTTTGGGTTTTTTTTTTGGGGGGGGGGGAGTCAGACGCTGCAAGTCATAGTTTCATCTGATTAATCAGTCAAACAATTCTGAAAAGTACAATTTTTTTCATCGTGATTTCTTAAAGAATTTCTTGAAATCCATCCACGCTGTTAGTTTTCATTAATAAGTCATTTCACACCCAATAATTTGAACAATGCTTATCTGCTTTATATATCGGTTACTATTCACTTGCGAAGTTAAACAAGGATTAATGGGAATGAATTTCGAAAGCTTGGATCACACGACAAAAGCAAATGAACGAGAGAAATTTTGAACAGAATTCATTTACACTAAGAACAAAATGGTATTCTTTTGCCTAGCTCCGTATAAAAATCTTTAACGAAACTTGGTCATTTAGTATAGAATTCTAGGACTAGACAGCGCGAGGAAGCCAGTATGATATTTCCCTTTCTGCTTTTCAAGCAATTTCCCTCCTGAATAACATAAAGTGCGCCCAAAAGGATAGAAAACATGGTTAAATCTAAAGGATATTTTAAGTAGAATTTACATATAAAATGAAATCTACACGTAATTACCAAAGACATTAATCATTTGATACTAGGCATATCTTTCCCATACATAAAAGAAGTGAATGGTTTGAGCGTACGGACTCTTATACTGCTGATTTGCCCATTTTTCTACGTCCTTGTATTAGGTGAGCCATGGATTTTTAATCCATTTTTCAGCGTTCTAAGATATATTCAATTACGACAAAAGCCCCCTTTTCATTTGGACACACTTTTGCATGAAGTTCAAATTCTTCAAAAACCAACAAATTTTATTCACCCCCGAGCCACAACAAATATTGGAGGACGAACACATGAAAACAAATTTCATTTCATGTCATGTTTTTTTTAAAGAGCTTCAACATATTTCATTTATACTGACTTTCAAAATCTATTCACTGCCATTCATACGTAGAGTCGAAACAACAATAGCGAGGGGAAGTCACGAGGTTTAGCGATTCAATAGAATCATTCATTGAATTGCAGAAATTAATTGGAAAATGGACTTTCAAAATGCCTCGCTTATTCCTTTTCGGAAAAGCGCGATCGATTGCTTCCATAACAATATCTCCACACGGCTCCTGGATTCATATCATTTGGAGAAATTAAATTACCTCATCTCAGACATTTGCAAAGCGATTTTTTCCCCTCCCCATTCTTCCATCAAGTGGACCAAAAAAGGAAATTTAAAAAAAAAAATCGTAAAATTCCAAAAAAACTAAGGGATAGGGGACACCATGGTTGATAGAGTTATAGTCTCACACTTTTCGTTTTCTCAAGTCATTTCCATTTCTAGCAATTAGTAATTTCCCTTTTAGAGAATCATTTTTTTTCTGGCTCGGTCCATGGAGGATGCGTTTCCTTGACGAAAAGAAATCTCATTACGATTGAGGTGGAATTGTGAGGTGAGAAATAATCGAGTATTGGATGGATAAAACTTGGGGAACATTTTTTTTATTGTTCCTTTTGATGATAGAAATGGTGTGTCGCCTTTAGAATTCTTCCATTATTAATTGGATAGAAAAAAACTTTTCTCGGTAAATGTATTCGGTCCCAATTAAATCTCTTGAATTACGACACAATAGTGGGCTGGTAGCAGAGACTCCGTGACCCACTCCATTTATGACTTAATGTGCGCATGGATCTTGCACACACGAAATCCGTCCAAGTTGAAACGGCTCTTGCACAAACGTTGTTTGTTTTATTTGCGAAGTATTTTGACAAATTATTACGACTTCACTGAATAATGAATGACCTAACTGCCGACCCAATAGCAGCCAAGGAAACTGCAAAGATAAAATATTTTTTTAACGGTTTATCTTTCATCCCACCCAATCTCTGAATCGAACGGCTAATCCATCTTTTGACCGATGTTAGTAAATCGCATGATTGCTATTATTGTACTGCATTCCTCAAGTAGCATAATAAATATAAATTTTTTTTCTTGTGGCAGATACATTTATAAAACTGCTGATATTTGATTCAAATGATTTACACTACTTCATTCATTTTTGATATTGATCAATGAAAAAAAAAAAAAAAAAAAACATTGGTTCTATTTTTAAAATGGATTCCATGAATCGCCCTCCTTTGTGCGATTTACCTGCCAGACACTGATATGTAAATCCACACGATATGCTCAAATGGAAACGGAATATTATTCCAAGCAGCAGAATTTCAATTGGGCAGTTGACGCAGAACTAATATCTCAGTCACATTTAGGTCAATAGTGTAAAAATTCGATTGGATGACTTTTCCGTACCGATCATAAAACTGTCAATCAATGGTCTTTTTTACAAGGCGGTTGTGCTACTGATAAGAAGAGGATCCATTCTGGAATTTAAACTTTATCTAAAAGTGTCAGATTTGGCGAAAGTTAACATGATATTTAACGCATTATCGTATACTTAATGATACGTACATTAATACAATTTCATGCGTTTTAATACGATCTGAATAATTTCCGCTTTGTTTTTTGTGAAAGATAAACTGCTTTTCAATGAATATATTTAAAAATGTATGATAAAAATGAATGACGAATGATATTCCTTCTCAGATAAATACTGTATCCACATAGAAAAAATAATCATTTCTTCTAGATTTCAGATATAAATGCATTACTTTACATAAATATAACGATTTCTATGAAGCAAAAGAGTTTGGGTTTCATTAGTTTTTGCTTTATTTCTTCTTGATTCCTTTGTTTAATAAAATAAGTTCGAACAGTGAAATATATGTTATTTAAATATAGGCACTTAAAAAAAGTTGTTTTTTAAATTTAAAGTACAATTAAATGAGGTTAGTGGCATTGGAATGATTTGTAAGGAGGAAAAAGTTGCAAAAGCAATTCTTGAAATGCCGTAAGTAGTAATAAAAGCTTCCAACTACGGATGTTCAGTTTCCACGTTACATCAGTTCAAAAAAAAAAAAAAAAAATCAGTTTTTAGAGTGGAAGCGTCAATACAAATACAAACTTTTCTGTTTATCATCGTAGAAAAATATGTAGTTACAAATCCCTTACTAATAAGTCCATTTCATTTTTTCACTTACAAAAAAATTGCACTGTTAAAATGTAAAATTAACTTTAAGCAAAATATTAAAAAACAAAAGACAACTTTTTTTAATATACTCTAAATAATATTGTAAAAAAAGGGAAACATTTTTAAAAAACTGAAATTTTTTGAAAATCGCTCCGAAGATCCTCTTTCTACCCTCCAAAATATATGTTTGCCAAATTTGATAGGCATAAGTCAGACGGTCTGGTTTGTACAGAGCCAGCACAAACACACTGAAACAAACAGACATAAGCTTTTTCCTTTTGTTTAAGCATCAAAATTTAGTTAAAGTAACAATACATTTGGCCGCCAAATACGCTTGTCAACAGATAACAAGTTTTTAGCAGACCTAGACTCATCACTCCCTACCCCCTTTTTTTCAAAGAGCTACGCATGATCTGTTGGGCGTTTATGACCCGTACGGGAATGTCTGTACGGTTCTGTCTCACTACCTAAAAATTCCTCGCGCCATCTGTAAACAATTTAGCATACACTCAGTCTCCTGCCTATTCAGCTGCAATTGTGGACTTCGCCAATATGTTATGCTTGCAAAAATTAGATAACGCGGCTTATTAGGAGGAATCAATTGCATGCTGTTATTTGTTTACGCTATTTCATTTAAATATATATCATTACTAACTATTTTACATAAATTTTTTATGACACACCTATCTATCACAGAAATTTTAAAATTTTACCAAGTGAAATGACACCGGTAGAGTCAAAGTTCCATTTTTACATGTGCACGCTATATATTTCATACCTTATTATGATTTAACACGTCCAGCGAATTGCAGAATTTTCGATATTTAAATCTGTACTCAAGTGCCACTTAATTTATAAAACAAACAAAATCACCAGAACCTGCCCGAGAGCCCTTTTCGTTCTTATATGTACAGAAATAGCTACAATTATCCACAAGAAAAATGCGCCAAATTAGGAGCTCCACTCAATGCTCAGTTCAAGAAATTAATATGCAGCCTTTTTACGGTTAATAAATCCCTCGAATTGAAGGAATCCTGAATAAAAAAAAAACGATTGTTTTCTTTACGCAGCTTTTGAATACCACTCTACGGAAGAAAGCAACATGAAAGCGGCAATTGTGAGAATTCAAAAAAAGTTTAAAATATTGAGCATTAAATTCAAATAGGTTTTGAAAGTTTTAGCAGAAAGTAATCAAGTTCTGCATGTTTGTGTGTCCAGATTGCGTGATTCCGAGAAAAGCAATCACACGCGCGACCTATCCAATTTCCACGCATTTTTCAAAAGATATTTATTTTATCAGTGCTTGGAGAAAATTACTTCAGAAAAGGAAACCATAAAATTTGAGGGAGAGTCTTTATTTTCTACGAAAACAAAGATTTAAAAAAAAAAAGAAAAGCTGCAGTATTTATTTTCAATCTCGAGTCAAGGACATTCTTACCCAATGAAACAGAAAAGAGATTTTCCTTTTAAGTTTTCATAAGAAGCATAATTTGACTTTCAATTTTCTTTCCTCCCAAATCTTTGCGATGAAATCGAGATCATTCAATCAAAACAGATTCACAAAAAGAAAACATTTTTTTTTTCTTTTCAGCCTGCCCTTTTCGAAGAAACGCTACAGGTGCATGCTCTTAGATTTGTTCCACTTGTGCTTTAGGCGATAGAGAATAAAAGATTAAATGAAAAAAAAAATCCATTTTGCAAGAGAATTTACTTGATTAATAGATTTGATAATGGTGTTATATAAAAAAAAAATGTTTCTATCACAATGAAAAAAAAAAAAAAATACAAGAAATCTTTTTGTTTATCGGCAATAACGCTCCTTCTTCTTTTACAAGGCATCTGAAAATTATACAGAAAGGAGAATTTTTGAAATAACAATTTTAAAAAAAAGTAACGTAATAATTGGAAAAAATGCTAAACATATGGAATTAGAATATATATGTTTCATAAGAAAGAAACATAGTATAAGATTTGCAGTTTTGTAAAAAATAGGATAAAATAAATACACTGTTCCAAAAAAATATGAATTTTCAAGCATTTTTGTATTTAAATTCAATTTTGGATCCATTACTTTGAATTCTCTTGAAAATCTTATCAGGTTTGATTCGAACTAGTATTTGGAGAAAATTCGTCTGTAATGAGAATCGTTAATTCATGAACAATACAAAGCTGACGTCCACTTCCTGTTCACACACCCTCCCCGAAGGTTTTCATTTGGATACAGATCAGAGCTGATGGTTCATTAATCTATAACAATTCTTCTTAAATCGAGTTCTTGTTGAATAGGAAGGGCGAGTCAACGCATCATACAGTTGGAATTTCCAGTTCTCCGCTTCTAAAATGTTTCAAAAGGAAATATATGGCTTTCGGGAGCATTTTGATAATCATCTGAGCACTGACGGATATTAAAGAAAAGCAATACCCGTCGTTACGTTGAAATAGAATTTTCACACCATGAGAGAACCTGCTGTCAAATGAAAGAAGAACTGGCGAGGTTCTCCTCGTAAATCATGTCACTGTCAGTGCCATCCGAAACGAATTTATTTGCGGCATTAGCTCGCGCTCTACTGTGGTGTACTTTTAGCATAGGTGTATGTGTCAAAGATGGGTAAAGCTGAATGAAATGAAATGAGAACATTGTAGCACTTCTGTTCCCGAATAATACAGCATTTTTGCAATATGATTAATTGCTGGGAAACAAAGAAAATGCGATTTTACTTTCTGCCAGCTTCGAAACTGTAAAAGCCATCATGTAGCCGCTCTTGTAACACAAACCATAACTTTATGACGTCAAAAACAGCGCCCTCTGATGCCTTGTGGTGCTATGACTCAACTCAAATCTAGCAATAGCATGTGCTGCCTGCTTTGATCCATGCTCCTAAATATATATCTTAAAATTATTATGTAAATTGTCTGTGTGTAATATAACCTGAAAATAAATGTTACACTCATTCAGACTTTCTACTGAACCCCTTAACGATCCCACAATCATATTTCAGAGAATGAAATCCATAAATGATACATTTCAGAACAATGTATAAATATGGTCAGTTATATGGAAGGTTAAAGTGATACAATAAAATGAAAAGCGAAGCGTTTTACTAGGGTTTGAAACAGTATTGCATCTATGATTAGATTGATTAGGTTAGTTATATTATTGTTCCGTTTGAAATCAATGCTGGAGATATTTTGAGCGAAACTGATACCTAGGCTGGCACCGCCTCTCCAAACGTCTGCAACACATCAGCGTAAGGATGCTTGGACCACTATGTGAAATTTAAAGTGCGCTAGGCTCGCATACGAAACGAATTTTTAATGGAATCAGGTTTCAAATCTGGTACGCTCTAACGACGAAGCCGAGACCTTATCAATACATTACCGAGGCCTCATATTATTTGCACGGATTCTGCAATCCAAAATGAATTATAAATTCTAATGTGGTACTGATGGCTGGCCTTACTCTTCGCATAACTTACGAGGTGAGCCTAGCCAATTCTTTAGTCAATCAACAGCATTTTCTCTCTTGGTATGAGGAGAGTTCTGAGAGTAAAGACATTGCTTTTCTTTAATGGTCGGCAATGTTTTGATGATTATGAAAATTTTCTCAAAAAGCAAATTTTGAGGCTAAAACATATCATTTAATTAAAACAAATAACAATAACACCCATTTTTTTAAATACAATTTTGGGTTTCATTTTTTCTAGCGATTTTATATAAGTTAATAGTTTCATTTTATAGTTCAAAACAAAATCCTTCCTAATATAACTGTTTAAAAAATTTTATTGTTGATTTTAAACCTTATATTCAGTTATTAAATTAATAACATATCTCAGACATGCCAAAAATTCAAGCTACTGCAAGATTCAAATAGTTGCTATTCCTACTGAAGGAAACTTCCAGGGAACAGATATGGCCATTGAATTTATCCTCCAAACTGTCCTTGCTTCCCCATGATTTTAAAGTCATTATTTTTCGTTGGAGTACTTCTGTTTGTTGTCGAAAAAAGAACAATTATTTCTTGTGTGAAGAGTTCCAATCGATTGGGGATTTCCCCTAACAACCTCGTGCCAGAGAATGATGAAGAACGTGCCGTCTCCAGCCAATCAGAGTGATGGAAGCGTGTCGTGCAATGACGTACAGCACGCCAACCCCCGGACATAGCATTTCCTTTTGTTCGAGGAATAGACAGGGAGAGGGAGAAACAACCGAACTTTTTTTCTCCAGCTCCAAAAGGGTCTTCCTCCACTGATTTGATTTTGAGTGGTTTACTTTTAAGAATCCAGGCGACAGCTAATTGATTTTTCTGAAAAAGCAGAGTTGAGTCATTGGCTTTATTGATTCCATCGTGTAAGGTAACATTCCGATTAACTCTCTCGCCGACCATCCATCTTAATCGAAAAAGAGGATCAGCTTAAAAATATCTTTGCCAGACTGAAGAGGAATGTCTTTTTCTCGTTAAGTTCCTTAATTGATATAAATTATGCACTCCCTAAGACTTAGTTTCGAAAGTTTTTTTTAAAGAGATAAATTTCGATAAAATGAATGTCAAGTAGAAAATATAGTTACAATTCATGTATTACCCTTGTTCAATTTTAGCTGTCCGACTTGCGTTCTTCCTCAAAGGGCAAAATTAAATTGGATTACAATGGGTGATGGTTCATAAAGAATATATATATATGTGTGTGTGTGTGTGTGTGTGCAGCTGTAAACTTTCCTATTAGAAAATACCAAACAAGGCAGCCATACTCGATATCGTTATCTTGTTTCTCGAAGTACTTATTCACAAACTAGAAAGTTTTTTCTTTCATATTGCTGATTTAAATAATAAAAAATGTAAAAAAAAGCAAAAAAAAAAAAAAAAAATGCATAAGAAAACTGATCGTCTTTTGCGGCATTTGACACAGGAAAAAAAAATTTTTTTTTGGAGGGGGGAGAATGGTTAACTATTTCCCACAATATTTTGAAACTTACAATATTGCTTTGGTTTCGGCGTCAAAGCGGCAACACAGCAGTGAGTATTTAAGTAACAGAAATCAACAATAAGTACTGTTTCTACCACTTAACTCGTTCGTTAGACAATTCACGATCACCAGAGTGAGCTATTTCGTCTTTCAATCTAATAAAAGTTTTCTCATTTACCCTCGTATTGCTCAAAAAATTCAAATGCAACAACAAAATAAATATATTCAAGTTGGACAAGAATGCGCACTGGCTGCTTAAGTAAAGAATACACAAATGACCTGGTAAAATCTGCAATAACAGAAGGTAAAATCTGCACACAAATAGGCAATAATTTTTTTCTTCAGCATGGCAAGGAAATGAAAATGGCAAGAAGAAGAGATGAAGCTAAAACATGTAAACTGATCTATTCAATAATTCCTAAAACGTAATATATGCTAATAATAAATGTAACAGAGAAGAATCATCGATTTCCATCGTTCACGTTCTTTAGAAGATTTAGCTTTGAAAAATGCTGCCCGTGACAGCTGTGGACACAGATCTCATTCTGTCATTACAGCAAGACTAAATGAACAAAAGCATCAAGAACTGAAGAAAAAATTCTCAGAAACAACTTCTCACTTTTTGTTGTTCTATATTTAATTGAAACTGAATTTAACTGAAATTTAAAACAAAATTAAAAGCCTCATAGGTCGTGCAAATCTTTTAAAAAAATTAAAAACTAGATGAATAAGAAAGAAATAGCGGTTCATAACAAATGGACGATGTCTTTGGGGTTGGATTTCTTCCTTCCACACAATTCCATTCCAACAAAACTTTTGGAAATATTGCTACGATATTAGGTAGAAGATATTTGTTTTGGTGTCAAATGCAACTAATTTCAAGAGAAATTTAAAATGTCATTTCCATTAAAAAAAATTAAATTATCATATATTAGATAAAATGATGGAAAAATAAAAAACTTTGAATTAATTGTTAATTTAAAAGGGCCCTTTATTAATGCATAATTAATACATTACAACACATTAAGAGAAAAACTAATTGTAAACAGCAAAAATATTTATAAATTCGTTTTTAGAATTTCTAAAAGTATATTCAATAATAGAAAAGGATTACTTTAAAATTTTATTTTATGGTTTTTTTTTTATTTTAATAACTCATTCTATCATATTGTCGAATATTTTTCTCAATTTCAAAATCAAGTGTCATTAATGGAAAGAAATTTAACTAAACTAATGGAAAAATTAGCGAACAGCTTCTGAAATAACTAAAATAATGTACTGTTATCTGAAATAATAGGCATACAAAATCCCAAAATTCTAGTACATCTAAAAGCAAGAGGAAAATCGATTAAAATATTTCAGTTTTAACAAGTCAACTTAAATGAAACCGTTTAAAACTGCACAATACTAAGTGGGAAAATATTTGTTTGTTTGCCCATGAAAATGATGGAATTTTCAACGAATTGTTGGCACGATTCAAACTCCATTATTACAGTTCAAGAGGAGTTTAACTAACGTAATATGTATCAAGGTTGATCAAAATGATTCGTCTTTCAAAAGCTACTAGTTCGGTAACATAAAATGATTTAAAACACAGCTTATCAAAAGCTCTAACTATTCAATCCTATTCCACAATGAATTCATTCTGGAGAGATATAACGAATGAGGCATTTCAAATGGTGGATGGTGAGAGGATTTAAAAAGCGAAACGAACTGAACAATTCGTTCAGTTCGTGTTCGGGGCAGTTCGTGTTAGCGAGCATAAAATCGAAGATTTCCGTATAATCGAATTTGCGGCCATCCGAGTAAAAGATATTTTCCAACGCTGTTAATTAGTCGACCGAGAAAATCCGGTGAGTCCGGCCTCGGTCTATGGACAAATCCTCGCCGTGGGATCGCTAATCCGGAGCATAATTATATCCGGTACCTGGAGGCCCCTCAAAACAAACAGAGTTCTCTCGCCTCCCCTCCGTAATCCGCCAATGCGGAAAAGGTCGGACGGAATTAATTCTGCATTGAATACATCTTGTATCCGCTAATCCGAGATCTGTCCTCGCAAGTCGCTCACACGGGACCATTCGGCATTCGACTTGAAAAATTGGATGCTTCTACGGTTTCAGTTTTTCAACAACTCGACCTATCTTGTCAAAAAAAAAAAAAAAAAAAAAAAAAAAAACGAGATTTCTGTACTATTAAATTTACATGCAATCTTTTTACAATAAAATTCAATTAAAGCAGTAGACGAGAGAACAGTGAAAATTAAATTTATACACTTGCAATTCGTCAGTTAATTGATGAATTTATGGGATCATGGAACAAAATGCACGGATGTCCTATTTATGAATAATAATAATGATTTGTTTTGTCTACAGCCAAAAGGAAGATAAACGGAAAAGAAAATTTTATTATAATAGAAAAAAAGAATGCGTTTAGGGTCAGAGATCAATAATTTCTGCAGTTTTATCTTTTAATAATGAAATAAAAACCTTCCTAAAAGATTTATTTGCTTATGAACGCAATTGCGTTTCAGATTTTTCCTTCAACTGATTCAGACCAAAAATTACAATTTGGCAACAAGAACACATGCCAAATTTCAATCACCTACCTTGCAGCGCTTACATGAAATCGAAAATATTGATTAAAGACGGTTAGGCTTTGACTCATTTGGTTCACTATTTGATAACAATTTACAATTTGTTACTGCAGTCAAAAGCACGCAAGTGGACAGTCAGTAGACACCTGTTTGAAGCATTTCCCGCAAAATTAGACAGAAATACAACATTAAATTTTATGCCTCTGGTTTGCTGTGATCACGAACAGTTAGGTATAATTTTGCATTTTTAGAAATTAGCTTAAATATTAAGATTGATATTTTTAAATTATTATTTACAATACATTTTATAAGAGACGTAAGTGGGATTTTGAACTTGAGTTACAAAGTAACCATTTCCAGTTGATATTGCCATACTAAGAAATAAAGGGCACTAAACAAAGACGGAGGCACATTCTTTACATTTAAGTAACACAGGCCAAGAAGTCCGAAACAACTTCCATGAAATGGCGCTCTACGAAATGAGAGAAACAAACAGATGAGTGAAGTAGGAACAATGGATATGGCGAAATGATAGGGGAGTGCAAAGGTCTCTCCTTAATCAAAAGCAGCCTTAATAAAACATCTTTATGCATATTTTTTCATCGGTCCCCCTCCCCCCCCCCCAAGAACGTTCGGGAAAGCTTGAGAAAAAATAGCATCAATATAGAATTAAAAACATGATGCGGACTTAACTCTATTAACATGGAAAGCCCGCCTGAGTCTTTTAGATATCTCTGCCAAATTCTTCTCTTTTTTCTTAAAGATGACTGATTTTTCGAAGAACATTTAAAAAGGATGTCCGAGCAGACATCCTAATAGCTATCAACTAAGAGGAAAACTCGTCTGTATAACAACGTTTTAAGAATACTGCGGTTTCTGAAGGTAGAATTTTTCCAAGCTTTGAAAGAGAGATTCGAGAATTTCAATATTCTGAGGTACTTGAATTTTAATGTTCTTCGAATTGGGAGGGTTAAAAACTCTGAAAATTTAACAAATTCGATAGCAAGGAACAGATTTAGTCACAGAACTCAACAAAATAAGACGTAAAAAACCTTTTAGAAGAAACGGTGCAGTTACTTTGCACCCTACATCAATGATTACACAAATTAAATAATGCACAGTATAACTAAGTGTTATAACATTTGTATGCAACTAAGAACGATTTTTAAAAATGTCTGTGATTATTCGAAGTAATAGCCAGAGGGAGTGTTCTTCATTCGGCTTTCTCGTACACTCACTCAATGCGCTCCTTCGGAAGCTTCATTCGACAAACCGAATATGCCACTTTAAATATCTTTTGTTCGACAATTCGTCTTAAAATTGCGTATGCGGTTCTACAATTCCAGGTATAAAATCATATGTTTAGTTATATTTCTCCAGTTCTACACATGTATACTTTCTCGAATACGTAATATAAAGAAAGTATTATTATAATCATAAAAAAATCAAACTCGAGATTTTGACGAATCTACCTGTTTCAATCCTCCCCGAGTTATAAAACCACATTTTTGGCATCATGTCTGTCTATTTGAAGAACACGAAAACGTATTGAGCTAAATGGATGGAATTTGGCATTGCCTTTACACCAAATTTGTAGATTTTATCAAATTTTGAACAAAAGCCATTCAGATGAAGTCTGTCCAGTGGTTCGTTATTGTGTAACACAATAACTACAAAACGAAGGAAGCTGGATGGATGATATTCTGTACACAGACTCAATGTCCATGATATAGATATCTATCAAATTTCGGGCAAAATCAAACACGGTATTGACCGCCTCTATTTTTAGCAAGCATGTAAACGAGAGAGCTCAAAAATAAAGATTTAAATATATCACAGTTAGTATTTGGTTTCATAACTGCAATTATAGTTTTGTTTCCAGTTTTTATCTCAATCGGTTAGGAAAAAGACGTCTAAAACATAGATTTTGATATACTACGAACCGCATGTCAGAGGTTAATTAGGAGAAAGAAAAAAAAAAATCGCCAAAGAATACATGACAGATTCAGTAAAAATTCTAAATTCACTAATATTGTACGTCAATTCAATTCAAGGCGTTCTCTGCCTTACTCTAGGTTCACAATTGTTTAGAGAGTAGGGTATAACACCTTTATCAGAGCATCCGAGAACGTTTTGGGGAAACAACAACCACTGGTTGAAATGGACAAAAAGAACAAAAGACAGACAAAAAATTTAGTCTACAGTTCGATAAAAATCTACTATTTTGGTTTGAAAGACTCCATACTTCGCATCATTTGAGTGCGTAAACGTTAGAATTATAATTTTCAAAAATTCGTGACAGACAGAATTCTCCCAAAATTAGTTTTTCATACTCGGAAAAATCTCGATGTCGAATTACAATATTTTCTCTGCTTATAATCTCTGAACAAGAAAACAAAAAATTCCACCTCTAGGCACACGTTGAATTTTCAATTTCAAAGACATAGACAAAGCTAATATAATAATAATAAAAAAAAAAGGGCACAGATGATCCTCTATTTAAACGACCCCCAAAAAGGAATTTTATCAAGCCCATTTTACTTGAAAGGGCTTCTCTTTGGTCAATAACATCCGTCTGAGTGATCGCGCTTCAAAAGAGGCCGTAAGCACCTCGGAGGGAGATATTTTTGTCTGTATCATAAAATCCTCCTGCGGAGTCCCTATCCATCATGCGTGCAAAGTGCTGGACTAGAAACAAGTTCGTGGGGCTGGACAGTTGAGAGTTATCTGCAAGATGGAGTGAAACGTCGATAAATCTGCTACTAAGCATACAGAAGGGGTTTGGGGGGAAGCTTTTAAAATGCCGTCTCACCTCCGCCATCTTCTGTGTGTGCCCTTAAGCGTCCGGCCGTGTATTTATTTCTTCGACAGCCGAGGGAAAAAAAGGCGATCGCCCGGAGCGGTGCTTCAGAGAAGGAAAACGATGAAAGAAAGGGGAACAGCATCTTCAGGATGAGATGAAATGCTTGAAAAAAGAATTTTTTTTTAAGGCGCATATGTGGGTCAAGACAGCTTCACAAGCTGACTATCCGAGATAAATTCAGTAATTTTTTTTTTTTTAATCATGCATTCTAATCTGAAAATAATACTCCCTTTTGTCCAATTTTAGATACCGGATTTTCATATCTCTCGTTCAAAATTCCAATGTTCTATTCTAGAAAATTTTGTATTTTACACTATATTCGATAATTTCATTTGAGCAAAATCTGAATGATGTTTTTTGATTCTTGCCACATAATTTAGGAAGGATAAGAAAATTAAAATGTTTTTATACGAAACATTTTGTTTCTTTGAAAATGAATCGATATAATTTTTAAATATTTAATGCGCAGCAGATATTCGTTTTTTATTATACTATTATTAGATGTATTATTATATTTTTATTAATAATTATTTATAATTATTATTTTTATTAAATTAAAATTAAATAATATAATGTTCGTTTTATTTTTTAAAATTTTTATTCTTAGCAGAATAAAAATCTTATATATAAATTACTGTATGTGTGAACGTTTATATATATATATTACAAGCACATACGCACACACAAAAAACCATATTACATCTATCATTCGCATCGTGATTTTAAAAAGAAACACGTTTTACAGTCCATTGTATTGCTAAATAAAAACCACACCCACGGCCATAACAAGGAAGAATTTAATTCAGAATTCATTCTCAAGAAAGATATGAATACTCGTGCGTGATAAACGTGCAATTTCACGACAAAATGTCCTCTTTTTACGTATCCAACATCTAAACATTTGGATAGCCGATCTTAATTTTATTTTCAATACGACTTTAAAATATTTATTTAAATAATATTTATTAAAATTTAAAAAGACTTATGAATATTCCAGCAGTTATTTTCGTTCTCATTCAAAACAAAAGGGGAATAAAATGGCTTGCAAGTCAATCAACGTCTAGCAAATCAAGATCGTCGATTTGAAAAAATTCATTTTTTCAAATTTAGAAGTCTGTAGTTAGAAACACAATACTTTTTTAACACGATAAACTTGGCAGGCTTGGATACTATTTAAATATTGCGATTTGCACCAGGAAGACTTCCGAAATGCTAAGAGTCGGCAAGTAGTTGCCACTCGGGTAGTAGACTTTCAAATTTTAAACAAAAATGCTTCATTATAGATTATTTTATCTTTCAGCATTTTGCCTCAATAACTTTCAGCATATGAACACATAAAACATTTTCATGCCTCTTTAAACGAACTTTACGCAAAAAAACAATTTTATTTTCAAACTTATTTTCCCTTCTCATTTTAATCAACTTTAAAAAGTACTTTTAATTATATTTTATAATATTATCTTGGTGACTGGACATATACACACACCCTTTGAGATGACACTAAATAGAATTTCTGAATACCCGTTTCGCAATTCAATAATTGAGAGTAAAGTTTCAGAGTAAAATGAAGACAAAGATATCAAGTTTACAACATTTTCATACCACGATGCTTCGGTTCTTCTTTTAAATACTTTTGAAGTTCAGTTTTATCACAGATCGTTTGTACGAAATCTGGATAAACTGCGCAAAATATAGACAAGAAGGTCCGAAGGTCCAAGAAGGGGTCTTCCCGAGGCTCTTGTTTCTTTCGCTTTGCACAAAATCGGGAACCTTGTTGAAGAAATGCAGATATTTGGCGTGCTTGACCGAATCTACTAACGAATACGCATTTGGACGCCGAAACCAAAATTTCACAAGAAACTAAATCTGAAGTTTACACGCAGGGGATCCGCCCGTTTGGCAGACACGCTTCAATATTGGATGAGAATCTGCATTTTCGATACTAAGCCTTCGTACTCAATTTTATCGGTTCGCTGTTTACATTTTGCTATTGGGTTCACCTACACTCGAACAGGTGGACTTCCCTGAATGGATTTCATCCAAGATTATATAGAAATAAACAAACATGGTCTAAATCTCATATACCGAATTTCATTTATCTAGTTCAGAGTGTTTTTAAATTATGTTCATAGACAATCATATACAATTCCAAAAATGAGATTTTGACGGCGGTAAAAATAATAGATTATTTTGACAGTTAAATAGAAATTAAAACATTTCACAACGGGTAAAATACGTTTGTTGTTAATCATTTGAATCTTAGCATAAATCTTTTAAATCTGGGTTATAAAGTAAGTAGTCAGTATTAAATGACTTATCAATAACAAAAACAAATAAATATCATCGACACTGCTTGACAATCACTAGAATATTATTTTTATTTTCGGAATAAGAATTCAAAACGTTCACTCAAATGAAGTAAACATTCATCCAAACCAAATTATTTGTCCGTTTATAGCACATCCGTACCTTCTAAAAACGCAGAGTTTGGCTCGATTTTATTAGATCGACTTTAATAAAAAGCATTTCACACACACACACAAAAAAAAAAAAAAAAAAAAAAAAACATACATAGAACGAAATCTTCAGATCACACAATCATGGCGTAGACATGACATCATACTAAGTAAAATGAAGGAAGTAGTCTGAGACAATATTTACAGTATACAAAAATATTATCCGACAAATCTAGCACCTCGTCTTCCACTTATTTATCCATTTAATGAAGGTACTGGAAAGTCAGATTCAACACTATTCTCAAGTGTTCCAAGCTCAACACATTTCCAAAACAGGTCTCATCTAACCACGGTGGTGGAAACAGGGGGGGGGGGGAACAACAAAAAAAAAACGAGTGTAATTCATTTTTTGCTGATTTATAAACTTGTACTTCTTCTGAAGAAAGTTACATTATTGTTACTTGGCCAAACAATTTATTGATCTTTTTTTTTTTTTTTTTTTTTTTCATTTTTTCTTAGATATTCAAAAACGCACAGCCACGTGCACGCATTGTACATAAATGACACTGAGAATGTGAGGCTACAAACCGGACACTTTAGATGAATTTTCAAATGATTACCCACAAGAATGAACAAGCAGTAAAATATTGAACTGATTTTCTTGGCCGATTTTTCATAAATTTATCTTGCTTAAACAATTTTTGAGAATCACTTGCCCATATCATCCATAATTAAGGTATTCGATTACATTTGGAAGCCTCTTTTTGTAAATAAAGGACATTTGAAACAATATTATTCAAATAACATTTATTTATGCAAAAAAAAAACTTTAATAAAAAATATTTTATAATTTTATTATTATTTTAAATATTTGAGAAAAATAGAATTTTACTTCACATACTTCTATTAAATAATATTTGTCATAAGTACGGTTTAAGTGTTTTCTATGCGCATAACAGCATCAGTGAAAAATGATTATACTTCAGTGAATCAGGATTATTTAAATTTGCAACAATATCATCACAAATAAAGAATTCACAATGAAAATAATCCAAAATAATATCTAGTATACGGCAAAAGAAATGAAAAGAGAATAACTTTTAAATAGCCTCAATGAAAATAACTTGTTTACAGTTCTCACTTTTCAGGTGTTAAATTCCGTTAAAATGCTTTTAATTTCTTTCTTAATATTGTAGTCATAAAATAAAAAAATATTTTTGAGGAGGCGAAATGTCAGGCTTTCAGATTATTTGTGATTTTTGGTCAAAACTGGGTTTTTAGTGTAGGCGGATATCTTAATAAGGATTATTACAGACTCTCCTTAATTTTGGATTTCCCCAATGTAGTCATAATAGCCTGCCAACTCAGTTCAGTAAACAAAGGCCTCCTATCTTTCCATGTTTATATCCAACACGAATTGCAACCAAGTCATCGTCCTTCCACTCCATCTACTGACTCTGAAGAATGATGGAAAGAGATTCACTCACCTCTGTGGTGTCGTATCCTGGCCTCTCCGGGCGTCCAGGGGTACCTGGGGTGGTGCCTGTAGCCGGCGACCAGCCCCGCGCAGCACCATACCACCAGCATCACGGCCAGCATCCTCGCCTCTCTGTTATCCTCGGTGGGAGAGGCAGCTGTGTATCAACATCGCACTCGGCACGCTCGCTCGTAAGACTGAAAGCACAAAGCCCGCACACGCCTGCCTATATCCATCGAAAGCCCCGGCACGCCGCCCCTATCTCCGCGTACGGCGCCATCTCTCGGAAAGAGGAGGAATGAAATAATATGAATTAACCAAAAAACGACTCAACTTTTTGAGCAGGAAAGTTATCTAATCAATCAGTAAATAGAATTATTCATCTCGCTCATGCTTGCCATAAACGATGCCATCCTCTCCAGTTATTTAAAAAAAAAAAAAAAAAAAAAAAAAAAAAAACCGAATTAACTTTTCTCAAGCATGTCCTGAGAAAAAGGGGGACAGAAAAATATTAAATTTTATTTAACTCTGATTTTACAATGCCCCCCCCCTCCCCATTATTCTCGTATCAGATATGTACTTTCTTTACTTTTTCCGATTTCATAAATTGTTTGTTTGCTATAAAATTTATTCAATAAATGTTCTTCAAATTTTGTTCACAAATGCAATAATGGCTTCGTGACATCACATTAAATGATAAAAAGAATAATTAAATCATAATTTTTACATATTTAGGGGAGAATATTTTACCGTTTTTGACGCCATTCCCATTGAATGAAAATATTACACGTGTTTGAAATCATTTTACATATTTCTTTCTGAAATGCCATCGGCAGCGCTTGGTTAAATTTTCCACATTTTTTTTTAATACTATTACTTGCAGAATAAATTTGCTATAGGAGATTTCTAAAAATCGCTTAGTGCAATCGATAGTTTAAAAATAGAACTGCTGATGATTTAAAAAATGTAATATTTTGTAAATTATAAGATTTAAATTTTATACATTAAAAATATTGTCTGATTGCTGAAAAAAAAAATTACATTTATCAAAAGCGGTCAAAAATTTCATTTATGACCGCTTTATATTCCATCAGGTGCCAACTATTTATAAAGAAATTCAATGCCTATTTATTTAAATACTAAACAATTCCACATTTCTAGATGGATTCAAATGAAATTTGACACACTTCGCTATTAAAAAGTTGCCATGTCCACCCAAAAATGGAGAAAGAGATTTTGTGTTTTCTTACCGTAACTTTGAAACATATCAATTGCATAAAAACTAGTTTTCATACAATCTGAAAAATGAAAATTAACTTGACATCTATTTTATTTTCGTGCATTTATTTGCTGAATTTTCAAAATTAATTTCAATTTGTAGCATTTTTTTTGAAATATTTTTTTTTGTAGTATAAGCATCTTTCAATACGCTCGTACAATAATTAAAATTTAACCCTTTGTTTATCGATAGCACTCAAAGGTACCATTTAAATCAGGCTGATATCCTCGTAATATCACTCTTTTTTATGACAGTATTTTAAAAAATGAAGAGCGTAACTCCGCTAAAAATATAGTATATATCAGCTAAAGAGAGGAAATTTAAAATATTAATTTAATTAAGCTATTCGAGCTAATCAAAGTTTTTTCCCTTCTACCTTGGGCTTATTTTATTAATGATGTAAAAAATAAAACTGAAAAATCAATTGCAAATTAATTTAGTAAATAAAGCGTTAAATATTGCTTTTAAATGTGTTGCAAATTCTATAAAATTTGATATAGTTTTAATTCATTTTATATTTTTCATTCATTTTTCTACCTCTCATTGCTGACTTTCTAATAAAATATTTTGTGTTTCCGTTTATTTTACAGAATTATTCAGAAATTAGACATTTTTTAATCTGTTCACCAATACTATCTATCATATTGTCAGGGCTCAAACCTGTTCATTGGAGAATTTGAATCTGGATTTCCAAGATTTTACTACACTTTAAAGAAAATGTGAATATCACAAGCTTGTAAATAATATGGTTGTGAATCTGCATAAAACCGAAACTATCGCAACAAAAAATAAAGAGAAATATTTTTCAAAAATATAGTTACTTTAAAGTTCACTGGCATCATGTCGTTGTATCTTACATTTTTACTCCATGAGAATTTACTTGAGCATGATGATTATTGTTTCTGAGTGGAAGATGCTTACGTGTGGCATTACATCAAGGAAGAACCAAATTTTTGAAATGAACCTTCTCACAAAATTGAATCCCTTTCAGTTGCACTTTCAATCTCGAAATTTCGTATGTTTCAGAAAGCTAAATATATTTTCTAAATTCTAAAGCGGGAACTCCAAGTCATTTTGATGGAAAGGTACCAAATAGTGGAACTAAGAAAACCGAAAGCTTTGCGACAGTCATTCATTCATGACACATAATTCGATTTTAGGCTTCAAAAACCTATTAAAAGTTTGAATATAAGAATTTGGAAATTATTCTACATAAAATAAAAATTTCTTTCTCACTTATCGAACGAATAAATGCACCTATACAATGAAAGTTCACAAATGACAGCTACTTTTAGGAAATATATTTTGAGTTTCTTGTAGATGATATTTGTATCCCTTGGTCATTGGCAGAAAATTTGAGATCATAAAGCTCTGTCCATGTCAAAGTCTGAATATAAGAAGTAAATCAAACATACATTTCACAAAACATATGAAAATATTTTCCACAAAATTTCCTTTTTTTCCCGCTTATTATTAGCTTTATCACAATTTCATTGAGGACTTTCCATGAAATAAAGTTCTTTAAGTTATATTTTTATAATAAGAGTAAAAATAGCAAGTGCAAATTTCTAGCAATGGATCTGTTGCTACCCATTTTTTTAACGCTGTGATATACATTAATAAAACACTAGAAAAATACAAGATGAAATGTTCTAAACATAGTTTTAAATTTTCTTCAGAGAAAATAAAATAATAAAAACAAATTTAAGCCCACACTTTTTTTTATACATACAAATATTTGACTAGTCTTATATTACTACAATAGCAGACTAGAGTTTCAAAGTTTCAGAAATTGAGTTTTTTTTATAGTATAATATTTACTTATTTTCAGAACTAGATTTTCAATGAATCGATTAATACAGTTACATTTTTATTCCATGGACTAGTGCTTATCTGGTACTGAATTTGAGATAAATTTATTCGAAAATTCTATAACAAATATAATAAATAATAATAATAAAAATTCTTTTTTTTTATAAACGAATGAAAGATGCTTCCTAATTTTTACATTTTTATTACTTATGAAATAGTAATGCTTAAAGTCTTTCATCTTATAAAAACACTTTTAAAAAATATTATTATTATCCTCCACAATTGAAGAGATTTGTGTGTACCCGATTGCCATACACATAACATTTTCCAATTTCTAACGTAAGTTTAATCCATTTATTCGCCTTACCACACAAAAGGGATTTAAAAGTATTTCCTAAATAAATAAGACACCTAAATGTGTTATTTCAAGTAACGCCGATTTAAAAAAATGACACGTTTAAATAGATAAAATCTCACATTCTCATTTTCAAAGTACTGGGTATATATAATTTAGATATAAATCACATAACTGTTTATGCAACCACTTTTTAAGCACAGTTTGCACTGCACAGAAATTTCATTCATAAAAACGGTCGTTCAGCCTCTATTCCTCCTTCATCTTTCATGATGCTCCTAGTAAATAAGTAGATATGTGCATTCTAAGAATAATATTTATTTAATAGATATAATTTTCTCTTCATTTTTGATCCATTAAAGTTGAGAGGAAATAACTTTTTCTCTTAAACTCTAAATAATTATATATATATATATATATATATATTCTTGAGAAGATTTCATTAAAGAATAAAGAATAGCGAGAGAAAATAATTAACTCTAACTGTTTAGACGAACATTATTAATGTAAATTGGCCGCTTTTGCGCTATTATTTAAACGCACTCCGGGAAGCAAAAGGATCAAAACACACTTACAGACAAACACAAAAATAAATAACTTGGAAGATATATCTATATAGATTTAACAAAAGTCATTTGGTAGCTAAATTTCATTGTTTTAATTCGAATTCATCGAAAATTTCAATTTTTCCACATTAACTAAAATGTTCAATGCCGGTTATTACTTTGATAAATCCGAAATAAAAAGTAAAAATTAAAAAAAAAATCATTTCTGAATTAATTTCATTACTTAAGAAGAAAGCATCTTATATTCTTAACCAATGTTAGTGAATCCATTTTGAAAGCAATTTATTCGAGGACTTTCCAGCAGTAAAAGCTAACCAAGAAAAAAATGCTTGACCTTTAAAATACTTTTCATAAAGCCAGCGGCCAATAGTTAAATTTATTTTACTACGCAATCTTTGTATTCAACTATTTTTTTACCGTACACTGTTTGTTTGAAACCACTTATTTATTGGAAAATATTATCTGTAAACCACATTTTTTTTTTTTTGAAATTATCATTTTATATACTTTTTTATTATTTATTTCTGTATTAATTATTTTTATTAAAAGCGTTAAAAATAAATCTTATCGCATTTAGTAATAAATGCCCAACAAATATATTAGTTATGTGTCCAATAGAACATTAGAAAATATGCAAATAACTTCCTTGTAATACTCTCAGACAAATAGCCAAGCCACTACGCCCCAATTCATACGAGCAATGCCGTCCATCGATATGCATCGCAATTTCCGAAAGGGAAAATGGATTGTTCCAGTGATATTTGTCAGCTAATGAATCGAGTGTCTCATTAAATAAAATGCACTACGATTGGAGCTGTAACATTCTGATTTATGAGTGGGAATTTCCTGCCCAATCGCTGGTGAGTGATGAGGAATCGAACACACGTAACGACTCAATCTTCCTGAAGCAATTACATCTCAAAACGTGTTCCATCTCTGCCAGATGCGCGGTCTGTCTTTCGTATTAAAGTGTATCTAGCCGTTGCTCTAGCAAACATTTTTGTCTTCAGAGCAAAAGTTCTATGAGATTTCGCGATGAGAATTCAACTAGTCGACAACGACGGATTTCCGCTGGTCTGCAAAGCACTTCGCACATCGGTCAACTAGCTTTGATGAATGCTGGTTAAGATAGCAATGGGAATACGAACTAGCAAACTTTCTGATAAACTTCTTCACTCACGCAGAGCCTTAACGCCCTGGGTCATTGGCTGGGATGTTATTGATGATATTCAGGAAAGATATATGTATATATTTTTTAATAAGTTATTTTATGACTTCAATGTAAACACTTTTCAGCCAGATTTCATCTATAATAAAGCATTGTAAAGAAAAAAAAAGATTCTGGAGATTGTAGTTGATCTAATAAATATGTAAAAAATAAATTGAAGAATTAATTGAATAAAGAATAAATTGAAATTAAAAAATCCAAAATCACTATTTTTCTATTTTTTGAAAATTTTCATTACAACTATTATCAGTTCAATTTTGATCTACAGCTTGCCAAAACACTTTTCTGATAATCAAAATTATTTTGGCGCATTTAATATATAAAGCGTCAAACCTATTACAGCACTCTTTCACTCACAATTTTTTTTACCCCGACAATCAAGCGACTGACAGCCACTATGGAAAGCATTGAATTAACCAACGCTATTGAGTTAATCAATAACACTTAAATAGTTAAATATATATAGAGTAAAAACTCGTTATGTCACTTGAAGCATCTGTCAATAGCAGTTGGCGAAATCTTTCTCAAGATGATTTAGAAATAAGTTAATTAAAAGAAGACTTCCATAAGGACAGTTACAGTTACATTAACACATAATTAGACTGAGTGGTGCAAAAAATGAAACTAAAAGTTAAAAACAAAATGCGTTTCTTCTGGAGATATTTGAGACAGGAAGAACAAAAAATATTGCACAAGACAGATATTCTTCGACGATGTTTTGCCTTTCTTAAAGAGTAGAAGCTTGACGCTCCTGACTTTTTCAAGCCCTTCGTCGTCTGTCTTGAAGACATGGATTTCACTCTACAGATCCTCATTCTTTGCACCAATGCCCTTTATTTCGATTGTCTCATGTTTTTGTGTAGGTGTCCTAGAATTTTTTTTTTTTTTTTTTAATCTATCGACTCAAATAATTTTGTCTGATGTTAGATCGTCTTTAAGTTTTAAAAAATCCATACAAAATCTTTTAAGAGAATGAAGTAAAATAAAAAAATGATCCAAGATATTTTAGAATCTATTTCATTATGGCTGCTTATCATGCGCCTACCCGTATTCAGCTTCCAACTGTTTTCTTCGTGTCTAATGCCGATCCCCAAGGAAGGATTCAGATTCCAAAAACACCCAAACCTAAATAGCAACTCCTTAGCTAGAGGCTCGATCTATATCCTGTACGAAGAATGAAACAAATTTTCACTAGTATTATGAATGCCAGAGAATACTTCCAAACCTTGCTGATGCCGTAAAACTTCTATGATAGAGATGGACAGAAGTTGGTGACAACGACTCAATCGATCAGCACTAAAATGAGAAGAGTCCGAGCGCTGATATTATCCCCTTGCACCAGATAGATAAGTTGCCATGAAAGATTTATCTGGTATTTTTTATTATTATTTAAAAATTAGAAATACAACTAAATTTGAATCAAAAGATTCAAATTTGCTGAAATTTGGTCATTTATAAGCAGCCATTTAAATCGTCGTGATATAGGCAGAACTAGCATTTGTTATATATTGCTTAGATATTAGAATTCCTAAAAATAAAAAGGGAAGTAAAAAGACTGCGATAAAAAATTTAAAAAAAATATGTGATAAAAGATTTTATGCAAAAAGCATAAAATACTAACAACTCAAATAACTTAACAACAAGTTGCATCTTGTTGTTAAGATATTGAAATTTTATATTAAAGTAATATAAGATTTTTTAAACATAAAAAATTTAAATAGATTTAAATTTTATCTGGAATCTTCTAATTATGGAGACTGTCTAAAAAGCAACTCATTGTGATGAAAATAAGATAAATAATTGAAACAGATTATAAATTTTTTTTTAATTTTTTATAAAGCAATCTTATGCGAATAGAAACTTATTATACTTAATGACACAAATATACACTGCACAAGTTGATACATTCTAGAATCCAAAATGAATTCATTTGATCGAAGCCTTTTCTGTTGAAACTCTGGGAATTTTCCACAATCTACGGTATGCGGAGAGACATTGCATTAAAGAAGATGAAACAATCATCCACAAAGCCGAGCAGTATCGTGAAATATATCACAGCTGAAATACATCATGCAAATAATAATTCTCTCTCCTATCATCATACGCACGCCATTATGCAGCACGAACAAAACAAATGACTCACATATTCCCAATCGCAGAGATAGTTACATTCTCCTTCATCCCGCGTCGACTGACAACCTGGCAGGTTATTACGCCAACACTTAAAATGAATGAACTCGTTTATGATCCCCTACACCGCGCGCTAACCCAGGAAATTGAAGCCTAATAATTACACGCACTAAACTATTACTCACGGCTTTCGCAGAACACCGTGAGTCGAGTTTCCATCGGAAGTGACGTCGATCAGAAAGTTGTGACGTGTTGACAAATCACGGCGCACGCAGGGTGGCTGCCTCTAAAAATTTTAATAAAGAGAGGCGCTTTAATTGTGGGTGGGTGACAGCCTTCATTTTTAATCGCCCGAACTCAGCTTCGCTTCCTGACATTTGGATTGCTCATTTCCGAAAGGAGAGAATGCCCCAACCCCATTTATTCTGAGCGTAAAGACCGCCGCAGCAACAACAGAAGAGATCGTAACAAGGTAGCAAACAGGATTAAATCATAATGAATAACTTCATTCACATTTGCTGCCAATCATCGTTCGGTTGCGTTTGTAATCTCAGGCTAGTGAAATTTTGATGCCGAATCACATGAGAAAATGTTATTATTAAGCAGTTTTAGTTAACTTGACTTATTTCATGTTCATTAAGATTCATTTCTCACTCAAATGCAAAGGAATTTCAAAATTTTGTATATTTGTTAATGGATAATGTAAGTTCACAAAATAAATGACAGGTTTACGTTCACAAAATTTTAAAATTTTCAGAACATTATTTTAATCCATTAATTATAAATTAAAATTATACTAAGCAGCGCCGTATGAGTGGCGCTGCTTGGTAATGATTTTTTTTTTAAAAAAAGAAAAGAATTCAATAGTGAAAAATATAAATTAAAAATAAAAAGGAATACTGAAATGAAAAGACACTAATAAAGTTATTGCTATTAGCCGCTTACACTTTTGTTTTCTTTCGTGAATGAGGCCTCTGTTTTGAGAATGTATTTACGTTTTGATTTTTCATCCAGCACTTGAGATTTAATGGGTTCTAAGTAATTTTGTATCGACAATTTATAATTAATATAATAACTATTCCTTTTTAAATAGAATTCAACAGCAGTTTATCTTCAAAACAATCAGGTATTTCCAATTAAATGTATATAATATTATTTGGGAAATATTTCAATTTTATACAATTTTGAAAAAAAAAATCATAGTTGAATCCAATAAATAAAATAGTATTCGAACAGTTGTCAATCCATTTATGTTTATTTAATATCATAAACATCCATATTTTTTAGTTCTTTTTTCTGTTTCTTTAAAATTACTTAAAATATATTTTGTAAAACTACAAGTATGCACTGGATGCCCGCATCAATGGAGGCCCAACAGTTAACTTCTAAACCATTTAGAAATAAAAACTCACTCCAGCAGGAAAAATATTCTATTTCCTACAATTTTCTTGAAATTTTTATTCTACGATCGAAACTGGCTGAGTTATGGAGCTCTCTGAATTCCATTATTTCTAAGCATTTCAGTGGTTGTCTCGATGAACATCCTTCAGTCAACTCTCCAATCATTTCTAACTAAATATATCTAATGACTACAAGTGACGATTTATTAAACATAATTGACAGGACTACAGAAGAGCATCAGAATGTAGACTTTCTCATTTTTTCATAAGTAAATTCATTGATCGGGATAACATACAATCTAATTTTTAACCGCCTTGGAGCACTTTTCAACTAGAAGTAGAAGGGACCTCTCGTGATTTAGAAGTTAGCTACTGTGTCATGATGAGAGATGTAGAAACACGATATATAGCAAAGATAAATCGATTCAGAAATGGTAGCCAAACATTTCTGAAAATGTCTCATCCCCCGGTTTCAATTTTAAAGAGTTGCGGTCATAACTTTGAAAACTTCTTAAATTTTCTAATGGAATCCATATCGGTTTTCAAGAACAATTTCTAAAAAAATGTCAGGACCGAAATTATTTTAAATGTGTTTCTTGTTGGTTCCATGAGGAATTAAGAAATGAAACAAATCAAATTCTGTTCTTAAAATCTATAAAATATTACAAAATTCAATCTAAACGATCACTTAAATAACATAACTGAAAAATTTCAATTTAAAAATAAACTTGGTTGCAAAGAGAGCCAAGAGAGAGCACGACAGAAGTCATAGAAATAGAAACCATCGCTCCTCCCGCAACACATTTTTGTTTATAATGATAACAAATATTAAATTCTAGGTGGCGCTTCACGATTTAGCTTCAATACCAAAAAATGTCTAATGCTCGATTTCCAGAACAAATCGAAAGGCTTCATATTCCACTTCATTTAGACTAAAAGCATTCATGTCTTATCAAATCAAACAACATATTGAAAAGCTACTGAAATGAAGTTTACACTGATACGCAACCAGACCTCTGAAACGCAGTCTTCTTAGTAGCGTCGTTTCATTGCGAGAGTACCGCCAGGGTGGGGACAAAAGCTAGCAGCATGCTTTCTTTCATGGGGGAATCCTCTTAATATGCAATTAAATCGAAGGGTCTCGAAAAAGGACCGCCGAGGGCCCCGGCTGTTGATTTCTCATCCCTCCCACCCCATATATGCATACACACACGTCCGCCGCTACTTTCGGAAACCAAAACTCTCTCTAATGAAATTCGGCACATTCTTGGCTTTTAATTTAATCATAAGGACGGGAAATGAGGCGCGGGAAAGAATGGAAACAAATGGGGCGTTCGAGGGAGGGAAAAAAAAACAAGCGTCGCCATCACGAATATGAGACGTTGTAAAAGATATTTTCTTGAAAGAGAAGTTATGAGTCGGAAAAATTTGCAGATATTTTTCGAAAAATTAATTTTCACCTGTTACACAGAAATGACTTGTTTTAAATATGACTCATTTGCCGCCAGGTTTACTCCGCTGTAGAAGGAGGGGCGCATTGTTTGTTCAGATATTTTCACACGGCATATTCCCACAGAATGCGTCATACAGTAGCTGAAATGGATATCATCTTTCGCAATTTTTTTTAATTTACAAGAACATATTGAATTCTTAATTAAAAGGTTCGTATAAAAGCTCACAAAGTGATTTCTGAGTTTTTTTTATGTAATAAAATTATTGACTTAAAAAGAATATTAACAAAAGAATCAAATTTAGCCAGAACGTCTCGGGATGAAAAAGCTTGGATACATTTATTTCATCACAAGCAATTTTCCTACAGTAAAACTAATTTTGCATAAAACTTTAAATCTCAGCTAAAAGAATTCTAAAAATAATCTTTCAAAACGGAGTGTTTGAAAAAAAGATTAAAAGTTAACAAATGCAGTAAGATTCATTTTTCAAATTTATAAAAAGCTATATAAAGTGAAGACGAGCTTATTACGCATAATAATATAAAAAAGGCATGATAATATAAAGTAAAAATACATGCGTTATTTCACTAAATTCCCTGAATTTTAATCGAAGAGCTTTAAAAGGGGGGGGGGATTGAACGGCGATTTGCCATTTCTTCCTTTTTTTTAAATTTTATTCCTTATTTTTTAATTACTTTCTCGTATACGAAACAGAGAGAAGGTATTCTAATCGTCAAAAAATACGAACTCTTGATATTGAGAAATCTGTACGTTTTAGACACACACACACCCTCCGAATTCGAAAAACACATGTCTGTGAAATGTCTGCCAGCCTCTTCAAAAGATAATTTTAAAAAGGTTAGAGTTAAACCAATGAAATTTGGTATGTTGTCTTTATACCAAATTTGTCCATTTCTGCCGAATTTTGCGCGAAATCCGTTCAGAGAAAGTCTGTGCCCAGCTATCTGAATAATAAACTACAGAACGAAGTGAGATAAGCATTTGATAACATCTAGAGAGCAATTACCCAGAAAATTTGAACGGTTTTGTCTTTTTATCTGTTCTCATGCATGCAAATGCGATGACTCATGAACGCAGAGACTTAATGCGATATGCTTATCTGGTAAACACAACCACAGTTTGGGGTCGATCGACCGACAAAATACATAATCTCGCGCCATTACAATAAAAATGATAGATTGATGCAAAAGATCTGTATTTCATAATTATCGTTATCCACTGCTCTGAAAGTTTTCGCGGCTTCATCCACACTTTTATGCAGAGGAAAGAAGGTAAAAATTTTATAGGAATTTAGGCGAACAAACTTCAGGAAGAACACTCTCGCCGATTTACACTTTATTTAAAACAACATAATGTTTGTACAAAATAATTAAACACATTTATTTCAAGAGTAATAATAATTGTGAAATATTATATATAGTATATGTATGCACGTCTCTCTCTCTCTCTCTCTCTCTCTATATATATATATATATATATATATATATATATATATATATATATGGTTGCATAACATTTCTACCACTATTTGTATCAAAAACTCATATTGTATCTTGTTTACTACCATTATTTTTACTTATGCATGTTGTGCACACGCGCACGCACATATATCGATTTTAAATAATGTTAGTTAGCTCAGACTTGCTAGTCATGTATGTATGGTCTCCAAACCTCTATATCTATCTATATATGTGTGTGTGTAATAATGCTGAAAACATTTCATTATTAATTTATAATGTAAAAGAATGAATAAAACAACCTCAATATTTTTTGAATCATATTTATGTTTTGACAAAGGAAATATCGTTACCTTAAACTGGGTACTTTACAAACACCAATGAATTAAAAGTTGCAGATAACTTCAGCTTACCTAAGGGGAAAAAGAAAAAAGATTCAAAACTGATGATAATATTTGTTGAAATAAAACAATTTCAGAGAATTAAACGTGAAATTATAAAATCATCGTAAAATGAAAAAATTGAAATCTTGAAAGTAACAATACTATATATATATATATATACACACACACACTGTACATACACACACATATATATATACACTCACGGCGTTCGTCTAGACGCTTAAATAAATGCGAAACACTGCAGAAACATGATGACGAAAGATGGCGGAAAATATGTGGAAACATTGAGTAAAATTTGAAAAATAATAAATTATTTCAAAACATTTCCATTATACACATTTTATTTACAGTACGTATAATTTTATTTATTTTTGTTCGTAACGAGAAAACAAATCTTTGATTTTCAACTGGAATCATGAAAATACAATTCCACACGATTAAGAATAAAAAAGAATGTCGATTGCTATTTTTTTTTTTTTACTTAAATATAAAAGATGGTCGCATTTAATGAAATGTACTTTTCTGCCTCAAATTCTCGATTCGCGAAATATTAGCAGAATTTTTGTTTTCAAAGGGAACCAGTAGATATGCCTGGCGCTGCTTGGGAATAAAATCCTTTTATGTATAATTCTCTTATCGTGTAAACTATCTTTCTCTAAATACTACAACATAGAAAAATTCTAAAAACAGAAAAACTCTTTAAAAAACTTCGCCAGTCAATTCTCGCCAATATTTATTGATATTTATTGCATTTGTACAGCTCATTCTGTTCACAAACAAGAATAACTTGAGACAAATAACTAAATGGTCCATTTTTCTATCACATGAAAATAAATCAAGCCAATAGTTGTTCCCGATACAAACTGTTAATCATCTGCTTCGAGTTTTTCCTTCAAAATTCAAGTAATGTGTTCTGGCAATAGCTCTTCCTAAATAATGCTGTTCTTCAACAATGAAAAGAAAAATATATATATTAGATTTAATTTTGCCCGATTAAAGTTTTATTTATTTATTTTTGCCTCGTTACTTTGAACAATTAACTTAAATCACTACTTTAAAACCAATTAAAACCAAAAGTATTGTAAAAAATATGTATTAAAATAAAAAAAAATCATAGATTAGGTTATAATCCCAGGAATTTTCCTTATTCGCCTTCCTGAGACATTTTTAAATAATAACAATTGAAGCAAACTTTTCGCAGATATGAAACAGATATCGCTGTAAAGGCAAAATGGTGGTTAGTTTCTAATTGATTATATTTCATCCATTTTTAAAATTTGAAAAGTTGACAGCATTCTTTCACTTGTCTTAAACAGTAAATGTGCAAAGTTGGTTATTTCGCATAGCATCTAGATGGATGCAGGCCACGATGGTTTATTTACACTGCTCAAAACAGTGAGGGGATGTTATGGTTTCGGAGAGAAACTGCGCATTATGAAATATTTTGGTGACCAGTATATACTGTACAGGTATTGTATGAATTGAAGGGGGGAAAGAAGAATCAACGAACAAGGATTAATTTTTTTAATATTATATTTGACTTTTTTAACTATATAAAATAACTAGTGGGAGTAGTCCCCACAAAACTTTCTCGCAATCACCCTAATGCACTTGCCATGCCAGAGAACGCCTTGCATAGCACTGGTGTGTAATAATTATGAAATATTAATTATTGGCATGGATTTATCATTTTACTGAATCTATCATGTCATCCTGGGCGAGTTATTTGGCGATTCATCCTTGGCATACTGCCAAAAGTAACCGAAAACCGAATTGTGATTTAGACATTTTTATTCTCAAAAATTTTGACACAAAACTGTCATTTTAATCACAAAATGCCATCCACATATTTTTGAAAGTACAGACCGACAAACAATCCACCCGTTGTTGGATTTTGTTCAAAATTTGACATTACGCTGTAGATGTTAAATCTCTGTATTGAATTTTATTCATCTAGCTCTCTTCGGTGTGCAATTAATTTATATTCGAACAGTCGGACAGACAAACTTCTTTTGAACAGATTTTATTCAAAATTTGACATAAATCTGCAAATTTGTTGTAAAAACCATATACCAAATTTCAACCGTCTAGCTTAAAGCGTTTGGGAGTTATTTATGTTACAGACAGACAGACGGATATTTTTCAAAAATGTGCTTTTCGAACTCAGGGACGTGGAGATTCGTCAAAATCTCGAGTTCGAATTTTTTGCCGATTACGATATTTTCTCTATACTACGCATTCGAGAAAATAAAAATTTCAAAATTCATGCATATTATACAAATAAATAGTCAATGTGATTTCTGGGATAACAATGAGTTTTAATGAGGAATATGGCTTCCCGTGACCGAAATCAATGTCGCATACCTACGAGGCATGGAACCATTCAAGTTATCAATGAGGTATTTTCTCCCACTCCTGTAAAAGAGAGCTTTTCAACTGCTAAATAGTTTCTGGAGGCGATAAGCGACTGGCAGCCCTGCTCTCTAAAATGTCGGCGGGAGTGGTCATTCTAGAGTAACATGTTCAGAGAAATATGCTGGCCAATCGATTCAAAGGATTCCTTCGCCGAAAAGGAAACTGTCCACTAGCTGAGTGCGATGTGGCGCACGATCCAAGAGAGTGAGTTCATCTCTGATTGCTGCAATGAAAAGGATGCTCTGCAGCGTAAAGAATGACGTTCTCATCCGTATATCGTTTGAGTCGTCAGTGCTGCATTCCTGATCATGTACAATTAGGAGGCGGGCATGACAGAAATACCGGCCATGACTCCACCTCTGCTGGATCAGATACCTTTGAATGCGCAAATGCGGCATTCAAACAGAAATCTGGCGAAAAAAAGAATAGAATTTTATAAAGCTTGAGAAAAACTTTATTAAAAATACGGTTCTTAGGGAACTAATACCATTTTAACAAAACGAAAACATTTCTTTCTGGAGTATTTTCCGAAGAAAATCAATCTTGAGTTCAAAAGTCTAAATAACAATCAACCAACAGCGACAGTAAATTTCTAAATCTCCCTTCAGCCTTCCGATAGTATATCCTTGCACTTTTGTATGTCGTCTAGTTTCCCTCTCTAAAGCAGGACAGCGATTTCGAATTCCTATTCCATGAAAGATCCACAATGCACCAATCGATGGTCAAACGTGCTAATGCATTTGTAGAGCAGAATTTTTATGAGAGAGGGCCTGCTACACTTTCGTCCTCGTCATTTGATCAGGGTTCAAAATTATAAAGACTACGGAAACAAAATCTACCTAATGTAGCTTCAAAACATGATCTAACTAAAGTAATCCTGTTGCTGAATTATAAAATAAATATCATAACTGTGTCTAGAAATTTAGTATTTTACGTTTGAAAAGAAAGATTAATTCTTCAATCTTTTTTCTCGGCCGTAGGAATAAATGCAGCGGAGCAGGGCCATTAGTAAATCGCACAAAAGATCAGTATCATTAGATGCCGTATCCGAAAATGAAATGTTTCAAACCACAGAAACACAACTCAAGGTAGCAGAAGCAGCAGAATGCTTATAAAGTCGGCGATTTAATAGCACTACCACACGCAAACCCACCGGGAAGCACGCACATCCAAAAGAAAACACAAAATATTCGTTCTCTTTGTTTCGGAAATGATTTCGGTTGCGGAGGCCATCGGCACCCAATAAGGTGCGAGCAAAATACTTTATGGAAAGGTAATCGAGGCCATTCCCGAACAGGGAAGGATCGATCACGTCAGAAAACAAAACTTCGCCAACGACGGCAGCCAGTTGTATTTCACAGCAGCAAAGGGCCACTTGGCGACGTAATGGTGATTAAATCGTTGGCGAGAATGGGTCACTCCGGGATCAGAGCCCCTTTTCCATTCTTCCGGAATGGGCTGTTAACACCTGACGGGGATCCATCCCGGGAACAAAGGAGAAATTCCGCCACATGACGATGGTGTCCCGGGCGAAAATAAAAAAGGGGGGAGAGGGAGTTCTTATGACAACAGTTTTTTTTTTTTTTTTTTTGTATGATCTATAACTAGACAGAAGAGGCAGTTAAAGCTGCTATGAAGAAGTAAGTATTTAGTCATTGCTCAAAAATTTTATACTGGAAAAAAATGTATTGCCTGCTTTAAAATCATTGCATCTTTTAAAAAGCGTTCCCATAAAAAAATAGCAGGTTCTATGATATTTCTGGTTTTGTCCATTATATAATAAGTACTGGAGATATGAGATGATGAGAATACGTTTCAGTAGATTTGTTCTGCGTTCAGTTTTGGAGGAATCAAGACTGTTTTCCGCATCTCCTCTCATTTAGTAACCGCGTTCACAATTTGAGACAGGTTCTGGTAACAAAACGAAAATCGAAGTTTATTTAGATACCGCTACGTTTTAAATTATTGGGTGCTTCCATACAACAACTGGGTGAAGTATAGATTTTTGACAAATGCAGTCCAAATTTCAAAACATATGCGCTTATATGGAAATAAAACTAGATAGGAAGTTTTATTCCCCTAGATCACACGATTTTTGAGTTATCTTATTCAAATGCAAACTAGACAGAGATCTAGATTTTTTGGTTCAACGTATGTTAGAAATCTTCGATTTCAGTATAAAAATCACATGTCAATTATCACACCCAAACATGGACCGAGAAACTAATACCATAGACAGATGTAAATATGTATATATATTTAATTTTAAAGCATAGTAATGAATCAATATTCTGAAGACAGATATTTTTATAATGCATACTTCGTATACGAGAAAGCAAAAATATAACAATAAAACTTCTGAGTACCTGTCTTGAACGGAAATGTCAGCTGAAAACAAATCTAAATCAACCCATCGCTGAAAGATCCAATACTGTGATTCGAAGAATAAAAAACGCGACTAAAAATATAAAGCGTCATCCTTCAAGTGAATTGATATCAAAATCCAAAGGGCCTCACGTCAAGTTGGCGTGATGTTTGGTCATTTGGGTCTCAAGCGAAAAGTATCGGATTATCAGTTTTGCGGCGAACCTTCCTCGATTTTCGATGGGAGTGGACGGAAGTTGCCATCTCATATTAGTTTTTGTCTCCATCGTTGAATAAAGCTTCAAATTATTTCGTTCCTAAAAGAGTGGGGCTATTTTCCCCCCCCCTTTCCTTTCTTTTTGGCGCGCGTGTTTGAGCCTGAAAAAATAACCTCAAAAGGGAGCATTTTTACCGATATCTTACAGTCCGTTAATAATAAGTTTGATTACATGTAGAATGTTCGACTGAGATTTACTAAGAAAGAACGAAACAGAATTAGGATCTGGGACAAAATATCGACAAAGTACACATTTCGACAAATCAATTGATAATATATCATCTACATATTAGAAATAATATGAGAAAGAAAGAAACAGTTGGCAAACTACTGGTCGATATTACCAATTTTTGTTCTGTATGAAAATATATGATTTCTATCATCACATCAATGGCCATCTGCTCACCTTCACTCTCCACTTGAAGAGAAATTTCAGAAACACAACTTCACTGTACCATTTATGAAGAAAAACTGCGGCAGTCTTCCTCAACCCATACTATTGAGACTATTCCTAAAAAGATTTTTCATATGAAAGTCTAGATCCTTGGATTGTCAATGGCCGCTTGGCCCCTCTCGTCCTAAAATTTTGAGAGAAAGGGATCGCAAAATAAAATTTTGGCGGATTTCCCAATCTTAGAGAACTTGGATTACTTCTTTCGTTGATTTCGCACTCTTTGTGCATAGCTATCTAATGAGAATTTCTCTCTATATCATTCAATTTAAAATAGTACTTTCATTGATTTGATAAAATGTAATTCACCAAAGCTGGCTGCAAATACTAAATGAGTCCTTCAAAAATCATGGCCATCAAAATCGTCACGTATTTATTTCAAAATGGTATTTAACTGACCCACTGGATTCAGTTATTGACTTAATGAGATTTGATTTCGATTAATTTTATCTTTTTTTTTTCTTATGTGCATGCCAATCAATCACATTTATACATTATTATCAAAATCGTCAGAAAATCAATTTTGAGACATCTAGTAACAATAATACATAAACGATTGCAAATGTCGGTTTCACTACAGTTTCTGCCGACGTGTACTGGATTACTGCGCTTGGAGGAAAACATGGTATAATGTCATTTAATTTATATGTTTCACTCCTCCCACTGAGGGGGGGGGACTTGAAACATGAGGATGAGAAGCAATCAGTATGGTGGTATATTCTTGCCACCCTGGTGGGTACAGAAAAGGCCACCTCCCAGCATTGATGGTATTGTAATATCTTGATTCTGACCGATCAAATAAGAAAGTAGCGTAACAAAACAATTTTTATTTACAGTTTTATATATATATACACAAAAACGATTTGTCCTCATCTAGGTTAATTTTATTTACAAAATTCACACAACAGTTGAAAGTTTAATCATGAAATGGTTCCTCGATCAAATCAGAGAATATACACCAAAAAGACTCTAACAGGCAGTTAGCTCAAATACCACCTATTGCAGGGACCGCTCCAGAAATCCACCGAACTTTATAGGGTGGATCCTAACATAGAAACCCGAATCCCACGGAGTTTCTCACAAATCAGGAACAACTTCTTCGGACACCGACGTCTCTCCGAATTCTCCTTCGACGCCTCTCACTGCTCTCTTCTCTTTTCTCCCTTTAATCCCCAAAACACTGCAGTTTATTCCCGTCATATCTCCGCCTTTGATTTTCACATTGGTTAACTTGAATTCCCTATCACCCAATAGTTTATCAACAATGTTTCCTCCATGGTCTCCAGTCGATCGTGGGAATGTCTGTTCCGGATGCATCTCTGTAGCTGGCCCACCCCGAACACATATTAATTATAATCAATTCACAGCTAACACTGGATAAAGACCACCTGACTTCGACACTTAATGACAATGGTTGCTGGTGATTGATCATTTCTATAACATCTCCATCCCTTCACCTGGATACAACAAATGACCAAACACAATGACCCTACTGGTAAAAAGGATCCAGATATGGCGGTCCGTAGGCACTTAACTATGTGTGGGAAAACGGGTGACGTTATGTCAGACCGGAAGGCCAATTACCATGTGAAGAAAAAGGGGATACCTTACAGCACGCATTTCCCAAGGGAAGGGTTATACTGTGGCCGCTGATGTCGTTTAACATTCGCACAGTTGCTGTCGCAGCGGTCTGGACATTGTTTTTTCAGAATACCCCAAGGTAAGTCGGAATAGTCAATTTACGATTATACTGCTTATTCAAGGTCATGTGTATTAAGCACTTTATATCTGGTTATTCGACACGGCATTCAGTTAAACATAAAAATCTCACCCCGCATAAATTAAAATCCCTAACAACAGTCACATTTTTCATTGGGAAAGCTTTATCTTATATAAGTAAAAGTCAGCATTAAAAATACCTTTATTCTGAATTAAGTTTAGAAATAATAAAGCATTTTTATGATGCAATTCAATAATGTAATATTGTGTTACAAGCCTGTAAAGTTGCTTCCTAGCACGGTTAGTTCTATCACCGGAATTGACTGGTTTATAATCATCTGTATTGGATACTGCTCGGGTGCCGAGCCAGTGATGCCAAAGCTTGGCGACAAACTTGACGATCATTTGGCGACAAAATAGATATTCCGGGAAACTTCGAGAATTCCATCGATCCATCCAATAGGAGCTGAGATACATCCAGACCTTCTCGTTCCGCCTTCCGGAAACTATAAAAGGACGGCAGTCTCAAGCTGCAATGAACCAGATCGAAATCGTGATTGGAATAATAGTCGTAGTTGGAGTCGTAGTCAAGTATCGAGTCTTCGAGAGGATAGCGACGCCACGGCGGAGTGCCAGCGTTGCGTGGAGCCAAAGCTATTGCTGAAATGGGCTGTGTGACGAGTTCTGTTGTCTACTGTGGAAGTAGCGTCGTGTCGTGTGTGGAGTAGCCAGTCGTTTAGTAGTGAGCCGGCAATTGGATACAGCTAAAGCGAGGAGACAGTGAGAATTTCCACCGTTTGGAGAGACCATAGAGCGAAGCTCCGAGGATCCCCTCTCTTGTTGGATTCTGTCTGGCCACTTTGTGTGATGTGGTCGATTACTACTTATGGGCTACTGTTTGCTGTAGCGTGCTGCTGTGTGCTGTCTTGTGTGTACGTCTCGGCTATATGTAGTTGTCGACTTTGTATTCGTCGTCTGTGTTTCTATGTTTAATACACATCGCTGTTGTTTTCTACTGAGGCCTGCTGATTGTGTTTTCACACCATACACCCACTACAAACGAACCCGGTGATCCGTAACATTTGGTATTGAGAAGGCACATGGAAAAAATGACATACCTCTATTTGTTACTTTTCTGTCATGAGATTTTCAAAACATAATATATTGCTTGATTCTTATAAGAATGAAACATGCATGCACTTCGTAAATGAATGAAAGTATAATAAACAGCAAACAAGGTTTCGAAGGTACTCTATTTCGAAGATCAGAGCAAGTCGAGATTTCACCAAATTTTTTTTCTGTTAAAATACTCATCAATACAGGCATCAAAATAAATTTTATAAAAACCGCCACAAAGCAAATGCCAAGACATTAAGCGCTTCATTATTTTATTGTTGAGGAAAGGAGATTAGAATTTCCCATTAATAACATCGATAGGAAAAAAAATCTCTATAAAACGTCTAACTCTTATCTCCTTCTCGGAGTCTCTTTAACGGTTAATTGGTGAAGTGATAACCCCCCCCCCCTTTCCATTTCCTTACCCCCTCTATGCAAAGATAGAGGCTTTTAAAAAGAATCTCGCAACTTCCGACCTCTATCTCTGGCATTAAAGGGAGAAGAAAGAGAGAAAAAATAATCAACGATTAAAGCGTCCAACGAGCTTATTAGCGGCGGACAAGAGATGGGAGATAAGAAAGGCATCAGGTTCATTTCTTCCTCATAAATGAAGGGGAAATCTCTATAATTCCTCTCCGAGCGATTTCATAATTCGGAAAGAGAGTTTCAACCGGTGAAAAATAATTTGAAAAAGATTACTGTCAGTGAATGGAAAAGCTGGACGAAAACGTTGAAGGTAAGAACTATTATTGAAAGCATTCCGTCATGAAGAGAAGATATCCTCTACAGAGAAGATCGAAGATGTAGATTATGCGTGCATCAGTTACAATATATAAAATACAATTTCGCTTCAGGATATTGAATGGCTTTCCCTAAACAAGCGAATACTAAAATAAAAGATAAGCAAAAGAATCTGTTTTATGTATCTATATCTTGAAAAAGTTCCAAAACGAATAAGTACAACAAAATCATTATAATATGCTACGTACCGAAAAGAGAGAGCTCTTGAGCTTTTTTTCACAGTGAAAATTAGAATTTAGTAGCGCTACATAATTTCAAAAGAGTAGGTTAGGAAAACACACCAGAATGTGGCTAAATTTCTCACTACAAACGGTTACACATATCAAAGTTGCTATTTCTCCTTTCTCGTGTATGGACTATACAAAGTGTTACAATCGCGTGCTCTACCTCAAAATCTTATATTAGTCGATACAAAAATGACTATTAATAACGTCTGTGAATACACCTCAGGAACAGGACAAGAAAAACGAATATTCGGCTGCACACATGCCTAAAAGAATGCTTCCCCTTCAACGCACCGAGTTAGGTGGATGAAATGTGTCATAGTTTTATCACAAAAATAGTAGATCTGTATGAAATCTCGGAGCCATCCATCATAAGGCTAGCCATTTGTATATTCATAAATATAAGAGCGCGATAAATCCGTAAGCTTGATAATATGCGTTAAAACCAGCAATGCATACATACAAATGTTTCAGACTTAGACAGGCCTGAGGCGTGAAGATTCAACCAGACTTCGAGGTCAATTTTTTTTTTTTTTTTAAATATAATGCTTCTTTTTTATTTGAAATTTCGTGCATGAGAAAAAATATCTGGCTTGGTATTGTTTATAATACTAGGCCCATCTTTAAAAATAATATTGATTACTTCTACATTCGACTCACAATTCCGACTCATAAGCGTAATTGTCTACAATAAAGCAACAGATCCTACTAATGAAAGCGTTGCCAAAGCAGAAAAATCAATTTCCTCTTTGTAGTTAATTTGTGATAAATGGAGCGGGAAGCATCTGCTTTATTTGGCCAACCAACAATAGCGAGTTATAAATCACGCGAGGTCTTCTGCATGATAACCTAAAATCCATACTTCGATTCGCCCACTGTTTCTGGACCTCAGACTGAATCCACTCGCCCACTCTATCAACAACTTTCCTTCCCAGCGGTCGCACAGGGCACTCGATGGAAGGGTCGCTCATTAATTAGGGCCCATGAAATATGCATTATGATTCCGCAGCTCCCTCAAGGCCATGGGACTGGGCCGAGCCTACTTACCAATATTTAATTTTCAGAGCACTACGAGGACCATTCGATTTATAGACAGAAAGCGGGGGAGGGGTAAACTGATGGATGGTGGAATTCAGGATTGAAATAGATGGAAATGGAATTGCCCAGACAGATTAATGGAAAGGATAAATGATTCGCTCTATTTGGGGGCCATTAGGCGAAACTCTTCGCCCAAGAAAAGAGGTGGAGAGGAGCCGTACACTCGGGTCGGAAAAATAGCAGAATTTCTCTTTGGAGATTCTGCTCTCAAGCCATGCAGTTCGTATTAACGACGTCCCCTCTCGGGAGATGAAAATTTATTGTCATGCATAATGTCATATCCCATCAATAAAAACGAAAAATGTATTTTTTTTATACGGTCACAGAACAAGCCTTCAAGTGAATGTTCAACTTGGGACAAGCTCAACAAATAAAATTAGAAGGAAAAGCTTGAAGCGCCTTGTAATCATCGATTTTAAAATAAAAACAACGTTTTATTTAAATTCCTGTAGAAGCAACATAACAATAATAAAGGCTTTGCAAGGAATTTTTTTTTTTTTAGTAAAATATAAGATATTGCGATTTTATATATCTGAATCATAGTAGTGAATACAGATATATCAAACTTTTTAAATAAGAATATGGAGGCGTTTTGAATTTTCTCTGTCTCACTGAATCGTTTATTCATATAAAGTTTAAATATCATCAACAATTTGAATTTATTCAGTTTTATTCAAAATAAAAAATAGGAAGAAGAAGACGAAGAAAACGTTTTGCTTCTGATTTTTTTTAGTTAAATTTGTCCGTCCGCTGTAGACCTCAAGGGATGTACAAAAGTGAGCGTAAGTAGACAATGAAATAGGCATTTAACCTTCTGAAAAATTTCAAGCTATTCCATAAGGATAGACATGCCACCGACTTCGGCATCCGGGTCAGTGAATGGCTGATGCACCGTGATAATTCATGAGCTTTGCTATTAATTACAAAAAGTGCAGTTTTCATTAAAAAATAAATCTCAACAGGATTTTTTTTTGAAACACGCTAGATGAAAATTGTAGCATTCAAAACAATATAAAAATTTTCTCATAAAAATGACTTATTTAATGAAATTGTACTTTTTAAAACAAGAAAAAGTTCTTTATTATTGTTATCACTTTACTTGTAAAAATATTACAAATTATAAATTGATCTTTATCGCACACTTTTTTTTACTTATCGTTTTCTTCAACTGTATATTCCTTTTTTTAACCTAATGTTTCTTAATTCGTTCCTATTGTGGTTCCAATCCTCTTTGATGTAAACGAGTTCCACTGGATCACTTGGAGAGTGGTTTCGTCCACGCAGAATAATTAGTGAATAGTACTTTTTCATGAAAACATTTAGTTTTGATTTCATTAAAAATGTAAAGTCAGGAGAGCGTAAAACATTGATATCCGGTTGAATGAATCCCTCGCGATACAAATGAAATGTTTCCCTAATTCGCGATGGAACACTTTCGCCAATCATCATGAATCGTTTTCGCAAATTGATTTCTAAAAGTAATCATATATGTATTGCATGGTGAAAACACAGAGCGAACCATTTGCTCGAGCGATTTATTTCGCATCATCGATTCCATCTGAATCGATTGGAGGCTGGCTGCCTCCACGATCATCGATTAGCCGATATGGGCGCGCAGTACTGAGGAGACGCTTTTAAAATTCGATAAGAGATGTCGGGAGAAAATATTACATGTCAGTCGGAGGGGAGGAAAAAAAGCAGCAATTTATATGATTGAAAATTACTTTGTGCCTCGTCTTTTACCGTTAAACTCTGCTCGTTCAATCAGAATTTATTTGCTTGGCGATGTAAAACGCCTCAGCAAAAGAAATAGTTATTTTTCCAATAGTGATCCAGCAACGTTAGCGTAACACTTCAGAACCACTTTTAACACACAAGCAAGGATATTTAGCCTCAGATGAGTGTCATACGTCCATCTATAAAGCGAGAAAAACCTTCCCCTAAATGACTGGATTACTTTTCCCTTCATTCGTCAGAGTGCTTTGTCCAGAATAAGTCACAGAAATCAATTTCCAGTCACTAATTGGGCGTTTCTTCATACTAGAATTCCCTCCAGAATGACCCAGGGCATCATCAACTACATCTAATCTATCAATGCTTTTCTTCGTTGGTAAAAGAATCTAGAAAAGTAATAAAAGTAACATTTCGGGCAGCGAGTGGTCTGTCAGTCTTGAGAGAGCGAAACGTCGAAAGGGACATGTCATGTCTGAATTCAAGTGGAATGACGTACTTTAAATCTCTCCCTGAGTGAAATATTGCCATCTTATTCAGTAGGCAGAATGATATGCGCGCTGAAATACAGCCATTTGACTACAATCCACAAGATTCTCATCAAACAAACCAAATGCATTTGAAATATGGCAAATTAAATACAAATTTAACAGTTGCCTATTGCAACCTAGAGCGCAAGTGCCGATAATAGTGGTCAGTTCATTTTCTTAACACGATGTCAAGAATCAAACGTGTATTACGAAGTACAGAACTGACAGAATAACTAAAATTATATATTAATTATAAAATCAATATTCAAAATTCATTCACCATCATTCATTTCCAACATAACAAAGTATGATCAAGGTAAAGTGCTAAATTTTCAAACACCGTTTCTAAAACCGATGACTTTAAAAAATTCAAATAGTTTAGATTACTATTCATCCAATTTGTTTGAGGTTCAAAATTTATGCAAGGAAGATAGTTGAATGATATTAATTAAAATGATGGCATCGAAAAAATAGAGGCAACAAGGGTGACATCCCACAGTGAGCAGATGAGAATTCCTTCTCAGAGAGATATCTGAGAATGTCACAGAGCCGATTTAATATCAAAACGGCAAATTTCTAAAACTGAAAATTCAGCCATATAACATACTATATGTTTAGAAGGCATGCCTATAAATCTTCTGACATTTTTTAAGGGCACTTCGAACCACCAGAAACAGAGGAAGGACTCGTTTCGAAAAGGCAGTTCCATAAAAAGCAGTTTTGTAGCAAGAAGCGAGTTCAGTCGACGTCATAAAGACACTGGAAAGGAGAAGGGGGGGGGGGGCATTTTTAAAGCGCTCACCTGCGGTTTTGCTGATGCATTATGTTTTGCAAACAGTCCTCTCCCACTGCGAGAAGTAGACGGAATTTAATTTCGAGTCCCACACGGAGAAGGTTATGGAAAAAAATGGTAGGAACGGGAAAAGGGTATTGAAGGCAAGCGTTCATAAATGGAATTTCATGTAAAATAATAAAGCGCGTGGGCACCGACAGTTTCTCCTTCGGGAAGAGGGCAAGATGGGAGAATATATGCTGCCTTCTTTAATACCGGTTAAATAAAGAGAAGTAGGAGAGCAAGAAAGGATAGCAATAGCCTCCGAAGGTTTTTGCATCTCAAAAACAAACACAAGGCTACACCTTCCCTTCTGAAATGGATGGATTCGCATCTCGCTTGCCAAAGAAGGGCGCGTGTTTAAAGCAGAAGGGGTTCTTGCATCATTTATCAGAGTGAATTGAGACGAGAAACGAAAAGTTTCAACAATATTACGTCTAAAATGTTCACATCTTCGGGTTCCAAACGGTCGCGTTTGTATGTTACTCTAAACTTGAAATGATTTCTTTAAAACAGAAATGTCTTCCTGTAACTAATACGAATTCATATGTCGCAATACTTGTGAAATATTCGTGATATGTCCAGTAAATACGTAAACTAAAGTCATAAAATCTGACCCTGTTGTTCAAATTAGTTTCCATTTGAAGAAAAAAATGTGTTACATCTCCGTTTGAATGTTCATTCATCTCAATCCTAGAGGTCATTTGTTGTCAGACTCTTGAAGTCCTTCGCCGCTTTTCATCTTCTATTGTTCCTGCAATTGGCATACAAAAAAAATGACTGTGACAATGTAACATTTCAGAAGAACAAAATCAAATTCGAACTTCTAGGTTTCCGAATTTGATGAGCTGGAAAAATGATTTGATAAACTTAGTGATTGAATTTTGATAAGAAATGGGTCAAGAGTTTGATATAAATCAACAATTTCGGAGATAAAACCACAAAATTTTTTATTCAAATCACGATGCCTTGCAGTTATTCTATGCACGTGGACTGAAGAACAGAACGTCTATCCTCGAAGTGTAGTGAAGGTGGTTAGGAATGTATTTTGGATATCGTGCTTTTGTCCAACTAGAACCAGAACCAATTTCGGTCCATTTACCAAATTTCATTTATCTAAAATTTTATGCACGTTTAAACTTCAGATGGCAAATAATGAGACACATTTTACATATCTAGTTAATCGCATTCTCGAATGTTTACAAATAGACTTAAATCTAAAAATACGGATTTTGGACTAGTGCAGTTCTACAACGCGAAGAATCCTCAAAACTCCATGTCGAATTTTTTTGACCCTTAGAACACTTTCCTAATATATTAGTTCATACGCGAGAAAATAATAAAAAGAAGCAAGACTTTTTTTTTTCCATTCATGAGGGCTGCTACTGCTCAAGAAACTGACGCTCCACTCTCTCACGGTAGAAAATCCTTTCATTTATTCCCACTCTATTCATTATTTTAAAAGTAAGATTTCTTTTTTAAAAAAGAAGCTTCGCCCGTTAATTTTCCAATCCTAAGAATGCAATCAAGACGAGTTCCGCCAGCAAAAGTCAACTTTCGGGACAAGAAGAAAAGACTAGGATAAAAAATGTATATATATATAGAATGAAAGAAAGAAAAGAAAGCATTTAGCTAAAAGTTAAGAAAACGAGCAGAAAAAAAAATTATCAAAAGATAGAGGAGAAAAAAATGTAAAAGAAATTACACATACATTTAAAAAAATCCTAATACAGACGTCCATTCATTTGGAGTCATTTAAAAACGCAGGATTCTTTTCGCAGTTTCTTCCGAATCATTAAAAGAAAATTCAAATACGAAAAGAATTTATACACATTTTTTGAAAAGGACATGAAAAGAGGGCGAAGAAAGAATGATTTCTTTGGCGAGTTTTAATGAAAAGAATCTGGAAGGCGATGTTTTTATTGGGAATTTCCTTTTTTCCCCCTCCTGGACTGCTCATTAGAATCCCTGACATAGTTTGGGTCTGAATGTGACACGAGAAGAAAAGAGCTCTGCTTCAAGACGAAACTAAACAAGCTTTCACTCAAATCAACAATTCCAACGAGCGGGGGGAGATTTTAGCCTGCCTAAAAAAAGTATCTTTTACAAATCAAGGCTCAAGTTCTATCATGAATATTAATCCAGCATGTGCATAAAGTCTATTTACAATATCAAGATTTTACGAATAAAATATATTATACGATTTTTTTTTTTGAATAATTTAATAACACCTCTACAGAGAATCCCCCACCCCCCTAAAACATCTAGGCAAACCTTACATGCAAATCTATAACACCATACATAGATATAAAATGAATACATAAATCAAGTCATCCACGAAAAAATGCTTGCAGTCTTACCAAACAGTGTGCGGCGGTGTGTCGCTTAAATATACCCAATAGTGCGTGGGCCCTACTTATTTCCCCATAATCTCTCGCTAGCCACATGCGCGTACAGGCCATCAGCGAGCCGAAATGGCCGGATGTGGTGCTGACATAATGTCTAGAACCTACCCGGCTCCTCTCCTAAAGAGTTTTGTTCGCTATTTCTATCAGTGCATGTTTATGAGTTTTTGTTCACCATTAACTAGTCCCTGGAGGGTCATCCTTGCTTCGCTTTCTGTTATTCATTAAAGAAGTGCCATCTTCCGAGTAATGCCATTTATGGACTGCGAGGAAGGAAACAGAATGGCTAATGGAATGGAAAAATCCAAGAAGCAAATGTCAAATCACAACTGCGTCGACATTAAATGGAAGAAGAAATAATATAATCAGCTTCAAAAAGTCTATTTGACATTTTATCTAAAGTACAACAGAATATTAGAAACATAGACATAATTAAAATCCAATCTACAAGGTCGGTTTTACAGTAGCGATTATCTACGAACAGCCATCAAACGGAGTTGAAATGTATTCGTTAGATTTAATCCCTTCATTATAAATAATAAGTTGAACTATATATTTAACTATAATGTAAATGAATAATAAATAAAATACAAGTTAATAAATAGATAAATATTAATTAAAACGTGCGAAAAAAAACAACAAAAATTTTACAAGGGTTTTTCACAAATTATCTACTCATTTCACTGTATCGAAATCACCAATAAATATATATTCGTAAGCAAAGTTTGAAGAAAATTTATGCAGCATTCACAGCATCAGCTACATAAAAGCGTTTACATTTATTTACATAGCTCTCAAAGGCGAATTCCTTTTCACCAAATTTGAAATATTCATTAATAAATAAAAAGTAATTACAGTATTTTTTAATAATTAGAGGAAAACTGGACAAACAAAATTCACGAAGGGCATTAAACGAAACAGAGAACCGCAGCCCAAACTTCTTGCAAAAATGGAATGGGAGATAATTCGCCATATAAAGCGGAACGCCACATTATCGAAATAATGTCTAGTGATATTTGTCATATCCTATCAAACCCAATTGCAAGCGAATCTTTTTTACAGACCCTGAATCGTAGAGGCAATTAACCTCGTCACGAGCAGAGCACACTTCATGCTAGACGGGCACAGAGGGATATCTCGGCTGGAATGGAAGAGATCAAGAGGCGCCGACGGGCACGTGGCAGAGACACTATTCTCTCCGCACATTTAGGTTAATAAATTGCAGTGATCGCAATTTCAGACGGTCATGTACTGCAGTAAACATGTGTGAAACTTTTTCAGCCCCGCCTCCCCATTTATTTATTTATTTTCAAATAGAGCATAGCAGGAATAAAAAAAGGTCATTACGGTAAAAAAAGGACTAAACATACAAATATACCAGAGAAAATATTAATAAAAAAAAGATTTAATAATATTTTTTTTATTAATGTCCACTAAAATTTTACCGATGAAACAAACAAACAAACAAAAAGAAATCGCACACATTATGAATATCGTAATCAAGATCCCCTCCCCCCAATATTACATCTAAGCCCAAACGGCGTCTTATAAATGGGATCAAAATTATTAATTAATCATTCAGTTTTAATTTAAATTCTTAAATTATTAAAATCTTAATTTAGATATCAAAGAAGGGGGGGGGGAGAGCATCATTCCTTCATAGACGCCAATTTTATTTTAAAGAAATTGTTCTTAACTTTTTACCGTAATTATAACTCTAAACTCAATCAACAGTAACCCAAACATGATTCAATCGAACCATTTGGTTCAGTGGAGATATGAAATAAACTAATAATCATTTACTTATATTAAGATGATATTGTCATTGAAAAAATACATATATACAGAATTGCAGAACTCCCGCACATAAAAAAGTGATCAAAAAATCAATTTACAAAATTTTTCATGAGCATTATTGATATCAATTTAAATAGAAACGCATAAAAATATGAATTTTACATGGTGGAATTGGAACGGGCGTATGAAATGGACGTATTATCGAATGATCGAACTCAGTTGTCGCCAAAAGGCACCATTGATCACAAAGGCAGCTAAATTTTTACTATTATACAATGTCGAAACAAAAAAAAAATTCATTCTATTTTCAAATATTTTAAAAACTAAAATAGGGCTTGGAACTAGACAAGCATTGATTTTGTAATGATATATAAACACGTATATCAGCTTAAAGAATATTCATACAGATAGAATCAGCAGGAATGCTCCGTACTGTAGATGTAACAGAAGTCATCTACGCACTCAGAGATAAACAGATGACACGTTTGATACGAAATACAGTGTATCAAAAGCAAAATTTTGTACGAATCAGATAATATAAAAATTAGATTAAATGCAAAATGTTTATGTGTTCTTTATAATAACAACTGGCCGTCTTTGGCAGTCAGTTGGTTGACTGCGATTAAAGTTCGCTAAAATTTTCAATTAAACATTTTATGTAACTTGGTATCTTAGTTAACTTATTCAGAAAAATAGCTTTGTTAAAAATTTAAAATTCGCAATTTATCAGAAATATAACACAAACAAATTAACTTCATTCAGTTTACACGCACATGCGCATTAACGCGATTTGAGAAATTAACTATTCAACATTGATTAGATTGGATATTTTAAACTGTGTCTGCCTTAAATACTACAAAATTATTGAATTAATAATAGACAAACTTTTTTCTTGCATTTACCTTGCAGAAGCAACCTGCATACTCGAGATAAATAGATTATAAAGCATCTTTCTAGAAAATGCATTATAATTCTTTCAATCGTACAGATTCTTTCAATGACACTCTTCTACGTTTAGTTTGCAGTAAGAGTTAACATTGTTTTAGTTTCAGCTCTTGGCAACGTGACGCAAGGGCACATTTGCCATGTGTTTGTATAATGAGCGTGTGCAGATCTGTTTTTTATTTTTATTTTGGGCGAAATTATTGGCAAGACAATATAATTTTAAAAAAATTGAAAAAAAAAGAAAGAAACTTAAATTATATATTAAAATTTTTTGTATAGTTAAAAAGATTAAAAAAAAAAAAAACTTTATATTGTTGCAAAATTTTCGTTGTTAAATACCTCGGATTTTAATGCAGGAAAATGCCCAAATTTCGTTCGATTTATGATTATAATTTTAAAAATATTGGTACAAGGTGAACCCTTCAAAGTATATACGTACCAAATTTGATCATTCTAGGTCAACAAATATGGCCTGAAGAGCGACACCACTCACACGCGCTCATTTTTATTTTTAGTAATGTAGATTTAACAATTAGATACATGATCGCGTTGTGTATTAAATAAATATATAGCATATATTATCGATATTTTTATAACGTAACCGTTTAAACTAGCATACGTCCACGGATCGGAAAATCTTATTTTAAAAACTATCATTTGCAAAATTGTCGGATTAAGATTTTTCTTTTAAAGTTAACTTCACCAATGCTCTCGAATTCTTACTTATAGAATTTTTGACTACAGATCAAATAGGGCTTTCTAATTTGTTCAGATGAATCTGGGTTCGAGAAATAACCCATGCAGAGAATTACGTGGTTTGATCTCTGCGTGACATTTGCGCCATTGGACTGATATCTGGCTGCGGAAACATTTTAAGGTAAATCAATGCCAGAGTTAATAATGTAATGTTTGATGATGTAATAATGTAAGATGCAGTGCTTTAATACAAAAATTTTCTGAAATCACGAAGTTAGCATACAGATTAAACATAATATTTTAATAGACTGCGACAAATAATAACGATAAAAAAAAAGTATTATTTTTTATGAAAATGCTCCAAAATTGAGATTTTAGCGATTTAACACCCACAGGGCTTTTTTTTATCATATAACTTCAGAACAATATTTAAAAATGCATCATATGAATTGACATTTAAAATAAATTTCGAACAGGTAAAAATAAAAGCTTATGATTAAAAAAATGTGAAAAGAACATTTTCGGTCGAATGCTGTTTCCTAAACGAAATCAGATCCCCTCTCCGATGCCTGCTTCACATGAATCATATTTTTCATTTATAATTTGAAGTCATTAAAAATAAAATATGGATTCAAACGCTTGTTTTGCTATCGAATTTTAATCTGTTGGGTTAAATATTGTAAATATAGGGCCTGAAGCATCTCAAAGACACGTTCTTCTTACCAAATATAATTTCCATTAATAAATCTGCATCTTTCAATGGTATGTACAGACAATGCGAACAAATAAAAATTGATTTATAAAAATAATATGAACTCATGAATACACAAAATCATCCATTTCAAATGAAAGAAAGCATCGATAACAAGGTAAGGACGAAGAAGAAGCATTTCATTTTCATACATGCGTTACTCGTTTACCTGCCCAGAGGACGACTACAGCAGGTGTCCGCAGGCAAGCGCACAGAAAATTCCCACATCACACTCTTTCTCTACAGCGGACAGTTTTTAATTAAAATAAAGCAATAATTAATCAAATGCGTGTCCCGAGCATGAAACCCATTTCATCATAAATCAAAAAACAGTTGCGTCTGTCCTTTCCGTTATTGGATTCGGGCAAAAAGAAACGAAACAGCTAACGTCAGTCGCCAAATAAAGGCGGCCTCTTATGAAGCCCTCTGAGATCACAATGACATTTCCCACTTGGCGATGATCGACGCTCGCTTTTTTCCCCTGCCAATGGAAGCAAAACAGTAGAGAAAGACGAAAGCAAAGCAAAGATAGCGTTATCTCTGCATCGCCCGCTAACAAGACGCCTTCCTCCCGTTTATGTAAATGAATTGTTTATTTAACAGAGTAAAAAAGTGCAAAGTGAACAGTTTTTGGAAGGGCTGTGAAATGAGGACTTTTCTTATTCTTTCCGCCGAAGAGTTGAGGTTTTTGGGGAGTATTGGATATTTGTTTAAGGGCTGTCGTCTTCATTTATGCTTTGTTCAGAGCTTTTATTTCCCCCCCCCCTTTCGCCCGCAGAAAGTTTTGATTCTCGTATAAAACTGCCGGTGCATTTTCATTACTGGCGATACAGCAACCCTAAAATGAAACGCAGCATCGATCGTACCTTTCCTCAGGAATGAGATAGGATGATTTCTAGTAATGCTATACTTTCAAGTGAAGACAAAGCAACTCTCAATAGTGACAGCTGATATCTACATGAATTTCATGCAGAAATAATTTGCATGTATACTTGAATTAACACGTAATATCAGAAAATGAATTTCTCATTTAATGACTATTCAGGATGAATTATCTTCTCTTTTATCTCTGTTATCAATGATGATAATTTAGCACCAGAAAAAAAGAATAATGATGGCAGAATCCAAAAAAAGGTACATCATTTGTAGAAAAATGGTACATTCTCTATACCTTTAAAGCATTCGTAACAATTCATGTTCGTCGTAGCATAGCAATAGAGATTCGAGGGGTGCACAAATATTCTGGAGGTCAGTGTTAGAACGCGCCGAGAACATTAAAAAAAATAAAACATTTTTTAAAGCCAAACCGGACGGGAATAATAATAATTTTTTTAAAAAACATAAACGTAAGTCATTTGTCATTGCATGTCCAATATCCAAAACAAAACGTTCCCAATCAAACAGTTACGTAATTCGAAGACTGAACAACGAACTTAAATTTGTGTTTTAAGAACGCTGTTGCAAAGATTGTCTCACTTTGAAGCTTCATTCTGGATTTACTATTTTTTTTATTATTATCGATCACACACTGTTTAAAAATTACTTTCTTGAATAGATTAGCAAGAGTGGTCCCCTGAAAACTTTCTCGCATATCTGTAATAAATGCGTTAGCCCCCTACCCTTGCATAAAATTGTGGATCTTGTATAAGGCTATGAATGCCTTGCGTGGCACTGGGGAACATTAGCAACGAAATATTGATCTTTGGCCTGAATTTAACATTCTTACTTATGTTTAGTGTGATCATCGGAGAATTTTTTCGGCGATCCATTCCTTAGTAGGACTCGAACATAAAATGTGTATTTCAGACCTGTTGTTTTCAACCGATTCACATCAAAATTTCATATAAAATTACAACGGTTATCACAATATCGCTCGCCAAATTTCATACAGTCATTGAGTTTTTGAATGATCGTGTATGCACACGTATGAAAGTACATATCGACAGAAAGTCAATCCAAAGACGCATCTGATTCCAAATAAGATATAAAATCTATGCATCAAATTTTATCCTTCTAGCTCTGCAGCTGCAGTTATCGTCTTAACTTCTGTCTGAACAGACAGAATCCACGGAATGAATTTCGCACCAAATTCGATAGAAATCTAGAAATCACAGACCATTCATCGAATGCCATTCGTCTAGCTCTACGCGTTTGTGAGTTATTTTTTCCACACACAGACGGAGAGACGAATGTAATGACAAAAATGTATTTCTCGAACTCGGGGAGGTCTAAGACGTGGAGATTTTTTTAATAACTAGAGTTCGTATTTTTTGACAAATATAATGCTTTCTCTATACTTCGTAGACGAGAAAGTAATGCAAGCAATGCTCAAGCCAGCATCTTGGCCAAGGTATAACTGCTCATTCCGCAAGCGTTTACCCGCCAATGAAACTCGTAGAACAAGTCGTTCCTATTTACACAGAAAAAGACCATGGTCATCTCTAGTACAATTGACTCGGAAGATTCACAAAACCTCATCACTCATCCGAGTTCGGTTTTATGTAGATCCTCTATTGCAAATGCGCCATGCATTGCAAGAGTTCCACTTTCTAAGCTATTCACAAGTATTGGTGGGGTGGTAAAAGGGAAAGACTTTGCCACGGTGATAAGTATGTTTATAATGGCGCTAACGAGGCAACACTAGCCCCATGGTGAGAGAAAGGGAGGAGCTTTCCCCCCTCTCTTGTACCAGAAAAAGGGGCGCGAGTGTGTTCTTATTTTCCGGAACGGGGGAACTAATGGAGTAGAAAAACCCGCGGCCACTTCCAAGCTTGAAAAAAAAATTATGTCGCATTCCCCCCAAAGGTTTTCCGGAATGTAGCCTCATTCCAGAGAGGAAGGAAGCACAGAAGGGGAGGGAGAAGAACGTGAGTTCCAAAGTTGCATTTGATAAGAGGGGGGTGGTTGAGAACATCGAGCAAACGATGAGGAGACAATGTCGCTTAACGATAGGAAAGAAGATCGTCTTCCTTACTCACATTTATTTTCTCCTGTTCTATCTTTCCTCTCCTTTCTCTTCCACGACCCCTCCACGCTTAAAGGATGAGTAAACGCAGCCCTTTCCTCCATATGTGTTGAATTTTTAAAAAATATATCACTTTTTTTTTCGGTCTTTTTGAATTTTAGCATGGCAAGAGGACGGGGGGCGGATGAGTGATGCATGAATCAATGAGCTGGGTATATCTCTCTTTCCGTGAAAAAAACATCAGTTGCTTTTTCATTTGCGAGGAGAGATCGCGAAATTCGGAGTATTCTACTAGAAATTATGAATAATCTTTTAAAACTTAATTAAGAACATGTCATGTGAGAATTCATTAAAAGACGAATTATTTTCAATTGCATTTGATCAATTAATAGATGTCCTGTATCGGATATTTGTCATATATATATTTAACTAAGAGAAAATGGAACGCAAATTGCTTATGGATTATCAGTAATCGTGTTATAAAGTTGAGAAATTCCAGATTATATAAACTTAAAAATATGACAATTCGGGGCACGAATCACATTGCAGCATTTGAATTAAGAGGAATGTAGGAAGCGTTTTTAACTTCTAAAGAAGCTTACAGTCGGAAGTTTTACAGAAAACGTTGACAAAAGTGCAATTAAAATATGAATTTGTTCACCCTAGAACAAACCACACTAATAATGAAAATAAAAATTTTGGCCGACCTTCAATAATAAGTTTTAACCACACAATTTCCATTTAGATAGATTTCCCATAATACATTACAAGAAATATAATAAAATTACTTTGATTATTAATATATTTAAATTCAGGGGAGATAAATTTATTTAAATTTCAATAATTACCTTAAAATAAAAAGACTGTATGCAAAGCGTAAGTTTATTTGTAAGCATTTTATAATAAATACCCAAAATTTAAACTTTAAACTGGATGATCCACGAAGGATTCTGTCATTTTAAAACTGACCCGATGGCAGAGCTCAACAGAAGAATGAAACTATTATTCTGAAAATGATAAAACTTTTAAATAGAAGTTTCAAAATCAGTTACAAATGATGTGAATAGTATAGCAGACGAAGTCCTAATAATACACTACGAACTGTCAATTGGAAGCAATCATATAACAATCGAAAATTTGCAACATAGCGATGGCCCACAATATAAAAAGAATGGAATTTTCAGTTAATTGTCTCCTGCCTGCAGACCCTGGGGGAGGGAGGTCAAAATTTATTTCACTTATATTATAGTACTAAGTTGACAACAAATGTATGGCATCCTCCTCAGACTTGTTCCAATGTTAAAAATTCCCCTTCATTATTTTTACAGTAAAGTTGTTGTTGTTTTTTTTTTTTCAGTATTATCTTCTAAAGAATACTTTACTGTCCCCTCCCTCCCCACTTTAGGGCAGCGGTGGCCTGGTGGTAAGGTCTCGGCTTCGGAACCGGAGTGTTTCAGGTTTCAGACCTGATTTTACCGATGAACTGTCGTGCAAGCGGGTTTGGTGCACGCTACATCCATGGAGGTCAAACGTCCTTCCGCCGGTGTGGTATGGAAACTTGGAGAAAGAGGTGCCAGGGCGTCGTCCTCATCATATGATCACGGTTCGAAGTTATAAGGTTCGTCCCAAAATAGCTCTAGTGTCACTTTAAAACGAGACGTTAATATAACGAAATTAAACCCTCCCCACCTTCTCACTAAAATGTGCAGCAGTTTAAAAATTCTGATTATCCGAAAACCAGTAGGAAATTTTTTAGCAGCAAAATGTTGAAACAAAATTAATCAAATACATCTCGAGTACAAAAATTAAAATAATATTAGAAGCATAATGAGTAATAGCCGACAAAGTAACATGACTGCTACTGTAGAAGCCATCACTCATTACTCCTAAATTAAATCGCTGCCTATTCAGAATTATTATTTCAAAATTCAAAACGTTTGTGAACAGAATCTGAAACAAAATCGAAAGCAAGAGAAGTAAAAAATCAAGCTAAAACACGAAAACAGCGAGTTCCTTTCGAAGGAAAAAGAATCTTCGGTATCGCAAAGCAAATCCCTCCGGTCCATCGGCCTCCCTTTTAAAGTCAGACAACAAAGGGCTTATCCTTATTCCCCCCCCCCCCGAATGGACCGTCCTCGGCTCTTTTCAATTATCCAGGCCGGCCTCTTTTACCCTGCTAGGAAAAGGTTAAATTCGTAAAAGTCGGAAAAACAGAGATGTATACAGCGAAAGAGGGTTATATTCTTGAAATAAAACTTCCTTTCCAATTCAAGTAAAATACAATTTAATATATCTAAATAAAAAAAATACCAATCTTCACTCTCAAAAACATGCGTCATGCCCTTCTGAGACCACTATTTTTCTTTCGTTAAAAAATTCCAGGATTTTCTGAAAACCTGCAATTGAGTTTCTATCTCATGAATAGACTAAATAATGGGAAAATGCCTGGTTCATTTTCCAAAGAGGGTCGCATTTCCCATTCTCCGTTCTAGTGTTCCATATTCAGTTTATATTATGAGAAAGTACGAATTCGAGCAGCATAAACTGAAATATTCTGTTGCTACTACGAAGAGTGAAAACAAAGTTGGCTCGGATGCGTTAATATGAAATACAATTTAATTCAATGATAAAATATCAAGACCAAGCTTCTTTATACCCATTCGGGGTCAAAGTGATCCGGGGAGTATTTTTATATTCCGAAAATGGATATTTCCGCAGAGGGATTTGGAACTCCAGACAAATCTCCTCCTCGTATTCATTCCCCGTCTTCTCACTCCCTTTTCGAAACATTTCCAACCACAAAATCTATAACGAACGTTCCAATCCTATTTGTTTGCTATGCTTTAGTTTTAAAATGACAGGGTACAATGAGACTATTACTGAATGGCGAGGTTTAAAACGCTTTCGAAGATAGATTATTGGTTCTACAACAATCCAATTTGGTAGGCAGTTACACTTTATGGGCGGCAGGTACTTATTAAGAAAGGGTTTTTCAAAATCTTTTTCAAGTCAATTTTTAATGATAAATTAATATTTTAACGCATTTATTTTATCTCTTCAAAGCACGATAAATCATACAGAAAAATAAAAAGATTTTGATATCCATTTAAATACAACAAATGACTTTAAAAAGCGCACACATTTTATTTTGATCCTATTTCTTTTCCAGATTTTGTAATTTTTTTTAATTAATGCGTTTTCTAACAATACTTAATATATCAAATTATTGCACACATAGTTAGACATATTTTGCCTTGCGACGAGATTAAATACATTGTGGAAGTCTCTGCTACACAGTTAAAGAGTAAATTTTTAAAAATAATTTAATGCCGGTGCATCAAACGTAAAACATTATCATGAAATTTCGGACAAGATGCTTTCATTTTTCTTCTCTGCTTTTTGTTTTTTTTTTATATCTGAAATGAACTGTTTACACCGTGACTGCTTGGCTACATTAAATTCTTGTTTTAAAGCGCAACTTTCATATTTTATTAATTTTTTTTTCTACAACTCTTACAAAGAGTAAGAAATATCTGACAGAATTTCGCATAAATAATACTTGCTAACATGATTTCTTCCTCTCTTATTTTACACGGAAATTCAGATTTCCTGATTATTTCCCTGAAAGCATTAACATAAGTTGAACATTTTTTATTTGAAGGGGAGGCATTAAAAATTAATTGAATAATTCTCATACAGTAGAAGAGTATAAATTAAAAATGAACACATTCATGTAAAATTAGAAGTCACCAAAAATTATCTTCTAATGTTAAAAAAATGAATCGTCATATAGATGGAACAAGAAATATAAGAGCTGTGGCAGAATAAATGTGCTTTTAAATAAAATTTCTCTTCGACAAGAATAGAAGCACAAAAATTGTGAAATGAATCAGCCTTAAAAGAAAGAGGGAGAATAAAGCACTTTACCAAGCGCACTTGTATTTAAAAGAAGTCATACTTGTAAAGACAATCCATTTTCCACTTCTTGGTAACCACGTTTCGGACAATGGTTGCCCATGACGATAATATAATAAGAGGGGGTGAATATTTTGGAAATATTACAGGCAGCTAATCGTTATTCATTTCATATCAATATAACAGTACATTTCAAGAAAGACGATTCCAGTATGCCATATGACTAATAACGAATTATAAATTAAAACTCACAACATAATTAAAGTAAGCATTTTTTTTTCCAAAACACAAATTGAAACAGTTTTAAAAATAGATTTTGTCACATTTATTCTTTTTTAAAACACAGAATAACCTCGAATTGGAATTTTAAACGAATAATTGTTCCGCGACACGCAGGAATCAAATTTACTTCCCCCTGCTTCCCTCATCAAAGGCGGTCACTCATTTGAATGAACAGAATAACAATGCGCAGACACAAACATGGGAACCACCCCTCACACAGTCCGGTTCCCCGCGACGCTCACCTGACCACTTTAAAAGGAGTGTCATCTTCACGCTGTCCTAATGAAAGGCGAATCGCCTTAATGGAAGACTTAATGGAGTCTCTCTTTCGACGATGCCGGGGCGGCGTCCTAATTGGGAAACATGCCGAAAACTGTGTTTGTGCAACCCTATTAAGAGATAACAAGCAAATTAGAAGGGCGTCCGCGAACAGATTTTAATTTGATTTCGGACCAGAACAGATATTTGAAATGGAAACATTCAAAGCCGACGAACGATGGCGTACCTCATGAAATGTTTCCTCGCATCTGCACACATCTTCATCCTGATGAAGAAGGAAAATCTCGTCTTTTCACCTGAAGAAAGCTCCATGTCAAAGTCTGATGGATGAACCGGCAAGTATAGACAGGGAATCTTTTTTGGTAAAGCACTTCTTTCCCTTACGTTCAAAACATTTGAATCAAAAACATGCAGTTTTTATTTCCAAAAATTCATGTGCAGATGAGGGCAGCTGATGCAAAAGCATGGTTCAATTTCTAAAGGCGGGCAGGAATCGGATACATTTCGCATGCGTTTTAGGAGGCGAGGCTGAGAATTCTTCTCGGGTAATTCCAAGAAAGGGAACGCTATCGTAACTGAAGTTCCTCTGAGAAAAATCTATATTTTAAATGCAACTAAATTTGGAAAAAAATATATAAAAGTTCACGCGTTTTATGGGAAACTTACCGAAGGCGGTTAGTTCAGTTTTATAAGTGCGTATAATTTTCTTCCACAACCAAATGGTGCCAAATACATGAAATCAACTTTTGATTAAAATCGACCGGTTAAGTTCTGAAAATATTGCCAGTTCATCGAGAATAAACTGCTAAACAGCATCTATATAACGCGCTAACGTACGAGGCGGAGAAATCGCTCTTATTATCTATTACCAAATGGCGAAAGTCAAATTTAAACAAATTATAAATACGACCCCCTTCAGATTGTTTTGTTAAACGTTTTTGCAACTATACTTAATACACCGTTTTCACTAGTTAATGGAGCTCTAGACCATTACTGGGGTTATCGTATCAACAATAACCCCAGTCACTAAGAGGTAGAGAATGCAATAATAGTAATAAGAATTAATAAAATAAAAAGATAGGTACCTGACAGAAAGTATAATTGAGCATGAAAATAGGCTTAACTGTTACGATATCGCCACTTACCTATGGAAATTGATGACCATACCTCACAAAAATAGTTTTTACATCCTTTTAAAAACGCGCGCTTTTGCCAATATTAAATTTAAGATTTAAAAAAAAAAAAAAGCTTTCTTTGAATATTTACACCAAAGTAGTATTTTCAGTTCCGTTTTAATTTCGTAATATTTACCACTTTTTAATTTACTGCCAGAAATATTTGTAGCAGACTCGTTCAATTAAATTCATATTTTCAGACTTGTCAAATCACAAGGTGAAATCTTAAAAGAAATGCTCTCCAAGTTAATCGTTTAACAACCTAAAAATTTAATAATTTTGGTGAGTAAGATAGTTGCCAAAGGTGGATAATCTCTAAACATTAACGTACTAAGAAATGAAAACAGTTATTACTCCGTCCCATCTTTTGAAAACTAAGGAATTCCAATAAAAATATTTTAAAACTTTGCTGTAAACTTATCTATGAAAATTTTGCGGAATAATTCTAGTACAGAAGTTTTCCACCAACAAACTCGTGACTTCAGATATTTTAACAAAAACAACTGTACCGCTGAAGAGGTGTTCCAGAAGATAAACTTGAAGACAGCACTTCGAGACAAACCTTCCGATCAGAAAAACAAATTTCCTGTTATTTCGGCGCTCTCAGGCAAACTCCGACTTTAGATATTTATTCTACCAAAAACAGCTGATTGCTTCGACACAAACATGGGGCTGAAGAAGATAAAACTGGAAAACAAAGCAACTCCTGCGCGGTCATTATAATGCGGGAACATAATCTTCTCACCCCATGCATATGTTAAGACGCGGCTGTTTATTGACCCGGAGTCCATTCGCAATCCTGACTCTCAGCGTCCTGGCCATTCGTGTATTATGAATAAGCAATTCGGGCGTAGCTGCGTTTTGCACAGGAGCCGGAATATGACACGAGCCCTCATCGAACACCTCATTAATATGGAAATTGGAAAAGGTATGCACCGTCCGCTCCGACAGAGAGCCTCATTAATTGACTACACATTTTGTGTCAACAGCCCTATCGCCGCCACACGGTTTCTCTATCTATTCGGGCTGGACATGTGTGAAGAGACGAGGCGTTTTTGCTTTCGGAAAATAATCGCAGCCGATGAACATTATTCAAACAGGAAGCATTGCTGTATCGTTTCAATCTTCGACCAAAGAAGGCGACGTGTGAATTCAACACTGCAAAGTTAAGATGGAGTAAGCATTCTTTTAAGGTTAAAAATTAAGACTTTTCATTAAAAAAGAAATTAATAACATGAAGTATCATAGTAAAAGATCATGGTATTTAAGATGTTTAAATCCAAACAAAGATGTAGGCATTCTTCGAGCAAGATTTTTAAATATATAGAACTAGCCGCCTTAGACGAACAGTTCACTTGTTGAAAATACAGGTTATTAAAAATTTGTAACTTGTACAACAAGTAACATTTTGTAACTTGACTTCGATACTAAGTGGCTACCTAGGCAATTTATTTTAAAATTTCAAGTTTTGACAAACATGCAGATCGTATTATTTTAGAGGCCATTCATTTCATTGAACTATACGTTTCTCTAATTTTCTCTTCTCAGAATTTCAATTTGAAACGAAAATGTTTAAAACAAAAAGGCCACCGGCATCCCAGCTTAGGGGCCGCCGCGTCTTCCCCGTGAACTGTGCGTCCTGGGTTCGAGTCCCGGTTCGGGTACGTTTGTTCTTCATCTGTTCCATCTGAGAGATGTGTGAATGTGCCCTCTTGTAAAAAGGGGTTGTGCAAGCAAATGTAATGCGTGAGTAGTTAAGACGTACGCTTGGCTCTTGTTGGCGCTACTGAAACAAGAGACGCTCCCTTGGCTTAAAATCCGAGCTTGTCCATGGCAAGTGCCGTTAGAAACAACAACTAAAAGGATAAAAAGTAGAATAGTTCAACATTGACTTTGTCTGTGTACTAATTTTACAAATTGCGTAATACCTTTAAGGATTATTCTGTGACGATTTCGCTTTTTTACAAAAAAATTAATTAAATAAATAAAAATTCAGGATACTAATTTTTAACTTAAAAGAGTGATAATATACCTTTACACATCTAATTAGATTACAGGAAAGAGCAACAGTATTTAAAAAAACGTATTTTACAGCTTTTTCAACCTAAATTACATTTTCACTGCAAGTATATACAAAAATACAAAAAAAAAAACTTTATTTAATGCTTGCATGAAACAGAAATTAAAAAAGGAAAAATAAGCCGTATTTTCATAACTTCTTCACAAACAATGAAAGAAAGATCCAAGATTTGCAGCAGCAGTGAAAATGATTTGAGCTTCATTACAATAGATAATCAGACTGTTGTAAGAAAATATTTACAAATATTTTAAGCATAAATTGAAAATAAACAACAATTAAATCGGTATATTTGAAAAGATTATTTTCGAATTTTCAGACGGTGCAAAACTTATTTTTGTGCTTTAATATTATTAAATCAATTTAAAAATAAATTCATTTCTAAATTAAATTATAATAAGAATGATTTTTTAAAAATGTGAGTGCATTTTATTTCAAGTAGAAAGTTTTAAAAGTAAGATAATAAAATTGGATATAAAAATATCCACATCTTTCAAATTAAAAATGAAGTTTCTTTCTAGTAAGGGGGCAATGGAATGTCAAAATCAGGGCCATTATAGAATGCGAATTATAGTGACTGCAGATTGCTGATCAGACGCTAAATATGGAATGCAACGGTAAATGCGTATACTTGCTTCAATCACATCATACCGCGGCCTGAATAACATTGAGAAATAGCAGTTTATAATCATTGAACGATTCCTTTCATTTGCATCGATTGAAGCAGGCTTCAGGGGCAGGAAGTATTTCAAAGCAATATTTGAAGTAAAACTGACACAAGGATCTACAATAACGAATAAACCGTTCATGCATTATTCGTGAACACGTGGAAATATTCGTTCGCCTATTAAAGAATATACATTATGAAATTAATGTTTTTTTTGTTTTTTTTTTAAATTTCGTTCGCGCATTAATGGAGTTCATTCACCACTAAAACGTTCAGCTGAAAGAGAAGAATCCAGGCAGTCTTTAAACAAATGAATGAAGCTGAATGATATATTTTGAATCAGATCTTTGCATTGAAAGAGTTTTCCTGTCTCTATTTTTATAGCTTCGCTACCTACAAGAAACAATGCAATTCTCAAAACTGAAACCTGTGTGCATATGCCGCAGGGGGGGGGGGGGCTACCACTTCCTAATTAGGAAACTTCCCGTGTGACGAGGGATAATAAGAACGAAAACAAATTATCCAATCCGCACAGAGTACGTTGGTTCCTTCTCGCGGACCCGCTTTCAATTATAAAGCCATTAGCGGGACAGACGGGCTGTCTCTCGGGACGAGGCGGCGGAGTCGCTTTCCGTGTTCCGGGAGGCCCGGGCTAAGTGCCCGGGGCCTTGTAAGTGACACTCAAATCGGGCGACAACCGTCTTGGATAAACTAAGGGGGAGCGAGCTTCCTTTTTTTCATCCCTACGGTAAGAACAGAGGAATGGGACCTCCCCTTCGAAGGCGTAAAATCGCTGTCAATCAAAAGTGTGCACTTTTTATGAGTGAAACATGCATCGTTTATTTTGGGACGGAGGGATGTTGCTGGAAGGGAAAGAATGGATGCGTGAGTGGCATCCGAGATGCAGGAAGGGTAAATTTGACAACATTCCAGAACTGAGTGCCCGTCCGAAAGCAATAAAATAAATGGCGGAATCACCAGGCTAACTCCGGCGAACAATAGAAGAGGAATAGAATTTTGAATAATTTTTGTTAGATCCTAGATTGAAGGGTTGGTGAAATTTAATCTTTCAGCATGGCGAGACATTTTTTTATCCATTGATGCCATTTGAAATGGAAATGGACGACCTTATACATTAGTATGATTAAGAATGGACAGTAGAAAAGCAGTATTTAGAATTTTATATTAGTAATAGAAATTTTCAAGTAGGGAAAAAATAATCTATTTTGGTTCCAATAATCACTGAAAATAATTGCCATAATTTCAAATAGAAATATAAAAATTGATATTTTTAAAGGAATCTGTTTATTGGAAATAATTCCAGGAACAAAAATAGGCAACAAATAATATTGCCGTAGCAGAAATTTTAAAAGCACCCTTTTGTAGATAATTCAACAATTATTTGTAAAATTCATTAAAAAAATATTTGTTGCATTGAATTTCAAAAATCGTAAAACTATTTAAATTATTTTTTCATTAATCATAAACTCTATCACTTTTCATTTCAAGGCCAGATGCGTATATGAGATTTTAAATCAGCCAAATGCAGTGCCAGATGTTGAAAGCCTATGGAATGCATCCATCCATTCAATGTTTGCTTCGTTCTGTTAAGCAGGAGGAGGGGGGGGGGAACCAACACTTCATCGGTTTTTAAATAATTTAACAAGGGTAATAAATGATTAACTTTAAAGATCACAATAAGAGCTTTGAAATTGGTAGCCGCTATGAAGTTTTTCTAGAGTATTTAGAAAAGACTACATTGAAAATCACTTAGGAGTATTTTGACGATCTAAAAGAATAAAGTAGAAAGCATTTCTGGAGACAATACCGGCTGAAATGGCATTTCCTGTTTTATCATATTCTTAAAATTCTGTAATGTTGCTTCCGGTTAGTTCAATCCCTGGAAAGACTGCTTTACGGTGAACTCTGTTGGATGCTGATTGGATGCCGAATCAGTGATCTCAGGGATTCACGACAAACTTGGCGATCGTTTGCTGGGATCTTCCAGAATTTCGGCGATAGAGCCAATATGAACTGAGATATGCCTGATTGTTCCAGAACCTTCTCTGCCTGGCTCCGGAAGCTATAAAAGCCGGCAGTCTCAACCCGAAGATAATCGTAAATTGAGTGGTGGAAAGAGACTGCGGAATAGTTGGGTCAGTCCGGCGAAGCGCAAGCGTTGCGTGGAGCTCCAGCGTTTGCTGCATTGAGCTGTGTGCTGAATCCTGGAGTTTATTATAGAAGCAGCATCCAGTGATATAATAGCGAGACGGCAGATGGATACAGCTGAAGCGAGAAAGGAGACAATAGAGAAGCGGAGGCGTTTGGAGAGACCGTAGAGAGTAGCTACGAAGAAACCCTCCTTCTGTTGAATTCTGTCTGGCCGCTTTGTGTGCTGTGGTTGTTATTACTACGATTACTATTTGTGGGTTACTGTTTGTTGTAGTATGTTGCTGTGTGTTGCTTGTGTCCGCCTCGGCTGTTTATTTGTTGTCTGCGTATTCTTGTCTTCGTGTTTCATAAAAGTGGTCGTCTTGTTACTGAGGCCTGTTGATTGTTTCTTCATCGATCAATAAATCGAAAGAACCCTGAAGTTCCATAACAATATTGTTTAAATGTAAATAATTCCTATACGTAAATAATTGAAATAAAAATCAAGAAGTTAAAATCAGGAATTGTGTGATCTCATCAATATAAATTTTTGAGTAGATACAGTAAAAACATCTTATAGATGTCTCGTAGATTTATTAATAATTTTAGAGCTGTTTTTTCTGTTATTCGATAGCGCTGTAACACATTCCATCATTTAATGCTCGGACTCCAGAAATTGTTTTCTAAATAACATTAGTATGAGCTGCTACTAATAAAGCTGCTATATAGAATGCTTATAAGTGAATATTCCAAATTTTTGCAAGGTTTTTAAACAAAAACAAAGTGTTACCTAGTTGTAGAAAAAGAAAGTGTCACCTTCATCAGAAATTACAAATAAGAATTGAAAATTTAAATTCAACACAGTCATATCAGTTTATTGTAAGTCACTGCAAAAATACGAATGCTGTCATCTTTTTCAGTATCTCTGAAGTGACGCTTTGAAAGCCAGCAAATACGAATGCCTTAAATTCGTCATCGGCTGTTGGTAATAAAACCTGCTGTTTTTGGTGTAACTGCACAAAAAAAAATAGGGTCACACACGCGTTTCAGCAAAATGTTTTGTGCAAAAAAATTGTAGGATGAGTTATCGTGCCGCTTCGATATCCTTCGCGTTTCTGGAGTAGCTCACAAAGAATAACTATAACTATGTTGAATATAAACTTTCACCTATTTTCTTTATTTCTAATAAACAATAAGGCTGTGATTTGTTTTCTTTTAACAAACACCCTGTATTTTTGCTCTCAACTCTCATCTTAGAGGATTAGATGAGGAGACCGCATTAGGAAAACGTTCCACGGTAGGACAATCCCAAAATGCAACATCCAGAGTCAACATTTGTAGTCTAGATAAATCTTTCATCAACCCAAATGTCGCTCGGATACCATCCCACTACGTCACCCGCCTCCCCTGGTTATTTTCACCTGTGTTTATTTTCCGAGAGTCATTATCGTACCATTCCCAACTATATTAGGCAAACGCAGAATATTCCTGGTTGCCCATGCCCACTAAAAGGCAACAAGAGACTTAAAATGAAATAAATTAATACTTCAATGTATGCGCTGAATAAACTGGGAGTTCCATTCCTGAAAACAACAAAATGCAGGGGGGGGGGAATCATAGATTTCTGGAGGGTAATAAATTATTTTAGTAAAAAAAAAATTTTAAAAATAATTTATATATACATTTTGGAAAATTTTCAATAGAATGACTCAAAACAAGACGCGTATCTAAAGGAATTATGCACTAAAATATTGAAAAACAACGAAAAAATTGAACGGCGTCCATGCAATTGTCCTTCATATACAAGATCCATTTTTTGTTGTGAGGTGAGGTATCAGAAATGTTGTCCAGGTAAATTATTACAAAAATACAAATAAACAAAAGTATTAAAAAAATTGAATTATTTTAAACATTTTTTTAATGATATACCCCTACTGAAAATTCCATAAAATGGATATACACAAGAACAAAAGCATGAGGAAGTGAAAAAAAAAATTAAAATACAGCATTTGAAAACAAATATCACAAGCGAGGAACATTTACATGTTTACCAGAAAAGTGAATGATGTTTTTTTTTTTCTCGTTTCTTTTTAAAGATGGACCATCAGACTTACCTGTAAAACAGAAAAGGAAAAATAATTATACCTAGAAATCATTACATAAAAATCACGCACACAAATTAAAGTTATACTTCATTATATTCAATCCTTTTTAAAATAACAACCAAATATAATAAAGTAATTAAAATCAACTGTTAAATTCCATGGAAGTAAAATACGTTACACAAACGCATGAAAAGCATGACATTTTTTTAATTTCTAAATATTTGATAATTTTAATTTTTAAACACAAATCGCTGTGAATTTCTTTTAAAATCATCACTGTTTACATGTTTTACAAACCACACACTATACAGATAGCAGGCGCATTTATTTACAAAGCTAAATAATTTTGAATTAAAAAACATCAGTACATTGTCCTAGATTCCATGTAATGAGTTTATAATTCAGCAATCAAGCATGAAATTGTTTTGGATGCTTAAAGAAATTATTTCAAAGAAAATATATGAAGTAAACACATACAAATTTTACATACTATTATTACATTTGCACATGCAATTTACATGTAAACATATTCAAATGTTACTCATTATTTCTTTAAGATAGAATTCAATTTCAATAAAATCGCAAAAAAGGCATATGCCAATGCAAGATTCTGTTACTACAAGATTCTTTATTTCAACAGAAATTTTTTTAGAAAAAAAAATCCTAGCTTTGAAAACTTCAGGCAACTTTCAGCACTTTTAAAAGGATTTGCTGTAATCGTCCAAGATCATTTTTTTTATCTTGTAAAAATCGTCCAATATATGACATCATATTATGAAGGCATAAATCATAATAAATTCAATTTCAGTTTCATTTAATATTAACGTATAATTATGTAATAACCAGAGATTATTTCGAAATGGACATCATGATTTTTATTCCAATTCGGAAGACGAGGACATTATCCCCTCCCTCTCCCCTAACATCCATTTGCATCTATTATACCAGTGGGAAGACGCTTGTCTCTCAACATCAGATTTAACATGTACTATGAATATTTGGTGGGATCGTGTCTCGAATTCGGAGCATTTTGGAGATTAAGTCAACGCCTAACCATCAGTCACTCCAGCCTCTGAATATAAGATTTGGTGAATTAAATATATATCTCAAAAATGGATTTAACACTAGCAAATCTCAAATAAAAGTATAAATATAATAATCAATAAATTACATTAAATTAAATTAAATAAATATAAGTATAAAAAGTGAATGATCAGACAAGGTGGACAGGATGACTACTTATTTCAAAAGGTTCTAGCAAAGCGAATTTTTGACTAAATATTTTCTCTAATAATAGTCCCTAAAAATGAAAACCTTTATCCGTAGAAAATTCATTTTATACATGCAGTTGGGAGGATTTAAATCTAGCCCGACTTCGTAGAAGGGCCATCCTTCGCATTACTGCCAGATCATAACAAAGAAATTTTAAATTGAACTTTTTTCAGAAAGGTAGCTTCCTACTAGAGCTAAAATCTGATTTTCAACTTATAACTTCTACAACTTTTTAACCTAAGTTTGTTTTGACTTGTTGGAAAACGGTTCTTTCCTGTTCATTCATAGCACGAGCCCTTATGAAAAAAAGAAATGGGAGAATGAAATTTTCTTTCTTTTTATCTAAAAGAAGAATAGAAACTACCTTCTTTATTTGAATGGCAGGTAAAATTATTATTATAACCAAATACAAGTCACAAGCCTATGAACCTTATACATCACCTTGTATGTAAGGAACGTGGACTAGCCAGCTACTAATAGGGAAAATTAACTGCGGGGCTAAAATTTCTGCGAAAACAAGTCCCTTCCTCTTCGGCAGCTGATTCGATTCAACGACAACGGGGAGTCGGCACAAAAATAATTACCCCTTTCTGCAACAACACCCTCCTCTTGACGCTTCCAAACAATTCCCCACACTCGTTATTTGATACCTGACGTCTTTCGGCTGATTCAGCAGGAAACACTTCCTTAATTTAAGGGGCGTGTCTCCCACCCCTCCTCTGACTCAGCAACCACCCCAATGAGTAATGTAAGCCCACCCCCTCGCCAACAGTAGCCCCTAGTCTCCTCTCTAAACTCCTCAACAAGAGACCGCAAACAATTAAAAGTTTTCCTGCAAGAGAACTAACAAAATTTGCTAAAGTCTCTCAGCCTTTGGAAACTAATTCAAATCTTCTAGTGATTTGCCATCCCATTTGTAAATTAGTGTTTTGTTTAAATTTGTTAACTCTCATTCAATGGACGATTCTTAAAGCAATTCATTTACTTTAGTCAGCTATATCAAAGCACGAAATCTAAAAAGGCAAATGTTATTATATTATATAAGCATTATTTTGTTTGAAGCAGAAGGCAGGTTTGAAGACATAGATGAGATATTTTACATTTTTAGATTCATTTTAATCCATCGGGAAAGCAATTAAGTAGAGAAAGTGGAATTGGATCAAGAAATAAGAGAATGAACTTACTATGGGCTAAATTAAGATAAAACCTTGGAAATTAATTAAATTGAAATTAAAGTTTAAAATATCATTACATATATATTTGACAGCGAAATTCATAAGGTTGTATTAAATGTGTTGCAGAATTTTAATTCAGAGGAATCAAAAATTTCTTTAAGCAGAACTAGTAATGTTAAAAGTAAAGATTAGAAGCATGGTTTTAGGTGGCAAATGGAGATATTTATTTCTAATGCACAAATGTTGAAGAGAACCGTGAAGGCAAAATAGTTAGCTTTTTTAAAGCTTAATAAATACGTTTCATCTATCATTTTGAAACACCATGCTGTCATGCAACACGGTAAAAACTGTTATTTTCATTATTTTATGTCAATAAGAAAGAAAACCAAAAAAAATCAGAAATGAATACTTCCCCAAAGACATACCGATAGTAAAAAAACTGAAACATTCAATTGACATAATATGTACCGATAGTGCCACCATGGAAATCTATAAAGATAAATTTTGCTCCAGTTTGCCATTGCTACTGCCACTTTTTCATATCGGTTCCCGAGCCAATGAACTAATATTCAGGGAATGTAAAAGCGTTCAAGACATTCCTTCGATGCTAAAATATTGTCTTTGATATTTATCATCCCATGTAAACTTCGCTCAAAAATGAAGTCCAGAGAGCAGGTAGTCAACGTGCCTGCTGGCAAAACGGAACAATTTCAATTTCGTAACTGTACTGAAAGATGGCTCTATCCGATCATGGAATGGAATCATTTTATAAAAAGATATTTTCATTACAATTATTTCCGGCCAACAATAATTACGGCTATTGCTGCCATATATTTTATTATTATATGCCCAAACACGTATATTCATATCTCAAGTGATTCTATACTGATTTGTAGCGAGATAAATAGATTCAATTAAAAAAATGATGTCGGTTTATTTGTACTTGAATACAATCCAGGAGTGGAAATAAATGTCCCGTTTTTTCACCACTGTATATTGGAATTATAAGGTTATTTAATATATATTTTTTTCAATCGGACTTACAAACAGTTATTGATATTTAGGAGAAGAAGATCTTTGTGCATAATGATGTTAAGAAGATGTCAGTATCTTTGCTCATCGGCTGAGTCGAGTAAACCGATTCACTCTTGATTTTGTACCGAATTCCCATACTACGGAGAACTTTTAAAAGAGTCGCTTTCTTCGGGACAAGATGTAAACATTTCGTGCGTAAATGCGCTTTCCTAACGTGAGTCTCCTTTGAAGAGAAGAGTCTTATAAGAGGCCATGATTAATCGTTTGCTTGCAGCAGTGCGACTACTGGAAAACAGAACTTTGCGAGAGAAAAAAAAAAACACAAACTTTTAGTTTCTCCGGCCACAGGAGGGAATGCACGCCAGTACTCTCGTTAGAGTCCTCCAGAGCCGAACTTTAAATAGGTCTGCCTCCGAGAACATCAAACGATAAAACATAATTCAGAAGAGAACTTTTGCAGATCGTACGTCACGAAGGAGAGCAGCTAGACATGCGAGAAAGAACCATAAACGAGGCATTTGAAAGGGAAAATATCGGTCACGCTAAGGAGCGGAGAACACAGAAAGAAGGTTTGAGAGAAAAGCTAATGAAGAGCATAATTTCGCGGAGAGATGGGAAATGGAATTTCACACTAAAAAAGTGTGACTTCAATGAGATGTATTTTAGAAATATCACTTCTTCTCAGTTGAAGAGATATTTTTTCTAAAAATCGACAACTTCACTTGATGTTGGTGGGAGCAATTAAGAAGATAACTTTAATATATTATCATATGTATATCATCTTTAATTTAAATATTACCTTGACAGCCAACTGTTGAATACTCTTCCTCAATTTTGCTTTTTAGAAATCTCAAAAATATCCTAAAGAAATTAGAAGGCTTTTTTTTTTTTTTTTTTTTTCCTTAGAAAGCTTTTTATGAAAATTCTGATTAAGTAGAAGTTTAATGAATGACTTTTACAAATTTTAAGAATTATTGTTGCAAACTTGTAAAAAAAAATGGCTGCCCGTAAATGGGAAGACGTATCGTCTTTTCGTAAATACAGGGTGCCCGCGCCTTTCCTTCTCTAATTTCATGAGAATGAGGACAGTCACGAGAGCTGCGAGGGGGAAAGCGAACGTGAGATATTTCCAATACTGTATTATAAGTGAAGTCTAAAAATGTTTGAACTACAAGGATTATCGAAAAAATTTCAATGCAGAAGTTATTCGTTCTGATCGACATACAATTCGACTGATCTGAATTGTTTTCAGCCATCAGGGTGTTGTAGAAAAATAAAAATTGTATTCCTCGCTATCACTACCACTCTCTTTGATCTGGATAGATGAATGACAAGACTGAATTTCCTACTGTTAATGCTAACCCACGGCTGCCGAGTTTAGCTCCTTTCAGATTCGAGTTCATGAATATCGTTGTCTGGTTCCGTACCCTTTGGAAGTTCATTCTTTATGAGATTACCGAAGCGAACAGAGACATATTTATCCGCTTGTTTATGATCGACGAAACGATTCAACAAAAAGCCGAAATTATAAGGAAAAGAGAAAAGTCTCAACCGAAAGTTTTAATACTTGTTTGGATGTTTTGCATATGAAGATGATTAGATAAGCAAGTGCCTCTTTGATATTAATCATTGTCTACTTTTTAATATTTAATTTACAGTTCCTTTTTTTTAAAATATCATACAAATTAAAATATTTTTTTTTCTGAAATGCATCATTAAGTGACAATATTCGTATGAGATCAAATATTAACGGAATGAATCGGTTAACCAACAAGTAATAAATTAACGAAAATATCGAAATTAACGATTAATCGAAAATATTAAAATAGTTCATTGTCATTAAAAATAAAAAAGTGAAAAAAAATTCAAAATTCTAGCAGCTCAGAGAATGCGTGATAAAAACTTTTTTATCCTTACAAACTTTATACAAGTCTATAAACTAAAAGAACAAAACTAAAAATACTACAAACACTAAAAATGAACAATAACTGAAAAATATTCAAACCGTATAAAGAATCTACATCATTCAAAATAGATTCTTCACAAACTTTTTATACTAAATATCTAAAGAATGTGTGAAATAAGGAAACAAAGCAGAAATATCAAAAAATTTCGGGATTAAAATAATATTTTATAAAATATAACATTTCAAATCTGAAATAAAGAAATCGTAAGGCCACTTCTGGCGTCAGATGATATCACAGAAGTTAAAACAAGTAGGAAAGCCACAGGCGTTTGCAAAAGCAGAGAGTGTTGACATTAGATTTGAAAAGAAAATTTTAAAACTTATCAGTTCATATTCATATGCAAATATGTCACACATGCAGATACAAAAACTCTTATTGAACTGCTTTTCGGAAGATTTCTAAGTTCTTCTTCATTAGAGAAAAACAGCAATGATATGAAAACAAATTAAAAAGAATTTTAAATTGATGAAAGCAGTTTTTCATTTCAAAATGTTGTTTGTTTTGCGATGATATGCTCTATCTATAAGTTATGAATATCAACTATTTTTTTTTTAAACTATTCTACTGCCGATCCTTGTAGAATTAGTAGAAGATTCTTTTGTTTTTTTCCTTGTCTCTTCCTCAGAGAAAACAAAATTTAAACCGCGACGATCCCTCTTCCTCCGATTGAGTCCTTTTTTTTTTTTTTCCCTTACAATTTTTTTTTTAACCTCCATCGACGCTAAATAGATGAATTCCGAATTCTAGTTATTCGTCACCGTCCACACAGTTTTTCAAATTAAGTTTCGTTCTTCCCATCTCCAACTTATTTGTCCCGACACTTCATTTTCAAAAAAAAGGGGGGGGGGGAGAGGTTCAATTTAATTTCACCCAGAGCTGTCACAAAGAAAGAAAAGAAAGCCCCCCCCCCTCCCGCTCGCTACTGCAACACTTTCTTCTTAATAGAGGAAATTTAATTAGCCCGCTTTCTTCCTCCTTTTGTTCCCCAATACTTTGTTGTCATTCGCACAGTGTAAACTCCACTGAAAGGACAGAATGCATGTGTGAAGTGATACTGAACCCCGGTGGAATGATTCAACTGATATTTGAGATATGAGATGTTTTTCCAAGTCGGGAGGATGAAGACGTATTTATTTCCGAAATGTAGAATGTTTGTGTTTCTGAAGCCAATGAAATTTTATCTTTTAAATATTAGAAAATTATACTTCTTCATTCGATATGGATGCTACGGCTAAAGATAATTGCATTTATACAGAGAGATCAAAAATGGGGGAGGGGGAAAGTTGTGTTTTGTATGGTACAAAAACGAACAAGAAAAGGAATATAAAAAAAAAATTAGATTGAATGACAGTCTTTATTGCAGAAGTGGTGGCAATCAGAAAAGCTCTTGAGTTTGTCGCTCAACGCAATATAAATGGAACAAAAATACTTTCACATTAAAGATCGGCTTTAATGGCCCTTGATTCGGTTGGTGAAAGAAACAATATAATATGGGATATAAAAGAAAAAGTTGTTGAACTTGGTGTTGAAGTGATCTGGATCAGAACACATCGGGTATATATTAGAAACAAAAAAGCAGATACACTAGCCAAGGAAGCTTTAAATTTAGAAACTCAATCATTTGGACTCATAGAGAATTAAATTTCCCACGAGTCCAACATCCAACTCAGAAATGAGGTTAAAAAGTAAATAATTAAGAATGGGCAGGAGCTATGGAATAACTCCATCAAGGTGAAAACTACCCGTCGACATTTTGAAAACATTTCTGTTAACCTCATTGAGGGTGTATTTTACCTTAAATACTGGATATGGTGTATTTCCTGTATATCAAAGCGGTTTCATTGACAAAAGTTCGACTTATCAGTGTGGCATCGAAGAAGTCTCCATAAATTACGTGATCAAAGCCTGTGCATTATAGTGACTACACAGACTAAGCTGTCTAAGAAATTGGATGTCTCCTGAAGTAGAAGTTCTGAAAATTCCAAACATTAAATCTTCTATTAAGGATATTTTGCCAAATCTCTTTTCTTTATTTTCTCTTAATGTAAAAAGATAAAGTACATTTAATGCATTTTTTAAGTTTCACAATTTAATATGCAATATAAAAAAAGTAATGGTTTATTTCCCCCTGAAAAATATGCATTCTCTCTAGAGGGTCCATTGTTTGTTTGCAAGTATCCGATATCATCAAGTGTCTTTTGTTACTTCGTGCTAGTTGGGATTGCTTTTCGACGGCCAAATCAAGTTTCCCGCATGGCCCTGACTAGGTCGGGAGATTGCTTGCATACAAGGTATACAAGAAAATAAGAGTAAATGTGCGTGTGTCAGTTTATGATTTTTGCTTTACAGTGCAGACCGTTGGCTATTTAGAATCAATAAAAGTTAATTTTGCATTTAATTAAATTAGCAGCTAATTGATTAAAACTTCATTTGAAGTTAGATGTTAGACAAAGCAGCCAATGACACTTTTTGAAATGAATATGTCATTTAATTGCGATTAGAGAATTAATTTAGAGAGTTGCTTGAATATAATGATTAGAATAAAAGCAAAGCTAGTAAGATAGAACAAATAATATATCAACCAAAATTTGACGAAAAATGTTTTTTCTTATAACATATTGGCTACAAAAAACGGTTAGTTAAATAATAAAAAGCCGGGGATTGGTATTTTTATATTAATAGTAATCGAAACAAAAAGAAAAATAATGGCCATGAATGAACATTTATACAGGAAAATGTCTCCATATTGTAAAATAAAAGTCATAGTTTTGAATGATTTATTAGAATTTGACTGCGCAAAGGTAGTCAAAACTAGATTTCAAGATGTTTTTAAAATTAAATATAGTTGATCCAGGCATAGCGCAGCAGAAGTGATGCTCTGAACAACCTTTCTCCTTTGACTACGTGATGATTCACCATCACATTGAGAATCCATTTGAATGCGAACGATCGTCCTCTAAAGTGCCCATAACCGTGAATTTTTTCGATGAATTGACCTCTTATCTCTTGTGATTGATGCGATGCACCATTGAACTCCAGGATAAATTTCTTTCACGAAAAAGGCATAACGGCCCCTAAGAAATACGACACCAAATCAGCAAGATTTCTCTTCTGATTCTTTGTTCCTCGCAAATGCACATTCAAAACTCAACAAGACTGTGTATCTAAAAAAATTGCTTTTTTTTTTTTTTTTTGCACGCAATTATGTTTTTGTTTTTTAGAGAATATAGAAACCAAAAAAGTTGAATCTGGATGATATACATAGCTCAACACAAATAATACTGTTTTTTGGGGGGGAAATGTGGAAATCAAAGCCGAGAAAATGCAAAAACGTAATAAATGTGATTAAAATTCTAAATCATTTAATTTTTTTTTCATGATATTAAATTTTTTATGAATATTCGGATTTTTCTTTCTTTCTTTTTTTGTGATATTTGTGGTGGTTTAATTCTTTATGCAAAATTTCCTGTTTTATTGGAGCCACTCTCAGATTTCTCAATAAAAATTAATTTTTATTTTTACTGCAATAATGGAGCATTTCTTTGTTATAAAATTTACTTCTTTCATTGTTATGAAATTTATTATTATATCCAATTATAGCATACTGCTGCCAATGTTTTCTCAAATTTCCTACAAGATGACACTACTCGTATAGAATCAAAATTTACTTCAAATGCATTAATTAAATGATAATAGCTCATCGAAGAACCATTTAACACCTATCAAGAGACGAGAACAAATATATTATAGAAAAATTGCAATGCAATAATTTAAATGGAATGCAAATTTGCAATACACGCAGCAACACAAAAATGAAAGCAAAACATCGAACGCTGTATGAAAGATATAAGGCAAAAAAATAATCATGCGAGCTTTAAAAGCTTACATGAAAGATGTTTTTCCCCCTATTTTGAAGTGCGAACGACTCATCATTTTATATTAGTCGCCTCGGGGAATCTATAGATTCAAGAGAATTCTTAGCAGCTAAAAATTTCATTTATACATTTTTACATAATTTGGTCTCAATGATTTATTCAACAAAATACTTTTAAATTTTAATAGATGCGCATATGCTACTAATTTCCTTAATTTTAATTTGAAACGGGAATACTACAACAAATCCAAAAATTTTCTTGCTAAACAGAAAAAAAATTCAAAGCATAATCATTCAGTATTGAAGGTTTGCGACGACTACCAAATAAAATAATTTGAGAAATATCTCAGATGATTATTTAATAAAATTTCTCGTATTCAGCAAAAAAATTTAGTGTACTACAATAAAAAAAAGCAATTTTCAAACAAATAATAATAATAATTGTTTTTATACATCCAATTATATTATAAAAAAATGGCGATGTTTAAAAAATCGCCCTTATTTAGTCTTGAAGGTTTAGCTGTCATATCAACTAAAATTCAGAAATGTTATAAGAAACATGCTTTAGACAGAAATCAACTTAACACGAAAAAATAAAACGAATCGTTACATCCTGATCATCAACGGATGAAATATTTCTAATAACAAAGAAAATGATTTTAGTTTCATTATAGGAATGAAAATATACTGTTCCAAAATTTCAATTACAGATTAGTAAAGTATGAATATAAAATTTTAAGAAGGCATAAAAATAATTGTGAAATAATATTTTCGGAAGATGATCATTTTGAGGTAGAAAAACGCTAAAATTTCGCATTTATAAGTAATTAAAAAAAATCAGAACGTTACGATTTATATTTTCAATGATTTTGTTACGATTTTTATTTTCAATCTCCACATTTTATTGCCTCTCCCCCCCCCCCAAATTTACTTACACACAGCCAGTAGTAATCACCACTCGTGTTTCTAATTCCATTTTCTGTTGTAAAAATGACTTGACACTATTTATCTGACATTTTAAATTTATAAGCGACCCTCAATGATATCTACATATTTGTCGAGCTTGTAACTAAGGACGCATTGGCATAGCCAGTTTGTTTCCCCACCTCATGTCGCCAACAGCAATTTAAGAGAAAACAACTGGCACCTGAGTATATCGTTTTTAAGCTTTCTCATAATAATTTAAGAGCCATAGATGCACTCATGTTACAAATCCGTCAGCCTACTTCGAGATCACTACGCCAGTGTCGTCATTTTTACACTTTCGATTCTCTAAAGTTTACTCCTGTTTCAGAACACCATGCGATACGAAGAGAAAAGAAAAAGTGTTTTATTGTCAAACTAATGAAATTAAAGATCTCCAAAGTAGAATGCGCTGTGGTGTTAGGAAGTTCAGCGGAGAACGGAGGAGTAGCTCCCGGGAGCGTTCGGGTCGTCGTCCGGTTGTGTATCGTCAAGATCGGCGGCAGGTCCACGACGTTCAAAAAGAATGACCGGCTCTGGTTGAGGAAATCGAATCCACCAATCAGGAGCAAAGGCACTTATATAGACATTGTTGAAGAATGACCACACTGTGAAGGAAAAACTCGTCAGTGTACAGTAATGATTTAAGCGGGATTCCTTTTAACTTAATTCGGGAGTCATAAGCATTTCCACCTCTGTTAAAGGAATACAATGCACTCAATTCACACATTAAACAAAAAGGCTTTTTAAAATAATAATAGTGATAACGTATGCGTCAATAGGTTTAAGTTTATGAATTAAATCAGCAACAAAATTCATACATATACATCTAGTACATCTCATATACATCTAGTACCGCAGTACCAAGCATCGTGATGCCGCGAAAAAAAATCGAGCACAGACAGTATTTTAGATTTCCTCCTCTTGATTGATTCGGACAAAAATCCAACAGAGATCTAAAATTTTGGTGGCAAGACCAAATTTTAAAGTTCAATAAAGCAAGTCGTTCAATTTTCGACTTTTCACTTTCAATGGCATGCGGTCAATCACGCGATCAGACGGATACATTGGCGAGCAGACGGCTCATTCTGCATGGGATGGCTCTAAAATTTATCAAAATACATCACTGATAACTATCAAACTACATTGTTGCGTCTCTAATTAACCACGTGGACCGCGGTGGCCTGGGGGAAAGGTCTCGGCTTCGGAACCAGAGGGTTTCAGGTTCGAGACTCGATTCCACAGAAGAATCAGCGGTCCAGCACATGCTAAATCCATCCATCCGGGCCAAACGTCCTCGCCCTGACGTGGTGTCAAAATTTGGAGGAGGGGGGGGGGCGTCTCCGTCTCAGATGTCGTCCTCGTCATTTGACCGTGCCTCAGAATTAAATAATCCTTCCTAAATAGCCTTTATGTTGCTTTAAAATGGGACGTTGATGCAACTGAAATAATTAATCCCGCTCAGCTGCGGACAGATGAGCAGGGCAAACGGCTGTTAGATGAATTCGTCGGCAATTTCGTATAAACCTAGAATTTTGATATTAAGGACACATCTAACTTCATACTCCTAGCTAGTTGCATTTTAAAATAATGTGTGCACAATCCAAAAAACAGACACGATAAAAAAAAAAAATCCTCATACCCGAGAAGGATCAAAACTTAGATATTCATCAAAATCCAGAAGGGGCTTTTCAATATTTATAAAACTTTCACTTTCTCTTTTCTGTATAAAAGCAAATAAAAAAAAATGTTTAAAACTGATACATTTTTAAATAGTAATTCAGTATATAATCTTGTTAAATTTTTGCGTTAAATGCTCTCAGTTCTTTTAATCCTAACCACAATATTTCTATTCTTTCAATTGTTAAAAAAACATCAGTTAAACAAGCTTTATAAAACGAAGAGGAACACATAAAATATATATACAGGTATTTCTTAGTAATAAAAATAATAGCCAAACCACTTTTCGAAAAGCAACCAGAACTGAAGAAGCACTGGGCTGGGGGTCTGGCCTAGGGATAGCGCGATCTTCCCCGTGATCTGGGCGTCCCGGGTTCGAGTCCTGGTTCGGGCGAGGTTGTTTCCTGTTCTGTGATCTATCTGTGAGATGTGTGAAAAAGCCCCTCTATAAAGTGGTGTTTCAACGACCGGTGAATCTTCAGACAATTTGTTGGTAAACTAAACAGGCATCAAAGCACCCCAGAAAACTCAAGGGGGAAACGAGTGGCCCGCCTGCCGTCTGGACAGGTGGTAGGAACCCCGCTTAAGAAATGGTTGTGCAAGATAATGTGTGTGTCATCTTCATATGATCTTGAAGCCAGACTTCTGTCTTCAGGGGCCTTTGCCCTCAGCAGCTACTGCACACATGGCTTAAATCGCTGACAGTTAGTCAGCGGGCTTGTAAAGTGCCATAAGTAACAACAACAAGAAGAAGATTAGATTAAGCAAACAAGCCAGAAAATATACTCCAATGAAACATGACATTTCAATTATAACAAGCACTTTATAACATATATGTTTTAATTACTTACTTTACAACTACCCACTTCTTTTTATTAGGCTAAAATCAGAACCTTAGGAAAACATAGGCTTGTTTTTAAATATAAGACTACTTTATTTGAAATGGCGGTAGAATAGAACGTAGCTAATTCAAAGGTAACAAGACAACAATAGCAAAAAAATTTTTTTTTTTAAATCTTATTATAGTAGAGAAAATTACAGTATTGATTCTTAAGAATGGTTCACAATATAAATTTTCATTCAAAGCATACATAGCCGTAAACACAGCAATTGTAAAAAGAAAATCCTTTCAGCTAAAACTCAAAACAGCCAGTAAGGATTTGTTATGAGGTTGGTTGGTTTATGAGGTTTAATGGCACAAGAGCCTATCTTGGCTAAACTGCGCCAGATTTGTGATGAGACATACAATTCGAAAACATGGAACTAAATGATGTACGATTACATTGTTTTAACAGGGACTAAAAATTAATGAACGAATTAATATTTGTTCAACAATTTTAATGAATAAAAGTCATTTATAAATTGTAAGTGATAGAAGTTGTAATGAATGTTTAAAATCACTTCAATAATGATGATTTCTATATATAAATAGGGAATTGAACCATTGCAACTTAGAAAATATGTTCCAATACAGCAGAAAAGTTTACCACCTACTAAAGGGTACTAACAGAATGGTAATACCATCACGACCAGAACTCGAAACTCCACTCACCCGTTTGTATAATCTTAAGACAACTTATAAAAATCATAGTCAGAACCAGATCTAGGATTCCAATCGGGACCCTGGTCACGACAAACCGCAAAATGTCCGCAGAAGTTTCGCCCAACTCCACTTCCATACTGGCTTGTATTCGCTCAACAGTGTTTTTAATGAGGATAAATTTTTAATATAATCTGATGCTAAGAGTCAAATGGCATTTCATTGGGAGCGACTGAAAAGGTTGTTTGCATCTATTATTCTAGCTACCTAACAGCAATGCAGAAATAAGTGAAACAATGAGAGGCAAATCATCCAATTTCTCTGAACAATGGGATTTCTGTTTCAGCAGCAGAATGAAGAAGATCTTAACAATTCAAATCTGAATAATGCAGACGTTGACGAAACACACATTTTTATTTTCTTCAAGAAAGCTAGTATAATAATAATAATAAAGAAATATTCGACCTCAGGATCTTCACGCTTCAAACCTCCCCGAATCAAATGAGTTGCAAATTTCTATTGAAATGTTAACAAAATCCGTTCCCAGGGCAACGCTTGTCTGCCCGGGTTCAAGTAATGGGTAGAAAAATCGCACAGTTTTAGCTTGTAGCGAGGAGACCGGCATCACGTTTTGAGCGAGATCGGTCGATGTCAAATTTTATTCATCTTTCATTCTGTACATTTGAACCCCGACGAGTAAGAATTTCGATCAATTAGATTTGATACATGATTTAATGACTCAAATTGTATTCTAATAGCCTATAAAGGCGACATACGAAATGCAACTTCCGAGTTTGTTTGTTTTTCCCACTATATTACAGAAACCTCATGTGAGGGATGCTGAAAATACCCAGCGGATGTGGCCTAGCCAAACCTTCGTCGCATATTTTATACCGAAGGCGTATTTTTCCGCAACCTATTCAGACAAAAATTGGACACAGAGTTACAATTGCAATCGCATATCAAATTTGCATTTGTGAATGATCGCCTTTGCACGTTTCAAACGATCGACCTCCCGCTGGATGTGGCTCAAAAGTAAGAGATGTCTGCATGTTGAATTTTATTCATCCAACTCCCTTCGTTTTGTAGTTATCGTGATCATCTGTATTCGAAGGTTCTCAGAACGAACTTTGATTGAAATCAACACATTTGGTCTAAAGAACATTTTCCAAATATCATCCGTCTAGCTCAAAGTTTTTTTCAGTTACCTTGTCACAGGCAGACAGATAGACGGAAATTTTCCAAAATTGTGTTTTTTCAAACTCAAGTCTAAAATGTGGAGATTCATCAAAATCTCCATTTCGAAATTTTTCGCTCATTTTTTCGATCCTTCATAAATTTCGCCTACAAGGGAGTAAAACCACTCGTGGTGTTCAGAGCCACGCCGCAATGTTGATCCAGCGGGTGGGGGGGGGGCAAGCAGGAGAACAAGACTTAACCGGGATAAGTTAACCGGGTCATTAACTTATTTTATATCCGTTTTGCATTGAAATTTTTCATATCCAGTTAACAGGTTAATACGGGACAAGCGCAACAGTTCCTGGCAGATCGCTTCAGATTATTTTTATTTCTCTGTTCACCATTCAACAAAGAAATAAAAATTCAATTAAAATACATGCATTAAGTTAGGTGCGGAATATTTTTGTAACGCTTTTTTTTTTTTTTCTCAATTTCAACAACTGAAAGGAAATTCAAATTTTGATGACTGGTATATATTCATTATTAGAAAATATTCATCAAATCTTAAGAATTCCATCTGTAGAATCTATTTACTCAGAAAATCATTTTCTTATATTATAAATTATAAAAAGAAGATCATCACTTGAAAATTCATGTATTTTAAATTATTTTTGAAACACGTCCTGATAAATCTACAATGGAACTGTAATCAACTTTTAAAAATAAACATTCAAACAGCCATTAAAATAATTTTTGAGGTACAATATTAAGAATAAGAAAAATAAGCTTTAGAATGAGACAGACGTTATTCTACTTTTCTTCAAGGATATAAAATGCACTTTTATTAGTAAATTAAAATAGTAAAAAATTATTTTAAGCATTTTTTTTCTCTACTTTTTTTAGTCTTAAAATTGTAATTAATTAATAAAAATATTGCAGAATCTGTGCCCAAAATTTAAATTAACGATTACTTGATAACTAAATTCGGAAAAATAATCATTACTATCGAAACCATATACAAATGCACAGGATTTCAAAAAAAGTGACTGAAAAATCGATGAAAAAATTCTATGCCGAAATTAGGAATATGAAAGAAGTAAAAAATATAAGCTTGTAAAAACAGAAAGCCTAATTGCTAGTTTTAAACGCAAGACGAAGCAAATTCTTTAGCTTGGTTATATGAAATATAAAAACATGCATTATCTAACTTTTTAGATCGAGCCAAATATGATTTATTATAGGATTTTTTGTCTCAAAGAAAAATGTGCAAATATCAGCGACAACTTTCATCATCAAATCTTGGAGATAAATGTCCTTAGAAAATGGAGAGGACTCGTGATGCCTTTTCATGACGTATCGTTAAATCTGCCGAGAATCAGTAGTTCACGATTATAAGTTTGGACAGAAAAGTGTCCGCTCAGGTCTTATCGTCGTCAACAAAATTCAATTTGCAATTACAATGGTCGTAATAAAACGCTACTTACTGCTTTAAAATGAAGCGACTCTAAACTAATTCGTAACATTTTTACTATATTTCGTTTATTTTAGCTTTATGTTTTGAAATGACTCTACAGAACCTATAAAAAAGTCAACAACATGAAACGTGGTCAGATAACCAGGGCAACATTAAACTAGTTTAAGCTAAACCTCTTTTCTGAAAATCCTCATTACAACAGCAGGTGGACGTTTGACTCTTAATGATAGATTCAACGGTTGCGAAGTGTACATATACAATGAACTTTTGTTGTAGTCGTATTTCAAACTCGAAACCCTCCTGTTCCGAAACCAAGAATTTACTATTAGTCCACCGTAGCCCCACAATATTCCTAAGGGAAAGTCACCAATATACTTCATTTCAATATCAATCGATATAACTATGATCAAATAAAAAAGTATGGCAGGAAAAAAATTAGAAAGGAAACATGAAGTGGACAAGTACTTAAAACACACTGCTTTCACGTCCTTTCCTATTCTGCACCAGCAGGTTGCTTTCTATTTTGAAATATCAGCGATCCCCCCTCCTTCTGGTCCATTGACTGCCCGAATTCGGGCTTTTCTTCCAGCGAACGGAGTCACTCTATCCTCCGAAGTCCCAAGCAGCAATTTGTCAAGGTTTTTTATTCGTTTTCCTGCGCTTTCCGATAATTTATAGATTGGCTTCCACCTCGCTCAGCTTCTTTCTCTTCTTTTTTCCTTTCTCCCGATGCCGACTGTTGGAGGGGGGGGGGGGGGGGGTCCGGCATGCTATGAGATTCCAAAAGATTTATCGGACTATTAATTTTAGTTTTGCCCCATTTTACCTTCTGCTGTCATCTCTCGAGCTGATAGTAGGAGTTACGACTTAACTGCATGCACAGCTTTCTAGTAGTGTTTACCGGCTACGGGACCTTCTTTTCCAACTACACCACATGAAAAAATTATTCACAAACTATGAGAAGAAAATCCATTTTTGTGCGCCATAAAAATACATCATCAGAATTGAAGAGAATAAAAATAATTTAACCTTTTAATGGCGGTTTGAAACTTTTCTGGTTCTATCTCATGTTTAGCAATTAATGGAGCAGGAAACTCGCTCGCTGGTAAAAGATCAAATACGGGTTTATGATTACATCATGCAGTACGGCACAATTTAATGGAATATTTTTTAAATTCTCCCCAAAATGAGTTTTAAAAAAAGCAGACAAATATTTGTATTTGCATTTAGCAATATTTAGGAACAAAAAAAAAAATTAATCTTCCAAACGAATCTATTTTTATCTTTGTAGTGCAGATTCTCGGAATTTCTCCGAGCAAAGCTCCGTGGATTTCCTAATATAGTTACTCCAAGTGTTCGGATAATTCATATAAAGACGTAATCTAACCCTTTAGGTGCATTTGACGTATCAAACCGTAATGCATTTTTAAATTTATGTTTCATTTTTTTAAATACTAAATACTCTAAGTTATCTCAATATCATGAATAATATGAAATAAATGAATTTTTGTATAAAATCTACTGCTTTTAAATGTCCAAAAAATTATGCTCCAAATACAAAAAAAGAAAAACGTGTACCCTAAAGGAGTTAATTTAGAATACAAATGGTTCTGTTTCCATTTATAATTCCTTTCAACGAAGATAAACTCCACAGAAGATTACTTTAGAGGAGGAAATAGTTATTTCAATAGATTTTTCAAACAGCGAATTGAATTGACATTCATTTCACCACTTCTCACAAAATAAGCAGAAATGCGGTATTCTAGCAGATTGAAATTCTGATGCTAAGAACAAAGGAAGAAAATTGTTTCCATTCAGAAACTTTCAGGCTGAGTCCGATTTGCTCGCCACAATCTATATTGTGACTTGCATTTATTTGAGAGCTGAAAAACATTTGGAATCTGGAAACTTGATTTAATAATTTTTTATTAATATTTCAAGAGGAGCACACTTAGATTTCCAGTTAAAAAGGAATATTAATCATAACCAGGTCGAGAAACCGCAGAATAGTTAAGATATTCAATTTGTTGATTGGGATAACACAGAAAATAACTATTCCTTCATTGTCTGACAAAGCTTGACATGTTTAGTCATCACATGAGTCAAGTGACAGAATTTATTAATAAAATCTGCATAGTTTTAGAGAATGGCCTCAAGAATGTTCGACAGTGACTTCACAGATTACCTAAAACATTTTCCTTTCAGTGACAGATGTATCCTGTGAAGCAACAGATCAGTCAAGATATGCAAATTCTATAATGTCAACAGTGTTACTGAACAGAACAAACTATAAGAATTACTTAAACAGGGTAATGATATAATGATTACTACTGGCCTCAAGAATGTTCGACAGTGACTTCACAGATTACCTAAAACATTTTCCTTTCAGTGACAGATGTATCCTGTGAAGCAACAGATCAGTCAAGATATGCAAATTCTATAATGTCAACAGTGTTACTGAACAGAACAAACTATAAGAATTACTTAAACAGGGTAATGATATAATGATTACTACTGGCCTCAAGAATGTTCGACAGTGACTTCACAGATTACCTAAAACATTTTCCTTTCAGTGACAGATGTATCCTGTGAAGCAACAGATCAGTCAAGATATGCAAATTCTATAATGTCAACAGTGTTACTGAACAGAACAAACTATAAGAATTACTTAAACAGGGTAATGATATAATGATTACTAGGCAAACTAAAAGATTTTGCAATGAATAAAAATAAAATAATTTGCAAAGAATTAAAATACATTGATTATTTAGAAAAAAAGAAAGGACAATACAAGGTAAATAAAATCAGTGAAGCATAAATAAACGAATCAAGATTTAACTTTTCTGCACAAAACACAATACAAGTTTCATCCCCTAACGAATGGAGTGATTGCATAATATGGTGAAACAAACTAATACATCAACTGTCAATATAACGAGCCACCCATTCAATCGATTTCATTGGATGTAGTTCAAACTCAAACAGTTTCATTCATTCCGAAGCTGAGCACACTAACGACCCCTTCCGTCGTTTTCACAATAGTCTCCGATAGGAACACAAAGATTTGCATAAAGCAGGAATGCGTCGTTTATCATCAGTGACCTTCCGTCGAAGCAGCATCTACCAGCCACAACAGAATCGAGAATTTTCGCACCAAAAACATATGCAGGAGATGACAGTCCGGTTCCCCCACTGCATCTCTTAACTGCCGCAGGAATTTCGATATATATCAATTCACTTGCAATACTGAACAAATGTAAATTATTGGTGCTTAAATATAGCAATGGAATTGCATGTTCTAATGATCATGACTCTTTGTTGGAAATGTCAATGCGATAATGCATTAACGGAAACATGGAATCAGTTTAATTCCTAGGCAATTTTTAAAATAATACATTTTATAGGCTCAAAAACTAAAATTTTAAAATTCAACTTTTATTAATTTTACGTACTTTTAGACTAATTACTTTACAAATATTTATTTAGAAATATTAATACATTTTCCCGTCATTTGTACGATGCAATATATGGCGAATACTAGACTGAGTGGCCAAATGTTCTTTGTTCATTTAATTCAAACGTATGAAAACCAAACTTATTAAGAAATAATCCTTACGATTCAAACCATTTGTGCTTGGTTCAATTAGATTCTTAATTAGAAACAAGAGAGCCTATTGTTACAAATCTGTAATATTGCTTCCCAGAACAGTTAATTCAATCACTGGAAAAACCGTTTCACGAGCTCTATAGGATGCTGATCGGATGCCGAATCAATGATCCCAGGGCATCGCGACAAGCTTGACAACGATTTTGGCGACAAAATAGATAATACTGGAATCTTCCATAATTTTGGCGATAGAGCCAATAGGAACCGATATATGCTTGATTGTTGGAGAACTTTCTCTGCCGTGTCAAAGGGTCGCATAAAAGGCCGAGCGACCGGGCTGGAAGCACTTTTTCAAATTTAGTTAATAGTTGAACGAGTTTTCTCCCTAAGTGCTTCGAGCTGCTTATCGGTCTTTTTTTTTTTTTTTCTTTGTTGCGGCTTGCGTACTGCTTTTTGCTAGAAGTGCTGTTGCGCATCGCTTGTGTGCGTCAAGGCTGTATGTATATTTGTTGTTTGCGTTCGTGATTTCGCGTTAATAAAGTCGTCGTGTGTTACTAAGACCGGTTGACTGTGCCTTTCAATACATCCACTACAAGCGAACTCGTTGACTTTACGGACTTTGTGGAGGAAAGTTCCATAACACTAAACTGTTGCTCTCTGGGCATCAAATGATTCAAGAACTGTAGACAGAAAGAGTGAATTCTTCCTTCTAACATCGCCAAAATCTCAAATGAAAAAAAGAGTCGTAGTCAACATGACCACATATTCTTTTAGGGTTGAGGAAGCTAAGAAAATTTAAAATATCAAGTCATTGTTAGTATGATATTGACAATGTTTTCATTTGGCTGAAGATATGCAATTACATTCATATAAACAGAGAAACTTATTTAATAAAAATTCAGATGGAGAGAAGAGGACAAATTTTAACGAAAAATAATAAGAAAAATCTTGATTTGCTCATCAGATATCTTAGTTGTCTAATTTGACGACATCTTATTTTGAAATATGCTCATTTAAAGACTTAACTCGATTTTTCAATTAAGAGTATTTCAAATAAAATACATGGAACATGCTGCTTATGGGCACTTCATTATTTATGTGTCAAATTATAACACCTATGATTGTCATAATTGTCTCTTTGCTTAGTTAAAAAAAAAAAAATGTTCGACAGTTGAAGAGTTAAAAACTTAAATCTGAAGTTGATTCCAAGTAGCTATCGTAGTTGATAGACAGCTTTTCTTCTGCAAACAAAAAACGGGACATAAGGTAAATATTTAAAAAAAAAAAAAAAAATCTTAAAGCTTTGAAAAACAATTACAGAATGCAGTTTTCGTTTCTCTCTCTAGAAAAATGGTTTAGATCAAGTGGCGTTTTGAAGTGCAGGTTTAAAATCAATTATTCTCAATGGCATTGTATAAAAAGTCTATTCACACATTCATTTTGAAATCGCTTTCAAACGGAATGGGCGTTTCCTTCCAGATAAATATTTTCGAAGCCGAAACGAGCCATCTGCTGCCTTCATTCCGACTAAATCTGATTAGGAAGAAGGAACAGCACTTCTCCTTCTGCGGTTTTACGTCATACGCGGCAACTGAAACCGAAAGATCTCTAGCGCCCCCCTCTGCCTCATCTCTTACCCTGCCTGAGTGTCTGTCCGTTGAACTTATTTGATCGGAACAAAAACCCTTCGAGATTTAGATCTTTTATCTCATTAGGCATGTGAAGCTCAGACGACAAAGGAGGGGCCGTCCACCTATAACCGAACCTCTTCAAAAGGATCCGAAGACTAACAAACTGATACACAGAAGGAGATAAATTCGTTAGAAGTTTTAAAAAATTGCTTTTATTAGTACGTTGAAGAGAATTTTTAATTCAATCATTTTTCTATTCTTTAATAATAATCATCCATTATTATTATGGAATCTTTAAATCAATCCTCCTAAAATCTATTACCAGATGGTAAGAAGAAGACATTTTCAGAAACAAAATTTGAATTAATCAATAGATTAGTCAAGTTTAGAATCGAATGCTCTCTGTTTGACTTGTATATTTTATATATTTGACTTACCCTGAAAATGTAATTTCTTTTCAGGGAAGGTTAAATACATTTTAATGAGTGAATAAAATGAGCAATTACCAAATAAAATTCACTTAATACAAGTTGAACTATCATTGCAAGCAACTGAAATATGTATTATTCCACGAATGTAAAAATATATCCACAGTATATTCTTTCTATCCAAATGAAACATGTAGTTCGTGAGTTCTGCAGCCAACAACTGAAATCGAATGTCCATTTTTTTACAGGAGTTCTCTCGAGAATTATTTCAAGTTCAGCGTCTACTGGAGTGATTAGAATCCTCGAGCTAATAGCAGCACACTAGCCAAGTAAAAGATACAAGAAGTGAAACGGGTTCTTGATTTAGATTCATAAGAGTACTCAAGCGAAAAGAAGACTACTCCGTGCAGATGTATTCATTTCAATTACAAGACCTGGAGATGTCCAAATCGATCGAGGCGAAAGCAGTCCCACCATGCTAATCACGCATCGGGAACAAGCCCTCTCAATAATGTATCTACAAATCCCCAACCTCCAGCTGCCATCTCTGGCGGGTTAACACAGACGGATGCCGTCTGTTCCTCCCGAGTCATCACTCCTCGGGGTCGGAGCAGTTTCATTTATATTTCAGAGAGGGTCGTCTCTTTTCTGCTGAGTGGACTCTCGCTCTGCAAAAGTGCAGAGGAAAGGGGTTTTCCAGGGTGTTTGCCAACCTGATAAATGGACCCTCTCTCCCGCTACTAATCGATCCGCTTTTCTTCCCAAGTAATTAAAGGAGCGCGAGAGGGATTTTCCGTCGCATTCTTCACGTCGCTTATCCGCTAAATGGGCCGAAGCTCTGGTGACATGGCATTTCTTCTTTGGAATACTTGCACTGCATTGCATTTTCAGAATAAGACAAATTGGCTATACACCAAACTCCCTGCTGTACGTTTATTCAGCACTCATGAGAGCATGCTCAAACCTTTGGTTTTGGAGCATTCACTGCCCCACTGGGTGGAAGACACTACAGAAAAAACATATCGTGTAGTTTACGCACTACTGCGCTTCCCACTGAGAAGTTTGACTCGGCCTTTTACTCAACAACCAATCGAAACTGTTAGTGAGCAATCAATTGCCTTTCATTTCCGACGCATTTGGAGACTTCTTTTTTAACAGGTAATTAGCCCTTGGAGAGTGGGAACACCTCTTAATTGAGGATGAGAAGCTTCCGGCATAGTCGTCGGTTCTCACCACCCTTGTGGGTACACGAAAAGGTGGGGGTCTGGCTCCTCCCATCAATGACGGGACATACTTCTTCTTAACGAAGGGTTATACCGTGGCCGGTGAGGCCCCTTAAGACTAAACCACATTTCCAGCCAGTGCTGCTGTTGCGTCTGTCCGGTCATTCAAGTTTTTCCGTATACCTTCGGGCTAGTCGGCGTAGTCAGTTAGTGATTAACAGAAAGTTTGCCAATTTATTACTAAGAAGCCATCCGAAAATCGACCTTGTAAAATTCAGGATGAAATATTACCTTTTGACTTAAAAACTGATTCCGACTCCGTTATTATTAATACAGACTGCAGCAACGAGATGGTTCATCTGATGAATGTTTAAGTTAATAATATAGTTAAAGCAACAAAGGTTTCATTTTTTTTTTTTTTTTTTTTGCAATATGATGCAATATGATCTTATTAAGCTAGATGCAATATAATATCAACAAAAAAAATTGCAAATCTTCAAAAAAAAAAAAAAAAAAAAAAAAAAAAACTGATTTTTTTTTTTTTTTTTTTTTTTTTGCAATATGATCTTATTAAGCTAGATGCAATATAATATCAACAAAAAAAATTGCAAATCTTCAAAAAAACTGATTTTTTTTTTTTTTTTTTTTTTTTTTTTTTTATGATTACGCAAAGTTTTGAAAATGACACGAAATTTTTCCACTTTAGTAAAAAATAATTTAAATTAAAATGATTAAATTATCCAGCGAATTATAATTTAGAAATTAAAAATACATAAGAAAATATTTACTTATTATAAAAATGAATGTGTGTGTGCGCACGCTCAAGTGTTGGGTGAATAGTGCAGAGTTTTTGACCTACAGCTATCAAATTTGGCACATATCTACGTTGGTAGATGTTAATGTGCGCATCGGAATTGAGGATTTTTTTTCAAAATTTTAATTAGATTTTCAATTAAAAATAAGCAGAATTTTTGCACCATAAACTCTGAACATATTGAGCAAAATTGAATTTCAGACTGTTACAAAAATTTAACATTTGTCTTTTTAAAGATATCGATTAAATAGTTGTGCAAAAGTATCCTGAATTTTGGCATCTTTTTAAAAGTGCATTTTTGTCTCATTTCTAACAATAGATTAAAGCGTTGTTCTGAAATTCAACTCGTTAACATTGGACCAAATATTTAATCGCGAGATTTCCTTTCACAGCTGAAAAAAAAAGGAGGATTTTGTTTAATATCTCTTCGTAGTTTACAAGGCTAATAAAAATGTGAAGTTGAAATACCACGAAATTTACGCGCGAAGACGAAACCATACATTTACATTTATAACAGCATTATGATATCACGGGACTGATCTCCACCAGAGAAGTTTATGGAAACAAAAGAGAGAAAATACGAAAGTCAATTAAAATATGACTTTAACGTCTTGCCATTTGATGAGTCATGGACACGAAGGTCCAGAGAGATTCAAATGCATCTGAACGATGTATCTAAAATCAAGCATAATCAAAATTTTCAACGAGTCAGTTGATCGCCAGATGCGACTAGTATTTAAAGAAACCATAACATAAACACTACAATGCTAGACTGTGTCTAACAACAATTATATATATATATATATACATCCATGTATGAAAAAAAAATCAGTATCGTATTTCCTTGAATAATTGTCATTTCCTCTGAATAAAAGAGACCCAAAATAATTTGGCTATCATAAACCTATAAATGCAAATATTGCATTTCAATGCCCCAGGGATCTAATTCAAGCTTTATTATAAACAAAAGCAATCATTGGCTTATTATGTCGTTACATCCATCGACAAAATCAATCGATTATTTAGATCAGGCTCTTTCAATTCTTTCCCGCATACGCATGATTTTCCTATGATTTCATAAGAAAATTTATATTTGTCGTAGATGATGGGTAAAAAGATTTCAAACATTGTACAATTCAAGAGGACTAAGAATGCAGGTCAGACATGTGTATTTACATATGAATGATATATCTTTAAGAAAAAGGTAAGTGATATACCAAATGAGGCAAAATGAAGTGAACCTATAAAAGAAATCAAAAAATTTGAAAAGTGAATAGCTGCATCCGCATATTAAAAGATATGAAAGAAATATAAGTTAACATTGAAAATGTCCGTAGAAAAAAAAGTATCTCAAAAGGCAAATACAATTAAATAGAAAAATAAAATAAGGAATTAGGAGCAATTAGTATTTCAACGGGGGAAAAAGGAATGATGAGCAGTTAATCCTTCTAGGTACTAAGGAGTGCTAAGGTGTAGAAGGTGTGCTAAATGGCGTTCGATTCCAACAATGACTATGGCATTATACGAAGTTCAAACAGCATTCAAATTTATATTTGTCTCTATACTCGCAGCTGCGCCTATGCTTATTTGTTAAATATGAATGTAAGAGGAAAAATCAAAATACATATGTTAATTAGAAACATCCGAAATGATATTATTTTAATATGTAATGATGGCAATATTGAAATGAATCCATGCACAAATATGATGCTTCCAGAAGGTCCACAAAGAACAAGTTGAATCCGTCCCTGGAGACAGAAAGGAAAAAGTAAATGAATATCAGGAGCTCATTCGTCCATTATCAGTGTATACTTAAATGAGAAAATGGCCCATCCATCATACGGATAAAGTTCGAAGAATTAAAAAAGAGAGGGGCGCGGAAAGCATTCTTTTCGTAGAACCTGTATAGGAAACACGATCAGGCACCTGCTTCCACTCCCACATGTGTATGTAGTCAGTGACCGACCCCGAAAAAGCAGGAACAATAAATAAATAAATCCTTCTAAGAAAATGGTCTGTCATTTCCCCGGTTGGATTAATGATCCAGTGGCGGCCAAGATTACGGTTCTTTTTCTTTTAATCCTAGCAGAGCAAATAAAAGGGTAGAAAGACATACATAAAAATATCGTTAAACTTCCAGAGCTTCCACCTTTTTTTCTGCTGCTGTTTGTTAATATGCGCTCTAAAGTATTACTTACGAGTGGAAGAGGACTTCGAGGGGGATATTTATTCCCTGGGAGTGATCATCCGTTTCCCGCGAGATTTGGAATTTCAATCGAAGTGCAAGAGGTTCGTGAAAAATGGTCCGACCAAGCAAGGGTTGAAAGAGAAGATCTGAGCTTCGTGCGCAGAATTCAACACAAGCGAGGAAGACGTTTTTTCCAAGTCTGCAGGTCCAAAAGAGGATGGCAAATTAATGAAACTGCCCGGTAATTGAATATCTTGCTTTGCTTTCCAGAAAGAGCACAGCTGGTTAGCAGAACTTCAAGGCAGATAATAAAATTTACTTCCGTCTTTTGTTTTCCGCACTACCGAAATATCGATATTTCGGAACATTGTCAGAAATCTGATATCAGAATAGAATTGTGAATTTTAAAGATTCTGTGAGCTTTTAGGAAACTTTCCAGAAATATTTGAACTTTTCAAATATCCGCAAGGTTTTCAGAAAAGAAAAATGTATTCTAATATACAATCTGCGATCAGAGTTTGGCACTTATAACACTAACTAAGCTGCTCACAAGCATCATGCAAATAATAGAAAATGTCTGCATAATTCAGAATACAAACGAGGCTTTTTTGAAGTCATTTTTTTTTTCGAGACATTTTATTGCAGTACAGAAGACTATTGTAATCACAGACAAATGCATAAAATGTTTTTGCAATGATAATAAGTTTTTCGAACACGGTAATTGGCATATGGAAGTGATGGAATATTAATACCGCACTATGGATTCCTTCCAAAACCGGCGGGCGGGTAGAATACAATTTTGTCAGAAGAAGAGGAATCCAACCGGAAGAAGAATTTGTATGTGACTTGTGTATATGTTTGATTCGAATGTTGCATTGAATCTTAATCGTGGGGAAGTGAGCATAAAATAAAAGATCAAACAAAATCTTAAAACACCTTCGGGAAATTAAAAGAAATTTGATTCTAAATATGGGTACGCTACTATTTTTGGCCAGAAAGCATTGGATTTTTGCACCCCGAATTTATTTGACAGAATTCAAGGCGTGTTGTACTGTGAAACATAGCAATGTTGTGAATTTCTTCCGTACTTGGAATTCATCCACAGTCTATAAGAAACAATGCAAATTTTAGAAAAGTTTACTGTGAAAGTATCATATCATACGAAATTTAAATTAATGGAAGCACTCTCGAAAGTGAAAAAAAATAATATGTAACATTTTATTTGAGAAGCACAAGAATACAAATAAAAAGTTTCAGAAAAGTGAGAACTTCATTAAAACAACTCAAAGAAGAACAAAAAAAAAAAAAAAAAAGAATTCTGCTTTGTCAAAAGCAATTTTCTGGAAATCGCTTCAGTTATTCACGCTTTCATACTAGGCATCAGAAATCGGAATGAATTGAAATGGAATAGTAAGCGTAAAACTCAGTTCCCCTAAAACTAACTACTTTATAAAAAAGTGGAGAAAATAAAAATGTTCCTTTCCTAGTCGCAACTGCTTGCGATTCAGGTAAATCCGACATTTTTTTTTTTTTTTTTTTTTTTTTTTTGTCTCTATTCCAGGTTTTTTTCACACTTCCCAAACAGGAATGTGACAAATGGTGCGTCATCTAATGGCTAAAGAGGCGGTCCGGCAATTTGGGTTAATGTCTTTCCTTTTACACTTTCCCCTGAATTGGTGATTTTCCCGGAAATCAAGGGAATTCCCATTCTTTCACCCCCTTTTTTATTTACGTTTATTTAATGCTCGAAAATTGGAAAAAAATGCTAAATAAACCAAACGAAATAGAGGGATTAGGCGGAGGAGTGGTTCATTGCAACAATCATCGTCCTTTGTTTTAGGGCCGGACCCTTTTAATGCCGGATTATCAGGCCATGTCGTAGGTGATTTTTTTTTATAGTTAATTCCACTGGATTTGGTTCCTTTACTGGCTCCTTTTTCTACAAGGAAGTAAAAACGGAAATGCAAAATGTTTTAATAGTGGCTAAAAAAATAACTGGTAACATTTGTCCAAGTTTGAATTATTTATTACTAGAAATAATTTTATGATTGAAAATAGCGAATCCACTTTCGATAAAGTTGTATTCAAAGCGGCATTCGACATAATTCAGAAAAAGAGTTGGCTGAGACTATTTGTAAATGGGATGAATTAAGAAATCATTGAAATTTAACAAGGAGACTATCATAAGCCGTATTAAAACAATTATAAACGTTAAAAAATAAACCTTTCCTTGTCTTTAACTAATAACAATAATCAATGTTAATAATATTATTTAAAAATTACCTTTCATATCGCTGTTACAATCAAATATGCATAGAATTTTGTGTATATCCCATGACCAGGTAAATAAAATGGTCAGTCACGTGAAAATCACTGCAGTATAGGAAAACTGATCTTCTTTCTAGGCATACACTCAGTCTTATTTAAAACTTTCATTGTAAATATTGAATTAACTATTCTCTTCTTCCGACAAAAACCGAATTCCTCTCCTTTGAACCCGTTTGCATGAATCTATCATAACGTCACTCAATTTCGTAACCCTAGCTTCGCTTAGTCACACATCGCCGTTAAACTCCTTGAAGAAGGCCTCTACATCACTATACTACTTTCAGTGCGACAAACTTAACGATCTCAGATTTCCAAAAATTATTATTATTACACCAAACTAAGAAGAAAATCAGTCAGAAGCAATAAAAGTTTGGTAAAATGCAATCTTTCAAATTATATACATTTTCTATTTCTTATGAATCATCTTAAAAATGGATGTGCACGTAAGGGATAACATAAAACAAATCTTAACCATTAGATCACACTTTTTGGCACGTCTCTTACGTTTAAAAAATTTCTCCAAAGATGCAGTTTTCTCTCAAAGACTTTGTGTACTGATATGGATGATCTGGAAGGAGCTTATAAAAGCAAATGCAGGGGGAAGGTTTTCAAATCTCAATCGAGTCTAATTTATCCCTGCTACTGGAAATGCTTCATTTCACATTACAGATATGACGGAGTATGAATGCAAGCAGAGAAGGTTGATAGCGAGTTTTTTACACGAATAGTGAAAAAGAGGCGGTAGAAATTACAAAGCATGCATTCGTACATGAAATATGGAAAATTTACTAGAAACAATGTTCAATTCCAATCTCTTTTTGTTACGAAAAAAATCCATTAAAATAAGAAATAGCTGTCTCATAAAATGGGGTCAAAATAATCTCCGAGTGTGTTTATGTCACTGTAGAATGCTTTTACTGAAAAATTAATTAGGCATACCCTCATTCGAAAACATCCCATTCACTAAGCTGAAACTGAATCAATCCTAAAGTCCGAAAGGATCGATCGCTTTATGCCAACTGGGGCAGGGCAGAAGGCCCCAAACCTCTTTACTTGCTAACGAAATGCGAAGAGTCGGAGGTGCTGTCAAGCAGAAGATTTTAATGGGGCGAAGGACATTCCCAGTCGACCCTCAAAGCACACGACAAGAACGCTATCCCTCACGTTGAAAGTGTTGCGCTGTGCAAATAAGCGAAGCCTACTTGCCATCAGTGGCGTGGCTACTGATTATTATAAAAGTACTTCTTTTATAAGAGATCTAATAGCTCTCTATAATACTGACAGTTGAGTTTCAAAGATGCTATGATTCGGAAGGAGTAAGGAACTAACATATTTGCTATTCAACTTGTTTTTTACGTAATCTAACATTATTTTGTAGCTCACTGGAGATTGCTTATTTCGAGCTTTCATTCCAGAAAAGGCCTGCTTTATTTCATTTAAACTTAATTCTCAAGTCAAAGAATGTTTAGTTGACAATATTGCTATATTGAAATCTCCTTGTCCAATGGACAAGGGCGATTAATAAAATTCTACTGGTTCCATTTTAACTTTATTCAAGCAGGATTTTAATAGCTTTAACTTTGAAAAAAAAATCGAAACCACAAACATAGCATAATGTTTTAGCTTGATTCTTTTCACTTTAATTTTTAAAATGTCCTCAGAATAATATAACAGTGATATTGTGCACATAAAAAAAATCTATGTAATATTATCGTAACATGCGTAAACACAAATTTTGTAACTAAGACGGTGAAAAATATTTTAAATTATATAAAATATTTTTAAAAATTAATTGAATTAAGAAAACATAATTAAACAAAAATAAAAATGTGTGAAAAGTGTGTGTGTGTGTGTGTGTGTGTGTGTGTGTGTGTGTGTGTGTGTGTGTGTGTGTGTGTGTGTGTGTGTGTGTGTGTGTGATTGTGTGTGTGATTTTTCAATCGAGAAAGGCAAACTATGAGGTCATATCCATTTTTCTTTCCTTGTGCCTCAAACAAGTGTGTCTCTTGATTTGATTGAACGAAAAAAGTTAAAAGTTTCCATAATTTTCAAACGGTCTGGCCGCATCAGAATTTTGAGCGACTTTTGCATTATGTACTTCACGTCACGCATATGGGAAGCTCCATTTTATCAGTTTAAAACTTTTATCTAGCTAAAATAATATCAAAGCAACACAAACTTCATGGCACTTAAATCTGATGACAGAAAAGGGAGTTTTAAAATGACTGGAATTGCAAACCCTATAATAGATAATTCCTATGCTAGTACAGATTCGCTGTGAAAGATTTATGTCAAATCTGAGGTCGAAGCTGAAAAGACAATCCTCCCTCCGAAATGGTGTTGAAGTCCGGAGTGGAGATGCCGCCTTCTGACAAACATTCAAAAACAGGCTAAATAGCCTGCTTCAAACGGATACAATATAAGTGTAACGTAAATATTCGGATAAGTAGCTGAAACATTTTAAACTTTCCATTATAGTTTCGGAAGTGCTGCAACAAAGTTGCGAGTGGGCGCACTCAAGTCGTTCAAATTTCAAATGACAGTTTCATCTTTAAATGATTATCTTTTTCAAATACATTCTAATACCTTCATTTATTTCACAAACAGATACATAGCGGCCACACTTAACATCACAATATAGTTCTAGTAACATCAGTATTAAACCATTACAAGAATTTCCAGTTTATGCTGCGATTGATAAAATGACGCGTTTCACCGATGTCGAAAAGGTTGAATGGCAAATGAGTTCATCATTGACAAGCGGCAGATGTTCTCACGTGGTAAGTTTGTTGGAGCTTAACAACTCTGCCAAAAAAAAAAAAAAAAAAAGCCAAACATTCAGTAAGTATGAAGCGCATACTGAATGACAATTGGAATGAATTTTGAGAGCAAGTGAAAGAATAAAATATTAAGGATTCCATTTAAACTTGTATTTAAAAGACTTTATGAATATTTCGTTTTGTCTGTTAAATAAATAAAGCAAGATGCATGAATGAAGATATGAAGCATTTGAATAAAGTTGAAAATGAAACTTCTTTTTATTAGACTGCATTAATATAAGGCATTATAAAAATAGTATATTTGTTTTCTGGAGGGGAGTTATAGATGAGTCCCTTTTTAATAAAATTCGTTAGAAGCAAATTTTTCTAATTGAATTATTTTCAATATTCTTCCAAAACAAAATATAAGTTATTCGTTTCAAAAGAACAATAACTAGGGCGATCCTTTACACAAAACCTGCGTTCCGTTATTTAGGACATTCGCACACTAACATTAATGGATTGTCCGTCGTCGTACTTTGTCTTTATAAAGACAACCCTGTTTCACCCATCTCCATTCTAGAGCGCATGTGGCAATAATGAATGAGAGAGCGCAAATGCGACTGAGAACATATGCTGTTATCCTGTTGAGAGAAGTGATTAGAGATTTCAGATCCTTAGCGTTTCCTGTTTTTAAAAATTGCACCCAATAGGATTTACCGTTTCATTCTACATCCTTTTGATTATTTGTTTATTAACTCATTTTATCAATGATTCAAAACAGGTTTGAAAATTTCTACATAACCATCCACTTCCCCATCTTTAATATATGAATGGACAATTCAATTGACAAAAACATTTTTTGATTATATAAAAATACACCAGTTTTAAATGAATATTCAAAAATATATTTATGTAGATAATAATCAATAGACAATAGCGAAACTAACAAATTTTTTACAAAATAATCGCTAGCATTACTCTCGGTCTGATTTAAGCTTGATAGAGTCATCAGGATTCATTTTGTAAAACCGCACTCGATTGTAAGGATTGATAGATAATATGCATACCTTTCAATTATTTGAAACCATGTTGATATTTTTATATGTAAACAGTGGTGTGCAGGCTTTAAAAATCGCAAAAAAATATATTAGAGACTCCGCTAACTATGAGTGTAAAACATTTTCTTCAGTATTTATCGTATTCCGTAATGGTTCCTTCAGATTTTCTTGGTTTATCTTTAATTCCCTTTCAATGTGAAAATGATCTTCCAGCTCATCATTTTTCTAAGAAAGCCGTAAAAATACCAGCGATGTAGGCTAATGACGCTGTTCTTGGCAATAAGAAATGGAGAAGCGTATTTGGAAACCTGATGCGGAAGATTCTTTTTTAATTTCCAAATGAAAGCGCGATTCCACGGCCAAAATTGTCTATGAAGCTGTCTGGGCCTTTGGAAACACTAGATCAAGTTGAATGAGTCACAACATAATGAAATGTCTTAGAAGAACGGCCTTTGAATTCATTACCAAATATTTGTAAATATATATATATAATATTTTCTGATTGAAGGAGAAGCGTGCATGAAATTCTTTAGCAATATATTTTATTCTTTATGATTTCACGGAAAGAGCCCAATTTTTTATCTAGAATGAAGGTTTCTTTATAAGATGTATGACCAGACAGCGCCGTGAGAACGAACTGGAAGGCTTAAAATAGTGTGGGATCGGAGGGAATCATTTTTGTTTTTATTTGTATTTGTATAGGTTTAGTATTTGGAATTTGGATAGGTTTAGAAGGAGTTGGATGAAGTGGCATTTTGAAATTTGTATGTATTGAAGTCAATGTCGAGAAATAAGAGCTTGCGCAATTCGGAAGTTAAAGCGAAGCCCTAGTTCGATTGATCAGAAAATAATTATTTTTAGAGTACGGATAAAATGAAATCATTTTTATTATTATTGCTAATATTAAAGCTAAGTTGATTTCTTTGGACATCTGCCTTTTTGTTTTTATTTTGTAGTTAGTGTAAGCACGTTTTAATATGCGAGTGGGGCAGTGTATCTTTAAATACTATCTTTGCAATTTCTTTTAGTGTTGATTTGACGCTCTCAAATTTTTAATGAACCCAATTGGCAAAGCATGTATTTTTTATGGTGCTTTTACAGTTTGGGCTCACTAAATAAGATTTCATTTCACTCGATCCTTTCGCTAGTTCTTATTGAATTATTATACACGTTATTGCATAGGCTTCAAAGTAATATTTTTTTAAACCTACCAAAGGACACTTCGATCATGCTTTGACACTATACAGATCTTTAACTTCATAGTATCTAAAAATCAGGCACTCCTTTTTTCACGCTTTGGGAAAGTGTATAATTCTCAGATTTCATAGCTGAAAAATACCCAACCTTTCAGACATATCCAAATGAATTACGTAGCAGAAATATGAAAGATTTAACGAGAATTACAGTTATTATTATTTTTTAATAATTGTAATATTATAAGAAATGAAATGATGCGTGTCAATGTTAAGGATTTTTTTTTCTTCATGTGAAAACATTATGAATTTCCTTAAGTCATTTTAACTAAAAATAAATGAAGCTACAAAAAGCAAAGATCTAAATCAGCCTAAAATCCAACTGGTAAAACTTCATAAATTTTATTTTTCCACGTTACTTATTTAATACCATTAAGGACCCATGTTGTTGCACTGTATTATCTCATAAAGGAGAGTGTCCGCACATTTGAAAGGGATAAATCTCCAGAGCTGGATATGAAATGCCGTTTTTCCTCTTTTGGAGTCTAATGAAATTTAATATTTCAGGCCACACGTCGAGTGGAAGAGCACAGGCTTCATTTCACGCGTCGATTCTCCTGCCCCATTAGAATGCGGGGCAGCTCCGCTTCAGTCCCAGTGCCCCGGTTAATTACAGCAACCGTGTCTGGAGGGTCGACCGACCCACTTCTCGGAAGACTTTTCTCGAGAAGTGAAGTTCCTCGATGGAGTTTTATCGCAGATAGGCACGTGAGAGAAGCTTCAGGGATTTGTCTATAAAACATTCGCATGACCTTTGGGTTTCTGGGGAATTCAGTTTCTCATTTCAACTTTTCTCTAGTCATCATCAAATGCCAAAATGTATCGTTAAAGGAATATATAATTGAAAACAATCGATTACGAAATAATGTAGAATTTGATTCATTAGAAAGCTTTTAATTCAAATCCGTAAAAATTTGAATCTTTCTTTGGTGTATTTAATCTATATTTCTTAAAAAATATTTCCTTTAATAGAATAATCATGAATAGAATAGAATATTAAATCATACTGGTCAATTCAAATTTTAGAAAAATTATAGAAAAATCTTTGCTGCCATTTTTTTTTTTTTTTTTTGTAGTTTAAGTGTCTTCAATGCCCTCGGTGATCTTTAATCTATAAGTTTCATAAAGGCTTGAATAATACTCAAAAACTTCATTACTGTAGAAATAAATTGAGTCATATTAAATAAAAAACTTCTAATTTTTTCAAAAAACTTTAAAGTGTTTTTTTTTTCTTGCACCCCTTAAATTGACTTCTAAAATTGAAATTGTTGATTGCATGTCATGCTCAAATTACTTTAATTTTAAGTAAGTCAGTTTATTATTATTATTATCTTTAGTTTCAACACTGCTAAAATTTTTAATCAGACTCATTACATTTAAATTTATAAATGATTCATTTTTCTATTTATAATTATGAAACATATGTAATTACAAATGGTTCATCAAAAAATAAAAATGTTTACTACCATCTTTCATCCTATAATCGTCGTTTCCTTTTCTTATTTTTGATCGTAAGTTTTCTTTTTTAATCAAATATTTTGATAAATCGAATTTCTCATTGTGGCTCAAAATTCTCTGCTTTATTCAAACTCGCCAACTTCACGCACACACACAAAAAATTCGTTTGCAGAACAAAAGGTGCTATATTTCATATTCCACAGAATACAACTCCACTCACAGCTCTGAATTAAATTCATTCATCATTAAAAAGCTGATGTACGTAATCCTCATTTTTTAAAGCATTTTTTTATGCGCATACTTCTGAAACTGAAGTTACAAAAATCCATGCAATCAAATTATTCTGAAAAATTCTATTCTGAAAAAGTAAATGTAATTTTTGTAATTAAATTATTACAAAATAAAGAAGGTTCAGAGAAAAAAATGAAAAAAATGAGAGATCACTCAGAATTTTTTCTCTATACATTCAATGCCTTTTAGATAGATTTCATTTACTTCAAGTTATACATGAAAAGAAAAGTACTCGCTACCCTATTTACTCGGTTGTTTCGTTCAATATGACAAAATAAAAAGGAAAAGATATTTGAAAAATCTTAACACGCAAATCTGGTTAAAAAAATGTAAATGCCAAGCATTCGTTTCCGTGTGCAGCATTAATAAAAGAGCGCACACATACCTTTACAGCATCTGAAATATATTATAATTATTCACTTCTCACTAGCTGGGTCGCGGTTGCCTGGTGTTAAGGTCTGGGCTTTGGAGCCGGAGGATTTCAGGTTCGTGGCTCGATTCCACCGAAGAACCGTCGTGTAAGGTTGGTCTAGAGCACGCTATATCCATAGGGAACAAACGTCATCCTGATGGTGTGGTGTGGAAGTTTCGAGAGGGGTTGCCAGCTCAGGTGCCGTTATCGTCTTTTGACCGTGGTTGAAAATTACGAGGTTCGTCTCAAAATAGCCTTAATGTTGCTTTAAAACAGGACGTTAATGTAACCAAATCAAACTTCACACTAGTTTAAAAAAATCTTGAATATAAATTTAATTCGCTTCCGTATGTTCTCTTCACCTTAATACAAGAACTCGGCGTAACGATCTCTTCTATACTTTTCTACTATTACATACACAATAACATACGATGTGATAATACTTCAATAAAGTTATATGAAAAATCAAACAAATGAGACGGACACTGTCTAAAGTATCCCAGGGATCGTTCATTTCAAAGATCTGCGTAAAAGATATTTAAAAGGAGAGCGAAAAAATTCCCTTCTATATAATGACAATGGAACAGACCAGATTTTTACAATGTAAAAACATATTAATAATAATAATAAAAAGAACACGTTTCCAGCTTTCTGTTACCAACAAAGTTTCTTATATTGAACAAAATAAAAGTGCTGAAAAAAAATATCAATTAATTTTAAATAAACCACATATAGTATATGAGCAGAAAAAGCTTTTGAAGAGAACTGAGAAATAGTGAAAAAGCCTCTTCCAATCGTTCGTTGAATAAAAAAAACGTTTACTTATTGCGATTAAGAATTCTAATACTAAGTTTGGATTCCGATACGTTACACGACAGTATTCGCACGACAGCACTTGAGTTTTTGAAAACGAGGAGTATCGTTGAGCATCGAGGAGCCTCAAAAAGAACCCAATTTCTACAAAATCTTATATACCAAATTGTTCAAGGTAAGTTAAAAAGATTCAATTCCGACTCTACATTCAAGAAGCGCTAGAAAAAAAGTTCTCACATATTTTCCTTTTTCTCTTCTTCTTTTAAAAGAAAAAAGACGAAAAAAATATCTTTTATTACTGCCTGTTATGCAGCATTCAGAATTACAAAATAAATTTGCGTTAAAGTCTATAATTTTCAAAACATAACACATTTTAAACTTCGGCAAATTAGTTTCATACATAAAACAACCTGGAAGCATCTTGTTTAACGTAATAACAATAGATGGCAGCAGCAACCGGAAAACGTGTCGCCCCAAAATCGATCGAAGTGAGACCTGCATGCACCGACCCCATCACAGTCATAAAGGATCCTTTCTGAACTGCTAACATTCTGCCTCCCCTTTCTCTCTCTCTCTCTTTTTAAAGGTGAAACTGAATTTAAAATGAATGAAGTTAATTTTTGCTCAAATATAATAATTTAACTTTTCCATCTCCACTTTTCGCTCCAATAGACTTTTTTTTCATAAAGAATATATTGCAAATATTAAAACTGAAATTAATATTGTCGTTTAAATAAAGAAACGATGTTTTAAACAAGTTATGGAATCTGGAATAGAAAATCTTAAAAGATTTCTTTACAATGGGTTTTCATTAACAACAAACAAACAAGAAAGTAGGTAAGGACTCAGCGGTAAGGACATTTTTTGGGTGGCACTTTCAATTTTCCAATTCTACGTTTTTATTTTTAATTTTTATGTACTCAAACGCATTCAAGTTACTCGACTAGATTATGTTATAAAATCAACAGCCTTGGCAGAATTTGTATCAAAAGAACTTATAATGTGTTATGAAGTTTTGCAATTTATTTTCATCGTTTAGTTTAAAGCTCTGTGATTTTCTTCATGGAGAACACTTAAATCCCCCATGAAGAAATAATGGGGAATACATGAATCCCCCATGCGCGAAAGCACACGCAATTAAATATTCAGTTTGTTGAACATCTGTTACGTTAGAACTGCTTACATAGAGATTAAATTAAAATAATATATATATACAAAAGTATTAAAATCAAGTTAATAGGAAAATCAAATAGACCAAATAAAAATTAAACCAAATAAAAAAGAATCCGGCCTGAAGACTTTTTCAAGGGTCACCCTCTGGCAGGGATTCAAAGAAAGGGATTTTTTTCTGTGAAGGAAATCCAGACAAAGGGAAATGTGATAGAAATTTATAAATTTGGTATAGTGACTATATACCAAATTTTATTCATATAGATCGAAGCTTTTTTTTAGTTACCTTTCTCACAGACAGTCATAATGCCAAAAATGTGTTTTTCGAACTCGGAGAGCATTAAAGCGAGAACATTCACAAAAATCTCATGTACATTATTTTCTCTATACTTTATATGCGAGAAAAGAAATAAGGGGAAGTTAAAGAATTTTCCAGCATGAATGAATATTATTCATTCTCTTTGGCTGATTAACTTCTTGTTGTCGCCAAAGAATTACAGTTGTTCCATCCTGGCTTCATAGATATTGCTCAAAAGTGACAAAATCGAAAGCTGCATCTAAAGGACGAATTCACTCATCAAAAATGATTCGCCGGATTCATCTTTAGCTTCCAATCACTTACCGCAGCCATCGGCTTTGTACCAAAGAGAGAGGGGGGAGGAGTGTATACATATTCTAAGAAGGAGAGGGAGACATTCCACCACAACAGCCCATAACGATAATCGATGCTAAAGAAACAATCCATCATAGCTCCTTCAGTCCGCTTTGAAAAAGAAAGCAAGCCATTGAAAATCGCCTTTCACAACCGAGGCGCAGGAATCCGCACACCATTCGGAGAGAAAAACGAAGATTAATCCGGACGCAATCAAACCATCTCCCTCATTAATCGGAAGAACAGGCGTAAGTACCGCTTTTTGTCACCGTCACTTGCTCCTCTTCTTTGTCGTTGCGCGACGGAGGATTCGAAACCTGTCACGCGAAATGTATGCTCCTCATCAATAGCAGCTCTTGTGCACGCCAGCAGATAAAGGTTGCCAATGCATTCTGTGATCACAGATAAGCACTGATGTATGCACCCTTTTCATTTCTTTTTTAAATGTGAGGCTCTTTTTAATTCTGGATCAGTTGATAGAAACCAATTTTCCGTTTGTTAACAGGACTAAATGCGAGCGATCATTTTTCATGGTAATGAGGTGTGAAATTCAAGAAGTAGGCTCGATTGATAATGAAACATTTGTTTGAAATCTTGCAGTTTTACAATTCCAGCCGTTTCGCGCATCTTTCTTCGTAATCATCTTAAAAGGCTCATTTCGGAAGCCAGGCAGACATGAATACAGAATTTGATTATATTGACAAAAAAAAAAAAAAGGAAGTAAATTTTTCCATTTGCAATTAGGTCTAATGAAAAATAAAAATAAACAAAAGTACTCATTCTAAAGAATTAGTATGGAATCGTGAGTTCGAATGTATTTGCGACCGCATGTTCTTTGCAGAGTTCGGTGTTGCATGGGGTCATAAATTCTGAGGTATCATGAAAAATAGTTGCTCTGATGCATGCAAGTGGATAATGCTTAATAAGTGGGTAATAAATCGCTCTGATGCAGTGAATTTGGTGACCATGACAAGAGATAAGCATTCTTTTAAATGTGCCTCTTCTACCAGTTTTCTTTCCCCATACTTAATGCTCCTTTTAAGCCATTTATGTTAAGAGAATAATCCGTTTCTTTGCATGCTCCGCGCTCCTTTTTAACTGCAATGAGAATATGAAAGTACTAGTGGTGAATTGTTTACATGGCATTGATTTCAGGCATCCCGCTTTTGTCTTTCTTATCAGTCTTTCTGCAAAAGACTGATTCTGTATTGAATTTTAATACCACTCCACCAGGAAAGAAATTCAGGATTAAGTTTATTCTGTTCGACCTCATTCTCCTTTGAATTCGTTTAGATGAGCGTGTTTCAATAAATGAATGTTACATTTTCAGCAGTCACACAACACAGAAGCGTGTAAAGAATGGGGCAAATTTTTCTATAGGACGAATTTTTATCCCTCTCACTCTCTCTTTATTTATTTCATATTTTTTCATAGGTATGCCTGCAATCGGCTATAATCGTAGGTACGATTTACTGGGAATTGTAATTTTATTTTACTGATGATTTGGCAAATGCATTGATTGTTCACTAAAATTTTAATTCCTCCTATTGTTTCAGAACTGCGGCAGCTATAGACAGAAAAGTAGTTTCTAGATTTATTGAAGTAGTTACGCTTTACGCAATGACAAATTGACAGCGCCACTTTGTGGAAAAATCAAGAATTTGCGTTTGCATATGAAAAAAAGAAGAAAAATTACAAAATTTGGGGAAAATTTGAAAGAAATTTATAGAGCGGAATCAATTTATGACGAAAAATGATTAAAGTTAAACCAGTTAAAATGCAGGTTCATTTCATCATTATTTCCAATTTTTGAGCGATAATGGTTGATACACTGTCCGTGTCTAAGCCGCGGAATGTTTTTTATTGTGGTTGACGGAAAATATTTTCAGCAAAAAATAAAGGAAATTAGCCTGCTGTCCCATTGTTTCGCGATGACACGTTATTGGAAAAAAAAAAAAATATCGCACATCAAATGTCAGATGATGCTCGAACCTGTTTTATTCATTGAAAATAATATTTCGACGATAAAATGTACGAGAAGAAATACAATCAGTTTGCTTAAATTTATTCCAGTCCTCAACGGTAATTATTAATTACCAACCGGTTTATAATTTGGAAAGCATCTCGCTCTTTTATAATCATTTGTTACTAAGCTAAACCAAATCAAGCCTCTATTCTTGAGATAATCATCTCCTTAACAGTTCTGTAATAAATTTACTCGCGCATAAGTTTCCAAAAAATCGTGCAATAGTTTTCATTTTGTCATCATACATGGCTGCAATTTTACTTTACTTAAACAGTTCACAAAATGGATTCAAAAATAAAAGGAATCGGTAATGTCGCCAAACCATACATCGTCATAAAGCAAATCGCGTGAGGAAGAGTACTAATGATAAAAATGAGGGTAAAAGAAAGTGGCTAAGTTTGGTTCGAAAAATGTGTCGTGGTATGATCATTACTTATGATTAATAGAGTTCGAAAATGATGGCAATTTTAATTGCGCCAAATAACAATTTAATAAACAAATCGTCAGAACTCAACAAATACAAATACCGGTTGATATATTATATATACTTTCTCCATAAGTTAAATGGATTTTGGAAACATTTTTCTCGATTTCCGGCACCAAAAATCATCGCTCAACGGACTTCCGGGCGCATTCCTTTCTTCGATAATGAACGATCCCTTAACTAATACGGCTAAAGCTCAAAACATCCCTCGCGTCATTAGTCAAAAGCTTAATACCATTAGCGAGAGCGACGGGCGTTTCAAGCTTCATTTTTCACCCGAATTCCGCCAAAGAAGGGGTTAAAAAACGCGCCAAAGATAAGAATCCATTTATAAAGGACGATATCAATGAGACAGGAGCAATTAGCCAAATGCACTGCCACAGTTCATTGGCAAACAAACAAGCTCATTTACGTCCGTCCACCTAGGGGAACGGGGAGAAAGCACTTTTGTCGACCGGAATAATTTCAGAAAAGACTTAACGTTTTTGGGAAAAAAAAAAAAAAAAAACGCATTTTACGGGTATCACTTTAATCAGGCAGTGATGATTTGTAAATATGAAATTTTATATTTGCATACGAATTTTCTAACATCTTATTTTAATTTTAAGCTCCTGCAAGGCTAGATTGCAAACGACTTCAATAACGGCGCAAAGAATACATTACGTAAGCCAAACAAAACATTTAAAAATTTAAGATTTGAGAATTGTGGAGGGGGGGGGCATTTTATCAAAAATAATGAAATCAAAATCAAATTGTTTCTAGCATAAGTCGCCGATAGAAAAACTAAGAAAACTGGAATTTCAAATCATATTAGCAATGTATTTCAAATTTTTAAAGAATGTTTGGAAATTATCTCTTATTAGCATAATTTCCTTACAGTTACAGTACATTTGTTGTCAGAGGATCGAAGCTTTTATAATTGCATGTTATCACCAGATTTTTTATTTAAAAATATTTTCTATTCTGAATACATTTATAAAATTTTTTAAAAATATTTATATTTAAAAAATAAAAGTTTTTCCAAACATGCAATTAAATAAAATTAAACCGAAAAGAAAAATATTTTAAATCGAAAGTCTAGTGATAATACACAATCAAAAAATTTCAGCCGCTTAGAACAATATTATAAGAAAATTGAGCTATTACAGTCAAGCTTTCACAATTAATTATAATACAAGCTTTCACAATTAATTATAATACAAGCTTTCACAATTAATTATAATACAAGCTTTCACAATTAATTATAATAAATATTATGGAACTTTGCACTCAAATATTTCTGCAATTCAAGGCCAGGTGGCATCACTAGTGTAAAGTCGGACTGATTAAATTCTGATTTATTGAAATAGAATGCTATTATCGAAAGCACGCAAATGTAAAAATTTTGGATTCTTGAGCATTAGAGAGCTCGTGAAAACTGACAAAATTTCATCTTACCAAACATGAAACAAATCAGGATAAATAAAAGTGTACTATAGCAATAAAATCGTAGAATTTTGCAGCAGGACTTCAGACATCTTAAATTCGTCGAGTGTCTTCATTAATACAAAGGTACAGAATATTAATAAAGCTGCAATTCTACAACAAACAAATAGATTTTGATTTCGAAATTAAAATTAATAAAACTTTCCAAGTATTTTTTAAAAACAGAGAATCCAAAAGATGGGAAAGGCGAAAAAAAAAAAAAAACTTTACTGAATTTTGGAACAAAAGCATTCTTTTATTTCATACTGCAAGTTCATCAAAGAGAGAGAAATGCAAAGAAAAGAGGAGAAAAGAAAGGGGAAAAAAAGAGTATGAAGACGGAAACCATTTTCATCAATTCCATTTTTGAAACTTTTTTATAAAACCTCCCGTCTTATCCACTATCATTGTAAAAACTTTCAACTGTCGATTTTTCTTTCACACCAAACACCTCTGAACCCCCCCCCCCAGCCCATCCTTACTTTTGTCGATAATTATTTTTTACCCCCTTTACTTTCCAAGCATCTCAGTCTCCCCCCCCCCTGTACTTTTTTTTTTTTTTTTACCAAAAAAGAACCAATCATCCATCTTCATTTCGTCAACCACCAGAGCGAGGAGTCACGTGATCAATATCCACCAATCGGACAGACGGATTAAAGATCTTTTCCTTCTTCTCGGACGGCAACTGGGTAGGGAGGGAAATGTGTCCCCCCCCTCTACCCTTTCAAAAAAGTTTCTCCCCGCAGTTTTATCCCACTCTGCAAAATGTTCAATCAAAGATTCGGGGAAGAACGAAGAGGGAATTTCGAAAACTGGAAAAGGGACATTAAACGGAGACGAAAATAATAATAAAAAAAAGTTATTTATTTTCACTATCTTTTTATTTTTCAGGAGGAGGAAAAGACAGCCAGAATGGAACTTTGTCATCACCCACCCCCATGTCATTATTTCGATGCCTTTTTATTTTAAAGTAGAAGGCGCATATTATTCTCGAGTTTTCAAAATCGAAAAATAATATCCTTTTCTGCCGTCTTTCTAAAATTATTACGGAAAAAGAAAGATCCCTGCAGGCTTTGACGAAGTAACGGCACCGCCCCTTCTCCATCGTTGCACAAAACTTATAATGTAATGAAAACGGTAACTGTTCTGTAGCTGGACTCGATGCTTTTAAAATGGTCCTCAAAATTCTTCCTTGGGATCAGAATTGCATCGGTAAGATCTTCATTGAATCGCAACACCAAAAAATAAAGAATTTTTAAATTATTTTCTTTATTTTTTTTTAATTTTTATATATATACTATTTATTTGAGTCATTTCAAGCTACATTTTAAGAAATTATAAATGCATTCATTACTAAAAGTTAACTTCATTTTTTTTAACTACATGATTTGCTAATATTCATTTTTTATCAACAACAAAATCTAAATCATCACATTCTAAAATTAAAATTTTCTGATCATTGAGGGATACATATGTAAAAATTAGAAAGCATCAATATATCATTCTAAAGATGTTAAAAAATTCAAAACTGAATTTGGTTCCCTTTCCCCAGTTTTAATGTGAAGTATTTTTTCAGAATGGGTTCATATAATAATGTTAAAATAATCGCTGAATACCTGCTCGTGTCGTTTGAAATCTTTCTTCCATAAACTAAAACGTATGCACCTATCCTACTCCCCATTCCGGCTGATTAACCTTAGGAATGATTCTTCAACATTTCCATTGGTCCAAACTTCTCGTTTTCTACTTTTAATTGGAACTGTCCTATTCATACTCTTTTATTTGTACACACACACACACACACACAAACATACATACATACATACAAAAAAAAAGATTTTTCTGCCATGGCAAGCATGTAAACAATGATATCTGCGAGAGTTTGCCAAATAATGATTGGCAAATTTGGCTTCATTTTGCGTCTACATATGCGTTTTTTATACATTGATTTTCTGATTCATCTATCATCTCGCTTTTGTGATACATTCCCTTTTTATTCATCATTCATCGCCTTTGGCGAACAGCAGATTCGACGGGTTATACTTCATTTCAGTTCAATCGTTTCTATGTCACTTCATGTCCGTCCTTTCGTCAAAGAATCAAACTTTAAAACGGTATTATTTAAATTATCATACACTTGAGCTTACCTTAGTGTACATGAAACTTTTTAACGGAGATCAGTCCCATGACATAACAGTGTTGTTAAGAAATCGCTACGGGCTTCATCTAACTTCATTTTTTTTATTCAACTATAAATTATACAAATATGAAATAAAACCTGTTTTCCGTCTCTCTCAACAATGGAAGAAATTCAAACGTTTATCTATATTTGGCGAAACAAGGAAAACAGTTTAAATGTCAGAGAAACAGTATAAACTATTGTCTAAAAGGACATAAAAAAGTAAAAATGGCCAACATTCAGGTACTTTTTAAATATTTTTTTTCTGTCATCAAAATATGTATGACATTAAATGGATTCACTTTAAAAAATGTAACTTTTAAAACTGAATAAAATTCTTTTTTATGCCATATCTTTGGAAGTAACAACGGAAAAATGCAAAAATTCAGTTCCATTTTTAATGAATTAAGATTCTTATTGAAAAAAAATGATCTCTGAAGAATACATTCGTACCCTCCTAGGTATCAGATTGGGTAGTGAAGCCATTTAGCCTGTTGAGCGCCTACACATTCCTCTTTACTGTTGGAAATGATTCCTGGACATGTCATCAATGATCGTTTGTTTACTACCACCACTTATTTTTAAGAAAAATCTCAAAAATATTTTGCACATTTTTCTACAGGAGGAAAAACCCTGCCAGAGTCTCTAAGGCCTAAACAGTGAGCCTCCTTCTTCATCCTTTTTGCCAACATTTTTTTAGAGAAGTCTCAAAATAAAACAACAATTCTCAATTTCAACAACCACAACCAAAAAAGAATGTGTCACTTTACAAGTATGGTGTGATAAGATGAAAGTTGGCATGATTCAATCAATACAGTCAATAGAATGGCGAAACAGATAAATCAACGAAGCATGTTTGTTCTTTAGTTTGTAATAAAATATCTACCAGAACTGTTGTATTTTAAATTTATAATATGAATTTATAAAAGTATAAATGAATATATATAAAAGAATTTCTATTAAAATATGCAGTTAAAACTTGATACATGAGCATATAATGAATCTTTTTTTCCCCACACGTCGCTCAAAAATAAATAAGTTTCGACATCTTAGCTTTATCGGTTATTTTGGATAACTTTTCATCCTAAAAATATCATCATTACATATAGTACCAGAAAATTCTTATAATCTGCATTGAAAAATCTTAAAAGGGCATCGGATGGTGATGTAAGTATTAATCTTTTATGCAAGCAATCCATTGTTACTGTCTCGTACATGTAGTATGCGACGAAAAAGTATAGTAAAATTCGAGAAGGATGAATCTCTCTGTTTCAGACTGCCCTGAGTTCGAAAATCACACTTCAGAAAAATGTCCGTCCGCCTGTCTGTGACAAAGATAACTCAAAAATACTTTGATCTATATGGATGAAATTTGGTACACGATATCCATACAAAATTTGTGGATTTCTATCAAATTTTGAGCCAAATCCAACAATGGATTGACATCTGCTTAGAAACATTTACTTTAGAATGACGTCAAATTTGATATGTTATTTTGCGACCCGAAAGGTAGTCTCGTGTCAAACTTTTATTTCAATGGGTTGGGAAAAACCAGTTTAAAGCCCAAATTAGACATCCGGATACTAATAACCGCTTGGCAGGGATCAATCGCCAATTAACTCGTTTAATATTTTCTAACTATTGTACGTCAATGCAAAGCAAAGCATTCCTTTGGGACAACACTTTTATTAATTTTTCAAGCGAGAAAATTTTAGGGAGACTATTGCCGCTGATTAAATGATATCATTAAGGGAATATTTTTTGAGGCTGGAACTGGGATGACAAAACATACAATTTTGAAAGCAGGGATAAAATAGGTGCGTTATCTTGCTTTGATTTGCTGAAAATGACAATCATTAAAAAAAAATTTAAAAAAAAAGGAACACCTCTGTAACTTTGTTATTTATTACCGCTTCTTCGAAAAAGTGGCGAAAATGTTGTCGATAAAAGGAACAGGTTTGTTGAAATAGACAAGCTGATTAACCGCGTTCATTAATTACTATTTCAAAAATTTTCAATTACGGAAATCGAGATTTTTTGATCATTTGATACAGCAAATCATTTTACATATGTGTATCGAATTTCGTTCTTACATTCGTAATAGTTCTTGACATATACTTAACTTCGTTTGCTAAAAAATTCCACCCAAAATGAGTCAACCCACCGTGGACTTATTAATAAGACTTTCTTCGCCTTTTTATCCCAGAAATGTCGGAGGAACAAACAACACGACTTCTGTTTATCCTTAATATGAGTATGATTTTTTTCTTTTTCAAAATATAACTTTTTTTTTATTTGTATTTAAATGTTGCAGAATTTCCATTACTTTTAAAACCAATTCATCATTGAGTCTTTTTCAGTTTATCTCGCCCTAGGAAATGAACATACATCTCGATTTTAATGAGAAATGATATACGTCTTTGAACCGATTCTTTTCTTAAAAAATCGCATTCGGATTGGGGAATTGCGAATACCGTAAAGAATCAGATGAATTTTCCTTTTAGTTGAATCTTATATTACCATTTTAAAAAGATATTGCCGACCCTATACCAAACATATCATATAATGATGATCATTTAACTGCCAGTCCCTTTAGTAACATTTGTACCACTACTATTATATTTGCATGCAGATGTTTTTAACATTCGTGTATTTAAAATAGAAATTTTTTTTTTTAAATTAATTTGTCTATTGCAAAATTAAATTACTCCGTTTCAGCCTTTTTTTTTACTTTTTACTAGTTCGGCTTTACAATAGACAAAAAGGGGAAAAAATAGGCAATCTTTTAAAAGGAAACTTACCCATTTTATACTAAAGAATGATAAATTCTTACCTAGAAGGAAAGAAAAAGAAAATGATTTTAAAAATGCAGAAATGAAAATATTTAAAAGAAAATAAAAACCTAAATAACATCCAATATCACAATTTGAAAGCGTTTCAACAGCATTATAAAATATACAAAATATCAGAATAATACATGCAAAGCTATATTTAAAATCTGGTTTCGGAGCTGAAATTTCTGGTTTGCTGAAATACATTCATTCTACATATCTTTTTCACTAAATAAACAGAAATAAAATTCAATAAAACAGTTCATTTCTACTATATTGCATCAAAACTAAATTTTTAATTCAATATCTTTTTTAAAAAATTTATCATAGCCATTTTTTGTTTGTTAACTCATTTTGTTAACCCAAATGTAAAATTTTGTAATTGCTTTTCTTTTCAAATTCACTACCAAATGAAATCTGAAAACAATCGACCCGTTGTTAATGAAGTTCTTTTAAAAAAGGAAGCAGTGTATTTTCATCTCGAATAGCATAATTTTTATATATGAATTTTTTTAAAAATGTAGCACGCGAAGCAAGCAAAACGCCAATACAAAATTCCATCCTTTCAAATATAAAACAAGCCGTTTTAAATAAGTAAGTGCACAAACTCCGTCCCTCTAGATTTCTGAAACTCATAATACTATCCGATTAAAATTGACACACCCTTCTTTGAAATCGAATATTTTTCATTCTTCCAACACTCCAATATTTGATACCACGATTCGATCACTCTCTTGGAAAAGTACTCTGTATTTGAAATGATCTTTCAAATACACAGATCGAAAGTCCACATGCTTCAGAACTCTTTCATTCCAAGTAACTGCAGGCAAAAGAGTGTCTCGCTTGAAGCGTGCAATTCTGCCTGTTGACCCGACACACGGCATTCAATGCATTATTAATTTATTAAATACGAGAAGATCGCAGGACAACTATCCTTCGCCCTTTATTTGCCCATTAGCCCCTGTCACCCATTCAAAAGAATCCAATCTGGCATCGCTTGTTTACACAAGCAGCAAAGTTCAACTAAATGGATTTCTCATTTTGTGGAACACAAAAGCGATAAAAGGTTTTTTAATTCCCCTTTTTCTTCTATTATTATTATTATTGCAGCTATGATTTGCAAGGAATTCAAATGAAACGAAAAGTAACTCGGGCGCTCTCAACAAGCAAAGTGAATGTTCTAGAAAAAGAAAGTCTGAGCAAACTTTAAAAGAGTTTTAATAACGTTAGCCCCGGTGTGTTGTTTTTCTTATTCTTATTTTGAAAGCAAACGCAGCAGAAGAGTGCGATGTCATTGGATATTGACTAGCGTGACGTAAATAAGAAAAGGATGAACCAAGACGTGACGTAATGAAATAGAGCTTATTACATTACCTCTGCCCGGAGGTTACCCAACTCAGAGTTTACTAAGTTAGAGTTATTAAAAGGCTGTACGATGGCATGTGTTTGGGAACAGATTGATTTGTCCTTAAACTTCAACTCTTCCTAAAGATGTGGATTTTTTTTTTTAACCATATTCTATATAGGATATCTCAAAAACCTTGACAGCGGCTTTTATTTCTTAAATATTGATCATAGACATATATTGTAAATTACAAAGTTGCGAAAAAAAAAAAGTGTAAAGTGTTATGAAATCGATTAAAATTTTCAGGGGATTAAACTTAAAAAAATATTTTTATACGAACCCCATACAAAAAAAAAAAAAAAAAAACTCACAGTGAGTAAAATGTGTCCCATCTAGGGATTGCAATACCGGACCAAAATTTCAATACCGGTATTCGGTATTTCTTAAATATTAATACCGGGATACCGGTTTTAAAACCGGTATTAGAAATTTTAGAAAAAAGAAGAAAACACAGGTGTTTCTTTTTTTTTTTTTTTTTTTTTTTGTTTGCCAGTTTTGTTAGAGAGTGTAAATATCACAAAAAATAATTTGTAATTTATAAATTATAACAGTATATAATCACAAAAAAGTATAGAAACATCTTATTTATTTAAATCACAGAAAAAGTGTAAATATCACTATTCAGTCTGTGGTACTATTACAAATTTTTGAAATGTGATCTTAAAAAACATAATGCATCAATTCTACTATCATTAAGTCTGAAAAGTAATTTTGTGTAAAAATGACCAGCTGTCGAAAACGCTCTTTTGACATCTACGTTAATTGGTGGTACTGTTAGCAATGCGCGATATACTTTTTCCAAGTACTTACTTACCTCTAAATCCCTCATCTTCAAATAAATCGATTTCTCGTCGGATGGTTTTGGATATAGGTGATTTCTGTATTATATTTTGGTTCGTTGAAATTTTATTTATCCCTAATTCTAATTTTTGTTCAAGAGACAATTCCTTTTCACTATCGACAGTAGTGACATCATAATCTTCGATAATTGAACCGAATTCTGAATGTGGATAGGTTTGTGGGAAAAAATTTTTAAGAGACTTTACTCTAATTTAATCAGATTTGAATTGGTTATTTTCTTTTCTTCTTTTCATTTTCATTTTTAAAATCATTAGAATTATCTAAATACCATAAGACATTTTCTATTTCGGTATGCCTTTCTTCTGTGCGATTTTTCAATGTAATATATAATTCTTCAGATAGTGATGTGTGCTGTTCTTTCAGTGACTGCAACATGAAATTTATTGTTGCATTAGCTCTTAATAAATTAAAATCTCTCCGACATAATGCCTCAGTAGTCAGTTTTATTGGAAATAGAGCTGATATAGTTCTGGATATTAAGTCGAATTCACTATCTGAAAAATTAATTTACCGGTTTAAGTCGATTATTGCTTTTTGGATTGGATTTCTCAGTTTCAAAAATCGTTCCATCATTAGGAGTAAACTGTTGTTTTAGAATCTAATATTAACATATATTCTGTTTTATTTTCAGTTAGTATATATTTTAGTAATATATCCTTTTTATAGGGGAACGTTTAAATATCTTAACATTTTTTCGAACTTTATAAATTATAGGAAGCAATTCTTGATAGGTTCATATTTCATCCTCATTAGCAATATCTTCTTCAACAATTACATTATCATTATCTTCATTGTCAATATCACTCTCACTCTTACTCTCTTCAAAGTTGGAATCCGAAGTTTCTATATCCACAGTATTTGGATTCTTCTGTTCTTTATATTTTTGTATAATACATCTATTACTCCTAATTGAATTCCATGTGCATAGCACAACTGCTGATTTGCACCAATCCATTTTCCAACTTTTTTCATAATTGTTGCTCCATCAGTCGTTATGGATACAACATCTTCTTTCAGGGATAATCCATGTTTCGCTAATTTAGATTTAAGCAATTAATTAAGCCATTAATTAGCTAATTAATTTCGCCCGTTAGGGAGACATAAAAACAAAATTTATACTATATTGCTATGTTCGCGATACCGGAATATATATTGGAAACAATTTTAAAAATTTCTAGTAAATACCGAAAAACCGGTATTTAAACTTGTGAATACCGGTATTACGAAATTGTACAAATGGCTCAAAATACCGGTATTCGGTATCCCGGTATACCGGTATTGCAATTCCTAGTCCCATCCTCTAATAAGGCCATGTACAAAATGACAGCAATTTATCACAAAAAATCTCATAGATATGAAACTACATAAATGCTAACTCAAACCACTTTTCGATGCATCAATATGAGTTCGCAAAGAGAAAAAATCATATCGGATGTTCGTGTTTTAGACAACAATTAACGAAGAAAGTAATGATTGAATAAATAAATAATAATTTTACTATTTATTGCTTCAAAAGTGTTAAAAATGTGTAGAAATAATAACTTAAAGGAAAGTTTACTTTAATGAAAGATTACATAAGATTTTTTACAAGTTCACTGATTGTGCAATTTGATATTCTGTAATTCATGATAAAAAATTTTAAAGTATTTTTCACGAAGCATAGATTTTAAATTTTGTATTTAAAACTAAAGATATGAAGCATATTTAATTTTCTTATGGTGTTCTTTATGGTGTTAATGCAGGATGCTAATTTAAATTAAAGTTTATCCATTATTAAAACGAAGCGTCAAGGTTTGTTACTTAGTTGATAATTAGTCAAATTCATTAACAAATAAAACTAAAGTTATCTGATAAGCTTAAAGATTTCTTCTCCTTCGTAAGGGGAAAAATTGGCGCTGTGGTAGTAAAGTTATGAATGAATTCATGAAACTCACAGAAAATAATCCTTCATTCATCGACATTAGGATCCTTTGGACACCGTACAAAGTTTTCAATATTCTGACATTCCCTGTGTGCAACATATTGCATACGGTGTATGACGTTCTCCACTGCTGCGTGTAAACTGCCAGTTTTGATGTTCAAAACAGCCCGTCTTATGTTATGTTTCAAGACATGCTTGTTTGCTTAAGAGCAGCCACGGCATGACACTGTCTAGTGTAGAACAGTTTTACCAGTAAAGCATGCTGAGGTAAGGTAGGGTCCATATTGAGCACACATCAACAGTCAATCATGAATAACAAGCAAGAACGAACTGCTAACAGGTCGTTTTCTCTTCCCTTTTTATAAGGAATGCATGGCGTTGCTGTCATGCACGCACTAAGCATTTTACATAATCCCTCTCGATATGCAAATTTTCGCATTCGTACGTGAACAGCAGCGCCAATATTTCTCCTATCAGCAACTTTTAGCACTTTTTATTTATTTATTTATTTATTTATTTTGGCTGAATACATTTTTCCATGTTTTTCACAGTCTGTATATGAAATTTGGTTTCATTTCGCTCATTTGTTTGAGCTATAGAAGCCTCTAAACAGGGAAAGTTATTTTATGGCTACCCTCTACATTAACTGTTCAAGATGACGAGCCGTACTGTGTTATACATAAGAAAGTAGATGTGAAAATACGATCTCTAATCTGCAAATCATATTATCAACTTACAATTACTCCGTTATTCTACTGCTTCTAAAAAATTAGAAGATATGGAAGCACAATTTCACAAAGAACTATAGAAAAGTTTTGTACACGTGAGAAAATATCATCCCAGAACGCTTATAACGTGGAACATGCAAGGAAAGATTATTAAAACTTACACGGTGAGCCAAAAAGAAAAGTGGATAAAGCGTAAGAACATCAAAAGTGGCAGCACAAGAACGCTTAATTAGCTGCTCTTTGGCATGAAAAGGAAGTTATAGTCGATATTCTCTTGGGGAGAAAGAGCTCGAAAAAAGACGATTAAACTTTGACGCAAAAATCTACCTCTTCTTGCTTCTGAGCTCACAGTTCACAAAAGAAAGTTTTCTTAAATTAAAACAAATGAGAGAAGGGGGAAAAAAAGAAAGAAAAGAGTGACGGAAACTCTTTTCAACAGATTCGTGAGCGCTAAGCGATGAAAAAAATAATTGGAAGCGACGTTTTGTAAAAGAGGGAAGAGGAGAAAAAAAAATTAAATACTTCGGCTAAGAAGCAACATCGCGTGTCGGTCGGAACGGTAACATCTGCATACTTTGTTTCTTCATTTTTTCAAACCTGCGAGGCGATAAAAATTCGAGCCACAGTCACTCGGGACGAAAGACGGGGGATACTGTCGCCACCTGGTGGAAGCGGAACTAACGAAACTCCCATTAAGTACGCAGGAAGGAAGTCCCATTGGTTTTATAGCTGCCATCCCTCAAGGACATAAACTCCCCGGGAATTTAGCACCCGTAAGAGGAATCATCGCAACCATTTGTAAAACCATAAATTGAGAAATAAAACGCAAGGTGGCAATGCTGTCAAACAACTGGCGGAATGCGAGTTCGCCTTTGAGCAGAGAAAACATTACAAACTTAAAATAAGCTGCAACGGCCACATTTTTTTTTTCTAGTTATTTTTCATTCAAATAACAATAACGGAGTAGAAACAACTGAGTAATAAATATAAAGGGCAATCATTTTAAAGGTAAATCGAAAGCCTGGATTTAAAACATTAAGACTATCACAGCACATTTTCTTTTTCTCATTTAAAAAACAAAACAGGTAAAAAAAATTGTACGATAAGCAACAGTTTTATTTTAAAACTTTAATTATGTATTATTATATGCAGTGACATGATTTTTTAATATAAAAATAAATGATCATCGTTTCTTAATTTCCATGAAATTTTGGGAAAAAAATTATGACTACATAATATATGCTTTCTGGTATATAAATACACAAGTAATATCAAACAGCAATACCGGATAAAGCTCATCAGCATTTATTTAAGATTGGATAAAATAATTTCCATTTAGAATTAATAAACCCATAAAAATCCCCGCAAAATAAGTCTTTAAAAATTTATTCAGTAAAATTGTAATTTTTGCCTTCCGCATTGTTGAGTGGTCAAACCACACAGTTTCAAGTTTAGTTAGATCGACGCACCGTTTTCAAAAGCACATTATGACCCTTTTGGAATAGACCCCCAGCAGTTGAATAACAAGGACGGCATCCGAGTCATATCTCTTCTCCCTCTTATATTAGCGAGTGGGATTAAGAAACTAGAAATATCTCCTATGGGAAGGGAGAAGCAGCAAATGATCATCCCAGTTATTAGATTACACAGGATCTAGTTATTGAAATTCGAATTTTTCTTATACTAAGTAAAAATTATGGAAACTCAACATTGCAAACATACGTATCAAAGAAGCATATTTTATTTTTCCAAGATTTATTTATTTATCATCAAGATTCCAAAAGATATAATGTTTTTGCCCATTTCTACTTTCGATCTCCGGCACATTTCGTTGCCCTATAATTAATAGATGGTCGCCGTAATAGGGTTTCGACTTTGGAAATGCCGAGTTCAATATTCGAACCAGGTTCCAATAAAGTTTCACCTTGTATGTCTAACATTATTCAATGTCCTTCCACTGATTTGAAGAAGAAGTTTGAAGAACCATTACTGTTCTTGTCATTTGGAAAATAGCCCCTTCGTTTGAATGAGAATTTGAAACTATTAAACGTATCTAAAACCTTGACGTTTTAGATTAGACGTTTTTGAAACGTTTCAGCACCTTGTAACTAGCACTTTTCAACGATTGTACTTCGCTAAAAGAAAGTACGCAAAAATGAGAGGTTATTGTACCTATTTTTGTGAATAAAATCAATTTACCCTATTGCTAAATATGAACATCTCTTCCGTTCATTTTCTTTGAGCACTTTTTTTAGACTAAATAAATGCCTCTTGACGCATAAACAAGGGGGCGGAGGTTTTCTGGTTTTCAATGAACAGTATTTTATTATTCATAAGTTTTAACATTTATTAACCATTTGAAACTCACCTCCAAAAAAAAAAAGGGGGCAATATGGCTTAATGTTTTTAAAAGGTACGAAAGAAGAGTTTCTAAATCACAGTAAATGTTCAAATTGGACACTGATTGGAATCGAAATATACATCCGATATTTCTGAAAATTGCACAAATAGTGTTTAAAGTAGCATCTCGTAGTTCACTTATGATTGACGGATTTTTCTAGTAACATAACCCAACGAGTCTAAAAATTCAAGTGTTCGTTTCGCGTTCTTTTCCACCGACACAGATTGATAAGCAGATTATTATTCTTGTCCCCCGCCATCATATGTTATGCCCGACGGTGATGAAGTGTGCCGTTTTTTGCGTCTGCTGTAGTCGTTTGGGGCAGCTTCACAGTAAGGGCTGCGTTTTACCTGTAGCAGGCTTGCATATCGCAAAAAGGAAAAGTTAACGATTCTTCAAAAGACTGAATTTCCAGCGCAACAGTGAATTCGTAAAACAGCATCAACTGTTCATAAAAATAAATTAGCCTGATTCTTAACACGAAAGAATACGCGGTGACCGGCGCATGACACGTAATAAAAAAGCAAGCAGAAAGTGTTGTTCAGAGGCAAGAAGCAGAAGGGCGGACGGGGGATTTTGCGTGCGGCAGACACTTAGTGGAATCATTTTCGGTCCGTCACGTTATGTGTGTTTGCTGCCCACACCCCTTCTCACACGAAATGGCACTTCCCAATTGCTGCAATTAGTGTGCACGACGTCTCTCTTCGTTGGCCGATCGCGTGAGGGCATTAAGAAAATTTCTTCACGATGCGGGGATCCGCTCCCAGTTTCCTCTCGCGTGAGGGAAGCAGCAGACGGAGCAGGCACTCGCTCAGAACACACAGATCCATAATCTCAGGAAAAGAAGATTGAATTATTCGAAATAATGCCCCATACTTATTTCAAGATTTAGCAAAAGTTTTCAACTATCCTAAGCCGATAAATTTATTAAAATATTTTTAATTGGTCATATGTACTAACAGAAATTCAGGTATCCCAAACACGAGATATGTTTTCCCCTGGATTCTCTTATAACTAACAGAATATATATAACTATGGGGCGTTTTGTGGTTTGTAGTAAGAGAAGAAGCAGAGCACGCATTTTAAACGCTTTTCCTCCCAACGGTTGTCCAAAATTTGGTACATTTCGGCTATTCTGGTGATGAAACAATATGCCAAACACCAAACATCTCGCTTAAAAACATTCACATACCACCGAAATGACAGGCTGAATTACCGAATTCGCTTGAAATTTGATAGAAAACTGCAGTTTTACTGTCTGCGATAGCGACATCTACGCGTGACAGCTTAACTTTATCGAATGCCAGAATCAATCTGTATTCTATAAATAATCGTATAAGCAAATTAAAAAAGTAACCCTAAGATATACTTAACAATCTCGGATCAGTCGTGTAAAGACTAGCGAGTGTCATGGGGACAAAATGTTTGGTATGTCACTCACTCACTGCTTCAATTCAAATCTGATTGGAAGGGGGAGGAGGATATCATGAAACAATATCCGTGCGAAACTACGGAAGCAAATTCGTGTAACAAAAACTCATGTGTCTCGGGCTTTACCGTATAGAACCGGAATCTGGCTTTTAAGTTTCCAGCTCGTTATTTCTGGCAAAATAGGCCGTATTGAGTTATCGAGCCACTGACCGCCGAAAACTGCCGTGAGGCTGAGCTACACGTGTCCAATGACCGCACTCATGCTGCTGTCCCACAGACCCCTCATTTGCTATGCATATCCGATGGTATCGACCATTAAAAATGATTACATCCATCACCGATCGAAGGCCCACGACAGATCGATTGGCGGATCCGCAGGCGCCACATGCAGGAAACGCTAATACAGCGTTGCCCGGCACGACGCGAAGGCAAATATCCGTTACCGAACCCATTAGGAACGACAGAGGCGTGGCCTTTCCCCCTAACGATGTAGCCTCATAAATAATAACAAAGAAAGCAAAAACCACCAGCAAAATTCCCGGTTATCATTAATACGACGTACGGTTTTTATTCCTAAGAGATGTCAAGATTTCTCGCGTAGGCCCTTGCAAAGCGACGTGTATGGATCTAATTAGGGCTTCATGTCATAGCGGTCGAGAGCAGGGAAAACAGCTCTATTAGAAGCGAGCATAATCTGTCGGCAGCGCACGTTCGTCGCTACCCAAGCACGCAAGACCTTCGTTATTAAAACGGGCAAAAAAATGGACAGACCCTTCTCCTCCCCGCCTTTCAAGATAAATGGGTTTGCAAAAAAGCACCATACTCCGCATTACGAGCGATCGTTATTACAAGTTGGCTCCAATAAAGCTAAGTCCATCGAGCCCATTCGCTAACAGCCGTGAAGTGACCGAAGGAGAGCTGAGATTCCACCTGGAATCTCTTCCGCCGCAAATGAGCCAATTGTCGATTGCGACAGAATGCATCATCAGTGGAAGATAAATGAAATTCGAACCGATGATTTTCAGAAGTGCTGACTGCAATTTAAAATTTCCTGCTGAAAATAATCCTATTGTAATATTATGGTCTTTTGCTAATAAACACATCACTGAATAAATAAAATATATCATTGAATAAATAACATCGCAAAGCCATATTGATCCTGACAGAATCTTGTCTAAATTAATAAGATTGAAAGAAGCAATAATTGCTGATAGTAGCGTAAGTGTGCCATTCGGGGTCTCGGTAAGTGTTTAGAGTCGCTGCTCTAAGAAAGTTACTTTTTATAACGCTGAGGTTGATATTAGAAATTAGATAGAAGGAAAATGTTCAGAATTTATGTACAAGTTTATTTAATCTATCGTTTTTTGCTTTTTCATATACAAATTAAAGAGGAAGTATTGAAATCGGGGAAAAATTCCAATCCGAGATTAGAAGTTTTTTTTTAATTGTTTTAATTCTTTAAGTAAAAGTTAAAAACTTGGTATATAGCCTTTATACCAAATTTGTAAATACCATTCAAATTTCGAGCACATTCTATTCAGAGAAAGTCAGTCTGTCTGACTGTTCAACTAAAAGCTAATACGATAACTGCAAAACGAAAACAGCTAGATGAGTAAAATTCGGTATACAGATTTTGCATTCTATAGTATAAATGCTAATCAAATAGTGGGCAAAATCCAGCAAAGGGTTGAACGTCTGTCGGTCGGTACTTTCGGAGGTACATAAGCACAATAACTCAAAAACATAATGACTCAAATTTATCAAATCTGGTACGCGATTTTCTGACTGTCATTATAGTTCGGCGCCAAATGTTGGCTTCAATCGGTTATGCGCGTGCGTCTGAAACACAAATTCATCTTTATTAAAGAGTAGTTGAGGAAATGATTCCCGCTTATTACTATTTTGCAATTCATTTAGAATTGTTTGTACCGATTTCAGTGTCATTGGTTGCCAGATATTTATTCTGCATTCGAAAATACAGCAGGTAGTTTTTAAAAACAAAGAGGTGAGTTTCAGCCGATAATTACAGCTTATTTGCTTAGCCTTCCGCCGATAGATGATGACCATGACGAGATGTGGTTCACTCATTACACATTTCATTCACATATTCGATTGCAGCTTTAAAAATAAAGAATGAATTTTAATCCCGCCTATCTTGATAATTTAAGGGATGAAAACGCTAGGGGAAATGGAATTAAAATGCAGGTAACTACTTTATTCTGGATCACTATTTTTTCACGCAACTCCCTTTTTTTCCCAGATTTTAACACTATTATTTTCCTAATGACATTAAATATACTGAAAAGAATTTAGCTCCATTTTTTAGATAAGCGCAATCAAGAAACAGAAAAGACCATTTAAAAAGACAATTATATAATATAATTCGCCAAACATATAAAATTATTAAGCAAGTAATATTAGTTTTTATATTAAATGAATAATAAACTTTGTCATGGCATGACGACCCAAGGTTATTGTCAAATTCTGCTTCATGCTTTTGGAACTCGAAAACGAGTGAAGCACTAAAGCTTTTAAACTTACTCAAGTAAAGAAATTCTTCGTCCTTCTAATTCATTAAAACACCTATTTCCGTTATTTTTAGAAAGATTAAAATTAAAAAGAAAAACTGGGCAGGATATTTTTAATTGCAAGACGAAATATAACTATCCAAGAAAGAAATGAACGCCTGACCGTTTGCGAACTTCGAACTGGAGATCTACTGAAAGCAAGCAGCCGCGATAGCAAAGGATTCATTGCAACGTCCTGCAAACCAGAATCAATTATTGGCTGAAATATTTGATGATCGATATAATAAATGCCAGCTAGAAAGAGGAGTCGCCAATATGCAGCGGTAGATCAAAAATGCTGTGAATAGACAAGTCTTTGAAATAAATTTTTAACAATAAAGTAAATCAAATATTATTGTTGGAATTATTTTGTCTCAAAAAAAAAATAAAATTTCTGCATTATCAAATGTCAGCAGGTTGCGGTTAGTCTAATAAACTGGTGATTATGCATAATCACCGATGATTATGCGTAACCGCCAAAATATTAAGTGGTGATCATGAATTATCACCGATAATTATACATAGTTACTGGATTAATTGTTTTTACCATAATTACACGCACACACACAAATTTCACTAGATAAAAGAAGTTGGAAAATTAACATTGAATCAAAATGGGAAAATGGAACAAACTTGTCAATTTAAATTTATATTAAGATACTAAACGAATAATTGATTGCAAAAACCAGCATTATAAAAAGTAGATATTACAATTTTGATATTATATTGAAATTTGGCAAATTAAAAACTCCAATTAGTAATATATTTATTATATTTTGATGAAGAATAAAAACGCAAAATTTCATGAAACCGATTTGAGCTTCAATGATTTAATAAAAAAAAAAAAAAAAAAAAATCAGGCCTTGTATATTTGAGCCGTTTATTTTGAAAGTGGGGCAAGTTCATTTTTGAAAAAAATGGAGATAATGTTACTTATAGATAAAACTTGTTATGATCTTTTTATGCGTAAGCAATTTAAAGTAAAAAAAAATCTAGTGGTTTGGAGATGGAAGTTTTAGCTCTTAACAGGATTGAAAATCTGTTTACTTTGAAAGTGGTGCAAATCCAGCTTCGATTGAAATTATTTTTGACCGAATATATTACGGCAAAATTTAGCTGCGATTGCTGTATGGTGAAGCAAATGTGGTCGTCCGATATCATGTCTGAAATCTAGGGTGTTTTAATCTATCTATCTTTGAAATATTGAAAACAGGTGGTTGCACAGTATTTCATAAACAAAAAGTATATCTTAATTTTGTGTTTCGATAATAATATGTTTACTTCCAACACCAATTGCTCAGTCCAGTGATAATAAAATAAATATCATTGATCACAAATTTTTGTTGTCAGAACTTTCAATTTTACCGAACTATCGTGATTTTAGAATGGTAGGACTGGCAATCCAGAAAACTAGTTCCTTGTATATTCCCCAGGATTACTATAAAGTAATACGAAATTGTCGAAAAGATAATAAATGTTTAATACATGAAATGAAACGCAGATATTTATTTTCAACCCAAACTCTAGAGAAAGTGGTTTTAAAAAGAAATAAAAATACCGATGGAGAAACCATGAATTGTTTAACTATATGCTGGATCAGATTTACAAGGGATGCACCATACAAAATGTTCTACAAAACTTTGATGGAACGAGATGCTGAATTTAAAATTATCGATTTGCCACCAGAACACGGAAGACCAAGTAATTTCAGAAACATAAAATTATCTTTTATGTATGGAAAAAAAAGGAGATCTATTACATCTGAAAAATGCAAGAACATGATTCATTTATTAGCATATATACCTCCTGTTCATTATGAACATTTTAAAATGTTAAATCCTGAATAAAATTCAATTTAATTATACCTGCGTATAATCTGAAAACGTATCATTTCATTGAAATTCTTAATAAAACGGAATTGTTTTTTGTTATGTTATATTTTCTACAAGAATATTCTTTGTTTTGTTTCACTATTTATCAAATGAATAAATAATTATAAATTTTTCTATGGTATTTTATTTTTTATTATCAAAAATATTCTGATGCAACTGAAATATTTCCAATTATATAAACGTTTACAATAATTCATTCATTTTGAAAGTGAGGCAAGTTCATTTAGTTATAATAAAACTCTTATTGTTTTAGTCAGCACCGTAAACACTATTGGATTATAAACTTACATTATCTGGTACCACAAAATACAAATATATATATATATATATATATATATATATATATATATATATATATATATATATATATATATATTAATACTTACAAATATTTAAAAATTTATTGAAACGCAAACCTTTAAATATTTCGCAATTACGAAAAATGGACTTGGCCCATTTTCCAAATAAACGGCTTATTTCTAGATTAGTCCATCTAATAAAATATTTTGATTTAAGAGTCGCAACTTATAGATAAGTCGAATTGCTTTTTCACAAGGACAGACAACAGCAATTTCTTTAGGCTTCAGCTGTTGATTTGGCTATTCAAAGCAGGCCTCCAAGTTTGCACTGAAATATGTCAAAGGATAAGAGATGGGGTGTAGAAGTTGAAACACAGGTTTTTTCCGTTTAAATAAAAGTTTATTAATCTGAGTAAAAATGTTTAAGGTACTAAAAAGACATAAAATGAGCTGTCTAACTTTATGACTGTTTAATTAGGTCAGAAGTAAATTTTTAAAAAGCACAAATTCGGATATATATATATTTAAAATTTGAGTTTAGTATTAGGAAGTGAAATAAAGAACATGTTCTATAAAACTGAATATCAGGCAAAAATTTCAGATAGATATCTAGATAATATTTTTCCTTTAAAAAATGTATTTATATTTTTTGAAAATTCACCATCATGGTATCATTTGAAAAAGTAAAATAACACTATTAGAACCACTTTCATTCAAACACATTTTGTAGCATTCCCTTCCCAACCCCATTGAAATATGAAGCGCATCTTACCATTTAATGACATCTATCACTCGCGCCCTTTTGCCGATGTTGAAATGATTACCGATTCCCACATCATCCATACTTTGAAAAGATTGCAGTTGAAGATATCAGATATTACCAGAAAATCTCTCTCCAAAATATGTACCCAATTTATCAAAATAACAAATGCCAAGAGACTTTAGGGATATTCCTTTCGTTTTATGCGTTACTCTATTGACTTAAAAATGAATTTTTTGAATCATCATTACTTAGGGTTGAAGCGCATTACCATTTAATGACATCTACAGTGCCCGAAAAAATTATAAGGACACGCGAAAAATCGCCAAATCTAGAAGCTTTGTTTACAGAATCGTATGCAAATTTTTGCAGCAAAAATAGAAGTAAAACTAAAATATTTTATGCGTAAAGTAAGTAAACTTTTCAATTTTAAATCTGCTAAAATTTAAATTTTGATTTTTAAACCTAAATGGAAACGGAAAAAAGTATAAGGACATTGTTTTTTCTCCAGTAATTATTTAAAAATTTGCATATTTGAAAGCATAAAATGACAATTCCGAGTTAAAAGATTCATTTGCGAAAAGAATTTCCCACTCGGCGACTTTCAGTGTGATTTTTAAAACGATGCCCAAAGGAACTCAAATTTCTGACTCTGAAAAAGGAAAAATTGTTGCTTTTCGAGAATGTGGATTAAGTGGATGGGAAATTTCAAAAAGAATCAAGAGATCTAAAAAGGTGGTTTATAATTTTCTAAAAAATCCTGGGATGTATGATATGAAAAAGCGAACTGGGAAACCAGAAATTCTCACTCGTCGACAAAAAAGAATGATTGTAAGGAGAGCTTGCGAGAAAAGAAAAACTGCAAATGAAGTTAGACAAAATTTGAGTTTACCATGCTGAACAAGGACTGTTCAAAATGTTTTGAGTAAACATCCTCAAGTTTCTTATGGGAAATTAGTGTCACGACCCCCTCTTACAAATCATCATAAGAAAAGAAGAGTTTACTTTGCCAAAAAAAAATATTTCTCTTGGTCAAAAGTGGGCTGATGTAATTTTTTCGGACGAAAAAAAGTTCAATCTTGATGGACCTGATGGTTTTCGTTATTTTTGTTATGATCTGCGAAAGACCATGGAAGTGTTATTTAGGCGTCAATATGGTGGTGGCTCGGTTATGGTATGGGGCGCTTTTGCGGCAAATGGAACCACTCCAATTGTATTTATCAACCGTAAAATGAATTCGGACAGGTATGTTGATATGTTAGGAGAAAGTTTGTTACCTGTAGAGCCACTAATTACTTCAAGGGACTATATTTTTCAGAAGGATAATGCTTCGATACACTTTCTACGATTGCAAAACTCTGGTTTGAAGCTAATTCTGTAAATTTACTTGATTGGCCGGCGAGAAGTCCCGATCTTAATCCAATCGAAAACTTATGGGGACTTCTAGCCCGAGAAGTTTATAAAAACGGCACACAGTATCAATGTACACAAGATCTTGTCGTCGCTATCAAAGACGCTTGGGAAAAAATATCTGTGGACATTTTAAAACATCTTTCAGGATCTATGACCTCTCGGCTTATTCGAGTGATTGAAAAAAAAAGGTAGTTTTCTTGATTATTGAAACATTTTTTAAGTATTTTACAACATGTCCTTATAATTTTTTCCGTATTTCCTTTAATGCTAAATTTTGTAAAATCAATATTTTGAAGCAAAATTATGTTTTTTATGTGGAATAAGTGTTATCACAAAATTATGCTGCAGAAGTAAGAAATATAAAAAGTTCATTTAAGTGAAATGGAAATAAAGCATATTTTCATGCAATTATATGTTGTCCTTATACTTTTTTCGCGCACTGTATCACTCGCGCCCTTTTGCCGATGTTGAAATGATTACCGATTCCCACATCATCCATACTTTGAAAAGATTGCAGTTGAAGATATCAGATATTACCAGAAAATCTCTCTCCAAAATAAGTACCCAATTTATCAAAATAACAAATGCCAAGAGACTTTAGGGATATTCCTTTCGTTTTATGCGTTACTCTATTGACTTAAAAATGAATTTTTTTGAATCTTCATTACTTAGGGTTGAATTGAAACTCTCTTATGAATATTAAAAACTCAACAGCATACAAGCATAAGCGTTTAGATTTTTCTTATATACATATAGAACAAATAGGTATCAATAAGTATACACTTGATCCGAAAGAAGAAAAATCCTGCTCATTTTGTTTCACATGCTTATTATGTCGAATCATAGAACAACTTGCCATTCGCGTCCGCTCCCATCCATACAAAGGTCAAACTGAACTCTGTCCGGTGGCGCTGGGACTCACTTTCTAGACTGTCACTTCTGCATATCCTCCTTGCCACTCCTATGACTGAGGAGGAAGAGGGGACAGCACAGCTATCTTTTGCAAGTCACCGTCCATAGGATGAAAATGATTAGCTAACGCATCCGCATATCATAAGACATGCAGCTTGTTTATGCCTTTATTCTTTCAGAGACCGCAGTCCACACCAAAAAAGAACCGATCGCTCTTGTACGAACACATCAGAATGTTTGGATTTTTCACATGACATTGACGCCAATGTTTATCTGCTGATCGTTACTGAAATGAATTCGCACATGAAAATGAGATCGCATGGAGAAGAAAAATATTACTTTACGTCTCATTCCAATCAATCATTTCATATTGAGAATCACAATAGAAAATGACAAAACAAAATTCTGTTTCTTGCTGATACTGAAGGCTGAAACGGTTTTCGTGAAACAACATCCTCCATCCAATAACAAGCAGATGGGCACCAGTCATTAGAGTATCACTTTTGACACCCAGAGCAGAGGATGACGACCGATTCCTGAACATCTTTGGATTTAAAGTCGGAAGCTCGTCCACGAAAAAGTTTTGACTGTCTCCGCCCGGCTTATAACAGAGGCCATTTTTTCTACTTTACTGCCAACGATAACAAAATACTCTCAAATAACTTGTAAGCGTCATTCAACGAATCGGCAATATCAATATTATAATAGTTTTCAATTTCATAACAACGAAATAATAGAACACGTTCTGCAGCGGCGAAAGATGATAAGGAGAAGGAAGACAGGCACACCAAGAGAAGTATATAGAAAAATTTCATTTTTGCCGAGATATGTTCATCTGCATCAGCACACAATGCTAAAAAAGCTTCATTGCACTGCACTCATGAAATGATTGAAAGCCCTGAATGTGGGCACATTGCAATCACACGAACAAAACAGATTCCGGGGACCTTTTGAAATGCAAAATGATCCGTGTTCTTTCATTTCAAATAATTTGTTCGATACTATTTATTTCATTCTGGACGGCAAATAGAAAAACATAATCAGGGGAGACATACAAATGTTATCACAAAAATGAACTGCTGAAGTGGTAGGGAGATAACCATCCACTAAGAAAAACTCCAATCCGGCCTCCCGAGGTTTCAATCTGCCAGTTAAAAGATGTTCTACTGCGGTAAGAAAAGGACCCGTTTTTAAAATATTTCGTTTTGGAACAATTTAAAGTAATAAAATATGTCACTTTTTTATTAAATAATATCAGAATTGTTATTACATTTTAATTTAGGAACGTAAACTTTCCGATGAAAAGATAAATAATAAATAAATAAAGATATAATGATTTTTTAAAAAAATGAATTCGATGCGGGATATTACTATGAAGTTCTAGGAACAAAATTTTAAAAACGACAGTCACATGTTCAGACTACATATTTCTTTCTTTCTTTTTTCAAGTGCCAATAGCAAAGATAAACATTTTCATCGATATCTTTCTACAAGTCTGATAGAGCAGCCGTCGATAATCGCGCGAAGACTGACGGCAAGTGGCGTGAGAGGCCAATGCTTCGATTTCGACACGCACGCCATGCGCATCCGTTCATCACAGACTCCATTAGAATTCAGAGAAAAATGCAGAAATAAAAAGAATTCCATTCATAACCGCAGAAGAAAAACAGAAAAAAGAAAAACCAAGAAAAGAATGGGATTAAAAATTGGAATAACCAGATTGGACGAGCCGTTGACAGGAAACTTGACAGGCGCGAGCGACCGGTGGGGAAAGTCACAGCTCGAAAGCGATAAACAATAATTCATTCCAAGAAAGCTCACAATCGATGCTTCATTTCGTTTATTTCGCCTTGACAGTCGCACGCGTAATGAAGTCAATAAGCAATTATTTTTCTGCCACTCAGCGACTCTCATTGGCCATCGGAGACACGGTTTCGTTTAAGTGACAGTGCCAAGAGAAATAACGTGCTTTCATCAGCAGATTATCAAGCAATAATTACACTGGACATCTGAATAATTTGCCTCAAGATTGATTTTCTGTCTCCTAACAATGGAAACCAATGCCAGAGACAATCGAAAGATAAATTTAAAATGGCACAACCACTTCGCTGCATTTCTATCCAATAAACTCCGGAGGGCTTCTTTTTTTATTATTTGTCGAATATTTGTAACTAAGCGAAGGGGCAAAAATTAAATTTGTTTGCCGTGCTTATTAAAGTTCTTAGGGATTTTTTCATTGTTAAAACATATTTTGTCCCCTCTTTGAAATGGCTTCTTGCTCCTTTAAGCTATTTTCACAGACAGTTTTTCAGTAGGATATGACGAAGTTCCATTCAAATTATCTCAACACGTCAAGGCCCAAAAATGAATAAAGATACAAAAAAATCTTATTTGCATATGAATAGACTATCATAAGATTTGATCATTTAAAATGGATTTAACCAGGTGAATGAATTTCCATCTGAAATTGGAAATAAAAGAAAATTTTAAAGAAACAAAAAGACATTTCAAAAAATTAAAGATGAATGATCGTGCAATTCATTTGCATTGCAGTTTCCTTAAATTATTACTAGAATGGTCAAGAATTTTCTATAGTCAATTTAGAATATTTTTAACTGTTTTTTTATGACTAAAATATCTTAAATAAATCAGAATTCCCAAAGAGGGTGAAATGTCGATATTTACGGCAAAATCCCTTCCAAAAAAATCGGAAACAAATCAATTTAAACCAACAGCAGTTCTCTCTTTTTTCCACAAAATGGTACATTTTAAATTCAAAAAAGTGGAATGCAAATTCCATCCGTCTAGATTGTTTCGCCTTAGAATTATGTTCAGATTGACAGAAAGACAGACAGATGAAGGGTGATGTTTTTTTTCAAATGCATTAAGGTTCAATAACATTATTCTTTGCATAGAATGTTTAAGAGTCAGGAAATAATTAAGAATATAATATATTACGTGCCATGAACGCACAAAAAATTATTCATTACTATTATAAAAACGCTTTAAGTTTTCTCAGATTGAATAATATTTCTTTGGGGTCGTAATATTTCTTTCGTGGTTCTATAACAGTCACGACCTAATGATCTGTATTCCTAATAATCTAGTAAAACATTTAAACGGTCGCGAAGAAACGTGAACTATTCTAATATAAACCTATTTCATAGGCAAAAACTAATAAAAATGCATTCAAGTAAGAACGAAAGCAAAGGTTTTCCCGCTACAAAAATACATCAAGCAAAAAAACTATGCCAAGAGATGCGATTATTCTCTCAAACTGTGAATACTGGAATAAAGTCTTAAGAAAAGCTTTAGTGGACAGTTTACAAAACTTCCAAGTAAATCTTGGCCTTGAATAATGCTTCAATAGTGAAAAGAAGGTCCATCGATTTCGTCATGAGCAAGTCCACAACAAACATTTCACTTAGTACTTACTGCCTTAGCTAGGTCAGTACTACGTGGAATTTTCAGCTTCAGGATCCGGATATTAATCCTATTTAGCTTGCTGGAAACAAAAAAGAATTATTCATCTTAAAAATAAACACAATTTATTGTCGTCATTTGTTTTATAGGAAATCTCAATTGCAAATTCAAACCGTCAAAAGCGATCTTTCGCTTTACAGCAGTTCGTACAGCTTGGGAATCTGCAATGAATTGTAATAACTGGTCTCTACGATATGCGAGGAGTTGAATTTAAAGGACTGCATGGAAATAGATGACGAGCAAAGTTCACAGTTCTACAATTTCATTACATTTTTCATGACAATACTATTTTGATATCGAGAGAAAGGCCTCCACAACAATGCCCAAGCTTTCTTCGAGTGAAAACAGCATTTTGAGGGGAAAAACATTCTTCTTTCCCTCAAAAATATTATTGCGTTAAAAATTAGCCATCGATGCACTTAATCGATTCGATAGTGGCCTCAACACCTCCTTAAATTTTTAAAATCGCGGAATCGGAGATGTTTTAGGCTTAATAACTTTAGGCATTGCATTCAACCCATAACGAGTTTTTCCATCACGTAATTTAATGACAACAATTTTTAATTCCAAAACATTATGTTAATAAAACAGAAAGTAAAAATTCTACTTTTAAATCAATATCCAAAGAAAGCACTATTATTGTGAGGTAAAGGAACGCGAGTGAAGAAATTAATAAAACTGTAAAATGGATTATATCATTACTTATGAAATATGATAAAAAAAATTAAGAAATGAAATTGGAATCACTGAAAGTTTTCAGTTCTAAAGTTAAAAAAAAATTGTGCAATTGTGTCTGTGCAATTAATCTGCTTCGGAGTTACTGAGTAAAAATGTAAACATTTTAATTGCTTTTTAATTAAAATTTTAAAAATTTCTTTCTTAGCGAATACTGACTACCCAAAAAATAACGTTGTGCACAATTTGGCAACTCTATATTCCACGCTGGTTATTTTAAATTGTAGAGTGTTTCATAATGCAAAAAATGTTCGAATCATGATTATTTCACAAATAGAATGCCATCCTACAACGTTAGCACCTTTATATTAATTTTCGATTCGTTGTTTATGGTTGCAGGCATATTGTGTCGCTTATTCCACGGCAAAAAAGAACTTTAAGGTCTTTATAATAATAAAACTTTTACATTACTATTTTCAACACCTATTTTATGCCAATATATCTAAACACCAAAAACCGTCTGTCTATATTCGGATTAAATAAGTGCCCCGCAAACACAGAGGATATACATCTAAATGCTGGATAAGTGAATATCCCAATTAAAACTGCCAGCTCTCTCAATTCCTATCCGGACGCTTCCAGAAGAACGCAAAAGAAAATCAGATCTATTAACAGTCCATTTACATGCCTCCCTCCCTTCCTTATCAACAAGTGCCGTCACTCTTCTCCCACTGGCGTTTAATCTTTCCTAGAGGGCGCATGGGCACCCACTGTTCCTCCAGATGTAATGATATCCACTTAGAAGCATCATTTCCATCCATTTTCTTTTACTAGGGTAAAAGGAAATTCTCTGCCAACAGCCGAATCACGGCGCCCTCCACCCACCCCTTCTCAGAGCAGAGTAATTAATGGCGCAACTTTCTGAATGCTCTCTTATCGAGTAATAGACTCTCATTGGGAAAGCACATTCATCTGGAGCAATACGCCGCCCCTTTTCCCCTGCAGGGGCGTAAAAAAAGCGAATATGGGAGTGACTGAGAAAGAAGCAGAAATAAATACAAAAATCCCGTCATCATTACGTTTAGGAGCTCATTCCGGAAGTACTCTTTCCTTTCTGTCGTATTATCCCCACTCGTAACTTCCGGTACTGACAGATAAAACGGACCCGGATGTACGAAAACATTTTTTCTTTCTTTCTTCTCCTTTCGATTAGTTTGTTGCCATAGTTTCCTTTTCGTTCATTTTCGTCGTGAAGGCGTAAAAAAAAGCCCTCCCCCGCTTTTTCTCTTCCTCTCCTCGGTGTATCCTCTCCTCATCCGGATTTGTGTCTCCAGGATTTTTCCGTCGAAACTTACCTCCGTTCGTTACGGGGAAAACTCGTTTTTGATACAAGTTTTCAGTTCGTTACAAAAAGGAGGGGGAGAGAGAAGAAAGTTATATTGTTCGAGACGCGAGAAATGTGTTCGTCGGGAATGTTTTTCCGTGCATCCGGAATAAAACTGAAGTTTGCGCCCGATTTTTGTTGGATTTTCCGGTCTTCATATCGACCCAGAAGAAAATGTAAAAACATCAATGAATATTTTGAATTTGGAAAGGAATATTCGTTTTTGTTAGTTGAAGGTGAAATGCCGAATGCAATGAATATTTTCTTGCATTTGCTATTTAAAAGTTATTAAAAAAAAAGAAAGCAACACCCATCTTAAAACCCTCTTCATTTATTTACTGAACAAATGAAAATGCAATTTGTCTTCTTCCAAAAGTAATCATTGGTTGGAACATTGTATTAAAAAATATTAAATTAAAAATTAAAAAAAAAAGAAAGAAAAGTCTTTGAAAACATATCCTTGAGAAAGGAAGGAGAATAAATACTAATATGGAATATTACAACAACTAACTTAATACCAATAAAATCGCATATCGGTTAGTTTCAAATCAATATACTGGACACCACGGATTCAGCGGACATGAGATGTTACCTAAACCAAAGAACCAAATTGTGTTCTTTTGGATAGACTATTGGAGCTACAGGCACAAAATTTGTCACACAAAAAAATTCTAATAAAAATTTTAATTAAATTTAATCGAAGAATAAACTTCTTTTTCAGTAGCTTCGGAATATATTTTTATGACATTTTAAAATTCAAAAAATTAACTTTTCAATGATATCTTTCATTTTTCTCTGTAATTTTAATAAATTTTTAGTATATTTTAAATATGTTTGATAGCAATGTTTTTGATGTGTTTATACAAACCCGCGTTGAAACGACATAAAACACATTTTCTGTCCGCTTTTTGCTATAATTAACATTTTTTTTTTTTTTTTAACGATAGAGGAAACATTATAATGCGAAGTTTTGGATAAGAGGTTTGAATTTTCTATGAATTTTCTAATCCATATATGTGAAAATTTAATGGAAATTTCTAGTTAGATGTGTTTCCTTATACCACCAGAGCTTTGAATCTTATGCAGTTGGAAGAGGAAATGACAAAAAAGTTAAAATTTTCTTTTTATCTCGGGACACACAATATCTGCTTTAATATATACATACATAATATATATAAAAATCTCATGCCACGGTGCTTGTGCTCGTAGCCTCCGAAACGGCTCGACCGATTTTCATGAAATTTTTTATGTGTATTTGGTAGGTACGAGAATAGGTCGTAAAGTATATTTCATAACGCTAGGCAATTAGGTTATTCCTATCCACGTTCACTGTACGCTGATGAGATCAACGATTGCTTGAAATCATCGCTACTGTGGCGTAATGTTGAAAAAGTCCAGTTAAAAATAAATACGCGCGTCCAAATGCTACAAGATCCATCTGCTGACACATTCTCGGACCAATTGTTAGATATCGGCGATGGAAAAGTTGCTGTCTATGAAAATACTGGAAGCATAAAATTGCCCACTAATTTCTACACTATCGTTGATTCGCAGAATGCTCTCATTGACCGCATATTTCCCGATGTACGCACATAATACATAAATCATGCGTGGCTGGCAGAAAGAGCCATTTTGGTAGCAAAACATGTGGACGTTAACGATTTAATCTTCAAGATACAGCAGTCGTTGCCAGGCGACTTGGTATCGTAAAAATTGATCGATACAGTTTGAGATGCTAACGAAGCTGTAAATTATCCAACAGAGTTTTTGAACTGACTGGATTTGCCAGGCATATCACCACACCTTCTGTGACTGAAAGTTGGATCTCCGGTTATTTTACTTCGGAATTTGAACCTACCATGGTCGTGCAATGACACGCGATTGGTCATTAAAAAATGGATGAAAAACGTTATGGAAGCCACCATTTTGAATGGTAAATTCCGAACCGAAAATGTTTTGCTGCCACGAATTCCAAGGATTCTCACAGACGTGCCAATTATATTCAAACGTGTTCAATTTCCTATTAGATTCGCATTCGCAGTGACAATCAATAAATCGCAAGGCTAAGCGATGTCTGTTTGAGGCTTAGATTTGGGCACACCATGTTTTTCACACGTGGCATGTTCTCGCGTGGGCATACTATCGAGCTTATTTGTGTTGGCTAAAGACGGACTGTCAAAAAATATCGTACACTCAATTGCTCTTCGAAATGAATATTGATTTTCTTTATTTCATTTTTATACTTTAGCACAAAAAATATATTACTTTTTTCACTTTACGTTTAACTTTTAAGAGATCAAACAATGTATATGTTCGCTACGTTAATGAAATACATTGTATTGAGAAAATGAATGGTTGGTGTTTTTTAGTTTTTATTGGCGATCATCGTCTACAGTGCTCCATTCCTCTTTCTGTCATAGATCCCACCCCTGCACACTTACAATACATTCGCCAAGAACTAAAATATTCAATAGAAATAATTTATAATAATTATAGAAATAACAACGTTTGCCGGGTCAGCTAGTAATATATATAATACTTTACACTATAGAGAATAGTTTTGTTGTTATTTAAATGCCATGGCATTCAGTATACCATCAATGGTTGATTGCGAAAATAACTGAAATTATTAAATAAGCTTATATGTCTAGATCAGTTACAAAGTCTATTGATCCTAGACATCAAAAATAATCAATAAAATCATCAACACTTACTTTAGTCTTAATTTGTGTTTAAAAAAATATCGTAATAACTACAATTTTCTTATAGAAATTAATAGTTGATAATAAGTAATATTAAGTTAGTACATTTCTTGTGGGGGGGGGATCAGGCAAATGTCGCAAAAGGAAAGATGATCTATTATATTAGTTATCCATTTTTCAAGTAGTTTAAAATTCAACAATCAATAAGGAGTGGGACATTGGAGGCAATGAATCGGATTAATTAACCCAACCCTTTACATCTGCACCCTTTCGAATGGCTCGGCGCCATCGCTCGGTAACAGAAAACACTATTTAATGGTTTAGAACACGCAAATCGCCATCTACCTCACTTCGGAATCTTCAATAAGATGACTGGTTCACAGCAAGGAAAGAAGCGGAGAGATATGGGATGATGGGAGAGGGAAAGAGTAATGCCTGGCATACACCTCCGACGTTTTTTGTTGACGCTTCGATATCAAAGCTGCGGTATGCAGTATATTATTTTCAATTGGATGGTGAGCGCTAACTACACCACGGTGTCTGAAGAGCAAATAGTGATTATTCTCTTCCATGAATCGTCCTATTTTGAAGCAAAATCAGGATATTTTGAAAAGGAATTAGTAATTTTGAGCCGAAGTCAGATAACGAAGGCCACACCTGAACTTGGACTTTTTCTCCAAAATAACACATCACACAAGCGGGTGGACATTTGCCCCGATCGATTTAACGTATGCCAGAACTATTTACATTGCAGTACTTCGATGGAATCGGAATTGCCCCTGAAAGGCAAGATATTGCCTTCAGGCCACGGCCCAAACAGAGTAAGATGGAGGAGAGATAGTAATAATTCAATGAAAGTGAAAATGTCACATAAAGTTCATTGAATGTCAGTAGGATGGTGCAAACATTTGACGCCAGAGCGCTTTCAAATAAATAATCAGTGAGAGAAAATCGAATTTTTGGACCAAGTCTAAAGCCCGTACACTTGTGCGATTTTTGTCAGAGGAACTGTTAGCGATATGAAGAGCCAGAGAAGTGACATTAATAACAGCTACAAGTATTTTTGATTCAGTTTTAATTTCACTCCTAACTCTCGTTAAACATGTGAACATCTTTCGATAATGCGTGCAACTACTTTAAATGCACTTTGAGCTCAAGAATCGCATCTCCATTTGGTCACTAATGGCTGAAATGTGTACCATATCTTGAGATCATTTTCACATCTATGGTTACAAGTTTAATATAATCAAGTTTAATATTTTCTCGAATTTTTAATAAATGATACATGCTTAAATTTAAACACACCTTTCCGGGTAAAAATTTAATTGAAATACTGAAATGTAATTATTGGAATGAAATAAAATGAACCTATGCAGGATTTCCTGTACCGCAGCGTCCCGTACTTTCAGATGTTACATTTTTCTCAAAGAATATTTTATTCAATTCATTCTAATTTTATAACAATTTTATCTTAATTACTTAAATATCTATATTTAATATATCACCTCCATCTCCAGGAATCAATCCATTTTTGATCCGAACCTTTAATTAGTTATTCACTTTTGGATGCTATCAAGAGTTTCAGATTCCGACGAAATCGTTTTTGAAGCCACGACCGCTTCATCAAACGTTTTAAAAATTATTCTCATTTATTCACAAAATATGAATCTTTACGCTAACGAAGCATTTTCTTCCTCTTCTTCTTTTTTTTTTTACTTTTACATGTACAAACAGAAAGGTTTTTTTTTTTTTTTAAATTAGTTTTAATCGGATAGAAAAAATAGTTCCCTAAACACATATTCCTTTTTGCGCGAGTGAGTGTATGTGCGTGCCTTACCTTTATTAATCGAATGCTAGAAATTCATCCCCGAAGATTAATATTTCATAACTACTGTTCGTGAATGCCGTGAAATGAACATCACATAAATACACATTTTCTTTACCATACTACGAGGCACACCACTCTCCTGCGTGGAACTGAAAATAAAAACCCAAGTATTTTTGGCTCTCACGATCTTGCTGAAGAAAACAGTTCTTGAGTCAGGGTCTTTCTTGTCCACAATGTTATGGGCGGGGGAAGGTAAAGGAACAACATCTTTGTTAGAGAATACGCAAGAAGTTTTGGAAGACTGCGCCCGCTGCTTTAAAGTACAACTTAGGACAATGCACACGAAGTAATATAGGTGCACAAAGAGTGTCTGGAAAATCCTCCTCTCGAATATTCATGTCACTTGCGCTTTCGTGGTTCAAATAAATGAGACATCACTCAGCTGCATGGATTTATAAGAATCACTAATATACGTAGTACAGAAACAGCTCATACTACTAACTATGGGATGGCAACAGACGCTTCCTTGAAAACTTCGCTCATTAGATAACATTATTATATACGCTGCTAAGAAACGAAGCGACTGCCCGAAACTTTTGCAGAGTCACATGACTTTGCGATACAATTGCGCTCTTTTCTAAATAAAAAGGACAATGTACAAAAATGCTATTTAAATTTCAGAAAATTATTCTGTATGTATGCGATAAGGGCCTTCGATTTCTTTAAAAATTTATTGGCGCAAATCTCTGCCCCAGAAAAATCCATTGCTTCTTTATTCTCAAATTTATAAAGATAAAAATTCATTTCTTCCTTTTTCTCAATCAAGCGGGCGGCCGACGCGTGTTCGACCGCACAGTGGCGCGAGCAGAATAACGCGAAGAACAGATTCCCTAACAGGAGGATAAATTAGGATCTGACGATAAGAAAAGAGGAAAGCGGGAATTTCGAATCCGAATTTATGGCGGTAAACAGCAGCGAAACGGGGGATTTGCCGGGATCGCAGAAAGAAACGATGCTCTTCGCGAAGAAAGAGTGAGACTCGTAAACGGAGATAATCTCCGGCAACAGAAGAGTGCGGATGCTATTTAGTCCGTGATTTAAATGCGCGGATTTCGTGCTCCGAATCGGAAGCCATTTTTTTCGAAGGCTTTTCTCGCTCGAAATGGAGAAACGAACGGCACTTCACGAATAAAAGCTCACTCGGAAATGACTAAGATGAAATGAAAAATGTTGCATCATTGTCTGTAGACTTTTCGAGGTCATTGATCATCTCCAGAAATCAGAAGTCAAATAATGATACGCGGCTTTTTCGGAGCTCAATGAGCATCGGCTATACAAAGTCTTTCGTTCCTTGGAGATCCAAACATTGTGCATCCTAGCAGCTTGGAACCCGAACACTGTACTCATTTTGACAAAATCGGGAAAACAGTGTCTGGTTTCTTTCCATAGTCGCAAAAAGTTATTTTTCAGCAGACGATCTGACGGTGGTATAAAATTTTTATAAATTCCAAAACCCTCTTTTTGAAATTTTTCTTTTAATTGCACAAATTAAGAATTGCATTTTAGTCCATAAACGTACACAAGTAATCTAGTGAGTTTTCAAGAGACAGAAGCTCAAACTGAAGAATTAAGTTAGTTCTTATTGAAATGAAACCTAGAAAGGAGTCATTTTCCTTAAGTGTCTCTATGAAATGAAACAAATATGAAATGTGATATTTTCTTTAAAAAAATAAATGCAGGAAATAATCCAGGAATAATGTAATAATAATGTAATACAGGAAAAGGTCTTCTGTGAACTTTCAAAATAGCTAGGTAATTCATTGAATCATTCAGTTTTAATTAAAGCAAATATTGTTTAATATATACAGAATTACCCATCTAATCGGGACCCATACAACTCATTTCTAAAACGTTAGTAACAGACATACACATCTAGAAAGAAATAGTCTAGATGAAGAAAATAATGATATTTTATGTTATTTGAGTCCATTAATATTCTCGTGAATTGCAGAAAATTAAATTTTTATACAGGTCCTCTGTCCTATGAAATTCATTTAATACAATATTCTAAAGACACTCATAAAAAAAATGTTCCAATCTTTTGTAACAAAAAAATTATTTGAGTCATGAAAAATCTAAATACTCTCAAACGTCTGTTAAGGAGTGATTCTCACAGCGGCAAATCAAAAGACTCCCTTAACAAAATAACTCTTTCGCAAAACGAGAGAATGAAGTAACATCGTGATATCACATTCTAAATCTTGCCTGTATCTCAACTGTCAGTCAGTCTTGAACGATTGCCAGCCTATTAATGTCTCTTCCCCGAATTAAAACTGGAATTGCAAAATACTGTCGGCTGAAACTTTTAAAAAAAATGCGGTATTCTTTGGTCATAACTTCAAGTCTCGTCATAATTTGAAATAAAGAAAAAGAACGAAAAATATTTCAATAATATGCGAATAAAAATAAAAAACTATAACGAAACTTTAAAAAATATAAAGAAAAACCGCATTCTGTCTCACAGCAAGAAATTATGGATAAGGTTTCGTTAGCCGAGGAGGATAGAACGGTCTCAGAGCAACAGCAATCCCTGTAAAATAAGAAAAGTGCTGAAAGCACCGGAAAAAGTGGCAGTGTATGTTGAGAAACATAACCCTAAAAAGAACTATTAATTTAAATGTGTAAGTCGTAAAACACAGGCAAAAAGTAAACGTCTTAAATGCCTTTAATAGTATTTTAAAAAATGCATCATAAATTGTATTGACATAAATTTGTCAAAGTATGTTTTCAGAATGGGATGCATTGTCACATGGATTGGTCCAATGAGAAGAATTGTTCCGCCTGTTATAAAGAAAGACCTATTAATGACATCATTGAGAATTCATTTACAGAGTACATTAGAAAGTGAAATAAGTAATTTATATCGAGCGCATGATTTATAAAATTAAATATTTCCCAAATTTAAATAAAAACAATTCTTATAATTATTTAAATGACACTGTGGAGAATCTTAATATTTCAGACTATTAAAATTGCGATTTAAGGAGAAAAAGATGATCTTTATGTTTAAAAAAATTGTTCCGAAATTAAATTCAACATACTCTTTCCATCGTCATTACTATGTCTATAACATTCGAAAGAAAAAAACTTATTTTTCATTCCAATACTTAGAAATACTTTTATTTCACTTTTTAAAAAGTTATTTTACCATTAAACCTCCAATTGTAACTTATATCTGTGTATATTTGCATATAAATTCAAACATAAAATTTTTGTGAGCAATTAATGCAAAAAGATCGAAATTGGACTAATTCAAAGATGCCACAAAAATTCGATTCATCTAAATATTTGAATTAAGAAAAATTAACAAAAATGTAGCAAGAGAAGATAATGAATTTTTAACTAAAATAGGCTAAGAGCAATTCATTTCTTATATTTAAAAGTTTTATTAAATGCTACATAATAAATAAATGAATCATAAATATTTTAAAAATAAATTAACGCAAATTTTTTATCAATAAATTTGATAAAAACTTTAATAATTTTTTTAAAAATAAATTGCAAGCTTGACTTTAAACTGAACAAAATAAATTCGTCTTGCAGGCGATATTTTAGCATTATATTAATGAGAAAAATCAAGGGGCAGAGAATATTAAAATTGGCTACAAATTAGAATTAGATATTCAAATTTGTGACCTTATCCCTCCGGCCATAAATTTACTACACTCTTTAAAGACTCTCCACTAGATTTTCTATTACTTCCAATTCTTTTTACACAATTATCGTAATCCGAAGGTACAGTGGAATTTCACCAGTTGCCGACTGACAAGTTAACAAACTGCCCGATGGGTCATTTTACACATAAAAAAAACACGGACCCTCAAGAGAGACTCCTTGACAGAGAGAACTTAACTCTTCTCTTGAAGATAACTGCTGCAACTTCTTAAGCCTTTTCTCAAATAAATATAAAAGGCGATACAAATTTTATGCTACAAACACAATGTTTCCTGTGCAAGGTCTGGACAAAAGGACCAATCGGATTTTTTTTTTTTTTTTTTTTTTTTTTGTGGCTGCAGCAAAAAAAGAAAGGTAAACAATTCATCTATGCAAGAAACGGCGATCCTTGCGAAACCTAATTAAAACGACGCTGTTTGTCACTCTATCTTTTGTACGTTCGGAAAATTGATAGCTGCAAATAAATAAATAATTACACAAATAAATAAAAAGGATCACATTTTGTTTCCATATTAAACGAATTCAAAAACATGAAATATCCTAAATTTGATCGATTTAAAAGTAAACCGATATTTGATTTGTCTTGAATAAGTTCGAATATATTTTTCGTACCACTTAAGAACATGGGCCTAATGGAAACAATGGGTCCAATCGTCTCAATGCCGTCCCTGACGAAGTTGGTGCTATGATCATACAGAACCTATTTGATTTACAATTGTAAATATACTCTTGATAAAGCAAGAACAGTATGTTACATCAAGAAGGAGGGGGATGATATTCAGAAAGAAAAGAACAAAACCACGAAAGATAATCCCATACTTTTTTTCAACATTATGGGGAAAATGCCGGAACAATGGCAGATATCTTGAATTTCCACCAGAAATGGATTGAACAAAAGAAGCAAATGCGAAGACTTTAAAAACATTTCCCACCTACGAATTTCGATTATGCGGGAAGGGAAAAAAAATGTTCGAAATGTGACAGCCGCTTTTTATGGGAGAGGGGGAAAAACGCAAAGGAATTTCTGGGTGGCAGAAATAAAAGACAGGCAAAACAATGCTTGGCTTTTAAAATGGAAAAACAAATTCTTTTATTTCCCGGTTTCGAACAAATATTGTGAGGGGATTATTTTATTACGGCATCCGGTCTCCCGCTTCCATTTAACGACGAGATAAATCGTCGGGTGTTTTTGCACAGCGTCTTCTTCGACCGGTGACAATTCCCGCGGAGAAATAAAAAGAAATCGAAATTATCGAGACCAGAGGCAAATCGAAGCCGTACGCCGAGGTTGCGACTCGGTAGAATTGGGATTTAAAGCACACTAAACAAAACCTTTTCCCACGCTTCTTCCAGGACGCTTACTTACGCTTCTCTTACGCGCCCCATATAATAAAACAAAAATAATAAAATTCAGAAATTCGACCTTCTTGTGTTTTTATTAAAATTATGATCACGAATTTCAGCCCCTTCCCTTTCCTAAAAGTTTACAGGGGGGGGGGGGGAAGTACTTCCATAAAAGTACTCACAGGAATGATATCGTATGGCTTTCATCCCATCCCACTTTCTGGTGAAAATATATTTTCCTATCACAATCTCTATTTAGCAATGTCGAATCATTAGGTTTTAAAGAAAACGAATATAATTTCATTTATAGCAAAAAAAATTCAAAAAACAACGTTTAAAAATATTTTTAAAAGAAAAAATCGAAATCAAACCAATTTAAAATGTATTTTTCTTTGTGACAATACCACCTAATGAAATACAGGCAATAAAAACTGGATAAAATAATGAAAAATGAGGAAAGAAAAAAAGAACGAATGCTCTCACACAAAGGAACGGTTTGCACACTGCGTCTTCCGATCTCATAAAATTGTGGACCTAAGACAAAACCGTGAGCTACACGAGTGCTTAAATTTTTATTTTCGAAATCCCGGACACGAGAGTTTCTGTAGAGTGAAGAAAACCAAATATGCATTTTGGATGCCTTTTCCGACCTCATCAGACACAGGATTCCACTTTTCGTAACGAAATCACATACCGAATTTCATTTATCGGAGTCATTGCCTTTTAAAATGGCCTCGCTTACTAATAAGCGAAAATACAGATTGCCAGATGGTCTGGCCTTTTAATTTGATACGAATTTAGATGCTGTTACGTCTCTAGCATTCTTGAAATTCTAATTCACTTGATTCATTGCCACTGGCATTAAGTGGATTGTGCATTTGCTCATCCATAATGACCACTCTCGAGAGAGAGACCCGACGAACTTATATATAAAAAGAACTGCACAATTCATAAGCTGAAATAATAACAAAACAAATCAAATCTAGCAAATCAGAAGTAGATATGTTACTAGAAAAGTTTGCAACGAATCATTCATATATTTCCCAGGTATTCTACGGAATGCCAAATGTCAAAAATGACAAAGTATGATATGCATTTTCGATGACAGTGTTATAAAGATAAGCATGTGCGCGTGTGTATCAGTGTGAAAGAGCGCGATGTAGGACTTCTATAAAAGTACGAGTTATATAACCAACAAAATTTCAAAATATTTTGATGAGAAAGCAATTAAGATCAAGTTATAAAAAAAATTAATGGAAAATTTTAACGACCAGTCATCTCGATGAACCGACTCGTCGCAAAGTGGATAATAAAAAATTAAAAAAAAAAAAAAAAAAATTCAAAATAAAATTTCCTTTCTTATTACAATAAATAGGTTCATATTTATTTGGATTTATTTTTTTAATAAGAAAAGCACAAAATTTAATTTTGTACAACTTTTTTTTCTAAATATTCTAAATATTAGTTTTTTAATGATTCTAAGATTTTTTTTTTCAAAATAACATTTCAATTTTTGAGAATTGAACGTTTCTTAAATAATAGCTTTATCATAATCTGTTCGCATGAATAGTATTTGTAATTCTGCAGAATGTCCAGAGAAAGTACTCATCGTTGATATTTTGCTTAAAAATGCCCAAGTATTCTGTAGAATGTCGGCGTTTCATTGCGGACAGATAAAATTCCACCTACACGAAGATGAAACCAAACAAGTTTAGCATAAATGAGAGCAAAAATAATTTAGAATGCTTCATGATAATATTATGCAAATACGGTGCATTATAGTGCTTAAGCGAATACGAATTCATCTCATTTTCTTCCCAAAGAGGTCATTTTTTTAAACAATAAATTCTTGAGAAACATTTCTGTAGGTCAAGCAATGTGCCGCAAATAAGATTTCGGAGGGGACTTGAAATAAGAAATACACGATACACACGCGAGAAGGCAAAGATTAAATATTGTTGTCTGAAAATTTCACGAAATATGGAATCTTATGAATTCAAATCTGGCAAAGTAGAGAAAATGTGGAAGTTTGGAGAGAAGGCACTCATTCCGGAGTTAACTGATCTACTAAATTGTCACTGAGTAAATTCAAAATGAGGTAACTAACCGGGTACATGCCGTTCTCAAATAACCCAATCGAATTTTATTTATTTATTTTTAATCTTTTACGGTAAATCATTTCTGTACTTCCGGACAGATCGACGTTTCTGATCGCAATTCTTAATTCAATCAGTCTGCTATTTTACATGATAATTTATATTCAATCGAGTTGGGTACGAATCAATCTTAGTTTCTTTTATGATATTGGTTGAAAATATTTTATTTTACGTCCTTCGTCGAGAGGGTCATAGATTTGTTATACAACTTCAAGTCATTCATGTATACTTCAACTATGGTAAATGTAAGTGTGTAAAACGATTTAACATTTCCAGCCAGGAGCCCATTTTTAAAATTTAATACAGACGCCTCGATAATTTTGTCCCCAAACTATCTATATAGTTGCTTTTTATTTTATTGGCCCTTCTGACAGAAAACAAAATTGCTCTTAAAATATGAAAACCACTTCCTGTTTATAAGGCTGCCTCTTAAATACAAAGAGATGTCAGCAAACAAACATTTCACCTTTCTTTGTGGAGAGGTTCGATAATGATGACGGACCTTTTTTGTATTTTAAAGATTTTATTGTTTCTCCGCTTTCGGGAGTTGGTTTGAGCTTTGCCTTTCGGCGTGCTGCTTCGTCGATGATGTTACAAAGACTGATGGTTTTTTTACATATACCGCTAGAGGGCGTTACAAGTGAGAGGCGGGGCAACATGCCTACGTAACACTTTGTTTTCCCCTAAATTTATCTTCATTCAATCCTTTTTACCTCTTCTGTTATTGCAAAACTGGTTTATAAAATAAGTAATTTTTGACAGAACAAAATGTTTTTAATTATTATCCACAATATTAAAAATATTCAAAAATGCCTTTATACGAGTGGGGTGAATATAACTTAAATAATCACTAAGAAACATTCAGTACTTGCTGTTCTAATCGTTGCCATTTAAATCACTCACGCGGATGCTGAACGCAGACTTTAAAAAAATAATCTTGAATTTCTTAATCTAAAGCGAAATTGTGAGGTTCGAAATAAATTTTGGTAGATGCTTGAGGTTCAAAAAAAGCTCAATATAGTTACCTTGACAATTGTTAAATCTAAAAACGATTGCATATATAATAGCTTACAATGATTCCTTTCAAATGAAACATAATAATAATAATAATTTTTTAAAAAAAAGATTTCACATGCACAATTCAATTCAAAAGACACTATTTCGTGCGAGATTACAGACAACAAAAACATTTTTTTTCACCGCGGACAAGAAAAGTAATTAATTTTTTCTACCCCTTACCCACAAGATGCGTAAGGAAAACATTGACAATTAAAAAGTTAAAATCTCTTCCGTTCCAAGCGTTAATCAAACAAACGCCTGTACACCCTCAGCGCTTCTCCTGTACCTCAGTTTTTTTGTTTTTTTTTTTCTGACAATCCACACAGAGGCGAGGAATTCTCGATGAGAAGATGTACGTTTTCAATTCCATTGCTTAGAAGTCACTGAGAAGAATTATTAAGGGAAGAAATGAGACGTTATACAAAAGAAAAAAAAAAGCAGCGGCGAAAGAACGAGAAGGGGCAAAGCTATTTGCAGTTTCCCGTTGCCTTCTTAATCCCGAGCAGCCCTCGAAGTTAAGTACAGGAAGAATTACATTTATACGAACCAATTAGAAAGCTGAGAAGATTCCTTTCCCCTTTCCTTCTGTGCACCTGCCGCTCATATCATACTCCAAATATCATCGGCCTGTCAACACGGACAATCCCTCCCTTATTACTCAAGGGAGACATTGGCCTAGAGAATCAATGTTTCACCACCTGTCTAAATAACTAGATGGTTTATTTGAAGAATTTCAAATAATCTGAAATTTTAGTTAACCGTTGTTTAAATCGGCTTTCGCAGAAGTCACTTTTCTGTTTTAATCTAACGATTTACAAAGAAATTACAACATGCAAGAATGTTGTATTTTTGCTATGTTTCGATTTTTTTTTTTTGTTTGTTTTTTTTTGTCCCCCCAAATGCAAACATAATGTCTCAGCTTGTAACTTAAAGTACAGCGAAAAAACGGCGCACCATTTGAACGTCTACTGTTGATTCGACGTAGACCAAAATCAAATAAAATTCTTAAGTTGCAATTCCATAAATGAGTGGCGTGCCAAATTTTAAGTAATGAATCAAATTTAGAGCTATAAATATCAAAATACCACGTAGGTAAAGTGATTAAATTGTAAAAATTGAAATGAGCGTTATGTAATCCAAGCATTATGAAAAATGTTCGGTGATATCCTATAAATAAACTCTCCACTACTGTCTGCCATGTTGGACGGAATTAAAAATATCTCCTTCCTCTTGATCGACTTGGTTATTGGATGTGAAATCCAACTTCTGTTTTGATATCAAGTAACTGAGCTTTGTTTCATGTTTAAAGTAAATGATTTATCGGTGTGATTAAAACTAAGCAAGAGTAAAAATGAGTTGTAGTATAGTAAATTTCACATTTTATTCCTATTTTTTTAATGCTAGATTGTAGCGAAGATGAATGAGCTGAAGTCAGCAATTATATTGCTTTATGCTTAGAGACGATCTCATTGGAAGGAAACGCATATATATATAAATCTTAAGCACTCTGCCAATGTGCATGAGATTTTCGACTACAATCTACAATTTCATTAGTTACTCTGTGACAATCATATCCAAGATATCATTAACAGGGTAACAACCCGGACAGACGGACACATCTTTTAGTCACTAATAATAGGATCTAAATGGAAATATATGCTCTAGGATTGGTGAAAATACGATAGAATAACGAAGACATTCGTAAATATAGGCAAAGCAGACGTTTATTTCCACATGAAGAACTTTAAAAAGGCTATATTAAATAGTTATACATTACATTATTTATTTTGCAGTTACAACATTATACAAAAAAAATTATGGTGTTGATAAAAAAAAAAATCTAAAGTAATATTTTTATTGTTGTTTTAATTACAAATTTAGCATGTGAAACTTATTTACACACGATTTGCGCATTTGTAGATTTTAACTGCAGTTGTGGCACATCAGTGTACCCATTAACTAATTTATACAAAGAAATAAATTATTATTTCCCAAACTAAAACATCAAGTTTGAAGGATTGTACGACAGAAGCATTGCGCTTGGTTTCGTCGCATTACGGCTACAATTGAAAATGCAACAACAAAGCGGATTCAAATTATTCTATAGCTCATTCTGAGCATCCGGGGTCGTTTTAATCTCTAAATCCACCGAGCCCCGTCTTATTTTCCGAGATCTATATTTCATCATTTCCGATGAAACCAATCCACTTAGGAGGAGAGAAATTCCCGCGAAACATGAGCTTCTGTTCTCGATAATAATGAGCTCCTATCGATTGACAGCAAAGGAATCGATTCTGAAGTCCCTAATGCGATTATTGCATGTTCGATTGTGTATCGCAACAGCTTTTTAGTTAATGGTATCTTAAGTACCACACTTAATTCTGCGGCTGCAGAGAGAAGATTTCTAAATTAATTTCCCCACTCGCCTCATTTAAAACTTCTTCTTCTTTTTTTCTTTTTTTTTTAAATTCCGAGCAACTTCCATTTTAATATCTCGAGAATCACTGGTACCCCTTTAACGATGTTGCGCTTGCTTTTCGAGAACGTTAAATGCTTGCTTCGCACGAAAGACGAGATGATTAAAACGTGGTTCTTGGATAATAGACTTCGCAAGCAGAGATTTCACCTCCAGAGCAGGCGGGCATCTTCGGTTTATCAAGATAATGAACTCGGTATTTAGTGGGAAAGATATTACACATTTGACAGGGAAGACAACTGTATTTTAAAGAAATTTCATAGTTCGAAATAAGAAAATTGCGCAAATATAGATGTTTTTTTTTCATTCAAAAATAGAACATATAAAATAATGCATCATTCATTTAAACAAAATGTAATACATTGAATATTTATTGAAACGTTGAAAATGTTTGAAGTATTACAATTTAACACAGGGCATAATTTGATTTTAGGGAAAACACTCGGTTTGGAATTTGGTCGTTGATCTCTAACTCTCAGTTTTGTTTTCTGACCGGTTGGGACCGGAGATTAACATTTTACGTAACATTTGACGAGCCCAGTCAAGACACTTAAACGCATTAATAAAAGGTGCCTGGCGTAAAAGGAATTTGAAGAAAAATTGAAACAAAGGAAAATGCACAAAAAGATTCTATCGCAACCTGGGAAGGAGGGGGGGGGGGTGCAAGTAATACAGAACAAATCAAGAGCCTTGGTTTAATGTGAAAGATACATACTTCAAGAGGTAATACATTTCAAATCCTGTATTCAAGACTCACAAGTGCAGGGTTTTTTTCCTCCTACACGACAAACTTCAAATCTCTGATGGAACTCTCGTGAAACCTTCTGCAGCATATTTATCGATATTGATGAGAGCAGTTACGAATAGAGATTTTAGAACAGTTTCGTGCAACCACATCGGCGAATTGTCCGACGGAGATAGAAGAAACAGACACACAGAACTGTCATCATGGCTATTACAATATCAAATGTCATTTCGTGGCGCTTTGTTCTGTAAGGTTTTGAAGAAACCGCACACACGTAGCACCATGTCCAAAAGATCATTACTGATTTGAAAGCCAATGTCATAATTGCAAATGTGAATATCGACAGGAAGATGCAATATTTTCTTTAAAAATTTGCCAAACAAGAATTGCTTCATACATTTGACGTGTAACAAGACGAACACATATTAAATGTCTATGAAGCTAATATTCAATATTTTAAATGCAATACCTTTTGAAGTATCTCTGTTTCAAATAAATCTGACGACTACATTAGCAGTTAAGTACATAAATGTGTTATGACACAGGTTTCACTTTTCTAGTTGATTCAATTTAGAAATACACCATTCATCTTAATCACATTAATTTTGTTTTATGATTATGCTATGAAGGTTCGTAAATCATAAAGGAAAATAGTTCGGAATTTTAGCAGCCTTAAGTTAGTATTAAGTTTTACTGAAGCTCATTTTTGTCATGTTGAATGAAATGCATTAAGCATTAAAAGAGAATCGCAAGAATTCCCACTAAAATCGGATCTTTCCAGTAAGACCATGTATACGCTGAAACTGTACAGTAGCAAATACTTGTCCCGGCCAGACAAGAACTTGCTATTTTCTACTCTGTGAACGCATGCGCAATCTTCCTTCTGCGCATGTGCGACTTACTGTAATCTACTAATTGTCTAAGTGTAAACACACCTTAAGGTTTAAAAAAAAATCGTAAAACAGCTGCAAATGATGTAAAAAAAAAGGTAAAAATAAAATGTTCAAATTTGGAATAAAAGTTTGGGAATCACTTTTATTCCAACTATATTTTCAAAGAAGTGAATACAACTTTTAAATGATTTGAACACCATTTTCACTTACAAATAGGATATCCATTTCAAATAATGCGAATTCCCTTGAAAAATGAGCATCGAAAAATCCTCTTTAATCCCTCTTGGAAGAGAAAGGCTAAGGGGGAGAAGAGCGATTCGGTTGCATCGAAGCAATCTAAATTGACTTGAACAACATCTCCCACTCCTAATTTTCGAGTTCGTTGGACAAAAAGAATCAAATATTTGAAATGCAGGGAGGAAGAAATGAAAGCTTTTCATTTGGAAAAATTGAAAAGTATGGACGCGCAAGAGTATCAGTCCCCTATTCATAGGATGAAAGAAATCCCACCCCTTTCTTTCTTGTATGCGGAGATTACCAGCTCATCACACCGCACATCTCACGCTTTCTGTATTTCTTACCGCGGGGGAGAAACATATAAAGTAGACCACTTTTAATCATCTGAACGAGTTATGAATGTCAAGGCTTTTTTAGTAACGGGACAAAAGTTTCTGCTAAAATGTATTGGATACGTATGAACTGAAATCCACTTCCTTCTTCTAATAGGTGCAGGGATGGTGTAGTAAACAAGGCAAATACAGACAATAAGAGGAATTCCTCGTAGCTTAGCAATGGCGAAACGGGGGAAAAGTCATGATGTAAAGAGATTCCGCCTTCAATCATTATGAATGTCCTATCAAGGAAGAATATCTCCCGGAATAGTACATCCCCGTACTTCAATCATATTTGATCTTAAAAAGTGATACAATGCACGAAATTTTGTCTCTTTGTTGGACGGGACATCTATTCTTCCCTGCTTTTGCCATTACACTGTTTTGGTTGAAAACCATTTTTCTTTGACCATGCCTGTCATGTCCAGTGCGTTGATGCCTCTGAAAAAATTCTGACATTATCTTGGCAGAAACTGCGGCAGTCTGTCATTCATCGCTCGAATTTCAGAAACCTGAACCAAGCAGCAAAATCTAGCATGTTTAAAACGTTGTTGATTTGTATCAATAATCAGTTTAGTTAATAAATAATTGATTGGCATAACAGCTTTTATTTTTTTAATCACATTGCGCTAGATTTATAGTCCAGTCAGCTTTGGACTAAAATACAATCGTGTCATATAATAAGGAACAACTAAAAAAAAATCCAGACAGCTCTGTTAGTATCTAAAATAAAATGTAAAAGTGTAAAAATGTTTTTAAATTAGAGAATAAAGTTACATTATAGAATATTGCCAAGATAATAATTAAAGTTTAGTTGTTTTTTTTAAATGCAAGAATTTAAGAATTTTTTTTTTAAATGGACATTCTATTTCATATACCAGCAGAGAAAAAAAATTTAACAGTCTAATCTTCTAAAAAAAGGGAGAAACTGCTATCGATTTCTCTCATTTTTCAGAGAAGTATTCATGACTGTATCATTGTGATTATTCTTAACTTAAAATTAATTATAACAATCTTAGCATTAAACGGCGTCTTAGGGAAGCAAAAGAGTTCATCCAATACATCTGCAAATACTACATAAACATTCTGCACTCATTACAGTCAAAACAGTGCATCGATTTTCGATGTCAGCTTTCCACGACATCCATATATTTTAAAGTGCCAACAAATTCTCAACTACTCTGTGCTTATTTCAATAAATAAAGTCTGAATCTATTATATTCAAGCGGATTGACAATAACAATAGCATTTCTTGAAATTAACTTTTATTCAATTCTAAGGGTTCTTCTCGTCCATGTACACTTTGAGAGAACACAGGAAAAGCAATTACTCTTCGAGGATGGAAACAGGGTAGCTTATGTCACTTTTTATCGATTCAACTCCTTAACCCAATAGACTTCCGTAAACCGAGAGACATGAAAATCGATACTTACGAATCAACCGCAAAGAAAAAAAAAGGAGGAGGGATGCCCAAACCCCTTCATTGCTATTTAGGTAACAGCAGAGATTTCCTAATGGATGTTTAAGTATATAATTCATTTAAGCGGACACACAGATGCTGTTTGTTACAATAATGTAGGGATTAAAGACATGCCATTGTTTTCTTCTATCTCAACAAATTTGACCATCATCAAGATCAGTATTCGCAAAACTTTACCATGTTGTCATGGATGTTATCAAAGAATCATTAGTCTAATTGTCAGCAGACGGAGAAAGAAATATAGATAAAATATTCTTGTCAGGGTCCTTGTTTGATAAAGATCTACATCAAGAAGATCCAAATGAAACAGGTATTAAGGCAAAAATGACTGATTGGTTGCTAACTAAATACTTAAGAAGGAGAAAAAAATCAATTCATATTTTAACACACTAGGATAAATGGAAAATATAAAATATCTGAAATTCTTTTACTAGCATAACGAGTGCCTGAAACAACTTTAATCTTAAAATTGTTATTTAATTAACAATACTATTTTTGCCAAAGTGACCGCTACCCATTCCAATTCTTCTATCTAATATTTAAAAAATAAACCGCTTCTTAAAAAAACATCTTATAAGCATCATAAACTTTCGTCGAATAATTCTGAAGATTTTGAAACTCTTACTGCGAAACTTGGCAGTCTGTAGTTTTGGGACAAGCAGTAACAGTGCAAGTAGAGACTAACATTGTCACATTTTCCTTTAAATGAGAAACTGTTACCGACAGGTTTTAAAAATAATTTCTAAACCAACGCTCTCTTCCACTTATCGGTCAAATTAAGCCCATGTTCCCACCCCACCCCCTTCTGAAATTTTTTTAAAAAAAAAGCGTATTCGGTTGTGATCCATCCTCTAATTGTCTTTCAGGGGGTATTTAAACAACTTGTTTTTATTTGCATCACTTTATACATTTAATTTCGGTGGTACTTACAGGCTTTTCTTTTCAATAAACGTTCAAACAGATCATTTTGAATAAACTTACAAGAACTGTCCAAAATGAGAATCAGAATGGTCTGCTATCAGTTTTATTTCACTGAGATGAATTCCAAAAAATTTCAAGCAAATTGCTGTTCTGATATGAGAAAAATTATATTAGCAAATGGTTTGTGAAGGTGTTGTAAGAAGATGAACATAAATAACAAAAAAAAAAGGATGGATTAGGGATGACTATGAATTCCCCCAAACAGGCTGAGCATCTAATTGTCCCGCATACACTCTATGGTAAATGGCCATCCATTAACACCTTTTGCGAGAAAAAATTAGAAAACATGGAGGAAAAACCCTCGCAAAAACAAAATCTCCTTCGCGGATTCACTGCATTCAGATTCATCATAACTGATTTCGGAGATTTTGAAATTGTTACTGGAGAATTTTTTGATTTCCTTTTAATTAGCAAACTTTATTAAAAGCTGAATACAAGATATATTATTTTGTTCATAAACATATTATTAAAATTTAACCATAAGGCAGAAGGTTCCATTAAAGATGAAACCAATTAATTAACCATATATGCAATCTTTAAATATCTTTATCGTTTTCACATACTTGGATATTCGTAGATGCGTAAAATTTCAGGAAAAAAATGTATAGACATTTTTTTTATCGCGTATAAAATGGATTCCTCAGCGGTGTGTTGACAACAGACTTTTTCAATATGTATATGTAATGCATAGCACATTCTTCAGATGACAGAAAACAATTTATTATATATATATGAAATAATATTGACTAATCAATGGCCTTTTATAGTATCAAAATGCAATATTACTCTTTAAACGAAACACTCTTTCTGAAATAGATTTAAATGCAAGAGAAAAATAAAGAATTTTTCTTTAATTTAAACACTTGTAAAAAGGAACCTCTTAGCATGCTCAGAAAATGAAACTCTTACAAAAATGTGTTTAAGAAATGTGATAAAAAAATCAAAATGTCTTTGGATAAACATCAAAATGTACAATTTAGGTTTTGCGGGGACATTTCGTGGAACGGTGAATAATAATTTCTCACAGTTCTTCACAAAAATACTTGGTCCCACGTTACCAAGTAATGCAACTTCTATAAAATATATCCATTTTTCTTAATTTTGAAATGTTTTTGTGAATTCTATTAGACAGAAGCTTGCACCCTCTTGTTATTATTTACAAAATGCATTGCCTTTTAGACTGGCCTTCTATTGAGGCAGTCATTTCAACCTAAGAAACGCCTGTTGCTTAGTCTTATTTTCAGCGGCTTTCTTGTCCCATTAAACTTGGATGCGTTGAAAAAGTTTTGACTGCAGTTAAACGCTACTAACCGACACCGGAACAGACACATGTGCCTGATGTTGAGGGGTGCAGACCATATTTTACGGTATGCGTTTCCCTCTTTAATTGCTTGTAGAAGGCGTGAGAATGCGGCCCGAGCAGTAATGAACGAGAAAAAAGGGATGGTTTCCGTCCACGACAAATATCGGAAGGAAAACAAATGACGGGAGATGTGAAAGACCAGTCAAGTGGTTTAAGTCGTACTTTGGTGATTTCAACATTCACTAGCATTTTCCCACAAAAATGAAATATGCTGAAAGTTGGATTGGCCCCATGCATTGTCTCTCAACATCGAATGCCTATTTACTAAGGTCTCTTCAACTATGAGTGACGACACACAGATGCAACACATGAAAATGCTTCGAAGTGTTTCAAAAAGTTCATTAGTAAAAAGAATTTCTTTCAAATAGCTTTCCAGAAATTGTTTTTATTCCGCGCGTCGTTAAATGATGGTGAGAGTCGATGGTGTTCAATTTCAATGACGCCTACCATTTCTCGGACTTCCTATCGAATTCAAAATAATATGAAAAAAGTATTGGATTTTTAACACGCTATATTTAAAACCGATTAATATTATGAAAAAACAAATCAATACCACATTAAAAAAAGTAAACATATTATTTTAGTTAAAATTGCAGTTGTTTCATATATCTTTCTTTTGTCATGCAATATACATCCATACAGTAGTCCAATTCTTATTTGATATATTGGAACATATCTTTCTTCGTAAAACCGTTTGTGACACGATTTTGGAGCTCCTTCAACATAGCAAGCAATCTTGAATTGAACCAACTCCACAGGAAGAGATCGCAAGATCTGGAGATTTTCCCAGCCGCCTAAAAAGGTATTAGCACCAAATCGGCTAATACAGTGTCTCTTGGCCGAATAAACTTCTTTGACAGTTTAATGCGAGAAATCTTTTGAAATTATGATTCTTATTATACTTATTAGCCTTAAAGAATGCAATTAATATTTTTAATGCACGCTGTTTAAAGCATCGATGTAATTACCCTTTATTCACGTCACAGGGTTCTTTCACAATTAAGGAATTCATCTACATATCCCATCGGCGTTCATTGTCAGTAAATCAATTGCAAGTAATGATTCTAAATTTTGTTTTCGATATGTATTTCGACTTTTGCTACTCAATGTGTAACTTCCGACCTTGTATTCCGAGTGCAAGAAGAAGAAAGAAAATAAACATGTTTTTCTAAGATTAGTCTATCAATTCCTAGAGTTTTAGTTACGAAGTTTCATGTATATTTTACAAAAAATCGAACGAATATTAAAAGCTTCGTATAAGGACAGATTTACGACCCTTTTCCCTCAAATACGGTCCTTTAGGTACGTTCACGCAAACATGATAATGTAAACCGCAATGGCTTCGTATCCATTGCTTCTGTAAGTGCCGCCCCATCCTTCAAAATGGTTCCAATTCCCATAAAACCGAAAAGCGACTAAATGGAAAACCATTCCTAGTTTATGCAGATGACCTTCCTTTTAGGAAAGAAGCCTCATTCCGAAACACGCTTCTTAATGACACGAGGAAAAACGTTGATCCCCAAGCTGCAGGTGCGGGCGTTTCCACGTAAGCGATGGGTCGCGCTTTATTAAAAATATGGGTTCGCTCATAAACAATAAAAAGCATGTTATGATACATCTTCGGGCGGGGGTAACGGAGCGTGCGAGTGCAGATGATGGGGGGCATTTAAAACCCTTCGAGACATTAGAAACAACACAAGCTATTTATACTTCAAAAATGGGTGGTTGTTTCGGTTTTTATTGCAGAGCGATACTTCCAGTAAATGGAAGCCTCGATAGCGGGGAATTCGAGAATGAGTTCAGATTAAATGAATGCTGAATAACATATCAGGTTGTAAAAGGCTTCGCCTTAACTTTTTCGGGTAGAAATACATCGGATTGCTACAACGATAGATTTTGCCCTTCCTAAGTAATGGAATGAAACCTGGTTTAAAACTTGTCAGAATAGTAGTCAATTGTTCCAACGGTTGATTTTGAATTGATTATTCAAATTGGATGACGAGGTAAGAATAGTCCAAGAACAAAATTTCACAAGGAAAACATGACAGCAAACGAAAACATTAGGTAACAGAGAGCGCAATTCGTGCATATTTTTTGATTACACATCGTTGTTATAAACACATATTGATTTCACAGAAATTACGTAAATTATATAAAAAAAAATATCTACTATACAATGCAGCAGAGAAAAGCAATGGAATGGCTTATATTTTCAGAAATGTGAAATTTGTTTCCTATTAAGTGGCTCCTTCCATTTTAAGGGACCGTGAAAAACGTAAAGAAGAAAATCCTTTGACAGGGGCATGAAATCTGCAGTATGAATAACTATTTCTACTGGCGATGACACTGACTTATCCGGCTTTTTTCTGAACAAATCACTATAAAGGAGTTTATCGTGCATTGTATTAGCAAATGCTAGCAACTGCTAAAAGAACAAATAATTCATTTACTAATATTGACGAAGACGTTCATTCGACTTACATGCTACTTGTATTGTTTCTTTTTCTTCATTTTCAAGGACATTTTGCCTGTCTATGATGTTCTCCAATAAAATCTTGGTTTTCTTTTACCCCCTTCTTTTTTCATTATCCCTGTAACGATGAACGCGGGATCACCCTGTGTACTAAATGGATTTATTTAAATTAACTCGCAAACATTTCAATGTCTTCAATTTCGATTTGGCTTTGGAAATATGGCTACAATCTTTCTATAACTAGGACTCATTTAAAATATTGCAGAAAGGTAGAGATCTATGCCTTAATTCACTCAAATTTTGACGCGCCATTTAAGCGCTACACAAACTATTGGATTTTATTATTCGAAACTTGTAATTAACTATAAGATAAAAATCATGAGAATTATTAAAGCATCGCTTCCGATAGAATAAATAATATATTAATGAAATAATCTAGTTAGAAGATTTTCGTTAGCAACTGTATATGAATTAGACAAAGATTAATTTGGTCTTCAGAAGCTCTATCCAAGATTTCATACCAGGACAACTATTTCAGCTTGAAAAACTAACATTTCCATTTTAGATCCAGTGCATCTTTTTTGATGTGGGAGCGTCAAGCGAATACATATACACCTAAGAAATGAACAAACAAAACATGAATGCGAGAAATTCCGTACATAAAATATCATACAGAGCAATACAAAGGATATTTTAAGGTAAGCCTATTATACTTTCCTGCCTTCAAAACGAATTCAGCTTATTTTATCTAACCCTTTCCAGAAAAGAAAGCGTAGAGTAGCTTATGTTTGATCGACAACTTAGCCCGGAAGTGCCAAACTTTTTTTACATGTATATTTAAATAAAGGCTGACAATGGCCACGAGTGCGAATTTCAGGTCATGGAAATCCTGTAGCGTCATTCTTTTAATAAGAGAAACTATTCAAATTTCATAAAAATGTTTCCCAATTATATAATTTAGTTTCGGTTTTTTCCCCCTTTAAATGATTTTTTTACTGCCTGTTTTATTTCCTTATTTGAATTAACTTACATCTTTAGAAGGGATAACACTAAAGATGTGCAAAATATTTTCAAACAAAATTGAATTCTGGAATTTCTTCGCAAATGAAGGAAAACTCAAGTAGTGAAAAGCTTATAAGTCCTGTGTTTTGTATAAAATAAATAAATAAAACAAAACATTATTTTCAGAAGTTTGCACGACGGAACAAAATGGCCATTGCTACAAAAAATCACAAAAATATAACTGTCTTTCAATTCATAGGCACAATGGATTTCTGAAGAACTGCAGCGAATGCGTTGGCCTGAGGCGTCTTCCTGTCAGATGGGAAGATTACGGCGAGAAATCCAACCACAAAACCAACAGACAAAAGCTGGGATAGGATGCGAGAGAGAGAAACAATCGCGCAGATAAGCATCGCCGCTTTTTTTCTGCCTTCTTTCAAATCTCGATCAGCGGAGTGCCTAAAGGGGTAAATCTCTTTTCCAGAGACAGCTGTTCCATTCCTTTTTATCGGGCATCTGCCTCACAAACGATACTTCAAAAACAAGGGGAAAAAACTGGTGATGTTCTACTCGTTAGCAACAGTAATAGCTCTTCTTCGAATTAATTGATGGCTCTAGTCGTTGCGCGACTAACCATATTAGTGAACCTTGCTTCACCCCGTAAGACGGTTTTCTAGCCGAATTGTTCAATGCGCGCTGGAAATGCCACAGAAGAAAAACAGAGTGAATTTGGAGTCTTGTTAGAGGAGGAGAAGTGGCCAATGACACGGCACGATGAATGAATGCCTCTGTTACACACAATGCGAGTTGAGGATGGTTAGTGGCGCAAACATCCTTTGTTGAGTGTACAACGTAAATGACTCGTATGAAAGTATTCCTTGAAAAAGTGGAAAATAAATGTTTTCAAATGCTACACTTCTGGAAACTTAGTTTCGGGTCAGTCGTGTAATGAAGTGGGAGGAATGAGGAGGACCCCGATATTAGTATTTGGAAGCAAGATGAACATGCTTTTTTTAAAGCCAAATGCAATGAGAAGAAGAAAATACTACATTATAACCAAGTGCAATTTTCTTCTGTTCCATCGATTACGATAAGCAAAGGAGAGGGTGGAGGAATCAATATTTTGGATGCTATGATCCAATAAAACAGCTGAATTCCAATTTCATGTCATTTAGATTACATTAATGCTCAAAGAACACTTTACTCTTTACAATAATATAACAATATCAAAAAAAATCGAAATGACGGTCTATTATGTATCATTGTTCATTAAACAACTGTAAAAACGAAGCACACAGCGAATTTACACACCGAAGCAGAATCAAAATTTCTTTTAAAGATCTTTAAAATGTTTCAATAGTTCAAACGGATAATATTTAGCTAATTAAGTACCAAATTATATTTAATTCACATTTATGCACATATTTTAAGTAGAATTAATTCATATGTCCTCAAATGATTAAAAGAAAGCGCCTCTCGCATTGCAATCAATCATCGTCGCCAAAGCATTTAACACATGGTGAGTGAAATCGGTAGCTCCCTACAACTTCGTAAATCAATTTTCGAGAATTGCATTACAAAAAGCGGCAAATTCGCTCATCATTTTACAATAAACCACCCGATAATATTACATTAATACACATATACAGCTTCAAAAAATGTCGAAGCATTTAAGTGAATCTCGTTAAAAAATATTTTTACTTTAATAAAAAAATATTTTATGCAATTCACTTTGAAATATCAAAATTATTTTTGCAGTTTAATCTAGTCTAAAGGTGCGGAAAAATAATTTGCAAAAAAACATCCATTTTTGAATATCCAGGAAAAGCTATTTTATCACCGTTGATTAGAATTTCTTTTTTTAATAGTTTTCAAAATCACAAAACACATGGAACTTTTCCACAAGATACTGCGTTATTATCAATCAAATTAACTGTCAATTGTTGTTCCTATTATTTTGACAAGCTAACCAACCTAAGATAGCAAAATAGATTGGTAATTTTCTCGATTTTCTGAAAATTTAAATTTTTCGATGAAACTAAATATTGTGATTAATGAAAAATGAAACTTATAATGTTAATCATTAATTAATCAGATAAATTAACAAAATAAATTAATTGCATTTAATAAACTAAGTAAATTTATTTTTTATACAAAATTTCGAACTCAGACATATTTTGGTATATCATTACTATAAAGAAAACTTAGGGATTAAGAAAAAAAATTATTTCTCCTCTTCAGCAGAGAAAAAGGCTTCAGTTCTTTTTTTCTCTTCATTTCGAAAAATTATCTACTTCAACGTCGAAATTTATTTTTCAGCAATGGAGTCCTTAACTAATGGTGAATATGAAGTAAGGTGTCTCGGGGCCACGAACTTTCACCCCCCCCCCCTTTTTACAGCCTTCCGAAAACAATCCTCTTATTCGAGAGGCTAGAACCTCCCTCTCTTCCCCTCCTCTCCTGAGAATTAATGAGGCCGCGCGAAAGCAAACTTTTATCTCAGCCGGACAGGAAGCGCCCCGCAGCTCCATTTGTGCAAAAGTTGGCAAAACTCAATTACACAAACATCCTCTCGCTTGGAATTAAATTGGAATTTCGGGAAATGACCAGTGAGTTATTAGGTACATGGATGCGGCGGATGATGTCTTTCCTGCCGAGCCCTCCAGATCGTTCAAGGGCTCTTCTCTCGGGGGGTAGTAGGGTGCAGAGGTCGTCGAAATGGTTTGTTCGATTCGTGCAACGCCGGAACGAATGGTATGCTGCCACTCGGCATAATTCTCGTTAATTCTGCTGTGATTGTGTTGAGTTCTTAATCAAGGCCAACTCCCGCCCGCCGCGATCATTTATTCAACTTGTTTCGGTGGTTATCTAATCCGGTCACCGTAAATCACACTCTTTGTCTTGGACGCACAAGCTGTTTCTATAACTCGCGGCGTTAAAATTCATCAACGGCACGAGATCGCATTTGTGCCTCCCAGGAATAATGTTTATAAATTTCAAAAATGAGAGCAAAAACGCATTAAGGAAATAATAAACTTTGATTGACTTCATGCTCCCTATGCAAACGCAAGAGTTTGAAAAAGACTCGCAAATATTTAAAATTTTGAAGATCTTGTTCGGCTTTTAAGAATGAGCTAAAAACTTTTTTCTTCTTTGAAAACTTGAGAAATTCCGAAATTCTGAATGACATCGATGGAATTGTGGTTGCTGAATTGACATTAACTTGAAGATCACTACATGTCACGTACCATCCATAAGAACTTGGTAAGGCAACAAATAGCAAAGGAAACTGTCAGTCAGTAACATTGAACACAATAACAGCTTAACTGTATAGCCCATCCTTGGAATTCAAATCCTCTATAATCGGGATTTTTTTTTTTTTTTGTAACAATGCAATATTTGTAATTTAATTAGATTACATCATTTCTTTTCTTTTTTTTTTCTTTTTTTTTTTTTTTTTTTCGTATTTACTTGTCATCAATTCCAAATTTCCGTGGCGAAAACAAAAAGCAAGCCTCTTTTCCTTTCGTCGATCAATGGACGCCACTTCGTTCAATGTAATAAACATAATGTTTAAAAACGTTCCCAAAAATAACGCTCAAAACGAGCACGGTGAGCACGAAAAGAAGTACAGACTTTTTAATAATTTACGAATGATTCAAATATTTGTATACCTAGGCATTAAAAGTAAAAAACTTGGAAGAGAATTAAAAGTATTTACCGTATGATATGGTATGACACAGACTTTTCCTTTGATAGATTCCTAAAAGATGCAAAAACCAAGAAGTAATCTACAACAAAGTCAGGCTCACAGATAACGGATGCATTGATAAAATGGATTAGGAGCACACTTCTTTATTCCAATACTAGCCGCCTTTGGCGACCAGCCGGTTCACCAATCTTAATGCTCGTTAAAATTTTAATAATTAAATACTTTATGTAACTCCTATTTTAATAGCTTCTTCATCAAAATATTTTAAAGCTACAAATTTTGATAGTCATATAATTCATTTATAATATTATAAAAGCCTTCAACCATAACGTAATATATATCTTTCTAATTTTCTTTTAGCTCCCGTAGAATTTATGCTTTAAATTAAAGTGGAAGTTAAGTTGCAATTAATATAAGGAAATTTTTTACTGAAACGAAGCATTTTTTTTTTTTTTTAAATATGAGTACTGAAAACAGAGTCGCCGAGTATTTAAACTAAACCTTATGGGCGCTAAAGAATATCTTTCTTTATTTATGTAATATTTCAAGAAGTTTTCTACAAAATTTTCTCAGATTCATCATGAACAGATCAATTAATTAACAATGTTTAGTTTTAAAAGCTTGAAACTCTAAGAACTAAAACAGAATCGTTTAAAATAATCGGTTGAAAACAGGTTAAGGCTTCAAAACGTCCGTATCTGTTGTCAACAATCAGAACACAATGCACATGCGTGAATTTTCAACGCCAGTTATGGTAACGCAAATGCGTGAATTTTTCTACGCCAGTTGGGGTAACTCTATGCAGATTAAAAATTTTTTATTTCCTTTATTCTGTTTTATTTTAATTCAAAAGTACTTCAGAATGAATCTGAAAGATCGATTAATTAATAATGTTTAATTTTAAATGCATCAAACATTAAGAAAATAAACAGAATCGTTTGAAATAATCGGCCGAAAAATGTTAAGCCTAGCCTCATTACTGTTGGAGAAATAAAAACTGAAGCCTTACTCATTTGGCGGTGGGGAAAATGAAAAGATTTTTTGGCGGGAAAGTTAGTTTTTAATTAATAGTTAAAATTCTAATTAAAAATTCAAAAAAAAAAGGAGCCACAGGTACACATTCCCGACCTCCAAGGTATACATGTACCAAATTTGGTAGCTGTAAGTCAAACGGTCTGGTCTGTAGAGCGCCAACACACACACACACACATTGAGCTTTCAATAAGTATAGATTACATTAGGTAATAAATAAATCTTTGGAAATTCTTTTAGCACAAAAAAGTTCATGATAGATTTTTTTTTATTTTTAAAATTTATTTTTGAAATGTCAAAGAATTACACATTATGAAAAAATAAAAAAAATCGAAATTCAGCCAAAAAATTTCAATAAAACTTAGTAATCTTTCTGATATGGTTCCTATGAAAGAAATGATTATAGCTCTAATCTATAGTTACTAAACTTTGAAAGTAAAAGTCATCTCCAATAGTTTAAACAGTGAGCTGTTATCAAGGAATAAAATGATTAGGAACAATTTTACTTAAGATTAATAAAATACATAATCTTTTAAACAATAGTGTTTAAAAGATTATGTCCTTTCATCTATAAATAAAAACGAAGTCAACTATTTCTAAGAACCTTCTTAAAACTAATATATAAATTTTAATAAGTATGAGACTAAATAGCTTATTTTTTTACATAATTGCTTTTATAGTACAAATCTAAGTTGAATTCTATACGTATATATCACCTACAAAATTTATAAATATTTCACTTTTATAAACATATTTATATAATTTCAAAATTTTCAGCCAACACGATAATCAACATTCACAGTATTTATAAATAATTGAAAAAAAATTTATTTTATATTTTAACCAGAATAACTTTTAACAAAACTTTTTTTTAAACTTTTGATTGGACCAAAACTGAAATTTCATTTTAAAAAAACTGACAGTGTGAAGCGTCCCATTTTTTTCCTTCCCTTTAGCTATCCTTAAAAAATTTAATTTGTTGCGTTTACTCGCATAAACCAAGAAAACGCCCACAATGCAGTCTTCCTCCTGACTGTACGAAATTATGACATCAATTCATTTCATCAAAACAGAGGACACATATTCGGCGCAATGAAGAAAATCTAGAAGCATGAGTTTTTGATAAACGCTTTCAAATAAGGTGCTTCATTTCCTGAATCATTTGTATAAAAATATAAAATTTTTAATCAATGCTTTACTAATATTAAAACCAAAAATTAATGAGGAAAGTATATATTTGTTTAACAATATTTCATTCATTAAACGGTTTAAAAATTGAGCCACAAGACATTAAATACTTTGATATAAGTGGTCGGGAAAGAAACCGATAGATTTGAAAGAGTAAATGCTAACACGTGCAATATGCTAAGTTGACATTTAAATGATTTTTTTTTTTTTTTTTTCCCAAAATTGAAACTTTTGACGCAGAGAATCCAAAAATATCTTTTTAAAACAGCATCTTCTGGAAACAACTTTTAAAGTAATGGCTCTTCATATATCAGTTTTTGGCCATTTTCCACATTTTCTTTTGTTAATAAACATTTTATTTCATTTTGAAAAAAATTAATTTTTCTATTGATGCCTTTTGAAACTTTCTGTTGTTTTAAAATATCTACAATTTTTCTCCGTTTGTTCATCGATGTAATTGATAATTTTAAACTTATTAAATACTTTCCCGCTATTTATTTCCATTCCATTTATATTTCGGTTATTTATTTGTATTTTTACAAAGCAATCTCCTTTCTTGTTCCTGTAAAACAGATAGAGACTCAACACGAAACGTCACACTCTTCTCCTGAAATTTCTCTTCCGGTGGCGATAACTTATTCAGAGTTTCCAAAGCACGTTTCCGAACGTTACGAAATACAAGTCGCCTACTCTTTTCGGATAATAACACTCTCGTCTGATAACTTATTAAATAAGTTATCAGACCAAGTTATTATAAGTTTTTTTTGTTTTTTTTTTTGAACTACCAAGTAATTTAACTTTCAATCTCTGAAAATAATCACTTTCGTTGAAATGCCGAGAACAAATCTGAACATTTATGTTTTCTATATTTGAAAAATCAAATTTTCCGAACATCAGGATCTTTTAAATTTCTTGAATGCATGAGCATCCAACAGCAGCATAACCAGGCACTGCATGAGCTTAAAATTTTTATAGCTTAAATTAATGAGCTTGAAATTAACTATAACATGAGCTTAAATTATATAACATGATATTATATAACATGAGCTTAAAATTTAACTATAACATTTAATTCTAAAATTGGCTTTTTTTGATGATTTTGCAAAGCAGGGGGAAATTAAAAAACGTCTCTTCAGCAATCAAGCAACTTCCTCGGTACTGTTTCAAGCAAGAAATGTTCAAAATAAAACTAAATTTCCCACTTTTTAATTACTTGCGAGAAGAAAAAAAAATAATGAAATGATTCCACTTTGGACAAGACATCAATAAAAACCCAAAGCATTTATTTTCCATCATCGAAAACTCCTGTCAGATGGGGAAGAAAAAGCAAATAGAAAAGAATTTGGAATTTTTAGAATCACTGTAAAGTAAGCGAAAAGAGAACAAGGATAATTTTAGGTAAAAATAAAAGTACAACAATAGGAATTTACGCAGTTTCGTAATGTCAAATGATGAGGATATAATAACAGACTATTATTAATCGGCTGTTTTTACTATTTCTTACAGATGAATGTATATTGATTTCTTTCTTTGATTCAGAATTGCGTGAAATAATGGGGGGATTCGGAATCTATACCAAAACTGAAAAAAATCCATGCGCATCGCATTTGCGGCCCATTTCTCATACAAAAAGCTTACCACACTGACAAACTACCCCTCGAGACAGCAAGAGAGAAGAATTCTGCGCTTGTTACGACTTTATCATCTTCATCATTTAACAAACTCAGACGTCCACAGGTTTGGAACAAAAATGTTGAATTGTACTAAACGTAAAGATCCAAAATTAAAGTATGACAAACTAAAGATTAAATTTATACGAAAAGCGCTAGAAATATTAAATAGTGTAGAATTATTATATGAAAGAAAACTCTTCAGTCGCTAGAATGAAAAAAAAAATTAATTTCGAAAACGCTGAAATCCGTCAGCAAACGGAAATGTATCATGTCATATACAGAAAAATGTATCGTGAACAGAAAAAAAAAGATAATTGAAACTTAATAATTTATTAATTATATGAATTAACACAATTAAACACTACAAATGCTAAAGTATAGTAACACATTTCAGATAATATTTCAATAACTTTTATTATAAGCAATTTCATTTTCCTATATTTTTTGACGTGTTTTAAATTTAAACAAAAAAATGTATTTGTGAATTCGTATATACTTCTCGGTTGACATTTATTGCTGATTTAAATTCAGAAAAGGCGGTCACATTTCCGTGTCAATGATACCGTCATCTCAATCGGAACTCGACGAATCCGTTTTTCACACGCAAAAATTTCGATGAACACTTTCTGACTTGCATGAAAGTTCCTTTCGTTTATTTCAGCGACAAAAAAGTGCCACTGCGATGGAATTTCACTAGTGGACCAGGCTCTTAATTAAGTAGAGAATGTGTCTCCATCCGTTCTATTCCATCTGCCAAGAATTGGCGAATTAAAGAATCTTAGTAATTTATGGGGTAGATATTTAAGAAATTGTATCCGTAGCAACGTCTAAGTTTACTATGGAAAAAAAAAAAGCCAATTTCAGGCATCAGGGGAACACAAAATTAATTTTCCCCTCGTCAATATAATTTAGTTAAAATCAACTTTTGATGCTTTGTTTATATTCCCGGACCATTATCGCTTCGTATTCGCCAATCAGTTTGAAGAATAAGGTCACTTCAATGAATATGATCATAAATTTGCTACCTTCAACAGTTGTTTCATGTTGAAGATATTTTTGTAGTCATGTAAATGTTGCATTATGGGGATTCATTTATACAACGAGAAATACTTTAAAAATTGTTTACATTTTCATTGCTGAAAAACGTACAAGTTTCTCGTGGGACAAAAGATGCATGCATTCATCCATCATATAACGCAAAGCGGTGTTCTACAATTTAAAGTGCAGTGGCTTTCCCGGAGCAAAATTTGATCGCGGGGAGCACTTGAAGATAAGAAAATGGTCACCTCGAATCGTCAGGCTGCAATAAACAGCTAAAGGACATTAAGTAGACCGAAAAATCGTTATAATCGATTCCGCATTTCACAAATGTTGGCCACATTTTCCTGCCAGACAGACTGCATTTAAGATCCGCCACTTCCCAAGAGGCTGTTGTCAATAGCACCAGATGCCTGACTCCGAAGAAGGTAGTGGGGGGAGGCAAATATTTCCTGCAAGCACCCCCTGGGAAGACATTTGTCACCGCAGATTATGTGGACAGGGAATGCGCGCAGTTCTGTGCCGAAGACAGAAATAATTCCAAAGTTATGGTTGTCAAGATAGAGAATAGGAACTCTAATTTTCGATGCATTTCTCCGGATACTTAGTTAAGTATCTAATGCATTACTCGGAAGATTTTCGCCCGGCGGAAATTTGGCGAAGCAGAATGGCTCCAATTCCAGAGGTTAATTTCAACATTCTAGAATTGTCTGAGAGAGGTTGGCGCACTGGGATATCTATCAAATAAAGAGATTAAAGGGAAATTCTCCATTACGAGTGATGATTAAGACTACCGTTAACGAATGGCTTATTCAAGCAGAAAAAGAAACAGAAGTGATAAACAGGGTATCGCAAAAGGTTCTTTAAAAAATGTATGGCCATACAGAAACAAGATATTCTTCTATATGGCACGTGAAGTCGCAAGCGCAAAGGCTGATCTCTACAGAAGCCTATTTGTCAGAAAATTGAGTAAAAGAAAGGATTAGAAGAGTCCAATGGCACAACTATAGAGTTGCATGAATGGCAACACAACAAGGCAGAATGAAAGATACAATGGCAAGAAGGTCAAAGTATCAGCAACAAACTTTTAGAAAATATAATATTCAACAGCATGCTGTTAGTCATGCAGCTATGGTAGTAAACTTATATTCCTTTAAACTCATGTAGAGCTTATCATGCTAATTTTCAAACAGTTCACGGAGTGAAATAATTTAAATTACCTTTTAAAAACATGCATCTAATCAATTATCGATTTAAAAAAAATTTGTTTCAAATGACATTTTTGGAATAATCGTTAATGAATCGTTAAAAAATGATTCCATCACACCTATCATTATCAACTTAAGTTGATATTACAAGATATACCGATAAACCGATGCATTAAATATTTTCTGAAGTACGAGGGTTCTCAAATTTTGTACAGTTATTGGTTCCCACCCGCCAAGATAAAAGAATATTTCGAAAATTATCAATTAATATATTTAGCTAGAAACTGATTTCATAGAAATAGTGTCATTTAGGAATTTGAAAAATAATAATTTTTTGGACTCCTTAATATTTGTAATTATAAAGTAAGTTAAAAAGCAAAAAAGTTTATAAATAGACTTATATAATCGTAATAAAAATTAGGAAATAAATTTTTTTAATCGAAAATCTAACATATCAAGAAATGAGTGGTACAATAAAAACATGAAAAAATTCCGAATGTTTATTAAAATTTAAAAAACCTATAAGTTATTAAGGTACATTTTTCTTCTTGCCTCTAATTCATTCATGCGGCATAATTCCAAAAATCCCTCCTCTCCTCCGATTCGAAGATATTAAAAAAAAAATGGAAATTCATTAAAATTTGAAGACGGCAGTTTGACGATTCTCTTTCCATACAAGATTTTTAAAAAGTACTTGTCAAATCTTATCGGAAGCAGCTCTTCCCAATCATTTCACTTACACTCTCATTAAATAAATCCACGCACAGTAAACAAAAGGGAATTAATCGAAGCACTCCAATAAAAGATTTGAGAAAAGTTGGGCTTATCATTCGGTAATAAGATGAAAAAAATGAGTTTAATTTCGTTTTCATCGGAGCGCCACTATCGACGAGAAATTTCCGTGCGTTGTCTTGTTTCCGAAAGAGTGGAAGTTTGATTAGGAATCGAATGCGCCCTCGAATTATTCGAAGGGCGTCTGTCAGGAGGTTCCTTTTGTTCAAAAGTCAATTATAACCGAAGAGTAGGAACAAAGTTGGAATGAGAAGGTCAGAAAGTTGAGAGCTAATATTTGAAAAGTTCTTACAGAAGAGATTTCCGGAAGAATTGATATTAGAGAAGTAGGGAAGAAGAGTTTTTTTTTTTTATCGTCCCTTTGAAGATTTCAATCAAACTACAAGATGGCAGATGGAATTGTCAGACATCCTTGACGAAGTCATTTGAAGTCAATTTCAGAATTTTTGGCGCATAATGAAAGAGATTATTCGGTTACGACACGCGTCATTGAGAATATTTTCCCATGACGGATGACAGAAATGCTTTCTTTTTGAAATTAAAAATAAGTTGTAATGGAAGAATCTTTTTACAATGATTCTCTAGAGAGAAACCAACAAGAATTCTCCCGCAGCGAGCTGCGTTTGTGATGAGTGCCGTCGTTTCAAAAGGATAGAAGAGAAGGCATAGGACCACTTCTCTTAACAGATCCAAAATGTCGGTTCATGATTCATGACTCGCTTGATGCGTAGTTCAATTATTATTTTTTTAAAAGGAGGAAATGATTTTTAAAACGAGCAGATGCATTCAAATGGAAAATGATTTGCAATACTTTTTCTTCGTGCCAGAAGAAGCGAATCTGTTCAAACCAGATAACATACAACCACACTAAAGTGGCCCAGCATATTCATTAATGCATAATTGAAATGCCCACTTCCATTCATTTCTGAAGTTTTATGCATCAAAATGGCAAAACGATATTCCTGATGAAGATGAGCGGAAAGAAAATCCAAAAGAGAGTCGAACTTTCCGATGACTGTCACATACCCCCTCCCGCCTATTCTGGCGAAGAAATTAGAAGACACTGAGTGATAAAAAGCAACTGACCACCCTTAGGAGATGTTAAATGTTTAAATGGGATATTATCGAATATATGGTCAAAAACTACCTCAAATGCACAGCAAATTCAAGATTCTGAAAAAAAAATTGACTTTGATCGAATGCACTTTCAATTTTATTTTCAACACTCATCAGCAATATAATTACATCGGATTATTCATTCAAAATATTTCTACTATTTATTAATTGACACTAATAAATATTTATTGTCTTCCATTGTGCACGAAAAATCATTTTACGAACGTGAACTTGCAATCCAAATGAAAATAGCTTTAAAAACCTATAAAAAAATATAGATTAGACCAAGCGATTTTTCAAAAGCAGAGATAATTTCGCTCTAGAACTTATTAATGCGCTTTGGACAGCGACACAAAATCCAATTTGTAGTTATTGGAAGAGATAATTTAGAAGAAATTAAATTATTATAATTATAGTTAATAGAGATAAAATAATTCTTTCTTATACACAGAAATGCAGGTTCTAATTATTAAATCTACTCAATGAAATTTTATGAAACATCACTGAAATAACAATACCAATACAGCTCACAGAATTCATGAACAAAATTTGAAGTGAATCTATTGAAGAATTAGGATTTCCGTATTTCTGTAGATTTTTTTTGTTTTAATTTTTCTTTATATTGATAACTTTCACAAAAATGTCTTTCGTTTGGAGAATTTTATTAAATCTGTTACTTTCGACGCTCTTAGAGGAGTCATGCCGAACAATTAATTTTAGCTTCAATTAAAAAATCTCACCATAATACTGTCTCAGTGTGACATGGTATGAGAAGAAAAAGATAAAAATGATTTTAATATATTATTCTTCATTCTTCTGGCTACTCAGAATAAATTTTAAAAAAAACACATCGTAAAATAGTATTGTTTTTCATAATATGCAGAAGAGAGACAAAACAATTAAAATTATATATTTCGATTACATCTTCATGTATTCTTTAAAAAAGTAAAAATTTCATTCACTTAAAACTAGAAGTGAATGAATAAAAAGAATAAAAACAGACTGCAGAATAAATACAATACATTTAATAAACATTGTATTTTAATTTATGCATTAAAAATACATTTTTTTATTTTCATTACTTTCTGTATTTTTGTTCTTAATTTATCATTCATTATTATAAATATTAATAAACATTAAACTTCGTTTTTCTTGTATTATTACGCGGCACCACGAGCACAGAATTAAATTTTAAACGATTTCTGGCTCAAATGTTGTCCTCGAAATCTGATCATTACTTTAAATTATAAGATTCGTCCCAAAACCGCTTTGTCATTATGAAAACTTGACGTTAAAATAAAATTTTGATTTTGGGGCAAAATAACACAATGTTTTTTTATATGTATTTTTTCCCTTTATCCCAAATTATTCCTTTGCAACAGCCGCAAGAATGTCATGCCAACACGTGCAACGATATAGAAAGACAGCGATGCATTGTCTCAATTTAATTTTTAAACGGGACTTTTCTTTATTTTAACACACACAAAAAAAGGTCTCGGATCATTCTCAGAAGCATCGATTTTGAAACCGATTAGAAAAGCAAATAGAAATAATGAGAACAATTACTTGGGAAGGGAAAAAAATCCTTGAAGTTTAGTTTTTGACGCAAGTACTTTCAAAACTTTGTTTTAAATAAATAATATTTAAAAAAACGCGTGCTGCATATAAAAGTGAGATTAAATAAAAGATTGCGCCGAACGTTGTTTTAGCAGAGAAAGCGTGCTTCTGAAAGTGAAAGTCAAACATCCATTAAAAATGAGTGTTTTGATACGACACTCCTGGCCCGTTTTTTCCGAGTTGCTTTCGTATTGAGTCGTTAATTAGGTATATTGGATGATGGGAAAAAGAGAAAATCGTGGCAATTAGGATGTCAAATGGGTCGTTAAAAGTGGATAAAAATGAGTGAAGTGAAAAGAAGAGAAGGAAGAAAAAAACACTCGAGAAGGGGGTGTCACTTTTATTTGTTGACTCTGCTGTTATTTCACTCTCATTATTTTTAAAAGAGCCTCAGTCAAAGGTACTTTAAAATTATTTAAGACTGAGCGATAAAAGATTGCTCTCCGGAATTTTTGCCAAGATAAAAGATTAAAAACGGAAGAGAAAAAGCGGTGGAAAGACGTTTGGAAAATATGAAAACTCGAAGTTTTGGAAAGAAAGAGCAAAAGTATTGGCGGTTGTTTTAGCATTAGAATCCATGGAAGCCAAGTCAGTATTATTTGTGAGGAAAAAAATCATTCACTCAAAATGTTTTTTATGTCATCTTCTTTGGGCGCATTGAGGCTGATGGGAATTACAGAAGTATACGCAGAAAAACAAAGTATGCTCGGTCTTTTAGGGCACGTCACATCATTCCATCTTAAAAAAGGCCATGTCTAATGAATGGCACAGGCGCTGGAGATGATCGACTCGTGAGCCAGCTCTAATCAGTGAATAATTTCCAGTGGTTATTCTTAAAGGATCGCAAGAAGATTTCAATATTTGAACTTCACAAAAATAATCAAAACGATATAAACTTTGAAATGCAAAATTAACAAAAAGGAAAAGCAGAAGCAGAATTATTCAGTTTTCTGAAGATCAATTATCAAAATTCGAAAAAGATCTACGATTTTAATGACAAGAGAAAATACTAAATCTCACAAATATATCATCACGTTTTTGAGTTATTACCTTCAATTCGACAAACAAGCAAGTCTGCGTCTAAAATCTACAAATCTGCCGCTACGCTACATTTCCATCGTTTAGTTCATTTCGTTATTTATTTTTCACATTAGAAAAAAAAAAAAAAAAGAAGAAGAAGAAAACATGAATCGATGAATAGTCAGATTTTCCACAGAAGGAAATCTGTCTGTAATTTTGATGTCTCGACTGTACACCTGATTTCATAATTTGAACCCGTTGCATTTATCAGTAATCGTGTTCGAAGAGAATCATATTTCCAATATTATATTTTTAAGACTCGGGCAGTTCTGATTTATAAACATTTCGAAAATTGTTTTTTTCTCTCCCGTCTGCAATAGTTTCGCCTTATTAGAGCCAGAAAAAAAAAGTAGTGTACAGCTAAAAATAGTTTTAAAAAAAAATAATAGTGACTAAAAAATTCCGTAAGCTTACGAAAATTTCACGCACACACACAAAATAATACACACTCTAGGAGCAAATCCAAACTCCTATAATTCGCGACGGGGGATGGGAGAGGGGGGGGGGCTTTCCCATTCCTTTCTTGGGAGAAGTGAAAAAGTGCATTTTTATTTCCCCATTCCATTTCAACATAAGAGAAGGAGGCTTGTGGAAGAAACTTTCTTTCGTTGGTGGAAGAAAAAGAAAACGCCAACAACTTCCATTTTCCCAGGCGGAAGCTCCACTTCTGCGAGTGGCGGGCATTATCATCAGCATAGCATTTCAATGTCGTTATGTAAATGAATGCAAATCTGATAGCTTTATTTATTTAGTTTGGATCGGGCGTCGCTCACTTCCACGACATTCGCTTTCACCTTGCCACCGAATATTATCAGTTATTTTCCAAAAGAAATTCTTCCGGAAAAAAACAGCGAAAAGCCTTTTGGTTGGGGGGGGGGGGGGGCTTTTTAAATGCACGAAGAAAGTTTGTTTTCTTTTCCATGTAAGTTTCCCCCATTTTTTGTAAGAAGAGCGAACTCAAATGAAATTACTTTCCCAACAAAGCGAAATGCAGTGCAGTGCCGTCACAGAAGCCAGTAGGTTCAAAGACTAAAAATGTTGGTTTAAAAAAAAAACACTACATTTGGTTATATTGCATGCAAGAACCGAGAAGTTGAACTTTTTAAATTCTAAATAAAGCTCGGTCTTTTTATTTATTTATTTGTTTTTTTGTCCTAACCGATTTCATTATGCATTTTCTGAAACTACAAAATGAAAGCAGTTGTTGACTGTTTGGTGCGTCACAGTTTTCAATTTTGTTAAGTGACACTTTATAAATGAATAAAATTAATAAACTTTTTAAAACTCATCACATTTTTCTGAAAGTCGCTTATTGCAATACCAACCTGAAATCGTAGAACATTCGTAGAGCAGATTTCCTTTCCCTCCCTTTTCGAGAATTCAGTTAGATGGGAAAGTTCAGCTTTCCCTTCTTATCTGGCCCGAGAGCGAACATAGAGGCCTGTTATAGATGTTCAATCTAATAACTTAATAAAATTGCTGAAAAGTGTTTTATTCAAATTTTCACACTTTTCCTACTTGGATTGCGCGTATAAAGAATTTTGACTTTCGTTGCGGAATGAGCATTTAGAATGCTCATTATGTAACCAAAGTCAATGAAATGTAGTTTTCTCTTTCATTTCTAATTCAGAGGGGAGCGTCAAATCTTTACCGTCTTAGGTAATTGGTACAACCTGTGCTTGTTTTCATATTTCAGGGAAAGCGCCTTTACTGGCAGGTTGTTTAGTAATCCAAAGAAATAATCTCAGCCAGCAAGGAGCAGAATTATACTCAATGCAATTCCATCAAGATAAGAAGGCTCGTTAAGATTCCTTCCGAAAAAATACTCTACAAACTTCAAAATTTTGTATCCATTAACCCCCTTTCATTGACTGATTTACAAAATATACACTATCCATGCAGAAATATTACTCTAGGATGACTCTCACGCTGTCCTAGCTAGTGGTAAGATTGCTTTGAGAAGCTTATCATTGATACTGGATGGAAACCTTTCATGTTTCCTTGGATGTGTATCGCCTAGTTACCCTCCAATTGACTACTTCTGCCCATTTCTTCTTTCATAAAAAATATTATTACTAATAGTTTATAATTAGTATTTAATAAATTATAATTTTATAAAGGCTTTTCCCTAAACATATGCGGACGGCCCAGAATTATCCAATGACACCACTGTCGAAAAAAGAAACCGATCGTATTAAAAAAGGACAACCATTTCACTGTTCAAGTAGAATCCATCTACAACGGCCTGCCTTGCATACTTCAAATGGCTTTCTCTTTCAGCAAACTGCATTCTTCCTCGAAAGAAACCCCAAACATCCTCTTCGAGAAGAAGCACAACTCTCTGAAATTGAGACACGTCCGCATAACTCTAGCAAAGAAAAGGGGGAACAATTTAATCCACTTCCCCCTCCCACCTTCACTTGGATGAATAAAATATCCGGCCACCCGACTGACCATCGGAAAACAATGGCGGGAAAACGAGCCCCGTGAGGGCCCGCCCGCCGTAGAATCACGTCCCGATTTCATGGCACACGATAAACTGTGCTGCACGGCATCATCATCATCTGGGGGGCGGCCAAGGAGGTCAGGGGAATGACGGCCATTCAGCCCGCTTTATGGAATGGCCGTGCGTCCACGTACAGAGCTACTTCCCTACTTTTAAACAGATTCGGGCCATCTTTCTTCTTCAGGAACCTATCAGTGATCAAATGATTCTCTCAAACGAAAAAAGAAGAGGCATCGTTGTGTGTGTGTGTGTGTGCGCGCGCGCGCGTGTCATACGAAATTATACCAAGAAATATTATTGTCATCAAGAAATTCCATTTCATGATAATTAATCGCCAAGTTTGAAATTCTCTTTAGCATAAAAAGCAAACTTCCAAAATTCTGAAAAAAAAAAAAAAAATCACAAATGCAAGTAACTAGATAGAAAAAAAATTTATCTAGTCTTTACATCAAATGTTATAGATTTCTTAGAAATTTCGGACAAGTTTCACTCATCCGCATGTGAATACACTTACTCTAAACTGGACTGAGCAGAAAATAATCACTAGATGAAGTACGGCAGGTGTTTTTAATGCCGCAATTATAGCTCTATATCAAATTTCGTGTTGTTAGCCATTAATGAGATGGTGGCCTGTCTATCCGTCTGCCCATATATTGGTATGCATGCGAATAAAATAATGCACCTGCATCAATAAATTTTATTTATTAACTTTTAGTGACAAGTTGGTTCATAGGGAACAGATTTCAATTAAATATTTTGTGGCAAGTTACTTTCATATTTCAAATTTTGATAGATTTGATAATAATTTCATTGTTGTTACTGATTATTATTACAAACAATTAAAAGGGGGGGAGGGAGAATGCTATCATTGAGCATGCATTTTTTAAGATGACGTAAAAATTATTTTTTGATGCAATATTTTAGGCACGCCAAAATTTTACTTAATTTTTAGTTAAAATTCTACTTAAAATTTCCAAAATTTCTTAGAGGTTCACCTTTTCTCTTCAAAAGTATATATGCGCTAAATTTGTTAGCAGTAGATAAAAGAGTCAAACTTGCATAGCGCCAACATACGCATACATCCTTATTATTATTAGAGATTTCAGTTGTCGTTTTGCAATCGCAGCTAAATCTATATCAGATTATAGATCTAATTGGAGTGATGCCTGAATAATATACTTTATTTTCTTCAAAATATACTAGAATGATTCAAATGCCATGTTGTTTAATACACTTAAATATCGAGGAGAGAACGTCACTGATGGGTTTTGTAGTGTTTAAAAAACCCCATGTCCTCGAGGGTTTTCATACTTTTTTTCGCTTGTAGTAAAGATACTCTGCAAGGAAATTACTTTTCCTCCCCATGGATTAATACAATGTGTCACACCGAGTAAATATTAGAATTTCACTTTAAGGATTATCTCAGATCTCCTTTTGACTCGGTTCATTTTTCTTTTATGAAATAGAGGAAAAGATCCGATAAAAGAAAGATATGATGAAAAAGGATCTACGGTGGAATTTCTTCAAGCCGCAATCTAAAGGCAAAGAGGGCGCTTGAGGACAGCTCAAGAATAATCAAAGTTAGATCATATTTCAATTGCAGACAATGTGCCGAGAACAACCAAAGAGGTTTGCAAATGTTCACGAATAAAGGATTCCATTGAAAAGCTGGAATTCCGCCATTCATTGACTGGCATGCATAGGCATGAGTTTAGAAAGTGACAAACAAGTCGTCTGCCAGGGCTAATGCAGAAAGCACGGACTGATAGCGAGCGCCCAGTCCTTGTGGAGATAAAGACTTGTTTTCTGTTGACGTGGCTTAATCGGTCTATCTGCTGGGGAAAGAGCCTGTCGCGGATCCATTAAACTTAATTAGCTTAAAGCGGGCGCTGCCGAATTAAATGAGCCGAGAATTAGCGAGGGTTCCTTTTGTGGTATTAGGCACTTCCATTTGCACCCTCTGCGCAAATTAGCAGACACTTCTTAGGTGAAAGAAACGCTTTCAATCACCGATTCGCGATTACTGGCGACATTTACTTGGCTGTTCATGGTAAAAAATGAAAATAAAACGGCATTCAGAGACTTTAAAGCAATCAGCCATAGTTTTATTTACAATATGTCGATTGAAGCTCACTAATGTTTCACGCTTGAAACATTAAGCATAATTCAGGACTGGACGAGAAAAGAATATGAATTCGCTTTCTTGCTTATGCATCTATTCATACATATTTTACAATCGATTGGAAATTTACATTACCGACAGGTGGCGCCTGGCCAAGTTGTTAGCTCATCGCGCAGTTAGTTTGACTTGACACGCACGACGACTAAAAAGGAGAAAATAATTATTTCAATAAATTTTTAACATAAGCAAATTTAAGAAACGGATTTAAAAAATATAAAATAATTTCTTCTAATACCTTATGGCATTAGAAAAAAAATGGTACTTTTTTTAATCCGTTTTAAAAATGTAGTATGTCAGGAAAAAAATGTATCATGAAGTCCCTCTGCAGAAGAAAAAAGGCATTTCAATGACTAAAGTGGAAGAATCATCATTGTTATTTCCCAGCTCGGTGTGCGTTCATCGTAGCAAAACAGAACAACAGCCTTCATTTCTGAACTACTTTCTGCAATGAATTTCAGTCTCAGCTAATTTTAATGGAATGCTGTGTAAACCAATGCGCAGCAGATGGCATAATGGCTCTCTATATTTGTCAAAGAGGAGTCACTTTTTTTACTTGTTTATTTTTCCTCCCTCCCCAACAGAAGGCACATATTTATTATTTGAGACTCTTTAACTTCTGCATTTTCACAAGTTTAACCTAAATTTAATACAATATAACCAAGTTGCTGCACCATAATGTCTTTTACTTGGAAAAAAGAAAGCGCAAACCGTAAAACGGGTTCTTGGATTAATTTTTTTTTTCCCCTTTACAGACAATGTTTGACAATAAAATGTCTTATTTTAAATATGCGAACAAATATACTTATATAATTCAAAAGTGAATCGGAATTTAGAAGGAAATGTACAACAAATAAATCACAGAGCTCACTAGGCTTTGCTTTATTGAATAGCCTGGCCAGCTCTAAAACTTAAGAGGGGTCTTTAGCCATTTATAGCCTGGAGAAGAGAAGAATCGAATTTTCTGGAAACTCCCTGTATTACAAGAACCAAATTTAACCAAGCATCGAGACCTCGCTCTTCAAAAACAAACAGTGAGTGCTAAATCTGATGACCTCCAGAAATTCAGAAAAACAATAGAAACCTTAACTCGCCAGCGAATGAAGAAATACAAAGAAGAAATAAAATCAGATTTCCTTGCTGTAAAAAAAGAATTTCTTGGTCGCATAGTTACCACTTTTGTAGAAGTAACGGCTCATAACTGTTTAAGTGTCATCCTCATTCCGAATGTTAACTCTCAGACGAGAAAACACTCCTCGCTACATCATTTCTGATGATATGGCAAATCAAGAATACGGAAATGTAGCTAAATGCCGTAAAAGTATGTGCTTTCTCGTCTAACAAGTATTTTCATGTTCTGATGGCAAGACGAAATGTGAAAATAAAAAAATAAAAGTTGTTTAATGATGAGAAGGGGAGGTTCTTGTCTGACAACTGACCTTCTGAAAGGATAATTCCCGATTTCTTCAAGGCAAAAACATAATTTCTGACAATTGTAAAACCCCGCAATGATATAATGAGGAAACTATAAAAAATCAGAAATTTATGATGATATGTAAAAGGAGTTTTTCCCATCCTTTCTGTCCATTTATAAAGCTTATTTCCTTTTCCGAATTATCACATATGTGTACGAATAGAATAACGGCAGAAAGTCAATCTATGGACTGATTTTGTCCAAAATTTAACCCAGAAATCTGAAGATAAATACATGTACTAAATTCTACAAATTTATCTCTTTTTGTTACTCAGAAATCGTATGCACTTGCACATGTTCGGACATATAGAAATACAGTAGACACTAAGTATACAGACATCATGTATCTTGTTCAGTTTTTAAGTTAAGTAAATATTATTCCAATTTTTATTTGGGAAGAAGGAAGGCATGGAGATGATGCATCAAATTGAGATTTTTTGCCAGATAAGAGAATTGAATCGTTTTGCATACTAGACTAGGTAAGGTGAACAAGTCTATTTTCTCTCCACTAGAGTAGGTAGGACTCATGTCACAAATTGTATTACCTAATTACTTACTGTCCATGTATGAGCAACGTTCGTAAAATGTTTCTTGACTCATGTGCCAGAATCCGTTGTCGCTTTCAAATGGGAACTGCTTGTTCTACTTGCCCTGTGCAGCTGTCCCACGTGTTACTGATTGGATTTCTTTCCTACGCGGACGCTTCACTAGTTCTAAGCATCTTTTTGGATATATTGTCCAGGTCGGTAAGGCTACCTGTCTCAGAAAAACGAAAATGTGGTTTGGAACTGTGACGCAAGCCACTCCAAACCCTTTGACAATGCCATTTGAGTTCATAACACTCATCCAAATAATTTTTATGTTACCTCGGAATGAGGTGCTCATTTAACAAACTTACCAACATGAAACATCCTCAATCCAATCTCTTCCACTCCATAAAATCGAAAATCAAATTTTAACATTAAAAAGCAAACATTAAAACGCAGTGTTGGCAAATGATAATATATCAACTAATTAATAACAAACCGGGTTTTAGACGAGTAAAATATTTTTCTCGGAAAACTGTCGAACTTATTCAAAAAAATATTTTAATGAACTTGACGAGAAATGACACACACGCAATAGCGACATCATTCCCAAACTCTTCTTTACTATGAATATCTTCTAAGTTAAGCTGATTATCGGAATAAAGTAAATATTTGACACGAGACTTTCGCCTGCTTTTTGAGAGAGAACATTTTCCCTCACGCTTTTACGAAAAGAACAAACAAAAAGCGAGGTGTTTCGGGATTACGTTCGACAAAATAAAAAACCTTTTTTTTTTTTTTTTTTCCCAAACAATACCTTTTTCCCAACAAATATTGCAGGCCAGGTAGTTTAAAAATAACTCGTAAAAAAAGAATAGAAAAGAAAAATTGGGAAAGATTAAACTCTGATTAAAAAATAAATAAAAAAAACAGTGAAACGAAAATAAAATAAAAAGGTTTGGTATGATCAAGCCAAAATATAAGGAATACCGAAGGCAAAAATAGAAGGGGCGGGGGGGGGGGGGGAGGAACTAGGAAAAAGAAAATGGAAGAAAGGTAGAGAAAAGCACAGAGTAATAATAAAGGAGAAACGGTTTTTGATCGAATGGCAGAGCTATCAAACATTAATTAAAAACGGATCAAAGCCTCAGATGTAGTTGGTGCAGAAGCGTGATAAAACACAGTTATAGAGGAGAAAGAATTAAAAGAATAAACTTCCCAAGAGTATCGCTTTTCTACATCGAGTTTCTGGATCCACGCAACTGCGAAAACATTACGCCAGTAACTATTAAGCCTATTCGTTTTAAATTTAGCAGGAGCTGGAAATCGTCTCCCCCCCCCCCCGCGCAATATATGGAAATATCTCATTAGTCTTACACCGCATAATTGTCTAATACTAATACCTTGTATCTGCGAGATTATGCCCAGATTAGTACAATTTCTGTACGGAATCCTTCCCTTTCACAATGACGGGTGGAGGGTCAAATAACTATTTACATTATTTCTTTTTCTTTCACTCATTATATTGCAGTAACAAAAACATCATTGTTCGAGGGATGAGAATTTGAAAGTTTCGATTGGGAAATGTAAAGAGAATTTAATATGGCGTTGAAAAAAAACAAAAACAGAAGAGTAAAATTAAGCATAAGTAAAATGTTAAGAGCTGGTAACTTTGGCACAACTATCCAAGGAAAGCTCTTTGGGATCTACGATCTTCAGTGACAGCTTTTAATGCAGTTCTAGTTTCATTTATCCCCACTCCTCACAGGTCACCGAGAATAGTTCAAAAGGTGTAAACCACGGATCACAGATTTTAATGAGGAATGTAAAACACACAGAAGTTATCCACTGAATCGTCGGAGCCTAACGGAGAGGTAAAAATCTAATACAAGACAGCTTTAACAAATCATTCGAAATTCATTCGTTGTAAAATGCGAATCAAGTCCAAATGATTCCTTTATAATCATTTTGTCTAACTGGAAATGAATCGTGAAAAATAAAGAAACGGGTTAAAAATGACGAACAATACCAACATTCGGAATGTAGAAAAATCCATCGAGGCATAGGAAAAGAAACAAATACGGGAAACGCCCGAAATTATTTACAAAACGAGTTCTGTCGCAAATAACTATTTGGAAATGCAACGCAACGGGTCGAACTGAATCTGGAGCTTGTTGCTTTCATTTTCGATCTTTTTTTCTCTTCATTTCGCTCACCGTGGCCTACTTAGAGCAGTAGTTTGCGCGTCGAAGTGGGGGGGGGGGGGAGGCAAAGGAATTGCTCTTAAACTTTCTTTGTGGCTCAGTTTCCCTCGCAGCGATGGGTTACAACCGTCTGTTGCGAAGTCGCTTTTCAAATGATAATTAAAAAACGAAATGGAAAGTGAAAATATTGGACTCGAGCTCCTGTCGTTGTCACAGATTAAACAAAAAAAACATCAATTTACTGGTGCAATTTTACCGATTTACTGATGCATAAACAAAAATCACTGCATTATTAGCAGAATAGCCAATCTTTTTTTAGTATCGAAACGGTATGGCAGACCGGAAACGCAATTATGTTACATAAAAACCAAATGTTTGTTAATATTAGCTGATTAATGAATAGTCGCCTTTGCCCACGAGCCGATTGATCCAAAATATTGTTTTTCGCAACTGTCACTAATAGCACACATTATTACTTACAATCAATTATTTAAAATGTCATCTTTGTTGTTTGGTTGCACGAAAATATATAAATTAAATGAAAATCGAGATTTTTATGAAAATAAATTCGGTTTTTCTATGTTTACTTTCAGAATCAAGCAACTTAATACTAAACATCTGAAATTAAATGCTAAATTTAACAGGAAAAATGTGCAGGCAAGAAAAGTAGCAAAATAACTAACCACTCATAATATTGAATAAAAGATCAAAATGGTTTTTTTTTTTTTTTAAAAATTAATGAAGTAACCTGATAAAGAAAGTCAATTTCCAAAAATTATCATAAAAATACTTTAAAAATTGATTTAAAAATAGCTACTTTTTTTTAAAGAAATTTCATATGAATAAAATTTTTAAAGAAATAGTTTATTTAAGATAGTTATATTAGATGAGGTAGGTTATATTAAGAAACCAATCTTATTTAATGACACAGGTTTTTTTTTTCATAATCAAATTACTTACTAGAAAAAAAATTCAAATTATAATAACGAAATTAAAATGAGATTTAAAATCTAATAGAAAACAAGGCAGCGTCCATTATCACTTTATAAGAAGTATCAGTTTGGGAGCAGGTGCTAGGAAACATTTCACTAAACAAAACTTCACAAAACAAAGCGTCACAAAATTAAATTAAAACTTAGGAAATTTCAAATTTCAAATAATAAGTTGGAAATAGAGAAAAATTTTAGGAAAGTGTGCGATATTAAACAGCGCGCAAGTGAAAATATAGCTTGGAGTAAATATATCAAAATAAATAAGTCAGTTTGTTGAACATGGCTTTAGAGAAAAAAAAGGTAAAGTGACTCATGTATTTACTGATTATGACACTGAAAAGTATTTATGTAAATTTTAAGCTTTATAAATGTTTCCATTTAATTTGCAAGCAGTTCCTTTTATCACACTCATCTAACTTTTCACTGAAAACAAGTGGGTGGGTGAAAGCTTCTTACTTTTTCTACCCAACTTTTGTTGTCCGATTCACAATCTACTGGAGGAATGCTGGTGGGAAGGAAAAGACCGGGATTACATGGATGAAGAGGTTGCTGGCGTGCGGTGATCGTGAATGACTGCTTTCATTTAGCTGCGAATAATTTTCCGATTTATTTCACCGAATCATGAAAGAGAAAACTAAAGATTAGTTCGGAACGTATCCCTTCACGCCATTTTGGAATTTCAACTTAAGGACTCAGTAATAAAAATATATTTAATAAATAGTTTTAACCCTTTAACTACTGAAGGAGCATATTCATTCCATAATGCAGTAGTATATAGGGACATGCACATCCTACTAACGTAGTATTTTTTATTTTTTATTTTGAGGAATGCAGAAAGTATTTGACCATCACCTTGCCTTTATCTTATATCTCTTACACCATTCATTAACTGACAATGTACCTAACACGTCAGTGTAGCGCAAGATGTTAAAATCATTTGAAAAATGAATTTCGAATAAATTCGTTTTATTCAGAATCTTCAATACCGTAGAAAATGATGAGAAAAGATTTTTTAAAGATTAGTAATCAAAGGGTTATTAATATGCAACGTAGGATCAAAGGATTTAGATTATATTTCTGAAATAAAGAAATAGCATTTTCTGAATATTTTGAAAAGCATATTTCTAAATTTTGAATAAGAAAAAGGTATTGCAAAAAGTGCAACTAAAGTTGGTTAAAAGCAGACGAAATTCAAAGATAATTTTCCTTCTAAGGTAAGTTAAATTTTCCCGACAGTGCAATTACCATTAGAAACTAAAAGAATTCCCAACTAGGATCGATGCTCATTTCTAAGATTCGAACTTTTTCATTAGATGTGCTTTTTTCCTCCCCTTCCAAAACACATGCCACAAGCTAACGCAATTACAGCATTAAATGGAGGGAGAGCAAGCTTTCCTGATATACATCAGCTGCAATATCAACAGACGCCACTATTAAAAACCCAGAACAGGGGAACTTCATCCCTCTTCAGGAATAAAAAACAGAAAACTGTTCGGGAGAATAGAAGGGAGGGGGGATTGGATCCATAAAATTAATGATGCGAGTATATTATCGACTTCGATTTCGATAATCGGAATCGCTGACGTCATTTCAGAAGCAAGAAAATAATTTTTTTTTCCTCCCTTTCTTCACACCCCACATCCAGGCGGAATTCCTTTCATAGTACCGGAAATATTATATACCTAGAATTATCGATATCCGACATCGATCGTAAACAGTTCAAGCCTCTTTAAGAAGACGAAACCCTGCACCTATCAAGTTCAAGGATATTAATCCACATTTGCACGTGTCTGTATCTAATGGGTGACAAATACATCTTTGTATTGCATGGAACGATGAGGAATTCAAGAGAATGTCTCTGAAAACACCTATCATTGCATCTGTTTTCACGGTGGAATCTAGGCAATAAGCATGATAATAATGTCTTCGAATTGTTTTCATTATTAAATCAGAGCCAATATTATTAAATCAGAGCCATAGACCAATATTCTCTCTACGTCTTATTTCTCGCCTTGGTGTCCGAGTCTGTGACGGAATCCCAACAAATTCACATCTAATCGATGACATTATGTTATGATAATGACAATTTACCTCAATAAAATAAAATGTTTAAATGTAAAAGAAATGAATAGTTAAAAGTTTGAATCACTAAACACTGAAAATTATGTTTTACTGAAATAAATGATGACACATAGAAATCACAAATAATGAAATGAAGATTTAGTCATTTAACGCAGTAAAGGAGATTTTGCATTACAAGTTTATTACATTTGGTTATTACATTACAAGTCGAATATTTATATAATTTTTAAAATTTGTTGATCAAAATGATTCATTAATTAAAAAATTGATTTAAGATAGATTCGTAATATGTGTTAAGACATTGATTTGTCGAACTCTGTAAGGGTTTTGGTATGTCTGATACCGGTGCATGGAAAACTGTGAATCAATCCTTCTGTCAGTTGCTTTTTTTTTTCACTTCATATCGCTTTTCATTTTAAGAAGAAAGTATATTTAGGGACACAATCATGAGTCGACAAGGATGCATCCGAGACAACACAGTTCGTACCGAGCTCCAAACCACGAATTTTACGAGCCGAATCTAGGCGAGAAATTTTCGATAAATCCGTGTCTTTTTCTTCTTTTTTTATTTCGGTGAAACAGAATCTTAGATGAAAATATAAAAAGTCATACAACATTGCAAATCGATTATTGATATAATTTTTAAGATTAATTTTTTAAGGAATCATTTCACCTGACAGTAGTAAAAGTTATAAAGCTTTATAATAAAACGTAAAATTCATATAACGTTTGATTCAAGACAGACCTCTAAATCTAAGAATCTAAGTTTTTCTGTACAATGTTATGTTGTATAATCTGAAAGAATTAAAAGGGATATATCTGAACACTCCGATAGATTTCGTTATTAATATTTTACATAATGCAAAAATGAATCATTTTGAAATTTTAAACAGGTTTGAGAAAGAGCAAACGATTGCCTAATTTAACCATCTCTTCATGTAAAACACTAATGCACAGAAATCGAGCTTATTACTAATTGTCGAATGGCAGCAGCCAAATATAAACAAAGTATCATAATGATTTCAGACTGCTTCATTCATTGAACATATTTACAGTTGCGCTGAATCAAATGCTTCGCTTAGCTAATGAATGGAGCTGCAAAATAATATTAGATGTGTTCTGAAGACAATTTACCATGTCTCCAAAGAGTACATTTAGTCAGCGGAAAGAAGATATAAAAGAAGTCAAGAAATAGGCTTCCAACAAAAAGTTAAATCAACTGCAAAAGTAGGCTTAACCGATGTCGGATAAGTCGATGTCGGTAAGACTCAAGATGAATGCACGGTTATTCGCCAAGCACGTCAAAATCGTGTCAATCGTCCAAAAACTCTCAAAAAGTCTACAATCCTTGATATATACCACAAATTGTAACACATGGCTTTTAAAGTTGCAGTCAAAAATTGTCATGATTATATTTGGCGAGAAATCACTCCAAAATTTATCAATTTTGGCTCCCGTATATGAATCTTATGTCTAGCCGTAATCGCTATGGCACTGGCGGAAATTTATACTCATATTTTCTTATCTTATAAGAAAAAGCTTTTTGTATTATCTTAAGATAAAAAAAAAATTACCTTTCTAAACATATAAATTTCATATTTGTACAATTTTTTATTTAACTGTAAAATTATTTTTAATTCAATTTTATATGCTACCTGAAATAATGTTTTTAAATTCTAGAATGTAATTCAAATTCTCCAAAACATGCAATCATGTGTTTTTGCCATTCATTCAATCAGTAGAAGGATTTTCACTTCTGCTTTTATTTCGTAATGTTATACGCTTTGTAAATCGCATTAAACTGTTTTTAAATTGAATTCATGTACTTAAGTCAAATTACAAGGTGAAATATATTTTGAAGAAATGCATCCCCTATTAATAGCTAACAGCCTAAAAACCGAACAATCTTGGCGAACAAACCGGTAGCCAAAGGCGGCTAGTATGTAATAACTAAATCGCCCAGATTTCACACTTCGACTTCTTCCTATAATACCCGATAAGAAGGTCACTTACAGCGCAAGTATAAGGTAGTATCAAAGGTGATGAAAATTGGTAAAATCAAAATTTAAAAAACAAAACAAAGGAGAGATTTCCAAATCAAACAGAGGTAGCACCAATTCGTAATGCGAGAATTCGAATGGCCGAACGGAGCTCAGAAACCAGTTAAAAAAAAGAATCATGCATAGCAAAAAACTTCAAATGATGAAATTAAATTTAATGAACAGAAGCTAAGAGACTGATATACTCTATCATTTAGAAAAATAGAAATAAAGCATATAACAAATTTATAAAGTAATTATAACATAAATTACAAATTTAAATAATTATACATTCGTATTATTCCGATTAGAATAAGTAGATTCTTCTATGTACAAAATGTCACTCATCAAAATCAGTTTAAAATCTTCCGCCATAAATATAACACTCCAATGTTAATTATCGTTTTATCCTTTCATATTATGCTTATCTAACTGGTTAGATAACTCAGCGTTATAGGCCCCTGGGAGCGCAGAATGACTTTATGTTATATACAAAGATTTCTTTATTGCACAGACAATCGTGACTGTCTGTGCAATCAAACATTTCTGTGTCTGTCTGTGACATTTCAAATGTCTGGAAAACTAGAAAGGAAGAAAAATGCGAAACATTTTCGAACCATTCAGAGCATTAATGTGACAAATACGCGTCATTGCACATTTTAAAAATAATTTTCTTAACACAACAAAATAAATAATTACGAAAAAAATATAAATAACTAATGTTTTACAACTAAGCATAATTGCTAAAAATTCATCATTTCAACCATTTCGTTGGGAAAACAAATGTAAAATGATGACGTGGAAATAATTATTCGAAGTATTTCACAATATCACTCAGCACTATGTTTTCTCAATTTTTTTTTTTTTTCTTTTTTCTATAATGGCTAAGTTAAGTTTGTTCCTTGAATGAACATGAAGGGGGAGCTGTCAAATTGGCACTTTATTTTGTTAACAAAGGGAAGTTCAGTTTGATCCGCATTTTCAGCAGACCGCAATGACTTTTCATTTATCTCGTCCCACAGTTGATTAGAAAATGAAGTATCCATTTAACAAGCATTAAAAAAGAGCTGCAACTACAAAGATTCGAGGGATGGAAAGAACAAATTGTCCTGCTTTTCAATAAATTTTCCTTAAAATCAATGCGGAAAATTTATAATTCAATTGGGTTTTGTAAGTTTCCCTAACCTAAAATTATTTACATCCTTTTTAGTTTAAAGGCAATAAATAGCATTTTACAATGTGAAGAATACCAACTGGGATATCAATACCCAAAGATTCTTACGAGTTTTTCCTAAAATCGAACATTTTATTCGAATAATCGATAAATTGATTATTCGAATAAATGATAACGATAATCGATTCTAGTATCGGTGTTGGGACTACATACAAAATGCCATCTAGCAAGATTCCTTTTAAATGAGAGCTATCATAGAAATGACTACACTTTTTCAGTGCACACTTCCTATACTACAGCAAGTAAGAATGCATAAGCTACGATTTCATTTTAAGAATCCGAGTGGCATTATACTGCATAATGTCAAACCACACTTTGTTTTGTGCATCACACGGATGAAAGCCCTTTGCACGATAGGAATAATTCTGCTGTGTGCCGCTGAAAACCTCCAAGAATAAACCAATCGAGGTGGGAAGAAGCCCATTGCTCATTTGGGCGTTAATGAATCCGGGACTTGAAGGGCTTCCTTCGGCAAAGATTAGTTACTCGTAATTAATGTAAGGCTTCCAAAAAACAAAAAGCGAATAAAGTAAATCCAGTGCATAGCAAGAAAAAAATAGAGCTGCTTTTCACTTATAGAAGAGTAGAATGCATGGAAACCGTCAGTGGAAACAAGAGGGGGGGGGGGAGGAAGACATCAACAGAATGTAAAAATTTGGAACAGCATTCGTGAAAATGGTTCTGTCACTTTAAAGAGAAAAAAGAATTTAAAAAACTCAAAAAGCTCGATTTTAAAACTATAGAATGTGATAAAGTCTAAAGTGATTAGTTATAAAATAAAATTATAAAAATACTCCCCGTCCAATTTTCTATTTTCTCTCCTTTCATATGAAAACTCATAATTCCTAGATATCAAAAATCAAATGCCAACACCATTCTCCGTTTTTGAGAGAAATCGGAAACATTCAGCTTCATCGTACATTCTCTGTGGACCACTATCCCGATTTTGATTTTCTTTTTTTAAATGAAATCCCATCCACCTTTAACAGTTCGTCTACCTCGTTCTTCTCCATTTCGGAAGATATCGCAAAATAATATTTTGCACAGTTCTTAGCCTCAACAGCTAGAAAGGTTTTGTCCATTTTAAACGCCAACTTCATGTACAGTTAAGCAATCAGAATGTTAAGTCATTAATGTTCAACTTTCTATTGTCATTAAATTTTTATTATAAAATGTAATACATAGTTGACGAACATGACCTAATTATTCTTATTAATGCCAACCGTCTTCGAGGACCCTATTAGTGACACTGGGATAATCATGTCGATAAATATTGATGATGTACATCTTAACAAAGCAAAAGAAAGCATTATTTTAAATAAGCATTCTGACTAGTTATTTATGCTTCCGAAGTTGCGAAATGAATTCAGACGAAATCGATGTAGTTATTGATGCTGGTGGCTAGCTGTATTTTGGATGATTAAATTATAGTAGCTGCTTTTGGCGACAAATACGTTCGCCTAGATTACTGACTTTTAAGGTAGTGTAACTATTTCTACGGAATGCTTTGTTTTTAGGAATGTTTTTATTATCTTGACTTTTATATACTCTTTTCTGACTGAATGGAGATTTTAGTGTTGAGTCAAGCCTAGAAATTCTAAAAACATTTTCCAGCTTCCTTAATTATTTAAGCCAAGTGTTGAATGACTTCCATGTCTAAAATCGTTCAAGGAATCTATTTGTCTGAGAGTTTGTTTCAATTTGACTGTTGCCATTCGACAACAAGTGAATGATAAGAATATTCTTTGCCACTTATGTTAACATTATATATATATATATATATATATATATATATATATATATATATATAGAGAGAGAGAGAGAGAGAGAGAGAGAGAGAGAGAGAGGAGTAATAAAAACCAAGTTAATCGGAAAAAATCAAAATTAAAGCAAATAAAAAAAAATTCGGCCTGAAGACTTTTAAGAAGAAGCTGCATTTGCGCTCTCTAAATACTATGGTGCTTTTCCTGTTCCTTTTTTGGTTTTAGTTTGAATAAGAAATATTTTTAGTTCGATTCCGAAACTATTTGGTTTCGTTTTCAAAATATATCTAACTTTAGATTGGTTACTTATATATATATATATATATATATATATATATATACACCACAACCTATACACAATACGTATACTACAATAAGTCGTAGTATAAAAGATGTAATAATAACTTAAATTTTAATTTCCAAATTTTTATCTTAAATTAGCTATTCCTTAAATCCATTAATTGAATTCTTCACTCTAAAATTTTCTAATCCAAATCCCACTTCTCCTATTTAATTATTTCGAATGCACGCTTTAAAAAATGAATGATCACTGATTTTTCCTGAATTTTGACAATTTTTTTTTTTTTAAACATTTCTGTCCAACAACGGAATACATTTTTGCCATGAAGTTTAAACTTTTTTCATAATTCTATTAAATATTAAATTGCGTGATATTCTTCCATTGTTGAAAGTTAAAGAAGGATTCTGTTTAACATCTGGGAAGTTGAGAAGACATAGAAAAATGAAGTTACAATATTACGAAAATTAGATGACAGAGGCTCCAGAATAGTTACGGTTTTAATAGCTCTAACATGTTAAGCTCTATGTTGTTTCTATTAGAAAGACTGGTGTACAAGAAAGTTACATCATTTATGTAAGACAATTAAACGCGGCTTTAATGTTAGAAAATTTAACGGAATCATGGACTTGATCTAAACGATTTATCTAATAAAGAAACTGACAGTAATATTAGCCCTAGCTAGTCGCCTGAGGCAACTGGTATATTATATACATATATACGTATAAATATATATTCTTTAAAATTTGAATTCTATAGTATCTATAATTTAAGAGATGGAAAGCCAAAAGAAAAGAAAAAAAGAACATTAATACCGTATCTAGGAGTCGCGAGCTTTCATATGAAACAAAACCCGGCAAAATTGGCGTTCATCAAATAATTTATTTAATGGTTGTGATATAAAATTATCAATTTAATCAAATCTAATTATCAAACTTTTCCGAGAAGTACAATGAAGGAAGAAGTACCGAGAAGTACTTTAGGAGACGGTGATTAGAGAAAGGCACCTATGATTGTATTTGAAATTCACATATCCTTCATAATGCTACTGGCGTTTTCAGCTTCATATGAAATAAAATTTTGTGGCTGGTTAAATGATTGTTTAGTTTTATCAATTATTTTAGATACAGAGATGGCGGAAAAACAGCCGGTCGCCGAAGGCGGCTCTTGGGTAATAATTATATCCAATACTTATCATTGCTCTCACCTCACATACCCGTCGACAATTTAACTCAATAAAATTTTGCTGTCTTAGATATAGTAATATATGCATCATTACACAAATCGAATATATTGAGTAAGGAAACAAAATTGAATATTGTTTCTTAATTTTCTATTTTCAATTTGGGGAGCGAAAGTATAGTGCAGAATCATCTTTCCTGAAAGGAAGGAAAAGCTAACAAAGCACAGCAACAGAGGTTGGACGGAATGGGAAGTTGTTTGAGAAAGAATCTTTCATCTTGTACATCATATACAAAGTATCAAGAACCAAATGAGCCCGACACATAACTTGAATATGGGCAACATGTTTACAAACTTCAGTAGATCAGTAGAGCCATCTCCATCAGTCAGTTTCCAGCCGGCTATCTATTTCTCCCTCTCTGTCCTCAACATTCAAAAAACCATCTGCAAATGGGCTCACCTGGTCCAAGAATTCGCATTTGCGACATTCGCGGTTCGTTATCAGTTCGGGCATCGGTAAACGATCCAAAACTTCTCTTTGATCCTAGGTCCCGATGGGACCACCCACTGAGGAGGAAGAAAAATTTCGGAGGGACAAGATCTCGTTTGAAAAAGATGCGGCGCCATAAATCGCGGGGGGAGCACCGCGCGTTTCATTAGGAACCTAAATGAGTCTTAATGCATGCCGTTGAGCGTCTTAATCGCGTGATCAAGCGGCTCTTGAGGAAAAAGAATCGGCCGCTTCAGAAAGAAAGAGGAAATGGTTGCGCCAGGAGAGAGTGGCCGCTATTTTCTGGCCGTAATTAGACGGCTCCTCCCGCCTTTCTACAACCACCTTCCGAAGAAGTTCCACGCATATATTAGGCGGCGGAAAATTTTTAGGAATGTAAAGCCTATATTTTACATTGTTCATTGTGAGGGTTGGGAGATAATTAACATTTCAAATTCAACGAGATTCTTTTCCGGGGCGCATAAAGAACCTCTAACGATGCGGGCGCATTATCGCCCTCCGGCGCTTGCTGTTGCCGTAAAAATAAACCCCGGAAGAAATTATATCTGAGATAGAGTGGTCTCTTCACCGCTCACTGCCGAGTACTGTTCGTCCAAAAAGTTCGAGTTGACTTGAAAAGTTCGCATGAGAATGTTGATTTTCTTCATTGTGCTTTGCATCTTCATCCCACTCGTTTAGAATCTCTTCTCTTTCTGAAATGCGACATCAAAAAATTAAAACTAACATCTGCAAATTTCAGAAACTTCCTTCAGAAAGTCGAAAGTCGTCAAAGTCATGCATGCGATTCTTGTGTATTGCGTAGCATGGATAAGATAAGGATTACTTTCAATTTGGCTGTTCGGAACTTGTGAAGAATGAAAAAAGGAAAGGAGAACGTCACTGATATTCAATATTTTGATTCGTCTCACAACACGCAATTAAGAAGAATTAGTGAATCGATAGAACTTTGAGACAGTAACCTGATATTTGGTTGATGAACTCTGATTTAAAAATAGCAAATAATAGACTCAAAATTTACTTTCTAAAGCTGTCAGGGAGTTAGCTGGATTGATTTTTTTTTTTAAAAAAAGAGAGAGACAGACAGAGAGATTGCCAGTGTAATTAATTGGAAGGCCACTGATAGAATTAACAAAAAGGTAAATAAAAAAATTGAAAAAAATCTTTTTATTTTCGCAAACGAACTTTTTGGAATTTAAAATCAATTGAAATGATTCAGAATCACTCAAAGTGAGTCAATCGTTGTGCGGATTTAAAATTAATATTTTAAACAAGTTCAAGATAAAATTTTGAAACCTTTTTGCAACAGTTAAAAACTATTAAGACGTAAAGATGGGAATGCTGTTTCGTGGAATGCGAAGCTTGAGGTCATGAAAAGTCAGAGCTCTTCGAACAAGGTTTCAATGGACCCATCAGCAAAAAGAAAGAACTTGTCTTCAAAAAAGAACTGGCCAAATATACTAGAAAATGAGGAATTGCTATATTCAATAGCTTTAGAACTGTAATATTGTCGAATTCAATACTTTCGACTCCTTTTATAGAATGACTAGAAATAATGTAGTGGTGTTTGGAGAAATGCAAAAGATTCGTAAAGATGATGATAATTGCACCACAACATTGCGGGAAAGTTTACTTAAGATTCTAGAATACATTTTATCCAATTTATAGCTAACGGTCGGAATGTACACTTCCCTTCCTTATCACAAAAAGAAGTTAAACATAATTTTAGAAGCTAATCCCAGTAAGACTTCTGGTTCTGATCGAATCACGATAGGGATTGTGAGAGAAGACGTTTTCTCTCTTGCGGGAAAGTTTACTTAAGATTCTAGAATACATTTTATCCAACTTATAGCTAACGGTCGGAATGTACACTTCCCTTCCTTATCACAAAAAGAAGTTAAACATAATTTTAGAAGCTAATCCCAGTAAGACTTCTGGTTCTGATCGAATCACGATAGGGATTGTGAGAGAAGACGTTTTCTCTCTTGCGGGAAAGTTTACTTAAGATTCTAGAATACATTTTATCCAACTTATAGCTAACGGTCGGAATGTACACTTCCCTTCCTTATCACAAAAAGAAGTTAAACATAATTTTAGAAGCTAATCCCAGTAAGACTTCTGGTTCTGATCGAATCACGATAGGGATTGTGAGAGAAGACGTTTCCTCTCTTGCGGGAAAGTTTACTTAAGATTCTAGAATACATTTTATCCAACTTATAGCTAACGGTCGGAATGTACACTTCCCTTCCTTATCACAAAAAGAAGTTAAACATAATTTTAGAAGCTAATCCCAGTAAGACTTCTGGTTCTGATCGAATCACGATAGGGATTGTGAGAGAAGACGTTTCCTCTCATACTGATTGGCTCTTTGGCATGTTAAATGAATGTCATTTCGCATTTTTCCACATTTTTTCTGCCTTTGGTATGAATTCGAGTGGAATTCATACGAAAGGCAGGCAAGGACTTAAGTGAAAACGAATATGTCTACTTCCTACATGGGGGAAGGCGCTCTGCAGAATTATCGCTGAAAGGCATACGTATGAACTTCAGAAGAAGGGAAAGTTACAGTTCGGTTTTAGATGGGAGAAAAGCACTCTTCTAGCATCACACTACATTGTTCAATTCATTGAAAGATCGAAAGATGAAAAAGTAATTATACTAGCTATTTCAGGTATGTCAAATAATTTTAAAAGTATCGAATGGCAAGATATTTTTAGTGCCCTTGAAGAAGATGGAATCTCTAAATATTTAATCAACATAATTAGAATTTTCTATCAAACAGAAAAATTGAGAATGATAGTGATTTTAACTAATGCAAAGTTGTCCAACAGGGCTCATGTTTAGGGTCTGTTTTATGGTTAACCACTGAAAATAAAAGACGCTGTTAGAATTAAACAAAAACTGAATCAAACACAAAGGCTCTATCAAATATTATTGACGTAACTTATAGCATTTTACAAGCCCGTGACAGATCTGTCAGCGATTTAAGCCGAGTGAGTGTCTCTTGTTTTTTCAGTAGCGCCAACTAGGGCCAAGAGTACGACTTAGCTACTTCAAATGGAATCTCTAAATATTTAATCAACATAATTAGAATTTTCTATCAAACAGAAAAATTGAGAATGATAGTGATTTTAACTAATGCAAAGTTGTCCAACAGGGCTCATGTTTAGGGTCTGTTTTATGGTTAACCACTGAAAATAAAAGACGCTGTTAGAATTAAACAAAAACTGAATCAAACACAAAGGCTCTATCAAATATTATTGATGTAACTTATAGCATTTTACAAGCCCGTGACAGATCTGTCAGCGATTTAAGCCGAGTGAGTGTCTCTTGTTTTTTCAGTAGCGCCAACTAGGGCCAAGAGTACGACTTAGCTACTTCAAATGGAATCTCTAAATATTTAATCAACATAATTAGAATTTTCTATCAAACAGAAAAATTGAGAATGATAGTGATTTTAACTAATGCAAAGTTGTCCAACAGGGCTCATGTTTAGGGCCTGTTTTATGGTTAACCACTGAAAATAAAAGACGCTGTTAGAATTAAACAAAAACTGAATCAAACACAAAGGCTCTATCAAATATTATTGATGTAACTTATAGCATTTTACAAGCCCGTGACAGATCTGTCAGCGATTTAAGCCGAGTGAGTGTCTCTTGTTTTTTCAGTAGCGCCAACTAGGGCCAAGAGTACGACTTAGCTACTTCAAGCGTCACATACACTTGCACAACCCCTTTTTACAGGATGGCACATTCACACACCTCACAGATAGAACACAGAACAACCATGCCCGAACCCGGGACCCCTATGCCAGGACGCCGGCCTTTCAAATTTTACAAAGACATATAGCACAGTTTCAACCGAAGCCCTCCAGAGATCAGCCGGTTGTCCACCCATAATTGCAAAAAAAAAAGTAATAAAATTTGATCCGTTTATTAGACGAGTTGCAATTAAAAGGCAGATAAATAAGCCACAATTACTTGCAAGCTTCTAAAAACATTCACTTCCCGTCTTGGTAAAATATCACTACTTCTTCGATAATAAATGACTTTATTAAGATAAAATCAAAACATATTCACTGATCGTGCAAATTTCCTTAATAAGGTTGTATGTGCTGCTGCTGTATGCTTCACTGGAAACGATGAAATACTTTGGGAAGTAATTAATATAAGTAAGTAATAACGAAGCCAGTGTTTTTTCGGCAGGGACAGGAGCTATGTCTAAAGTAATTGAGAAAACGGAGGATTATTGTGAGGAAATTCACTACTCCCGCTCAGTACTCAAGACACTTGAATCAACAAAAAATGATTATCCGATTATTGTTCATTTCAAAAGAATGTTAAAATATATAAAACTTCACTGGATAAATGCTCACGCTGGTAACGAGTATTCAGATTCTCTAGCCAAAAAGGCAAGTGAGTAAAACAATAAATTTTCATCAGAAAATTTCCTAAGTCATGGATTAAACTTAGAGAATTAGAAAATCAGTTAACTCAAAATGGCAAACTAGATGTGAGTTGTTTAATATTTAAAGATTTCTTTTTGGCTTGTTGCCTTCAGCGCATTCCAAAAGACCGCAAAGAGACTTTTATATAAATCAAACTTCGATTCTCATTATTTTCCAACATAACGAAGTCGTTTCTTAAGAAAAATCACCAGACTGTGACTGCGGTGCTGATGAGAAAAGCGTTGGACATAATATTTACAGATGCCCACAGTACAGACTAATATGAGAAAAATTCTTTCCATACAGTATAACTACGAGAATTTCGGGATTGTTTTGGCGTAAGGCGTATGAAATCAAGAATGTTGTACAAAATATTTCGGAAATTCTTTTACATAATAATACGTAGAGAGTACAATACTTACATATTGAGATTTTGAGCGGTATTATGTTTTGCAAAGTGTCATAAACGAATTGTATAAATGATACTTTCTTATTATTAATAGTGTTTTAAATTATCTTTTATTTAAACTGTTATTTTATTCTTTATTCTCACAGTATGTTCTATTTTATATTTATTTATATTTTCCTCTTTTTGTTTTCTTACACTTTCATAGTTATTATCTTATGTTGTATGTTCGTTATTCTACATTTTACTATATCATGTACTCATTCTTTTCAAAATTCTGTTAGAAATGTATATTTTGTAGTTGCTAAAATCTCTTTTATTATATGTAACTTTTGTATAGTATTTTATTGATATTGTTTCAAGTTATAAGGTATGACGAATATGAAAGTCTCTGCGGTACTAATCTGATTTTTTTTTTCCTGCATATACCAGCTTTTGCCAGACTGTTTTGTAATCTACATGCATATCCGCGTTGGATTGCTCAGTTTAATTATAATAATGTCCCGTTTAGGGCTATTTTGAACAGCGGACAGATGTCGAGGGATACATCGGAGCTGGCACCTCCCTCTCCAAACTTCCGCACCACACCGACGGATTTAATGCACATTGGATAGATCGGGTTTCTTTGCCTTTGATACCCAAATTGTAAACTTTTGCAAAATAAAAATTACAAGATGACTCTCCATCTGTTCGTGTACAAACAAACACGATCATTCGGAAATGCATAAAGCCAGAAGTTTAAAATTTAAATTAACAGTTTTATTAGAACTGGTGGTTTAGTAAAACCAATTTGTGGATGGATTGACTGTCAGTGGGTTGGTCAGCCTTGTGCATCTGCATGCAATATCTCAAAAATGCTAACAAAGACTGTCAAGTTTCAGACATGCTTTTATTTTTAAAACTGTTTTGGTCCAAAAGCAGAGATCGCAAAAACATTATAAGCTAAGCATAATGAGTACAATATAATGTATGATGAAGCTTAAAGCACGCTGTCATTTAAGAAAGTCATTAAAAGAAAACTCCCGCAAAGTTTACTTTCTCGAAGACGCAGAAAAAAAATGCGCAAAAACAAACATTTAATATTTCCACAGAAATCTTTTTAAAATGAAAAAAAAAAAAAAAAAAAAAGGAAGAAATCATTCCTTTTTATCATATCGAATAGTTTGTTGAGATGACAATTTCATTTCCGAATGGAACATTACCTATTCTGCTTTTCACTTTACTCTAAGGGATTGTTTCTGTATAGATCTTTCAATTAAGGGTTGTTTTGTCTAACACAGTCGCTCCCTCCGGCTGATTGCTTTTCGTTCGAGCGAACGGGAGGCAAGTCCGCTGCTTGCGATTGGAACTGAAGGGGTGGCGTGGGTGTTCCCTCGCAAATTCGAACCATACAATTCGTTTCGTAATGCACACGTCAGCCGATGGGACCAGAGCAATTCCGTTCTAGCGACAAGAGCAGAATCGTCTTTCCCACTCTGATCTGCGTTTGCAGTTATCGCCGTCTCATCCACGCTGCCAGGCCGATCATTTTTATAAAACATTTGTTAAATTAGCAAGTTTACATTTTAGAGTGTTCGGATGCGCATCGGTTGGCAAGACTTCCCGTGCAAAAACGTGGTGCAAAATTTGACGAGAATCTATCACTAAGACGTACATACCAGATTTCATTCATGTAGTTCATTGCGTTTTTGAGACGACGAGCTCACAGATAAACGAAATATTACTTGACTTTAAATCCTCCTTCTTCTTCCATCATTTACAATGCTTTCCAATCAGATTGGGTGGCAATGAATGCCAGTTGTTTTCAGCCATTTTCATCTTCCTCCGATATTCCTTTCTTTGTTCGAAAGTGTAAAAACTTCGCAACAGAACAGTGTTCCAAAAATGTGTTTTGTTGGAGTGGGGAAAGGGGTCACTTTTAGGAGGTCTAAAATTTTAAAATGTGTTACATCTCTATGACGAACTTTTTGATCATTGCAATATTTCGTTTTAAAGCAAACCACAAAAGTACAAAAAAAAAAAAATAGTGATATTTCAAGAACAGTTATCGTGCTTACACGCCTTTAGATGCATTCCAAAGATTTCGTGCATTTGACAGGAATGCAGAATGTTCACCTAGAAATCCTTTTTATTTGAAATTTCATCTAACTTGTTGCGGTGTTGAGAGATAGAGTTCATGAACAGAATTATGTTTTTCTCCCTCGCGGTTTCGGAGAATTCAAAGATATCTCGAAAAGAAAATTTTTTAAGGTTATACAATTCTCTGAATGTACATGAAAGTAAAAAAACAAGACACGTGAATGATTTAGCTGAACTGAGCATCTCCAAAGTAGAAAAGAACTCGCTTCCATTTCAATACACTCACTTTTCATGCAAACACCGATGTCTTTCTCGGCCGGAAATTTAACCAGTCTATTTGTCTTTGGAAATAATAAAAAAAAATAATAATACAAATTTTTAAAAAAAACCGCAACAAGAGTATTTCTAACAAAGAATTTGCTATGCCTCCTGTTCAATGTGTTTGCAAAATACGTCGAAAACAAACCGCAGGCGGATAAGAATAACTTTTACGCTAAACCTGTTTGAAACAAATACATAATTTCTTTTTCAAATAATATGTGCGCAGGCATTCCAGGCACGCCGGAAACTACAGGTACAGAATCTAAATTATTTCCACCAGTTAATAATATTAAATGATTCCCCGTTGAATTCCTTACTCACTTGACGTTCATAGAAAGATGCTGAAGGTTTTTCTTTTGTGAAAATGTTTCTGCTCGGAGTTCCTTTTTAACTTCACGGAACAATATATATTTTGAATGCCCCACGCCCAGATTCAGTTGTGCGACTTGTAAACTTTCGTTGTTCAAAATAGAAATCCTATTTATCAAAAATTTTAAGAAATATTTATCTTGAAATATATGGAAACAAAAACTAAATTCACTAGTCTTGTTCTGCATATGAAACCTGATATTAATATATACCAGAGGTATGTTGTATCTACTACGTTACGTCTATTTCATAAAATATTATAAAATTCATTCCAAAATATCTTTATGCAAATGGAACAAACAGTAATAATTATTTCCGTCATTTTTTTATTGTTTTATTTTTTCTTCGATTACTTTTGTTCGCAGAAGTAACATAAAAAAAAAAGTTTCAGGAGAAATGGGAGACATGGCATCTCAATTCCTCATCTTCATTTAAATGACTTGGGAGTGGCGCAGACACAGCTTCGAAAATGCATGGCAAAATATCTAAACCGAATGTTTCAAATGTGTGTTGGAAGGAGGGAGTATTTAAATAACGAACAATGCTTCGCAGATTATCAACACAGACTGTTTCATCACAAATAATTACAATTATTGTTTTCGAATTCAATCATTCAACTTTCAATTACTATGCATTCCCAAATTTAGTTAAGTTTAATTAGATCAGCGTCCTGTTTCCTTTGAAGTATACAACTGTAATTTAAAAAGGGACGTCATTTTCAATCAGAGTCAGATGATGGAGACGTTAACTGAGATTATTTTATTTATTCATTTAGTCTTTTTAATAGCAGCCGTCGCTGTATTATGTTGATGAAATAATTGCAATCCTTATAATTTGAGTGTATATTTGTGTGTTGGCGCTCTACAGGCTGGTTAGTATGACCTAGAGCTTCAAATTTGTCACACACATACATATATACAGGGTGGCCATGATTTTTGCTCTTTGAATTTCCTTGACTTTTCCATGACATTTTTCAGATGTTTCTAAAATCTTCAGAATAATGTCGCTTTATTTTATTCTCTTTCATTTTTGCACAATATGTTCTTTATTTGAAAAAAAATTTCTACTCTCTTTACTAAAATCAACGTAAAATAAAATTTAATTCTCAGAAAAAAAAAAACTCATCGTTTTCACTTACTGAATTCCAGATAAGCTTTAATTATATAAAACCGTTCCCTTTCTTGCAAATATATTAACTAATACTAGAAGATACATGCACATCTAAACCGACTTTTAGTCAACCAATCATGCCTCGGAACTGTTTGGTATATTTACTTACGAAAAATGCAGTACAAAAAATATATGCACATTGGCGGAGTGCTTATGATTTGTTTCTTTCCAGTGGGGCCTTTCCAATCCATACTGTTTACCAACACGCCAACAGACCAGAAAAAAAATTCCTTTCCAAATACAACATGAAATCTCCGCATCAAGATACGAAAATTTCTTCAATGAAATGAAAACTTTTAGCTCATCAATTATAATAAAAAGATGCTTGCGTGACGGCTTCATGGAAACCCGTGGATGGACCCGTGGAAAATGAGTCCTTATCACTTTTTTTTTTCTTAATTGCATAAAAAGAAAAATGTTTTAGAGGTATAAATTTCAAAAAAAGATAGTATAAACGAATTTCGCAAATTTTGGGGGCAAACAGTTTTATTTACATCAAACCTTATAAGAAAAATGCGGCTCTTCTCTTTAAAAAAAATTACAAAAGGGACGTGTACCTTTAATGTATCAAGTTAATTTATCGTATTTAATATTATTTTTAAATTATAAAGTATTTTGTTGAATGTATGGTAAATTTTAAACGAACACAAAATTAAAAAAAAAATGTTAAAAGAAAATATTAACAATAACGTCCATTTCAGGTCGTCTAGAGCATCCATTCAAATGAAGAATTTAGTAATCTGTATTCATAATGCTTAAAAATAAACAACAACAAAAATGATTTACGGAAATACTAGCAATAACGGGCTTACTTCATGATTCAACAACAACAATAAAAAAAAAACTCCTAGAAGAGGGAAAAAATAATTATTATAAAATACTTACTTAATTAAAATAAATTGTTTTGGAATTATACTAATGGGTCAATATTTTAAAAACAGTTTTGAATATCCAAGATTCATACTTACACTCTCGTAACATGTAATCGATTTGACGTTCGAAGGATAAAAAGGAAAGGGGGGGGTGATAATTCCATATATATATTTTTAAATAAAAGAGATCCATTAAAGTTTACAATCATATCAGTAGTAGGAGCTGGGCTTTATTTAGGCTGCCTTTTCCCATAATACGCAAAATTATGGAAAAATGGGAAAAAAATATGGAAGTTTTCGTTCATTATACCGATAACTTGTCATTCTAACAAAAAGTAAACAATATCTTTAGGCGAAAATATTACTTATATATTTTTCCAGAAATCTAGGAATTCCCGGTTTTCATGGCCGACTGACCACCTGTGTGAAACTTTCACAAAACATCGAAGCGTTTGAATTTTTATTTATAGTTGGATTTTTATATTTAATTTAAAGTTGGAAAGTCAAGAATAAAATTTTATAGGATCAAAGGTTGTATGAAATTTAGATTTCATAATTTTTAGGAGGAGTACACATTTATTAAATGGAATAAAATATTAAAATTTACGTCATTTAAATCCTTTTCAAAGTAAAACTGGACTTTATGATGAAGGAGAGAAAATTTTATTGAATAATTCAGAGATATTGCCTAAATTATAAAATGTATGTCTATTGGACATAAGACTTCAATGCTGAACGATTCTGTTTTCTTTTCTTATATTTAAAAAAAAAAAAAAAAAAACTTGTTTGGTTTCAGCAAAAAAGGTTTTTCATTAATTGGAATTTAATCAGTTCTATTTTAATTTCAAACTTTACTGGAGACGACTAAAAATTAGAGAATGGCATAAAATTTCTATAAAAGTCTGACCATCAAAATTTGGAGCCTAAAAATATTTTGCTGAAGAAGCCATTAAGAGACCAAGTTGCATAAATATTTAATAAGCTTTAATCTCAGCGATCCAGATAGTCGCCAAAAGCGCCTCATTTACGATAATTATCCGTACATTTACTGAATTATGTTTATACATATACTGAATTTCTCAACCTGTCTGAATAAATATATATATATATATATATAAACCGAACTTCATGTCCTGTCAGTTGGAATGGAAATCGAAGAAACTAACTCATTTAGTTTAAACAAATTACAGTTTCGTCATTCATTATATATTATTTATTAGACTATCAATTATTAAAAATATATCTTCCTCATTTTTTTTAATGAAAAACATTGTCTATACTCATTTTAAACACATCCCCTACTTCATCGAATATTCACCGCAGTGATTATTCCCAAATGATAAGTAGCAGATTTAAACTTTGATACCAAACTAAATTCAAATCTCAATTACTTTCCTTCAGCACACGGGTCTCATTTATCAGTTCATGATATTTCTATCAACTTTCAGAAACATCGAACAATGATATAAATGTTTTGAAAAGGTGCCATAGATTCCACACACAACAGAAAAATTCTCAAAATAAGTTTATCTGGATTGCTAAATCAACAGATACCACCATATATTCACATACTAAATAAATGTTAATTAAAAATTAATGGAATATTTTGGCATCGGATTCGATTCGACGATTTTCCACAGTGGGGTTCCGATTCCCGAGTAATTTGCGGGGAAGCTACTAGTCCAAACAAATCAATGTCGGTGAATTGCTTGCAGCCTAATTAAAGGAGTCTTCGGTTCGACAGAAACTTCCAAAACAAATTCGTCATTTCAGCGCAAAACGGTCATTCTGACGATTCTCCTTTAAATGGAAAGGATTCTGTCCAGCTAATGAGCAACAGTAAAATAATTATAAAAAAACACGAGTGTTAAGAAACGATGTAAGAAAATACTTTTCGTGTCACCGTCACTTGTGTCCAGTGTCAAGGGTTCAAATTTTAATGTTATTCGTGAACAGATTTATCTTTTAAATAAGCATAATTGTGTTTACAGTTTATAACTGACCACTAAAATGTTCTTTATGAGAGAAATTAAAAAGAAAAATATAATGAATAATGCAATTCTGGTGATAGGCTTGGGAACATTTGGAAATTTTCGCCAGATTCAAAGACTAAAAGAAAGCTTGTTCCGTTCCGCTGGAAGAGGAACGGAACGGGGGAGTTCAATCCTGGAACAAACCACCTTTCCAAAACTGGCGAATCATCTCTTATTTTGGCAGCATTGGTACAATCTTCATTCAACTTCACATGATAATTTCTAAAAAAAATCAAATGGTGAGTGAAAGAGATATTTAGTAGAAGAGCAGAATTTTCTATATCCTCACGATATCACATTCACATTGATTTAATATCCAACAAGATTTAAAGTCTAGTGCATTCGCTCTAGATTATTTTTAACGCTTTTTGTTAAAATGTATTCCTTTGATGAATACTAGAATTTGTATAATGTGAATTTTACATTCCTAACCAAACATCATAACTGTATTGATGCAGAGGAAACTTAGTGAATGAAAATTCGTCGGTGACTCAAAAATTTTTGCCCCGAATTATTTGAATTTTTTCATTAATACTAAAATACGCTCTATCATTTCAATCTATTTTGGATCATTCAAAGTAGGAATCACATTATAATTTCCACTTTTAATAAATGCGTCCACGCTTTATGCCTTCAAAGATATTAAGAGAATGCATTTTTAACGTCAGAAATAAAATGTATTAAACTATTTTTTTAAACTGGTATGTTGGAAGGCAAAGGTAGATTCATTTTCATTTAAATTACCATTTTCAAATTCCTTTCAGACAAAAGCCAATAAAAAGGGTTTTTCCGAATCTATCTCGTATACACTCCAAATAATCCCTCTCCCCCCCCCCCCATAAAATGGTGGACCTTGGATAAGGCCGCGAATACCTTGCATGGTGTTCAACGTCATCCAAAGTATTTGCGGTTAGATTAACAAATAATTAGTATAAATGATGAAATTACAAATAGAATTGTATAATTACAAATTACCAATCTGATGATAGTTAAAAAATGAAGATATCTGGCATGAATCCATTTTGATAATTCGTGTTCTAGGCGCCTTAAAATTTGACACGGGATGACAACTTTAATCACAAGACAGCATCATCGGTTAAGTCACTGTGCTTATGAACTGCGTAAGAAAGTGCAATGGTTAACCGCTTGAAAAATTTGGTTCAAAATTTGATACAAATCTCTATTTCAGATGTACCAAATTTTATTTACATTTTGTAACTATTGAGTCCCTTTGTTCTCAGCTAGCTAGACAGAGAGATTTTGCACAACCTTAGATAGAAGTCTACAAGTTTTGGGAAACGACTTTGCATTAGATTTCATTTGTCTGCCTTTTTGAGTTATCTTTGTTATAGATAACGACTGTATGACGGTCAGTCAATGCGAAAAATGTTTTTCGGAAGACCGAAACGAAGAATTTCATAAACATCTCAAGTTCGAATTTTTTGGCGGTTACAATGCCTTCCCCTATAATCCGTATACAATAAAGAAAAATTAAGCAACAGGTAAAGTATATATTGCTATCGAACCATTCACTATTTACTACAAAATAAATAATATCAAAATACAAATATTATAAAAATAGACAAATCTAGACTTGTCACCACATTTACATGACTGAAGTGCTTTGAAGTTTTTAGCAAGTGCCAACAGCTTCTATTCGACGATAAGAACTGAAAGTTTATCTCTGCATTTTAAATATATTTGGAGAAATGAACTATCGTTTGCAAATGTTTCAATTCAATGCAAACAATTTTTTTATGATAGAAAATACAAATTTATCGTTTGATTGATTTTTTTTTAATTTATATTTGAGGGAAAAATTCTAATATAAGGAGACTCGGTATCCAAAAAAAAAATTTTCCCCACTTTACAACGCATTTTTCAAATTTTGTGACAGATAGATGTAAACTATGCAGAAACGTAAATTTCTAAAATATTTTTCAGTTTCAAAAGTTACAAATTTAAATGTTTCAAAAATATTAACCTTTTTTTAAAAAATGTTTCTTAAATATACTTGCTTGTACAATTTTCAGTATTTTTACCCCATTTTTTAAAAAAAGTGGCCTCACACTGTAGAAGTAGGGATTTTGATATCTATTTTTGATATCTATATTAGTTTCTGAGAAAAAAAAAAAAAAAGTAGGTCAAAATTTTGTAAATTTTTTTAAAAAATGAGATTTTTTTTTTTTTTTTTTCATTTTGAACATTTTTAGAAAAATTTCTAATCAATTTTTTTACAAAACCATCCGTAATTCTATTAAACGTGCATTTAAGCGTGAGCAGAAAAAATGTCATGCAATTACAATAAAATGTGATTGACTTTTAACTTGTAGCAAACAGAATTTTGGGAAAAAAGCAAACTGAGATAAACAGCTTTAAAGTTTTCAACACAAAAAGAATTGCAATAAAAAAAGCTAATGTCAAGCTCCCCCCCCCCCCCGCCCGTTCACAGCAATAATGTGGCTTTTGTAAGTCCCAAGATATCAATTTCATTCATATATATTATATTTAATAATGACCATTATTCATATATAGGAATAATTTTTTTTAAATTAGAAAATTTTCACTTTTTTGTTCTCTTTGCTTTCATCAAAATATTTACTAAATGCTCTGCAATTTTGCGTATCACCTACTATTAATACACAGCAAAAATTCTAGATCATTTGATAGAGATTCAAATAAAATTAGTAATTTTGAAGATGATTATAATAACCAGTGAGAAATTCAATCGAAAAGATAAGCGAAAGCAATAAAACTATAAACAAAGACTTAATCGTTACAGTATTAAATAACTGTCCTGCTTTTTATTTCATGGCAAAAATTAAGCGGCTTGGCTACTTTCACATGAAATATGTTTGATATCAACACTGGAAGTGGGCGTGGCACTTGATATCGTGTTAGACAAGGGAATCGACTCCCCTTAATTAAGTAAACAGAGATTGAAGTATTTGTTCCGCATTTAAATATTTCAATTATAACTGTTCTAGAAGAAAAGATATTTGTCATCAGCCCCCCTCCCTCGGCACCCGTGTATTAATTGCCATTCGGAAATTTTAGGCTTAACTGCAAATCACGGGCGAACATAGTCAAGAGACTATGTTATCTTTGCCTATGACTATGATATCTTTGCCATTTTTTGGTGTGGGGGGGGGCGATTAATAAAAGTACCTATAATTGGTTAAAGGCCATAATTGTCTTTTTTTATTTGAATAATTTTAATTCAGTATCCCTCCGCAATGCGGCAGACATCAAAACAAAGGATTATCAAATTAACAAAAGCTCCGGAATAATGAGGCTCGTTTAAAATATAAGCTGAAGAAACACGCAGCTTCTTGAAATTTTTAAGTTGATCGTTTTTACATAACGCAGCCTTTAAAACTTTCTCCTTTATGTTTATTTAATTAGTTTTATTCAAGCTCCACGTGCATTTAAACAATTTCAAACTATGGAACTCAAAGTAAAGTAGAAGTTTTATTTCATTTGTTATTTTTTTTTCAAAACTGGCAACATGAATTGATAATATTAGAAAAAAGTCAAAACCGGGGCTTGAAATCCCTTTTTAAACCCTAACTTCGAAACAACTGCAGCAATCGAAAAACTTTAAATACAAAAGTTTTTCGTCTTAATGAGGCGTTCATTTGACTCGTTTAAATTATTTTTGTGTCTTCAACATAAAGGAAGTATAATTCGAAGCTTCAGACACATTGAGTTTCTATTGTGGTCCCTTTAGTTTAGAATGAGTTCAGTTCCCCTGCATTTGGACTAATGAATAGCATTGAAGATTACATTTAGAGTTCGCGATCTTTTACACGTGTAATAATGAATCTAGATTCATAGCGTTGTGAACTGCGCTGCTGTGAAAGAAAAGAAAGAAAAACGAACATCGGACAATATTCAAATGTAGTTTCTCGAGAGCGATGTTACAGAAGAAAAATTTTACATCGAATTATTTCCCATTGGTGACAGATACTGGAACGGGAAAGTATAATCCCTATAGTGTAAGACGGCAGAAAAAGAATTATGAAGTGTATTGGAAACGAAATTCATTTAAGACATTTCGTTAATTTTATCCTAAAATCAAGCATATAAATAAATTATAAATTTTTAAGTAATTTATTTAAATGAAATTTAAAAAATGTATATAATTTTCTCTGTGTGAAAACAAGATCAATTAAAAAAAAGCATTAAACATTTTTCCCGGTAAAATAATTTTACTAAGAAATAATTTTTAATAAACCCTTCTTGCATAAAATATAATCACCTGTTATAAGTATTCGAAACATAAAGTTTCAACAAAAGTGAAACAATTCACAAATATTTCTCTTTTCAGTAAAGAATAACTTCGTCATTCAAGCCAGCTGACAGCGAATGCGGCCAAATGGCACTTCAAGTGAAACCACTTTACATCTTAAATGATCAGCAAGTAAACCATCGCCAAGTCTTTCATTGCCTAATAAACATCGCAATGAATGTTGTCTAATTCAAAATGTAGACCACATTTTTGAGTATTATTTCTTTTCTAAAATAATAACCAAAGTGATTTACTTTCTAAAAGTTATAAGCCAACATATAAAATTGTTTCAAAAGACAAAAACCAATTGAGCGGCAATTGAAACCCATTTCCTTTTTTTTTTTCTTTTTTTTTTTACACACACATTCACAGATGTGTCAATGTAAAAAACCCTTTCCTCTAAGGTGCCATTCTAGATGGCACAACCTTTTGGCGTTTATTAATTTTCGACTCTATTACGTATATATACTACAGAATGTAGGAGATGAATGTTTTGGGAAAAAATCATCTTTTACAACTCTATTTTAGTATCCAAAACAATCCAATGAGCCCTCACGTCCATTACGCATCTAATCACTTCAGCTTAATCAAATGCAGTGTGATAAATCGTAGAATTATCACACTTCACAATTTACACAAAAAATTTATAAATTTAAATGTGACAGAACCAACATGGAAACTGGGGAGGGGAAGAAATGCAAAATAATTTTCAAAAATAATAATCGTTAATTATTTCTGTATGTTAATTCTTCTGTAAGTCATCGTCTGTTCTGAAAGGACGGAAAAGCGAACTCTTAAACCAGCGTGTGGAGGTCCATGACCCTATCGTTTCTTTCTTAAAAATTGCGGGAAATTTCTAAAACCTGTTATTGTTACCTTCTTAGGGGATCGAGAAGGAGGGGTGTAGCACAGCAGATACAAGAAGAAAAAAAAAGGGCAGTTCATTTTTAAAGGGGAAAGGAGGTTCAATTTTCCCGGAGCATGTGTCTGCATTTCATACTTATTTTACATTATTTGCTGTGTCCACCCCTGAAACCTACGTTAATTTTTTCCATAAATATGAAAGAAATGCGTATAATTTTATGCCGTAGAGTTTTTGAATTCGTATAATTGATATCTTAAGATATATTAAAATACTCAATCCTAATTAGAACGTAATTAAAATCTTAATTAATCACTGCTTCGGATAAACGACACTTTATCTCATCGTCTTTCAGTTTAATAATTCAATAAAACTGACAAACTTGTAAAGCAAAATATTCTTCGCTGTGCTTAAACATTGAAAAAAAAGGAGGGAGAAAAAAAGCCGTAAAAAAGGCTTGTGATATGCCAAATAAATCTCTCAAAATTTGAAAGTGCTAAAATATGAGGCATATTTAAGCCAAACTGCGAAAGAAATTGCAACTATTTTAAAAGACTACTTAAAAGGCAAATATCTGCAGATTTACGGATCTTTTTACAATTATTTCCGCGGGTTAGGAAAATAATTGTCGCTTAAGATTCACAAATTATATTTGCATCTGAAATACAACTTCTAAAAAATAATTACATAATAAGAGAAAATTTTAAAAGCAGCTTAGAAAATTAGAAGTCATTTTAGGAAAATGTTGGGACAAAATGCTTCAACGTGAGAGCTGATTTTAAAAAAATGTCGGTATATAATAAAGAGACAAGAATTTTTGAAAAACATAATTCGTTGCCAGATTTTATTTGCTTGTTTGTTAGATTAGATTTTATAATATAAGAGCCATATTTTTTTACATTGCGCCAAATGATCGCAGTTTACAAATTACTCAATTTAAGTTACAATTTATTATATGTAAAACTTATTTATTTTGATCATGTGAATTCTATGAAGATTTTCCCCCCAAAGTACGATTTAAATCTAACACTTTCTATTCCAATATTAGCTCGTCTTTGTCCAATAAAATTATGGCATTCACTCAAAATATGTTTTACGCTTGAAATATAATTAGCACGTAGATGTCGGCTCGAAGTATGAAAGGCATCGTATGAGATAAAAAAAAGTATCAGCGTCTTCGAGTCTCGTTGAGATACTTCATATTTCTTTAAAAAAAGGGGGGGAGGGGGAGGGGGCTTTTAAAGCCTATAATCGAAAACTTGGATCCTACAACTTGTTGATTTAAATGTTTTGGTAAAGTTGTTAAAAATTATAAATTTCCTAGCTGAATATTATAATTTTTAACAGCCTGATTTAGATAATTTTTAAGAACTTACCTTTTCTGATGATTTTGTTGTGAAGAGGGTTCATAGCCGTGACTGCAATGACGACGCACAGCACAACGACGGCAGTGACAGGTGTTCGAAGTTCACAATTTGCGGAGTTCGAATAAACCATGATGAATTAATTATGCAACGGCAATTGCACTGAGATAAGTACCACTACGAAGAATAACTGTACAAATCTGAGCAACTTCAGGTGGCCGATGAAATGAGCACAAAAAAATTCCAATTATTATCGTCTGGAAACGAAGATACAAGTGTTTCTAACACCACTTCAGCAATGAGGGGAGAAAATGTATTCTCGCCATCCAAAAATGAGTAGTAAATATTTCAAAACACACACATTTCTTCAGGTCCAAAAGTTTGCAAATTTTAATCTCTTGGCAATAAAACAATTTTTATTTTATAAAACAACATCTCACTTGCTGTCAAATCTTTGAGAAGAAATAAAATTATTTCACTGCCGGAAACGAGTCTAACTAATCTTCAGAGCAGAAACAACAAAAAAAGTTGAAAACTGAAAGTGATTTGGTGTGCCGGTCTTCGTCTGGCGGCGGCGAGCGTCGACAAGATATCGTCTGCGTATAATCCTTCTGAGGGAACTGAAAGCGGAGCTCTTCCGTTTTTGAACGGGACGCCGTGAGTTGCGCAGTCGATATGCGCGGTAGGATTCCTGTTCTGTCTCAAAGTCCACTGAGAAAGAGTTTTCTTTTTTCTGGTTCTACTTTTGAAGCCAGTAAGTATCGGCAAACATCTCGTCGTTTGAAAAAGGAAGCAGTGTCATGTTTGCAGTGTTTATGACATCAATGCAGTGTTGATTCCTAAAGATTCCAGTCTTGTCCGAATAATTCTACAAAAAAATAAAGGAAACAAGCATGAGTCATGGTGGGAAAATATCTCTATAAATAAAAGAGAATACTCATAAATAATTTGTACGGTGTTGAAATCTTGACAAAGGAAAATTTGTCCACCGATCATGTTAAACGTAAGGAACTTTTTGCAGAGAATTTCGTGATAATTCATTAATTTATTAAACGTGAAATCGTAATTTCTATTTAATACAAACGATTATTCTATCTTTGCTGCAGACATTTCTATTGAATGAAAGTACTATTGACATTTTAAATCATTTTATTTGTACTGCAATTTACGATGATTAATTGAACTCTGTATCACTTTTTTAAGGAATTATTAATAACTTATAGAAAAATATTAGCCTTTGGTTTATATAATATATTAGTTTGTTAAACATTATTTAATTTAATCTCGTTGTTTAAGGAACTACGAGACTTAAAAAATCGACTAGTACAATTGATAATTCTCAAATGAATGAAAAATAACCTTACATTCGAAAAGATAACTTTATGTTTTATTCAGAGGTTACTTTTATAAATATGATGACTAATACATAATATAATACTAAGTGATTAAAAGTATCAGGACCCTTTAGGATGTGTTCTTTTGGAGGGGGGGGGGATTGTCCAGAATGCCAGGGAAAATTTATCTCTTAAGTTCAATCAAATAAAGAATGTGCATGTATTACATTTTGCAATAAAGATTCCATCTCTCCAGGACATTTAGAAGACTAATCAGAAATTGATAAAAATGAAAAAAAAAAAAAAGAGCTTTTGCAGAAAGGTGCTAATCAATTTTTCTCGATGACTTGCAAAACAGCTACATATTTGTGACACAAAAGCTCCTTTTCTTAATTTCCAATTTTTTTCGCGTGCAATTTTTTCGCACTAAGAATACGCAGCATTTTTAACCAAATAACGTGAAACTGGCAAGTTATATGATAATGTGCCGGCAGAGCCTTATATTAAAACTCAACGAAAATACTTTGAATAATCGTTGAAATGCGATAAATTGGCCTAAAATTCTCAGATAAACATTTCAGATTTAGTTAATAGCCTTCCTTGTAAAGTAGCGCCCATCACTGCATTAAAAGTGAACTCTACTCTGTGCTAGTAATTGACGCATCTGCAGGATAAGCTGAACACAAAGGTATTTTAGCTTCATTTACTTCTGTAAAGATCTCTTCGAATCAGCGGAACACCGTAAATTTCCCTCTGTTGCCGTTGCGCAAAGGCGTCCGGATGCTTTTAATTCATAAGTTAATACAATATTCCAATTCTAAAGTTTCTTCAAATTATGGGAGTAACAGAATAAAATTTGATGTTATGTTTAATTTGATGCAGTTTAAGTTATGCACCGAATTATAAAAATGCAGGAGTATATTTCGTGCTTTTATATAAATCGATCAACTCTGCAAATTCAAAAAATATCCTTTAGTGAAAGAAAATCTTTATCATGCCACTTTTCAAAGAGAACAATTAAAATTGCATTGCTAATATTTTCCAGAATCTTAAGATAATCGCCTGATTTTTTTTATATATATAAATTGCCTATATATTTAGCACCGAGATGATAATAGAAAAAAAAAATATGCTATGTTTTGCAATAGGTAGATAACACAGAAAAAAAAGGTAACAGCTAATAAATTTCAAATGCATTTTTTTAAATTGTAAAAATTAAATTCTTCACCGTATTTAATATATGTAACATATATGTAAATGAAATCAGAAAGGCCTTGGTGAACAAATAAGCCAGGCTGAATAGGAAGCATAAGTAAATAAAAAAAAATGGCGCCATTGCTTTCAAAATTTTGCATACAATCTTAAAAAGGGACAACTGTTGTAAAAAATATTTTTTTAAATTTCTCCCTAGCAATCCTCGGTACTTGAAAGTCATGCTCCAAGGAAGCATACATCGCTCAACAGACTGTCTTCTTTCGAAGGGATGTTTACTAGTAGTAGTAGGGTTGTTTACAAAAATGCTGCTCGATATATTTATAAATAAATTCGGTCTAATGATCTAATATGTTATTTGCAATAAAAGCTAGCTAATATGCAAATTATTAAATAAAAAATTATCTGCATAAACTAAATCAGACTAGCTTAAATAATGTAAATGAATAAGAATGACAAAAGTAAGCTGGAAGTAATATAAAAAGTAAAAAAAGTGGACGATTTGTAAAGAGAAAAAATTGCTTTAACAATCTAGTACAAGAACTAAAGTTATATTAATTAACAACCATCGGAACCGTTATCTCGGAGCTTCCCACGACTTTTCTGTTTTTTAAAGAACACTTTAATAGTTTTGTAGTTATTTCTCATATATGAGTAAAGAAATCATTAAAAAAATTCAAAGATAAAATGTTAACGAATCTCCATATTTCAAGCAGAAAAACAGTTTTAGATTTCTGTCTCTCGATTTGCCTGTCAATAATGAAAAAAATATAAAGAGCTGGATGCCGTGACGTACCATAAGTGGGGCAGGCACGGCAAATGCTCTCGGTGGTATTTGCCAGGCCGCAAAATTTGCAGGAATAAATGAGTTGTATTTGAGAAAAAAAAAAGCTCTTTCTCAAGTTTTTAAAAATTACAATGATTAAATTTTTTCTCTCATTTCAGCATCTAAATATATTCAATTCATCTCGAAATTTCTAAAATTCAAATTTAAATTTAAATTTCTTACACACACTTCGTCTCTGGTAATGACAATCAAGTTATAAACGTTTCAATATATTTTTTAATTAAAATTCAAAAATACATCGCTCTAATATAGATGACTCATGTAAGCAGTATTTGATATAACTGGATTTATATTCACTACATTTAGACAGATAGGGGTTATCTTAACTTCACGTTTGGAAGCAAAATGAAAGCTATTTTTGGGGCCTACTTTGTCATTTTGAACCTCGGTTAGATAACGAGAATGACACCTGAGCTGGCAACCCCTCTCCAAACTTCCGCACTATTTCAATGGGAGGGCATTTGGCTCTCGACGTCAGCTTCAACGTGTACCAGATCAACATGCATGATGTTTCTTTTATGGAAGCGGATCTTAAAATTCGAAACCTCCGGCATCGAAGCTGGAGCCTTTCCACTAGGCCATCACGATTCATTTAGGAGGGGAGAGGGCGAAATGTCACCTTGATGTAGTATTTCATAGAAATAAACTCTTTAGATCCTATTTTTGTTCACCAAACATTTCTATTAATCAGAAAAAAAAATGTTTTAAAAATGTTAATAGATTGTTCATAATTTCTGTAAACTTAAATTGAATGAAAACAGTCGGAAATAAATTGCACTAAGGATAGAAGCTCCGAGCAAGTTTTAAGAATGAAAAATTTTGATGAGATGGAAGATGGCTCAATCGAATAACCAACTTTTCATCGAAATTAATTTATTGCAAGTTCAAATCATTCGGACAAAGAAAATAGAAACTTTGATAGTATTTCTGGTTTCTTTCCATATCGGGAAAAAAAACAAAAACAGAATAGCAGTTCGAAAGGAATGATTCGCCATTTATGCTGCTGCATCCTACCATCTGAGATGTTAAAAGAGATAAGAATGAATACTCATTTTTCAAATTAGAATACGTTCTATTTAGTAAAATACAAATATATATCTATAAATTAGAATATTTATTTTTAGAGATCTAAAAAAGTGAAAATAAATCATTTTCTTCATGGTAAACTTTTTTAAAGAAAGCCAATCTATTTAGAATAGTGGTTTGACAACTCTATTCCCGGATAAGGTATATGTGTTTTAGACTTTTTTTAGAGACAGATTTTTTTTTTTAAATTAAAAAACGCTTTTTTTAGAATATTATATGTGGCGAATATTATATTTAAAAAAAACAGAAGGTAAGAGTTATAAAAGCACGAGGCGCAGAAGATAAAAACAATGAACATCACAAAAATGGAGAAAAACATTCCTAATACAGAAATTAAAAAATATTTTTAATGTTATCTCGATTTCATTTTACAATGGTTTTTCTATCTGCACCACGCGATCTCCCCCATTTTTGTTTGGACCGCCAGCCTTTTGATTTAAAAAATTATTTTTAATATGCTTATAAAAGGGATTCTATAGTTTTTATATTTATTATTTTGAGACTGCATGTATCGCAAGCAATGTAAAATGACAGGACAAACATTTCATATGATTTTTCACAACATTTTCCCGAAATCCGGCATGCAAAATGGTACAATAAGCAGCGAGAATGCTTCCCGCCACAACTTTTCAGTATACACACAGAATAGTGGGATTGACATACACATACATCGAAATGCTGTAAGTGAATGACTACGCACTGTCAAACAGTTTCGATGGGACTAAAAGTGCATTTTGTGACGATATGCACCCATCGAATAGGACATACAACAATCGGAGAGCAGGTGTAGCTAAACTATACAAGTGTTTTGAATCAATAAGATGTTTGGGTGAAATAAGCATGGGTGGCACCGATGACGACGCCACGCTTTTCGTCTGACGCCGTGCGCGGTGTGGAAAAGAGAGAGGGTGAGAATCAAGAGAATGATACAAATTTAAAATAATCATTTGAAAACCTACCATCCAATTTCTTCTACCGGGGTAGTTGCATTTTTACTTTCTCGTCTACGAAGTATCGTAACTGCAAAAAAATTCGAACTCGGAATGTTGACGAATCGTTTTCTCCCAGAGTTCGAGAAACATTTCTGCCTGTGTCTGTCCGTCTGTCTATTCATCTGTGACAAAGATGATTCAAAAAAGGTTTGAACTAAATGAATGAAATCTGGCATAGGGTCTTTGCCTCCACTTTGTAAATTCCTATCACATTTTCAGCCATCCCTTTTCAGAGGAAGTTTGTCCGTCAGCTGTTCGATTGCAAGTGAGCACGATCATTATAAAACAAAAAAGAGATAAGATAGATATCATTCGGAGCATAAATGTAACACCTACAGTGTCAAAACGTATCAAATATCGAGCCAAATCTAACGAGAGGCGAACCGTCTACGGGTCTGTGCCTGCAGAAGCATGCAACCGCGATCCTTCAAAAACGCAATGACTTAAATGTATTAAATTTCGTATGTGACTCAATGATAGTTTATTGTCAAATGTTGGTTTCAACGGAGCGGGAAAAATTCTGTCTTTATTCTAGAAACTTTGGGGAAGAGCACTCACGCTGGTTAAGTGATCGAGTCAAAATGCAGTCCAAAGAAGGATTTCCTTTGCATGTATTTCGTCCGAAATGTAAAGAAAATCAACCCTTTCGTAGTGAAGATCACCGACCTCATTTATTACATCTGGCTCGGTGCAGTTTTCTGCTATCCTGTTTTCAAAGATATAATTCCAGAAATCGAGGCGAAATCTTTTGACGATGACAGTATTGATTTTTCACATACCAGAAAGCACAAAGAGAGCAAATCAAATGCATCGCAGGAGACATTTCTCCAAACACTCGTAATAGGCGAAAATGAGCTTCTCTTCTATTCACTGTATTAATGTTTCAATATATCACAGGCTGAGGGGAAAAACAAAAGGGAGAATAAAGGCGAAAAGAAAAGATTAATCTCATCAATGCTCGTTTTCTCACCGAAGGCAACACTTTTATTTATGAAACGCAAAATGTATTAATAATAATCTCCAGTTAAGAAGATTATAAAACAGAAATAACCCTTCGCAGTTTTTTTTCCCTCCCTTCTAAGCTTCTTGTTAATAATCCATTCATTTAAAGAAGCAAGTCCTGCCGGCTGTTAATTATTCCAGTCCGAGAAACAAGGGGAGAAATAAATCAAGGGGAAAATTAATTTAAATTAATTAAATGAATGGTTTGGGGAGGGACAGAAATAATTTTTCTTTTCTTTCCCTACTTCACCCGTCTAAAGTTCGATTTGATGAGTGTTTTGTTACCCATTTCTAATCCAAAGAAATACCACAAAGATGTCAATTAAAAATCTCCAACCCAAATGCTTGCTTTCCCTTCGTTCACAATGCGTTGCTTTATCATTTTATCTCTGCAATCAGAACTAATAAAATTTGAATGGAAAAGTTAAATTTTTCTCATTTAAAATGAAGCACTAAAACACTTTCAATTTAATGAACTCTCGTAACGATGATTTACTCGTCATTAAGTAAAAATAGGATGTTTTTTTTTTAAATAAAGTTTTCAGCGAATAAAAAATGAAGCCATTTTTCTCATGAATTATCATTAATTGTAATGTTTTCTGCATAAAAACAGTTAGCTGTGTAGTTCGAAATCGAATGAGTTGCAACAGAGAAAAATGGATTACATTTATTTTCAGTAGAAGTTTAATTAAAAATTTCACGAGCTACAATATTTTTTTCGCAAGATTTGCAAGCTGCAAGGATTTGATTTGATTTACCAACTAAAAGTCCCTCCCGGCTGCATTGGAAATAAGGAGACAAGAACATAGATAAACAGGTTCTTGCTAACCTGAAGGGTAGGGAAATAATGGAGTTGTCTGATTACCCCTTTAACAGTTTTGTGTTTTTTATTATCTAATTAGATAATACCTTTCGCATCAGGAATGTGCTGTCTTACTGATCCAGCTACTACACCATGAAATACTTGAGGTATTATGTGCAATCTTTGTTTCGAATTACAACAACTTTTAATGATTTAACTTCAACTTATAAAATATACATTCGATGCACGTATGACATTTGGGCCTATCGATTAACGGATCCATGGTAGAAGAGATATCATATCTCTGTGTCATTGCATGTGCTGTTCATAGCACGCCGATTGCGATGCTGTTATGAAAATGAGACAAAAGTCTCAATTCATGGCGGCCAGGTCATCCTGGTGTCTCTGAATCCAGAAGTTAGCGGAGGATTTGTGAGGATCCATCTTTTTCCTTTCATCAAATAGGTTCAGAACTGTCACAGATCTGCAATTCAGGTAAGAAAATGATATAACTCATTTTGTTTGCCCAAGTCGCAGAGATCATGAATATTTACGTTACAACACACGCGAATAATAATTCAAACATTGACATAAATCTATCATTCTGACGATAAAAACATTGCATTTTTGAGTCCTTGTGACTACATACTTCCTACATTTCCGATTTCGTTCAAAATTTGGTGAAAATAAATAACTCAGGTCTAAAAACCCGATATATACCAAATTTTATGTGTATAATCTTGTTGTGTTCGTGGTACCAAACGCACAGGCAAATCATCTCAAGAATTAAATCTAAAATATGACGGTCCATAAAAATCTCTAAATGAAGATAACTGACAATTGTAAAACTTTTTTTATACTTCGATTACAAAAAAGTAAAAAAAAAAAAAAAAAAAAAAAAAATTGATTTCCTAGCATCATTTTTATGTTGCCTTATTATAAAATTGACAACAATAATTATTTTAAGAAATAACCGATAGACTCTGAGGGCCTTTTTTTATTTCTTTTTTTTTTTAAATCTTCTCTTCGTGGTAATCGAATTGCGAAGACACAGCAGAAAGTACTAAAAAATAAATAAATAAAAAACTAAAATAAAAACACAAAAGCCACCATTCGAATATTTGCAAAACGCGTCGCGATTTCTCGCAGCATCGTCTTGAATAGAAACGATGCAAATAAAAACTTGTCACGTATTCACTCGTCCGCTTTCGTTAACTGTCACATTCGCAAAAAAGTCTAGAACACTCTCCGAAGAAAGTTTATTTCTAAAAACCGTATTTCTGCAGGCTCTCTGTCGAGAAAGTAAAAATAAAAAAAAATAAAAAATAAAAAAAACCTACATATCCAAAATAAACCCATTATTCTTGTTCCATCCGTGATTTTTCGACACTTGCCTCCTTGGAAGGCTGTAATTTATTTTTATTGAAAGCCATGCCCAGAGCTAGTAAATGACATTACAAAATGAAATGCAAAACAAGCAATCGGCTCAGACAAATAGAGTTGCAGGGAAGATTATCTTCGGTGCGTTTCGATTGCGTCCCGAGTTCGAAAATCAAAACAGCGAAGAAAAAATGCCAGGGAAAACGGAAATTTATATTACGAGGAAGAGAGTTCTAAGAGTAAGGAAGGAGGGGCCGAAAGCAAGGAGAGGGGAGAGAGTGAACGCAAAAGGGCGCGCCGAAAAATTTCTCAGAAAAAAAAATAAAGTGAGCAAAGGAGAAAATGTAATAAAATGTAAGATTAGTATCGTCCACGATCTTTTTTTCGCACTTTTTTTTAAACAAAAGAATTTCTCACTTTTTTCTCGCTCGTTTTCTTCGAGGCGCTGAGTGTAGATTTTCAAGTAAATTTATATCTGAGAGGAGTCCCCTTTCTTTCCATTCTATAGGTATTAGTGGTATGATATATTTTTTTTATTTCATTTTTTGTTCCGTACGCTAAGCCAAGCATTTTTTTCCCTAACACACCTGCGCTTAGAATGTTTTGCAGAATTATTCCTACAGGGATTAAAGCACAAAACATTTCAAAGTGCAATTGTAAATGTAGTTTATTACACCTTTGATTGCATTCACACCAAAGAATAATTTAAAATGGCTGGCATTTACATGCAAAGTAAAGAGAATGGTTTTGTCACGTAAAAATAAAAAGTTCATTTTTATTATGAATGAATTAATTTTAATTACTCAATGCTAATTAATTAATTTAAGCCTATCTCGACGAATAGCAAAGATATAGAAGAAAATGAATAAAATGTTTTTCGTGATTCTTTTTTTAAATGTTTATTAACCATTTCTGAAATCATGCGGGATTAGTTCGGTACTAACGACGAAAGGCTTTCTTTTTCCTTTCTTTCTTTTTTTTCCATTCACAATGTGCTTTTATTCTGATGAAAGCATAAAAATTCCATAATTTTATTATTCCAACATCTAATTGTTTTTAAATAAAACGGTGAAATTATCCTTACATATTTACATCCAAAGTTTTGTTGTTGCCTTGTAATATTTTTGTTAGATCCCCTTCCGCTATGATTATTTTTACAGAGCTCATACCCTCAAATAAGACTGGATCGGCAGTGGATAAAAAAATAAAATAAAAGTATGTATTAATTCCTTTAATATGATTCATTTGTTCCGCATGATATGGAAATCATGCTGTAGGAAACATGATTTACAAATTCGTATTTTTGATCATTAATCATTGATATTTTTAATGGAAATTTTATTATAAAAAATCCATTTAACATCTGAACAAAAATATATTAAAAAGGATTGTCATGTATTTAATAATCACTTTAACGGTCTGACAACCCTCACTCTCCCAACACGAGGGCTCGAAAATTTATTTTGCGGTACTTTCGGAATAATTTAATTATGTGTCTAAGTTTAGTTACAAAATCATCATTCAGGCATATTTATATTATAACAAGTGTTAGAAAATCAAGTGAAGTCGATTTTCCATTTTTTTCCGGTGCATAACATGCACTGATTCGAAATCACCCTTCTATAATGTATAGAAATAAAAGAAATGTTCTTAAGTAGGGCGAAATGACACCACATGATGAAGTTATATCAATAATTACTTTATGCAGCGTATAGTATATAATTTATATAATGCACAACGATATAGTTAAGGGAGGGAAAATAACCATGTTAGGCTTAAATCATTGCAAAATATATAATAATATTACAAAATATTTATCAAACAGCAAATTTAATAATACGAACTGGTATAATTTGACTTTCTTAAAAAAAAGCCTGAAACTAGTATTTTTAGGAAATTTTCCAAGAAAAATTTCTTCCGAGAGCCAACATAATACGGAAATATTTTGTATTTGAAACACATAGAAAAAAACTTGATATATGTATTTTTAAACAAACAATCAATGCCCAGAAACTTTTACTCTGCTTAAATTTAATAAAACTAAACTGAAGCCGAATTAAAAAATTTATCAGTTCTATTAAAGACGAGTCTAATTTGCCAAAAATAATTCAAAAAAAAATATTTAACCTGAAAATGATGAAAATTCGGCTTTAGTTTGCCAAAACTGTAAATTTTATTCATTTCAAATGGAAAAAAAAAAAGCAAATATATAAACAATTTTTTTAAGTCCAATAATACAAAGAAAATAAAGAGGATTATGGATTATGAAGGCGTTTTAAGCCACGTTAGAAAAAAAGATCCGTCCAATTTTTGTTAAAAAAATAATTTGCCTTTTCCTATTCTGTAAATAAAGTAAACTAATGTGAACGAAAAAAAGAAAAAGAAAAAAAGAAAGAAAGTAAAAAGGAAAAACAAAATTTCTCGCGGAAACAAATTTAAAAAAGTCGTTCGTCAGCAATGAAAAACCCGCATTCAGATTGTCAATAATTCATTCTTGGAACTTTAACTGTGAGCCTAATTAATAGTCTTTAACGAGGAATTGCTGTTTATAGAAGAGAGATTAATAATGATTATCGAAGCCTATTTGAACTTTTTTACTCGCAGACGACAAAATTTAAAAAGTACATCTTAAGCATTTTTTGAGTGCTCCTTGCCGGCGTTTAATCTCTCTAATTGGAACAAAGCCAAAGTGTTCGGGGAATGGCAGGGGAGAGTGACACACCTGACGACAAGCAAACGATTTAGCAAACGACGCGGAACGTCTTTATTGTGAAGTGAGAGAAAGAAGGCCAGCAAAAATCTGTCGCCAGTGATGGATTATGATGAATGGCCAATCCAAAATAAAGTCGGGATAATGTGCTCAACGGGTGGGGCATGGAAAGAAGGCACAATCGCCCGCATTACTCTTTATAAATTATCCTTCCTCTCAAGGAAATTTTACACCCCACTTGCAGGGAAACGGCCTACTTTTACACAATATCCATCGCACACATTGCGAAGTGACTGCTTAACACTTCGGCACAAGTAACCAATTCTTGGAACATTAGCACATACACAGGAACATTTTGACTCCAAACTATTAAGAAATGGGTCCTTTTTTATTGGCTCTTCGAACACAAAATATTGCCTTTAATAAATCAATATTTTTGGCATGGAATTTTAATTTCAGATGCAAATGCAACTGTCAAATTTGAATCCGCTTTTCCATCCCTTTTTCTGCACTCATCACAATTTTTTTACTCATTCCGTCCATCCCTCGGGGAAGGCACCTTGTAATTGAAGATAGGAATGGTGGTTGGTTCTCGCCACCCTTGAGGGAAAGGGTGAAAAAAAATGAAAGGGTTACTACCTTCTATCGATGACGGGACGTACATCTTTAGGGAAGGGTTGCACCGTGACCAGTGACGGCCCTAAGGATTCAACCACAGTTCTCGCCAGTGTTGCTGCCGCGGTGGTCCGATCATGTGAAGTTTTTCCGTGTGCCTATGGGTGAGGCGGAGTAGTCAGCCTATGATTACTTATCCCGTCCAAAATTAAGCGTATTATAAATTATTTTTCCTGCACAAAATTATGAAAAAAAAATTACTTCGTGCATAATTTACCTTTTTTCGTCCCAATCATAACATTCAATGAATCTAAAATGCTGATACTATAAATATGACCCCAAATCCCTCGTGCTCTTAGTACTTTCCTTTTAAGCATCCATAAATATCTGAAGGCTTTTGAAAAACTCAACGAATTTTTGAATAAAAAAAAAAACTTCGGAATCAAAAATGCTCTCCACATATGAGGATATGTGATAAGATTGAATCAAAATTGATGTTTTCTATGTGTATGACATATTAATGGCTACATAAACCCAAATTTCTTCAACCTCTTCTCTTGACCCACTTTCCGTCTTTCATAATCGCATAGTCTCGGAATTTAGGATTTGAAATCAGCATCCATCAATGAGATTTCTGTCCCTTGGCTGTGTTTGCCACAATATATTCTTTGCAGATTATCGTCAGATATGATTCGATGTGCTCCGAACATTCCCAAACTTTTAGGCCATGAATTCGGCGAACGCGATCCTGTATAACGAGGGAACCAATAAAGGACAGCAACTTACAACAAAGCAGCAAGAGAGACATCAGCAGCAAAATGAAAAAGAAAACTGCTTCCACAGCAGTTTGAACGGAAGCACACAATGAAAAGAACCCGAATCTTAAAGACATCCCCCCCCCTCTCTGAGCATTGTTGTTAAATGCAAATATATGAAAACATTTCAATAAATGTTCTCTTGGGAAATAGACTTTCGAAGCCTCAACGAAAGACAAACAAAGCGATGCTATCTCAAGAAATTCTTCATAACATATTACGTACAATTTCATACAAAGTAAATTCTCGGCAATGCAAAAACGCAGATGTTTAATGAAAGATAAACGGTTTTCACATACTTTCATTTAACGTGACTTATTTCAAGTTTATATAGATGAATCCTGTTCACGATTTTTCACTCCCTCACTGATGTGTTATAATTTTCAAGTTTCCAACACTACTTTGATATCGTGAGAACTTTAATAATAATTAATCGATGAGAGATTAGATTCATTCATTTTGGTATATGACTACAGTCATCTGTACCTAATTCGAGGAAGAAAAAATAATTGATATCAAGGTATGAAAGTCTTGAGCTTCTTTCTTTCCCTTCCATCAAAGCTAAACGACAATTCACAAAAGCTTTTACCATTTCATTTACTGATCGAATTCAGCTGCCTGTTTGGTATAATAAGTTCAGAAACAGCATTCTCAGAATCACATATTTAACTCTACAAAATATTCACTCGTATTTACACGAAACGAAGGAAAAAAGCAGCCTCAACAGCTAAATAAAGAAATCTAAAGTCAATTTAGAGCAAATAAATTCCATCTTTTTTGTCTTTTTCTTCTCATTCATTTTTACCATCTTTGATTCGGCCATTAACCATCTAGCTGGACGATTTCATTACTGATCACTCACCTTTTTTTGATGAGTAGCGGCGCAAAATCTATATCAACATTTTTCATATTTATAATAATGAACTGCAATCCAAAAAAAATTTTAAAATTAAAAGACAATTTAAACTTTTAAAAATTTACTTTTTATTGCACAAATAAAAATGCGATTCTATTAAATTTATTTATTTGTTGAATTTCAGGAATAAAAATAAATGGTTTGACTAAAAAATTCTAAGATGCATGAACAGTCCATTATGTACGTTCGCTCGATTGCACAATCTGCTGGTACATTCAGAATTTAATATAAAGATAATATGATATTAAAAACATAAAATACGCTGCATATTTAAATACGTCTTCATTTATTTTTCTTTCAAGCATTTTTTTTTTTTTTTTTTTTTACTTTCACCGATACGAAGAACAGAAGCAGAATTAGAACAGCAAAAGCTTCGAATTCGGGATTCTGATAAATCTCCGCGTTTCAGACATCCCTGAATCAGAAAGACGCACTTCGGAAATGGTCTCTTCTATGTACAAGATAATTCAAAGCGTTCGAAGAAGTCTCACGGTCCGGCTGTTCAAAATTAAATTAGCATGATCATTAAACCTAAATAGAGGTAAATATATAAAATTGGACCCAAATTTAACATCCGAAATACACATATCTAGCAAATTCGGAACCAAGAGGTGGGTCGACTATCGGTCTGCACTTTCTCGAGCATGCAGATAACTCAAAAATGCAATGAAATATGGTACGTGGTTTTGTTACTACAGTTATTAGCTCTGTATCTAATTTCAATTACAATCGGTAGGAAAAAAAGCACCGAAAGTACACATTCGGTGCTCTGGTTATTTGTGAGTATTATTCATTGACCGTATTCCAGTGAAACTTCATACGCTAAAGACTTCTTCATCATCATTGATTACAGTTATTAATACTCAAGTGCATTGGAGTATACGAGGAAGCTTCGGGGGGGGGGGGTTCCCGCGGGTTTCTTCACGTTTCCCTCAAAAAAAAAAAAAAAAAAACAGTAAGCAGATATATAACATAAAAGGTGTGGGCGCTTTCTCCCTGTTCGGGGGAAAGAAATGTCGCCAGTCTTTTCGACAACCCATTTATCCATTTATCGTTTGATGCTCGACGCCTCAGCTCCGTTTCGACTGCGATAAGAGAGAGAAGAGGCATCCCTGGGGAGATTCTTTTTTAAAAGAAATTATTTTCCACCTGATTCATGATTCTATCTGTTATTACTCAGAATTGCACAGCACATTTATGGAATGGAGAACTTTGTGGAAAAGTTTCAGTTTAAATATCTTACAAACAGATGGCTTTGAATGTTTGCAAGACGAACATCGCAAGTTGAACATCATTAGCTTACTGTACTTTTGCATTACTCTAAGATAAAAGGTCAATAAGCAATCATTTACAACTATACGCTCATTTTCAAGTTTTCTACCTTTCTCTTCGTATCAAGGCAGACCGAAACACTGACTTCTGATGACAAATAATTTCCTTCTTTGAGAGAAAATTAGAACATGGGTGTTGAGACCTCATACCAAATTCCATCGCTCAAGTGACTTGTGTTCAGACACACAGACAATTCCAAACATGTTGTGTCGATACTCCAGAAGGTCTGAAATATTCATTCAAATCTTCCGAATTTGTTTGATAATCAGAATAATTTCTGTTTGTATGCTCCGTTATGAGAAAATAATGATGCCCACAAACACACACAAAAAATGAAATTTATTTTCTAATAATATTGTCCCAGGTATTTAAAATAATACAGAGTATACAAAGAATTGAAAATTCTGTTGAAAACAAAATATAACGAATCATTTAGATCAAACAATTATTAATGGTTCGATGTAAATACAGATGTAGTAACAATACTTTTTTTGAGCTGGCCTCCTGGTCTAGGGGTAACAAGTCCTCCCAGTTATCTGGACGTCCCGCGTCCCAGGACTCGATCCTGGTTCTGGCGTGGTTGCTCTTTACCCTGTATTCTATTTGTGAGGTGTGTGAAAAGCCCATCTCTAAAAAGGGTCGTGCAAGCGAGTGTGTGCATGTCATATTCATATGAGCTAGAAGTCAGACTTTTGTCCTCGAATGCTCAGGGGCCTTCACCCTCAAAAGCTACTGCACAGACTGATTAAATCGTTTAAATGAATCGTACAAACTGCTTAAATCGCTGGTTTCATCAGCGGGCTTGTTCATTACATAACATAAGTAACAACAACATACTTTTTGAAAGCTTATGAAATAACCAACTTCATGTCGAAATGACTTCTTTTAATTGTTTACCAAATGAATCCTGGCGACGTTTCCTTTAGATAGCAGGGAACGGAGGCTTTCAGTTATGAAACATGGATGCACTAATCATCTGTAGATTTGTTTCATGCAAATCGTTAGGTGAAACGTCCTCCAGCTGCTCTATGTCAAAACCTTGGAAGAGGGAGGACCCATTCAAATGTCTTCTAAATGCAGTTCAAAATAACAATATTCACTCCAAACCACGCGTCCCAACGTTTCTTCAAAACAGGACGTTAATAGTATTAAAATAAACTGATTCTTCTAGAAAATTCTGATTGTATTGGATTCTGAAACGTATCTGCCTACTCCATTTAACAATCACAAAAATGGAGGGCAGGTGCCATATTAAATTCCTCAAAGGGAATTTTTATTCTAATTCGGGCAAAAACGAGCCCATAGGTCTAATGAATGTAAAATTCTGCTTGTTTTTGTTCGTTTTGGATGTAATTAAAATGTTTCATTTATATTTCTGTTGCATTAAACCTCACATATTTCACTGTTATGAAAAGAATTTATTATAAGTGTAAAAGAAAAGAAAAGAAAGTTAAAAAATGTGATCTGCTAAAAATATTCTCTTTTTTTTTTCAAAAAAATATGAAAAAAAAAAAATATGCGCTAAATGAACAGTCTTTAGAGAAGGTGGCATAATTGTCTTTATTCTTTAATTATTGCCTTTTTTTTTTTTTTTTTTTTTGAGAACGCAGAGTCACAAAATAAGGCCTATTTCCAAAGTCACTTCTGAAGTATAAAAACACACTTTGTTGACACCATAAACAATAAGCCCGATACTGTTCTTTGCTCTTAAATGTCTTTTCCATGAGTGTATCATTTTTTTGTGAACTTCTAATATGCTGTTTTTTTTATTGGCAACTATTTAAATAGCCAAGTTGCTAATAAAAAACGCGCCCTAAAACTGCGAACGTACACACATTTTTTAAAAGTTCAGCCAAATCACAAGTGTTAATGACAATCAAAACAGGAGGACCGGATGAAAAAATAAAAATAAAAGCAAATGAAAAGAAGAAAATGAATGAAAAAATCCCATCGGGAGCCTGTACCTATAATCAGTAGCAGGTCAGTTTAGTTAATTATGGAGTTATTAAAAATCGCCATGAAAATGTTTAATAAAAAATAAGCAGCGAGCAACCAAAAAAGTGAAGGGGCGAAATGTGAATTAGAATCGGTAATCGTTCCTTCTACCCGAGGTTATAATTAAATCAACCACAAAAATTAATAAATGAAAAAACCGAAGCTTTGGCTTAAGCCACGGTGGAATAACAAGGAGGGGGGAGACCAGAAAACGTGAGCAGAGCAGACCAAGAACAATGACAGTCAACTTGCTAAATGATTTCCGAACGTGACCGCATTTTATTTTATTTTCACCCTTGCTTCTTTTTTCGCTATTCGGTGATGGCAACATGGAAGTGTAAGAACAGAAATCGAATTTAAGTCAAAAGATTAATTGCATCCAAACTATAACGTAGCAAACGAATGCTAATTAGTTTCGCATTCTAGTTATTTTTTTTCTCGTCTTTTATTCTAGTCCCGCACATTCCAGGCACTTTTTTTTTAATTATTATATTTTTAATTCTTTTGAAGTATTGTGCATGACTATTGGGGGGGGGGAGGCATTGAATTACTAAAATCATTGAAGTTGTGTTTGCATCATTTCATGAACACTAACTTAAAATTTAAATTCCTTTCAAATGATTACGATTATTTTACGTATCATAAAGTTCCCTTTAGACAGAAAGTTTCCATTCTTTTTGCCAAATGCCTCTTCTGCAAAAGTTAATGAATTGCATTATTTTTATAAAGTGCCTAATTAATAAATGAATTGTTAATAGTTAATGATTTCCGCCTTTCAATGGTAGAATTTTAAATACTCGATCAATTTTAAAGACAAATTGCTAAGTTTTCAGAAAATGGACCCTCCAGAACATTGTTTTTAAAATTACGGAATGTTGCGTTGCATGCACTATTTTTTTATTATTCATTACAATCTTATTGAAATGCTTGTAGAGAGTCATCAGCATCAAAATTCGCGTAAAGTCCTAAAAATTAAGATTTATTTCAGGAAATTGTTTGTAATTTAAAATTTATATAAGGGCAAAATATTTTTTATAGCAGGGCAAAATGAATGTCCTGCATTTACAAATTCAATGTGCAGAGTGTCATTACAGCATTTATTAGAAAGATAACCCATAGCGAATACTAAGAGATTCACGTTTTGAGTTCTAATTAGGGATTGCAATACCGGTATACCGGGATACCGAATACCGGTATTTTGAGCCATTTGTACAATTTTGTAATACCGGTATTCACAAGTTTAAATACCGGTTTTTCGGTATTTATAAAAATTTTTTTAAAATTGTCTCCACTATATGTTCAGATATCGCGAACATAGCAAAATAGTATACGTTGTCGTTTTGATGTCTCCATAACGGACGAAATTAATTAGCTAATTAATGGCTTAATTAATTGCTTAAATCTAAATGAGCGAAACATGGATTATCCCTGAAAGAAAATATTGGATCCATAACGATTGATGGAGCAACAATTATGAAAAAAGTTGGAAAGTTTATTGATGCAAATCAGCAGTTGTGCTATGCAATAGAATTCAATTAGGAGTAATAGATGTATTATTCCAAAAAAATAAAGAACAGAAGAATCCAAATACTGTGGATATAGAAACTTCGGATTCCAACTTTGAAAAGAGTAAGAGTGAGAGTGATATTGACAATGAAGATAATGACAATGTAATTGTTGAAGATATTGCTAATGAGGATGAAATATTAACCTATCAAGAATTGCTTCCTATAATTTATAAAGTTCGAAAAATTGTTAAGATATTTAAACGTTTCCCTATAAAAAAAGGATATATAACTAAAATATATACTAACTGAAAATAAAACAGAGTATATGTTAATATTAGATTCAAAAACACGTTGGAACAGTTTACTCCTAATGATGGAACGATTTTTGAAACTGAGAAATCCAATCCAAAAAGCAATAATCGACTTAAACCTGTAAATTAATTTTTCAGATAGTGAATTCGACCTAATATCCAGAACTATATCAGCTCTACTTCCAATAAAACTGACTATTGAGGCATTATGTCGGAGAGATTCTAATTTATTAACAGCTAATGCAACAATAAATTTCATGTTGCAGTCACTGAAAGAACAGCACACATCACTATCTCAAGAATTATGTATTACATTGAGAAATCGCACAGAAGAAAGGCATACCGAAATAAAAAATGTCTTATGGTATTTACATAATTATAATGATTTTAAAAATGAAAATGAAAAAGAAGAAAAGAAAATAACCCATTCAAATCTGATTAAGTTTAGAATAAATTTTCTTACAATTTTTTACCCACAAACCTATCCACATTCAGAAGAATTCGGTTGAGTTATCGAAGATTATGATGTCACTACTGTCGATAGTCAGCTGGTAATTTTTACACAAAATTACTTTTCAGGCTTAATGACAGTACAATTGATGCATTATGCTTTTTAAGATCACATTTCAAAAATTTGTAATAGTATCACAGACTGAATAGTGATATTTACACTTTTTTTGTGATTTAAATAAATAAGATGTTTCTTTACTTTTTTTGTGATTACATACTGTTATAATTTATAAATTACAAATTATTTTTTGTCATATTTACACTCTCTAACAAAACTGGCAAATAAAACAAAGAAACACCTGCGTTTTCTTTCTTTTTCCAAAATTTCTAATACCGGTATTAAAACCGGTATCCCGGTATTAAGATTTAAAAAATACCGAATACCGGTATTGGAATTTTGGTCCGGTATTGCAATCCCTAGTTCTAATACTTTAGATATTTAATATGTATTCATTTTAATACACAGCAAGCATCAAGTGAGGTCTGCAGTTCTTACCAAATCTCTCCGTCAATGCTGAGGACAGAAATTATGAGTCTTTCCATCGGAGTCGATCACTGGAAGTTGGGATTCTGCCAGTGATCGACATTGAATGATTGTTTAATTGTTGTTCAGTTGACAGAGACATGTTATATCGACGACTGTAATATCTAAATTAAAATCCGTAACCGTAATTCTTTCTGCGGAATTATGAACAAACGCTTTTTATGACCCTTCAGGCCCAACGGACAACAGTGATTTGTAAACCCATATCATTTCCAGCTTCGACAAAGGCACTCAACAGAAAAAAACTACATTGCAGACCTGATGTATGCCATATAAAAATAAAGCCCATATTGAACTTCTGTGATTCTTGCATACCTGTTTCAAAGAAGTGCAGCGCTTTAAATCCATACATTTTATTCTCTCTCTATATGTATTATCTTACTGTCCCACTTCTTAAATCATTGAAGGTGGTCGAATAATATTGAGCTTTTAAAACACAACTAGAAGCGAATTTTACATCCTAAATCATCCCAGTAACAGAACGAGTGAAATTTAGCAAACTGCAAGTGTACAATCAGAGAATCTCAAAATCTTCTGAGCCCATAAAATTATAAGTCATACTGGCATCATTAAACATGCATTTAATAGATAATAGAAACATGCAGAAAACGGGAGGACCCGAATGGAGTGATAGCGCAGAATGCAACGGATGCCTCTTCTTTTTTTCACTTCATGCAATCATAATGATATTTAATATGCTTCGACTGCGCGAAGGTGAAACACATCCGAGGTGAGCAAACTAATAACAGAAACAGGGTGGCTTAATAAAACTTCGCGCGTTTTGAATCAAAATTCCAGTAAATACACTAAAAAAAATCAATAGTATTGATTAAGATATGGTAATGTATTGAATTAACTTGAATTTGAATAAATTAAATATCATTTTAAACTAAATATGTTACTAATTAATAGTTTGAGTCATAAAATCATAAAAACTGTGTCTTTTTTTTTTTTTTTTTTTTTTTTTTACAATTTGACATAATTATCAAAGATTAAAATGAAAAGCCATGAAATTATTTCTTTTAAAGCAGAATATGCAATGTCATTGTAATATGCAATTATAATGTAATGTAAATTGTTCCTTTTAAGTAATAATATGCAAAGTATACACGTTCAGCGGCATTTTTACAGTGAGAACATTGCAAAAGATATTACGGTAACCAACGCAGTCGGATTTTTCGCATGATTTAAGATATGAAATTCTTAATTTGTAATAAATGATATTCAGTTTAAGATGCTTTTCGAATCAATCTCCGTGGAGTCCACAAAATAGGCTCGGGGGGGGGGGATTACATTCTCTTTGCTCTTCCGCCATTCTATCGCTCATTTTTTTCCAGGACCTATCATGACCTTCGACCCATCTTTATTTCTCTCTCACACTCTCTTTTTATAAGAACGGGACTCCGAGCACCATGAGCTTAGAGAGTATGGAACAGAACCCGAGGAGACGCCAAAAATAAAATGCCTTCTCGGCAGATGAAGCAATTTGCTTTCTGTTCTCACAATGGGAAATAGCGATGTTGGATGTTTTATTCATCAGCAGCACATTCCTTCTTTTAACCCTTTTCATCTGCTTAAGTACATGGCAAAAATCAGGGGAAGGGAGGGCCACCTTTGCGAAATTCTTTCGAACAAAATGATAAAGACGTCTCGGAAATAGTTGCCTAAGTACTCGGTCTTTTCTTTTCAAATTCAAATTTGAATGGTTCTGGTATGACCTGCGATTAAAATATTGCGACGGTGACAAAGCGAAAAAGAATGCGTTTGCTTGGGCAGGTATTTTTGTCGTTACATTTGTATTAAGCTTCATAGTAAATGAGTACAAACACGAAATTACTGGCCTAGTGTTCCTCCTGAATACAGAAAAAGCTCTTCCCCCGATTTCACGAATACACAATATGGCATACTTCTTACCTCGCAGTTTTGTGTCACGAGTATTTTTCTTTCTTTCTTTCTTTTTTTTTTAGTGTGTGTGTGTGTGTGTGTGTGTGTGTGTGTGTGTGTGTGTGTGTGTGTGTGTGTGTGTGTGTGTGTGTGTGTGTGCTGATTGTATTCTCACAAGTCAAATTTCATTTATTCAAGCGTTTTTGTCTTTTTTGCTATTATACACATATCTTGCTTACACACACGTGTATGCAGGTCTATATATTGCGAACTCATTACCGCATTGGATCCAAAATTTTAAACACATCTATACATTTTATCCCTCTGGCTCTACTCCCCCCCCCCTTTTTTTTATTTTTGAGTTTTTGAAAAGCTACATGCTTACGGAATAAATAGTCTATACATAATGGATTTCTTCCAAAATTTGATTGAAAATTTTAATAATAATATAAAGACAACATATCCTTCAGTCTCTTAGTGGTTTGAATTATTACTCTCACGTACAGAACGGCAGACGAAAATGAATGGAGGATTCGTCGCTTTCTCTTTGTATATTTTGCATATAAGCAAGTAAAAGAAAAAAAAACTATTATTTCAGTGCGATGGATTTTAGTAACTGCTCTGTTTACCTTTTAAAAACACTTTTTCCTTTTTTTTTAAGACAAAATTGGCTACGACTTCGTGAACATTCTTTCGTTGCCATACACTGGGTGCACCGCGATGTTCTACATTCCATCGCATTTTACAAAATTTATTTAGTTTTCTTTTGTTAATCATATTTTCTATTTCCAATTCGTCATTTATGACCCCTCCGAAAATACTGGAAGTAATGAAAATTTTAATAGAAAATTTATAAATTATAACATAAACTATAATTTTTTTTAATTGAAACATTATGTTAGGCGATTTTTAAGATAAAAAACATATTAAATTTTCGCTTCGCCCATTTTTTACAGATTAATTACTTTAAGCAAATATCAATAATTCACAAATTATTTTATATAGTAACAGGAAAGCGGAGAAAGAACCGCGGTCTTTATTTATACACTTCTATAGTACTGTAAACAAAAATGAATCCAATAAATAAGTTTTAATGTGAAATTTTTGGGGGAGAAAAGGGGAAGTTAAGGATCAAGTGCAGGATACAAAAATGTAGGAAAGAGAAACAGGAAACAAATCTTTTAAAAAACACATTTGCTTTCTACGACATGTTTAAACGACTATGAATGAGTTTCTAATGAACTTTCAAAATGAATCATTACTAAGAACAGAATTAACATTATGGAAAAATAAGCACCATCAATTGTTAGCATAGAACATTTTCTAATATATGCAACAACAAAAAAATCATAAAATGTTAGTACACAAAAGAAATTCTTACAATTCCAAAGACTGATTACAAATTTTACGCATAATTATTATGAAAGCAAAGGGAAAACTTTCCTGATAATTCAGTTAACTTTTTTATAAAATAAACATTACGTTTCTATATAGAAAATATTATTTTATCTTTCCAACTGATTGCAGGTATTATTTCATTTATTTGTCACTTCGTTGCCATGAACGATAATAAATTAATTTTTACGTCACTCTAAGACAAAGCTGAATTTACAGAAATATTAACTTTCGAGGGCGTCAAATGAGTTCTTAAAGTTGGTTGGCACCACTAAATAATATATGGTAATTAGTCTATGAAGACGGCTTGTTTTAATTCAAAATAAAATGAGTTACCGCATTATAATATTTTATACTAATGTATTACAGGAGAGAAAATAATTTCATCTCATGTCAGCTATTTTCTACGCTTGTTAGCACTAAAAAGCAATTCGTAAATTTCTTTTACGTAATGCAGTTCTTATAGCCATTTAGATTTCGAACTAAGTAGATACTTTCAATTAAAAAAAAAAAAAGATGGTTCTGGATTATGAAGTTGCATAACTATCAAGAAATCTGTCACTTAAAGTCAATGTACCGAATCTGAAAATGTAGGTTTTGCAACACTCACAGCAAAATTAAATCCGAAATGCATTTTTTTCATTGAATTCTGCCAGTAACCGCAGTCACGGTCAAAGAGGAACTTCAGTAGTGTAAAGCATGAGAGCGAAAAGAAGATATTCAAATGGAAGTCAACTCATTACGCATGCATTTTGAAGGGACAGAACTTTTCAAATGTGAGGCCGGGATTCGAATTGTTTAACATATGGCGAAATGTTGCCTCCAGGGTCAAACATTTTGCATAAATAAGTCCGTCATCCTCCACCAAAGACAATGGAATCGGATCTTCGAATGGCTCGGTTTTGCTGTAATCTTCGATATGGATGCGTGCAGCAATGATCGTCGCGATTTTACGAGGTTCATTTTTTTCTTGATTCCAGTTTGCACAAAAAGATACACGCCCTGTTGTTATAAGAGCACGTGCTTTAAGAAGCACCACCCGAAGCACAAGAAAGCTCGATTTAAACAAGTCCAGTGAACGAGAAATGGTATTTATTGTGAATATAAAAAGTATATCGCTCTCAACGAATCGACCACCAGAGCTTGCGATGGAAAACGGTATTTACGAAGGCAAAAAAAAAGAAACTGTTTAGAATATTCTCACATGCATTGTGTTTTCTGCAAGGCTTAAGAATATAAGAGGGGGGGGTCGAGTATGCATTTGGACCACTTTTCATTTGGCAGCCTGAACTTAGCTCGATATACTAGGCCAAACAAATCCGAATTCTCTTCAGATTCTCTTGAACGGTCTCCAAAGTTTAATCGATTTAATATAAATCTCCACTAACTGCATTTGATACGGCGAATAGGCTGGAACTCTCACTGCTGCCAGTCGAGGGGACGGAGAACATTCCGGCATTTCTTTCTACGTATCTTTCAGTATTATCCGACTTCAAACTAGCAAACCAAACATGAACATTTTCTACTAATGCAATTGGATAAATGCCCTCAAACATTTTATTTTTATTTATTTAGTCTTTTTGCAGCTTTTAATGTATTTTTACCTTTCCTAAACCTATTTTGCACGGGATGCCTCTTTTCGATTTTGGCATTCCGTTTTAAACAGAGGAATTGTAAAAATGAAATTGACTAGTAAAATGAAAGAAAAAAATAATAATTTTACCTCTCAAAAATATATTTTTTAACATATGGCACATGGTTTATTCACATATATATATATATATATATATATATATATATATATATATATATATATATATATATATATATATATATATATATATATATATATATATATATATATATTAAAAAAACAAACATATATTTTTGAGCAGTTTTGCGGCCGGAGAGAAGGCACTTTGAATTTCTAAAACTTCGCTTTTATTCCAACCTGGGAAGCATCCTTTATGTACAAGACGAAAGGACGAAACTGACATCCGTTCGCAAGCAATACCAGAGCAGAAGAGCGAAAAAGCGAGAAATATTTACCCCCGGTCATATATATATATATATATATATATATATATATATATATATATATATATATATATATATATATATATATATATATATATATATATATATATATATATATATATATATATATATATATATATATATATATATATATATATATATATAAGTGAATGAAAAACTAATCTGATCATCATAAAGCTAACTTAAATTCGAACTAAATATATTATCTGGTAAAATAAAAGTGGAACAGCTCCTGACAGACATAAATTGTAGTGGTTTGAAGGGCATTACGGTAGTGATTGATTCTTGACTTCAAACAGTGTGGCGGGGTTTCTACTAAGCACTGATTATTTACTTGTCTCTCCGTTAACTGTCTTTACCCGTTTGGGTCCAGGATTTGATAGAATTGAACAATAATGATGCAAGATTGCTATGCTAAATTTAAACGATACGCTTTTTTGAAGAATTTGATACAAAATTTTATCCATTATAATTCGTATGCTAACACTATATACCAAATTTCATCTATCAGACTCTTTAGTCTGATTAGACATTACTTTTCACGTCTTCTATCCAAAAATCTGATAGAAATCTAGAGTAAAGGATTAAATGATATGAATTAAATTCTATCCTCGTAACTTGTTCTGATTTTGAGTTACCGTGTCCATAGAGAAACATTTTTTTTTTTTTTTAATTCGGATTCTAGTAAGGCCAAAAGATGGAGATATCAAAATGTCAAGTCGATTTTTTTTTAACAATACTTTCTTTCTCTCCGTATGCCCTATACATATAAAAAAATTTAAAAGGTCAGATTAAAAAAAATGATAGGGTCGTTTCATCCGAAAAATCTAAAATGGTGAATCGCCATCACTATAAATGAGAATGCAAAACCATGAATAAGTGAGCATGAAGCAACTTCAAACCCAGAACGGAATGACTTGACCTGGTAAAAATACAGTAATCGTTTCATATAAAAGTACGACATTTACTTCCGTGGTGGAAAATATCCATCGTTACTGAAAGAAGGAGAGGGGGTGGGGGAGGACATCGAGGCATATTCATCCCACTAACCGAAACCTGGGGACAAAGGGACTCCGACATAAATGAATCGGCCGTCTGATAAGGACGAGTTGCGCTCTGTCAAAAGGGAGCGCAAAAGTTCTCAATCGGGGGAGTCAAACATTTGCATACTCAATTAAGCCGTCGTTATCTGCGCGTTCATTAAGTGCCCCACCGACCGCTTTTGTGGCCGCGGCGGCCCAATTACCATCTGTATGTGTCTGTTAATTAGCGGCCGGAGATTGCGCCCTCGCGACAGGTAAGAAAGAACGCGGTTGCTCTTACGGGGAAATTAATTCACTTTCGGGATAAATATCTCATAAAAGCTCCGGCTGGATTCTTTGAGAAATTAAAACAAGTTTTCATCTCTGATTAGTTAGTTATCTAAAGGATGCCACTGCGGTTTTTTGAAAAGAAAAAAAAAATCCGAGAACGCGAGACGCCAGCGATTGTTAATCAACTTCATTTCCAGCTGAAAACCCAAAAATAACACTCACTTAAATAAAGGGTGAAAATAAAAGTGCTAAACATGTCTGATGAACGATTTTCTTTTTTTTATATATATAAATATTACATCTAACAAGAGATGTTCGAATGTTTCATGCAAAATATTGCGACTCGTGAATTCTAAGGCACTCTATAAAGCATCATTCATTTGCAATTTCAAACATACACTTGCAAATCTAAACATAATAAACAGAAATTAAGAAATTGCTGCATTAAAGCAATTCTTTTGGAACATTAAAAAAAAAAATCTCCTCTCGCCCGTCCCCTCAATACTGCATGCGAAAATTGTTTCAAGCAACTACAGATTCTCATCAATAGCAAACAGCTGCACCTGTGTTGGAGCTAAACAAGCTAATGAACCCCTGAATCTTGAATTATAAATTTAACAGCACCAACATGCTTTGGAAAGTAGAACGTGCAGCTCGGATGTGGTTTCTTCTTTTAAATTTTAAATGGAATTTTAATTAATTACGAACGAAATGTTCATATTTCCCCTTGATAATTTCTGAAAATATTACAATACAAAAATAATATTTAAATCATTCCAAAATTTAAAAAATAACCATTTTATTGATACAAGTTGAAATGTCGGGCAGATTTTCCCTCATAAGTTTTTTTTAAATATTTTAGGTTATAATTCACAACAATTCTACTCATTGCTTAACGAAATTCAACTCATTTTCAATATTACCATAAATGCTGTGTTCATTTAATTATTATTATTATTGCTCATAAAATAATGAATGGAAGATTTGCGGTTATCACAGACAAAAAAATGAACTTCATAAGTAAGCAAAAACTCATTTTTGTAAAGTGTGTATATCTTTAAACATTACAGCTTTTTTTCTGCAATATAATTGAAAAAAATTTATATATATACTACCAATTTAAAACTTTTCTTTATTACTGTAGCACACTAAATTCAAAAAAGTAATAAAGAAAATATATAAATTTAATAAATTTAACAAAAATCTTATAAATTTAACAAAAATTTAAAAGAAATTATATTGATATTATAAAAATTACAAAACGTTTTTGATACTTCATAAAAAAAAAAAAAAAAAAAAAAAACTGAAAAAAATTTATATATACTACCAACTTAAAACTTTTCTTTATTACTGTAGCACACTAAATTCAAAAAAGAAAAAAAATTTAAAAGAAATTCTATTGATATTATAAAAATTACGAAACTTTTTTGATATTTCATAAAAAAACTGAAAAAAAAATTATATATACTACCAACTTAAAACTTTTCTTTATTACTGTAGCACACTAAATTCAAAAAAGAAACAAAAATTTAAAAGAAATTCTATTGATATTATAAAAATTACAAAACGTTTTTGATAATTCATAAAAAAAAACTCTTCATTTTATATTATTTCATTGATTAATCTTACATATTTGATGAGCATGTTTCGATTCAGGAAGCAAGTTATTGGATTATTTCGAGAGTTTAATCATTTCCCGTTTCAGATTAAAGCTCAGGTTTTAGGTGAGATTATAGATTGAGAAAATTAGATAGGTGCATAACACTATGAATAGAACAAGTGTATAGCTTCTGAAAGTTAGTGTTTATCAAAATTTAAAATTTTAAAATACACGGTTGGGTTAATCAATAAGATTCACGACAGACTTCATGGTCATTTTTCAAGCCAAAGAAGACGAATGTACAACAAATATAGAAAAGCGAACCATTTAAATTATGTTTTGTAGAGTGAAACTGATGTTTGATTCTTAATTCAAATAAATCCGATACATACCATTTTTTTATTCGAAACTAAAAAATGTAATCGAAAGCTGTGATCTCCATGCGTTCACAAACCACTCGCATTCACGACGGCATTGAAAAATAGGCTACGACTACACCATTTAATAAGGTTCAGATCATCTTAAATAAAAAGAATCTATTTTTGAACTGTCAAAATTAACTAAAAAAATTAATAGTTAAATGAAATTTCACTCACAACTGGAAAGAATGATCCTCCCTTGATTTTCTCATATTAATATTCAACATAATAATTGGATTTCCTTTTGGATCTTTTCGTTTTTTTTAATGTTTCTTTTTTCTGATTTGGCACACAATTTAACACATACATGCTACATAATATATCAAATGTTACTTCTCTGTCTTCACATATACATGAATGTAGAGAAAGATACAGTCAACTAATGGGTGGATTTGATCCAAAATTTGAGTGATAAAAAATTAGTGAAATTTTATTACAAATTTTTTGTTTCATGCTGCGTTCCTGAGTTATCAAGTTCTCCTCAGCATGCTCCGAACATGAAGAAGTAAACTTCCCCTATACGGATATTTTCCAAAATGAGTAGAAAGCGCGATTTCGATGCCAAGATCACATATCATTTGTCTAGCTTATTTTATTTTTCAGACAGGCATAATTAGAGGAAAGTGCTTTCTGGATTCAGAGAGTTTAAAATTTTCACAATTAGAGGACGAGTTTTCTGCCTAATGTAATGCAACGTTTCCTGTTTCTATTCTTCGAAAAAGAAATGAATTTCTAAAATGGTACTTGTAAGATTAACAGAGAAGTTAATTTGAAATTGTGAAGTGATCAAACTTTCTTTGAGCGTTTCATCTAGAATAATCACCTACAGGCTATTACGCACGTTCTTTCGAACGTGACTTTAATGGCAAGAGTAAAAATAAACAGAATGAAAACAGCAAAATTCAAGAAAGAGGACCTATAATCAATTTCTCAACTCGACCTTTTTTTGTTATTAAGCAAGAATCATGCCTTCAAGAATATTTCGAGATCGATCCTCAGTTTGCTTTACATAAAGGAAAGAAATTTTATTTTTTGGTTACACTTCTGGAAACTTGAACGAAAATACACGCCCAAAACAGGGATATTCTGCTTGGAAACTTGCAACAATTCGCCTTCATCACTGGTTAAATTCCATCTTTAGAAAGTCCAGATTCATCAGCGGCAGTGTTTAGGCTAACCCCCCCCCCCTTTCATCGGCCGGTAATAACTAGTATTACAAAAATTTTACTTCGTCGTATCCGGATCAGAAATGGACCAAATATTAATGAGTCCATACATTTGGAAGTCTAATTATTTCAAATATTTCTCAATGATGGATGAAATATAAAGTGGCTTATGTTTCAGCACGTGAAATCATTAGAATGACACAAACGAACATTCAAACTACACAAAAAAGAAAAAGAGTCATTTATGTCTTTGGGAAATTTACGTATTTTTAGTCGTTTGGAATAATAATTTGGGAACTCCCGATTCGGAAAATAAGACAAAAAAATGTCAGTGTGTTCTTTTCTCGAAAGTCTATTTTAAAATCAATTGAGTGCCAGGAATCGCCTGGTTGAGTCTGATCCATGAGAAAAGCACAAAAGCAAACCCTCCACACAAAACCTCTGTAATGTACAATCCACCCTGTTTCTCTCGTCTAGTTCAACCATCAAGTGAAGGAAGTCTCCCCTTTCCTTTATGGCGTTTTCACTGCAGCTTAAAAGAATCACAAAAAGGTTCACGGATGTCTATTTTGTTGATCTACAGTTTACCAAGAGCATGTGAAATGAGCTGGGATAAATTTTCAAGTATCAAACAGGGATTTTTAATTCTTCTGAAAAACGATCCATAGCAATAGACGAAGTCTTCCATCTAGTGTTAGAATTCTTCAGGCAATAGGTTAACTATGGTGCCACTGTATAGATAAATATTTGAATTCTGTGGAAAAGCAAACAATTTACTCTTCTGTCAGTAATTCATACACAGAACTTGAAGTCACTTTTATTCTCTAGAATTATTTATCAAATGCATACTGCATTTTATCTGTGTTTTGATTGGTCATACAATAATAAATCTGGCTCATGATCTTAAATTAGAATATTTTTTTTGTAGTGGGAGGACAAGATTTTCCTTTCTGGCATCCTGAAAAATGAGACTGTGGCATTATTTTTCATTTCTATTTTCGGAGGAATACGGTAGGATGATTCAGTTGTTTCCTATTTTTTTATTCATGGAAAAGAGATAAACCGTTTTATTATTTCTCGATCACATAAAAATATGTCAGCCTTCAAAGTGAGTTCTATTAAAAAATATTATATAGAGTGAATTATCTGCTTGTCTCAAAGAGAAAATAAAACAGATTCGTATTTGAAGAAGGAATACAGTCTCTTGGCAATAAGGGAAAGCCCCATTGATTTTTCAATTTACCGCCTTCTCACTCTGTGAGAAAATCATTTTTTCGGGCTTTTCCACAAGTCTGCCCCCCCCCCTTCCATTAATGACGTAACTACTCCATGCCTGCACATCAAAAGGTCATTACACGCTCCCTCCCTTCCCCAGGCAGAAAGGTGAGGGGGAAAATGAATTTTATATTCCCCAAATATATGCTAATGCAATTTTTCTCTCCTTTAGCCGCTTCTCAAGGAGTCCTACTCTATGTTCTTAATTTGCATTCAAAAGATAATAAGTGTTCGTAAATTTTTCCCTCGGCCCCTTTATTTTAACGCGCTTTTTCTTCATTCTTCTTTTCAAATATTTGTTTAGTCCGGAACAGAAAGGTGAGGTTTTTCTTTTCTTTTTTCCTTCGATGCCTTCTTTTATTTCATAAAAGGAGTTGATGGAAAAAATTTTGGAAATTACATATAATATGGAAGATTCTATCAGGTATGGGTGGACATTTGATTAAACAAAAAAGGCTCTAAAGCGGAATATTTAATGAAGAAATGGTGGAGCAATTATTTAAATTCTTTGGCTTTCGTTAAAACGTACGTGCTTCGACCCGGATGAAGGGAATATTTTAACTAAATCAAAAAGGCGCCGATTTCTTAAATATGCAAAGGAAATTTTGGATGTTGTTTTCGCTGAAAATTCAGCAAACACCATATATATCAGGAGAATGCTTTTTGATTGAAATATTTGAGAAGGGTAACGTGAGGCTGGAATAGAATAAGTTAAATAAAAAAATTCAATATTTTGCTCCTTTTCATGAGTTCATTTGCATTCTTTTCCTTACATTATAAACTGTTTCTATTGAAGACAAGAAAAAGTGTTGTTATAAAAAGAATAATTAAGATTTCGCATTTTTTTTTTACTGTATAAAGTTAAAATTCAAAGGAGAGCAACAATTTTTATGTATCTATAAGACAAATTATGATGTAAAAAAGAGGAAAAAAAAGGAACATTAAATTTAATTTAATCTTAAAAATTTTATGACACATATAAAGGTACAGTGAATATACTATTATTTTTTTAGCAAAAATGCAAGAACAGTTTCGCAGCTTTTTAAAGGCAAAGTGTTTTTTACAAGAAATTGTTAGAGCATACAAACTGCACAATAATTACTTAGCTGTTTTCAAAACATTTATTGTTAAACACCTGATACTGTAAAATTTTTATAAACTGCTTGACAGATAATAATTGTACTGTAGAAATCCACTTAATATCTTCAGAGTTTTATAAAAAGTCAATGTAATTTAAGAATTCTTATCAGAATATTCTCTATTGGCAAACAAAGCAACAACTTTCCGTAACTGAGTTCTTTTCGAACGCCGGTCTTTTCCCCTCGACTTCAAATTCACTGGCACACCAAAACAGGTTCCCGCTGCAACCGGTCATTTATAGACTCCGGTTAGATGATTTGTGACCAAATTATTGCAAATCAGAGGCCACAATTTTGATACTTGAAGGAAAATGATCTCTCTTTCCTTCGCTTCCGTTATCGTTTAGAAAAATAAGGCCAGTCAGTGAGTGGTCAGCGCGAGAGGAGGGAGTGGAGCGAAGGAAACCTGTTCGGAGAGGGGGAGGGGTGAAGCGAGATAACTTGCTCCTAAAAGGGTTATTGACTCGACTTTTTTCGGTGGGCGAAGGAACACGCCAACACAAGCCATTTGGATAGTTCTTTGTTCAAGCCGGGATCAAGAGGTGATGCTTTTCTCCAAATTTGAATACGCTTTTGAACTTTGAATCCAAATAAGTATGGGCTGAACTAGTTAGCAGTGGTTTAAAGACATCATCTAAACCTTTTATGTGCTTTGAGAGATGAATAGTCCAACACCGGAGAAGAAGAATAAAAAGTTTCGATTGCTAATATTTCACGAATTTATTCGCGAACAAACAATAGAAAGCGAAAGAATTAAAAAAAATCTAGCATCAAAATGTCGGTGGATCCTTATCATTTATTCGCACCTGAACGTCAGATTCAGTTCGTGAAATAATGCCTATCTGCGGTATGTGATCGGGATACTTACAAAAATTATTTTAATGTGTTGATACCCAAACTGAGATTTTTATCAAATTTTAGATGAAATGCGTGTATGTGATTTCTTATGTGAGAATGACAACTCAGTAATATGTTGAGCTAGCTAAAGCATATACTATTTGAAATTTAGTACATGTTTTAATAATCATATTTGTAGGCATAGTTCACAATTTTGGGTGAAAGGATTGACTGTCTGTCGGTCTTCTTTTTTGGATGAATGTGTACAATAATGGGATGGAGTAATAACTTTTATTTTGTGACCTTTTCACAACAGTTGTAGATATTTCGTATCAAATCATAGAGAATAAAGGGGCCCTGTTTTAAAATGTCCCTCCAATTCTCTTCAAGTATGACGAAGAAGGGGAAGATGTTTACATTTAGCAATAGAACGAACTCGGATTATACGCGGAATTAGGAGGGGTAATAACCACTCAGCGTTCTGTCTACCACCCCTTAGTGAAGTGCAAGCGTCGGAAAGCGCTAGTGTCGGCATCCGGAAAGGAACTGTAAATACGCTCAATATGTTGGAATAACTCAGTTTATATACAAGAATTTTAAATTTTGAATAGTTCTTTTTCTACTTTCTAGCGTTTCTCACAGATGCAATCTAGAATTTTAATATTGTTTTTTGGGTCTACAGAAATAAAGAATAGAATTGTTCATCTTATTCCCTTAATTTCTTCGATAAAAACATAATATGTATACATAATTTTAAAAAAACAATAAAGATGGAAATAAAAAAATTAAAATTCTATATTTTTTTATGGGCAACTAATAACATCATCAGTTAAGAAATCCAGGCAACTAGAATTAATTTTCGTACAAAGTTAATTTTACTCTTCATTTTTTGATATCCATATTATAACCTGACAAGAATATAAATATTTATTAAATTATTTATATTTTAATATTAAGATTGTAATTGAGAAATTCAACTCTCAAAATAGCCATTGAGAAATAAGGATAAAATCAATCTTCGACAACTCATCTGATGACATTTTATTACCAAATCGAATATCGATTGAAATGATGAACGCGTTTATTTAATAACATCTTCTTTTGAAATACAGATATATAAGAGAATCAAGTACTTACATTTTCTTTTTTTATACAAAAAGTAAGATGTAAAATCAATCCATTTTGTTGAAAGTTGTGAAAAAAATCTTAATCAGATGAATTACAATGATTTCCTGTTTAAAAATATTTTGAATATTTTTTATAGCATTTATCATTTTCAGGACCAGTTTTACAGGCAAAAGTGTAAAGTAACATTCGTACGTAAAACGTGATGCGAAGAAGCAGCTGGGATCGATCATTGTATTCTTTTTCTTAATCGGAATCCAAACATTTTCGACAGCTGTTTTTATTTTCGAAAATAATCGAACATTAAAAAGCAGTCACATCCGTTCCTATCAAATTACAAAATAATTCAATACTTCATGCCCTGGGTGGAATGGTTAAATTTTTAAAGGTAAAAACTGTCATTTAAAAAAATTATAATAATAAGTAACCGGTAACAATGAAGAGGGAAAAAAATCAATGGAGGCGAAACGATGATGCCAATTGCAAGAAGCAAAATAGCAATCACGACATCCGCTGCCATTTCCATGGAATGAAAAACAATCAGCGAAAAGTACACTCAGTCGATTGAAAAAGTAGATGATGGCCACGAAACTACTACTGCAGCTGTAAACTAATAATCTCGATGAAGGATAAAGAATAAAGAGGATATTTCGTTCTGTTGGCTATCCAAAACGGCTTCTATCAGATCGTTCCATCAGCATTTGTATCCAAACGAAGGAGGAAGTTTTGTTCAATTGCAGTAGACACGGAATGGTCTGATTTGGTTAGCGTGACAGCAAACAGTAAATGATTATGGAACACAGTAAATGATTTCATGTACCGATGTTTTTTGGAGTAGAGCTAAAAGTTTAATAGTAAAATTTTTTTTTCAAGTTCAACTTGGATATTGGCAGTGGCATAACGGACGTATGATTATCTCGCTATCAGCTGTCATCATTGGCTTTGCAAGGGTCATTGATATCCGGGCCATGGTATTTTATTGTCCACTCATCGTGTTTAGCTTTAAAAACTACTTTATTCGCGATAATATTTTGTTCCCTAAAAGTAGCACCTGAGGCATGTACACGCCTTTGCTTTGCAGTCGCTATGCCACTGTATAAAAGGGACTGCAAAAAGAAAGATGATAGTAATGCACGCGAATGCGAAAGGACAGAGTGGTTAAATAAATAAAATACGCGGGAGTAACAGCCAATTGACGTGTCCTCCCCAAGACTTTCCTTGTGTGCTTAAACATGTACACACTTAGAGCCAAACGACTTGTGAATTCGAAGCGCTCGTTTTTAAGCAAGCACAAATTGATTTCTAATTCTAATCTGAAAAATGTCTCGTTTAGTTCGCCGTTGTCCGTGAACCTCCAATAAATCTACGAGATCAAATCTTCAAAGCAAGGCACATTTGATTTTGTGCTTATTGATTTCCTTCTCATTTAAAAAAAAATAATAATAATTCTGAAAATATTAACTTATGTAACATTTCTTATGGATTTCGTTTATTTATTTTTTAATTTTTAAGAATAATTCTATTCAATAATTTGTGACCAGCATTCCCAATTTTTCTTTCTACATTCAAATAGCCGCCTACAGCGATCAAATTATTCGCCGAAATATTGATTTTTTTAGCAGTTAAATTATGAATTCAATATGCATTAATATTTAAAGTTTCATTAATGTTCTTTGATGAGATTGAAAAATTGTAATAAAATTTGAAATATGTACATAAAGAAATAGTTTTTTTTCTACACCTGCTTTTGATACAAAGTATTTTGAAACGAAGCGTTTTAGACTAAATTTCAGCCCATGGCCAAAAGGAAAGAATAATATGATTCATAAAAGAACTAAATAAAATAGCTGAAAAAAAAAAAGCTAAATTTTCAACAATAATGTCAACAAAAATATTAAAAATGTCATTTAAAGTAAGCTATTAGAATTTTCTAAATACTGAATTTTGCGAAAGTAGCAGGTTCCTTCCGGTTATTTTTTCTTAATCAAATGTCTAAAAGAAAAGCGAAATACAAATTAAAGTTATGGTGAATTAAAATAAAATTTAAAACTTGTAAATAAAGTACCTTTTATTACATCATAGAAAAGAACCGTTTTGAAACGTGCGCAAAAAATATTTCAGTATATATTTATAAAATAAATTTAAAATCAATTTAGTCAGTACGTTTGAGTTAAGAAATGTACTTTTAAAATGTATAACATTCAGCCTCGTGTAAGTAAAAGTCTATTTTGATTCAATTCCGTTCCGTCACATGAACGTCCTCTTTAAAAGCAGCGCTTGAGCGATTCATCTATTTTGGAATTAATGTATCCTGTAATCTTCAAAAAAGGCAAGAAATTTTAATTACGATTTTAACAATCGCAAAAGATAATGTGATTAAATAAACTAGTTTGATTTTTATTACAACAATGAAAAGTATTGTTGCAAATCTTTACAACGAGTCAAAATAAATTTGTTAAAATGAATGGAAAAATTATAGGGCAAATTAATAACTTTTTGGCATTAAAATGACAATGTTTTGAATTAAAAAATGATGTAAAAATAATTTTTATGGAATAATACTATGATATTTTTTAGAAAGATATCGAATTTTATACAACGAAATTCAATATTTTCTTCGAGAGTTGGCATAATTGTGCACTTGTGTCTGACACACGGCAATTGGTAATTTGCCTATTTCTTTTAATTCGCGATTATCTCGGCGTTAAAATAATTTCTTTGAAAGACAGACAAACACTTCGCAAATGTGTACGAAGTTTACACAATACGGCGGTTTTTGCATTTGAACAGAAAGGACTGATTTGGTATCATTTAACCAAAACAAAGGCATAATTAAAAATGAATGCATACTTAACAGCTTACATTTATAAACAATTAGAATAGAGGTGTAAAACAATGTAGAATAGAGGTATGTAAAGTTAAAAGAACATTTTATATTCAGTGATTATTTTGTGCTAATATATTTTTAAAATCAAACAAAAACTTTATGCATGATGTATATCTATCTGTTTACTAAAATTCTACCAAAACTACAAGTTTTGGTACCATAACTAAAATGTAAAATTCTCGGGATTAGTACGACCCAATTTCAACATCTATTCTAATCGAAGCCATCGACATCCGATTCATATTTCATTCAGTTTTTATGAAATTCAGATTCAGAAATGTTATGACTCCCCCTCCCCGTCCGCAATGTTTCCCGAAAAGACAAAAACCATCTCGCTGATAGGATACAATTGTTATTTATATCCAAGGCTCTGAGCTATCGAACGCGTTTCGTTTAGTGGCCCGATTGAAAGAATAGACAAGAGAAGGGGGGCTCCCGAACGGGTGTGAAAAAAAAAAAATCCCCCTACGGCGAATCTAATGCAGCCATTCGACTTTAAAGATTAAAGGTAAAAAACAAAAAATGAATAAAAAGATAGAGACAGAGAGAATAGCAGGTGAATGCATCGAACCTTCAGCGAGAAACAAAAATACTGGAAACGTAACCCCCGCGAGCTAACAATGTTTTTAACTGGGGATAACACAGCAATGAAGAGGGAAAAAATACTAAAGTGAAGAGGGGGGTAGCAAAACAGGAGATGAAAAGTAAAGAGAGGGCAATGGAACTAATAATGTGAGTCATCGTTATTTATGTATGAAGGGATTCCGTGTACCCCCACCCACTCCCCACACAGGCCTTCCTTTCTTTTAAACTTAAAGAAAGTCAAGTATGGAGAGGAGGGAGGAAGAGGGGATGGAAAAGGCCCCAATTTTTACGAAAGCACGAACATTAAGAAAATCGAATCTTTTTCGGTTCGGTTTTTCTGGCCGCCAGTTCGAAGTCGCTGTAAGCCCCTGGGATTTCAAGGGAGGACCGTTCCAGAAGTTGGAAATGTATAGGAAGATTCCAAGAGAGGATAAGGGGAGGGCATGTGCGGAAGACGATAAAGTAAATGTGTGGCACCCAAGAGAATAGTTTTTATCGAATATAGACATCCCCAGGGGTTTCAAGCGGGAGGGAGAGGGATTCAAGTCAGGAAACGGACTGATCAAAGCTTTTAATTCAGTTCCAAGGGTGTGGCAAGAATAATCCGCCAAGAAGAGCCTAAAAATTGTTCTTTCTGTGTAGAATGCAATGAATATTCTATATTGGCCATTTTAGTCAAATAGGTTTACTTTGGCGGAGTTTCATAACAGAAAATTCCTTGAGGGACATTTTGTATCATTTGTCCTTGGCATCCATATGGAAAAGATGTTAAGCTTAAACCTTTCGTATTGTATTATATAATGAAAGATACATAATTCATTCCAACTATATTTCCTGAAGAAACTGGATCTTGATGAAACTCGTTCTTTTAGATTTACAAGCCATGTTGAAAAATAAAAAATAGATTTGAGCAGTTTCGATTGTTATTTGGTGAAATTTTGATAAATAATCCACACATTCTTAGTATCGATCGACAGTAAATATTATGAAATCTACAAAGTAAAAATGCTATCAAATTTTCAAAATTTGTAAGCAAATAAGTTCATATTTCGTTTATTTTAACATTGTTTGCAGTGAACGAGTGAGATTTGAAAGACAGTACTAATCCATGATATAGCTATATTTCCTGAAAAATTAGTTTACCAAATCATCAAATGATCTAATTGAAACTATCTAAAATTATCAAATGATGAAATTAAAATAAATCTTATGAAGAGTGATCAGAATTTCAGCTTCACTTTTCGTACTGTATTTAGTATGCATATTTTATTAAGTAAGTATTATTGGTAAGTAGTATTTCGTTAGTATTATCTGCGTTATCTTAAAAAACATGTATTTTCTAGAATCCGTTCCACAAGCACAGAAAAAAAAAATTCATCAGAGCATGGTATTGCCCAATTCCTTCGTAATGGGATATCACGACGCAAAGTTCCAGGCTAAATATAATTGAATTAATTAAAATAATTAATTGAAGGATGACTACTATGCAACTGAATGTCACAAATCCCATTTCGTATCTCAACTCTTTTTATTATACTTTGATCTCTTGGAATGGCACTTCGTTTTAAATAAAATTATCAAAGGTTTCAGAATTAGCTCAAAAACTTTCAGATCTCGTTTCCGGATTGAAAAGTGTCGCGAAATTTTAAGAAAAATCCCGGATTGCCAACTTCTTTCCTATTGGGGCATCACGGCAAAATGTCTCATGTTAAATATTAACTGGAAATTGAATTAATTAAAATAAGCGCATTATCTTGTAGGGTATTAAATATTACTCTTCATCTTTATATTGTAAAAACTAAACTCTACCATACAATTTCCAAAACAACTCATGTAGGCCGGGACAGCCGGGTTGGTAAGACGCTGGATTCGCATCCGTAGGGCTGCGAGCTCGAACCACTCCAGTTGAAGACTCTCCGTGTGTGTGGCGGCTGGTACACGTATAAGCCTGTCTTAGCCACGAAGTCCTCCAAGTCGAGACAGCACCACTGGGGGTACTGGATCATAAGTGTTCGTTCTCTATTTCTGGTCTAAATTACGATCTGCGGATACGTCACTAAGATGTAGGAAAGAATTCCGCCCCGTGAAAAGGGCCATGATGCATGAGTAGCTAAGACCACTCCTGGCCTCAGATGACGCTACTGAAACAAAAGGCGCTAAAACTAGGCTCAAAATCGTTGAGTTTGTCTGCAGTCTATGACAAGCGCCATAATCATCAGCAACAATGCCAATTAATTCTCGTCAAAAGAATTATTTAGAAAATGAATGCTATTACACTTCTATCATTTTTCATGAGGTTTTCGATACTGGCTGTTCCTTTTTTTCCTCAAAGTGTGACATGAATGAAATGAATAGGTAAAACGGGTCCATGTCATATTTCATGATGGGGAAGCATCGTGATAAGTGTTCAATATCCAACAAGATAATGTGCTTCTTTTAATTAATTCAATTTCCAGTTAATGTTTACCGCAGGACATTGTGCCCGTGATACCCTATGCGGAAGAAATAAGTAATCTGGGATTTTTCATAACAATTCGGGACACTTTTCAATCCGGAAGCGAAATCTAAAATCTTAGGAGCTAATGCTGAAAATGTTGATCATTTTATTTCAAAAGGGAGTGCTATTTTAAGAAAACAGGTTCAAATTATAATAAAAAGACTTGAAACCCCAACCGGAATTTGTGACATTCAGTTGCACAATATTCACCTTTCAGTAAGTACTTCAGTTACAGTAAGTAAGCAGAAATGTTCAAGGTGGCTCCTTCCTTTAGGATTTATCGACAAGATTTTAGCATAATAATCGTTATGAGTTAATGCAAGGCATAAAAATTTTATTTATCAAAAAATAACTGATAACTTTAAAAGAACGAGTTTAATTCAACAGTGCAAAATCTAAGAATAAGTTAGGTGATAATACACACTTTAAAATTAAGGAGAACAATTAAAATCATTCGTCAACGGACATTAATTACATTCAAAAACAAACAAATCTAAATGCGTCTAAATATTTAGTAATTTGTTTCCCCTTTATTGCTAAATAAATAAATAATATATATATATATATATATATATATATATATATATATATATATATATATATATATATATATATATATATATATATATATATATATATATATATATATATATATATATATATATATATATATATATATATAAAACCTAGGTCAAAATCTCGTTGATTGTTCAACCCTTCCAGAGCCGATGAAAAATGGCGTCGAAGACAAAAGAGACAGTAGCGCAAATTATCATAATAGATCCGAAGTAATGAATACCAATGATCCCGTCGGCAACAGTTACGCAGAACAAAGTTTTTGAAGCCGACATTCATCAACGAGAAGTGGCATGGAACAAGGCAGTCATCACCTACGCGCGCATGCCTCCAGAAATGGAATACCTTCGACCCGGAGAATGAAAACGAATCCTTTTAGGCAAGTCAAGGATAATTGGTGTTGAGCATGTTCTACTCAGCCGACATTCGATCACCCGAGTTTGTTTTCACGTGACTCCGAGGCTCAATGAATCAAGCGCAAAACCGTTGTCGAAATTAAAAGCCAGAGGGAAAAGGCTCTCACGCTCTTTAAAAGAGAGGACTGTGGAAGAAAGTTTCCTAACAAAGACATATCGCTTAGAATTTGGCCAGAGATAAAAAGAACGAAATAAAAGTTAATCTTCTTGAGAGAAATTCTGAAAGCTTTTGTACTGAATTGCTATGTATGCCACCATTACTGAGAAAACTAGCTTACATATAGCTTAACTAGCTTACATATTTGGAAAAATTCTTGTACATCTTCTGAGTGAAATTAATTTATTTAATGGTTTTATACATATACTAGCCGCCTTTGGCGACCAGCCGGTTCGCCAATCTTAATGTTCGTTAAAATTTTAATAATTAAATATTTTATGCAATTTCTACTTTAATAGCTTCTTCATCAAAATATTTTAAAACTTCAAATATTGATTATCATATAATTCATTCATAATATTATAAAGGCCTTCAGTCATAACGTAATATGTATCTCTCTCATTTTCTGTTAGCACCCGTAGAATTTATGCTTTAAATTAAAGTGGAAAGAATTTATCTTCAATTAATATAATAATATTTTTTACTGAAACAAAGCAATTTTTTATAATCTGATTACTGAAAATAGAGTCACTCAGCGTTTAAACTTTATGGGCACTAAAGAATATCTTTTTAAATTTATGTAATATCTCAAGAGTTGGTCAACAAAATTTTCTTAGATTCATTATGAGCAGATCGATTAATTAACAATGTTTAAATTTAAATGCATCAAACACTAAGAAAATAAAACGAATCGTTTAAAATAAACGGTTGAAAACAGGTTTTAAAAAAACTGCTTAAAAAACGATGTACTTAAAACTATAAGCATATACAAAAAATATATAACTAACATAAATACAATTTACTTACAAAAGCATGCAACTAACCCAAAAATAATTTAAATCATCCATTGATAACGTTGTCATGGCAACAATCAGAACAGAATGCGCATGAGTGAATTTTCTTCGCCGGTTACGTAACGTAAATACGTGATTTTTTCTACGCCAGTTGGGGTAACGCTATGCGGATTAGAAATTTTTAATTTCCTTTATTCTGTTTTATTTTAATTCAAAAGTACTTCAGAATGAATCTGGAAGATTGATTCATTAACAATGTTTAATTTTAAATGCATCAAACATTAAGAAAATAAACAGAACCGATTGAAATAATCCGCCAAAAAATTTTAACCCTAGCCTCATTACTGTTGGGAGAAAAAAAACTGAAGCCTTTCTCGTTTGGCGCTGGAGATAATGGAAGATTTTTTTGGCGGAAAAGTTGGCGGTGGGGGAAATGGAAGATTTTTTTGGCGGGAAAGTTAGTTTTTAATTAATAATTAAATTTCTAATTAAAAATTCGAAAAAAGAAACCCCAGGCGCACATTCCCAACCTCCAAGGTATACATGTACCAAATGTGGTAGCTGTATGTCAAACGGTCTGGCCAGTAGAGCGCCAACACACACACACACACACACACATTGAGCTTTATTATAAGTATAGATATAATGTAAACACATACTTTTGAAGCAGAATCGTGGCCAAAGAGAGAGACATTTTTGTAATTTTAAAACTTCGCTTTTATTCCATCCTGGGAGGCATCATTTATGTACAAGCAAGAAGCGACGAGGTATGTCAATCGACATCACAACACAAGAGAAAGAAGAGAAAAGAAACACAGAAATATTTTTCCGGTGATTATACACTATGAGATTCTGATAGGAATTTCTTTACATTTGCCGATTCAGGTAAGGGGAAAATAGGTATATTGTAAAAGAATTTGTTTAGACTGACATTTTTATCCCTTCACTCGCAGAGTGGGAACTTGTCGATTTCAGCAATTTTAAAGCTCATGTAGCAGTAATGAAATAAAAAAGGGGCAATTGGATCAGGAAATAAGAGAGCATTATAGTAAACTGAGAAATGGATTTAATCAAATGTCGGGAAATTCAGCTCAAAAGCTAATAAGTTAATTTTCCTTTTAAGATCTGTGTGAAGTTGCCAATTTCACAATCGAGAATGGCAAATTCTGAAGTCACATTCGATTTTCTTCCCTCGTGTCTCAAACAAGTTCGTCTGCTTCTATGAAAGTTTTGATGATGTTACAGTAAAAAATGGCTGCTCTTATTTATGAAAAATGTTTTTCAAAAATGAAACTACCAAAAGCGATGGAAATCGCCGGCATGATTCGCCCAATGTGGCAGGAGGGTCTTCAGAACATTTCGTGGTTTGGAAATATTGTCAAAATATAATGAATCCTATTTACGTTTAATTATTAAATTCAATATGCAGTAGAAAAATATTTATGTTACAGAAATTATACAGCCTCCAGCAAATGTTTAGAATGGACCATTTTTCAATCTTGGAGATTAGGATAGTACCGGCGTCTCTCTACGTATGTAACTGTAACAAAGCGTGTCGGAATACTCTTATGACCATGCACCCCGAGCATATTACCAGTACTGTAACTCTATAGTTACACCGTTAATGAGAACGATTTCAATTTTGTATACTTTCATACACTTATACACTTGGATAAATAAAAAACAGATTCCTGTATTTTTAAAATATCTTTATTTAATTTCGAATAACAAAAAAATAGCAAAATTTGAAATCCAAAAGAAATAACAGGAGTAAAGTATTAAATAAACGATTCAATTTAGGGGATTGTAAAATAATTATAAATGTATCATGTGTGTGTGTGTGTGTGTGTGTGTGTGTGTGTGCAATTATATTTTTAAATCTAATTTTAACCCTAATTAATTTCCAAAGTTTTATCTTAATGTCCTCTTATTTCCTGCCTCGATTAAACCATTTTTATTTAATTAATTCGACAGAAGCGCTGTAAAAATGCTTAAATATGCACTTTCTCACGCTCCGAGAGAAGGAATACAAAAACATTTATTCAGTGAAAATCGCAAAAACAGATGTCGAATGACCAAATATTCGTATTGTGCGTGTTGAAAACCTTCTCCCGTAAAGCAAGTTTCATCTGAGAATGAAACTGTAGCAGAAAAGTGTGCATCTTCCTGTGTGGCATCAAGCATCCAGCGTGACAACAACACCCGATTTGCCATATTCCTTGAAAAATGTTACCTGCGATCCTATGTTTTCTGGTGATCTTTCATCAAACTTAGTGCTTACTATCCTTGATCTGAATTTGTCTTTCGAATTTGACAACGCTTTCTGCAAACATCGGTACTGATGTTGAAGCGATGTTTTCTGGTTCCCATTTTAGTTTTTGGTGAATATCTTTAAAACTCCGTAGTTCTAACACTACAAGCTTATATCAAATTACAGAATATAATGTTCCTTACGTTTTCAAGCTTTTATTTTTCTTCCAGTTTTAATATTTTTGCAAATATGGGTTCTAAACTATTTTTTCGTTTTCAGTCATTTACGACTCCCTACATCATCAAATCCGCATGTTACTAGCATGAAAAAAAAAAAAAAAAAACTTTTAAGATTGTGCTTTCAATTAAAAAAAATCGTAGTTGAAACACCATTCGTTATTTTTTTATTAATTTTTTACAGTTTCCAACAGTCCTCCGACTCCCTATATATTTGCGATTTTCACCTCTTAAACGACGTTTGAGACCCCGTGTTGTATGGTGTATCACCCCTCTGAATTCATCGGTTGAATTTGGCAACACCCTGTATATATATGTGTGTGTGTGTGTGTAATTATATTTTAAAATCTAATTTAAATTAAGTTATTTCCTAATTTTTTAGCTTAATTCAGCCCATATCAAAGTCATTGTAAAATATTCTCTTATTCAACTGAAGCTTTGTAAATCTTTGCTTTAATCAGCGGTTCCCACGCTCCGAGTGAAGGGATAAAATATTGCTGATGGAAACAAATTCTTCTAAAAGATTCCTTGACTTGCGACGCGTGTAGAGAAATCCATATCAAAATCTAATGGTATATAAGACCAGGGATAATTAGTTTCTCCCTGTTTTACTTGCTTCTGTTTTTGTGCCGCGCTATGAGTGTACGTGGCTTGTCCATAAATTGTTAGCAAATAAATAAATAGCGTTGGGATAGTGCACATGTAGCACGAAAATCACCAGCGGTGGGCAGATTAGGAAGACAACAACCAACCAATAACAACAGAAAGCAAAACATTTTATTGTGTCACAAATTTTCTACTTGACCGACTTCAACCACGATGACACTTTGCATACGTCAGATGGTGTCTAAGTCTAAACCACGTACCATGCTTTCTTTTTTCTTCCGAATCTGATTACCACTGGTGATTCTTGTTCTACAGGTACAGTTCCAACAATATTTGTTGTTTCTTGCTATGCAGAACATGTTCCACAAGAAATATGATGAAAAGATCATATACCCAATTTCATATTTTCTACCTTATTGCTTCTTACAGTTAGTTATCCGTCTACCAGACGCAATTCCAGAAATGCTGTTTTCAACGGTCTCAAATGTGGAGATTCATCAAAATATCACAGTTAAAATACTTTTAATTTTATAAGATCTCGAAACAAGAATGCAGCAACAGATAAACAAAAATTATTATTATTATTATTATTGCTACGAAAAAGAATTCTTTTTAACAGTATGTAACCTTTACCACGTTTCATTTAGAAATGGATTCGGTCTAAATAGCATTTTCGTCGACAAAAATCAAAAGGAATGCAGTCAATACGAAACAAAGGTATACAAGAATCGACCAAAATTTGAGTCAAATATATATATATATATATATATATTTAAAAAAAAAAAGGTCCCCTTTTGAATTTTGCTGTATTTAACCGGAACCCCCGACGAAAATGCTGAAATCCAAACGACGCTTGCATTCGACTTTTATCACTCGATTAGTTTCGATACCGAAAGTTGAAAACCATCACCATAAAAATGGCGAAATGGATTCAAAGCGTTGTTGCCATTCCATGCGGAGTTAATTTTCTTTCCGAACCATTAAAGATCCGCCTCGTTGCCAGATTCACAGACGCGAAAAAGTACCGATAAAATGTGCGCGATCCCGATAATGAACACTCACGCTTTTTTTTTTTTCCACATTATCTTAATTAGATCTCTCTGGAATCATTACAATTACGAGAAGAAGCGTAAAAATAGTTTACATTAACAATGGCCGCATAAAACTAATTAGAAAATTAGAAATTTTACCTCTAAAAATTTTCCCGCCGAGATGTGGGAATTGCCACCTGAAAAATAAAAGGACAAAAATGAGAAAAGGAGAACTTTTGTTATCGCGTCTTTACACTTTTTTTTATCACCTATTGTTAATGAATCTTAAACAGTATAGGATTGCCGATACATGTATAAACTGCTAATAAATTTATAGATGGACGCAATTCCTCGCGAGATGCCGAAAAATACCTTCCTTCTATTGGGGGTTTTAAGCTCTGTATTACGCCAATGATTAAATGTGCTCGTCTTTTTCAGAAACAAAGAAATTAATTGATATTTTTTGAAAGACGAATTCGTTATTCTAGTCACAAATGGTATTATATTTATTTATGTAATGCCTTTAGAGATGTCAGCAATATTAAACTTTTCTAAGAAAGTAATCATTCTTTTCTTCATAAACTCATAATTAGGCACAGCCCTGGCGTCTCGCATATTTAGTGGTTCGCTTTTCTCTGCAGACGCTTGGAATGTATAACAACCACCTGAAAGAACATTTTTTTTTTCTATAGTTATAAGTAGTTCAGACGTGAAGAAAAACCGAAAGAAGTTTTTAGTTAATATTAATGCGAAATATTGTACTGAGATTTGAGATGGCGGCATGAAAATGATATTGATCAGCAGGTGTGTTTTCGCCTCGAATTTTCTAAAAACGAAAGAATGTTGCGTACTTTGAGCTTCGAAATATGCAGTTTGGAAATTTTGCTTTCATTGAATTGGTATCAAAATTGAACCTAGATTTTCAATTTTGAAGGCAATGCCACATAGCAGGTTTCATTTATGTACGTTTTTGGGTTTTTAATACCTCTCTTTCATATGCGCGCGATTATACACTGATAAGGGATTCATTCAATGATGGATTGGATCAAAATGTATGAGTCTTCTGATAAAACCACCTGCTAAATTTCATCCGCTTAAAGCGAATAAAGAAATTTTATAGAAATTTATAATTTTCATGTAAGGACCACGTGCCGAATGTCATGCGACTAGCTCTTTTTTTTTTTTTTCAATCATCGCGTTCAAAGACAGAGAGACAAGAAAATTTCAAAGAAAAAAAAATTATCTGATTTAGAGAAATTTCAGAATCGAATCTAGCAAACTAATGTGCATATAAAAATCTATAAATTCTCGATCTAGCAGCAAGTCGTTTCGATCGTATCTTCTCTTAGAACCAGTTTTTAAACTTAAACATTCCCTAGGTGGTGCTATAGTACTTTCGTATCAACTCAGCTGAAAATCCTCCCTCACCCCATCCTAGGGCTGGCACACCAACCACAAATCTTTTTCAATAACATGTATGAGTTTTCCTCTGCCTTCATAAAACTCACCTCCTTCAGCTCGTAGATTATTTAAAAAGACCCGAGCATCAACTCTAAACCCCGGTATGACTCATAAAAGGTTTCCATGAAATATAGCTTTCATTACACGCTCCGCAAAACCAGGCTTGGAACCGCCGGTGCGGAGCACAATATTTCTCAGAGGAGAAAGAGGTATAATTTTATTAAAAGGAGAAAGATGCGCAATTAAAATGTGGCTTTAAATCACCATTCTAAGAAAGGGAAATCGTTTATTTCGGAATAAATCATTTCACATTTGATCTCATTTTGGGGTGGACAGAGCGTATATGTTACATTTTAATACATAAAAAAATTGCTGACCAGCTTATTAACCAGTTCTAAATAATGGTTGTGTCTAAATATCGATAAACTACTAATGAAGAAGTAGCTACTGGTAATCAGACTTCTACATACTCGTAGAACCATTCACGAAGGTCACTATATACTTCCGTAGAGGAGAAGTGAACATGATATGGAATTTAATTCATTCTTTCCATAGCTTCATTGCTTTCCTTCACTGAGAATTGAATTGGCTATCATAAAAAGAAGTGTTTTTTGTGGTTGGTACATAACTCCTCACTACATTTTCGACTTCACTCCCCCCCCCCCACACACACACACTACGCACAAGTATGACATTTCGATTTCGGATAATTATATAATATATTTTCCTTTTGCAGCGCTCCGAGGTACTACCCTCTCCTACTCCTCTGTCTCCAAGCCCTAATTTTAAGCATGCCTAGATGCAATTAAGGGCTTTCTACACAATTAACAGCGAAAATATGTAGCGTGAAAACGTTTTTGGCTCCGTTTTTCAGGCTTCACTGCATTAAATATTGCATTTTATGCGTAATATCCATCATATAATTTATCTAAAGAACGCCAGCCTAAAAACACTCTTTTGTTGATTTAAACTAAAATTTTGATGTGATATTTAAAGAATGCAATTTTCTCTATTATAACTTTATCATTGGGAACAGTACATAGGTTTGATCTAAAATTTGTTACCGTTTTACAATTGCTGTTACAAAACCGTACTGTAATTCTCATTTATTTAAGATCACTGAGTTAGTGAATCTGCACGCACGTGGACATTTATTTTGCTGAAGGATTTCAAAATTCAATAGAAATCCATAAATTTGAAGTAAAGAAAATACAGCAAATTTCATTCTTCTAGCTCGTTGCATTTGGAACTAACATGATCCTAGCTGGACAAAATTCTAAAAATGGATTTTCCGGAAGTTTGAAACATTTGGAGGTGGGACTTTTTGATGATTCTTCTCGAATGCGAAAACGTTTAAAATGAAATCACCTTACAGAACTGTCGGTGTGCGTGCGTGTGCGAGAGTAAACATAATTTTTGAAGCAGAGTCGCGCCGAAGACAGAAAAAAAACACTTTGAATTTTTAACTTCGTTTTATTTTGAAAAGGGCAACCCATGCCAGTTTCATTTAATCAAAGGAAAAAAGATGCGAAAGAAATTTAGGTGATAGAAATAAGTGTCAAACGGAAAGCTTAATGGACACCGAGAATAAAAATAACCGCTGTTAGATAAGCTCAGTTTCGACTCGTTCCTGGAAATCGATGATCGATGAAAAACAGAACAAATCTAGTTGATATAGATCACTAAACAAATGTCTCATGATCTATATCAATGTTATTAAACAAATGTTTAAACTCTTTATTAAAAATATTCATTGCATTCATTCAATTCCTGACTCAAAAATATTTTACTCATTTACATATATGAGCTCTCTTTTTCTCTTTATAAGAATGATTTTATATAAATATATAAAATCATGAGTATATAAAATATTTATATACGGATTTAGTTTGTTGTGCAGTGTATCTTATGTGTTGACAGAGAAAGGAATTTTATGGTTTTCAAAGCTTATAACTAAATTAAAATGAAGACAAGTGCTCATCGCCAGCAGCGTCTTGTGCAGCGAAAACATTTTAAAATCCAAGAGAATAAAAACACAGTTGAAATGGGACTTTTCTTCAAAGACTGGTATTTAGTTTAAAATTATCCCTTCAGCATCTAAATCTATGTTAAATACTGATTTTTCTAATTTAAATCTATCTGTCGGCGAAGATATATAAATTTAGTTAGGATTCAAATTCCATCGTATAATTGGAAATATCGTGATCGTGACCTGGCTTTAGGCTTCATTCGATTTCATTAACACTGGTTAAAATATTTTTCGCGAAATTATTATTATATCAATATTGTTTCAGATTATGCTAAATAAAGAAATATAAAAAAAAACTATAAAAAATATGAATTCAATTCATTTAAAGATGAATACAAAATTTAAAATACATTTCCAGACATCGCAAAACGCAACGCCATTCGCAGCGGAATATGTCAGTAAAACACAAATGAGAAGATTAAACATAAGCAGAACCTTTTAAAAAGGAGCGAATGGAAACTTTATTTGCCCGATAGAAGCGCTTCATTTTTCAAACCGGTGCCAAAGAAAAACACTTCACTTCTTCTACTCAACCTAACCAAACGCTTTTTTCGATTCAGAAGAACCGATGGCCATTCTAACTTTGAAGTTTACTTTACAAATTTTCCATCCAAAGGGAAGTCCCCCCCCCCCCTCCAGAAGTTTATGCACACTCCAGATTTATCTGCAAGACAAATAACCCGAAGATGAAGAAGCGGAGTTGAGAAATAATAAAATTTCCTACAGAGGTATTTTGTGTTGGGTAGTTATCAAAAAGTGCAGCGAGCGGGGAATTGTGTGTTATCCATTTCGCAGGCCGGGGCTCGCTTCAAGTGGCTATTATGCAATATATTCTCCGAAGGGTTGAGCTTTCTTCTCTTATCTGGGGCTTTTTACGTCCGCTTGTTGGAGCATCTTCCTCTCCTCCTATTTTTATATTTTTGGGGACTCTTTTTTTGCTCAAGAATGGATTGAAGCATCTGCTGTTTCGAGTGAATATCTTAAGCCGTTGTTCCGCGGGGGGGCGGCTGCAAATTGAAAGAAATGTTCGGCTCCTCCCACCCCTTCTGCAGGGATGAAATAGTGCATGAGTGTTGCGCTTTTGAATGGACTCCCGCTGTAGATAGAAGGCGTGCCTTTAAAATATGTACCTCCTACTCAAGGGAATGTGGCCCAATGTTTAGTGCATCAGGTAGGAAGTATACTGAGTGAAATTTGGAAAGGAAGAATAAAGGAACTTCTTGTGTACAGCCGACCACCGCGCCACCGTTAAACGTAGTAGCAAGAATAAAGGGACTGTTGCTGAGAAGGAGTGTGCAGCTTCTGGATCAGTGCAAGGGTACCCTGGCAGATATATGAATGTGCACATCTTGCCAATGCATACCCGAATGCTTTACCAAAAATTTAATATAAAAGAAATTAGATTTAAAAAAAATAAAACTACATTTGAATTGAACAAAACCCAAGAGAAAAGAAATTTCAGTACTATTTATTAGCACGTGACATAATACAGCAAAGCGAAATAAACAATGCAAGAGTCAATTCTATGCGATAGATGGAAATCTGACGTAGAAATGTTAATTGGATTGACGTAGAAATGTCATTTTTGTGGTACCCCTAGGCGTCCGCTTAGGGTTGTCCAATAGTAAAGCTACTTCTGCATGGTGTATTGATTATCACAGGTTTATTACTAATAAATTATAAACATTTATTATTACTAATGAAGAATGATGTCGAAGAAGTATCCTGTATTCTAATTTCAATGCATTATAAAAGGGTAAACAGTGAAAATTCTAGCATTTTACTTCGTTCTGAAAGTAAAGATTTTGCTGTGATAGAAACGCATGAATGTCCCTTTAAATGCAACTATAACAAATTAACTATAGACGTTCCAAATGTACGAGTCCAGGATTCCGATCAGAGATGATACGATTTCAAAATACTTAGATACTGCTAAATACTTGCAAATGAACCTGAACGGTAAATTCACCTTTGATGAAATAGAAGCTCGAGATGATTAACTTTAAACGAGTTTCAAGGCAATATCAACTTCCAAAATACATGTCGAAGCAAATAAAAATACAAAGAAATATTGAATGACTTCTTCGTCACTTCTAAATTATAAGGCCCCTTAAAACCAGCAAACAGTATTATAAAAAAAATTAAGCATCTCAAAAATTTGAATTAAAAAAATAGTGATAGAGATTAGTTTAATTTCTCGAGGACCTCATCCTAATCATCCAGACCTTCTACTTACGCCATTGATTTAGACACAAGATAAATAAATTCGTAGGACAAATACATGATGAACGTGTTAAACGATTTTTTTTTTATTTCTATTAATAATAGATTTGAAATTTCATTGCGAGATTATTAAAAAGAGAGAGGAGAGTTATTTTAAAACAGAGAAACGTCGATAGCAAAATGAAGTTATTATTTAAATTTATTATATCATGACATCTTTTTTCGAAATTGCAAGGAAATGACAGATCGGCAAGACTACTCCATCCGGAACCACAACGAAGATTTCTTGTCTGCTCTAGCGCATGCGGTTTCTTTTGATCCCAGGGATCAAATAATTCCTTCCTCCACAGAAACACAGACATATCGAAGTAAAGGGAAACAAAATACAATCTATGCAGAAAAGAAAAGAGGGCCAACTGGATATAGGGGAGAACCGTTACAAAGGATATTTCGCTTTTCACACCAACTGCATCTTCGGAACTTATTTCGTTTGGCCAGCAGCTTTCGCCCCCTATTATTGCAAGTCGAGAGAAAGTTCTAAATCGAAATTCCGGGGGGGGGGACTACATTGCGGGGATCATTACAAAGAGCAGGCTTTTCACTTTCCAACCCCCACCATATTAATTCTTTAAACTTGGTGGTTGCGAAAGATTTCTTGTCCCGGGGCGGGTTGTTCATTTTGAGGATTTTTAATAAAAAAAAGAGAGAGGAGGAGAGTAGGGGGTGGACCGCTTTGTTGTTGGTGGAGAGGAGACACAAAGGGGATTAAACCGGAGGTGGGGGAAATGGCGCAAAAACTTTTTAGTGAAAGTTGCTCGTGGGTTCTATATCTGCAGCAGCCGATTTTTTCTCCTTTTCTTAATTTAAAGTCTTCACTGCGAGAGTGTGTGTTACTACAAAAGCCTCGCAACATCTGTCTGGTGAAGAATACCCATCGGATCTGCGTCTTAATCAACGTTGGTTTGTGAATGGTGTAAATCCTGTTTCTTTCTATCCGGACGACACGCCATTTGTTTCCTCGTATTCAGTTTACCATCGATTCTGTTGACAAAATCGCTCTGCCTGAATAAAATGGAACAAGTGAATGGAAAGAGTCATTTCGAGTTTTAGCTTCAAATTGGACAGCTTCCTTCCGTTTTGGCACGCATTCTAATGGCATGTCAAACTCGGCAAATAGCGGTTCATAAGATGAAATATAAAATATTCCTCAAACTTATTGTCCTCGAGTACCAGAAAGTTCTTTGCAATAAATTGCCTTGTTACAGCCCTTCTTAGAAATAAATCCAGCAGAAATTTTATTATATATAATATTTCAAGTTGTTCGCTGAACCATATAGTGCAGGAAAGCCATTCGAATACGGAGTTTGGGCCAGGCGAGACTTGCACATACCGCAGTCGCTCGTGACTTTCTACGTTTTCTTAACTTCACTACGTAGAATGTGATCTGAGTCAGTGTTAAAGTCTATTCAGTTTTCACATTACACCAAAAAGTGTCCATTAGACACATTAACGTGCAAAACCTTATCTGATGACAGATTTTCGGTGAGCATCAGGAACTATATGCATTAACGACCCATTCTGATGCAGCTCGAGTCTTGAATGTAACTTTGAATTTATCCATCATGGGATTTGAAAGGGACCTTTGATATTATTATTATTATTGTTATTGAGTCCTTGATCCGCCAATATCCAATTTTAAAAGAAAATCAACTAAGAAATTTCTCATATTCATTACATTAACTCGCCTCAACTAAAACATCGAATTGGCAATGATTTAGAAATTCAGAAGATTGTGCAGCATTTTAAAATTATTCTATTGCTGTTAATACATATTAATGATAATGACGATACTGCTTTGATGTGAATAATCGATAAAAAAAAATTCATTGAAAGAAAGCCTAAATTTTACGTTTAACGTGACATATATTACCGATAAATAATTTTAAAAAAAGGAAATATTGCTCTTAGTTCAAAGGATTCAGAAAGTGACGATTTAGTCTTTAAATAGCAATTTACTTCTTAAAATCACAATTTTCTTTTCATATATATCTCAAAAAAACTAATTAACAAGAAAGATGGTTTGCAAAGACAGAAATTTGCAAGGAACTTCCTCTGCCTTCAAGAAAATGCGGAGTTCCGATAATGGAAACAAAGAAAAGGAACTCTCGGGATTTTCTGAATTTCCCTGAGCTTGAATGATGCTCTTCGGACCTATTAACACCCTCATGACAGCCCTAAACAAGGTTTAAGAAGCCTGCCTGAAAACCTGAGCCTTATCGGAGCATTAAGGTCGTCCATTCGGCTTTTAGAGTGCTGTTGGGTAATGTTCGCCTTACGAAATGTTCTGCAACTCGTTTCAAGTAAAGCAACAGAAGAGAAGAAAACACCCCCCCCCCCTTTGAAGAGTAGTTCCAGGTTTATGATTGAGTAGTTAAAAGAGTATAACAGGAAAATTAAAACAGGCTAGAATCTAAAAAGAATGGTTAAAAACATAGTCCCATTTTGCTATGAAAAATGGAATCTTTTAAAGTCTTTTTAAAAGGTGAAATAAAAAGCGAATTATGTAGATTTAAGTTCTTTTTTATGTCAATATGAATTTTGTTCAGCACTTATTTTGATTATGAATATGGCTACCATATTCTTCATTCTTTTGTTCAAATGTAATTTCGCTATCATTTCAATCAGTCAGTTTGTCCATCAGTATCAATATAACGCCTGAAATTATTCCTTTCGTTAATTTAATTGTATGAAAAAGCATGTGAAGATGAGGGTTTTATTTATTTATTTATTATTATTTTTATTTATTTATTGCTCTTTCTTTCTTTATGGCAACAAAATAAACACTTTCGAAATTCCAGAAAATGCATCAAAATTAGAAACCATTTTAAAAAATAGTTATTTTTATAAATAATAATTACACAAGATAAAGATATTCAAATTTTTCAAAATTTATATTCCTTATACACTGACTAATAAACATATTTGTTATTCACTTTTAAAATGTGATTTAAAAAAAAACATAAGCAATCTTCTTTTTTTTTCCATCATTCAGCCATTCTTAGTTAAGTTATGAATAGCCAGACAGCAGAAATTGCCGTTTAGCTTCAACTGATGTTGCAAGAATTTTTTTTTCACAGCCTCGGGCAGTTTAATAATATTTGATGATTAGATTAGTCAAATAACTGTAATTCTTGTTTCCTTACCTTGGTCAATCTAGCAGTCTTACGATGTAAGGCTCTTGTTTTCGAGTGAACTGCTTTTTCTAATTTTTTTGTCCAACGTTAAAGATTTATCTTCTAAAGTTTTCTTTGTCTTTTCTTCTAAATGCGAAGAGTTGGACAGTAATTTGTCTTCCTCGCAAAAAAGCTTTGCCGTAATATTTTAATTAGTTGAGTTAAAGAGTTTTTATTTGGCAAACGAGCAAGTAACTGCAGCAATATCCTGGTTTCTCCTAAACTTCAGATATTGCATTAATCTAACGAAATTCAAAATCGCCTCTCTCACAAGTGTTCAGAAAAAAATTCTTATTCTGGAAAGTCATATTTCTAGAGCCCATTTTTCTAGGTTTCAGTTTTTGCTGGTTTCAGGCCTTAGAGTTAGGCCTTTAGAGTTTCAAATTTTTTATTGGCCAAAATTTGTTTTTCTTTATTACGTGACAATAATGGAGAATATAATAATTTGGTATTATTTTTTCATAGTTCAGCTCAGTTTTCGTTCCAGCAAAAAGTTCTAGTTTTTGCATTTATAAAGACATGTAATCATTTAATTTTATTATGGTTTATAACTTTGTGTATTCATGTATTTATTTCTAGAATACAAAAAAATGTATGAAAATGGATGATTGTGACATTTTTATTTGAATGCTTAGTATCGGGGAAAGCAAAAGCACCATTCCATTTCACAGAAACATAATATAATTAGTATACATTTTTTTAACATATTTCACTTTATATCATAATATGGTAATTAAAATAAATCATTTATACTCCACACGATACCATGATTATTCAAGAATAATTAAATAAAAATGGTTGGATTATGTGAGACTAAACTCGATACAGCTGCTTATTTGTCACGGCTGTAATAACGTATATTAAAATCGGAAACTGGCTTTCCAGCTTTCAAACGACATATCTAAAATAGTCTGCTGAAATTTTCTAGAAGACGTGCTGCTCTAACTCGCGCAATGTAGCAAAAATAACTTATTATCTCGTCAGCCAACGCTCAAACCTCTTAATAACTCACGCAAGCAAGTTCCACAAAAATCACACAAATAATACTCTCCCTGTGCCAATCCATTTTTTTCCTTGGAAGGCATTCGGCGAGCCCCTTGTACCTGTGGCAACAGGGCGCCCCACGAACATAACCCCAAACGCTTTATCTTGGCACTTTATCGGAAGGCGCAATCCGAAGGCAGCTCGCTCAGCGGGGAACATGCAAACGGCTCATCATATCAATATTATTTTTCGCTCTTCAACTACGGAGCGAATGATCAGTAGAAAATATTTACAGTCGGCACTGTAGGACGGAAGTGGTTTCCCGTAAATACCACAGTTCATGGCCTTTACACAGTCACTTTTTGAAACAAATTTCTAGAAAAGAGTTAAAACCAATAACATTTAGAAAAAAAAAAAAAAAAAAAAAAGAAGAAGAAGAAAATGGGGGAAAAGGCAGTCATTGTAAAATAGTGTGATGCTGTCTTAACCGCTGTTCCGAGATAGTGTTCTTGTATAAAGTGATGACCTTCGTGCATCGTTAGGAAAGTGAATTGAGTTCGACACAGGTCCACAATTGCGCGGGAAGATCACATAATAAAATTCATTAGGCTGTTATATTTCTTTCTGTCTGTCTGAGAGAGATATTTTCTTTTTCTTTCTTATTTCACCGTGTTCAAAATTTTTCCAATTTTCGATTTTTTTTAAAAAACCGCGACACTAACTCAACTTTCAAGAAAATAAATTTGATTGGAATGTTTTGTTATATCCTTTTATCCGAGCATTATTAATTAAAAGCTGATAAATAAAAATTAAATCAAAATCGATTAAAATGTGGAGGGCCGCTGAAACATGCATTGCCTTAAGTCCTCTTAAATGTTTAAACCAGTCGTGCATACAGACAGCCTTCTTGGAGCCAGATTTCATTAAAAATTTGACAGGAATTGATTCGTTGAATTGTTAAGACTACATAATAAATCGTATTTGATAACATTATTTCACTTTAATTCTCGGCTAGGTATCTCGACATAGACAGATAAATCTACGGTGATTTCCGAAGGGAAAAAAAAATACTCCTTCATTCAAGTTTTAATTTAATTGGATGGAAATGGCTTATTGAACGTGTTAAGCTTGAGAAAATTCTTTTTAGCTAGTTGATCCTATGTGTCCGAAATGGCTAATATTTCTAGCTGAATAGGGGACAAAGATCGACATATTCGATTTCTCTTTCTCGTTTCTGGAACAAATCTGTTTCTGGGCAAAGAAGTCTCTATAACGGTTTTGTTGCCATCAGCATAAATAAATAAATATATAAAAATGAAGCAATGAGCATTCCCGTTGTCCCAATAAAACAACAACAAAAAAAAAAAAGTCTGAATTGGGAGCAATTCTCCACAATAATATTGTTACATGATTTGGACCCACAGTAATACGCCTGAAATACATAACGCGCCAACAGCTTTATTTATTAAGTTTAATATACGAAATAAAACTATAAGTCATAGTGAATACATGAACACCGAAGTTTTTGAAAATTAAATTGATATCCAATTTTAAAAAAAATGGAAAATGGTGCAAATGAAAAAGCAATAAATAGCCCAAATTGCACAGGTAAATTGCAAACAAGAGGGTGGAGAAAAAATATTTCCCTCTATTTTTATTCAATCCGGTACTTCCACTGTTCCAAATATCACAGCTTCACTAATGTAAAGAAACTTTTTCCCAAGGAAATCCGTACGCAGAAAGGTGTAGTAAAAGAAAAAGAAAAGAAGCTGCCACTGAATCATTAAGACGTCCAGGTGCGAACAACGCCACCCTCCTCTCCCCGATCCTCCACGATATTAGCTTTACGAACCGAAAACGAGCTCGCAAAAGAGCTGCAGCAGAAAGCGAAGTGGGTTGATAGCAGGGCAATTGACCAGAACGAATACCACCACCTGTTTTTATAGGTGCGTCTGTCTTTATTAGCGGGTGCTAATGTTCGAATCCATTGTCTTGGAGCAACATGTTCGATTCACTGTTTCCCACGCCCTTTTCGAAAACACTGCGAATGGGAACAAGACATCAAAGGAAGTTCTTGCTTATTTTTTTGCAGCTGGTTTGCAGACACAAGTAGCTGCATGAGACGAGTCTGCGTTAAGATGAAAAATTAGCCAGGGATGCAAATGCGTGATCATCATATGGAAAGAGACGTCCGATTTTAACCATTGTGGATAAGAATCATGCTAACTTCAAGGCGAATAATAAACACGCCTGCTTCAATAATTGGATTCGATAGAAAAAACTAATAAAATTTAAAAAGTGTTTTAAAAATACCAATAAATTCAAACAAAATGGAAATACTCTCTAAATAATTTGCAATTTTAATCATATTTATCATTTTCAATTTTTAACAAAAGTTAAAGATAATTCTTTCTTAATGAATGGCCTGAGGTTCAATTTCTTTATAGTTTTCTTTTTGATTCCACGAGGCTTTATAATTAAGTTTTACCTCCAAATGTTTAATTAAATGTTCTGCTTTTTAATACAATAGTAAATTATTCATTCAATTCCTTTATTATTATTATCTTTCCTATTTTCCACTTTTTAGTTACATTTCAAAATTTACTATCAAAAGGATTATGGAGTTTTCAAATCAATTTTTCTAATATTCCTTATCAGGTGGCTCCATTATTATGGCAAATTTAAAAATAAAGTTCCGAAAAACTTAAAATCATGTATTGTCATCGGAGAAACATAATGTTACAAAATTTCATTTTTAGTAACATAAAATAAATTAAATAAAAATGTGTAAAACTGAAAGTAAAATTTTTTGCGTGAATTTTCTTCAGACCCCAGCAGATGTTCCTCGGTACTCATAATTATATTCTGAAATAAAAGGATTCTTATTTTATTTCATTGCAATGACATCGTTTCCGAATGTATCCTTTTTCAATTTAGAATCATACCATTTAACATTTTTTTATTTATTTATTTTTTTGTTTTGTTTATAATAAGCCTAATCCTCTCATTTTCGCATATGTTGATGACCACCAGTGACCAGCGATAGTCCCATTACAGAAAGTCTTGTCTTTTCCATCTCACTCTCAGTATCGGATAGGCAGGTGGAGGGGCGGTAGATTCTTGCAATTGGTTGAAAAGAACTATTTGTCGCAAATTTTGCTTTGTGTTTTTGCGTGGGTACCTGAAATCTCTTCGGTCACAGAGAAGAAGATGCTGAAGTTTCATTGAGGAATTTAAAAAAACCATTGCAACGCCCTGCTTTTGAAGTAGGAGCTAGCCGTTTCGGAAACAAAATTATAAATAACAAATATAAATAACAAAATTATAAATAAAGAAACAAAAATTTGTGAAGAACAAATCAGATGGTATAAAATTCCAAAATGAACAGTGCGATGAAAACAATAATGTAAAAAAATAACAAAATATTTTTGTACAAATACATTTTAAAATTATAAATAAGTTCTTTAAAATTCCTGAAAGGAATGTCATCTCAAAGTTGAATAAAACAAGTGAAACACTTTTATTGAAACAAATAGGTATTTTATAATCACAAACAAGATTTTTCTTATGTGTTCTGTTGAATGCCACAATGTTCATGGTCACGATTGCGATTGTTTTGAGGAACGCCAAATTTCTGCGCCGTCGGAAAGAAGTTTTGTTCCTCTTTTAATTAATTACCTCATCTGACTCTCTGTTTCTGAAAAAGTGTCCAGTACTTAGAACAGTCCCTAAATTAATATTAATTTTGGTACATAAGATTGTAATCCATTGTTGAATATGCTGTAGTGAACTCAGCCTTTCTATTTATGACCGAGTAACTGTGACACGATTATGGCAATACACCTATATACATACAATCCGCCGAGTTGTCTGCTCATTCATGAGTGTGGATAGGAAAACAGACAGGTACGAGAGAATACAAATTTGGCGAGGAAGCCAAAAGTTGCAAGTTTTTTATAAGAGAAAGTAAAAATGTAAGAAAAGCACAAATCTATAGCGAGCAGTTTCCTTATAAAGACACTTAATTGAGACTCCTCCCGTACGCGCTCGCACACACACACAGAAACCCTAAACAAATACTATCCTATGCTAAAAAAGTGGATGTAAATCAGCGACTCATCCGTTACCAAAACATCTCTAAATTTGCGTAGGAAAATAAAAATAGGGCCATTCCTTTTATTCACTTTATCCTTAACCGTTTATTCTATCTGGTGCACACAGCGTTTTTCTCTCTGGGGAGCTGCCAGAAGGAGTTTAACTCGTAAATTAGAACTTAATATCGCCAGAACCGATCGCTCTTCCATAAATTATGTCGCCCCGGGTTGTCTTTTCTACTGGCGGAGCGGACGTGATTTACGATCAGATTTGAGATTCTCTGCTGCACGTGAAAATACTTCTACGATTTCGTTGAGACTCTTTCGGACTTTTTAGAGGTGTACGAAGTTATAGAAAGAGAAAAATATTGGAATTGTTAAAGAATCGACCTCTCGTTTTGATGATTCAAAGCATTTTAAGCCTCCTTCCAAGCACCATGTTTGGAATACCTGCCATTAGGAGAATATAATAATTCAAAAAGAGAACGAAGATAAAAAAGAAGATACATGGTTTTAAGATAGGACCATGCATCTTCTTTCTCTTATATCAAGTTTCGGACAAAATCTGAATATAAAAAGTGTGTCTGTCTATTTGTTATGTGCAAATAAAGACGCCGATTCAACAAGTATCATATATGAGCATCAAGTTTTCGGCCTTTATCAAACTTTGGCCATCATCATCGTCTTTCTACCGCACCATCCCGCTTTACTTTCCCACTCAGCTCCAGAACCTAGCGATGTTGTGGGAGATTTCGAGTTAAAGGAAGAAAGGTTTTTTTTTTTTCCCGGTTCTCTGCTGTAACATTTGAAATGTTAATTGCCACTCGTTTCCTGTAAACCAAACAAGCGCTGAAGATTTCAAGGTGGCGATTGGCGAGAATGAAAAGGAAGTGAGGATGTCCTATTTAACCTCATATTTTAATGAAAATGAGAGGGAAACCGTTTCCTCATTAGTGGACAATCTGAGCACGTGGCGTTCACGTAACATCCGGCAATCAGAAACGACAAAAAGCAAATATATAGAAAAAGAAAGAAAGAATATGATTCTATGTCCGAGACGCATAAGCATATTTTATCTCCATGGTTATGTAACTAATAACAGGATAATGGCCAAAAAAAAAAATACTCCACTCTAACTTTTTTCCCGATATATTTAATTTGTGCAAATAATATGATTGAAAAGAAGGTAATTTTGATTGACCTGCTTTTCCCCAGGTGTCCAGTCTGTCTCAGGCATTACTAATAGCATACAATGATTGATCCCGATGGCAGCACACAAATCTGGACTCTGGACAGAAACATTAATAAATTTAATTAAAGACATTTTATGAAAGTACATCTTTATTAGAGTATTAGTAGTTCCAGCAGAATATTTTGTTTTTCAATCTGGACATTCATTGCTACTCAAAGTCATAACCAGATGGATTCAAAAGTTATGTTTATTTAAAAACTGAAAGATAATTAAGTTACAGAAGTGATAAAATAGAGTATATTTCAGCAAGAATACATATATAAACCAAATTTCAAATCTATAAGTGATTGAAAAAAATCGATAACAAAATTCCATCTTTATAAACAAGAAGCAACTGAACTTAAAACTGTTTGGAAACAAATAAAGAAAAAAAAGCGACAGGATTTTTGTTCAGTCTTGAGAAACGAACTTTTTGCCATCAATGAGTTGCTGCAAACTTCATTCAATATTGTCTATTCAGCATCCAGCATATTTACTCAGAATTTGCTAACAGGATTCGTTCAGTTGCACTCAATGTATTTCAATGCATCCCGCCAAAGCGATGAGTAAAAGAAATTGTGTATTTTCAGATGAAAATTATTTCATTTATTTAAAATATTACAATAATAATACTCCTTACTTATAATATCAATTGGTTTAATTGAACAGTTATAGTGATTCAGAACATATTTTGCAAATACATTCTATTGTATGTACGCATTTTCACATTCTATTGTATTGTATGTACGCAAGATATTTATAGTAACATCTCTTTGTTGTTGTTTTTTGTTTGCTTCGGCGTTTGACATTATCGAAGTATATCTCGATATCGAAGTAGTAAATTACATTATCGAAGTAGTAAATTGCCAAATATTATTTAGTATTTACTTTCTGATTACTTTTTCGTGTTACCAACACAACTGAAAGAAAATAATAGATATGGTTTTTGTAAACGCGCTCGCCAAGTCCGAAATGCGTTAAATTGACGGGTCGCTATTAATACAATGTGACACCTCCTCACACAGAGCTAAGAGGAAATAATGTGATCGAACTGAAAGGCCTCGGCTCGGTCATTGGCTCGCCAAAAATTTTTGATAAGGAGTACTCTTTCGAAACATTTTTAATATAGTGGCTATCGACCCAATAGGTATTGTTTGCCAATGCTAAAACTCTCCGCGCTTTCAAAATACTGAAACGAACAGTAGGTCTCATGCTTAGAAATGCGACTAATCTTTTCGGACAGTTTTCTCTCTTTATTTCAGCTAATATCTCAGAAGTTTTAGATAATGACCATTTAAGACATTTTGAAAATAACACTTTAGGACATCGTCGTAGATTTCTTTCCATTTAATAAAGGGTTTGAAATGAAATAATTGCAAAGCTGTAATAACTGCTGATACACAAATACTAGTCTGAAACGTTTGTAGTTTTTCGCTGTAGTTTTCAATTGTGTGTGTGGCTTATTTCCAATGATGTCACCGTCGTAGAACATCTGAAGCAGTATCAGTTGTGTTGATGAACCAGAAGGAGATATCACGGCGGTAAAAATCACTGCTGCACACTTGTTTTTTCTTTATATTTTTGGTTATAAGAACTGAAAGCCTCTCTGTCAGGATTCTAGTCCCTGTGATTACAATATGATACCATACAAGAGATTTCGAGGTGTGTGCCACCGAAGATTCTTTGAAGTTTTTAAAGAGGTAAATCGTTCACATTGAATAATTAATTGTTCCATTCAATATTCTACAATCTCTACGCCACTAGAAAGAATTTGTAGGCAATGCCGATGAAGTAACTTATGATTGTTTCAGTCTAGTAAAAGTTGTTAATAACGATTTCCACCATAAACTTTCAATTCTTTTTGTTAATCTCATTCTTAAGAAAATATTCGACAAAGGCGGCTAGACGCACAATTAATTCTAAAGAACTTATTAGGAATACTGCATGAAATTCCAAGCGGTAAAAATTGAAACCTGAGGAAGCATGCGGATTCATTATTAAAAAACAAACGAGTCGAAAATGGATCGCTTTTCTTCTGAAAGGTTGCTGATAACAGTTACACGTGTAAAAAGGCTTTGTAGGAGGGGAAAAAATGTGACGGCGAGCGAAAATTGAAAGCAAGAAAAAAACAAGCTTCATTAATTTCTGGGCGACAGGCCCTCGCAAGAAACTTCATCGAGCGACTTTTCTCGCAGATGATAAATGATGTTTACCCCGACTCACGATATCTTTCATTATCACGGTGATAATGAAGAAATAAACTTGCAAAAGATGAGATGCACACTCGCGCTCTACAAACTGATGCGAACATTTTGGAGGAGACAAAAGATTTCATCGTGAAGATGAAAACGAAATTTTTCTTCTACCGATTACTTAAATTCCTACGCTAATTTTACATTTCCCTCATTATAAAAATCCAGAAAAATCATTTTTTAGACTTTAAAAATGTGCGGAAATTCTAATGACAGAGCTAGAGGATGACAGGAAAACAATACGTTCTCAGAACTAATAACTCAGAAATATCTGAAATAACTATTCTTAACCTTCTCCAAAAGTGATTCGATGAATTAAGACTCGGAGTCGATACATGAAGATATATGGAGTTCAAATTTAACTAGAGACATTAAGAAATACGAAAGATTGAATACGAGTTGGAGCGAAACATAACTACTGATCTATGAAAGAGCAGCAGAATTTATCGGAGCGTCGGCGTTTTGAGGAATACTTTACAACTGATTTATTGTGATAATTTTTGTATTTTGTTGTTCCTGAATTTGAAATCAATTCCAAATAAACTTTAGTTTGTAGATGTAAAATACTGTTAGGAATGGATTAATTGATTTTGAATCATCGTTGACAATAGTTAAAAAGTTTCTCCAAGCACTATTTATGACCATACAGTGTTATCTGAGCAGGTAATCTGTTCTCTTACCCATAAGCGTAACCAGATGTTACAGAGCTCTTGGTAAATGTTTAGGATAAAGTCTCTTTTTCCGACCGAGGGAGAGAGAAGCAGTAGTCTATTTCTCAAGTAATTATCACATCTCGACTCCGAAATCCTTCAGCACATTTAATCCAGTATGATAGATTTAACATCCACCAAGCCCACAGTCAACTCGAATTTGAAGCGAAATCACTTCTCCATTCGGTTCCATTCTAGTCTTGAGAATAAAATTGATGTCTCATGGTTCCGGAATCAAGTTTATGTTCTTAGCTAAATTTGCCCTGAAATGTAGTAAGTAGGCGGAAGGAAATGAAGCGAAACAAATGACTGCTTTCACATTCTCCAGGCAAATGCGGAACAGATTGTTTATAGAGTTCCCCATGCGCTTTTTAATGAGCCTTTGCCATATTTCTTTATTAAAATGGGTAGATTAGAACACATCTCGAATTCGTTCTCTTGTTTTGTTCTCGAACAAATTTATTTATAGATACAATAATTTTTTTGAAGATAATTTGCACCACCTTGAATAGAAATATTAACTTTTGATTTGTAAGGAGTGTTCTGCTGAACTGAAGTGGACGAAAATACAACTAAATGAGAAATGACTCGGAGAATATGCCTCAAATGGCAAAAGACAGTTTGGAAAGAAACAGAAATCATATATCAAGAAACACAACGTAACGCTTATATGCATCTAAGCATATATACTAATAATTTGCAATGAATACATTGTAATTATTAGGTTGAATATGTGTAGTGCAAATTTAGAGAGTTTATTTTTGTATGTTTACTTTCTTTTTCAATAAATTGCAAATGAATTCTTTGGTTTTTAGAAAATCGAACTTCAAACTTTGGATAAGAAAAAAATGACAAATTTGATAAATAAAAGTAGACAGAAGGAATAATAAGTGGTTTGAAGAACGGAGCATTCGGAAACAAAGCGAGCAAAGACATGAAAAAATTTCATAAGAAGTCCAGTTTCTTCCCCCCCCCCTCCACCCAGCAAGCCCATTTTTTTTAATGTAATTCTTAAAATATGAGTTGAGTCATATTATGATGAATTTCAATTCAGAATCCAACTAAAATATTTTCTTTTTTAAACGCAATAAAAAAAAAAGCCTGCATCGGCCGAATTTCAAAGCGAAAGTTAAACTTGGTCAAGGAAACAATAATTTTAAAAAATTTCCAAGGAACCCCATTTTTGCTTCTCCTTTCCGCCAACTTTCCTTGAAAAAAAATAGACGGAAAGTTTCTATAAAGTTTAAGCCTTTCAACAAATGAAGTGATGTTTTTTTTCGGTCCCTGCAATTGAATTGAATCCTTCCACATCGTTACCCTTCTTGGACCAAAGATTGATTAGATCAAAAGATATCTCTATCGGCCCGGAGAAACGAAAATAGAAAATGAAAACTTCCTCTTGTCCGATCGCCGCGTTTTTATTAGTATTAAATTGAATTCTAGCTGTGCTTTCGTGATTTACTTCGGCTTATTTTTCTAGTTTACTTTATGGACAATTTTCTTTGCTTTGTTTTATAAACTTTTTTTTTTCTTTTACGGCAGTGATGCCACTTCTGGAGCAATGGTTCGGAAAAATTCAAGGAAAGAGGAATATATATAATTATCCCCGAAAAGGGTATTTGTTCTAAAGTTTATTTCTAATATCATTATAAAACAGAAAGACTGAAAAAAAAATGAGCTGAATAAATGGTTGCGTTTCTTAATTTCGATTTTCTTATACTTCGTACTCTTAGTGGGAAATTTTAATTTAGTGGAGTAAGTTACAACTCACCACTAAGTAGAATAACTTATTAATTCCAAATAAATAAAATAATTAGATAAGCTACTCTACTGACTTATGCAAAATTATTATAGCAACTTATACAATTTCAGATCTGATTGGAACACTTCTACTTTTGCTTTCCCACGTAATTTCCTTTTGCAGCGACTTCTTAAGCTTAAAGAAACAGAATAATAGCTTTCAGTGTAATATTTCAAGCCGCTACCAGAGATTTCTGCCTCTTATAACGGTAGGGACCAAAGGAAAGTTCACTTGAGGATAGTTTTCCCCGTTATTCACTCTCATCTATCTCACGGGAAGTTTTGCATTTGTCGTTTACTAAAGGAAGTAGAATACTCATTTTCAATTTGTTTCATCGAATTTCGAACTGGCTTGCGTCGAAATTTTAAATCAGATATGCAATGGAATCAAATTTGAAGATTCTTATAAATAATTTCAACATATTTACCTGAATACCAAAAATATTCCTAAACATACCGTAATAAAACTTAGCAATTTTTTCCTATATATTTTTCTTTACATGAGCGAGTTTGCATTTTGAAACAATGCTGCTTTCAGCTCGCTGGTGTCCACAATTATAGAGTCAAGATCACATGCAAAATTGCATACTCTTGATTTATAATGCAATGGAGTTACTGTGTTCACAAGAAAACAAATGAATAGATCGCAAATCATTTACCCGTTTGGCATAGAGGATACAAAGTATGACTCAGATCGACAACATCATAAATCCAAATATACATATTCATTAGCTTCTCGTGTTTTATCGCCTTCACTTGAAAAAGGCCGACTGAAAGTCAATTCAGCGATGGATTAAGTCTGCAATTAGATAAAGATCTACAGTTCTGGTCTAATGCAAAATTTCTCCCATCCTGCCCATTGCAGCCTTACGTCATAGTGCACGCAAGCAGACATCGCATGAAGAGATTTCTTCCAAAATCGACAGAAATCTACAATTGAGGTGTAAAGACTCGGTACTAAATTTATCCATCTTAGCCCACTGAGTCACAATGTTCCCAAATTGACACAAACAATTCCAAATTAATTTTTCTTTTTTGGACTGAGGGAGATCTAAAGTGAGAAGACTCGTCAAAATGATGCGGTAGAATTCCTGGAATATTTCAATATTTCCTATGTTCAAGTATTATTATTACAAGACAGCCAAAGAAGAAGAAAAAAATGACATAAATAAAATTTTGGATAGCTGTGTCATTAAATTGTAGACTGTACTAAATTCGAATCCAAAAATGTCAAAAAAGGTGCCAAAAATGTATACTGACTTTTCTTCATTGTACTGTCAAGGAAATTCGGGATGCATGAAATCAGTAAGCACAGAACTCGTTAGTACACGAGGTTGAGGAGAAACATTTTTGATGATTTTCTGAGCGAGATAGAATCTCTCAAAGCTCTATTTAAAAAACTTTTATTAATGACGAATGGCCCATCGGAGGTTGAGATGGTACTAGGGCCATTTAAAAAGTGTTAATAGCTCTAATGATATTATTATTATTATTATGCGTGCTCTTTAAGTATACTAATGTTTTGTTTGCATGGCGCCTTGGGCTTGGGTACCTCCACCTCCCATTGCTATACCATAGCTAATGGCAATCAAATCATGAAATACATAATTCTTAGAGGCACGTGTCTTATTCTCTTTTCATGTCAGTCACAGAAATAGAACTGACGCGTTTTCATTTCATGTTCAAATGCTGCGCCCTCCCTTATTTTATTTTCTTCTCACTGCGTGACATTATCCTTCGTGTAGGCATGTTCTAATGGAGGCAAACAATATTTCACGGCTCCACCTGATATAATTGGCAAAAGGAATACATTCAGGTAATCAGTGTCACTCGAATCCGATTCTCAGACGATATGTGCTCCGAATACTGTACATTCTGAGCACACCTCCCATTGTGCATGAAGAATTCCCCTCTCAAAGGAATGGCTATAAACAACCCCACCACTAGGTAGAACTGGAGCAAAAGAAATACAGAGAAGGACAAACGATTCGCAGAGACGTGGAGTCACGAGTCCTCCCCTTTGGGCGCACACCGAGGACAACCTATTTGATTAATGGACCCTACCTGAATCCCGGATGTAGTTCGGGCTGGGCCCTTATACACTGCTCCATTTATTCACTTATTTATTCTTTTACTGTTTGGTATCGGCCAAAGAAACAAGAGGTTTCCGAGTGATTTGCGTCTCAAGGAAAAGAAACGGAAGGTCTCGATCGATGGCTTGCTTTAGGCGACTTCGAAACGGAGCCTTACGATTCTTCAAGTTAAATTTCGGAGTTCTTAATGCAACCGGGATAGATCTATTTTCTAACTATAGCAAAATCGAAATAGCTCAGTTTTGAAAGTAGGCGCTCACATCAGCGACCGAGAAACAAGAGGCAGTATATATGCTGGTACTCCAACCTAAGGATTAAACTTTAGCGCGATTATGCCAGTTATTAAAGCTGGAGAGGACGAAATGTTGAAAAAGTAATACATGGCCATTTACTCGCATCCACCTGGGCATATTTCGATCACTCCTTCAAGCTCTGTGTGTCTTTCTTTCTAACACAATTCAGCAAAGAACGGCGTTTAAAGAGTTAAGTTTATGAAAATAGAGGTAAAGTTTCATAGTCAACCATGCAGGCTTGTCAAATTTTGGAACATAAGCGTCGAAGGAGTGATTTTCTTACGAACTGTCTATTTACTTTTAACTCAATGCAAATAATGAGATAAATGAAATTTAGTATATTGCCTTGCCACCAAAATAGTAGATTTGAAACAAAATTTGAAATACTTCTTCATCTGCAAGGTGATTATAATAAACTAAAAAAGAAAGAGAAATGTATAAAGAAAATGCTTCACCAAACGCAAAGCTGTTTCATATACATAATATGAAAGGAAAGGAAAGGAAAAGATCAAGGAAAATAAATTTTTGAAAAAAGAAAAAAAGAAAGAAAGAAATGTTCTCATTTTTACTCTCAGCGTCAAATTGGCGCCGTACGCTAAATTTGAGCAGAAAAATAGGCTTCAGAATTTTTTTTAAAATAAAGGTCTTTCTATATGATTCGCTAAAGTCTTATAAACATTTTCACACAAAAATATATTTGTCTTCTTCTTCTTCTTCTTCTTTTTTTTTTTTTTTTTTTTCATTTTTTATGCATTTAAAGATTGAATTTTGCAGTAAAAATGGTGCAAAAGTAAGTTATGGAAAAATTTTTTGCTCACTTGGTTTCAATCCTAATCATTTTTAGTCGTATAGTTATCTTTTGAGATTAAAGATTATACCGGGTATCCCATAAATTTGTAAATACTTTAAAAATTCATAAAAATTGAAGGAATGAGTATATTTTAATGCGGTTTGCGAAACTGTTATTTTTATAAAGGGGGATTTTTTTTCATACAAAAAAAAAAGAAATAGTTCAAAAATGTGTCGATAGAGGGCGCTAAACACAAGCAAAACATATAATTCTACGGAAAAAATACTTTTATTTGCATGCAAGCAATTGTTTACATGCGTATCACACCAGTACTACAGTACTTGTTCTATGCATCCGCCATCACCACAAATAAAAGTTTGGAAGCGGGAGACAACACTGGTAACTGCATTATACAGCATATCCGGATGAATGCATGAGATTTCGTGGCGAATGGCTTCCTTTAGCTGCACTAACGAAGTTGGCCTATGGCGGTACACCCGAGACTTAAAGTAACCCCATAGTCAAAAATCAAGGGGTATTAAATCTAGTGAGCGTGGGGGCCATTAATGTGTGAAGTGACGGCTGATTATCCGTTCTTCAGTAAAAGTTCTTCTCAAAAATGCCTTCACTTCGGTGTCGATGTGAGGAGGTGCCCCGTTTTGCATGAATGTCACTGTGTCAAGGACATCGTGTTCCAATAAGGACGGTATCACTTCCTTCTGTAACATTTCCAAGTAACTTGTTCCATTAACTGAACATGTCTTCCATCCTGCTTTTTTACAGGGCTTTTCAAAGAAAAAAGGGGCCTACAATAATGGATGCAGTGAAACCACACCAAAACGTAACCCGTGGTGAATGCAGGGGCTTCTCAGTGTAAGCATGTGGATTCTCATGTGCCCATACGAGGTTCTACAGTTATGGGTATTAACTGCTCCATGCAAAGCAAAATGAACCTAATCTGTCCACAATATTTTCAGCAGCCATCGCGATTCATCTTCAATTTTCGCCAAAGCCCAATTTGAGAATTCCAATCTCTTAGCTGTATCATTTGGTAAGAGCTGATGTAGCGATTGCAATTTGTATGGGTACAATTGCAATACACCCTGAAGGATACGGTACACCGAAGTCTTTGGTATACCAGTTATTCGTGCCACTTCTCGTGCGCTACTGACTGTTCCCTTAGCGTGTCCATTTGCGAAGAGACATCGGGGGTACGGACTGTTGTTAAACGAGGTGCACCACTGCGTGGCCGATGACACAAACTTCCAGTTTCTTCGAAACGGCGTACTAGGGAAACAAGTCCAGCAGGAGTGATCGGACCTGAACCTTTCTTGAACCTTTTCTGGGTCCTAAACTTTCGTAAGGCTTCAGCCGCCGATTCGTTGCTGACATAAAACAACTTTACCAATAGTGCTTTATCCACCAGTGTCAACATCTTAATACAAACCTTATGCAAACCTTTAGAAATGATGTGTGAATCGCTCACTCTGCCTTTCATAAGACTTTAATTTGCATATTTCCACTGATTTGCTTGTGTGCAGCGCCCTTTATTGACAAATTTTTAAATTATTATTATTATTTTTTTTGTATCAAAAAAAAAAATCCCCCTTCATGAAAATAATAGTTTTGCAAACCGCATTCAAATATACCCAGTCCGTCAATTCTTATGAATTTTTAAAGTATTTACAAATTTATGGGACACCCGGTATATGTATTTATTTAATCTAGTTATATCGTATTTGTGAATGAAAAATTTATAGTAATCGGTCATTTTAAAATAAGAATTTTTTTATGGAATGAATTATGAAAAAGTATCTGTCGTTTTAGAAGTGGGAGAAATCGCGTACTGATTCAATTAAATTCACTTTCTTCAGTCGTATCAAGTAATACGATGAAAACTCCCAAAGAAACGCATTCCGTATTTGAGGTTTAACAACCTCAGAAGTTCATAAATTTGGCGCTTAAAGGCGGTGAGTTTCAATGCAATCCAAAGTAATGCGCCAAAAGAATGTTGCCTCACAATTCGACAGCCTGTGGAACATTTAATAGCTTCTTTCCAACACCACGGTATCAATAACAAGACAGCACAGCTTTAAAAAAAATGAATGATTTATGAAGTCATCTTAAAAAGTAATCACCGTTACAAGTATCGACAATAACCAGCGACACAACTCTACAAGCCCGAACTAAGAAATGCTTGGTCACAACTCCTTTTTATTGCATCTAAGGCGGCAAAGAAAACGTGCTTCTTTCGAATACCCTCATTGTTAATAGAACGATATAACAGCAGACATTAAGCACATATTTCATATCTTTTCCAATATAATGTTTTTGCAGTTTATGCAAATATCTAATCGTTTTCTGTGCGCGTAGCCAGAGGTTTTCTCTGTGCAAGAAAAAAATTGTGGAGCATATAAAATACAATCCTCTTTTCAAAATTGGTTCGTCCAATTTCACATTCTTTTCCCTTTCTATAATTTTAAGTCCAATTTTCTAAAAGCAAGAAATTTGTCATTTAGTTATTTCTAAAAAATTTCGATAAGAAAAGCAAAACTAAATTGATCTGTTTTGTATTGCATATTAAGCACGAAAATGAAGATGCAGATGAATACATTAGAAATTTGATGTTAAATCGAAATCAGAAAATTTAACAGAAAGCCTCGAAGCAGATTGCGTCGTTCCAAAATGACCTTTACTATGCAATAGTAATAATGGTTATGATTGTCGTCCCGATTCTCTTCACATTTTACATTACTCACAGAAGTCACATTGCAAAAACTTTTCTTGCCTGCCATTAAATTTGTTCGAGAAATGAAATATCAAATAGAATATGATGCTCTAATTACCTGATGTCAATAGGAGAAAACGCGGTATTTGCTTTAAAAAAAAACACGTCAGAACATGCATCACCAACTAGTCAAAACAGAATTTTCCCAAGTTCGACTTCCCCCTCTTTTCAGTTTGGAAGAAATGGGTTTGAGTTAAACGGAGGTACCATATTTTATGTTACAACTGAGAGAAGATTCTGAATGCAAAAGATTTCCAACCACCTTGGGAAAGAGAACTCACTTGCCTGATTTGGTAATAAAAATATCGTCCACTGTCCTCCTTCCAATGACAACAACGCAAGAAAAATAGCCTCATTTTGCTCAAGAGAGAGCAAATAACCGTCACAAGAGCCACAAAGAAGCTTATTATGGGCGAGAATTAATTTCTTCCGTCATCTAATTCCTGTTGCAACTCAACCCTGACATCACTGCCCGTTCATCAGGCAGTTGACTGTCCTCGTGGTGGGGGAAAGAGGAGGGAAATTTTATTGCCCCTCCGGATTGAATAACGAACCCCGCCAAAGAATGCCCAGCTGAGAGAAATATGATTCATTTTGGTGAAAAAAGAAGATTCTATTTTTACTTCTATGCGTCGTTCATTGAAATAAACATTCTTCATGGGTATCATGTAGTCAGTCGTGTTTGTTTTTTCAATTAGATCAAGTATTCTACCCCCTCCCTTCCGTTTTCAGTCGTTTTTTTTTCTTCCTCTTCTTGTATTAGAAAAATGAAGCATTCTAATAATCGAAATGGATGAATTTGGAACTTGGAATTCCTGAGTGTCCTGAATTTCTTTCTATCTATCAATCTGTCAAGATAGTTAGATATAGCTCTAAGATATATTTGAAAGTGCAACGTCTTGTGAAGGGGAAATTTGATTTATGGATTTTATATTCCAATAGTAAATTGATTTTAAATGCATTAACAAAAGTACAAACCAAATCCTTTAGCGGGAAGTACATTCAAGTACACGTGAATAGAAAACGTATCGAGATGCATGGATGAAATGTAGCACATCATTGGAATGGCAGATCTGTATGAAATTTTGAACCGAGTAAGCCAATTGCCTCACTTTCTGTCTATCAGAGAACATGTAAAAATTGATAACTCAATCATTCTGCTTCGCCTCAGTTGAGGCGTCGATGCAGGCCGAGAAAGAGATGATTTAGACTGAGAATTGACCTTAAGAAAAGAACATCTGGCATACGATTTTGTTATTATTACTATAGCAAGATAACAAAATTTGATTTATGTTCTTGGCATCAAACTTTGCATCCTATCGTCTGAAGGCGCTCAGCTCCCATCACTGTACTAAAAAGCTGAGCAGAATCCCGTTATTCTATCATTTTAGTTTAGTTTAGTATGTTAACGATCCCTTGTTTGGAAGGGCAATCCAGGCAACTTACAGGGACATAAAGAGTCGCAAGGAGTTGGATAATTTACTTGGTTGCCAAACGAACATTACATAAATAATAATACATCAGGGTAATATTAAAATGTGAAGAAGTATAATTAATTCATCAAGTCCTTACATCTTTCGTTACGTTCACTTATTTATTAGCATACTCTTGAAATTAAACATTTGTTTCGATAACAGTGCGCACAAACGCGGATGTCCGGCGGCCGCAAAGCACAAAGATCCGCCATTCCAGTCAGATACAAAAATGGGGAAGACAGAATGATCCCATCATCAGGCTTATTCATCGTATGTGAATTAAATGCATTTTCAGGAGAATCATGTTATCATTCCCACGTGTTTCCTCCCCCCAATTACTTAAAAGGTCCCCTCCCGCTTCTTCATCTTCAGTCAGCGGCTAATTTACAACTGTAACTTATTTTTGCCGTTTTCCAGTTGCATAAGTAGAAGAATAAGAATAAGTTGCATAAGAAACTATCAATCCATAAATAAACAATGTGCAAAAACACCTATATAATTTTTCTGAATCTATATAATAAAATATAAAATATACATTGTATTTAGAGAGCGCTAATGCTGCTACAACGAAAACACAAATGAACTTAACCAAAATTAGAAATAAATATTAAGTTAACAGCCAAAGAATCAAAAAGAAAGGTTAAAAGAATCCTTCAAAAGTTTAAAAATTATATGTATTATACTGTTGTAGCTATCTCAATCGATAAATAAAGTAGACTTGATTTTTAAAAAATACGAACTTGATTTGAATTTTCTGCTAGTCCAACTCCGCAAGGACCGCAATATAGCTCTGATTGTAGCTTCCTCAGGCATTGCTGCAACTTTGTTGAACGGTGGCCGGACGGCACATTCCGTTTTCATTATGCCGTTTAAACTTGCAAGCAAAGATACCCTAACATGCATGAACTGTTTGCAATTTTAGTGAGCACTTGCGGACTATCAAACCCCCTCCAGCTGTGGGGTAAATACAAGGACGCTTTATCAGAAGATACCGTACATAGGCTGGATGGCACTCACAATGACCTCATCATTAACGGAGCTTAGGTACTGATTGAGGCGCAAGATGCCTAGGTCAGTTCTTATACATATGCATATCGAGGGCAATAGTTAGTAAAAATATATTTTACACATTTTGCATACATATTTAACAGGAAAATTTTTTTTTTAATAAGTGAACAAATTACAAAATTAGAGTTTAAAAATTTTTAAATTGCAACATACTTAAATTTTGGCATAAATCGAAGGCTAAGGCCACTCTATGGAGACATGTAAAATTTCAGCTCGTTCCCTACGAGTAGTTTACAAGTTGAATTAAGTTTTCTGTATTGTTCCCGAAACAATGCATTTAGGAGCGCATACACAAATTTCAAAATATCGACAGTTTTTTATATGGCTTTGAAATGCCACTAATCATGCCTAACTTGAAACAAATATCGTTTTCTGCATTGTTTTAATATAAAGAATATATTTAAAAAATTCTGACAATTATTCCTCTTAATAATTTATGGATATCAAACCACTTGTGCTGTTTAAATTTACTGAGTTTGTTTAATGTTTAATATTTCTTACACAAATCTCAAATTTCATAAGATTCATTTGCCATAATAATAAATATTGTAAACTAAACTGCAATTATGGTAAATTAAATCCAGCACCCCCAGTGGTATTGTCTCGATTAGGAGGACTTTGTAGCTACGGCAGATTTAAACGTGCATGAGCCACCAAGCACACGGAGAGTCTTCGTACTCACAACTCAAGGGATGCGTATCCAACGTCCTACCAACCAGGATATTGCGGTCCCTGGCATTTTGTAATATAACAAAGAGGACTTCTCTACGTATCCCGTTCACTCATTAGATTAAAAAAATTATTACAGATGTGCAACTATTTTATTTTTAATATTACATATTAAAATCTCATTCATCGCAGCAGTTATGATTTTGAGTTGTCGAACTTCCGTACATGCGAGCCGACCAATATTTGAATATTTAATTCAAAGCAAAGCTTAACATTTGATAAAGATGTGCAATTTTGAAAATTAAATCGTGAATTCGATTTATTAAATCTGGTGTTTCGGTTTTCAAGGTATTGTACTCAAACGCATGGAGAGACGGACAGATTTGTGGTAAAAATCTATCATTCATTCCTTTATTGATACATTGTTTTCGCAGACAAGACTAATTGAAATTCAAGAGATTTTCTCGAGGCAGAGCGTTTTGACGACTGCTGCATTACCTCTTTGAAGTATCGTAGCCGAGGAAGTAAACAAGATGAAACCTATTAGTAAGCTTTTCTTTTAAATGAAACATTTTTGAAATTTTAAAAAATATATTACTCTTATTCCAACTAAAAATGTCCTATCAATGCATATAAAACATAAGAAAACCTTAAATAATATTTCGTCACAATGTTTCGTTTGAATTCAAAATTTCATCGCACGCGGAAAACAAGAACATTTTAATAAATACAGAGAAGAATGCAGCATGTAAAACACTTCAGCATGATGGGTGATGTCAGAAAACAGCGAAGTTTTTTTTTTTTTTTTTTTTTTTTTTAACATTTACATATTCTTTTTATTCTGCATAATTCCTTTCAAGTTCGAGAGTTCATAACAAAATTAGCTTTCCTCAATCCACTTAAAGCAATACAATCTTCACTTTTAAAAAATGCAAATATTATGCATCGCAGCACATTCTGAAAACGAGTGAATCGAGAATTTCATTAAAATGATTTGTTTAAAAGAAGAATATTTTCTCTTATGTTGTGTAACCCTCATCGAACTTTACAAGAAAAAAAAAAAAAAAAATGAAGGGAAAAAATTCCAAACGATATCCGTTCACACGAACATCTCAACTCTAATGCATTCTAAATAAGACTTCACTGACAATGGAATTAGTTTGCTGAAGTTTTGTTTTTAGAAAATCGGTTTTATTATATGAGGCTGGGGGGGGGGGCTACTTTACATGTAAAGAATAAATTTTAAAAAAAATGAGCAAATAAATAAACTTTCGATCTTGTTTAATAATAACGAAAAAAGAAATAATGCGAGGAAATTTTTTTCGCTTTGTTTAGTATCTGGCAAGAAAGTCGATTTTTTTTTTAATTCTTAAATATTCAATCGAGTCTTGTCACTTCATCACTGTTGGAAAACTGAAACGAACATCTGAATGGAAATTTAAGTAGAATCCAATCGAAGACTCATTTTTCCCTTCGTTTTTGGAGAAACAAAAACACGCGATATCTCATTAATATTCTCCTCTGAATAATTTGCTTCTTTATATTCACGATTGATTGTTTTTAGGAATAAACCGAAATCGAAAAATTCGATGCTGTTTGCTTTCACTTGCATAAAGTATATTTCAAAAATAATGCAATCTCATATCCTGGAGCGACTATCAATTTCCTTTAAAAGGGGCAAAAACGCATATCCCTCCTCCCCTTCTGCAGTTCGTCGCCATAACAAAGCAGGAGTATTTCAGTTTCGAAAGAAGAAGTACTTATGACAGAAAAATAGAAATTATATATATATATATTACATATATTCATTGAATCTTTCCAAAGTTTGTCAGATATATTTCGCAGTTTGAAATATATTTATTTCAATTTGAAAAAAACAAATCAATGGCCATAAATAATGAGGACTCTCTTTTCAAGCATTGAATATAATGAACTAGATTCACTTCGGAAATGTACTGGTAAAAAGTGTTTTAGATAAAGCTTACTTAATGTTTTCTCACTTTCATCAAATTTAAAGTTTATTACTTAAAATTTTAATGCATGTAGTAAACAGCGTGACATGTGGGCCTGTTGATCCCCAGGTATTTTCTCAATTAAACTGCGCTCAACTATTCTCTACGATATCGATTGCCGAAAACCTGGTAAATATTTAGTAATTGGTATCAAAGTTATTTGGGCTTTCTAGCTCTTAAAAGTGGATATCCAACTTTAATTGATTCAGTTAATGCCATGATGCTTAATTTTGTTGAATGAATTGTCATAAGTTAACTCAATCAGATTTCCTTCTTTCATTAAATTGCCTTGAATTCATGCAAGTTATAGATATTATCATTCAGAAAATTTATTTCTCACTCCAAGTCGATAAGCTATGAGAGGTGCTCGACAGAAATATCGCGACCTATATTAAAAATATCAGTAAAATTCCAAATATGAATCTTCAGTCCCACGGCATTCTGATCAGGAGAAAACGGAGTCTCAGGGGCGCACTCCAATATCATTGTTCTAATTTGTTGTAGTAATTCAACGGCGGGAATCCTCATTCAAATGACATTTTACATTCTTTCACTATTTTCATTCTAACGAGGTTAGTGTCATATTAATATGATTTATTTTAAAGTGAGTACTTATATATATATATATATATATATATATATATATATATTCCTGATATATATATATATATATATATATATCAGGAATCAATGAAATGTCAAAGCACGTCTAAATAAAGGCAAAGTCATACAGAATGTATGATATTTTTAATGTCAAAGATACTTTTGTATAATATACATAAAACCCCATAATAGCCGGAAACTTTATATATATAATGAAATGACCCGCAACTTTCTATACATATTGAAATGAGAATGTAAGTTAGATCAAACTATTTTAAAATGTCGATTAAAATTACGTACCACTAAAAGATTATTAAAAACCGTCAAAAGCCCTTTAAATTGTTAATAATTTTAAATAACGATTCAAAATTATATGAAACACTGCGTGTAACAACTCGGAGACAAGTGAATGAAATTACTCAAAATATATTTCATATTCTCATTCACCAGGAATGACAACACTTAATCTTTTCCATATGAGGAAATTTAAAATATCATTTTAGGATCTGTCACAAAACCTACTGTACACTTCTTAGTAATTTTTTTATCAATATTTGAAGACAGTTCATTTAACAAATTGGATTTCTACAGTGTGCAAAGTATTAGTAAATTTTTACTTTTATTTGCATAGATTTCGTAATGATACAAGCTGATTCAAAATTGAAAAGTTATATTTCCTGAACGATAATAAACATTATTATCAAATTGATCATTGTCTCAAATGTTATAATTTTTATCATTTCCAGGTTCTTAGTCTGAAACAATTCCAGGAGAAAGCTACGCCAAGAATTCCCGCAGAGCGGCGGTTAAATAAAAGAAAAGAGTGATGGGGGAAGAAAACAGCATATTTTTCTTTATGAATAATGGAAGTCGTTCCAAGCCGAAAACTCGCCACTTGGCGAGAGCAGATCTCCCGCACTTTATCTCGACGCTGTCAGATCAACAGATTGCGAACATTAACAATCGCCGGCTGCTGAATCGGCAATGCAGTGATTTGGACGCCTTCCAGGGACTCATAATTCCTGCAAATAATAAAGGCAAAAAAGTGTCCTTTCCATTCGAAGCCACAAGTGGCACGAAAATAGCCGGAGAAGAGCCTTTCGGTCTGTCGCCCTTGGGCGTCGGTGATGCCACAATCTAGCTGAAAATGACACGCTATTTTGAGAGGAAATAGAAGTTCAAACCCTTTGTCCCCATTTGCCTTTGTTCATCTACATATATAAAAATGGAGATTCATAGAGAGTTCCAAACTACTGAAGAGATTGCCTTCGAATTCTGCTCACAAATACCATTCGTTGATCATTCATAATGATCAACGAAGGCTCCATGAGAATTCATTTAAAAAATGATTTATTGACCAAATGACAAATAAATATTAATTTTAAATGCAAAAATGGGACAAAAAAGAAAGAATGAATCTGGCTTGAACACTTTTTCAAGGTCACCCTCAGGCTGGGATTCAAACCAGGAATTTTTTTTCTGTGAGGGGTCTAACTTTCGTCCAAGTATTGAACCTCGTGACCCGAGAATCCCAAGAAATTGAGGTTTTTGAATACAAAAAAAAATCATAAAATCAAAGACAATGAATTACACAATATTCCTCATTTCTCACTTTTTTGTTCCATTTTGCGTTTGAACTTAATGTTTATTCCTAATTTGGTTTCAGTTCATTTGTGTTTTCCGATGTAGCAGCATTAATTCTCTCTAAATACAATGCATCTTTTAAAAGTTTTAATTCAAGAAATGTTTACTTTTAATTCATTTTCATAATGATTTCATTGGTTGATAGTTTTTTAATAATTTATTGATAATTTCATAGATATTATTTATTGATGGCTTTTTAATTAATTAGAAATAAGGTTCAGAAGAAAGAAAAGTTCACCTTATGTTTAAGGTTGTCATTTTTATTGAATGAAAAATAATTTTTGATGTGTGCTTCCGATTTGTGACATATCGTATAAATAAATGAATGCAATGGTGTACATATATTCATTAGACACCAATTTATAAACAAATAATTCGAAATCAACCAAAATTTTGCATACTTATCGTTTAAAGCAAGAGAAAGAATGCTATTAAATTTTCAAAATGCAAAAATGTTTAATTAATTAGAAATTAGCCGAAATTTCGCTTTTCCCATAGTAACTTATTACAGAATTATTACAGAAAAAATATATCCCCATTATTACAGAAAAAATAATTTAACACTATTTTAAAAGAGAAAATTTTACCTTTTTAACGATACCTCTCCAATTTTCCCCCAATTGTTATAATTTAAAAATGAAAGCAGATAATTTTGAAACAAAGAAATTTTCAGGCAAAGAAAACTTTGAACGACTCTAGTTTTATTTATTATTTATTACCTACTCGTTATTTTAATAAAATTTGATTTTATTTTAATACATATATTTTGACAATGATTCTATTGGTTTTAAAGTAGTTATTAACGGCACCTAAAAGCGAGCATTAGTCCATTGCTCAACGGAATGTCATAACCCGGGAAAAGTAGAGTTCTCGAGAGCGAAAGAAGTGTTTTTTAGAGTTTTGCAATAAAAATGCACATGAAAAAACTTTACCAGAACACATTAGAATAATTCTAAAAAGAAATCTCAAAATCAGGCGATTAACAATTTGCATTAGGATTACCATTTTTTATACTTCAGCATTTGTGAACTAAATTTACAGCACTTGTTAATAATTTATGGTTAACTGGTTTAATTAAAATCATGCTTTAGTAGTATCAAATGAGACATTTAAAATTTAAAAAATACATTCCATATAAATCATAAAAAGTCCAAAAAGTCAATAATCTGAGCGAACAAGCTGGTCGCCGACTGCGGTTAGTCTTCGGCTATTTTCGTTCAAGTTGAGATAATGCTACTTTTTTCCGAGTTAGATAACACGGAAAAATGAGTTTCAATAAAAATATTTCGATTAAAAATCAAAATCGACAGAAACGAGAAATGAAGGGAAATGAAAATATAAAGAATCATTTAGTCGGAATAAACGCGTAAAGTGCTTTTGTGTACGGAACGAAGTACTCGAACCATAAGAGCAGCACCATTTTTCGTCGCCCTTTAATTACGCCACTTTGAAGTATAACTAATGATCATTATTTCTCAAGTATAATGAAAGCAATACAATAAAAATAATATGATATCGTTAAACAATACAATATTTTTGCGATAAAAAGTGGATGAACATGATTTAATTATTAATATCCGTTATCATCAGCGATTACTTCAATGTTATATCGACCGATTTCGATGAAATATAACTTCAAGGAAAAGAAAACGGTGGCGAATGACACCAATTTGTAATTTTTTTAAGGCGATAAATCACTAAACGTGTTAATCTTTTTTTAAATTTATTATTATATTAATTTGGGAAATTATAATAGCTTTGATTCCAATTTGTTTCCACCTTTGCGAGAAACTTGGTATCCATCCATATCCATATATATTAACATTTATACATTTCTCTCCCTGCTACCGTAAAATTTTAATTTCAGAAACTGATGATATAATTTTCACTAATTAATGAAAAATTAATGCTAGCAGTACATGCAATTAGGAATCTATTAAATTACCTTTATTCATGAATGTAGTTCAAGTTTTATATAAATAGCAAAAATGTATATGAGCTAAATGCATCCAGCTAAGCGAGTTGGAGGTGGGTGAGTAGAGGCAAGGAGGGAGGGAGTATCACCACTTAGTACTATAATATATCGTCAGAATTCATGCATGCATCTCGGCAAGGTAGGGTCGTTTTTCTTTTTCAAAATATGTATGTTAGTTTAAAATCCTCTTCATCACTTCTTTATTTAAAAAAAAAAAAAAAAAAAAACTCTTTTTGAATTTTTTTTTAAATTCTTATTTTCCTTTATCAATTTTTCATACCTTATTAATTATGTCCCTGTGTTCTTCCTCTTTCTTACACAGTCAGATAAGAAGGGATCGTTTTATTATTAGTAGTTGATAGGCCTCCGTTTAATAATAATAAAACCGGATTTAGTTTTAGTTTAGTTATATAAACGACCCGTTTTAAAGCAACACTAGGGCTGGGCTATTTTGGGACAGACCTCGTAAATTTGAGCGTCAGATGTCGAGGACGACCCTTGAGCTGGCTCCCTCGCTCCAAACTCCCACACCACATCAGCGGGCGGTCGTTTGGCCCCGATGGATTTTTGCACCAAACCCACTTACCTGACGGTTTTTCGATGGAATCTAGTCTCAAAACTGAAACCCTTCGGTTCCGAAAAAGAGACCTTATCAGCAGGCCCCCGCGGCCCTTTGAAAACATGGGATGAACTTAAGGTATCTGAACTTTGAGGATGCATGCCAATAATTAAAGCAAACATTCGAGCTGCGTGAATCAAACACAAACCAAGATAAGTTTCGAATTATATTACATTTTGTTCGAGTATTTGAATTTCGAATTCAATATATTATATTTTGTTGATTAATAAAGAAATATTGAGAATAGAAAATTTTTTTATTTGGCTTTTAAAAGTTCATTTAAAGCAAAATCAATAATACAAATATTTTTAAAAAATCATTTAACCTATCTTTCACTACCCCTTTAGTTCATCATCATTAGTGTTTGTTGGGTACTAACACTAATGGACCAATATAATAGAGCTGGTCACAAAAACCAAATTCAGTGAAAATTCTGAATAAAAAACTCTGCGTAAAATGTTTCTTAAAACTCGCTCTCGTTACACTCACCCCGCTCTTCCCTGCTTAATAAATTGTCTAAAAAAATGCACTGAAACTTTTTCCCATTCAGAATTCCTGAATATTCCCCTCATTCCTCTGTAAACAAGGATGAACAACGTGTGAAGTAAAGCAGCTATTGCAGGTTTTAAAAATTGATTTGTTCATTTGATATTCTCTTTTGATGTAAAAAAATATTTCAGATGATAATATATTCTAAAATACAAGTGTTTATGTGTGTGTGTGTGTGTGTGTGTGCGTGCGTGCGTGCGTCGCATAATATTCTATACAAAAATAGTTTAGACATGGAAGTATTTGAATCTCTATGACGACAAGTGCAGCAGCCAGTTCTATTACAGTGGCATGTTTTTGCCTTACCATCTCACTTGTTTCGAAATCATCAAATCACGCCTCCTCTCCCCTCACACTGAACATTGGGTTTTTAACAAAGAGCTCTATTTGAAATGAAAAATGTTGCTTTTCAGTCAAAAATGTACCTTTCGGATATGTATGCACGTTTTACGAAAATAAAATGACATATTGTTACAATGTGAAATTTCCCTTAAATTGAGAGTGAGAATTTTAACTAAACTAGTAATTATTCATTCATTTAAAAGTAAATAAATAAACCATTATAAGGATAGAAACTTTAAACGTAATTTTTTAAAAAAAGCAAAAACATTTTTTTAAAAATCGATTTAATATTGAAGCGTCATTCAATCAAATGATCTGCCGAAGAATAGACTGAAAAACGCCTGGAAAACCTTGGAATGGATAGAGAAAACATTTCAGCGGAAAAATAAAGAGGAAGAACGAGAAAGAGACATCGGTCTTATAAATTTTAACACTAAATTGAACAAAGACTTCTTATTTTACTTTCAGCTCAAAGCAAATAAATAAATATTATTATTTATAAAGTACAGAAAATAAGTAAAATGTGATATGAAAAGTCAAGAGGATTATCTCTACCAAAGCATTTCATTTTTTAGGCATAAAAAAACGGAGGGAGAATACTACAATTTTTTTTTTTTATTTCGTGTAGAAAGCGGAGGGTGGAAATTTTCTTCTTCTCTTATCAGTGCTATTCAAATGTTCAAATCTCCGCCAATTATTGAAATATCCTCTTCTTAAAAGAAATAAAATCAGAGTGTTAAAGAAAAAAAATTATTAATCTTGCTGCTAACAAACTACAGTCGAAGTTAAGCAAATCAATGAAGGAGAGTAAAAGGATATATATATTGAAAAACGCTGGAAGAAAAAGATTAAAAAAAATCTGACCATTATACTTTTTTTTAAATTTTTTCTTTATTTCATTAATTCACCGGCGAACAGAATTAATACAAATAGTTTTCCTATTTTCGTTGGCAGTAACTATTTACGGTAGTGTAACTTGAGGAAGTTGGGGGGGGGAGAGAGATAAAAAGGGATAAATTAAAAGAAGGGAAAGGTAACTGGTAGCTTCGAATGAAGAGAAAGGGAAACTGGAAGAAAAAACGAAAAGAAAAACTGAAGATCCCATTAAGATGGTGAAGAAAAAAAAAAACTTTGTCTGTTAAGGATTCCCTCGTTTCAATTACAAATTAAGAACTACACTAGTTTTAATCTGATTCTATTGGAATTAATAAGATTCTTTTTCGGAAAGGTGTTCCTGTTCCGTTCGAGTCCTCCCTCCTCCATTCGGGAATAAAAGGCGGTGGAAAAAAATATATTAAGGTATTCTTTTTCTCGGTAAAATGAGGCGGATTTTAATAATGGAGTCTGATTAAATGCAATTATTTATTTATTAATTTATCAACACATCGAGGAAACCAACGGAAAGGAAGGATTCTTCTTCATTTTAAAATGTCAGATGTGTTTGCTTTCAAAAGGAATTATATAAATATTTTAAAAGAAATCGAATTATTTCGCACAAGCATTATTTAAGAATTACTAGAAAAATGAACAAATCGTATAGAAATTCACTTAAATATTTTGAAAGAAAAGGGCCATCATGCCACGGCGGAAAAAGATTACATAAATATATGTAATCGCACTTGCTAACTAGAGCCTTGGAACAATTGTAATATTTCCACCCAATAGGATAAAGCCCTAGACGAAATTTTGTCAATAAATTAAAAATTAAATATCCGAAAACAAAAGATTTATCTTTCAAAGAAATTGTGAATTTAAAAAATAGAACACAATTCAAAAGCATCATTTCTTTGAATAGAATTTCAAAGAAATTGTGCCTTTTGATCTCTGCAGTCTTTCTAAGTCATGAGATAAATTTATGTAACGTTTCTGAATGATCACCAAAACAAACCTAAGAATATGCAAGCAGATAGATTTGGTCCAACATCTCACTTACATCTACATTCCAATTGATAAAAACTACGAATGAAATGCCCTTCTTTTAGATTGTTGTCATTTTGAATGATCGTTTTTATATGAAAATATGATTCGCGAAATGTGGACTTTAGAGCTGACGAGGTTTAAAACGAGATGATTTATTAAAATTTCCAAGTCAAATATTTGAATGATCACTTCATATACTAAAAAATAAAAAGTAACAAACCTTTCTTTTGTCTAAAATATAAAAATGTGTGGTTCATACAAAAGGGATTGAGGAACTTGCCCTCAGTCGCATTTGCGCTCACTCAGTAAAAAGTGTCTTTTGCGGTTACATTGTAGGTTTACTGAGATTTCATTACCTTTGGCAGGAAAACTTGGCGTGCCTCTAGAGCGGCTATAGAGAATGCACATTTCTCGTATTGATAAGAAAATGATTGCTGAATGAGGGTCCCTTTTCTTGAAATATTCACTTTTTTTTCCTCACGGTAAAACTGATCAGTTCTCTCTAAGAATGCTGGGAGCATTTTTGAAAGCTCATTTTAGATTAGATGCTCGGTGGGTTTATTTCCCTCCGTTATTTGGATCTGATTTTAAATATGAATAACAGTATTGAAGTTTTCGAAACATCAAAAGGAAAGCCATCAGTTGTATATAATGGACATCAATATCGAAAGGATTGCTGTAGCCTTGGTAACATGGCGCTGTATAAACGAAAAGTGTAAAGGGCTGCTGGAAAAAAAAGACAACTTATTCTCTCTGACATGCACCGTTCTTGTAAGCCGGATGAAGCTCAAATCGACGTTAAGAAATATTTAGTAAAAATTAAAAGGAGAGTTATCAAGTAATGTCTCTTATCATCAATATTCGAATTTTTAACAATGAAAATAATATAAGGATTACATTTGTAACCTTTCCTTTCTAACCACCTGATTTCTTTGGATGTTATACCATGCAGAGCTATAATTTATACTAAATATACAAAAAAAATCATTTAATGACTACCCTGATTGTAATATAGTCAAAAAGAATTTGAAATAATCTTTGAAAAATTATTGCTAAAAACTATAGATATATCCAATTTTAGAAAATCAAACTTCTATAATAATTGTTGTAGATATAAAATTATCAAAAATTGTTAATCTCAATAGTTTTCAATACATCATTTTGGTAGGAGTAATAGTGTCATCATTTATTTAAATCAGATTCACAATGAAAAAGAAATTGAAGTAAAAAAAAAATTCTGCATAAGTGGATCATACTTCGATCATGGGATTCTGCCAGTTTTAAATTATTGAATGCTACATTTTATGTTACTTAAAAAATACTGGCGAAATAGGGTCATATACAAAAGTTAAAAAATAATAATGACAGCCAGAGCTTCAATTATGTCAAAAATCAATTTGATATTTAAATAAGCAGCATTAAGAGGCAAAATAAACTTTTTTTTTATTTCAAAGAACAATTATTTATGTTATGAAGAATGATATATGATTAATATTATATATATATATATATTTATATAATTGCAGCAGATAAAAAATAGATTTCACAAATTCTACTGCCTTTTTTATGCAAATGCACACACCTTTGTTTATTTCAACACACATTTATGTCAATTTCTTTCTTTCTTTCTTTTCTTTTCTTTTCTTTTTTTTTTTTTTTTTTGATATTTCAAATGATATGAATTCTATTCATATAATCAATACTGCTTTTATACAGAGAAATGTCTTATGATGTCTGATAGAGAATGCATATTTTACAGAAAATATAAAGAAACTAGATGTCTAAAGAGGACATTTTCACATACGAAATTTGAAAATTATATATTATATAGAATAGGCTATTTAATACATAGGTAATTGTATTTTTAGGCTATGACAAGACTTAGGTTTTGGCTTCAAATTCAGGTTTCAGTGATACAACTATATAAATGAACAAAAAAAAATCTAATGTAATTAGTCAGTATATAGACTGATTAGAGCATTCCACACAATTATCATTCAATAGATTTTGTTTCCTTCGCAATTAAATTTGTTGCGTTAAGACATTCGCTTGTTGCCGCTTATTTTAAAAGTATTATTTTGAAAATAGCAGAATGAAGCAGAATTGAATCATATAAATAGTTTTTAATGAAAACTGACAGAAAACTAATTTCAAAAAGCAGAAGCAGTAAATTTTTTGCAGTTTATTTGCCTTTAAAAATGGAATAAACTTTCCGAGAAATACACTTTAAAGTAGAATAAAACACGGCCTATTAAAATTGTTTCATCGGTTCAATGAAAGAAAATGGCTCCTCAAATGACATCACTCATTTCTTTAAGCTCAATAATGGAAAATAAGTTTTGATTTTCAAGTTCATATTAGCATATAAAATATGAAATTAAGTTTGATATTTTATGAACTGTAACATTTCTTTTTTTTTATTCGTTTGTTCCTCAAGAAATAAAAGCACACTGCCTTAGTTTTTCTATTGTTTTTTTTATATTAATTATTATCTTTTTGCTTTAGTTTTTTCCTATTCCAATTAATGGTAATAATTACAACTGCTTTCTGAGAGCTACGATAGACTTCTTGATCTGAACATCAAATTCAGGAAATAATTTTAATTCCAATTTAAGCCCCTTTTGGTGGGACCCCCCCCCCGAAAAAAATAATAACCTAATCTTATCTTTAAAGTATTTGAATAAAATTATACTGGAATAAGTATTAACTGTGGTCAATAAAATTTACTCTCAAAGGATATAACTTGTTAAAGTATATAATTTGTTACTTAATTTCAAGCGATTTAAAGTCTATCTTTCCTTTTCCAAAGCGTATAACATATTTATTAATTTTCATTAATATTTTTTTTTAAAAAATAGAATGGTATTGCATTAATTAAAGTGCTTAAAAATTGGTTCCAAATTAACACCTTCAACACCCATACAGAATTGCATTACCTTAATAATACTTGGGCATATGTGATTGAGTTCAGATAAAATCCCAATAAAAATTAACTGAATCTATCGGTACCCTACAGTACACTTTTGTAGAAAATGGGACCAACTCAAGAACTTCTAAAAACGGCAGCATGTAACATATAAACAGAAAACTGAGAGTGATGATGAATTTCTTGCGCGAAAAATTGTTTTCACTTTTCCAAACATGAAAAAATTTTTTTAATGTTTCTATCTAGATCAAAGCAACATTCGTCTCTCCAAACAACATTATTTCAGAAAAGAAGGTTTTGATTTTGCATAAGGAAGGACTTATTTGTTGGATTTTAGACGCCGATCTTGTATTCTGTATGACTGCCACTTATTAAAGTTGAAATATTCTCTACGCAATTAATTTTGGAATGTTGAATTCTGGACTGCCTGTCTGCCTAATCTAGCAAAAGAGTAACCTAAATAATAAAGACACATGTCAATTTTTTTCGTCGCATATATGACACTTCATTCTCACCATTTCTCTCCGGTCCGGATCCTACAAGTTTTAATCACTAAATCACCTATTAAAATGTTAGGAAATTAAAATGACATGAGACTAAAGAACTTGCACACAAAATAAATCCTCATCATAACCAAAAGTTTCAGTTGTGTTACAGTCAGTTAATATACAAATGTTGTCTTGTATATTATATATATATGGCTTAAATGTTCAGTTCCTCCAGTCTCTCTTCCTTTCTTTATAAAGGCGATGTTGCAACTATCGAACAAAGAAAGTGAACAACTTTATGCCTGATTATCAAATTTTTTTGAGGCCATATTGATTGGATGATACATTAGTTGCATTCCGAAATAAATGCTTTCTTCCACAATAAAACTAAGCATATCTCTGCAAATTTTCTAGATAGAAATGAGAAATTTCGTACGTATAGATGAAAATAAGAGAAAAATTATACATATCCACACTTGAAATTATGATGAATATATAAAAATTTAAATTTTGCCATTTTCGTACAATTGCCTACCTTATTTAATGAAATTTTATAATTGGAAGTATGTCTAGATGCAATATTTAAAATAAAAAAAATTTGTTCCTAAGTGCTTAAGGCTTTTTAGGTCCTTAATGCTTTTAGAAGAAAAAAAGTGACTTCAGAAACCACGCTGTGAAATTAGTCTTATCTTTACTATTGTAATTTCAATTTTGGTTACTATACAGGTCCAATCTATATAAATCTATACTTTTGGCGAGAAATTCAGGGGCGAAAAAAACAAAAGAACGAATAAAATATAAAGTAATATATTTTATTTTTAGCTTTCTTTCGTGCATAGATTTAAGACAAATTGAAAATGAGTAATACATCATTGGCAGCGCTTTTAAGAAAATAGGCAGAAATTTGCTACTACATTACTTGCGAATAAAACTTTAGCTCATGATACTGTACCTGAGAAGTAAGCGTTTTAATGTAGTACTTATAGATGTTGCATTTGCAAATCGATTGCTGGCACATTGGATTATGTATAGTTAAATCCAACAGTAAATAAATTAGAAAATGAAGCAGTAATATATTTCAGAAATGAAGGCATTTCAGTAATTATCAACATTTTCTTATTGAAAATATGTTTTTTCCCCTGGGAATTAATCAGCAATTATTATTAAAATTATTAATATGATTCCTATCTTATTTATTTTAAACAAAGCGCTTAATATTTTTTTAAAAAAAAATGCAACATTTGAACAATTTTAACATAAAAAATACATTAGTTCATTTCACGTATCAGCTTGTGGAATATATACACATACATATTGAAAGAATTAAACAGTATTGATATCAATTTAAATTTCAATTTAAAACACTTTCTATGTTTTGTTTGTTTTTTCATTTTGTTAAATAAAGTTAAACCGTAAGAGATATGAAGATTAAATCCTCATAAAACTAAAAATCAGACTTCACTTTATTAGATTAAATTTGTATTATGCACATCAAATTATAATTTTTATAAACGTCTTCTGTGTGGGAAAATTATAAAGTGTCCATTTATAATAAATTTTTAAAGCAAATTTCCCACATTCTATTTATTACTTTCAACACTCGTCTGAAACGCGGTGAGGATCATCAGCATTTCTCTCACGGAAGCTTCGTTTCGTTATCAGGGACATGGAGCATCTCTCTCACTCCGACAGAGACTGATTACCAGATGGCTTACATTGCAAAATCGCCAAATCTTACATGCAAAGATAAAAATTATAATGTAGTAACCTTTTAAAGGCTTGAGTGCAAATGACACTTTTTAATAGTTCGTTAGTTAGTTAGTTAGTTTGGGATTTTTTGGCGCAAGAACACTTTTTAATGAGTTAGCGCAAATGCGACTGAGCGCAAGTGACACACAACTCATACAAACGGTTACCGAATTTTAGTAGAGCTATATTTCAAAATTCATTCAAACGGTGAAAAAAGGACAAAAGGAAGGGTAGAGGGGAAGGAAGGCCAGACACCTCTTTATTCATTCTTGTTTCAGAGCCCTCTGTGGCACGTTCCAATGTTCGCTTCATTCATTGCACCTTTTAATTAAAACGATGTTCTTCCGATGATTAAAAAAGGGATCAGGGCAGGGTGCACGGGGTAATGAGCGGTTGGCGTACCGAATGAATGTTCCGCTGCTTTCATAATTTGGATCAAAGGATCCGTGACGATGGCACGCTTTCTCGACATTCGCTCTCTTCTGATGAAATGTCGATCCTAAGCCATGCGGCCGTTTTGGTTTAGTTACTCTTCGAAAGTTGCATTGTTAAGTAATTCGTTGAATATTTGCAGCTGTGGATGGAACTGGTGAACAAGAATCTTATAACTCAATCCAAAATCTCTCATAAATGACAAGAAAATCTCTTTCAACAGGCATCTGGTTAAGAAGCAGTATCAAAACAAAACATCTTTGAAGGCATCACTTTCAATCCGAAATGAAGCATTAAAAAATTCAGTTGTTAGAGAAGAAGAGGCGAAACATTCATTATGTACAGATAATGATGCTCCAAGATGCCGCCGAAATTCTTGAACACGTACTCACTTGGAAAAGGAAGAAATCAGGAGGAAAAAGGAGTGGGAAAAGTTAAAGACAGCACGCAGATGAAGAAAATTATGTATATATATATAAAGCATTCAAAAGACTGGCGGATTTTGTAAAATTTGCCGATAAACCTTCATACACAGTATCAGCATAACCCGATTTTGAAAATGTATTGCGTAAAACTACCATGCTTAAACAAGTCATTTTTCTAAGTATTTAATTGTTTAACTAAATTTCAAACTAGACATGAACTAAACAAATTTCAAAGCGTGCTCCCTTTATTATTTGAACAATTCAGGATGCTCTATTTTTTTAAGGTAGAATGCCTATGTGTTTCGCAAAACTGGATCTGTCGCCAATCTGGACAGAATCTGTCGTCCAAGCCATTAATGCATAGTTATCAATCTTCAGCAAATATTTATAACAACATCTAAACCCCACTTGAAACACAAATAGCTGATTTTATTTCACAGAATCACAAAGAGCAGAGCATCTTTTTTTCTTAACTCCATTACTCTGTGCAGTTCTCTTGTACTTTGTATATTTTCAGGCTCCGATGCCAGCACAGTTCAATTCCGATCGCATTCATGCTGCCCTACCCTAAGAAAATCCTTACCCTAAAAAATGCGTCATGTGATAATGGATTTCTTCAATTTTGCTGCCCTGAAATATAAAATGACGTTAATACATAATTACGATATTGTATAAGGGAGTTCATTTTAATTTCAGTACTTTTTTTTTTTTTCAATATTCCTTATTTAATACTGGCTGGTGAAAAATTAAAAAAAAATAGCGTCCTATTCTTTCCTCACTTCTTCCGCAGTGTGGAACATGATAAAAGCTCTATATGAAATGCAGTAGAATGGTTGCCTTGATTTAGTTGAGGTCTGCTCAGTCTGGAGATAGGACAGAGACCGATGCCACATGGGAAGAACAGGATGATGCAATTTCCAACCATCTTTTCAATATTGCAATTCGCGTGCTTTCCACCATTTTCTTAAGCATATTGTAACGTTTCCCCTTTTCCCTCACATGGTCATTGGCATTCCGACTCGATGTAACGTCATCCGTTTGCCCACACATAGTTACGTGCATACGGACTGCCAGATGTCACTAGAAGAGTATCTTTGTTTGATCATTTGTTGCTATCCAGGTATGGGAACACAAATGTGTGACACGTCATTTCAAATAGATCCATCATGTCTTCAAGGGTGAAGAACGTCAAAAATCCAGATGCTAAACTTTTTTCCCTTATGAAGAGACTCCGCAAGCATCAAGAAACAATCCATCACCAGCAACCATTGTCATTAAATGTCAAACCCAGGTGTACTTCAACCGATGCTAGCTTTGAATGGATTATAATGAACAAATGTTCCAGAGGGGTCGCCCCAAAGAGGGATTCTTAACAGACATTTCCTCGATCGAGTTGAAACCGCTGAAGAAGCGTTTCTAAACAGCTATTGGGTGATAGGGAATTCAAGTTCATCAATGAAAAAACCGGAGGCGGATATCTGCCAAAAGTAAAATGAGGGTTTTTTTTTTTTTTTTTTTTGCTCAGAGGAAAGGAGGAAAGACTTTGAATATGGATTCGGAAATTTAAATCGGTGTCCAAAAAAGTTTTTTTTTTTTTTTTTTGAGAAGCTTCGTGTGATTCAGGCTTCTGTGTTAGGATTCACCCGATAAAGATCGTTGGATTCTGAATGGCTCTGGACTAGCCGTTTAGCTTGTTAGCGGATTTTTTTGTGTGCGTCTTATTCTTCGATTTGATCGAGGAATTATTTCGTAATTAACTATTATTTGGTATTTGTAAACAATATTAACCTAGATGAGAATAAATTATTTTTGTGTACATATATAAGTCTGTAAATAAAAGAACTGTTTGTTACGCTACTCTCTTATTTGATCGGTTTGGATCAAAATATCAAAATACGGGGTCCTCAACCAATCAGAATTTGCAATCAGAGCAACACGTGGACGCTCCGTAATCAAACTTTCTTTTCAATGACAAAAAAAGAAGGTGGGACTGAAGTAAGTATTACGTCGGATAATAATTCTGAAATGCCTTTCCCTTTTCATATACCAATTAGATATGCCACACTTAGGGATTGCAATACCGGTATACTGGGACACCGAATACCGGTATTTTGAGCCATTTCACAATTTTGTAATACCGGTATTCCCAAGTTTAAATACCGGTTTTTCGGTATTTACTAGAAATTTTTAAAATTGTCTCCACTGTATGTTCAGGGATCGCCAACATAGCAAAATAGTATACGTTTTGGTTTTTATGTCTCCCTAACGGGCGAAATTAATTAGCTAATTAATGGCTTAATTAATAGCTTAAATCTAAATTAGCGAAACATGGATTATCCCTGAAAGAATATATTGTATCCATAACGACTAATGGAGCAACAGTTACGAAAAAAGTTGGAAAGTTGATTGGTGCAAATCAGCAATTGTGCTATGCTCATGGAATTCAATTAGAAGTAATAGATGTATTATACCAAAAAAATAAAGATCAGAAGAATCCAAATATTGTGGATATAGAAACTTCGGATTCCGACATTGAAGAAAGTAAGAGTGAGAGTGATATTGACAATGAAGATAATGACAATGTAATTGTAGAAGATATTGCTAATGAGGATGAAATATTAACCCATCAAGAACTGCTTCCTGTAATCTATAAAGTTCGAAAAATTGTTAAGATCTTTAAACTTTCCCCTACGAAAAATGCCATATTGCAAAAATATATACTAACTGAAAATAAAACAGAATATATATTAATAATAGATTCTAAGAGACGTTGGAACAGTTTACTCCTAATGATGGAACGATTTTTGAAATTTAGAAATCCAATCCAATAAGCAATAATCGACTTAAACCTGTAAATTAATTTTTCAGATAGTGAATTCGACTTAATATCCAGAACTATATCAGCTCTATTTCCAATAAAACTGACTATAGAGGCATTATGTCGGAGAGATTTTAATTTATTAACAGCTAATGCAACAATAAATTTCATGTTGCAATCATGAAAGAACAGCACACATCACTATCTGAAGAATTATATATTACATTGAAAAATCGCACAGAAGAAAGGCATACCGAAATAGAAAATGTCTTATGGTATTTACATAATTATAATGATTTTAAAAATGGAAATGGAAAAGAAGAAAAGAAAAGAATCAATTCAAATCTGATTAAGTTTAGAGTAAATTTTCTTACAATTTTTTACACGCAAACCTATCCACATTCAGAAGAATTCGGTTCAGTTATCGAAGATTATGATGACACTAATGTCGATAGTGAAAAGCAATTGTCTCTTGAACAAAAATTAGAATTAGCGATAAATAAAAAAAAAAAAAATAAAAAAAAATTCAACGAACCAAAATACAATACAGAAATCAGCTATATCCAAAACCATCCGATGAGAAATTGATTTATTTGAAAATGAGGGATTTAGAGGTAAATACTTGGAAAAAGTATATCGCGTATTGCTAACAGTATCACCAACTAGCGTAGATGCCGAAAGAGCGTTTTCGACAGCTGGTCATTTTTACACAAAATTACTTTTCAGACTTAATGACAGTACAATGGATGCATTATGTTTTTTAAGATCCCATTTCAAAAATTTGTAATAGTACCACAGACTGAATAGTGATATTTACACTTTTTTTTTGTGATTTAAATAAATAAGTTGTTCTTTTACTTTTTTGTGATTCTTTATATACTGTTATAATTTATAAGTTACACATTATTTTTTGTGATATTTACACTCTCTTATCAAACTGGCAAATAAAACAAAGAAACACCTTGTTTTCTTTCCTTTTCTAAAATTTCTAATACCGGTATTAAAACCGGTATCCCGGTATTAAGATCTAAAAAATACCGAATACCGGTATTGAAATCTTGGTCCGGTATTGCAATCCCTAGCCACACTGCAACTTGACGACATTCGCTCGGAATTCTCCAAGATATGTTTCTAGTTCAGCGTGTGCGATAATGAATGTCCCTACAGTCACTGGTGTAAAGTCTCGATCCAAAAACAGGTAGCGATATGATCAAATTTTTTTATTTACAGCTTTATTACATAAAAACAACTCTTTCTAATCTAGGTTAAATGAATGATGCTATTTACAACACGAAAATTACACAAGAATAGTTCCTCGAACCATTTCGAAGGAAACAACTTTACAAGAACAGCAAACAGGCTGTTGGCGTCTTAGGCTACTCCGGGGGTAGCTCTCGGAATCCACCGAATTTTCTTCGGGTGGAATTCTACGCAGAAGTCCGATTAACACGAAGCTTCTCCTCCTTGGTTCACACGAAGCTTCCCTCTTTGGTTCACGAAGCTTCTCTCCGTCTTCTTCCGAAAAATCTCACCTTTTATTTTCCTCTCAAACTCCCTGTTACCCAATCACCGTTCAGAACAACCTGAATCGTCTCTGGTCGCCCGTGGGAAAATGTCCATTGATGATTCACCCTCCACCATGGAAAAAATGCAGGACATCTGGAGTGTTTGACACTGTCGCCTTTCGAAGACACGATTTATTTCCCTGGGAAACGCACGTGTGGTTCCTTATCTGGATTAGCACTAAATGGCCAGATGACCGTACTTAAAAGGAGGGTCTTCCATTTGGCAATCTGGAGGCACTTAACACTGTGGGAGTTTCGTTGATGAAGAATGGCCCGGAATGTACATTATCGAGTGTGGGAAAAAGGAATGTCACAGTGGTCACCCAGGAAGAAGCTGATTCATTACAACTCTCCCCCCCCCCCTTTGAAAGGGGACTTTTGTCCAGTCTTGGACGAAAGTCACTACTGGGTCGTGGAACCAACTATCCCTTCTTAGAGGCAATTATACAATACAAATACATTTTAAAAAACAATTTACATTAAAACACTATTTACACATTAAAATACCGTTTACACATTAAAATTTATCACTAGATTTTCCCCTTTTTTTTTTAAAGGTTACAGCGGCTCAAACCATCAGCATTCTGGTGCTTACTGCCCGGTTTATGTGTGACAGTATAGTTGTATGGTTGTAAAGCCAATGACCATCTCATCAATCTAGGGAAAGCACATTAGATACAGATTCATCATGTTTGCCAGTTTTTGACTGAGCAAAGAACATGTGGGTTTGTTGAACAGCTTCTGCTCTTAGTTTCGCCTGCTGGGCTGGTGTTAATTTTCCTCCAGGAACCAGCACACTGGCTTGTGGTCTAATTCCAATTTTTTGTTGAGGCTGAGGTGCAGCTTGAGTAACAGTTGCAGGCCCAGGTCTCCGAATAGGTGGTGGGTAATGTAAATTAGACGCTGCTGCTGCAGCAGCAACAGTTGGAATTTGTTGATGAGGAGCATTTCTTACAAAATTTGGAAACAACATTTGTGGAGCTCGAATTGGATTAGATTGCAGGTGATTAAACTTTTGTTGTCCAAATTGAAAATAAGCCTGCTGTGACTGTGGAACTGAATACTGAGAAGTCTTTCCAGAAGTTGCTGTCATGCGATTAGTAGGAAGAGCACTCCCTTGAGGCTGTCCATGTTTGCCAATCACACCAGTAGTGGACATTGGGGGAACAGCAATAACAGGAGTAGAATTTATTGCAGTAGACACTGCAGTACTAACATTAAACATGTTGCGATTTGTAGACACATCAATTGTAGGTGATCTGGTTGCCGAACGTAATGAAGCAGAATCGGGCACAATGTTATTCATCACATTATTAGGAGCCTTGTACTGATGCCCTCCTGTCCCGCTTTCTATTCTCCTTGCTTTTCCATCCCCTTTCGCGTTTTCCCCCTTCTTTTGTGAACGAGTAGTGACAGCATTCACAGTGGCAATACTGATACGTTTGTTAAGTAACTCGGCCGTGGCGTTACTAAGAAGGTAAATTCCTTGATCGAGAGATGAATCGACAATAGCGGCCTTTGTGGCGACCTCCCCGAACTCTGGGCTAGTGAGCTTTACACGTGCCAGAGGCAAACACCTCAAATCTAAGTCCAATGGTTGTTTGACCCAAATTACCTCACCGGTAAAATCTGCATTACTGACGTAATTTTGTGTAACGATATCTACGCTGGCGCCTGAATCCCGGAGAATTTTAATTTCCGATCCGTTAACGGATCCTTCACTTATATAGGGAGCAAATAATTCATTTTCGTGCGCGCTTCCTACGTGATTTATCTGCTCTGTCGGTTGATTCCTTTTTAATTGAGGGCAGTTTGGCCTTAAATGCGTCGTAGACAGACATTCATAACATTGTAATTGTTTCCGCTGATCAAAATTGTCTCCCCTCCAATTCCTTTGTGGGGCTAAATTCCTCCACGATTTATTCTCATTGGGTTTAGCGTTTGCCATTCTTTCCGTCGCTTTATACTTCTCTTCTTTCTTAGGCGAAAACAGTCTGTTTCTCTCAACCATTTTTCTTTCGGGGAATTTTACAAAGTTGGATTTCGTCCGCACAGATTCGTAGTGATCCAGTTTCTCGGCTAGAACAAAAGGATCCACGAACTCCGACCATACGTCTAGAAAATGGTCTCTTATCTGGCTCGGGACGCGTTTTTTTATCTGGTCGGTGATTAGCAATTTCTTTAGCCCGGTAAAATCCGTTACACCCGATCCCGAAAGCCAACCATCTAAGAAATGTTCCAGATCAAAAATTAATTCCTTCCACAATGCGTTCGGTTTTTTCTGATGGCTCACGAAACGCTGCCTATATGTCTCAGTTTTTATCTTAAATCGTTCCAGCAAAACTTGTTTAATATGCTCGTAATCCTGAGCTTTGTCTTCCGGTTCTTTCGCTATGATGTGAGCCAAATCTAACGGCAATAATGACAGTAGTTGAGAGACCCATTCAGCCTCGTCAATCTCGGCGGTTTTTAATTGCCTCTCTAGTAATGTCAGATAAATTGACATATCAGTTTGGTTACTATCAAACTTAGGCATTAAATGCTTAATATCTCTTCGCGGTCTAGAATTTTCATTTCGGCTTGAATGTGAGCTATTAATTTCCGAGGAATTCGATATTCTTAAACGCTCCAACTCAAATTCCCGTTCGCGCTGCCTTTCAGCTTGTAATTCTGCCTCTACGCGCTCTTTCTCTGTTTTTCGTTCTTCCACTATAACTTCATATCTATCTTTTACGAAGTCAATATCTGGGAACTCTTTAATTTTCCTGATCAGATCTACTACTTTATTTGAGGGGTCAGTCTCGATCCCTAATTCTTCCGTCAGGGAGAATAAATCTATTTTTAACGCTCTGTTTAAGAAAGCCATTTCTTAATTTAATTCTACTTACAAACTGATTAGCTATCTTACTCTCAAAAAAAAATATTTTAAGCTACACAAAACTCAACTGATTTTAAACACAAGGAACTCCTTTATGTATCAACAATACACATAAAACACAGTTGATTTATACAATACACAAAATAAATTCTATTAACTATTTCACCAGTTTTGAATAATTTACTGAAATCAGCAGATTCCTATTCAACTAATTACTGCAAACTGTCACACAATTTTTCATCTAATACACATTCGAAAAAAGTCAAAGTTATCATTCATCGAATGCATTTGGTTCAGCCACTGAAACCTGTGGTTACATTTAGCATTTACAAGTTAATTAGCATCTACAATTTAACATTACTTCTATAACTTATTAACAGAACTTGTACACCAAAATTTTAATCTTTACAATTAGTCCCAACTAATTAAAAATTTCTTTACTGAATTGCTTTAATAGCCAATTCTAAAATGCTACACTGAAATTTCAGATTTTACTTCAGTGATCGACAGTTACTTTTATAATAAATTTACTGCCTCTAGAGAAAGGAAAGTTAGGAAGCACTCACCGGTGTGCAGGAGACTCGGAACACTTCGTCGGTTGGTTGATACCAGGTTGGAGGTAGAGGGAATTCCAATCGAAGTTGAGTCCACTCGTCGAACTTGCGGCTGGAGAATTCCTTCCTAACTTGGGTCAGTACGCTCTTGCAGCTCAGCGATTCTTCCTCGCTTTGAGTTCCACTCGTCGATCTTGAAACCACGCAACTTTTTTAAAAGTAACTTTAACCTAGATATTGTAAGTTTTCTCAGACTAGATATCTCTGAGTCTGAAACGCAAGTCCAGTTAGCTAATGATAGCTTACCGCGCAAAGTTCTATCAACACCGCTGCCACCAAATATTAAAGCTGTAAAGTCTCGATCCAAAAACAGGTAGCGATATGATCAAATTTTTTTATTTACAGCTTTATTACATAAAAACAACTCTTTCTAATCTAGGTTAAATGAATGATGCTATTTACAACACGAAAATTACACAAGAATAGTTCCTCGAACCATTTCGAAGGAAACAACTTTACAAGAACAGCAAACAGGCTGTTGGCGTCTTAGGCTACTCCGGGGGTAGCTCTCGGAATCCACCGAATTTTCTTCGGGTGGAATTCTACGCAGAAGTCCGATTAACACGAAGCTTCTCCTCCTTGGTTCACACGAAGCTTCCCTCTTTGGTTCACGAAGCTTCTCTCCGTCTTCTTCCGAAAAATCTCACCTTTTATTTTCCTCTCAAACTCCCTGTTACCCAATCACCGTTCAGAACAACCTGAATCGTCTCTGGTCGCCCGTGGGAAAATGTCCATTGATGATTCACCCTCCACCATGGAAAAAATGCAGGACATCTGGAGTGTTTGACACTGTCGCCTTTCGAAGACACGATTTATTTCCCTGGGAAACGCACGTGTGGTTCCTTATCTGGATTAGCACTAAATGGCCAGATGACCGTACTTAAAAGGAGGGTCTTCCATTTGGCAATCTGGAGGCACTTAACACTGTGGGAGTTTCGTTGATGAAGAATGGCCCGGAATGTACATTATCGAGTGTGGGAAAAAGGAATGTCACAGTGGTCACCCAGGAAGAAGCTGATTCATTACACTGGATTTGATCCCAGGGGATTTTTTTTTTCTAACGGGATACATAGAATCACTAAATTATTAACTACAATTAGAACGTTAAAATATCTTAAGGGGAGTAATAATGCAGAAAAAAATCAATGATGGGGCATGACTTAGGAGTTACTTTTGACAGAAATTTTGAAAATGCATCACCATTAGCTGAGCTGTATTTAAATTATGTAATATTAAAAACATCATGGATAATAGTAACATTTTAGACATTTTTAAGAAATAAAAATATTTTTCGTAGAAATCTAATTAAATTTTAAAGGCAGGGGATCATTCTGCAGTGCCCAGTAGCTGTAGACTATTGACAATGGTTCAAAAGATATTCTTTGCTTCCTATTCGAAAGTATCTACTTTGCGTTTTCATGGAAAACTGAAAATAAAATTCTAAAGTGGGGCAAAAATTTAGGATACTTCATTCATTTCTCCATCTGTCTGCAAATAATCGGTTGTCCACGTGTTCTCATCAACCATAAAAAATTTATTCAATTTTCATTTGAATCAATTTATTTTCAACAATGAGCAATTACATTTTCACCGACGACACATAATCATTCGAGCATCTGCTGCTCACAATGTATGTCAATGTGATTCTAATATGCAGCAGAAATTAGAAAATTAAAAATTTATTATTTTGCATTCATCATTTTTTATTTTGCTTGGTCGAAAAATAATTATTCTAATTTTAATATTTATAAGCAGCAATCAATATTTCATAACCAGATTTCACGTTGGAAATCATATCCAGTATAACATTTCCAATTTTCTAGTTCACCAAAAAATAAAACTTTTTCATTCAACTTTATTTGCTGAACTCGACATAACCGCATGCCAACGTTGCTACAGGAAAAAAAAAAAAAAAAAACTACTAATACACCATAAGTGATCACGTAGAAGTATGAAATCATTTTAAGTCTTCAACAGAACTTGCACGGTCGGGAACAAAAAGTCTGAGCTTCTGTCGATCGTTAGCAATCACTTCAGGTTTTAGAGGCGTAAATCAAACTCCTTTGAGAGACAACGGCCGAAGAACAAAGAGAATAAATCGTTCGTGATTTATTTATCAGACGCGCGGCATTTCCGAAGCGCTGTCACACGCACTTTTCGCCAGGTTGCTCGCTACAGACTCATCCTCTGCGGGGCCATTAAGAAGCCACATTGAAAAGAAATAATAATACGCGCATTTGCACTCTTCACAAAAATTTCATTGTTTCTTTTGCTTTGACATTCAGGGTCACGATCTGGAAAAAAAATCAACCATTTTCTGGCGAAAATAATAAAATAAAAAGCGAAAGAAGCTTTTAGACAATCAGTGGCAGCGCAGGGCAAATGCGCGCGGTGACCTCCAATATTCACACAGAACGTGCTCATCAAAAAGTCCATTGTGTTAAAAGCCGGCTCTTAATTTTAGTTTTATTTTCTTGGGTCGCTCTGCTCATGGAGACTGTAGGCGTGTTATTTCATGCCACTGTTGGGAATAAATGGCACATTAATGGAGGTGACCCCAATTTTTTTTTAAACGCAAACGATATTTTACTTTTCTTTCTCTTGCCCCAACTTAACTCAACAGGCAGGTGTTAAATATTTGTATTCCTCGAATGGTACGCTTGATGTTTCTTGTTTCCCTCCTCCCCTCCCAGAATTGAAAAATGGCGAATTCCACGAAAGGTTTTGTGGGTCTATCGTATATCACGGCGGACTATTTGATTTAAAATCAGTGATATTAGATGCATCTCTTTCAAGATGAGGTCGGAGGTGCGCATTTATTGCCCATTGGTTCCCGGGTGTAGGGTTGCACCATGGAATCGTGGAAGGCAGTGTAATGGGCTCTTTATCTGCGGTAATTTATGCCGTCTCCTTCAAACCACGGATGCACGCTTGAGCCAATGGAATATTAACACGCTCGGTCGCACCCCGCTGGCCTGCCCTTGTGAAAATGGCGATTGGTCATTCTGAGGTTTAAAAAATGTAATTGATAGCCTTCGCTCCTCCCTCTTATTTTTCTGTTTCACTCATTTCTGTTTCCGTATTCCTAATTATTCATTTCGGACGTTAATGAAATGTGAGATTCTTTTCCGTGATCAGTTCGAAGGATCGTTTATCATTCTTTTTTATCGGAGAAGGAGGGAGTGGACTCTTCTCCATAATTAGAGTCTCAAACTGACCGAGAGTGCAGTTCCCCTCTGCCTTTCCGTCTGAATGCAGAGTACGGTGCGTTTTACATTCAGCGGCTTCGCATAATGTAGGGAATCGAGAACACATTTTTGATTTTTTCCTTCGATCGCCTGTATCCGACATTTGAAACAAATGTACGATTTTAATGTCGTATCAAATTTATTTATTTTTAACTCGTTCCTCTCTCAGTGAAGGCACGTTCGAATTCATTCGGCTGGATTGGGGCGTCTGTTGCGGATCAAAATTTACAAGTGACTGCGATGCTTCAAAATAAATAAGGGTTGTTAGGCACTATGTCTTCTCATTCTAATTGGAAGAAATAGTGCCTAATAACCCTTTCCCACGTGTGCTAAACTGAAATCGATGATAGTGATGACAAGCAGATTCTACAAGACGCTGTGAACTCACTAATAAGGAGGGGAATCAGATAAAGAAGGGACCAAGTCAGGTGAAACTAACGACTGCGTGAACAACGTCTGATGCGCCAAATATGTTTTTAAATTTTTTTGAATCCATTAAACTCTGCAGAACTTGCAAATGTATGCATGCTCCGTGGAGAAGTTTCTGAAGATATTCAAAACATCGATGTAGGGTAATGTCAGAGACTTTTTTTTTTTTTTTGATACAGTATACTCTTGTTTGATTATTCTTGCCGTAGTATAGCTTATCACCCCTTGACTTGAATGCCACGGCGATGTAGTAATTTGAAAAAAAATTGATAATTAAAGGTGGTGGCCTTATGTACAATTCAATTCGTATGACAGTTTGCCAAAAAGTGAATCGAATATTACAGTAAGAAAGACATATCAATACTTATCAAGCAAAATATTAGTAATTTCATTATCTTTCGCGTTCATAGCGCTTCCAGAGATATTGTCCATTTCAGAAACCAGCACTCAGCTTTTGCATTTTTTTCTTCAGTATCCACAGTAAAAATCGGCACAGAGGCTGGCTTTTACAGGCTGGAGGATTTAAGAGGCTGGTTAATCCACAAAGTTAATCTGCACAGAGCCTGGGTTTGAATAAAGATTTATGACTCTGGGTAGTATGTATTCTGATCAAAAAACTAATTAATTTAGTTTCAAATCCCAGTGTATCTTTAAATGAACAGCTTCAATCATTCCTTTAGATAGATTTTTTATTTTAGTAAATTTGTGAAAAATATACTTTTATTTAGTTTTTACAACCTCATGATGACGAGGCATTTATGTTTGCAAAAATATTATTATTATTTATGCAGACTCTCAGCGTATATAAAATTTGCAAAAATTAAGTGAACGTGGTAATATGAGGATAGGACTTCAATGAATTGCACTTGAAAAAAAATATTAATAATATATTATTTGATTGATTATATAATTTGTTATTTAGCAACTAGGCTAATAACTTCTTTTTTTTTAATTGACCCAGCACCTGTTGCCCCTTTCAGCTTTAGAACAATTACATAGTCTGCTAAATAGGAATTTTGTCATTAATCCTGCGTTTATAATTAGCACTCTTTCTCAGGTCTGAATAAAAGGACTTTAACTGCGAACTTTTTTAAAAATTGATATCAACATAATGAGAGAATTTGGAAATTATTCATATTTTTTTTTAGACTCAATTTCCGTCTATGCGAACTGCGCTGTTCGTTCCATTTCAAGTTCCAATTAAAAAGAACCCATTTCTCATCTCATATGAAAGATTTTCTTGTTATCAAAATAAATTTCGTCAATTTTCTATCCTTATAATGCATGTTTATTGAAGACATATTTAAATTTCTCAAGTCTAAAACTGAAATTTGTTTGGCTTGGCATGATTTCGTGTGTTTGGTTTGGTATGATTTCTTTTTATAATTCAATCCAATAACCTTGCAAGGAACCGCAAATCACAAATAAAGCTCACTATATATATATATAAAACCAGGTTTTTAATAGTTTACAAAATTTTGATTATGAGGAATATATCAAACTACGGAATATATCGATTATCAAATGGAATTTTTTCAATATGAAACTTTCCATCACATTCATTAGACAGATAGACCCAAACAAAATGATTGAGTTATACGTGCCTTTGTATTTGATCATAGCAAGTAAGAAACGGATCATAAATTATTTAGATTAAGCCATGGCAGAGACAGGTTCCAACCAGGAAGGCTGCTGAATACATTATTAATAAGAAGATAAAAGACATCAAAATTATATCAGATCAGCTCTTATGAACTTCAACTGCCTTTCTGAAAAAAAGGAAGTATAGAAACAATATCAAACTAATGACTGAAAGATATCAGTATAAAATTGAACTCTTCTGTATAAAAGCGCATATGGGGTTTACTGGAAATGAAAGGGCAAGCAGCCAACTTTTTCCTTCTTGTAGCAAAATTAGCTACAAGACAGAATTTAACTGATATTGATTTCGATAAATCATGTATTTAAATTAAAATTGACGGCAAGATGAAAATGATGAATTCTTGTCACAACAGGTGACTGGAATCCACTAAAGGTAGAGGAACGATATATTGATTTAATAATATCAAAGAGATTCAAGAATAATTTTAATTTAATCAAATTCTCAATGCCCGTTAAGGCTCGTCGGGCCACATTTTCTGGAAAGTATTTCTGTAGAAAAGTAGGAGGTACGATTCTGCAGATTACCGAAGAGTATGAGCTATGCGTAATCAAAGTGAACAGTGGCCGTCCGACTAAATGGAAATGGAACTGAAAACTTGTGTGGAACTCTGGCATGCTAATTGCTGAGAAACTATTGACCGAAGAATTAGATGATGATCAGTTATTTATAACTATAGACATCATTATATTTTCAAATTCTCTGCTGTTTATACAAAACCCGACTTTTTGAAAAACCGGTTTTCAAATGTGGTATTTCCAAAAAAACCGGTTTTAGCCGGTTTTCGAATTTTTGTCAAAAAAAATTGAATAGGGAAAAATAAAATATTTTTCCCTATTCTATTTTTTAAATTTTATTTTAATTTATATAAAATAACAAAAAACGAAATCAATATCAAAGTCAAAATATAAAAAACAAAATTAAAGATTACATATACATATTAATTACACAAAATAACGAAAACTCAAACAAAAATTTCAAATAATATTTATATTATTTTCACTCATTTTAATTTCTCCTAAGAAAATAGGATTTTAAAAAACATAAAATATCCACCGAACGGTGGCTAAGTCTCGTTCTTATTTTGGACACAATATTGCCTGAAATTGAAAATACTCGTTCACTAGTAACTGAGTTTGGCATCCAATTACAAATCTAAGTTTTATGTTCTTTTATTCGTTTGTTCAAATAATGAAAATTCAGCTTTCAGTGTCTTTGGATTTGTAAGTTTTTCTTCAGGGTCTTCAAGAAACTAAACAATTATATTATTTCCAACAATTATTTCATGAACTGCTTTCAAATGATTATGTAGATTGCTCGTAGATGGTCCTTTGCAGCTCAACATTTTATTACAATGATTTCAGATTGCCTTGTCTAACCCGAACTTTTTGAAACTATCTCAAACTTCCGACTTACTCAATTTTTTTTTTATCTAAAAATGAAATTAAAGTTTTTGAATAAATATTTTTGAAGTTTATTTTACAACTTTATTATTTTAACTATTAATATTAAGGCAATTTAAAATAATCTAATCTACACATTTTCTAGGAATTTTGAAAAAAAAAATACTTCTTAATCTAATTCCGATTCTTGCTAAAAACATAATTTATGTTAAAACGCTGCGAAAGAAAATATGGAATATTTTAACACCCTGTGTTTTATTTAAAATTCCATTAAACAGAAGCCAAAACTTCTTATTTTACACTAATTTTTGATAGAAGAAATTTATATAATAAAATTTAAATTTTAAAAGGTAAAATAGAAAATATAAACTTAAAAATTAAACATACTTATTACTTACGTTATTTTTACCAAATATAACAACTTTATATTTTTGTTTCCAGTTTTCACCTTCACAATATTAAGCGAACCTGTCGTGACTCGAGACGGATTTGATTCTGAGACCACATTCCGACAATTCCATTTCATTAAGGGGTGAGACGCGGAACGATGAGCACATTTTACTTTCGATTTCTTGCATTAGATACTTTTTTAGTTCTATTTTTTTCACGTGTATGTGAGTGTTATGTCATTTCTGACAGCATTTTATTTTAACTGAATATTTCGCATTGATATGGTAGTTCATTGATATGATGTAAAAAAGCTTTCAGGAGTGGTACGAAGGAAATTTTATATGATATCATTAAATACTGTGATCAAGAAGCAGAAAACGGGGAATTATTTATTCCTTTCACACATTCTTCGAAACGAGCTAGTCAAATTGCTGACGTTTCTATTAGTACCGACTTCATACCAATAGACAAAACATCCGATGAGAAGCAAGAGATGAACTTCATCAAACTTTTGTTTCATCTAGAAAAAAAAGTGAAAGGGGATGTTCATGAATAACATAAATTGACGAATTCGAAGCGCAACTGTGCAGTGCACAAGCACTGGCCAACGCAACTTGCAACGTTGGAAAAATGTGTTTGCTGCCCGTTGCATAGAATGAATAGCAAATCAAATAAGTTCAAAATTAATTTTTACATAATAATATGAATTCTTAAAACCGGTTTTCTTAATTTAAAAACCGGTTTTCGAATGTGACAAATTAACTTTAAAAAACCGGTTTTTAAAACCGGGTTTGAAAACCGTCAAACCCTAGTTTTAAGGTTACTATTTTGCTTTCTAAAATATTCTTTTTCTTTTTTTCCCTTATTTTTTAAAAACCACTTTCCACATTCTTTTCTTATTTTCACCTTTAAACTATATACTGCTTGTTTCTATTGTTTGGTAATACAAAGGACCTTAGTACAAACGAGCAAGCTGCCTGTCCTTGGAATTACTCTTTGGTGACCTTTTTTTTGTTGTTGTTGTTCTCCTACGGATGGGATGCTACATGGCGACTCAGCTCATTTCGCTTCTGCTTGGGACGGGTTTGGAACTTGTATATACAAAAAGAATGCGTTGCAATCGTCAAAAAAAATTCTATTTCGAGACATTGATGAGTTTTTATGCACAGACCTACCTGAGACGAAAAGTACTTTTTGGAACCGCATTTATCAGTCTGTGAGCGTGAAAATGCAATGGATAGTAGAATGACATTTCATACGAGGGTCTCTATTCAAAACTGTATACTTTTATCAAATTTTGGATGAAATCCCCCAAGAAATTCTGACTTCCAATCTATGTGCTTATGAACATAAATAAATACAAAATCACGAATTGCTAAATGAATGAAATTCAGTTTATAATTTTAGCTCTAGAATTGCAGATTTGTAACAAGTTTGGATTAAAACTACACGTTGATCATCTGCCGATATGTCTGTGCGTGCGTACATAAAAGCCATAACACAAAAGCGCAATACTTTTGATGCGCTTAAATCAATCAACTATTTTGCCACTCAAATTGCGCCATACTTTTTGAAACCAATCGATCGAAAGAGAACTCATAATTAGGTTACCACGATGCCCAAGGCAGCAAGCAGCATATTATGTTCGCATAGTATGCCGAAAGAAAAATTATTCTCACAAACGTTAGTTTCTATTTTTTCAGTCACTTTTCTAAAATTTTAGAATAATTCAAACATTTCATTCGAAAAGTCGCAACTGCTCTTCCAAGCATATTGAAGAAACTGACTTCTTTTTGATGATTTGAGGAAAGGAGTTTTTCCAGCGTGAAAAGTCGAATCTTCTGCGCACGAAAATAAAACGAAACCACTTTAAACATTCTTTTTCCATTGAAATGAAATGTCCGTTTCTTCAACACACAAGTAATTTAATAAATAGAAAAGAAAGTAGCCCTTAATTATTTTTCTCTACGAATCGAAAGTAGCAAGAGTGCTTCGGCCTCTACTCGGCGGAAAGCGAGACGCGATGGTAAATTAAGACTAAACTAATTCACCCTTCAAGATTTTTTCCCCCCTTTCTTTCCCTTGAAGAAGACTCGCCACACGAATGGAGAAAAAGGCAAAAATAGCATAGAAACGCCCTTTCAAAGAGAACCCAAAACGAATGAAAAAGTTTAATTAAAATAATGAGTAGAATGCAACATTTTTATTTATTTATCCTTATTTCATTTAGCTTTTCAGACAAAGGCTGGATGAAAAAAAAAAAAAAAGCACCGCGTGTTTTAAAATTGGACTAAAAATGAAGTCTTCCCTTGCCATTTGGCGAATTTCATAATTAAAGTAACTAGTCTGGAGTAGTTATTAAAAAAATTGAGTTGCAGCTGCAACAAGAAATTTATTTCCACTGCCAGCGGACAGAAACAACCTGAACGAAGATAAATACTCCGGATTATTAAAAAGTTAAATGCGAATCTGCCAGATTACAGTCAGCCCAAGCGCGTGTAACTGAACGCTGAATGTTTAACTTCAGCGATTTCGAAAACAGATTAGGGTTGCATCTCCATATTTACTGATGATTTTGTTCTTTATTGGGGTGGGGTGCGGGATCATTCCAAAATAATACCGGACAGTTCCAAATCGCAAAAAAATATTGCCTTCTGGCTGCATGACACACAAAATATTATTTAAAAAAATTCTGTAAATGCTTTTTAAATATGCGATCGTATTTACTTTAAAACATAATTTACAAACTTTGGATGCAGCAGTTTGTTTTTAATCATTACTTGTAATTTAATCAAACTATTTTTAATTCCGCAAAAAGTCGACAGATAATCTTTATGAAATGAAACATGAATGAACTGAGTTTTAAAAAATGCACTTGTTCTTTGCAAATTTCCATATTATTTTACTATCTTGAGAGAAGACGGAAGTGAAGTGACGGGATTTTTCAAGAAAAAAGTACTGAAATTTAACAGACAAATCCATGGCTCTGAAATGAAGATAAAATTTAAGCATCTCTCTTGCAAAAATAATATAGCTGTATACTTGAAATATAATATTTTAAGTGTTTTTTTCATGCACGAGTGCATTTATTTGTGCAAGTATGAAAGCGTACATCGTGCTTCATTCCTTATTGCAAATAAATAACGAGGTTTCGCGTTTTTTTTCTTTTCTTTTATTTTCAAATTAGAGACATTACAAATCATCATACCTATCTGATTTAAGGAACAACAACAATTTCCGAAGAAAGATTAACCGTATTCAAAAAAGATATTATTTCAACCATAACGATTAAAACGATGATGTAGCATTTCAAATCGATGGAAATTTCCTTTTAAACAGCATTATTTGTCAATTGGAATTTAGAGCGCTAACAATACCAAAAAATTGAGTGGTATGTTTTCCTTAAACAATACAATGTATATAATGTTCCTAAAATGAAATTTTCGAGCAATCAAAATACTACTGACGTCGCAACTCACGTTATTTTTTGTTATCTTGTATAAGTAAAATTGACCTTTTAGCAGGAAGAATTCATTAGATTTGGAAAACTGTATTCCTGAAGAAAACAACTATAAACAAAAATCGAATTAGTTTCTCAAGAAGCCTCCATGTATAAGTGGCACAGGGGGGGGGATAAAAATGACAGAGATCCATTAGACAGGATGCTATGGAAACAAAATGCAATCCTTCAAACACTTTTTAATATAAATAAATCCTGAGTGAAAGAAATGAACAACGACAGTGTAGTTGAACTCCCGGGAACAATTAGGAAGAACAAATGACCTGATCGATCTTGGGTGCTAATTTTCAGCATTATTGCACCACAGAATAATCGAAATCTTTCTCCTTTAAACAAACGACGTGATCTGAAAAAGTCGAAAAATTCGATGCAGCAAATTATTTGATATAACCATTGAACAGAAAGAAAGTTCGAATCTCTAGTCTGAAGCAATCGTGTTTTAGGCATGATTTATCTGTCTAGTTTCCATTAGGCGTGATTGCCACAGTCGTTGCATTCCTAGCGCAATGATTTTTAGAGCACGCAGTAGGAAATTGTCATTCTGACTATTTATAAAGCTCTAACAGAGAATCAGATATATAAAGACTCAAAATAATACTCAGAGAGTAATACAAAGAGCAAATAAGCAAAATATGAAAAAAAAGGAAGATCAGACTTCTATAAAAGGTGGTGGTTGCACCTCTTAGAGAGTATCTCTATATGGGCGGGTCTTAGACGAAAAATGAGTTAGCGCTGCATTCTGTGCAAAGGAAAATCAGAGTATTGTATACAGATAGCTTAAAAAATACGAAACTGCAATACAGTTTTAGCCATTCAACAGCTGGCGTCCTGGCATAGGGGTAGCGCGTCTTCCCCGTGATTTGGGCGTCTTGGGTTCGAATGCCGGTTTGGGTATGGTTGTTCTTCCGTTGTTCTATCTGTGAAATGTGTGAATGTGTCCCCCTGTAAAAAGGGGTTGTGCAAGCGAATGTGATGCGTGAGTAGCTAAGACGTACTCTTGGCCCTAGTTGGTGCTACTAAAATAAGAGGCGCTCCCTTGGCTTAAAATCACTGACTACGTCAGCGAGCTTGTCCATGGCAAGTGCCATTATAAACAACAACAGCCATTCAACAAGTAATAGAATGCGTAACCTACATATTTGGATCCTTTCACTTCTCAAATAATGGAAAGTATTCAGGCAGTAGATAACCGAAAATATAGAAAATCAATAGCAAGGCAAAAGTCGCTATCGCTGCTGCAAAAGTCCAACATAGACACACGAAAATTTGAATTAAAGGCCATTCAGATACGAGAAGAAGCAGACAGACTGACAAAGGAAGTCCTAGAATCAAAGAGAAACTGAGATTACAAAATCGTACCTAAAGTCTATTTTCAAGCCAAAAAAGGATGGAAGAATGGCAAAGAGATTGAGAAGACAGTGAAATGCTCCAGCGAAGCAATTGAGAGAAAGGAAGATATTCTTCGCATCCTAAAAGCTCATTCTCTCTTCACCGCCGTCTTAATCCAGCAACAACTTCAAATGGGTCACGACAAAGTCTTAATGCTACTAGCTCTCCACTATGCAACATATTGTTTTCTGACTTCTTTTTCCAATACTACCAAGCCAATCTGATTCCGCAGAGTGCCACCTGCAAGTCATTCAGAATTTAAATTAAATAAATGGTATGACATTCAGGATCTATTTAGGATTAATGACCACCCTTTCCAATAATCTATTCTTGCCAGACAAAATGAAGAGGACTAGCGATCTTTGGCGACCAGCTTGCTCGTCAAGTTTGTTGACCTTTTAGGCTATTAAACGATTAATATGGAATGCATTTTTTAAATTTCTATTTATTTTATACAACCTAAAAATATGATTTTAATTTAATCATTCTGTAACAAATTATTGTGGGCACAAATTAAAAATTTATATACTACGAAATATAAGCGGAAATGAAACTCGTTTTTTGCCTCTATGTAAAAAAAGATTCCTCCTCAATTTTTTTCCTGACAAATGTAAGACAATGAATTAATCATTTCAAAACAATAGACACTTGAGGCGCGCATTTCGATGCCTCTCCTGCTTCATGCATTTCGACCCTTTCCTACAATCGGAAGGTTATAGTTACTGTAGCACGAACTGTTGTTACGTTTGTTTATTCATCCAGCTGTATGACGATCATACAGTTAACTTTTTGTATGACTTTCCTTTTTCTCAATCGACAGTTTTTGCTTCGAGCAATTTAAAAATATTATCATAATAACAAATAACTGTCCTATTTTCATTAATTTTTTTTCATTTATTTATTTATTTTTGTTAAAAAACAGATTTGTAGCAGTTTAGCTGTTATCATTTTCAATTAATTGCAGAAAATGTAATACTCAATCGTACAGAACTATGGCATGTACCAAATTTATGGTAACTTAATATGAAATCATTGAACCAGTATATGACTTCTTTCTATTTCAATTAAAAGCAGAGATCAGCTATATTTTACTCCTAAATTCACGTACCGCATACATCCACAAAAGGGCGTTCACCAGAGAGCATGACAGATGACCGCCCTACGACCTTCTTCCTTCATTAGCTGGGGAGTAGGGGGGGAAATGAGTTGATTCCGGCTCTGTGGTCAGCAGATCGACTGGAGACTGTCCAAGAGTGAGTGACCGATGGTCGTCAGTGGTTAAGGCTGCCCATCCGATCCGCACGGCTTAACTTTGGTGGAACTGTCGCGGTAGATGACTAGATCCAGAAATGAATTATAGATTTCTAAATGGAATTTTAATATTAAACAATTCTGATCAAAAGTAGGGATAGAATAATTTCCATCCTTGTTCATTTAATGTGGAAACATTCTGAACACATATGAAATCATAAAAAATTAAAATATATTCTCAAATATTTTAAATTCTGTGATATAGTAACTTTTTTCATTCATTTGCTATAAAACTGTCTGCGTATTGTTACAAAAATCTGTACTGAAAGTATTTCAGATTTGCTGATTTTTTATTATTATTATTATTTTGTGAGAGTTTACCACCAGCCTTCACTTCCCTCTACCAAAAGATAACAAAAAAAAAAAAAATGTCGCCTCCGAGTTGCTTTATTTCCACGCATTTTCTGAATTTCCTTAAAAAATTTTCCACGTATTTCCTAAAAAAATCATTTTTAGATTTATGAATATAATAACATGAAATTGCGCCAATGGAACAGATATAATTTGATACATAGTTTTGGCTCATTATAGATTCTTATAAAATTTTGGGTAAAATCCATTTAAAATAAGCCTATCTGCTGGTCTTCTTTAGCCTATGTGAGAAAGAAATTTTAAACATGCAATGACCTAGATATATAAAATTTAGCATACAGTTTTATCATCAAAGTTTAGATTTGTAAGTTTCCTTCAAAGTTTTAAATTGCAACGCAAAAACGCTTTGAGCAAAAAGAATGAAAATTGGTAATTGAAATTATGATCAAATTTGCAAATTTCTATCAAATTTTGAACGATATCCCATGACAGGACATCTGTCTATTAATAAGATTACAAGAGAACAAAAGTGCCGTGCCAAATTTTGCTTTCGTTCAGATTGCATATTCGCACGGTAGATTCAGTAGAAATGTCAGATTTAAGCCAGAGATTTATATTTCGTATCTATTGTTGGCTGATGCCGTGCAAGGATCATCGACCTGCCCAAGGTTCTTAGTTTCATGTGGGGAGAAAGCTTCCGGTAGATCACAACTCCGACACTATCCTATATTGCAAATCTCCTCGGGACTGAAAATATATATTAATGTACCATATGTAAAATTGTTATAATTTAGTATTTATTTTCAGTAATGGCACCGTCAATAATGACACCTCATTATTTCTCCTTTGTCTAATGTTTTTTTTTTTTTTTTTTTTTTTTTTTTGTGGTGGAAAGGCTGAATTTCATACTTTTATCACAATTCCTAATCTACCTATATTAATGTCGCAAGCCGCGAGAGGTCACTCGCCCTGCTGGATTGACCGACTAACCACTCGATTGAGGGGTGCCACTGAAATTCGAAAAAGTTTACAAGACTGGCAGGTGGTTTGCAGGCAGTGAAGCTGGATTCCATTTAACAGGCAGAATGAGTTTTCATTCGTCCATTCCAACAACAAATAAAATCATTCCAAAGAAAAAATCTTCTTCTAATAAAAATGGAATAAAACGTCAGCGATCGAAAAGGAAAATCGATTCTCAGAAATTGTTCAGCTTACCTTTGAGATCCCAAAGGAAATCGCTCTCATCCGAAATGAGTCGTTTTCACCTTTTTTCATACCCCTTTTCTTTGGCAGCGGAGCGTGAGCTCGATCGTGCCAATTATTCTTCAAGCATAGCAGCTATTTAAGTTATTTTAACACTCCGGGAATCTCACCATTTCGTGGAGCAGTCCTCTGTTCTTGATCAATGAGGGGGGGGAGCTAATTTAATGTTCTTCTCATGCACACATTATCTTTTTTTTTTTTTCCGTAGCACTTAGTTAAACGTTTGATTTTTAAAATGCATCTTTTTGGAAAAATGTAGCTTTTTTCCGTCAAAGAAAATAATTAAAGCGCACTGATAGTTTAATTTTTGTTTAGTGCAATGATCGCTTAATTAAAGTTTTGCTGATTTTGATAATTTTTGAAAAACATTAAAAGAATATTTTTTAGAAGTAATTAGATGAAAAAGGATATATAAATTGCATTCTTTGAAGCTTATTAAAAGAGATAATTAACTTATTTACGCATCACACAGTTAATGCCTCTATTGCAGCAGTTGCAAAGAATCATCAAATTCTGCTCTTAAATAGTTCATACTAAAAAAGTAAAAATAATCAAACAGCATAAATTATGTAAAAACACCCTTTATAGCTCCTAAAAAATAGAAATTATTTTCTAGGAGGCACCACACTCCTGAAATCAAAATTTAACAAAATTAGTTAATGGTTCTGGAAGTGTTAAAATAGTAAATTGTCATTAATTACCGAAAAGTTTTCAAATTTTTATAAAAAAATTGATAATAGAATAAATGTCATTTTTATAAACACGATACAAATCACGTTAAATAAGGCAGATTTAAAGACATTTTTATTAGTCGGGTAAGAAGATAGAATTCATTCGTTTTTGACATTTTAGACTTCAATTTACACTTCATCTATTAATATATATATTATGAACTTTTGAAATAATTTTTTTCGAATTTTCGCTTACAGGTCGCTGTTATAGGTCTGTGTGTAATCAAAAATTTAGTGAAATTGATATGGGAGGAATTAGTTATGACAATTAAGTTCTGAAAATATTGAAATAATGCTTTGAACTCATAGAACTAGAGGAATTGCCAGACAAATACAAATAATACAATACAAATACACACAAATAATTCAATCTAAATAAAGTTGTGTTGAAACAATTCAAGCCTGACTGTTGGACGTTCTTGCAAACATTTGCAATAAACAAATCCGTCCTAATCTTAAAGTTTCAAAACATTCAAAGCACCCAGCGACAAAGAATAATTATTACGTTCACCTCCAGGAAAATGAACTCGCAACCAGTTATTTTCGCGCATCATTATTCCCCAGTGTGCTCTGCAAAAACTTTTCTTCCGAGGCATTCGGAGTGGAGAGAAGAAAGTGCTATTTGTGAGGAGAAAGACCGCATCTTGAAATGAGATCCCCCTCGCTCCCAACACTCGGAAGGATAACAGAAGATCCATCCCAATTACTTCCCTCCCCTTCTCACGGGTCGTCCAACTCTTCTATAATGACCCCTAGAAAGGGTTGAAGGAGCCGGACTTCGCTCGTAAAAGGCGAGTGTTTTTCAAGGAAGGTGTCGTTCCTAATGTGCGATTTCAAGTGGGTATCGTCTTCACGAATGAAAAGGAGTCCACCGCTGCCTCTCTTCGTCCATCCTATTTGGGGCTGAGAGCATCGTCTGGGTTTTGAAAACAAAGGGGATCGGACAAACGGGGGAGCTGGGAAATCTGCAGATGGAATGGATTCACAGGAATTAAATAGAACGATCGGGCAATCGCAGATCCCTTTTAGACGCATTTTACAATTGAAGACAATGGCTACTTTTCCCCCCTTCATCTGAAATGAGCTGGAGCGGTCTCCTGAAAACTTTCTCGCATACTCTCTAATAAAGGTGAATTTGTGATTCAAAAGCTTTTCTAACCAACCCATTGAAGCCAAAATTTGACACAAAACTGCAATTATAATCATAAAATCACATACCAAATTTGATGTATTTAAGTCTTTGCGCTTTTTGGTTATCACTTTTAGATGTTTATGAAAATGCAAACCGGCAGACGGTCAATCTCTGATTAGATTTGGCTCAAAATTCGACAAGTGTCAACACTATAGATGTTAAATATGGGTACAAAATTTTATTCATCTAGCTCGCTTCGTTTTGTAGTTACCATGAAAACTTATAATCGAACAGCATGACAAACGGAATTCCTTCGAATAGATTTTGCGCCAAATTAGGTGTTAAAGCCCGAATTTTACCCGTCTAGCTCAAAGCGTTTTTGAGCTATTTTTGTCGCATAATGTGTTTTTCGAACCCAAGGACGTCTAAAACGTAAAGATTCGACACATTTCTGGACGATTACAACACTTTCTTTATTTTTCGTATACGACGAATAAAGTAAACATATTCAGCAAACTAAATTATTTCAGTTAAAATAGTGAGCTTTATAACGACTTTAAGAAATCATATTAACAGAAAATGCTAACGATAAATAAAGGTTATTCAGAAAAACAATTAGCATGTTAACTTTTCAATTCGGCCTGCTTTCCCAGAAATAAATCCCACCGGTTAGTGATCCGACACCCCCTTTCATTAACAAATAAAAAAGCAAAAATCTTACATCTCAAATCAAAAAGTGCGAGAAGACGTTCTCTAATTACTTCTTTCACGCTGTCATAACGTTCGAAATCGCCAAGGGAGTCCTGCCCAAACTTTGCTCAACCGCAAACCTTATATCTCAATCTTTTTCATCGCCATCCAATTATCGAATAAATTACTCCTCCTATTACCAGGTTGTGCGCACGCGCTGCAACCCATTCGATAATCGTGAGCCATCAGGGGCTAAACCGAATTAAAAATAATTTTTCCTTCGGCACTCTTTAAGTGGCAAGTTGGAGCGTGTTAAAAACTTTTAAAAGGCGCGTCCTTTTAAAAGTTGACGGGAAAAGTTTCCCGTTTTGCGCTGTCCTAATTGCTTTTACGAGTTTAACATAAACAAGCACAAAAGTCTGGAGAAGTCCCTTTTAACAGCCTGGTGTAGGGGTGGCGTTAAGAAACAGATATTTTGTCGGAAAACTTTTATGTTCTTCGCTTATTGGGCTCAATTCTCTTTTCTATAATGAGAAAATAGAGCTTAATTGCGAATCGTCTGTTCTTTTCCGAGACCAGCTAATGAAGCCCGCGCCCTCTCCCCAGCTTTTGTATTCGAAAAAGTTTTTATTTTTCGCAATAACACCTGAGAAGTCGGACATCATTTTCGAAATCTAATTTGCGGCACTTTCCCGAGTAATGACGGTGCTCCGCATGACTGGAGAAGGAATGCGGAAATGGGGGGGAGGCAAACTATGCTAGTTAATACCAAGCTTTTTAATTTGTGGCGTCCATCGTCACCGAAGAAACCCCGGGCCATATTTCTCACCATTCACAGTTGGTTACGGAATTACATAAAGTACTTTCTATGATTTTTTTAAATTATAATTATAAAAATTTCTTACTAGTGTAAGTTGGCTATAATAACTATTTTCCGTCTTTGAACTACTTTTCTGTCATTTTAATAAATATTTAGATTAAATGTTTCAACAATTTCATATTGACTGACTGCCTGAAGCCAACTGCTTCTAAAATTATATATATATATATATATTAACTGTTTAGATATTCATCTATTGCGGCAATGAATCAATTTATTAGTCATAAGAAAGTATGAATATTTGATTCACATTTAAATATCTTCTAAACAGGAAGGTTTAAATTGAATTAAAGACTAAAAACTTCACTTAAGGACTGGAGCTTTTCAAAGCAGTAGTGTCATTTTAAGACAGAAAACCATTAATAAATTCTTTGACACTAGTAGATCAGAATCACATTCTTACAAAAAAAAAAAAAAAAAAAAAAAAAAGCTTATTTCCAGGGGAGGGGAGAACATTACTGAATTCTGTAATAGATTCTCCGTAGAAAAGCCACTTGTGTCGCTCAACAACAAGATCCATTAAATTTTCTTACTTTAAATCTATTCAATATACGTAAATTGAATTCACTTTTTTTTAGTCCAAGAATGATGAAGGCTCGCATATTTTTAATAAACTCTACTTCATGATTCAAAAATCCATCAAAACCCTCTACAGGGCGTTTAACCTAAAGCTAACATATTTAGGTACTTAGTTCCTGAATAGCAGGTTTTCATTAAAAAAAGATTTTTCAAAATTTTACTAGATTAAAAATGAATCGAAATTTTGATATCTCCTCCCCCAATAATTTCAGAAAATCTTATGGCACATTACCGCTCTTAAACTTATCTTTCCAATGACATCAATTCTATTTCCGTGCAATTTTATCTTTTATTTTAATAATTCGAAATTTGTTACGCAACATTCTCAATAAAAATTCTAAGTTGTTCGTTTAATTTTATAGATGGTTTTAAAAAATAGCGTTTTCTTAAGAAGTATATTAATATTTTTTTAAAAAAATTTGATTTCAAAATTTGATTGCATTCAAAACTTGATTTTTTCCCAAATTAACTAAAAGTATCCAGCATTCTGTATTTTTTAATATAATATTAATCAGTTAAAAAAATTATTTAGCAACGACGATGAAATAGTGCTATAAAAACGCAGACGATAAAATAAATGATGCTTTTTAACTGAATAATGTGTTTAGATCGTATTTTTTTCTGCAAGCTGAGTGATGAAGAAATTATTGATGCACAGAATACGACATCTGATGCAAGACTCAAGTATTATCAGGCTGCGATTGAATTTCTTTTTCTGCCTCAGCCTTTTTACTTTCTTCCATGTGAAATAAGAGAGAAACATTCGAAATCGAGATTTTGACGATTCCCTACGTTTTATACATACCTGACTTCGAAAAACATATTTCTGGAAAATGTCTGCCTCTGACAAAGATAACTCAAAAACGTTTTGAGCTAGATGCATGAAATTTAGTATATGGTCTTTACATTAGATTTGTAGATATTTAACAAATTTTGGTCAACAGCTATTCAAAGGAAGTCTGTCTGCTTGTTCGATTTTAAGCTAACTACAATTATAACTACAAAACGAAGCGAGCTAGGCGAATAAAATTCGGAATACAGATTTTGCATCTATAGTATAAGAACCTATCAAATTTTGAGCCAAATGCAATGGAGGCTGTAATTCTATCGGTTTATACTTTCAAAAACATGTAAAGCGATAACTGAAAAACTTAATGACTCAAGCATATTAAATTAGGTATATAGTTTTGTGACTACAATTCTAATTAAGTGACAAATTTTTGTTCGGTCGGTTGGTAAAAACGCATCTAAAACACAGTCTATTCGACTATCGGATATTGTTAACCTCATGTCAGGTATTAATCGTCAAAAAAAAAAAAAAAAAAAAAAAAAAAAAAAAAAAAACCTCGCCCAGGATTACATAACATATTCAGTAAAAATGCCAAATTCACGTCAAAAGTTTAGATTTCGTAACTCCTTTAAGGCACCTTACCCATGGTTCGCAATATTTTGCAGTGGAGGATAGCACTTTTACGAAAGAGTACGCGAGAATCTACTCTCCCTACGTTCGAAGTTCATTTCATAGCAACGGTTGTAATGGGATTGCGTTAGAAAAGCCAGCGAGGTAGATGAATCAACATGAAATTAAAATGTATTGTAGTTTTCGGAACTAATATTAGCAGTGTTGTCTGAAGGACTTCACATAAAAGCTACACGGATTGACGAGCCACATAAAGTGTTCGAAAGTGTATTTTGATAAATAAACATGTCAAACATATTTAAAGTGTAATTTTATTTCTTTATTTTACTTTAAATCAGTGCAATGCTCATACATTTACTTTGCTTTAAACAGAAAGTTTCATGATTTTTTTTCGGAGACAAATGGTTGAAGTAGCATAAAATTGAGCATCCGTGGGATCAAATGTTCGTAATTAAGTATAGATTGGTCTCGCATTTCATTAACCTTCCAATTATCTATTCTACAATTTTTTGTCTCTTAAATTTCATACCATCAAGCATCCTTTGTGTAAAGACACAGCTATATTTTCTTATAGAATTTTTTTATAAAGTGCCATCAGCTTCTAAATCGGAATATTTGACAACAAAAGTATAAATTCTTACCTTTTTCTTAAGAGGAATTTCAGAGAGAATTCACCTGAAAGAAAAATAAGATTCATTCGTTTCAAGGAATATAACAAATTCATAAATCTTATTTAGAAACTTCCATTCATTTCCAGCTTCAAAACTTTTGATTTACAGTTTCAAAATTGCATTTGACAACACATGATACCAATAGCTGGTATGACGAGAACATTAAGAAATGAGAATGGGCATAAATGAAGCAAATTTGAAATAATTTGAAAAAATTACATCTTTATCCTATTAAATATAAAAAGGTATTTTCTTTTTCAGATTTATCTTCATCGTGATATTCACTTTTTAAAATTTTATTTTAATCTTTTTTTTTCTTTTGCTAAAATAAAAACGTACACTTTACTAAATGAAGATTCTCAATCAACTCAAAAACAAATTTCAGTGTTGGAGGTTATAATTTGAGCAATAAAAAGAATGCTTTAATATACAACAGTGCTCATTTAATCAGGATTCAAGCACTAAGGTAAGAAATTTTGTACTTTTTTAACATATAGTTGTTTTATACTCAATAATTTCTCTATCATTTCTTTCATTCGAATTGAGAATAATCTATAAAAAGCTCTTCGAACAAACTAATTGCACTTAAAGGAAAAAAGAGCCGCGAGGAAAGTACATTATTATTGCATGCTTCTCCACAAGAAAGGCAGATCCAAGTCTTTATCAAGTGGTGAAACATATTTCGGCACTTAAGTTGACCACCATTTCTAATGGAATTGTCGTCATTTGGCTCTTGGCCATCTGGCTAGATGGTCAAATCATCACTTGGCGACAAACGCCCATGTGTCTTAATAAACAAGCACTATGTATTTTACCATTTTTCACTGAACCCAAAGAAGAAGCCTTGTCCAATCAGTAACTCCAAGGTATTAAAGAAAACGAAGAATACTTTCAAGCATTTCGGAAACTCTGATGTAGGTTGTCTATTAAACAAACTCAGATCATCGATTATTTGGCTACAAAGATTAATTAATAGCATTTAGATTTGAAAGAAACAATCAAGATTATGCTTGCAAGGTAGGATAGAGGAAATATAAATTGAAAATAATCCGGTAATTTATGAGCTCTTCTATATTCGGATTTCCACTCATTTATCGTATTGACGAGGCAACCTTAACTGTGAGACCTCCGGCTTCCATAACTTGTGACGGGTGATTAATATTATCAAACACCAACATGGAGCAAACGTAAATGACATGTGACAAGAGAGGAGGGGGGTACACTGATGGGGAGGGACCACACTAGATCGTCCGGATTTCACTTACGATACCGATCATGATGGATCGCCTTCCCGTTCGCCAACCAAACTTTTAAAAAACTAATAAATCGTCATAGACGTTCCGAGACAAAACGGATCACGTGACACGGATCGAAGATGGCTTCAGCTAGAGTGTTCTAGTCGACACAATTATAGATTCCATCTGTCCGTCCTAAATTACAGAAGTACGAAAAATAAACAATAGTGGAACAGTTCAGATTCCTTCTGAAATCAATCATATTTTGCATCGACTAGAAGCGAAAGTCAGTTAAGCGTAGTAAATGACGAATGTAAAGTTACAGCAGGACAAAATAAATGATTTCAGAAATTAAACAAAGTTTGAAGACAGATTGATATCTTCCTGTAATTGAAGATATCAGCCCGATGCAAGGCGGCATAAAAACCATTAGTTCCTTTCAGTGGCTGGCTACACACATGGCGGATCTTTCCGTGTCGGAGAATTGATTATCGCTGTTTTTCCTTGAGTAGAGAGCGCTGCAGTAAATCAGGGCTAAAATATTGCCATAATTGCCATTGCCGTAGCTATACAAAATACAGCTGTCACTGTAGTTGAAAAAGGTTATAGCACTGCCATCAAACTACAGATCAAATGCAGGTTTACACACAAAGCTGCTCTTTGATTTTTATTTTTTTACCGATTTAAAGTTTTATTTTCCTTCTTTTTTCTTTCCCACAATGAATATTATCTTCATATGTTAATAATCATATGTTGTAGTTTTAGGTATCAATTATTCTTTTCTATTGGGAACATGAGTAACCTATATACTGATGATAAAATTTTAACTGCATTCATACAAAAAAAGCTTATTATATAGGATAAAATCATAGAAATATTTATGGGTAGAAACGCTAGGCATGACATTTGCCTATAAATTCGTATTGATTTTTATGTGCTTGAAAAAAAATAGAGAGAGATTATTTTTTTTAATCTGTTCCTTTTAATATATAATTACCCTCTACACTTTTGAGAAGGTAGGGGGTCGTAAAAAAATTCAAAGTGATCACACGCTGTCTTAGCAGAGGTGTTTTTTTTTTTCTTCAATTCGTAGTTTTTATGGTTTTATTTATTAATTTTTTTATTACGATGACAGTCATGGTTGACTATTATTAAAAAATGTTTTATTTGTAAACATAAAAGCATTAGTGAAAATAATAACATCATTATTTTTAAGAAGTTTTATTGTGTTTGTAATTTCTAGAGTCATAGTTATATTTTTGAATTAAATAAAAATGATGAGAAGGAAAAAAAAAATCTTTAAATGCTAGAATTAAATAAGAACGCTGCATATTTTAAAGTTGCCCGTTGCCAATGTCATGGCGAACAGAATGTCTTAGACATTTTGTCAGAAAATCCTTCCTACATTTGAAACAAAATATCTACACTGAAGGTTTCTCACTAGGTTTGAGGCCAATTACGGGCTCGGTGTCGCAGTGTTTGCTACCATGCATGTAAAACACTAGATTTTGTGAGTTGCGAAAGTAAATTCACCACAGCGAAAAAAATCCATCGTGTGCAACTGAACAAATTAAAAAAATGTTTATTGAGAGCTCAACTAAAACTAAATTTCAAATGCAAAGTTCAGTCTTAAAATACTTCTGTGCCAGGAGAGAGCTTCTTCGATTATTCAGCTGCACTTCAATTCTGCAGCTGCTCACAAATGAACACCCGAAATAAATGAGAGAAAATACCATCGATAACTTTCTAGAAAGACTCTAATCGGTCAGATAATGGAGATTCAACTTCCTCACCTTCGCTATGGCCCCGGTTTTGGAAGCGCATTAAAAGGTATTTCATTAAAGAAAGGAACATTTTAATTCAAATGAGAGTATTAAATATATTTTTCATCACAAATTAAAAGCTGATACGATTCCACGAGTTTTGCCTTCTCTCACACGATGTCACAGAGAGTATGTAATATAATCGTTAAAAAAACCGACGTCGATATTTTAATCCATCGGCACGTTTTAAATCACTCTGACTACGGTGAAACCATTTTTAGAACTGTATCAGTCAATTGTATTGAGTTGCTTGCAAACTCAGTAACTCAAAACTGTGTTTGAATAGACGAATGATTTTTGCAGCTAACTTATGAAACTGCACTATTTTATTTTGCTGAATACAAAAAAAGGTAGTAGAAGCAACATCACTTTTCAATGACTTTTTAAAAATGTAAAGGTAATTTTCAAAAATGATACATTTCATTTCTGAGATGCTCAATAACAATGTAAAATACTATTGGTAGAATTTGAAGAACGAACATAAATGAAATAAGGACATTGTTTAATATTTATTTTTTTCACTATTTACAAATTCACAATATTTTACAATTGGTTTAAAACACTGTATTCATGCAGTTTTCATTTCAGCAAACGTATCGGTTTCTTCTTCCAAATTCGACGGTCTCATCCTATCGAATCACTCAAATTGAGTTGATTGATTTAAATTTCGTAAACGTACGCTCGGCACTAGCCTGTCAACCCATATATCAACGCATCAGTAAAATATTTTCCTATTTTATGTCTTCAAGCATTTTGTTTTTATTATTATATTTATTTAATTTTTAATCCGAGAGGGTAGGACGATGGCAATTTACATGCAAATAACAGTGCAACACCTCGGGCTCTTGGGCCATTCTAAAGTTGCGCCACCGATTGAATCATTCTGTTTCCAAAAGCAGCGAAAAATTCAATGCCTTTTCTGCCGGGTGCAGCCCCAACAAGTAATATCTGATCCAATATCTCATTGCGAAATTCGAATAAATTTTTGATATTCAATAACAAGAGAAGCTTATTCAACAAAACAAAAGACTTGTGAAATCCCAAATAAAAATAGACATAAAGCGAATTATACACAGTTTGACTTCAAGAACAATAATACAATGAAGCCCAAACAATACGGAAAATATTCATTTCTCCTGAATTTAAAAAAATAAAACAGAGCCGAAACTAGATCAATCCCTTGACATGGATCAATAACGCAAAGCAGTGTTCTCGGCTTTTGTTTCCAATTAACATAAAATTTTTGCCATTCCCAAATACCAAACGTCATATTTTCCTAGAAAAAAGACGGAGGTATGTTCTCCAGAGCATTGGTAAGTCACATAACCTCGTCTTCATGGAACAAAAACCAAATTCAATCCTAAGATAAATGAATAAACATAATCGAAGAGTTCTAAACACAAAAGGCAGGCAGTTGGAAGAGTTAAAAGTATCAGTGCTTTGGAGACAAAAGTAATTCGTAATCAATACCGCCAGTGCGGGCGCACAGATAACAAAGGGACGTGCGCTCTTTTATTTTGTGTTCGCTTGCCACAAAAGCGCATTAGTCACGGACCTTTTACTTCTCCATTATATCGACGTTTTCCAAACGATATCGGAGAAAAGAAAAATTTCTCGGTTGGAATACAAGGGGGTGGGCAGGCTGATAACAACCGATCGTTTGGCCAACCTTCTGGAACAGATACAAACAAGACTAGTTTCTTGTAACAATGCATTAAGATCCAGACCCATTTTACAAAGGCCCTCTGTTGGGTTTTTAAATGCAGCTCTCTTAACGAGCTTTCGACAATAAAGAAAAAGTTTGAAACGATACATTTTAGAAAAGTTTCGGTTGACACACAACATTAAAGAGGGTACTTGTATATACGAAATGAAACATAGTTGTGATATTATATGTTTTTAAGAAAAATGAAGCAAACTGTTGCGATTTAGTTGAACATATATTTTGAAATGATTTCCAAAAATACACAGTTAAAATTACTTTTAGCCAAAGTTTACCTCTTTAAATTGTATTTGAAGAGAAATGGTTTTTTAGAATACATTTCTATGATTCTTCTTTAAAGTTTTGTATTTCAAAAAAGAGGGATTTAGAGGAATAAAAATTGAAATTTAACTTTGTTTCATAATACACAGTTTCTTTTCCTTTGTTTAGTCATTATTTCAGGTCCTTAAACAGGCAAAAAAAAAAAAAAAAAAAAAGTCGTTATCGCAGTTTCTGTTTTTATTGCATTTCTATCGTGCTCACGCTCAATATTGTTTACGAACGTTCTTACCAAATGTTTTTTAATCGTTATAAATCCCTTAAACCACGCTTTTTATGAAAAATGCTTCCAAGTTATAACTATGCATATAAATTTATTAAATGATTTTATCAGATATTACAAAATCTCTCTAAGTCATTACAGCAAAAACTCTTTTCATTTGAGCTGTAACATTTCACTTTGAAAATATAAAAGGATTGCTGGTGCCATCCTTTGTAATATTTAGTCATGATCAAATCCCCAAGAACGACATTATAATTATATGTGAAGACACTGCAATGAGTTCGAAATTTCCAATTGGTTTAATGCGCAGTTGTGCCACATTAACTATAGAAGTTTGAAATTTTTAATCATGAAGATAGGATTGTCACCGCGATCTTCACTAATGAACATAAACTTCGACTGTTTTTCAGTACTACGAAAATCGAACCATATATTTCTGGATCAAAAAATTTTTACACTGTTGCCAAGTCACATTTTTCTGAAAATTTCGCTCTAATATTTTAAAGAAAAATTTATTTTCTTTCATTCTTGAGGATATGCAGCCAGTCTTTAAAAAGTGCTCTAACACTTTTCTTAACAAAGTATTTTCCACATTTTAAACTTAATTCCTTATCTTTGTTTGAACTGAAAATTTCTAAAATATCCGGAAGGCATTCGCTCCTCTCGCTAACACTAAATTCGATCGATGGGGTGCACACTCCACTGAGTTCCGCTTTCGTTTCCATGTATCTTCCGGAACGAAACTGCATCCCTTTTCTTGGAATATTTATCAATATCCTCCGTCCACATCTCTCATATACAAATACCCATGCCGACAAAAAAAGGTAAATATATTCCTTTCCTCTTGTCGAAAAGCATGCCAACCACACACGCGAAGTCAGAGCCAGATAAATAAAAAAGCAGACGGCATAAAAAAAAATCGCGTTCACTCTCACGTTTTGATCGATATGGAAATGTGAACTTTTGTGGCAAGATAAAAATTTCCATAATTAAACATCGGCAAGTCTAGATAATGGAAAGGGCGGGAAAAGTGCGCGCGTGAGACAAAGGTCGAGTTGGCGAGCGTGTATCTGATGAGAGTCAATAGCTGGCTTTTTCCTTGGCGCGATGAATTGCAGATGAGGCGGAGGATCGCTTCCTAATTAAGTTCCAGAAGTGGCTGCTGCGAAGGATAATTCGTGAGTCAGATTTTAAATGCTTGCAGACGCACGACTACTAGATTGAAGTTGACTTGAACTGACAGACAGTAACTGAAGCATCTATAGAGCTACTGTTTGACTGTCATGGGGGTATGAAGTCTTTGTCTGATGCCCAAGAAACTGGGCTCAGCGTGTTGTCTTCGATGAAATTCACTGAGTGTCGAAAAGAAATAATATTCGGCTCCAGGCAAATGTTTAGCATGGGGTCCCTTTTTCAGCCCTGATGGTTAGAACAATAGCAATTTTGTGCGTATATGATATTGTATACCTCAGATGAAGACTTGTAATATTGTGGGATCTTGATATTTTGCCAATCGTCCCACTCAAAGGTAAGAGAGCAGTTGAATGGAAAAGAAGAGGGGAGGGGTTGCAGATGTCCGGGTGTCTCTACCAGAAGCATGACTGCTAGATTGTGCTTGCCTTCTTTTTCCAGATCAAAATTCAAGCATCAATATCTCTATTATTTTTCAGTAAGAAGAAATTCGCCTCAGTCTGTTTTATGTTTTGTTTTCCCGAACGCTTTCATTTATCATCAGAATACGTGGATAAGAGGGGATGAAATGTTGCCGTGTTCAAAGTATCACAGAACTCATTGCCCAAACCATAGAATATTCTGAACTTAGATAGAATAGATTTTCCATGGGAAAAAAAATACAACTTTAGGTTAATATACCATGATTACATCAGGAGATATTCGGCATTTTCTGTTAAGGGGTTGCTTCCATATTTGATTTTTTTTTTTTTTTTTTTTTTTTAAATTTAGGTAGTCTCAATTCGTTGGTCATAGCATTTATTTATTTATTTCCCCTTAAAAACATATGAAAACCTTCAATCTACATGTTAAAATCATTTGCTGTATCATTCATAACAAAATATTTATAGCAGACAATTTATTAGAATCTTGATTCTTTTCAGGAAAGAAATATTCAAGAGCATCGAAAGTTTTCTACAAATTGCACCTCAGTCTGATTCTCCATGACGCTGAAAACACTAAAATTGAAAGTTTTGTTACATGAGTAAAATATATATAATTTAACATTATTTATGTCTATTTTAGTGTTCAAATTAATATCACACAAAAAGAAAAAAAAATTAATTGATTTTTATTCTTTTGCGTTTTATTCGTGCATTTCTTCATAAGTATACTGTCACGTAGGTACTTTAGTGTGGAACTCAATGACACACACAAGAAGTAGAGCTGAACCAATTTATTAACTCCACTCTGAACTGAGAACACAGAGACTAACAGATCTTCTGCTTTTATACTAGCAGGGAAAGTTCCAGAATACTTCTCTGGAGACAGTAAGAAAAGTCCAGAATACTTCTCTGGAGACAGTAAGAAAAGTCCAGAACACTTGTCTGCTAAACTAAAGAAATGTCCAGAATCTTCTGGAACACGAAATAAAGGGAAACACAAAATCAAGAAATTAAATATTTACACAGACCGTGACTCGCCTTGTCTCTAGCTGGATTCGAACGTACGATCTCTTGATTAAGAGACCAGTGCTATGACTATTCGGCCAGGGAGAGTCGACTGCCTGTTTTCAATGCGGCAATATATTATCATCACTGCTCACTACACATAAAGAAACATGAAATGGTCCACCGCTTTATTTTAGAAGCATGCAAAATAGCAGTGCATATCATTGACTGGTCAATATAAATCCATTTTCTTCCGTGCCTTACGGGTCACTGAGGGTTCTCCATGAAAGCGCTTTTTTGTTTGCTAAAAGACTTCATTGTATGAAGTCATGTATGGAGGATATACGAATGTTAAAGACGTGAAAAGCAAACTGCAGAACATCAGTATAAATGTTCATTAATATCTTTAATTTCCATTATTGTAGCACCATTTTAAGTTATGATTCATCATATCTCTTTCTGCTTCATATATGAATAGAAATATGAAATGACGTATATTATAAGAATTATATATAATTGTAAGTATGGTTATTTCTTTAGATGTCTTTAAGAAGTAACCAGCTTGATAATAAAAAAAAAAAATTCACTCCATTGTGATAATACAATAATTCTAATTACATCAGACTAATCTTACGAAATGTGAGAATTGTGAAAGAAATATCGTGCACTTTTATCTTTGAATTTTAACACAAATAACCCTTTTCTAGCTAGAAAATATGGAGTTCGCTACACATTATTTATTAAGAGAAATAATTTGTCAGGTTTATAAAATTAAATAATTAAATTCTAAAAGTAATAATTCCGAAATAAAATTTCCATTTTTCTAAAATTTATTATATTTTGCGTATGATATTATATGAGCTGATACTAGCTTATTACAAGGGCAGAGACTCTCCTCCACATTTTAAGTAACTAACTATCAATAAAATATTGCGGCAAAGAAATGTTTTAAAATTTTAATTTCTGATTTTTTACCACCGATGAATTTTTTAAATATATTTTTATATTACAATAATGCAGAAAACAATATCTCTTTTAAAGAATGCTTGATCAGTGGCATTTCAATGCCAAATAAAAAGCTCCAGATATCTTGAAACGTACGAACGCGTCCCTAAATGCATCGTTTTAGGAACAATTCAGAACACTTAATATAAAGGGAAAGCTACTCGAAGGAATGAACTGAAATTTTGCATGTCTCCATAGAATGGTGTCGTCTTTCAATTTAAGCTGAAATTTAAGTATGTTGCAATTTAAAAACTTTTAAACTCTACTATTGTAATTTTTTCACAAATTAAAAATTACTTGTTCATATTAAACATGCACGCAAAATGTGTACCTTATATTTTCATAAGAAAAAGAGTTTAGTTCAATTTTATAAGTTTTGAGATATGAATGAAAGTTTAAAATTCAATTTTAATATTAGAAAGTCAATTTTTTTTAGCTTATACTTTCGAAATAATAGTCCTAAACTAAAAAAACTTTGTTTCCGGTAATAACTTTCGATGTACTTTTAAATTTTGATGAGAAAATGTGTGTTGCTGTTGGAAATTTTGAAGTTGGCACTTATTTCAATATACAGAAATTTTAATTAAAGAATCTTTAAGATTACATTAAGCCCTTTCACACGACATATTTTTTTTATATGAATGCACGATGATCGATGCCAGAATGAAACTGGCGGGGGATTTTTTTTTTCTGTCAAGAGATCGCTTTTCTGCAAATGAATCCTGATTTAACAATCCTTCATAAGATATTGTAAATATTATTGCACATAATATTATTATTTAGAATTAATTGCTTGAAAATAAAAATTTTGGCACAGTTAAATGTTGACGGTGTGTGTTTCTGTAGTTGAAACTTGATACTTGATTCCATTAAATTACAAAATTCATTTATAATAATTCATTTAGAAAAACCATTACTAATATTCTGTAAGGCTAAATTCATCCTCAAAATAAAGATAAATGGAAATTATAGATTTTGTAATAAGCCAAAAATCAATCCGCCGCCCCCTCCCAAAGCGAACAATAATGTTCGAACACTATTCATAAATAAACACACAGAAGTTCCTGTGAGAAAGGGAGAGGGGTGCTCATTTTTTCATCCAGTCTTACCCAGAAAGGAGTCGATCGGAAACAAAATAGCCCTCGAACATTAATCACGACTTCAAAAGAAAAGTTAAGAGCAGATTTGAACGGGAGCAGGCTTTTGAAAATCGAAGCTTAGGTTGAGGGGTCTCCCCGTTTCCGACAGACGATAATTATCCTGAATGACTCCCCCTGCTTCCCTTTCTGATCCTCTTTCACTGAGGTCTCGTTTTGTAGGACCTTATTAAGATGAGTACATGGGAGGGTCAACCCCCTCTCCCTTCACCATTGTCTTCCGCTTTCTATTATTTTTCTGGATTTGGAAGTCATATCGAAATGTTTCAGAAGGGGCGGGGAAGGAGAAAGGCCTTCTGATCCTTCCCTCCTTCCGTCCCTTAGCAAAAATTCGACAAAATCTAAAACCAATATCCTGCAAGCTCACTGTAAATCGGATTACTGTGCCGTACTTGCCTGTAAAGATGGCTTCACCTATTCCAATTGGAATTTATTCGATGCCTGTTCGATTCTGGGGGGGGGCACAGTTGATAGATTTGCATTTTTTTTAGTTTCTTCTGTTTTTATTATTTATTTATTTCTCTTGGAAAATGAGCCTTAATGAACCTAATCGAAATATTGTCATCTATAGAAATTTTTACACTATCCACTACAGAAGTAAACATTTACGTATAGAATAATTAAAAGTTTTTTTAAAATTGTAATTTGACACGGAAACAATTTAAACTATTATTTAATAAAGATACTGCATTTAAACTGCAAAAGATACTGCAAACTATGTCGCACAAGAAATTCTGATGTCAAGCAATTACTTAAAAAAATATATAAATAATTCTTTTTTAAAAAAACTGGAAAAGCATACCGTATTTTTGTTCAGTCATTCCCTACGGAAATTCCGTGGTCTTTTCCATGGGTATGTCAAAACTGATATATTAATATGACTTAATTTATTTCATGAAACTATTTTAATGAAACTATAGAAAAAGGAAGTAAGAAATGCAAATCACCAAAGATTGAAAATATTCATTGAATATAAAATTGTTCATCTCTTAAGACAAAATTTTCCCAAAGTTCTTCTTCTAGTAAATAATTATTATATTCCATCAATGCTTTATTTATTTAATCAATATTTAATAAGGAAATGAATTAATATATATATTCAAAAAAATGTGCTTATTAAAGCAAAAATATAAAATTCAGCTTGATAACATGCACAGAATTTGAAACAAATTTTATAATTACAGTTCAAAAACACACTTGTATAACTAGTTATCTAATTTTTTTTATTCTTTTATTTTTAAATCATGATTATGAATGTTATGAAATTTATAAATCACTATTTTCTTGAAATAATTACTAAACGGCTACACTCCTATAGAATTTAAATTCATCAAGTAATAGATAATAAAATGTTAAAAATATTAAAATAGTTTATTATCATCAAGAACTTACACGATATAAAATTATATGGAAAATAAATTCAAAATAGCCCTTTTTAAAAGCAAAAAAACAAGTTAAATAAAGATGAACCACTTGCAAAAAGTCTAAACACTCACTTTGCAAACAATGATGCCACCAAAATTGCTTTAACGAATATAATTCTAATGTAAAGCATGCGTCAAAATAATTTGGTAAGACGAAATAAGAGAATAATATAAATGTATTAAACAACTTGCAGCCTTTCTGAAGGTTCGATTATAAGAATGCTAAACACTTGTTTTTCGGCAGTACATGTATCTAAATAATTTTTCATGGACATCATTCCATTTTAAGAAATACGTCAGAATAGTTTGACAGGGTGAAATGGGAAATGATGAGAGAGGATATTTCAGCCTATTTGGATCTACAGGTTGATAAAAATCAAAACTATTTTTTGACACATCTTATCGTGATGCGACACAGACTGTTCTTTTCACGGACAATATTCTAATTTGAATAAACATTGAAATTGCTTGTAGCAATGACAATAGGGATGTATAGAAGTGTCGGACAGGTAGATAGCAAGAAAGTGGAAGACTTATAAGATATGGAACTTCCTTCCGCCATTTTTTGATAGACGGCTGTAGCGGTAAGTGCTGGTCGAAATAGGCAGGGGGAAAAAACGCCATACAGTAACGACATCAGTCAGTATAACGACAACACCACATTAGTAAATTTGTGTTTCCATCATAAATTTAATTTTGATCGAAGATGTCAGTTTCAAGATTAGATTTTCTGTTTCCATTTGAAGAAGACTGCGCTTGAGACACATCAAATGGTTTCAAGTATTTAAGGTGAGTCTGCTCTTGTGGAACAACATGTCGCGAGTGGTTTTAACGCTTCAAGAGCGGTGATTTTCACGTCAAGGGCATGGTGGTGGACGATTCCGAAATGGAGACATTACTTGAAGACGATTCCAGGCAAACACAAGCACATCTGCCAGAATCATTGTGATTGACATAACAAGGCGTTGAGAAATGTCTCAAACCCACGGGAATGACACAGAAACCAAATGACCCGTTGAAGCCGAAAGATGCTGAATGGCATTTCAGCTGATTCCAAGGCATGTCGAATGATGTTTTCACGTCACAATATTGCCGCCGACGAAGCTACAATAATTCCCAAACGCAGAAAATCACAGAGGATGCTCCGATATGCAAGCAAATATTTGAAACAATTTGTTAATTTAAATTTTTATCATAGAGGTTTATGCGTGACAAATTAAATTTTTATTTATGTCATATCTGTTTTAGAAAACATTTTACTTAGTGTATATAAATATTAAACATAAAATTTTAATTTTTAAGCAACTAATTGCAGTTTGCATTGATTTACTTGACAAATCCGATAACCCTAACTTATTTTTAAAAAATTACCCCTTAATGATACGCTATAACTATACATCAAATGAAAAGCTTCACGAGAGTCCCTCTCACTCCGAGGTGCCGCACTTGCGAGGAAGCGGGATATCCTTCAGAGGATTAGCAAAGTCAGGAATCCTCTAATTATTTTTGGAAAAATAAATTACGATACTCGTTCTGTTTCGCCTCCTTCTCCTCCACAACTCTTGAAAAAGACACCGCTCGATCTGAGTTTTCACCAGCAGCATATGATACAGAGAGTATAAATAATTCATAGGTTTCTCGTCAGGCCGTAAAATGTTTATCTTGAGTGGGTGGGCTGCCGTCAATTCCTTTTGCACCCTACTGTAATTTCACAAATGATTTCTGTCTGCAGGAGGACAATGAATAAAACGTGGCAATGTTATTTCGAGTGAATCAATTCAAAAATCAAGCAGATTTAATTTTTTAAAAAAAATCTTTTTCATATCTATTGTTCACTTTAAAGAGGGATTTGCTTCTTCAGACCGCTTAGAGTTAAATAGAGAAGAAACGTTTTGACACTATTAGTTGCGAAAAGTTCAGATTCAAAATTTTCTTGGAGGAAGAGGATAAACTTTACAAGCACTGCATGAAGTACTTTATTTCAAAGAGGGCGAAAACTCTTAAAATTCAGTTACTTAACAAGTGCATATACAATGCTAATGTAATATGATAGCTAAATCTTTACTCATACATTCCTATGAGACTGTATCTTGTTTTAATGTTTTATATTTCCCCTAAAAATTTACATGCTGAGATTTGAATCACTCTATAGATAATTTGCAGTTGTTTCTCAGCATAAAAAAAGAAAGAAACGGTGAAAATATTGGCAGCTTAGGCACATTAAACTATGCATTCAGTAGGTATTAGGACTGCCTATTAAGCTTGCAAAAAACCAGCTAGTGGATGTAAGAGAAATACAGGTTTATTAAAATTAAATTAACGGTACTCAGAGACTCTTTGCTCCGTTTCTACTCAACGGATCCGAATGAAACTTCATATTTTTGTTACTTAGACCATGGTACCGAGGTTCCTGACGTCAAAATTAGTTTGGAATTTTGTCAAATCATAGCGCAATACTGCTTAAAACCATATGCTAATGAATAGATCTTTAATTTCGCTACAAAAGCTAAACATATGGTTCAAAAAATCATTCCCCATAGTGAAATACCTTCAGGGGGCACCCCGAAATGAGGATGAGATGCTTCCGGTATGGTGATTGGATCTCGTCACCCTGGAGGGTACACGAAAAGGTGGCGGGCTCCCATCGGTGACGGGACGTACTTCCTTAGGGAAGGATTGCACCGTGGTCGGTGATGGCTCTTAGGACTGAACTACAGTTCCTTCCAGTGTTGCTGTTGCGGTGGTTCGGTCATTCAGTATTTATTATCAGTGTGCCTTCGGAGAGTCAGTAATATGACTTCCCCCTAGTGAATATTTGCCTTGATCGTAAAACTCTAATTAAAATACGAACAATGCTTCATCCTAAATGCAGTTAAAGGCATGATGCGTAAGTTTCACATCATATCAGTTTTCTTGCATCGAGGAGATGACAACATGCAAAGGAGTCGACAACTGGGGAAGAAGTTGCAATTGCAATAGCTGAAGCATCTGCAAGTTCTTCAAATGATACTGAAAGTGGTCCCTCAACAGCACGAATGATAGACACTCCGTGAGCAACTGTGCACATGATTTTAAGCAAAATTCTAGGATTGTACGCTTACAAGACATATTTCAAGCAAAAAAAAATATTGGAAAGATAGATAAAAGATAGATATCAAAGATAGATAAAATGCTTTACATTTAATAGAGGAACAAATTTCAACAATTCACTTTTCACCTCGAAAGATGTACAGATGGTGTTTAGTAGCTCACCTTGGATTGCCTAACATATGTTATATCATTCTATCTATCTATCTATCTATCTATCTATCTATATATATATACCATTTCCAACCCATAACATAAACTGCTAATGGCGGTGTTTCGAGCCTCGAAAAATAATTGTTCTTATGTAGATAAAAAAATTTAATACATTGAACAATCGTGAGTAATGACTCCAGTTTGCTAAATTTTTTAACGTATACATTTTATTATAAAATATTTTTATATTTATTGCCCTTTATTAATACTGACTTATTGATACTAAATTTTTTGTTATTTATTCGATTTATGTTTTTAAAAGTTAACTTCAACACCCCGTTGCTGTATTTCAAATATAATCAAAGCATGCTTCTGTTGTTCTTTTTTAAAGTTGTAACAGTAAAGTTTCTTCAAAAAATGAGTCTTGTCCATGATTCGTCTACAGAAAGGCCCCGTAAAAGACGCTATTTTTTCCCTCCTTCCTTTCAGAACTAAATCAAGAGCTCCTTTTATGACCAGGCCCCTCGAATGCTAAGTGTCGTTGCAAAATAAACGCGACTCGACTTTTGCCACTGATTTTATTGCCAGTCGCTTAAGATAAGTCCAGTCCTCAGAGAGACTTTTTATATGCTTTTAAGTAGATAAGAGCTGAATTATGGCCAGTTTGCTGAGATTAACTGTTAAAGGCCAAAACAATCCTGCGTTTCTTCGCTTAATGGCCTTTTGCTTATTTATTTCTTCTTTTCCAAAACGATGGCCAACGGAACTGGTTTTCCAAACGCTTTGGCATAGAGAGGAATATATATATATATATATATATATATATATATATATATATATATATTGTCACGTTTATAGGCTTAAGAAGAGAACACTTTTGAACAATATCACTTTATTTAAAGTCAACCAAAGACCTCGGTTATTACAAATGAAGCTCTTATATATACATGTAGAATGTTCTAGAACATTCCTAGAACTAACTAAAGAGGAAATGACGTACAAGGATTAAGGAAATTATAATTTGAATATTCCAGAAACTTCTGGAAGAACTGAAAGGAAAATAAATTAATAAATAACAAATTTTTTTCCCGAGGATCGAACCAGCAATCTCTTTGCCCGCAGTCCGATGTTTTATCAACGAGCCACGGAGACATGTGGCTAGCTTCGTTGCATTGCTTCCTCCTCAAGAGAACAGCGTCTCGATGTTATAGACGAAGGTCCTTAGAGCGTGATCTTGTCATGGGTCCGGTATAGGGCGGGGTCGTCTTCTGAAAATCCACTTCGTCTAGATCAGGATTCCGTATGTCCTGTCCCACGGTCGTGGAATCTGAAAATATATCCTCTTGGGCTTCTGGAGCGTAGTAGGGCTTCATCCTCAGCACATGAACAATGTCCTTTGACTTACGTCTCCTAGAATTTGGATCAAAGTCCTGGACCTCGTAAGTGACCTCCGAAAGTTGACGCAGGACTTCATACGGACCGAAATAATTCTTGAGAAGCTTTTCGGAGCGGCCCACCTTCCTTATAGGAATAAAGATCCACACTAAGTCACCAGGCCGATACAGCACTGCGCGATGTTTTGAATTATAATGACGTCGGTCTTTTTCTTGGGCATCAAAGGTGCGGATTCGAGCCAACTGACGCGATTCTTCTGCGCGGGTTACTAGCCCCGTGACATAGTCTTGTCCTGTATCCTCGATTGGGTGATGGAACATAGTATCGAGTGTAGTTTCGGCTTCCCGCCCAAATGTCAGGAAGAATGGAGTATACCCAGTGGTGCTCTGTTTAGCCGTATTATAAGCAAAAGTGACGAACGGCAGAATTAGGTCCCATGTTTTATGTTCGATATCGACGTACATCGACAGCATATCCGCTAACGTCTTGTTGAAGCGTTCCGTGAGTCCATTCGTCTGCGGGTGATAGGCGGTAGTCATCCTATGCACCACGTTGCATTGATTGTTAATTTCGGCTACGAGCTTTGACTGGAAAACTTGACCTCGGTCCGTGATAATGGTGCTAGGGGCTCCGTGAGTTAGAAGAATCTCTTCCACGAAGAACTTTGCTACTTCTGGTGCTTCTGCAGTGGGAATGGCTTTTGTGACGGCGTATCGTGTAAGATAATCCGTACACACGATTATCCACCTATTTCCTTCTTGCGACTTCGGAAATCGACCAAGCAGGTCCATCCCTACACGCTCGAACGGGACTTCGGTTGGAGGTAGGGGAACCAAGTATCCGGGTGGCTTCAGAGGAACCGTCTTTCGTCTTTGGCACTCCCTGCAATGCCTTACGTAATGGCAGACGCTTCGAAAAAGTCGGGGCCAGAAGAACCTCCTCCGAAGACGATCGTACGTCCTTGAAAATCCAAGATGTCCAGCTGTAGGCTCGTCGTGAAAATGACGAAGGATTTCTAACCGCATTTTCTTAGGAATGACTGGAAGCCACTGTTTTCCGGATGGGTCAAAATTTTTCTTGCAGAGTATGTCATTCACTATAGAGAACCCCGAACTTGATAAATCTGGCGACTCCTCGCAAGCTTTGATATGCTGGGCCAGTGATGGATCGCGACGTTGTTCCGACACCAAATCAATCATTGCCGCCAGGGTCTCTGTTTTCAGCACGTTGTCGTCAGGCACAGGATTTCGGGACAGACTATCAGCGTCGGCATGCTTCTTTCCACTTTTGTGAACAATACAGACGTCATATTCCTGAAGCCTCAAAGCCCATCTTGCTAATCGACCAGAAGGATCTCGTAAATTAGCTAACCAGCATAGCGAGTGATGATCCGTAATTATTTTAAAGGACTTCCCAAAGAGATATGGACGGAATTTTGCTATCGCCCATATAACTGCAAGGCATTCGCGTTCAGTGGTCGAATAGTTTCGCTCTGCTTTAGATAGGGTCCTTGAAGCATATGCAATGACTCTTTCCTTTCCGTCTTGCTGCTGGACTAACACAGCTCCAATACCGTACCCACTGGCGTCGGTATGCAGTTCGGTGGGAGCGTCTTCGTCGAAAAGTGCCAACACAGGTTGCGAAGTCAATGCTGATTTAAGGTCTCTGAACGAGTCTTTTTGAGCTTTATTCCAGCAGAATTTAGCGTCCCCTTTTAAGAGCTCTTGGAGAGGCTTAGCCCGAAAACAGAAGTTTTGGATGAACCGTCTGTAATAAGAGCACAGTCCCATGAAACTTCTTACATCGTGCACAGTCTTCGGTGTAGGAAAGTTGGTGACAGCGGACACTTTATCGGGATCAGGTTTCACGCCTTTTCCGGAAACAAGATGTCCAAGTATTTTGATCTCCTTGGCTCCAAAATGGCACTTTTTTGGATTTAAGGTAAGTCCGGCTTCCTGTATGCAAGAAAGTACGCAATGCAGCCGATGCAAATGTTCAGAAAAGGTCTTCGAAAATACAATTATATCGTCCAAGTAGCAGAGGCACATCTTCCACTTTAAGTGACGTAATAAATTGTCCATAGTTCTTTCAAACGTTGCGGGTGCGTTACACAATCCGAACGGCATTACCTTGAATTCATACAGCCCTTCACTAGAGATGAAGGCCGTTTTCTCCCTATCTGCCTCGTCCACTTCGATTTGCCAATACCCCGAGTGCAGGTCCATCGATGAGAAGTATTGACCTCCTTTCAAGCAATCCAAAATGTCGTCGATTCTGGGTAAGGGATAGACGTCTTTTTTAGTAACTCTGTTCAGACGACGATAGTCCACGCAGAAACGCCAGCTGCCATCTTTCTTACGAACTATCACCACTGGAGACGACCATGGACTCTCCGATGGTTGAATAATATCTCGTATCAGCATCTTATCGACTTCGTCGTTGATTATGCGTCGCTCCACTGGCGATACCCGATAAGGTCGTTGGCTGATCGCAGGGTGGTTTCCGGTGTTTATCCTGTGTTTTACGTTGATCTTGCGGTTTTGGCGCTGTGGTCCACCATGGAATGAATCTTGAAAATTTCGCAGCAGATTTTGCATCTGCTTCCGCTGCTCAGCACTCAGGGTCGCGGCCATCATTTGGGAACAGTCGATTGGGTCAGTGTACGTCGAGACTTCCACATCGGCAAATGAAGGCACTTCGGTCAGAGTATTTAGGCCGTCGGTGCTGAAAGAATTAGCGTAACCAACACACATGCCTCTTGGGATGTAGCGTGCTTGTGTTTGCCCGTTGGCCACCCAGAGCATACCCTTGTTTTGGAAAAAAGAGGCTATAGTAGAGGGAATGGCAATTCCTTGATTGATGCTTAGACTTTTATTCCCTTCCACAACTAAATCAGTGGCGTCATGTACGTCCGGTGATTGCACTATAATACGTTTGAAGGAACAACCAGGTATGATAAAGTCCGAAACGGCATACAAGTTGAAAGTCTGAGGCGCCGTCTGTTCTTGAAAAACGTCATCAAATGCGAGTTCAGCTCGGCCACAGTCCAAGACAGCTTGTGATGCTTTTAAGAAGTCAAAACCCAAAATGATGTCATGGCTGCAATTCGGCATAACAATGAACTGGTAGGGCTGTGTTCGTTCATTTATGGTAAGTTGAAAGACACAAGTTCCTAACGGCTTTGCATAATTGCCGTCGGCGACCTTCAGAATAATGTTTTCCGAGTCGCTGAACATGACTTTCCGCCGTTTCCGCCGGTATGCTTCGGAGACGACAGAAAAAGATGCACCAGAGTCTACCAGCGCTTTGCCGGGATGGTCGTCAAGAAGAACGTCGATGCGATTCCCGTGCAATTTAGCGGCAAATGGAGGATTCTGAGAAATCGCGGCCTCACCTCCAACACAGGTCGCGGAACTTAGTTTTCCTCATTTCGGCGGTTCGGCGACTGGCTATATCTTCTGTAGGGAGACGGCGATCTATAACGGCGGGTAGGCGATCGTCCTCGACTCGGACTTGGTGAAGGATTTCTGCCCGTTTCTCGATTGATGTCAGCGGTACGATTGTATGTCCGGTAAGAAGTTGCGTCACGTCTGTCGTTCTTGAATTGGTCAACAAATGAAGATCTTCTATCTCTGCAATAGCGTACTACGTGACCTGGGCGGCCGCAATGGAAACAGACTGGCCGATTGTCGGTGGTACGCCATACGTCGGTTTTCCTCGGCATCTGGTTCTGTTGAGGCCATGAAGTCTGGGCAGGCTTACTATATATTGGTTGCATGCGGCGTTTAGGTGCTTGAGCGACTCTTCCCAAGTTTTCACGAGATATAGGAGCCAACGATTGCTCGATTTCCTCTCGTACGATGCTTTCGATGGATTGTAGTTCGGAATATTGGCTTTCGACTCGTGGTGCAGTCATTCTTTGTATTTCTTCCCGAACAATTTTGCGTATCAGCGATGTTAACGGTTGCTCCTCGTCCACGGAAGCTATGGGAATAACATTGGGTAAACGAGAAAACTTCTGACGTCTAATTCTTTTTTGTTGCATTTCCTCGATGTACTGGCAACATTTAATGAAATCGACTGTCGTTTTTACCTCTTTAGGTAACAGTGCCTGGTACACATCTTCTGCGACTCCTTTCATTAGGTGGGACACTTTTTCTTCGTCGGACATGTTTGGATCTATTTGGTTGCAAAGTCCCAGTACGTCTTGAATATAGGATTGTGTAGCTTCACCAGTATTTTGCGCTCGGCCTTTCAGACGATCTTTTGCTCGCCTTATATACAGTTGGGTGTCACCAAAGGTTTTTGTCAGTTCTTCTTGAAATTCGACCCACGAGTTCAGTTTATCTTCGTTATTATCAAACCAAGTCCGGGCGGTCCCATCCAGGAAAAAATATACATTAGCTAAGCAAAGTGTGTCATCCCATTGATTAAATTTCGATACTCTAAGGTATTCTTTCATCCATTTGGTCGGATCTTGTCCAGGATCCCCTGTAAAAATTGTTGGCTTTTTAGGCTCCCTTATTAGGGCAGGAGAAATCAGAATAGGTTGAGGTTTTTCTTCTCCTTCCGGCATTTCCGTGCGATTGGGCAGTTTTCGTGGGGCAACAACGAAAGGTCCAAATTCCGGAGGAAGATTTAAGAGTCTGCGGCTTCGCCGTATTTCTTCCGCTTCCAGACTGAGAAGTTACCCGGCGCCTCCACCAAACTTGTCACGTTTATAGGCTTAAGAAGAGAACACTTTTGAACAATATCACTTTATTTAAAGTCAACCAAAGACCTCGGTTATTACAAATGAAGCTCTTATATATACATGTAGAATGTTCTAGAACATTCCTAGAACTAACTAAAGAGGAAATGACGTACAAGGATTAAGGAAATTATAATTTGAATATTCCAGAAACTTCTGGAAGAACTGAAAGGAAAATAAATTAATAAATAACAAATTTTTTTCCCGAGGATCGAACCAGCAATCTCTTTGCCCGCAGTCCGATGTTTTATCAACGAGCCACGGAGACATGTGGCTAGCTTCGTTGCATATATATATATATATATATATATATATATATATATATATATATATATATATATATATATATATATATATATATATATATATATATATATATATATATATATATATATATATATATATATATATATATATATATATATATATATATATATATATATATATATATATATATATATATATATATATATATATATATATATATATATATATATATATATATATATATATATATATATATATATATATATATATATATATATAAAGCAATCAGGAGGTGGATGATAGTGTTTTGGGGCAATGTCTTTGTCAATCTGCAATGGAGGAGAAAGAATTCTTTAAAATAACAGGAAATAGATGACAAAGAGTAGCTTCAGGACAAATTAAAATATTGTTGCACATTTTGTAACGACTGCTCTACTGCAAAAAACAGACAGACTTATGGATCAAAGGAAACGTCTGATATGAATTTTATTGCTAACCTAAAAGAACGCATAACACGCACTCACAAACAGAAGACGTAGAAAGAAAATGCCCACATCAGGATTCAAGTTTCGTCATGCAAAGAAGAGACCAAAAGCAGAATTCTTCTAATTTGATTATAAAGTGATTAAAATATTCAATACATACCAACCTAGAAACAGATTTTATTTCATATACTAATTATTGGTAACAGAAACTGATTTTATTTCATATACTAATTATTGGTAACAGAAACTGATTTTATTTCATATACTAATTATTGGTAACAGAAACTGATTTTATTTCATATACTAATCATTATTAGTAATATTTCTATCATATATGAAATTATATTTATTACTTCTTTGCATATAAAATGATGTTAAACGACTCTTAGATTTCGTTCAATAAATCATTCTTTGTAGAAAGTAGTTCAGGATAGAATCACTTATAATAATTCTAGTCCCGACGTTTTGCTTTTCAACCAAAGCCCACTTTAAATGAACTAAATTATCTAATTAAGGGAGGAAAAAAAAGAAGTCATTTAAATATAATCCCGCAAAATAAGTCATTTCTTCTTTATGAATCCGTGTCAATATTTACGTCCGCGCAAACCAAAAGTTAAAGTAGTTTCTCATTTTTTTATGAAATTAAAGTGGTTGTAAAATAATTAATTTTTAGAAAGGGAGAAAAATCACTAGTTTATCATTATTTTGGAGTACTGACAGAAAGAGGAAAAAGATATAGAAAAGTAGATTAAATGGTATTTAATATTTAAGATGGATCCGAATCATCGCCTTTTTTAAAGAAAGTTCACTCCACTCACACACACACACACAAAAAAAAAAAAAGCGGAAAGAACTCACACAATTTTTTATCAACTGGAAAGGGGATTTCCTTCATTTTGTACTAAGATCAGTATCTTTACAGAACTGCTAAAGCTATTGGATGACCCGTTTCATTTCCAGATAAAGTAAATTACAGTCATTAAACTTATTTTGACCTATAAGTTTTGTACGACTTGCTTTTAAAATAAATTGTCAAATTCAATTACGGGAAAGACAATTTATTTTAAAAGCAAGATTAAATTTATTTGTCAGAACATATGCCACACATATAAGTTATACGTAGATCCACATTACATGCTTAGAACTAATCTTTAATTATATTTCCTCCGAACACTGCACCATTTCTATCCATTGCACGACAAATATATCAAGTAACGCGGTTACGTACAAATGGCAGTTCTTTCTCCATCCCATTGTAATCCTTTCCATTGTTTCACCAGATAGTATATAAAAATTGCATGCAGACTCGTAAGATTAGCACAGAGAAATATTAGTGCTATTGAAGCTGTATCTCATCGCTTCTCGCTCCACATAACTCCAGAGAGACATTGCAAACTGCATTGTTTACGGGACGTTCTGTCTCCAACAAGTCCTCTTTGGCAGCATGTCAGGTGAACTTCACATTCGGCGTCATCATTGGGAGGCAGAATTCTGAACTTCCACAACTACGCTTCATCCGAATTTACGGCGATCTTTAGCCGAGCTCATGCTTTTCATCATCTTCCTTCACTCCTTGGACATGATACTTCTCCAAAAGAACCAGCCTTCCTTCCCCTCTGAGGTTAATTTTTCTCGCTCACGTGCTCGTTAGAACATTTTTTTCTCTTCTTCTTTTATTTCGTTTGTCCGTGCCTAGCCTTCGACTACCGATCATCTCTTTTTCTTTTTGTTTACCTTTTTTCTAGTAGTAGTGGTGGCGGCCTGTACGCGGTGAGGTAGGTGCGTGGGCTAAAAGACTGTTATTACCGGTTTCTAAGAAGTGTAAATTAATGACCGGAGAGACGTCAGAAACGGTGGAGGGGAGTTCCAGCCTGGTCGTCTTTCTTGTTATAGGCTTGTCCTCCTTCGGTATTTTTTGTTCTTGGGGTTTTTGTTCCAGCGATGGCGCGACAAGAAGATGGAATTGGAAGGAAGATGAATTTTTCTTTTGTGAGGAAGTTTGGGTGAAGGATTATTCTTCTTTTCGCTCCTCTCTTTGTTCTGAGACTTATTTTGTTGGTCGAGGGATAAAACTCAATCGCCTCTGACATGGAAGCTGAGAAATTTGCAGCCGGCATTCGCCTCTAACACCCACGAAGGCTTGCACTTAACTAAAATCACTATAAAATGAAATTATGTAAAAATGAGTTTGTAGAAGGTGCCCGAAATGTATCTCTACAATTAAAAAAAATATCTTAGAATATAAAGTGATAGAAATACGATCTTTCTTTGAAGAGATTCCTATTTTTCGTGTCACGAGGAATCAATGCTGTTGGACATTTTAGTCTTTATTCCTCACAGAAAAAAATCTCTTTTTTTTTTAATCCCTGCCTGAGGGTGACCCTTGAGAAAGTCTTCAGGCCGGATTCTTATTTTATTTGCTTTTTTTTTTTTTTTTTTTTTCCTATTGTCTTGATTCATCTGTGTTTTAGCAGTATCTGCATTTGCGCTCTCTAAATACAATCTTGCTTTTTCTGTTCTTCTTTCAGTTTTTAGTTTGAATCAGATATAACTTTTTAGCTGCGATTCCGAATTAATTTAGTTTCGTTTCCTAAATATTTTTAATTTTAGATTGTTTTAATTATAGGTTTTAATTATGTCATGCTAATATTTTTGGTTACTATATATATATATATATATACATACAGCAGAGAGTGATAAAGAGAACAAAAGAACTACCTCCCAGATTGAGAGCAGCTATTTATATACATCGAAAGAAAAATCCAGAAACATTTAAATCAATGAATTTAACATAAACTAGCAATTTTAAGGAAATACTGGAAACTGAACAGAAATTAGAAAATACTTGTAGCACTCAGCGAGTTCCGAACCAGGGACCATAGCTGTACTAATTTCGATTGAATTTCAATCGGTGAAGAAATAATGTTGTAGAAAGTTGGAAGCCAGCTTAAAAGGAGAGAGCATTTTCATTTCTTCATAACTGTCTTATGATCGAAAAGATGATAATATTTTGAATGAGGGAAATTATAGCGTCAGCCTAATGAACAACATTTGTATCGAAAGTTTCTCAATGCCTAATTGCGATTGCTTTTTAATCCATTTTTCATCTGTGTAAGTGACGCCTAACATATAAGCGATAAGAAATATCTTATTCAACAAATGAAGCATCACAATTTTTTTGAATTTTTAAATGGAATGACTAGTAATTGATACCAGGTCATTGATATTGCGATTCTTTATTCAAAACAGCCCTCCCGCGTTAAATGGCGTGAACTACGTGTAATATAAAGTATTGAATTCTTTAAAGTCGTATATAGTTAATTTTCAGTTATCAATTGATATTTTTACAATTTTATCACTGCAATCGTCCTTTTTTTCCCCCACATTGCTTGGTATTGCGTTCATTATGTCAGCAGCTTTCATGCGCATCCTTCTTTTCGTCGATGAAGCTTCAAACTAAGTCACTTTTTCCTGTTGAGGATCATCTTTTTGAATTATTATTAATTATTACGGATACTTTCGGATAATTTTTGATATTTGTTAATTCAGATCAGGGAAGAAAGGTAAATGAATATATCAGAAAAAAATAAATGATCATTTAATAAAATTTCATAATTAAGAAGAAAAAAAATTCCTTTACATTCAATAAGTAGGATCGGTACAGTGCAATTGGGAACCTAAACTTCAGTTCACACAATGAAGCCACACAGGGATGGGAAGGAGGCGTCTTCTTTCGGGCACTCGAGACAAAGCACTTATCTTTCTTTCCAAAGAAATTTTCTAATGTTTATTTATTTAAGTGCATCAGTATTTAAATTAGTTAAATAAAAAAAATGTTAAGTACTAATATTCATTCCATACATCAGTTATTTGAAGGATAAGTTGCTCAATTATACCATTATTGTATCTATAAGACACGAGTAAGATTTTATTTTCTTTTTTAGATTTTCGCCTGATAAATCGAGTATGAATCTCCATTATCACTGATGATTTTCACAGTAGAATAATCAAGAACAGCATAGCATTTCAATGTATTTGTAACATATATTTTTGATCATTTCGAATAATTCATTCTTTGATAAGAAGTGATATTAAGGGAGCATAATAATTCTAAGAATAGACATATATTTACAAAAATCTAAAATTTGTATGAAATGTTACATCTCTTGTCCACGCAATATTGTTTATTAGTTCATACCAAATTAACATTTGATGTTTTTAAAGAATTTGTCATAGGATCTACATTCATAACGCATTTTACGTTGAAAGTTGTATATTGACAATTAAACTGCCCTCAAGAAAGAAGGGGGGGAAAAACCCGTGATGATGAAAGAGGGGAAGTTCATGATTTTGATTCTTTTCAAAAAGAAATGGAGATTGTGGAAATGGAGAAAATAAACCACTCGAATAATCCATGCTTAGTTTTTCAACAAATACGTATATTTTATCGACTTTGCTGAAGATATTAGAATGAGTGATTTTATTCATTCGTTCGAGGGATTGAATGAGTTGATGGTGGTCAACTGAATATGACAGATTTGTAAAGCCCATGTTTGACTAATTCAAAATTTGCTTTGACAGCTTAAGATAGCCTAAAGTTAACTAAAAGTTGTACAGCAAAATCCTTTTTTCTTTTCAAATAGCCTAGATCTCAGAAAGGAAGTTTAATTGAATTGGATACTTGAATTAGGAGCTCTGTTTTCTGCTATTCAATGGAGTTACTAGTCCTTCTTCATTTAAAAGTAAATTTCTCATTCTTAAATATTTCCTTTTCTGACTTCTAATATACTCAGACATTTCTATCATTTGTTTTCCAACTCTCCCCCCCTACGAAATTACGGTTGAAATGATTATAAATTACTCCACAGCGAAGGTATTCAATAACTGTGACAGTTTATATGCGATAATGTACGAAATAGAATACATTTTCATTGCAAAACAGTAAAGCCCTTACTTTGGGATACTTGAGAACGATGAAAAAAATTCCAAGCAATAAGCAGTCATTTCTTATCATCACAATAGAATCTTTTCATATTAGTTCTCGGTGTCCAAAATATAAGTTCTCAATGACGCCGTTTCTTCTAGGATAACTAGGAAAATATTGGGATAATTATGAGTATTACTATTAACTAAAACTGATTAATTAATAAATTAATTTGGAAAGAATGCATTGTTTAACGAGACTTTCAAAACATGACTATGTACTCACATAAATTATAGATTTACTTTCTTTCTCATAGATCAAAGAAAATTAACAACTTCTGCCAAACTTGTTCGCAATTATCCTAACTTACTCTATTTCAATTTAAAACTTGAGACCAAACAGTGAAATAAAAAAGAAAGTTACATAAATAAAAATGTAATTATTTACGAACACATAATGAAATACCGTTTTAGAGAAATTTTAATTGTTTCTTTCAATTTTATTACCTTCCAAAATGTATAAAAGTATTTTTATGGTTACAGGGTTAAATGAGCAGGGGAATATAAATTCCAAACAAAAGAATCTACAAATACTCATAGATGCTTTGTAAATGAGAGGAAAAAAAATAGAAAGTTAATTTTTTACAACTTCTGTAATTTAATTAGGAGATAAATTAGTTTTTTTTTCTTGTTTATTTACTTAGAAGATACACAAAACATGTCTGATAAAGAACAATTAATAATAAAATGGCCCAATATCATTAAGATTTCAAAGCTTAAGGTAACTACTTAAAATTTCAAAATTATTTTTTGGGGAAAAATTTAAAATTTTACGAGTTTATTTCCTCGATACAAAAGATAATGATCAAAGTCCGGATGTGTAGCAACAAAATACAAAGATTGTCGCATATACACACAGTACGAAAAAAGTAATATTGGTTACTTTATTCGCTATTTTTCTGTATGACATAGTAAGTTCCATAAACGATTTAAAACAACTTAAATTTTATCTAAGAAAGTCGGAACACTGCCATTGGGAATATTTCCTGGCCAACTGAATGCCCCGTTTTCAAATTTAGAGAATCAGAAAATGTCTACGTCGTAAGGTAACAAATATAAAGTAAATTCTCTAGTTATTTAAAGTTTCTTCTTTTTCTGTTTTTTTTAATACCTCAGATCAAAAAATATAAAAAGAGAACGAACTGCAACACGAGCAAAGCTAATTAAATGAGAAATCACGCACCGTCAAGAAAAAGAAAAGTCATTCAAGTAACTAGATTACACGGAAACGCGTTTAAGATTGCCCTGTTTTAAAAATGTTTTCCTATCAAAGACTTAAAATCGGTTTAAAAGGATCTTCAATTAAGGGGCGCAACTAACGATTTCTTCAGACGGTAATACATCACTTCGTCGTTAGGAATTAATGGGGGCTTATGGCTTTGGCGTGGACTGCAGGAGAGGAAAAAGAATTTAAATGGTAATCGTGTTTTCTGTATCAGATCACACTTGAAAAACGAGGTTGGATTAATTTCTGAACGAGTCTCGGATATCATTTCACAGGAATTAGAAGGGATTTGTTTTCTGCGAAAAAAAGAAAAGAAATAAACCTCTCTGAAGGAAGTCGAAAACCGAAGAAACAAACAGGAAAAATAAAGAAAATGATATAAATAAATAATTTTAATGGAATAACTTTTCAGATTTCACTTTCATTAAGGTAACGAAAAGAAAAAAAAAATTAATTTTGAAAATTATTTTTCTATTGTTATTTTTTTTTAAGTCTTTATTTCATTACTCCTTATTTTAAGCCTTGAAAACAGCTTTAATCACTACCAAGTGGCAATAATCATATGAAGTTAAACTTTATTTAAATTCATCGATTAACAGATAATTAGGTGATGAAAATATTAAAATAACCTCTAATATCGAATATATTAAGATAACCTCTAAACTACAAGTGAACATTATATCAAAAATGGAATATATCAGAAAAAAAGGAAAAAATTTGTTCCCCCTAAAATTGATTAAAACGCCAACGGAGTTTTGAAAAATAAGTTAAATAAAAGTGTATAAAGAAAAATCATGTTGATTTCATGATGTTATATCCGCAATGTAATTAAAAATCATAATATGGAATGGATTAATGAAATTTGAAATTTAAAAAAAAATACATCTAGTAAAAAAATGAATCGTCTATATACGTAAATTAATTAAAGAAAACCAAAGAACTGGCCCCCTTTCCAATCACTGGTAAAGTTTCGTTAATTTTACTTCATTTGAAAGTTTATGACTTTTAAATATGCCATCAGTGATTGTCTGCCCTCATCTTCACTCTTTCTAAATAAATCGAAAAAAAAAAAAAAAAAAAAACTTGTCATAGTTCTTAGTTTCTATAACTGGACCAATTTCGCCAATTAATATTGCTGTTTAGTGTGCATAATTAACCAATCCGAATATTAATCAATCTCCATATTCATCGTATAATTTAAAAGAGTGCTTTCATTTGGTGCAATAAGATGTAGGTAACTAAAGTAGGTTGACATACTCAAATGAATGCTGTTAGTATCGTGGATGAATATCACGTAATACAAGAAATACAGTTAGCACAACAATTAACGGGTACCGTTTTAGATATTTTGTGGCCCTTGGCAGTGCACATTATGAAGTCCTTCTTTTAACAAAATGATTCATATAATTTCAGTTTGATTTCAGCACATTTGTAATTTTAATGATTCATTTTAAACTAATTCTTTTATTTTATTAATTTCTTGAAAATGCATTTGTTTTTATTTATCTATCATGATTCAAGATTGCCCGACTATTGTATGCAATGTACTAAAGTAGATTTCCGCTGTTTATTTATAAATATTTTAGTAACAAAGTAAATGTAATGAAACATATAAGAGCCTGACTGATTATATTTGATAGAGTATTAATACCATCGCAATATTTTATAACTCATAGAATTTGTGAATTTTATAAACAATTGCTTGCTAAATAGGAAAAAAAAAGTTTTTAATCGATCTATTCATAGCCTGCTCTCAACCTTGTTGTCTAGTCTGCCAAACTGGAAATCCACCACTGACAATCAATTTATAAACATTATTAAATTGTAAGTTATATAAAAGATTTCCCAGAATAAAGGGTACTTCAAAATATTATTATATGTATTATTATCAGATATTTTTGAAATTATTATGTATTTTACTTTCAAACGAGCTACCTTCATTTATTCTTGTGCAAGAAATTAAAAGATTTTTGATAAAATCTTTGACATTTACAGCTAAAATCAATAAAATTTGATACTTTTCGCACCGTCAATATGATGTCACCAAATTCTTAAGAAAACGTAAACAGATTGAATATAAAAATGATATAAAGATTGATGAAATATCAAACGATCAAATGATTTTCTAAATACAGCAGAAATGTATCAAACCCTCCGTTCTATCTTAGGCTCTTTTTTATGTATAGTACTTCATTTTTATAGTTAAAAATCTGAAATGTAATTTTATTCTTAAATTTCGACACTTTACCAAAAGTATTTTCTAGGTTTCTTGTAAATCATGCGCAACCTTTTTAGAATTAAAAAAAATAGTCACAAATAGTCAGTATTCTTAAATTTCGACACTTTACCAAAAGTATGTTCTAGGTTTGTTGTAAATCATGCGCAACCTTTTTAGAATAAAAAAAAATAGTCACAAAAATTTCAGACAACCCTTTACAATCCCCCCCCCCCCAAAAAAAATCATTCACCATATTACATCCATTCTGCATGTAATAAGTACTTATGAAACAACTTGTAACATGGAAATAAAAATTAAACGGAGAAGAAAACTAGCGAATTGAAATCGTGGCTTCCAGCCTTGAACGATAATTGAAGTCTCCACTTTGTAAACTCCCACCTCTAAAAAGTCTGTGAGATAGTTAAAAAGAGCGTGAATTCGTTGCCAACACATTTTTAAAGAATGAATCATACAAAATATATCTGAATGAACTGGAAACTCGTCAATGCAACAAATATTTACATAATATTATGGAATTCAGTACATAGCATAAATAATGAAAGGAATCTGTGCTGACCAAACTAGAATCAATAATTGATGACCAAAACCCAAAAGTAGCCCATCATTTCCCGAGGATGTACAAAACCTCAACCCTCATTACGTTTTCTGCAGAAGGACCTATATAGTTTAGACCAGAACAGCTTCCGGTGACCGCAATGGGCTCTGACAGCGTCCGCCACAGTTAACTTCCAGAATGAAAATCCTTTAGGAGCACCCTGAATAAATGATGAAGCGAAGAAACTTTCGCAACAAAAGGATTTTCTTTTAAAACTAACCAGCTTCGAGATGATAGGAGAGAGAGACGTTGTTAATACTTGATGCAGCGCCTCATAAACCCAGATGGATCCCCTCCATCGCGGTTTGAATTTAAAATCTAATACTTAGAGTTATATAAAACCATGGTTACATTTTGCCACATGTTTATGCAAAGACTGCCATCTGTGAGACGTATTTTCTCCTAATTGTGCAAAGTGGCGATGACTTGGCGACTAGATGCAACAAGGATACAGAGGCATTCCATTAGGAGCGCTTTCTAACAAGACATTGGCGCATTTATACCACTTTTCATTGCCAAATACGATGAAGGAAGAAGTAATAATACCGCAACATGGCTGCCATTTAAATTTGATAAATCACTAAAAACGTTGCCTGAACACTCTTACTCCCTCAAGGCCATTTCAGAATAACTGAAAAAGGTTAGGAGCATTTTTTCAAATCGTGTTCAATAAAATAGCATAAATATTTATGTCGTTTCATTTTCAAGGGATATTTATGACTCCACATTTACATCCCACGGATTTGGTAAATGTTACTCGAAGTTTTTAAAAATCTATTTTGCTGTTTTTTGAAGCTGCTGGTACCGCATTATACTATTCGCAGAAAGTGGGTCCTTGTGATAAATGAGTTGGAGTAGTAAGAGAAAAACTTCTATTTACTACTACATAAAAAAAATATTTTACAGATTTTATTAAATGAATTATTAAAAATGAATTTAAGTGAAGTAAAAAGGAGAAATAATTAAAGTGAAACAATTCTTTGTTATTATTATTATTATTAGGTCACAGTTTACTTGTTTGATACGAAACTGCTATTGGAATAGTAAAAAAATGGTATTAATCATCAAGATAATAACATTTGATGATTATCTTGAATGTTATTAATCATCAAGATAATACATGATTAATAAATGTAAGTAAAATATTTATCAATCATCAAGATCAACTTGTCATCATACTTATTTAGAAAAAGAGGGGTTGAAGAGATGTCATGTTGTTTAGTTGATCCTCTACAGATATGAATTATTTTCTTTGCAATTGAAGATGGTACTGACAGAATTTATTGTTGGTTATTGGAATATACAGTATTGTTGGTCATTGGGAGTCACAGTAAGGAAGCTCAGGGATGGGTTTAGGTCATTCCGAACTGGAATCAATTGTTTAGACATCAGATTCTAGACAAGCGACTCAGGTGTAATAATTGCGTCTGATCTTCAAATACAAACGATGGGACCATACTTAGGATACATAACTAAAAGAGGAGCATTCTTCAGGTTTACGGCGTTATCCTGTATACGCCGCTGTCTAACATTGTCTAACCAATTATTCAGGTGCTAGTCATAGCTTGATTACAGTTATTTTTCAAGGAAGGGGACTCATAAAAAATATAAGAACCATTTTTCCTGTCGGAATTTTTTAATTATGTTTACATTAAGTAATATAGTATTAAAAATACTTGGGGAAAAAATGGAAAAGAAAAACAAATAATTTTTTACATTCGGAATAATCCTAATGATTAAATATACCTCGCATATAATTAATCCTGTTTTAAAATATGTTGTTACAATAAACAAACATTTAATTTTAATATCAGACAAGTGCAACTTAATGTTATTTTTTAAAATATTTTTTGGCGGCCTGAAGTTAAATTTGGATAGATGTTATCACTTTATAACAGTTTCTTAACAATGTATCGAGCACTTCGGAATGGCGCCTTACTACCCGCTAGGGCAACGTATGAATGCTATTACTTTCAAAAATATAAAATGATAGCGATTGTTTTGTTGATAACTTATCGGGTTTCAGATAGAACTTTTAAATTCCACGGTTCAGCGGCCCAAACTTCCTATTAAAAAGAACTAAACGTGAACCATAAACTTTATTCACAGTATACTTCTAAATAGTCAGTCAATGATATTCCTACATTTGTGTTCATCTGGGACTACTGGCATTCAGAAACCAGCGCACAAAAGCGCACTATGCAAAGGGAAGAACCCCGCCCCCTCCCCCTTAAAAGCAGCCCTCTCTTCCGAACAAAGCCTCCTCCAAGAGAAGATTCTCCATAGAATCCGAGATGCAAAGCGGCCCAGCCCAATAATAGTGGACCTTCATACCCGGGTAATATCCTGCCAGAAAAAAGGAAGAGGTGTAGCGGAAGGAGAAGAAACCTTTTTCTACTTTTTTTTTATTATTTTTATTTGAAATTTCACCCCCACCCCTTTCTTCTTTGTCAGGAGAAGAATTCGTGCCTAGTATTGTGATGATGCGGGACAGGGACCGATTCCGCATAGCAGAGCCATCTGTTCCAGGTCGCAGAATTTCTTGGCTTTTTCATGAGTGGACTGTTCTAAAAACATCACGGATTCGAATCTGAAGACATTTTTTTTCCCTTCCCCATCAGCGTAAAAGGCGTTTGAGAATAAATCGCGCATTACTTGTTGCGGAGGGCTACCAGGTAGTGATATTGAAAGTAAGCGGATATCGTTAAATCAGAAAAGGTATTTTGATTCATTTAAAAAAATGATTTGACACATTAATTAATAATTTAATCTGACTTTTCAAGTTATTCAAAAAGGGCTCTATCATTTAGTGCAGTAGAGAGGATTAATCCAATTTTCCCCTCCACTGTTGTCATCAGTGGTATAGAAAGGATTTATGACACTTTTCCTCCTTTCGCCTTATTTAGATTTAAAAAGAAGACAAATGTTTTGAATCTGAGGCATCTATAATCCTTGTACCATCATTTCGAATTTGAAATAATTATAAACTTGATCCTGGACAATTAATCGGTGCTTCCATTTGGTGGTCGCTTTAGAGTCCTCAATATTTTACTAAATTCTAAATATATATATATATATGTGTGTGTGTGTGTGTGTGTGTGTGTGTGTGTGTGTGTGTGTTACGTGAGTTATGCTGAGTGTGTGTGTGTGTTACGTGAGTTATTCTGAGTGTGTGTGTGTGTTACGGCCAAAGCCCGAAATCGGCCAGTTCGCGAACTGGCCAACGTTGCTGTAAACTTACCGGCCAATGCCCGATCTTTTCTTCATTTCGGGCTTTGGCCGGCCAATTCGCGAAGTGGCTTAGGACGATCGGCCAAAGTAGGGAAAAAGGAATCAAGAGAACACTATTATTTTACACACTATTAAAAATGAAGTATTTAAAAATGAGTACTTCTGTGAACTGCTTTTTTTTAGTACAATTGTTTCAGAAACGAGTTCAAATATAAGTGGCACCTCTGAGTTAAAAATAAGCTTGTAATAAGTACAATTGTTTCAGAAACGAGTTCAAATATAAGTGGCACCTCTGAGTTAAAAATAAGCTTGTAATAAGTACAATTGTTTCAGAAACGAGTTCAAATATAAGTGGCACCTCTGAGTTAAAAATAAGCTTGTAATATATAAAAATATGATCTCGTGTTTTTCTGTTCTCATATTAAAGCCATAATAGAAATTGTTCAGTGAACGTATATGCTGCAACAACGTGATAGCGTGAAGGTTATATTTGTGCCCTTCAAATGACGAATTATATCTTGAGCAAAGGCGTTGTGTATCGTGTATGAATACAAAGGCAAATTGAGTACTCAATTTTCAACTACCTTTAAAGGTGATCCTTACTCTTTTTCTGCTCCATGGACCTAATGTTAAAGAACGCATTGTCTCCCGGAATATCGCTTCAAAAAATATGAAGTTTTTTTTTTAAAGGCAAATAACAAATATAAGGGCTAATTAAAACAAATATAAGGAAAAATAGTTTTGATGTTAATATCATTTAACGACATTTCTTTGTTGGCGCCATCTGCCGAATTTCACCTACAACATGTCCTTATTTATATTTTATACATAAATGTCATTATATTTATTTACCACTAGTCGCCTTTGGCGACCAGCAGGTTCGCATTATTAATGATCGCTAAAATTTTCAATTCATATAACTTGTTCTCTTAGTAGAGTTTCTGCAAAAGATTTTTGAGCTTCATATTTTGGTACTTATATGATTTAGTCATACTTTTATGTTGGCATTAAACAGTTCTGTTCATTATACTACTTATCACTTTCTCTAATGTTCTGTCAGCATCCATAAAATTTCTACTTTAAATTAAAATGGAAATGTTAAACTGCAATCAATATAAAAGCTTTTTATACTGAAGCTAACCATGTCTTTTTTTAAATATGAAAATTGTAATCAGAGTCGTTCGGCAGTGAATTTATATGTGCACTGCAAATAATTTATATAATATCTAAAAGAATTAATCAGCAAAAATTTCTCTGATTCATCGTAAAATTAATTTTTTACTATCAAAAAACTTAAATGATGCAAATAAAAATATTTTATTTTATTTCAGTCATTTAATGAACTTATGAAAAAATTAAGAATTTTAAATTTTACACAGTCCTTTGGTCCCAAGGAGTCCTATTCTGCGAAATACTCTTGATACCTTAACTTTTAAATAAATAAATAAACGTCCCTATCTTCTGCGATAAATCTGACCGATTTATGAAGTTTTTATGTATCAGTTTTAGAACAATCAACATTTTTATAATCACAGGCCAATCACTATCGAGAAACCCTGGCAGAAGATTAGCGTATCTTCATTGAGGTAGTCGGAGAAGTAGTCTAAAATCGCCAGTTTTTATAGAAGAGCGATATTCAAATTTAATAAATTATTCAGTCTTAATGAATGATTTTGTTGACTGGAGTTCAACAATTTTTATTTAAAATATTGGAGTCTCAAAAATATTTTTTTAATATGATTCAAAGGGCAGAGGACCTACGTAAAAATTTAAAATTATTAATTCATCGGAGCATTTATTAACTAAAGTTACATTAAATATAATTATTCGGTTCCTTTAGACCATTTTGTTAACAAATGTATGCCCCAAATTAGCTGATGGTCGCTGATTAGAATGATTATCCTAAGTATATTAAACCATGTTTGACTTAAATGAAATTGTTTTATTGAATTAGTAATATAAGTATTGTCAATGCTCATAGAAAACTTTTCTTCTTTTTACTTTTCAGAAAATATCTTATTTAATCTTTTTTTTTTTTTTTTCATTTTATACAAACACCTGCCGAAAATTACAATTTTATTTATTAAATTTGCAATAATAGTTGATTTATCTTTTAATTTAAACTTCTATCAATGCAACACATTGATAAAAGCTAACTTTTTTTTTTTTTTAATTTGACGTGCCCGTGAAGATTAAATTTTATTTTTATTTTGAGCGAAATATATTATTGAAAAATATGGTTAAAATATTTCTTTAAAAATTAGTTAAAAATCTAAGCATAATTTATAAATTAAAACATTGGTATCATTAAAAAGATAATTTTTTGAGCTTTAATTTGATGCAAAAATCTATTTTGTGCTGTAATATTTTCTGAAGTTATAACGACAAAACGCCGAAATTACACTTAATTTTTAATTAATTAAAATTCTAATTAAAAATTTAAGAAATAGCTTCAAGGTGCACATTTCCGATCTCCAAGATATATATATGCCAAACACACACACACACACACAGATTGAGCTTTATTTATAAGTACAGATTATCACATCGGGCTTTGGCCAAGGATTCTCGGCCTGTTCGCGAAATGGCCAGCCAAAGTAGAATATACAATATTAATTGCAAGTACTTCGGACTTTGGCCAAACTTCTTGGCCAGTTCGCGAATTGGCCAGCCAATTCGTTAACTGGCCGAACTTCGGGCTTTGGCCGTAACATATATATATGAAATCGATGTAAACGCATTAAATATTGCACCCAGAGGAATAAACCATTGTTTCAGAGGCTGGTATTTTATTGTGTGCATATCAAATAGATGATGCGCGAGGTACATATGATTCAAGAAATAATATTGTCAAAAATAATATCCTTTTCATTAAACTTACATTGAAATTAACATATTAGATATTTCAATAACGTATAAAATATTTCATTCAAAGTACTACAATAATTTTACTAATTGATGGCCAGTTGTTTCACTACAATTTCAGCAGAAAAACTGAACACATATCTAAACACAGGTCAGCAATAACTAATGAATGTTAGTATCTGTTCGATATTAAAAATTTGTAAAAGCATTAAATCGAGCACGATTTCGAATTGAATGTCACATTCCGAGATTGGAAAACCTGACGTTTATAAATATTTGTCAATAATGTTTGAAAATACTGAAAACCGGTAATTTTACCATTAAGTTAATTAGCGAGGTTTTAAAATTTTATAAATCTAAAAAGTGTATTGATTTTAAAAGGCATGTTAGATAACTGTCAAAAATCCCTAAGAACTGATCAGACTATTTGTTTGGTTAAGGATTGAATTTTTGGATTTACGTTTTATTTTCAAAATTATTCAAAATTTTCTGCCTTATTAAAATGAGTTCTTGTCAATAACGTAGTACGGGTAAATAGCGTTTGAAGTGTAGTGTATTTTTTGGGTTCCTGGTTACATTTTTTGAAGAAAAAAAAAAAAAAAACTTTTAGTATTTCGTTTTTGCTGCATCCCCTTCTCGATGCGTTGGGGTTGCGGTGGCCTGGTGGTATGGTCTCAACTTCGGAACTGGAGGCATTTCAGGTTCGTTACCTGATTCCACCGAAGAACCGTCGTGTAAGCAGGTTTGGTACACGTTAAAACCGCACTGGCCAAACGTCCTCCTGCTGGTGTGGAGAGGGGGTTGCTAGTTCGGGTGTTGTTCTTATCATCTGACCGCGGTTTAAATTGACGAGGTCCGTCCCAAAATAGCCTTAGTGTTGCTTTAAAACGGGACGTTAATTTAACTAAACTAAACTAAACTTCTCGATGCGCCGCTATCACTAAAGCTATTCAAGTGAAAAAAAATATACATTTTTTTGGCAAAATTATAATGATTATAAAGCATTAAATATGTTTTTAATGAGGCATTAAAATTCAAAAAAAAAATATTTTTCTCGTAACATTTAGAATATACAATTTTCTTTCATATGATATTTATTGTAGCGTAAATCCACAGTTTTCTAAGCCTGACACTTTTACAATTCTATTTCGGCAACCATACTTTTGGTTAAAAATTTATTTTTTACATTTTAGTAACTGATAAAAAAAATGCACTTGAATGTGCAATTGCAATAAATCAATTCAATTTAGTTACAATCCATTCAATGCACAATAAATAAACTTCATTTTTCATTTTAAATATTATGAAATCTAAAAAGCATATGCTTTCCAAATTCACAACATAAACATAGAACTCGAGCGAAATTACGATTTTAAGTTAATTCATTAAACAAGGAAACTCTGAATGTATTAAAGCACTGTATTGCTGCTGGGGATTTGCAATCTACAAATTTCAAAAGGGTCGCCCATCTTTCAGCAGAAAAGGCTTTCGAAACTTTATTTTTCACTTTCTCATAAACGAAGTACAGTGAAAGTATTGTAATCGTCAAAAACGTGAGATTCGAGCACGAGACTTTGACCCCCCCTCCTTCCGAGAACGTAAAAACATATTTTTGGCAATACGCTCGTATGATGGTTCAAAAACGCTCCACGTTAAAATTTAGTGTATGGACTGACGACCGCATTTTTGGTAAACTGGCTGCAGTGGAAAGAGCTCATTCAAGCATTTGCCTCGTTTGTTTCAAGCAAGAGGTCTCGTTTCAATGAAAAATATCCAGATTGCCGGAATATCTTGTTCTTTCGGAAACATTTGAAAAGAAATAGCTTTTCCTTTCGAACAAGACATGATGCGTAGTCACTTTTTTGGTATACGAAAGACCCGTTTTACAAGCGGTTAAGCATTAAATAAAACACTTTTAATAAATTTCTGAAAGTAAAGCCTCGAGTAATAAGTGCTATTTTTAAAAATATTTATTATTATTATTAACAGCCAAAACGGAAATCTCAGGGTAAAAAAAATTGAATCACCAAAGACGTTTTAGTGGGGGGGGACTAAATTTGTATGCTTTTGGGGGGAGGGGGAGAAACAGATACATACTGAAAATAGTTGGAAAAAAATTCTATTAGTCAGCAAAAAGAAAAGGTCAATAATTTTATATCAAAGCGAATTGAACTTTTGGCACAGTAAATAAAACGAGAGGAATCAGGAATGATTCTCATTCAAAACAAAACGGGAAATACGCAGATTTATCCATTTTTATACTCATTCAAGGTGCATCACTTTCACCCGTTTTTGCATCTAGAAAAAAATTTATTCTTTTAATTTTGAACCACATAAAATAGTAACGAGCAACGAAATAAATTCCACGATGTCGTCATTCCTTGCGCATTACATTTTGGGATCGGAATAAAAGCTTGTAAATGAGGTCGATGACTTCATAAAATAAAGAACAAATACTAAAAAAAAAAAAAAAAAAAAAAAAAAAAAAAACCATGTCTGTTTAAAAATGGAGTAAGAAAAATTTATAAACCCTCCGCCCTATCCAATATTTCCCGACATGTTACACGAAACAGGTGTCCGGGGCAGAGAGCTGGGAAATAATTTTTCTCTTCTGCGAGGCTCTCTCGAAAGGACGGAGCTCGTTTCTGTTTGCCTGGTAAACATCAAGGATGCTTTCCAACCCCTCTTCTTTGTTGACGATGAGGACAGATTACCCATCAGAATCCCTTTTTCCTCATTTGCTTTTTATCGCTTTTTGAAAACCAGGATCTTTCCAAAGCCGGTCTGCAGAAATCTCTACACAACTGCCCATGATGCATTGGTTCAAGACAGCATCCCGAAAGAGACCATCTGTTGTTACAAAAGAAAGCAAATGTTGAAAAGTATCCATTCAGTTTTATTATATTTACAATTTCGAACTTGAGTGTCTGACGAAGACCTCCCTTAGTCCTAAAAACATATATTTTGAGCTAAGTGTCTCCGTTAGCAAATACATAACCCTAAAAGGGAGCATTAGAAGTGGAGAAATATAGTAAATGGACTTTTCATCAAGTTTTTACAAATTTTCAATAAATTTTCCATTAGAAGAAAATTTATCTATTTGAACTCGTACGGGAAAATGATAACTAAAACACAAAAAACAGAACGGATGAAATTTGGCATACGATTTTATCATTGAAATTATAAATCTGTACCAAATTTACGACGAAATTCATGCAAAAATTGTCAATATGTCGGTCTATGTTTTCATGTAAATACGAACGCTGTAACTCAGAAATATGTGCTCAGCTGCGGTAATTTATTTATTTATGACACGACGAGAGATGATCGACTAAGCGAAGAATAAAAGATAGAAATATTAAATTCCGAAAATATCAGCAAACATATTAAAAATTTAGAAAAGAAAAAAAACAACCCTTCGATCCAAAGGGAACAGATATTCTTTCAAATGGTCTTCGTTACACAACCAAGCTGTACAAAGCACACCATTCTGTCGAAATTTGTACAAGACAGTTGAAGGGAGAACATTTATGTTCGACAACGGATATAGAAAGTTAAATAACAGTCAGAATCACCAAAATGAGATGAATCCTGCCATTAAACGCAAATATTCTGTTTTCCTCTTTCCTAATGTTATCTCTAAGTGGCTAACATTATATCTCGCCGTGTTTCACCGTTCTAACTTTTTTTTTCTCTCTCGTTTAAAGTAATTTTGATTAATTCTTGATCAGGCAATGGGTGGCAATAAGCATCGCCACATAATTCTTCATACAACTAAGAAAGTGCTGATATTTTTAAATACTATTTCTGGATAACTCAGCTAAGACTGCCTCAGCTGACATATTTCATGGCGATGCAACACTAACTTATTCTGAAATCTCCTCCATCAAAAAGATGGAGTCGAGTGCACTTTGGAGAGTTTGGATCTGTTCACCCTTGGTACTTTGGTAAGAGACCCGGTTGGTGTCACCGCCTGAATATCTCTAGAAAACAGCAAACGGCTCTCTCTCGTTTTTTGATTGGACACACCAAATCCCTCACCTTCCAACACGGACGGAGGATCTTTGCTGAAAGTCCTTGGTGAAAGGCAGATCAAGCTGCCCCCAATCACATTCTTCAATGTTTACATTTTACGATTTTTGTGATTTTAAGGGATCCGCTATTATTTTTGGACTTTTTAGAGTTCATGGAGGTGGTATAGCGCAGCTCTAACACCTGGGATTAGAAACAACAACAACAATAACAAATACTATTTCTGGTATACGAAGAATACTGATATGTAACGTACATATATTAATGTGATTAATCGGCTATTATTAATAATAATTGCGATTAGAATTAAGAATAACCGGTAATTATTAATTACAAAAATAATCTATCGGCAAAATAAATCGGTTAATCAGTTTTACTGTTTATTATTAACGAAAACTAGCAACATAAGATTTATAACGATAATTTATGTAAATGTTATTGTTCATCCCCTCAACCGTAGCATTTACACTAACGGACATAGTGACAGAAACGGCCCGAAATTGAATGCTTTTAGAGGCCTAACCATCTCCTTCGTAACATTTTTAAGAATTATTGAATGAGAATGGACAGATACACAATCATCTCACAGACAAGCATTCAACATTAGACAGACTTGAATGTTAAGATCTCATCCCAATTTCATTTATCTAGATCTGAGCGATTCCGATTTATTATGTTCGCAGGCATACAGACATAACATTTCCCAAATGTTCTTTCTTTCTTTCTTTCTTTTTTTTTTTTTTTTCAACTTATGCAAGACTAAATGTTGGAGACCAACTAAAATTTAGAAGCCTACTTCTTTTGGACGATTACCTGGCTTTTTTTTTATGTATCCTGCCAAACTGAAAGGAAAGTTAAAAAACGAAGCTAAATGTGGTAAGACATGAATTTACAAACAAAAACTGCAGAACATTTGACAGCTGAATTGGGTCTCAAAAGAAATTTTTGATTGGTAAATAAACATTTTTTTTTTCTAATTTTTTATAACAATAATAAAAATAATGTAATATAAATATAATAATCAGAGCTTAGAATTCATGAAAATACATCCTTCCTACGTTATCGCTTTCGGAACTGGCGTTTATCCATCCTAAAAAACGTGCATAATTTATTGACAAAAGAACGAGCTCACTCTTTGCCAACTTGATCCGATTGCCCAGGCCAAGCATCACGTGATCGCAGACAAATTGCTAAGTAAATCGCACTGAACCGGTCATTTGAAAGCACCGACACTCTCACACACAGAGAGATGGAAAAATGCTCCATAAAAAGTGCGGCGGAGAGGGGGGGGGGAGTCTTTCGAAAAAGAGAAAAGAAAAACAAGTTCAAATAAAAGTTGAAACAAAACCAAAAAATCTGTCACCGGCTGCGTAATCTTAATGGTACTTAAGCCAACCAGTAAAGCAAAACCAAAAGAAGATAGAGAAGTAAAATACAAAAAAAGGCAAATAATATAAAAGAGGGAAAACGAATTAAAAAAAAAATATAAGGCGGAACAAAAAAAACACGAAAATAGTTACCTATCAGCGTTGAGATCTTTTTCCAACTTTTGACAGCCTCGATCCGGTGAGCCAGTGAAAAAAAAAAAAAAAAAATGCAAGAAAAAATAAAGGAATAGAAAAGCGGTTTTACGCGAAAAAATCTGGCAACGGTGCAGATGTTCGGAAATTCCTCAGACTTGGCATTTTGTTTTTAATTTAGAGTTACCTTTTTTTTTCACTGTTTTTGCTTAGACGAAAAAAAAAAAAAAAAGAATTTCGATGAAAGTTTCTTTTTTCTTTCTTTTTTGTCACGCAAATATAAACCATTTCATTACTAATTTCTTTTCTCCGTAAGCGGCAAACGATAACAGCTGGCGTCGGATACTGAGAAGCCAGTCTTGTTTTTCGTCATATTTCATTTGTAAGATTCGTTCCGCAGATCCCGCTATCTAACGCGTCCATCCATATTTCATTTTTACACTCGACGACATGCAGTTAGCGGGCGTTTATCTACGCCGAGATTAGACAACACATGGGAGCGCTTGACAGCTTTTGGGGAATTAGGAATCCGCGCGTTCTTTAGGACCCTCTCTAATATACATCATCACAATCGTTATGGCAGCGTACAAGATATGTTCAATGAGTTTTATGTGCGTAGAAACATTTGCTGGACTCTGGATTTAAGAGAGGCCGAACCAACATAATTAAATGATAGCCGTCTATTTTAAATAGTGACAAATTTTATTTGCAATCGAAGTCGACTATTTCATCAGAATTCCGTGAGGATAATGAGATTAAATCATACAACTGAACACACTTTATCAATACAGATTATACTATAAGATTGACGTCTAGCATTGTTCTAAACATAGTTTCACTATGTCTTTTAGTTTCTTTGGATTGGTTTAAAATCACCACTAGGTAAAGAGTGGCCTTGTAAGTGTGCGGTGCTAATTTACGTACAGAGTGGATAACTTTTTTTTAGAGAGAGTATTAATAAATTTTGGGATTCTCGGTCGGCAATAAGCCCTGCTCTCTGCACGACATCATTCACTTTCAGCAATTATGAATATAAAATGGTGTTTTATATCGTAATGAGAAACCGTATTTCCGAAGATTTCACAATATTAAAGGTGACTTTGATTTATTCCGATTTAAAGATTACTCGCAGATTTAATGTTTTCATATTAGCACGGAATGGAAGTTTTAGAACAAGAGTACGGATTTTGGTGTCTGTCCGCACATTACAGACCAATAATTTAAAATCAAGGACAGCCCTCAATATTTTATAGACTTAAATGGAGTCTTATAAAGATTACAAATTGTGGTCGCCAGCCATATGCCGCTACAAAAAGATGAAGCGGATGACGCAATGGAATTTGGCGGATCCGGTCTTGATGGAACCGCACTATAAATTAAATTTATCAAAAAATTCAAATAAAAAACAGATTTAAAAAGCACATTTTTGCGCACAGAAAGAGAAAAAGACAATTTTTAAGCAAAAAACGGCAGCAAAATTTCGTTTTTAAAATTTAACAGTTTTAAAACCTAAGGAATAATTAACAAAAAAGTAAAAAAAGTTTAATATATTTATAATAATTTTAAATTAAATTGATAATAAAGTGGTGAATTGTGAAATTTGTAATACTGCAACAAAAAAAATCTAGTAAGAGACTTCAAAAAACAAATAAATAAAACTTTACTCATGAGTCACCCAAGAATTTTTATGCAGCTTATTACGATTTCTTTTTGTTAATATAAAATTTTGTGAATGTTGAAGCAATGACTCAACAAATGAACTTCCACCCCCCACCCCCACCTCTGTGAAGAGTGCTTTCTTTTCTATAAAACTTTTATTGCTCTCTTCGTTCTCGGAGGTCTCGCACACACATACACCGGATTTTTACTTTTGCGCAGTCAGCTCGATATGACCACGCAAAATTAAATACTCAAAATAAAAATGTGCAATAAAAGATCTGCAGCGTTCATCGTTTTTCACTAGTAATGGTACTATTGTAACCATTTGTATTGTATTCACTTATAATATTAATTGATACTTCCTTACAAAATTTTTCATGCGAATAACATTTTAAAAGTTTATCCACGTCATTTCCTTTCGAAGTGTGACTTGTAACAAAACAAAATGAATATGCAATAAACCAAATGAGTTTCTGTTAAATCAGCAGAAAATCGAAACCAAAATTCATAAACAGTAGAGGACAGAAGAAAAAAGAAGAAATACCTGAGAGAATGAAAGCGAACTTTGAATGGGAATGAAAAGAGGTTTGCCTCGCTCGAAGTCGGACTGCAGCTCCAGTGCTTCTCCATTCAAAGCACCGAAGAGAGAAAGAGCTGTTCTTGATCTCGAACGAATCAATCAATTGTGTGTAGAGTGGATTTTCAGCCGACAGCCTCGATCTGAGTTTCTCTAACAAGATGTTCCCTTTTCTGTCTTCTTCTCACATTTTTACTGCATTTCTTCTTTGAATTTTCCTGGAGCATGGAAAATTCAGAGAGAAAAATTTAGCAAATTCGGTTTGAAAAAAAAGAAAATGTTTCATTAAAAAATAATTTAGGGGGTGCTGAAGTGATGCAATCCAAATACAGATAATAATTTTACGAAACAGTTTCAATATATATGCAAATAATTTTAATAAATAAACAATATGCAGCCCATTGAAAACAGCAATTGCTCATTAAAACTTTAAAATGAATGAGCTCTGTCTTTGAAAAAAAAAAACATTTGGTTGTTTTGATCGAATGCTCTTCTCGGATGTAACGTTTTCCATGAATGAATGACCTAAAAATTATTTACTGATGATGGCTGAGAACGCAAAGTTCTTACCTTATGAAAGAATTCTGAAATACAAACAAATGTTTCAGAATTTTTTATTCTCAGGAAATTCAAGAGACTACATAAAAAAATTCGAATTTCTGTCGACTTCGAATTATTTAAGTTTTACTGAATTAAAATTATTTTATTCCAGTAGAATTTAATCTAGTAGATCCAGTGATATTGGCGTAAAAGACAAATGGATAAGAATCTACTGTGAAAACACGGAACTCCGCATATTCGGAAAAAAAAATCCGGCAAATGAAGGATTCAGAAATTAATAAAATAAGAGGCAAGACATTAAAAAAATAAATTAAGACACATTTCTAAGAGTTACAATTTGATTTTAACAAGATTCGAACATTTATTATATTGTATCAATATGAAAAAGGAGAGTTTTGTTCAGTTGCATTATTCCAGGTCTAGATCTTTGAGCTTCTTCAATCAGATGGGTGTGCATGCCAGAAAAAATCTGATATAAATCGATTCATGGCAGTGTTCCTTAAAGCAAAAAAGATAACGTGCCGTGGATACCTTCCAACCTGCTCAACGTGCAATGATACAATTTTGGTCAAATGCGTATAGCAATGCTGTCAGGATATTTACAATCGGAACTATATAAGACTGGTTGCATGTCACGAATAATAATTGTCTCAGGTTGAAATGATTTTTTCCCTAATGACTGCGAATGCCATATTCGTGCCATATCAAGTAAAATCATACGGTCATGATTAAAATCACTTCACTTTCGGAAAACTACATAATGAGCGTCGTAAACGCTACTTTCATTAACACTTCTGCACCAAAAAATTAAATGAATGAGTGCTGGACTTGTTTAAAAGAATTCATAGCAGGATGTTACGCATTCTTTTCTCTTCGTTTCACACAAAGACACACCAGCATCTACCAGTGAAATCTCCGAGTTCTAATACGTGGATGAACGCCTTCTTAGCTTAAGTGTTTTTCTCATTTGCACCCAATATATATCAAGGGAAAGAAATGCTTAAAAAATATCTGTAATAGATACGGAATCTGATTTAATAAATTATTAAACTTAAAATTGCACTTTTAATTGCTTTCATCATTCTTATTTCAATAAATTTAAATAGACAAAAACAAGGAAGTTTAGGGGGGGAAAGTGTTTGTACCAGAGCAATAAAAGAGATATCCGGCTAGAAGCGGAATTTCCATAAAAATACAAATTCTTTTTTTATAGATAACTGATTCCTTACACAATATTGTGGACAGCAGCGACATTTGAAAAATTCCGAGTTAAACAATAAACCATGACATGAAAATGAATACAGTTTATGAATAATACAGTACACAGTTTATGAATAATCCCAGACAATATTTAAATTTTTTATTCATAAAATATACTCTATACAAAAATTCATATCCTTTATCACCAACTTAGCAGAGTCTTAAGATGAAAGGGAAAACAACTCGAAATGAGCTTGAAATTCTCAGCTTCGAAAAAGACGTAGATGCTGAGATCTGTGCAGATGGTTCTTTTCACACTAGAGAACTGAAACTTCAAACATGCAAAATGGGGAGGGATGGGAACAGAGGAATTCTTCGAATGATGAGCCATCTATCCCCAAACAGTTGGTCCAACAAAGGGATGATTAGGACGAGATCAAAGAGACGGGAGAAGGGGGGCGCAGTTTTATTACTCTGTAACCCACTTTATTTATTCCATCCTACACCATTTTATTTTACACGTATTTCATATTTTCGGTCCTTTTTTTACGGGGAGAGCTCCATAACTATTGCCCCCCCCCACTACTGAAAAAGGGACGATTTATGAGATATCTAATGGGGGATGGGGTGAGGAGTGTATTCGACCCGCGATAATGAGAGCCGGGAGTTGTTTAGGTGACGGTATAACATTGTGGAGTCACATACTGTCCTTTATCTTTTTTTTTATGCACCCCAAGCTACACTATTTTATTAAAAATACAGGGGAATAATTCCCCTTAAAAATATGAACCGTGTGAATTTTCCAAAACGGAAATTCGAGGGTGAAAATGATAATTCATGAAAGATGTGTAGATCATTTGGCCATTCATTATTATTTTTTTTTCTCTTTTGTTGTTTAAAAGACTCATTCTGCTCTTTGCTCAAAAGGGAAGGATTGTACTTAGGAATATGGTAAAAGTTCTCCAATGCTATCTGTGCCAGCTAAAAGGTTGTTTGCTTTTCTCGCCAAGCTACTTACTAGTTTCCAAACGACACTATTTAGTAAGTGTAGTACTTTTTAAATAATGTCGATTAGAAATTTATCTAATAAGAGTACTTATTTGTCATAAACTTCGTTAAGTTTTTTTCATGTGAGAACATGATGTTGTTTTGGTTAGGGCGTTTTGAAGCTCGAAACCGCGTAGGCAATGACTATTGAAGCTCGAAATCGCGTAGGCAATGAATAAAGCATAAATGGCATAGCTGTTATTTCATCTCAAAATCGGTCGAGCCCCAAAACTTTGTTTGCCAGCTAGAAAAATTAAAAATGAAAGTTTAAAAAAATTATATATATATATATATATATATATATATATATATATATATATATATATATATATATATATATATATATATATATATATATATATATATATATATATATATATATATATACACAGAGAGAGAGAGAGAAGTCTCGTGATTGTTTTAAACCAGTTTAAACTGGTTAATGACTTAAATTAATTAAGACAAATAATGACTTAGATAATAATGTCCTCACATGATAACTTGAAATATGCGATCGTAGATTTCATTTTAATTTTCATATAATTTTTTTTTCTTCTGTTGACTATTTAAATAATTCTATAGAAGTTCTGAAAACAGCAATAAATTAATTGTAGAGTTATTTTAAAACAAAGTGATTAAGAATAAAAATGGAAATGAATGATTGGAATGGAATGATAAAAATGGGATGACTTCTTAAAATCAATGAAAATTATTATGCTGCTATTGAACAGTATACGATATCTAGCAACAGATAATGATAATAACAAAACATTTCAAAAGGAAATTATTCTAAGTCATCGACTTCTCGGTCGTCCTCAATAACTTTAAATTCATAAAAATAAACAGAAGAAAATGACATATATGTATGTGAAAGAGCTAAAAGAACCTTCAAAGGCATTTTTAAATACACGTGCGCGTGTAAGCAATACTTTCTGCAAACTTATCTTCTAAATCCCCAATCTTAATTCAGAATTGAACATGGCAACTGTTTGCAAAAATATCATGTTAGACCAAAACGCAGCAAAACGATCTAATCCCATAGTATATATCACCACATTGTCTTAAGTTAAAGCTTTATTGTGACAACACAGAGGGTCAGCTCTGTAAGTTAAGGGTGATTGCGTGTAAAATTAATTTAATATAGTGCACAGCGAAAATTCAATTAAAATTCTGCAACTTGCATAATTTTGACGATCCGATTCCTCTTCACCGCAAATGCATCGGAAAGATCTTGACTCATAAATAAGAGATGATGAATTTCCAGAAAGATCTCTGATGTCCATCGCAAAATACCCCAATTTCCTAACAGGCATTTTTAATTCCTTAATAGCCACTAATCCTTCATTTTTGTATCCTGGTGAAGCGACAGCTCTGCCTTCCAGAGGCAGTCTCGATGGCCCGTTACCACCTGCGTAGAAGATCAGATTTGAAAAGTGGTTCGGTGCAAATTAATCAAGAAGCGAGCTGATTGGGAGCTGATAGTGAAAAGGGTCGGTTTGGGATGAAAATGGCCTTCGTCTCTTGATAATAAAGAATCGTTGGATGAGCAAGGTGGTGCGTCCAGAAGCAGAAGAGAGGTAATTGGTTGAGGAAGTTCGATGGCTGATAGAAATCTAAAAATATTCCAGGTGGAAGTAGACTGTGGCCAATCCGCTGGCAAGAAAGGGGTAAAGATAAAGGAAGAAATGACACTCCAAGTTCATTCAAAACGTTAAAAGACGGATTGCTTTGGATAGCCAAGTGAGTTGAAAATAATAGAGAGACCAAAAACAATTTTTCAAAACACTCATTTGTATATAGACGCGTCTGATTATCAGCCAAGCAGTTTCAAAGAAAATATAAAATTGATAAACACAGTTTCGAAAAATATATACATTTTTATTAAATACTAAAAAGATGATTTTTTTCATTTCGATAATTTTTTTAATTGTTAAACTAAAATTTAATGAAAATATTAAAATAGCACATTGTCATATACAGAACGCAAAAACATTTCAAAACCTGGGCAAATCGGAGAGTGAATGAAAAATCGTAAATTTGCTTCATGTTCACTTCTGTACACATGAAGCAAATCAAATAAATTTGGAAAATAATGCAATTCTGAATTCTGAAACTTAATTTTTTTAAAAAAGAAACCCCTAAAATAGGGAATGAAAGCTAAGCCATTTCGCAAAGGTATCATATTTCGTAAGAAAATAAGCAAGCATACAATAAAAGTATATGCATTTCCTCAGAAATAACAAGAGCACATTCATGAGAAGAAGGGGGGGGGGGGGAGAGAAAGAACGAGAGAAGCATAATAGCTTCAACATACTTTCATTTAACTTGACTTGCATCCATACTGCATCGATGCAAATTTACACTTCTTTAACACGATTCTCACGTTTGTAGTGCCAGCATTTCGAATTCGAACTTGCATATTGGCAATGAATATACCAATTGATAATGAATTTGAGAAAAACAATTGAATTCATGCTTCACAATTTTTAGAATGATGATTTATCAATTAAAGATTAGAAAGCAGTAAATAATTAAAATAAAAATGTTTTACGTTTAGTTTATAAATCAAAGTCTGTTTTTAAAAGTCTTTATTAGATTTCTTATTAAAATGTCTCGACAATGATTGAATTTTGTCATCCGGTGCTAATGGCAAACATGGACACGTCTTCAACGGACAATCCATTATTTTCCGACAAATGATAAAAGTGAATGCGCTCACACATCGAAACGATCTACATTATATTTAAAAATGCTTTCATTGCAGGATGACATGCAAAAAATTGAATACAGTGATGAAGTTTCAAGATAAAATCCAATTTGCTAAAGTGCAGAAGATTGCTAGAAATGGGCAATAAAAATAAATATCCCACACTAAGAACTAATAATATTTTGAAGTAAGCTTTTTCCTGTCTTTTGGAATAAATTTTTATTTTGAAAAAGCAAAAAACAAAGATTTGTCATTTTCGAAAGGGTGGGAAATGATGTTAACGAAAAGGAATTCGACGGCTTTGTTTTTAAGTTACACTTTACTTTTAAATCCGAGACATGAATGGACGCAATTTAAGGATTATTTCACTTAAGATTTACTTATTTATTTGCTTAAATATTTTAAGCGTGCAGAAAATTCGAGATTTTCATAAAAAAACATTTTCAAGGATGTCTATTACTCTTACCAGAAAAGAAAACTTTTTTTTACCTCTTACCTTATTATATATATATATATATATATATATATATATATATATATATATATATATATATATATATATATATATATATACTCTTTCTTTCTCTGGATTGAAAGTGACATTTGGCGCAGTTCTACCATTTCGATGGCGAGATCCGACATAGATTTTCCTTAACACAGCAGTTACGATTATGTGTTCACATGCACCAAGATATAGATAAACAGACCATTAACGAGGGTTCAAAATTTGATACAGATCTACGATTCAACAATTATTGATCAAAATAAATGCACAGATGAACAGACCGTAAATATTTGATAAAAAAAATTCGCAAAAATGTGATACATACCTATCATTCTGATCATAAAACTCATGTGCCACTACATTTCCTCTTTCTACACCCTATGTTTTTGCATTCTGTTTTCTGCACCTTACGCTTCCCAGGCTTAGCCCTCATTTTGTGAAGACTGCTTACGGGTATATCTCATTGCGCTTCCGTGTCATTAGCGGGCAAAATTCCGCAAATATTTTGCCCGACTCCAAGAGATCAGAATGTGGGGAATCATCCAAATTTCTGAGCCGAGTATCGGCAATGACTTCAAATTCTCTTAGTGTACTTTGCATAAGAGAAAGTAAAATTTGTAACTCTGTTCTTTTCCAAAATGATGGGCTATATTATAGGTAACTGGATGTGTTGTTTTAGTTTTTCAGTTACTAAGCGATATGTTAGAGTAAATTGAAATACACAAAATGGTAACTGGTTCCGGATTGTACGTATAATGGACCCAACCCAGTGCAACATGATCATAATAAGGAAACAAAATCGGATAAATATATTGCATTGTTACCTTTATGGAAAGTGGAATCATTCTACTTTGCTTACCTGAAAGAAAATAAAGAAGCAAAATTAAGAAGAAAAAAAACTCCTCTATAATAAATACAGTTACAAAGAGAGAGAGTGAAAGAAAGAAAGAAATGATGTATAGTGGCCTATGAGACAAAATTTGATTCCCCCCCCCCCTTTTTCCATTGCGTTTACCAAGTTATATGCAGCCCAAAAAATCATTTTTTTTTTTTTTTTGCCATAATAGTACCACATATTTTTAAAAAAATGGTATGCACGTGCAATCATTTTGTCTACATGACTCCTAAAGACAGCTGCCCAAGTTTTGTTTATCCAATACGCCACTGGAATAATGTTAAGGCCATGACGATTCATAAACAATTTTCTGTCGCATTTTTCAACGTTTCTAAAAGTAATAACTAACAATCTCCATAGGAGCGTACCGAGTACCTCACTTTTGAGAATGAGGAGTGCGGTGATACAACGGAAATGGTAACTTAGTGATGTATGTTGTCGACTTAAAAAACAAATATTTTCAAGCTGTCCAATTTACAAACGTTCTCGTACCGCAAGAACTCATTTCATTTTCGATTGAATTTATTTTTAATTGAAAAGATAAATTGATGAAGGCAATATTGTGTATAAAGTTTATTGTTACATTATATACGATCAAAGAGCTTAGAAAATAATCAGAGAATAGAAGAACAAAAAGCTTGAAAAGTATCCAAAGAAATGAATTGCACAAAAATAAAAATCCTGAATGATAATAAACATAAATAATTCTATCAAAATAAACTCTTTTTTTATGAATAATAATAGATCCCGCTCAGTTTTTAATTAAAACAAATTTTGGTCCACAACTTTAATGTGCGGAACTTAAGTTGAAATAAATAATGTGTTTATAATATCAAGAATGTTAAGTCAATCACTGAAAAGAGCAACATTCATTAATTCACGTTCGTTGCGTTGGTTCAAAGCCAAATAAATTATTGTTCAATAAAATATCTTTTACAAGATTCTGAAGATAAAGATGGTCTTAGGATGGTACAAAACATTTTGAGAAGATTGAGCATTTGTCATTTAAATGCTACAATTAAAATATCTACGAAGTTTAAACATTAATTGTATAACTAAACACATACAAAATTTAAAATTTTAATAATTATTATTTTTAGAATAATTTTTTGAACCAATAAAATTGTTTAATCTAAAAAAAAAAAAATTTTCATTGAAAATAAATTGCCCTTTTTTAAAAAAAATTTTACATTGATATTTTACTGATTCCATCGGATAATTATTTCACTTTGTAGGAAATGACAAAATACCGAATTGGAAGGGTTAAAATACCGAAGATCTAAAAAAATGTATTTCAATAATAATAAAAATTCTATCACTGTTTTGTTGAAGCATTTAATAACGCACGTTTCTTACAAAATGCATTCACAGGCAATTAAGCAATTAAAAGAATATTATGATGTATAATATTGTGAGACGTAAGAATACAGAGCGTGACAATTTTTTATAATTCTTTCTCTAATACAGTGCAGGTAAAAACACATTAGCCCCAATTTGATACGATTTTTAAAAGGCACCCGAGATGTTTAAAAAATTGATTATTCTTGAAAGTAAAATGAATGACTCTGCTTTTTAATGACCACAAAAACTGAAGGTTGGGAAAAAGAAAAGCAAATATAACATAAAAAAGTATTTACTGGATCCAATGTTATATTTTCTAGCGACAACTTTGTTGGAATGTGCTGTGATCCTAAAACTGTTTTCCTTTGGAAAGCATTAACAGATAATTTTAAATGACCAGTAAATGTGTAAGCTCGGATCAAGTGCAAGAAAATTTCTTTTGCTCAATTCTTTTGTATTTGCGATATCAACAAAACAAAGACAGCAGGCGAGATTTGATTGGAACGTAAGCTGAACATTCATATTTTAATTACATTTAGTATAACTAATTTAGAACTGAGTTTTGAAATATAGCCACAAAACGTTTCCTTTTGCATAATTAGTATATTAATAAAATAAATAAAAAATAATATAAATAAACAAAAATCTCAAATACGAAAAAAAGACTTCTAAAATAAAATGATTTGGATTTTAATAACTAATGTTGACGGCGAATTTCTTCTTTTTCTTTTAAAAAATATTATCAGCATTGTATCCAAGAAAATTTTACAATTACACTCGTTAAAAACATCGAGAGAATTAAAGATAAAATCATGATAATGAATCATTCAAAATTAGATACGAATTATTACTTTTTCGTGATGATTTATTTTTATTTAATTTTTTATTGGATTTATTTTTTCTGTTTAAAATTTTAGAGCGCGGGATGCACTTCTTTATTTAAATTCGAAATCTTACTTTTTATCCAATCTGTTTATCATTTAATTGAAATTCTTTCACATTTCAAAAAAAGTATTAATTCGCAAATAATCTTTTCAAAATCATTTTAAGGTTTTGATTTATAACAATTATTTCTACCAAGAAGGAGCCCACTCAAGTTGCAAAGCGAATTCTTGGGTGAACATTAAACATCAGGGAAAATGACTGCCGTAACCTTATAAATTTCTAATTTAATTGTAAGATAATCAAATTCTAAACATTAAAATTCATAGGTGGTATCGAAAGAAAAAAAAAAGACAAAGAAGGGAAAAGAGAAAAGCTAGATTTCCAATCCCTGAACTTTTGATAACACTAATAAATTATAAAACTTTCTGTAATCTATCAAAGTGAAGTAAAAAAAAAACTTAAAAAATCATCCTCTAATGATCATTGATAACAGAATGCAGACATATTCAAACAGTAAAAGTAGTTCCGAGATGAATACAATTTATAGTTTACACACTGAATGAAGCAAAATATATTGAAATTAAAAAGAATATCTTGTTATTATTTTAATAACAAATTCAAAGGACTAGAAAAAAATTTGAACAACATATTTCAATTTAAAAACGTTTTTAACTAGCCAAATGTTCTCTGAAAATAGAATCTTCTTCATAATTTCTCTGAATTAAATATAACTGGACATTTTTAACAGTCCGAAGAAGACAAAATTCGTATCATTATTTTTTTTTCTGACACCGCTGCATCTTCCAAAACTGTTCACATGTCCTGTACCAGTAGAAAGTACTAATGTGCTTTGCAACTTTCTTTTGACAGTTTTTCTGATTTTGGTGCTTCAATGATGCGCATATAATTAGAATTTTTGGTCTAAAGGGAAAAAAAAATCATTTGCTAATGCTATATTACGTGTGATATATTTGAAAAATGAATTCGCTGTTACATCATTTCTATCATTTTGTTACCTTTTTTTCGTTGAGATTACAACTAGTTTCCATTAAATTTTTTGTGCTGATAGTGAAATTTGATACTTGCAGACCCTAGACAACCGATTAATATTTAAAACATTCAAATCAGAAATACTTCGACTGTATTTTCGATTGACTTTACAAAAAAAAAAAAAAAAAAAAAAAAATCTATCTGTAAGTAGTCAATTTTAGCGAATTTGAATATTGCATTTGTATGAGGCAGAAATAACATTTTATCCTTACATCAAATATAGTTTTGCTGATTTTGCTGAAGCAACAAGGTTTCTTTCTTTTTAGTTCAACAAAATTTCATTAAATACAATGTAAAAAATATTTACTTCAGAAGTAAAATTTCATTTTTCTTATATATATTATAATCATATTTATTCTAACAAGATAATCATATTTATCCTAGCTAACAAGAAGCAAAATATATCACGTTCCCTTATCCTTTTAAATTTTGTTGATTACTGACCAAAATACGGACAAGAAAAAAAAAATATGTAGTGGACGCAATATTCCTGATTAATTATTTAAAACGAAGATAAATTGGATCAATTTTTTTTCCGCCAACAATTCTCGTAGCACCGTAAATGCTGAAACATATCCAGCAGCAAAAAGGAACTAAACAATAGAGTGATAAAATGCATTATGATTGGTGCAGATTCCACCGATGATCATTTCAAACTCCAAAAATGTCGATCTTTTCTAGACAAAGCACAACACTGAAAAATTTTAACTCAGCATTGAGCTTTGGCTAGTTAACATGAATGAAAGAATCAACGTTTTTGAGGCTTGAAATGAATTAAGAGTGAAACATACGGATGCTTGTAGAAGTTCCTGCACATCAAATCTGCAATCAAAAACATAATTTGAATTACAATAGTATTCCGATTATTAATTTTTTTTTCGGATTTCTTTCTTTGGAAAAAAATTAAAACTTTTTTCTAATTACCAAGTTTACACAAAAATATTCAAAATTGTATAAAATAGCTCTGATACTTGAAATGGACACTTGACATTCATAGAAACTATTTTCTACACATGAGTATATCCTTTTTTTTTCCCATATTACTGACAAAATAGTTCGTTAACGGTTTGAAAAGAGAGACCAGTTATTAAGAGGGGCATGAAAACTCTTATTAGAAGCAACCGCAGGTGGTAAGGTCGATAAATGGGCAGGTCGATATTTCAACAACAAACATCTGCAGCATACGTAATTACAGTATTGAAAAGAAAACTGCTTGGCATGACGAGGCCATTTGAATGACATTCGTAACATGAAGTTATTCAGATGTCTATTTAAGATGTCCATTTCCAGAAATAATATTTCACAACTGAACATTTGGAATGGTACATAATTGTAATAAAAAATTCGGTTATATTAATTGGATCAATAAAAAATGGTCCTTAAAATTTGAAGATATTGAAAAATATAGGTAATTGTTTCAAAAACCGCCAGTTGCATATAATCTTAAAACAACAGATATTTCAACGAGAATCGTTTGCTTCCTTCATGTTAAAGTTTGAAAATACTCAATAGCATTCGTCAAAAGGATGAATGCAAATAAGTAGACAAATAAACATATAACAACGACAAAAAAACATGGCTCTTCCCGTGATCGGTTTTTCTGTGCTATCCGCTGACGGTGGTTTAGCTTCAATTCATACATGACGTTTATTCCCCGTGATTAATATGCCAAACGATTTACCAAGTGGGGGACGGATAGAAAGAAGTTTTTAATCAGCTGCTTTAAAATCATCAGAGTCTGGCTTCTCCGAGTCATTTGTATATTGATCCACCCTTCGCCAGACTTTATCGAAGGCCCTGATCTCTCGCAAAAGCTCACTCACTGAGATGCCACTAAACGATAGTAAGGAATTCTTTCTTGCCTACCCCCTATCTGGACAACCCATCGGCCGGCGCACCTCTCGCTGGACTGAGCAGCAGACTACTCGACGAACTTGCTAAACACTGATTACTACTCACAAAATAATAAATACAATAATAAAGTTTAATTCCCTTAGGGGAGAGGAAGCAGGTGACCCCCTCGTCTTCCTGTAATGGGCTTCTTTATGATTGGTTGTCGCCACACCTACTTGCCATTACATTCATACTCACGTTAACGAGCTACACGACTGGAAGACTATCCTATCTTTTATCTACCCTTTTCAATTTTTTTTTATTGCTCTCGATGGCTTCGGTTCGATGGCAGGCGGCAAAAGTTATGTCAACTGATGTAACTTAGTGTTACTTCTTGCAGCCTATAAGGGAAGGAATGTCTTCTTCAGCTTGACGAAAGATAATCGGCCTTCTCAAAGGGAATTTCCCATTTTTTTTCCGGTCGCGACAGTCAAAATGACCCGTTTTGTCTCTCTTCCAAATGAGATCTTTAATTTATTGTTAGGCATCGCCAAAACGTTGCTCATTTGTTGAAGTTGGGGCACTGCAATCATGTCGAATGATGACCTAGTACAGTTGAATATGAAATGACGAGCAACATTTAATGCAGACAGATAAATAATTTTACCGTAACAAATATTGACACTTAATTCGTAACATAACTGATTAGAAAGTGATAAAATAAAAACACGTATTTACAATATGTGAATAGATACATATTAAGAGAGTGAAGAACATGGTTGAAGATATGTCGGGTTGCAAAGAATTTTGAATCAAGCATATCGAAAGTTATATACTGAAATGAGTATGCCTCCTGAGTATGATAATGCGTCAACCAAAAGATAGGACAGTTATAATTGGAGTGAAAGTGTTCGATGGAATCTAAGGACTAGACATGCAAGAAAAAAAAACTATTTGTAATATATTAAAGAAATATAGTATTTGTAATATTTACGACATGGGAAAATAAATGGCACAATAAAAAATAATTATTTCATTTTTTTTGACAAGTGTATTTTTTATTGACATTATAATGTATTTTTCTTTGTTAAAAGATATGAATCGATTTATTGCAATATTCGCTCACAATGTAAGTTTTCAAGCTGAGTCAAATGCTGCAAACGAAAGACAAAGTGACTTACATCAGCACCTAATTTTTCTTGATAAATTTGTAAGGCATGTTTGGCAATGCTTCTTTTAAAATTTGGGAAAAAAATTTAGATACGATCTTTTAAATTCTCCTACAGCAAAAAGTCACGAAGATTCGGATAAGGAGAACGTGGTGGTCATAGGTTAAGGAAATATGCTGTCATAACTTCATCCAAAGTTTGGTGAAACAGTTGTTACATAGAATGAGCAATATGGCGATCGATTTTGTATAAATATTATTGAGTTACAGAATTTTCTTTCTTGAAAAGCCAAAATCACTTTATTTTCTAGAATTTTGCAGTAACTTGTGATTATTACGCATAGCAAATTAACCTTGTTGGTGCAAAATTTTCCGAAAAAAAAAAAAAAGACCAAAATCAGCATATTACGCCAAAATGTAAGAAACGCTGAATGTAAAAATTTTTCCAAAAACAGTATGTTATTTAGAAGAGGCCAGAATCCTGCAATCGATGTGCATTGACTTATATAAGTGATTCATCAAATACACAAAATCTTTCAAATTCAAGATTCGTCGCTATTAATTTTGGAAAGAATGAAGCTTTTGTTGTGAATCTCCGCGTCGCTAATGCTATAAAATTTTTATACATACATAATGTCGTAAAATGTAGCATGGGAATTGGCGTACCCATGCCCAAAATAATGAGAAGGCTCTTGCTACACTTCTAACACTTACATGTCGTTAATCCACTAACCTTGGCGTCGTTTCCTAAATTTGTTCCACTACTTCCTGATTCACGATACTTCATCGTCTAATTTCTGAATGCACCCCGACTTTATCTGCAGCTTCAAATTCATTAATAAGTTTCTTCTAGCCATTCCTGACATCAGTCTTTTTTTTAAATCTCCAAGACGATGATATTCTTTTAAAACATCGGCATAGTTACTATTCTTTCAGAAAAAACATTTTTTAATAAAGTATAGGGTTAGCAAGAAATAACTTACCCACTTCAGAGGGCTCTAAAATGCGTTCTATTGGTCCAAATAAGATAAAATTTGAACTACAGATTATTCAGATGATGCACTTTATATTTATTAATTAAAACAAATTAGTACAAAAATTCACCAATAGATGGCGCTGTAACAGAAATGGCATTTATTTGCATATATTGAAAAGGTGAAACATAATTTGCGTTACAGCGCATGCCTATTAATATTTTTCTTTGGATAACATGAAGGCGAATTCTGCACGAACATTAGTTTGTTCGTCATGCCTATGTTGCAAGAAAAAGCGCTATTGGTGAAATTGTTCCATCAGAACCAACAAAACTCCGTTGCAGCTCTAACGGAATTTCGTCGTATGAAGCAGATACGAAGAGGTCCAATGTCTTCAGGTGCCCTACGCAAAATGATGCAGACAGTTGAAAAAAACTGGGCAACTTGGCATTCTTTCAGGTAGAAGACGAAAAAAAATCCCGTCTTCCAACGTCGAAAATGTTGCGACCGCGCTCGTTGACGCCAGCAGTCAGTAGCCGCATAATAGTGTTAGTTTGCCAGTTGTTTCCTGTGTTCTGGATATGCGTATTCAACTGTACGAAAAATCGTCCAAAAATCGTATTCAACTGTAAAATCGTTTATCCATACAAAATCAAGTCTGGGCACCTGTTACAGGACAGGTACTTAGAGGTCTGTAAAACGTCTGCACTTCAGTTCCTTGCTCGAATGGTAGTTGACACAACTTGGCCATAGAACATTCTGTGGAGTGATGAGTCCCACTTTTGCCTCAATGGGCAAGTTAACACCCACAATTGTCTAATTTAGGTAGAGAAAAACCCTCACTTAATCCAGGAACAACCCTTGCATCCTGAAAAAGTGACAGTATGGTGTGGTTTTACAGCTACTTTTATCATTGGACCGTATTTCTTTGAAGAGACAACTTCAAATGGAATCCAAACCTGTTCCGTCACAGGACAATGGTACCATGATAAGCTGAGGGATTTTGTAATCTCAACTCTTCTACAGCGTGGATGTCTTCCAGACATTATTTTCATGCAGGATGGTGCACCACTTCATATTGATCGTCATGTAAAGTGATTGTTAATACAGCATTTTACAGAAGCACGAGTTATCCCAATAGTATGGCTCCTCGCTCGCCGGACAACACCCCTTGCGACTTTTGGTTGTGGGGATATTTGAAGAACCATATCTACCGTCAAAGGCCATCATCTCTACCAGATCTGAAGGGCAACAATATGCGCCGTATTCTTAATATTCCGGCGGACTCACTCCTGTCATCTGTAGAAAATAGGGTTCTCCGATTAGAGCATATTGCAGAAAATGAAGGAGGACATATTGATCCATTGTAATTTTATTTTATTTAACAATTATAAACCATATTAAATGGTTTTATGTGTATTACAACGCCAAATAACAGTGAGTTTTTGTACTATTTTTTATTTTATTTAATAAAAGTAAAGCGCATCATCTCATTCATCTATAGTTCTAATTATATCTCATTTGGACCAACAGAATGCATTTTAGACCCCTCTGAAGTGAATAACTTATTTCTTGCTAACCCTGTAAATCTATTTTCGATTAAGCCGTGGCTGCATTTAAAATATATTCTTATGATTTTTATAAGAAAAATATTTTTAAAATTGAAGTAATAGGCATTCTGACACAGAGGGGGGGGGAAGAGCTTTAACAAATCATAACTCTACCGATCGAAAAAATGTAACTAATTCTTATTTTCTTTATTGTGTGATTATTTCCCCCACCAGATCCTAAATATATTTTTTTTCTAAAGTCCTTCAAGTACTTGCATTTTAATTATAACTGCCCAACATATTAAACATGCACCCAGTTGTTAAATACATCTCAGGTGGCATGCAATATCCATTCAGACTCAAACTTAGAAGAGCGTATACAAGATGATTAAAAAAATTGGAATGAATCTGATGGAATGACAATTCATGTCAACTCACAGAACATATATTGTGGAACAGTTTTTCCCCTTCGCCAAAGGCAGAGTAAAATTTCACACAGATATCCACAATTATAATGTAAATTCCATTATTGCACCCTGTAGCAGCCTTGAGCTATAACAATGATATTAAAGTGAAAAAAATTGACAATCATTTCGTTGAAATTTGGTCGAAAGATTGATATAGACCACCCATTTTGGTGATAAAATCGCACGATAAATTTTGTAAACCTAGCTCTTTGTGGTTTAAAGTAATCTTATTCCTGTGTAATAGGACGGAGAGCAAGACTTTCCTTTCATAAGTTTCATCTAAAATTTGATAATCTACAATTTTAGTGTTAAAATCACATTTCAAATTTCGTACGTTTCGCTCATTTCTCGCTCCCCCCCCCCCTTTGAACTATTGTGATCATTGAATGCCTCCCAGCCCATCCCTCGCACCGATTCAGATTGGATCTACAGAGTGGAGTTTCATCAATACTTCGAGGCTGAATTTTTGTGACGACGGTAATACTTCATACACGGGGGAAAAAAGTTTGCTTATAAGAGCTTAAATAACTAATAGACTAGTGTCGACGATAATATTTCTAAATCCCTTGGAATAATCCGTCGTCAAAATGGAACAGTGGGGGATGCTTACTTAATTCAATGGCAATATTCTCTGCCAAACATTATAGAAGGGATTATTATTTCTTTTCTCCCTTTCCAATCTCTTCCCTTATTTGCATATGTCGGAAGCAGAGGATTTGCTTCCGAAAAGAACGACAGATAAGAATTTCAATTACGAGAGATATTTTTTCCCTCTGACGTCAGCAACTTAGACAAACAGAGGGCAGATATCCCAAAATAAACCCAATTTTTATGTATCAGAGCACCACTGGGATAAGCGCGTCGATCGCATTTCCCACCAATCAATGGAGCGCGAATGCAAAATTTTAGGAGATTTTTCTTTGTTAACATATACAACAGAATGCTAAAGTTCACAACAGAAGGGGAAGGTGTATGTTAGTATCAAAAAGAATCTCGCAAATTTCTTCAATGCAACTCGTTTAGGGCACAAGAGGTATTTTGCAACCCAGAAGTATCAAAGGGAGGGGGGGGGGATGCCTGAGACACGGCGTGAAAACTCCATTACGTGCAGATTTTGCAAAAGGAAACTGTTTTCCTTTCCTCAACTGTTGGAAAGATTTAAATGCAACTTTCCAATACAACATTCATTGTATTGCCTTATTTAAAGAAATCAGAATTTGTCGTCAGGTAATGTTTTCTAGGATCACAATACAACAAATATTACAATAATCCTTTTCAAATAATGAAGCTGAATTGCATCTAAATTTTGTTACTCTTTTGAAAATAATATTCATTTCAAAAATGACCGCTGCATTTGCTAAACGATCTTTAAAATTGAAAGTAATTAAAAAAATTCTGGAAATACAACATTCATCGAGTATGATACCGTAGGTAAAGCATTAATACAGTACACATTTTATCCATCGGACCCTAACTATACAAAAAAAAAATTTGATAATAATATCACCGAATTTGCTGTAAAACCTATAAGAAAAAGGATTTAAGAATAAAATATTCTAATGATTCCTTTACCATTTATCTTTTCCATAAAGCTTTGAAAGGTTTGTTTGTATGTTTCGTTTTCACACATCTGAAATCGACAGGTCATCATGCAGTCAACCCCCTTGACAAATTTTCTGAAAAACTTAATTCTCTTCCATACTCTGGATGATAAAACTATCTGACAAATTTTGTACTCGACATGTTCTTGAGTTACCATGTTCACGTGCAATCAGAGAGTCAAACTTACTTCGGTGAATAAATTGTGTCCAAAAATAAATAAAATAAGCAATTTTGAAAAAAAAAATACCTCATAGAAAACTTTATCTTCCGAGTTTGTTGCATTTTTACTTTGAGAAGTAATAGAGAAATCTAGAAGCATAGAGAAAGTATTATTGTCAAAAAATGCAAACTTGGGATTTTGACGAATTTCCAAGTTTCAGACCTGCCCGAGTTCGACTGAAAGTTGCAGATTTCTATCACATTTTGAGCCAATTCTCCATTTAGAGGAAGTCTCTCTGTTCAGCTGTTCGAATATAAGTTAATAGGATGACAACAAAATGACAGAATAAGGTAGAAAAAAATTCGGTACAAAGAATTGGCAACAATGAATGGGTTGTCTATCCATATGTAAATGCAATCATTCGAAAATTCACTGGATTCAATATCGAGTTGGGTACGTGATAATAAATGGAGTTCTGTGTCACATTTTTTTTAGTCATTTGGAAAAACACGCTTAAAAACAAAAATTCGATTTTTGGATACTATTAACCACCCAAAAACTCGCCCAGGATCACACAAGACAGTCAGTGAAAATGCTAAATTTATTCCAAAGACCACGTAACCAATGCCAAATGTATGCCAATTTTGTAACCACTGTACACCAATGCCATGCAAGCCGTTCTCAGGGATACCTTTATTTAGAGTATTGGCGAGAAAGTTTTAGGGGGACTACTCCCACTGGTTTTCTAGACGGTACTTTTGAAATTTAAGAGACCTCTAAATCATTCTCGCGGAAAGTTCATTTATACAGGTCCATTCATTGATATACAGGAAATCATCCGTTTCACATTGAATTTTTACGAAATGATCGTAGCCATCCAAAACGTTTTCAAATTGATAGATCAGAAATAGAATTAACTAAATTATTGAGATTAATACAGACACTAGATGTACTGAGCTACGAATTTATTTTTATATATTATATCGCTGCACAACAATTTCATAAAAATACAGATCCAAAAAAAAATACCCCTATATTTTAAAGAATTTTATAGCCAACAAATGATGTGTAAATGAAATGCCGAAAAAATCGTATAATATACCATTTTTTTTACAGACTTCTATTTATCTTACAAACATGAAACGTAATTCATGTTTGTAAAGAAGGAAATTGGTAATCGATTTTTCTGTCACTTTCGGACACTTGTGTATTTTCGTTATCAATATACTGTTTCAACACTTAATTATGTATCAATTGATTAACTGAATCATACTTTGATTTCATACATGCAGCGCCTCCTGGTAGTGAGTTTGAATTACAATTGATTACAAAATATTTACACTAATGAATAATATTTTTAATTAAAAGTGTTAAATTTTTACACACTGATAAAATGTATTTCAATTTGCGAAATAGATGCAAAAATGCCTCGTTTTTGAGAGCTCTCTAGGACAGAGAAAACAGGTATCTATACTCTACGTGTTTTTTCATAGAATCTCTAAATTTAATTAGACTACTAGATTCAGCTGCAAAATGATTGATGTACGAAGGTTAAAAATTTAATAGTGGCAACCACGTAATGGCAACTCGTACAGGCATGGCACGTTTATAATTTTTAAAAAATCAAGAGTTCTCATTTATCCAGACAAATTACCTTATTTTTTACGATAGAGTTTTGATAGAAGAAGTTTAAATCAGTATTCAAAATAAATGCAAAATTTAGCTCCCACAAGCCATCTGCTTTAACATTTACCGCCTTATTGAGATATTTGGCGGTTTCCTTTCCTAAAATGGTGTATTTAGCGATATGCTAGAATACTATGTGAGAGATCTGTGGCTCAGTTCGAGAAGAACACAGAATCGTGAATAATTTTTTTTTAATGATAAGTTTTGCAACTTTGCAAAAAATGAATGTACTTCCATCAAAGCGATAGAATTTTTAATACTTTTCAACAAATGCCTCACGTTTCCGCGACACTGGATGGTCAGCCACGGTTTTCTTTCATAAATTGTATAGCGTGTAATACCGTTCACGGTATTCTTCCATATTTCACAATCACTAATTGTCATTGTGTTTAAGGCGAGTCAACTGTTTGAGTTACAAATAAACAATACATTGCATACTTATATTTTATAATGCAAAGCTTCATTTACGAATATAATATGAATTATGTGTTCTTTATTTAGGACGCAATAGTTCATAATTTTATAAAGGCATGATTTTATATAATGTTCATGCTTATTTATGTGATAGAAAATTGAAACGAAATAAAAATCTCTGATATTGCCTATGTTCGGAAGCTACTTCGACTACTCTGTATATATATATATATATATATATATAAATATATATATATATATATATATATATATATATATATATATATATATATATATATATATATATATATATATATATATATATATATATATATATATATATATATATATATATATATATATATATATACAGAGTAGTCTTCTTATATACTCTGTATATAAGAAGATATTCATAATTCCTTCAGTCTTAAAAAAATTCATGATTTAAATTCAAAAGTAAGTAAATGAGGAGATATTTTGTATATTTATTGCACAACTGCGCAAGGTTACATGAGAATAAAAAAAGGTTAGCTTCAAAGAGAATGGATGCTTTGATGACGTCATAGCGAGAAAACGGTAAAATATTTTTCCGCTTAAATAAAAGTCTTTCAATTTCTTCAGCAAAATAGAATAAAATTAAATTAAATCTCTTGTAACCGTAGCAGCACTCGATTATCGATGACTCATTTTATAGATACTCATTTTTAAAACATGATTTCTTTTGTTTTTCAAAACGTTTTAGTTGGAATTATAAAAGCAAGAGTTATCACGCATTGTTATTTTAGTAAATTCAAAGATAAGTCATTCATGATAGGATTCTTTCATCACATCATAATTACGGGCTCACATCCATCCAGAGAACCTTTTGGACTCAGTATACAATAAATTAGAAACGGATGGCTGTCGGAGATTTTTAAAGCGTGAGACAACTCCATCAACAGTTGTTTCTACGATTTCCACTTCGCTGATGACTGCGCTGAGTGAAACCCTACCCTTCATTTCGATGCATGGGTTGTGATTGAAATACTGTCATTATTCAGTTTCCACACCTGTGCTTTCAAAAGACGCATATTGCAACTTTAATGCACAAGACAACTTGCGCAAAAATACGAGAGGGAGAAAAATGATAAAAATTAATCTCTGCCTTACAGATGATAATTCCGCCATCCAATCAGGAAAGGGAATTTAAGAGCAACTAATTGAAACGATTTACACAAATCATTCGTGGATGTTGTAGCGTTTCTTTTCGCTTTTTTCGAAAATTTTTCACAAATATCTTTTTTCCCCCCAGCAAATAGTTACATGTTCGCATTTCATTAAAGATGGAAATCTCCAATTGCGAGATCTTTTTTTTTTCCCCTCCGCGGAAGTTTAAGTAGTTATATTACCATCTACCGCAGTATCATTCGGTTTTCATTATTTTGGAAAACAAAAGATTCGGTGTATGATTCGAACTTAAAGGATTAAGCTAATCGAATGAACTTCGAAACGAACCTTCTTAGGGGAATAAATAGAATATAATGAATTCCCGGAATAAAAATCACGCAAGAAGATAGTTGGAGCTTACTTGCTGGAGAAGAGAAGGAACTGGATAAGCCTTGGGGAAAGATTGTTTTGGGAGAAATGTTTCATTGATTCGCCCAGAACTACTATTGTAAACAGACGAAGTGATCTGTATGCAGATCTTGCGCCCGAAATATGTTATTGTATTTATTATTTTAACTAACTATCTTTTGTGATGAAAAGGAATTGAAAAAACGTCGAAAAAAGTTATACAACTTACATTGCAGTAGCAAATTAAACTCTGCTTCCAAAAAATTTCATATTCGAAAAGGCAGTAAAATGATCCGAAAACTAATCTTAGAAAATATATGCTCAAAACGCGAATCATCTCGGAGATTCATTGTCCTTAAGTAGAATGAACTTATATGTTTACTTCTGAATTTTCTTTAAAATAAATATTGGGACTGGGACTTTACGGATGTTTGTAAAATAATTTTATTTAACAATGTGTGTGCGCGCGCGCGTGTATTGAAATAAATGAGTGGGAGAAAAAGATTTTGCGAAATAGGAAACTAATTACAAACAGCAGACATAAAACTACGACATCAAACTTTATAATCGTGTGGTATAAATAAAAAAGCACCAGGACATCATTCAAGTGAAAATAGAATATAGGTAAAGCATAGCGATAAAAGGAGCAAACTACGCTGTTTTTACAAAACTATTCATTAAATATTTTAAATCAGTGACGTTATTTAACTTTTTACATTCTTAACGATTTATTTATAATAACCTCAGTAAATTTTTTGCATTGTCTTGAAAAGATTTTAAAAAAATGAATGGATTATATTCAAAAGTAATTTTCAATCTAGTGTTTTCTATGAAAAAAATAAATAAATCTATAATCTTTCTTCTTTTCTAATAAGCTTTCTTTAAATAAAAAATGTGAGCTTTTTTTTAAAAATGAATATAGATTTCGCACTCACTTTTCTTTGCTTAAATTTCTAAAGAAAATGACGCCTTGATTTCATTATTAAAATATGCCTAATGATTATTAGTTGCAATTTTTATTTCCTGAAAACATCTGCTCTATTTTTTCAATTTCCGTTGTTAAAAGAATGAAAATTTTCAATCACAGATAAAAATATAAAAAGAAAGAATCAATAAACAATTAAGAAAAAGGATTCTCTATTCGTCATAATTGCATGTAATAGAAATCAATCCAATAAAAAGTGTTCAATAGGGGAAAAACATCGTTTTTTCTCTTTTTTATATCTAAAAATAAATGAAGACTACCATCACGTATCTTTCCATTGTGAAAGTAGTGACTCAATGAGTAGGTTCTTTGTCTTCATTAACTGCATCATTGAATCCGCATAGCATTAGTAGTCACTATTCAGATTCCATTAAAGGTTTCACTGAAATTTAGCTGCTGAATAATACCAATGCAGTCTACAAACGTAATTTAACACCAAGTCTAATGAGACTTCTTCTTTTAATTGCTTCCGATTATTAAGAACGTAAGAACTGTCCAAAAAAATCATATTCGATTTTCTTCATTTTACTCTCATGAAAAAAAAAAAAAAAAATTGATGAATTTCAAAGGAAAGCTCTTTCGCCGAAGTGCCACGAAGGAGAAATGAACAGAACGCGGACAATTGTACTAGAGCTAGAGGGGGGAAAATCCATTCTCGCTTCTTATTATTTTTCTTTAACAATATATTATAATTGTCTGGTATGTAAAAGGAATTCCTCCAGTGTTTTATAACTTGAGAATATACGACACTCCTGAATGTCCGGTTCGGGGCTATCCGGCTTCTGTACTATCTGGCCTAGTTATCTTTTATCGTAATTAAATGAGGAATGCAAGACGACTATTAAGTCTTCTATTAAGGACCTTTTCAAAACCTAAAAATTATAAATTTTGACTCTTACCTTTTCATATCTGTGTAATCAGTTATCAGTGAAAAATAAAATCAGTTTAAGTCAGTTTTCTTAAGAATTAGGTCAACGATTTACGTTAATGTTTTGTTTATGTTTCCTGCATTTAAGTTGGGCATTACAGAATTTATATTAAAATATAAAAAGTTTATATCTTTGAACTTATTTTTTCTCTAATAAATTCTTGAAACATTCAATACAGTATATAAATATAAATAAACAACCAGTACAGAATCTTCTATTTTAACTCGACATGTTACCGACAACTGCTTCTATGATTCACCGGGCCGCGGTTGCGTTCCCATTGAAATAAATGGAAGACTTAGTACTCAATAAGAAGTGAAAAAAATACAATAACCTTTTTCTCAACCAATGTTGCGAACAACAGCAACTAATCGAGTATGAAAAGGGTACTTCCTTTTTATATTTTTCGTACACAAGAAAGTAAAAGCAAAAAAACTTTCATACAATTCGGTATTCATTAAAATAAACATTGCGTGTCTTCCGGGACTTTTCGAAAATATTTTCTTCAGAAAGCGCGCGCATTTGCTATTCTACCAACCGCAACCATGGAGTCAGTCACATCATCATTTAATCACCGGTGTGCGCGCGTCGTCCGATCCATTATTCATCGGCGCGGACAAAACAAAAAGAGCGGCAATAAGTTCTCCGAGCGCGAGTACTGATTTATTTATTTGCACCGCCTCTGGGCCAAGCAGAATGGAATCAGTCGCAGAAAGACAAGCCGGGAATCGACGTCCAATTATGGGGAGAAACTTTTCACAGATAAAGAGTGTTTTCATGCCTCGGGTGCAAAGCAAAAGGGTTGGGCACCAAGCAGCATTGAAAGCCAGTTAGAAATGAGTTAATGTTGCGCACCTACAGCCGTTTCCTCTGCGTGATAACTCTCTCTGATGAATCACTGAGGGCTCACGAGGAGAAAATTTTCAACCGTCAAAAAATTCGGCCTAGAAAAGATGAAAAATCTACACGAACACTTTTTTTTAATTATGTCCATCCGTCTGTGAACATAAAACTCGAAAAGGCAAAAAGTTAGTAGGGCTAACATTGCAAACGTTTTTCACATTTTAGACAAAATCCGTCATCTGTCTATCCGACTGTGTACATCAAAAACATTTCGCATGTACACAGTCTTGACACATTGCACATTTACCACAATCTTGATACACAGTAAGACTTTCTCGCCTATTTTCTAACAGAGATGTTATTCCAGAACACTACTGTAGCCATTGGCGCAAAATAGTTGTGAAATATCAGCCTTTGGCGTAATTTAGCATTTTTACTGACTTTCTCATGTAATCCTTAGCAAGGTTTTTTTTTTTTTTTTTTTTTTTTTTTACGATAAATACTCAGTATTCGGGAAATATTATCCTAACATCGAATTCGTGTTTTAGATGGACTTATAAGCCAAAATATTGAAACAAAAAAATAGACACAGAAATACACTTATTGTTGTTACTTATGTCAGTTGTCATAGACAAGCCCGCTGACGAAGTCAGCGATTTAAGCCGAATCAGTGCAATGGCTTCTGATGGTAAATGCCCCTGAGCACCCGAGGAAAGAAGTTTGACTTCTAGCTCATATGAAAATGACACCCATGCATTCGCTTGCACAACCCCTCTCAACAACTTCCACTTCACAGATAGAACACAGGGTAAAGAACAACCATGCCCGAAACCAGGATTCGAACCCGGGACGCCCAGATCACTGGGAAGACTTGCTACCCCTAGGACTGGACACCAGTACAAGTACATTTGTAGCCACAAAATCATATTCCAAATTTGATATATTTAAGTTAGAGCTCAGGCTTAACAGTTTTGAGTTATTGCGTTTACCCTTTTTAGAAAGTACTGTCCGACAGACGGTCAACCCCTCATTGGATATGGCTCAAAATTTAATAAATGCTTATTGATTCGTTTCTAAATCTGCGTACCGATTTTTATCTATGTAGCTCCCTCCGTTTTGTAGTTATCGTGTTAGCTTGTATTCGAACAGATGGACAGACAGATTTCCTCTGAATGGAATTTGCTCAAAATTTGAATTTGATGAACAAATTCGGAGTGCGGATCGTGAACCAAATTTTATCCGCCAAGTTTGAAGCGTATTTAATTCACTTTGCCATAGACAAACAGACGTCATGTCAAAGATATGCTTTCTGAACCTAGGGGTTTTAAAACGTGGAGATTCTTCAAAATCTCGAATTCGAATTTTGTGTCCTCTATTCTTCGTACACGAGAAAGTACAGAAAATATTGGAAATATTAATGGATATGTTTTTATTCATCAGTTGTTCGGATTTTTGGGTGCATTTTATTTCCTGCATCACATTTCGGAGGCCAATCGGTAGGAAGAAAGTCTTCTAAATGTTTACTTTTTGACACTCTGAAATGTTAACATGCGAGGAAGTCGACGAAAGAACATTTCTTCTGTTACCGAATAATAAATATTTGGGATAAATAGATCTACAAACAACGTTTAAAGTATTATGAAACTCGAAATAAAACATGCATCTTTTATTTAACTACACTACAAATATTAAGTGATGACAGAAGAAAAGGAATCATTTTACGAAAATGACTTCCTAGAAAAGATGACTGCTCCTGATTTCACTACCAAAAATGAAAATACTCCAGAAATGCCTACCATTTTAGATTTAGAAGATTTTAGGAATGGATCCTACTCATCTAAACAAGAGGGAGTGGGGAAAAGCGAAGTATTTCAGCTTGTTGGCCGCAACAGCTATTCAGAAATCCAGCGTCATTTGATTGTGACGTATTTCACGTCATAGTTAATATATATATTAACTTTGGCGTGAAAATGTATCTATCGGCTTGGTTTCACTATAGTATTATTACTTGCAAAAACAATGATTATTATTCTTTAATTTTTTAGAATATTGTTTGTCAATACGAAAGTGACATACTGAGCTCCTTACTTTACTTATGAACCTTCAATAAAGAAAATTAAAAATGGTTCCATCTTTCTGCATGTCTTGCAGACACCGCTTCGAAATTATATATACTGATAAACTGTAATTTTTTCAAACATTTTCCTGAATATTTATTGATTATATCAATTAATCCAAAAGCACAAGGCCTGGAATCACTCTCCCTTCTTGACAGTTTAAAATTTAAAGCTATAGTAGGCTCGGGAATTGTGTCAGGATACACCGACATGATTTGTGAACACTGCCTCTCTATTGCGAAATAAAAGGAAGCATCGCCTTTTCTTTATAACATGCAAGGATTCGATCATTTAAATGTCTTTCATTCTTCGTTAGAATTGTTTTTACAAACATAAACATTACAGTAAAATGAACGTAATAATTACTACAGAAAAAGCAGCAAAATAATTCAAAGTAAGAATACAGCTACAAAGAATTAAGTAAATTTAATTCCAGGACAAAGTTGTTATATATTTGTGATTCGACAAGCTTGATATCATTTGACAAGAATGTCAAAAATTATTAAAAGTTCATCAAAATGTATTTTTTGAAAATTCTTTTGCACATTGGATTTTATATTTATTGGAAAAAAGTAATGATTGGAAAGCAATCCAATGTGCTTACCAACAGAAAGAAGAAAATCAGTATAACAAAATTACTCAAGGCAAAACAAAACACCACGCATCGCATGAACTTGTGTTCAATTTGCTTAAGTGGATAAAATTAAAACTTACAATTAAATTTTAGAATAAAACATATTTTTTGACATCTGTTTTTTTTCGATAAATTCTTTATTACCATATAATAAAGAAAGCAAAAGACCATACGCTTTTAACAAAATTATTATTATTATTATTTTAGAATGCGTGATTATGTATGGTTTGTAAGAATAATAAGTTACAATTGTAATGCACTTATATCGAAGACAAAACACTGTCAAACTTTTCTTCTTGCTAAAAAGTAGTTTGACTCCTTCAAAAATGAAGAGGGAAAAAATATATAATCCTAAAGCATCGTTTGGATAAAACTGTCTTGACTGTTAGACAAATTACAACTCAACTGCACTTACTCCTCAAATACGACAAACCTCAGGTTTAAACCCAACGTATTCCTAGTCTCTAGTTCTTCCCATTATCAACGCATGGAATAAACTTGCGTCGTCTCTTTTAAATCTCATTTCTAGTTTGCTGCTAAAACTTTTAATGCAGGAACTCTAGGAAATGCAGACGATAATTCCCAGACGAAGACACACACACAGAAGAGAAAGACTCTTTGTTCTTAATTCAAGAATGAATCTTGGGGGAAAGTTTCCGTGGAAAACAGAATGAAGGCGCGGATTTTATTCCGAGTCGTGTCATTCTAAAACAAAGCAGTAATTATTTGAAAAAGTGAATCTCTTTTAGCAACAAGTCTGAATTCATCCTGAAGAAAATTCATTTTGTTCATGGAAAATATTTCCTTTATTTCTTTTATTTTTTTCTGAATTTGTTGGGAAAGATAACTTGAGTCTCCAAAACGCAAACGATTTATCTAATGACTAAAAGTAAATCAAAATGAAACGTCACAATGTAGCTATTTTCCCAAGCAGAAAAATATCTAAAAATGAAGGAAGTAGAATCCTTTAGTTAGTGCATCTTGATACACTGGGGATTGACAGAAGTGAATTCGCCGCAGCTTTTGCACATGCGTCAATCGAGTGACTTCACTCTATTAGGAATGATATATTGATGGAGATATTTCATTTTTAATAAACAACATATATAAACAATATATACAGTTTACATAATTATAAACAATATCATTTTATTTTTATTTATTGATTTGCAATAATTTTGGAAAACTCTAAAAATACTAACAATTATTTTCCGTGTATATATACATTCAGTACTTAGGGAAAGCAATGCTCGAAAATGACTGCTGTTAATGATACACAATTTTTTCAAAAATTCTTTGATTGAGTTCTCCTTTCCGAGGAGTAGAAGAATGCTGCAGACGCAAGAATCGATTCAATAATTGCTGGCAATTCAGTGGCAGTACGTCCAACCAATAGCGAAAGGCATTGTTAAAATATTAAAAACCGAAGGGAGTGTTCTCCTATTAACTTTCTTTTATATGCAGACAACATGGGGCGTTTGATATACCGGGTGATTTTTTTAAACTGATACTAATCGGGACAACCTGAAACAAACTATTTTTTTTTCTCATAGGCTGCTAATATCCCCGCTGTCATTACGGTTGTAATGGACTTTAAATAGACTGAACCCAAAACCTGATACAAATTTACCATTTCAACAACAATACAAAATTTCAATCATCCATCTAATGGCAACTGTAGGTTTTGAATGTGTGCACAGGGACAAAAGGAGAGACAGATTTCTCATCGATCAATTCATTAAAAAATGTTAAATTTCAATAAAATATGCAACATTGGAGTGAAAATCAAATTCTAAAATGCATTCGCGTTTACAGATAGACAAATCTCCTCCCTCTCCTCCTCAAAAAAAAAGAGAGAGAGAGAGAGAGGAATTGGGGATTTGGATTGAGATTTGCCTAAAATAAGGAAAATTCCGCAGTTTGATTTTATCACCGAATTTTCTAAGGAATGCAGATCTTTCACGTTATTCTTCACATACGCGTAAATGAAAAAAATGAGTATAGATTTTTTAAAAAAAAGAAATGGGCCGGATTTTACATAGTTCATTGCAAAGATTTATAAGTGCCAGAAAAAATATAGCAGGTAATAAAAAAAATATATTACATTTGGAAACTTTAAAGGGAAAAAAGTGACCGTTGCGTATAGGATCAACAGAAAGATGAGAAGATGGTTGAAATGCATGTTAAAATGTTTCCAACCTCAGCATGAATATTGAAGAGCCTTGAAAATTTAAAAGTAATGACCCAGACTTAGCAAAAAGCACGTGACAAAGGTTATCAAATTAGCATTCTATTCATCAGTATGCACCATCATACTTCGATTGAAACAAGGTTCAGTCGACCATGGCGCTAACTCTAGAAATTTTTCCAACTCAGTCGACTTTTAAAGCGTTTAGGCATGAACAACTCGAAATCGAGAATTTTCATCGAACGCCAAATAAAACATCGTGGAATTATCAACAGTCAGTTGAATTTGCATTTATAAAGAAAAAGAAGGGGGAGGGGGGAGAATTAAAATCTGCCATTTGGTGCCATTTTGTCGGACTTAAAAGAAGATAATTAGCCATCGCTTGTCCTTCTCTTCCCACGCGAACCAATTATGATATCAAGGAAAATTGGCGCATTTTAAAAATAGAAACTCATCGAAAACAATCTATTTTTCGAAAAATATAAGAGGCTCAACAGAAAACACACGATTAAATAATCCAGTGCTCTTCTGTTTGTATTATTGCTAAAGCTTCGTTGGCAGCAGAAATTCATTCAAAAGGATTCGTCGAATCAAAAAGAACCATTTAAACAATGAGTAATCCATATGACTCCTTTCATAATATCGATTTTCTTAGAATGTTAAACAAAGCAATTTTGATGCTATTATTTTAGGAATCAATTTAAATTCTTTCTCATTTTTCTGTCGGAAAGAATGTGCGAATGCATTTCTTAAGTTCATCTGAAATGGATTCTCACTCTGTATTTAATTAACAAAACGGTTCGAAATTTACTTTTCACGACTTCCAGTTTCTGCTGTTTTCTATTCATTGCAGAATTATAAAGTATCACAATTGTTAAAGTAAACTAGAATTTGTAAAAGAATTAACATTTCATAAGTATTCTATTTATTTAAATGACTGCTCTCCGTCACATTAAGGCAGATAAAATACTTTTTAAATTTTATTCCTTCCAATTTAATAATCATGAATCTGCAAGCATTTTGCTTTCAAAATGCCTCGAAAACGAATAAAAATAACTTTCATTAACATGAGGCGAAAAAATGTTGAAGCTTTTACAAAAAATTCTATGATAGTTATATTAAAGTAGTTAACAGCGTATTTTATAGTTTTCTTGTTATAACCAAATTTAATGCAATTTAAAATCGGAAGAAAATTCTAAATTAATTACATAAAAAAGGAACTATTATAAAATTGTAGTTGCTTTTTCTTCAAAAAAGTAATAGTTTTCCATTTCTGACATACTTAAACTTGACTTCTTTCATGTTTGTAAGATAAAATTTCGTAATCGATTTTCCGTTTCTTTCCAGATGTGCTGGAATTTCAAATCATGTATTCTCTCTATGGGAGTACACTATTGAAAGATTTTCGGAACAATGAACTCTTTTAATGAAATTTCGATTCCATACGAATGGCTCCATCAACAATAAAAGTGAGAAAAAAAAAACTCATTACATTATATTTCTATTAAAGAATTATAAAATGAAGAAGAGAAAAATAATTCAAATAAAACAATTCTGCTATATAGTTCATTTATAAAAGTATATATTTAAGAATTTAATATATACTTTTAAATATATTAGATTAAATATATTAATTTAACTTAAAATATTTTAAATTAATTACTTTTTAATTGTTTCCTGCGCAGTATTTTTTATTATCTAAAATTAGAAAAAAAAATATAAATGATACGCATTTTACTTGAATTATACGTTATTCATCATAAAAACAAAAGCAAAAAAAAAAAAAAAATTAGAAAAGTTTATTCAGAATTCCCAGAATCTTACCTCATTTCGTAGCAGGGAACCGACGCGAATAAATACTATTACTCAAAATTTGTACATTTAAAGGAATTATTTCAACCGACAGTTGTTGCAGACATCAAGCAAGATAAAAGCAAAACTTTTCAGAATAGGACAGATTTTTATACTTCAGATTTAAATTCTCTTACTAAGAAGCATTTAAACCGCTGCGAATTTTAGAATATCTTTGAAATTGTTATTTATAGTTAAGCACAATATCTTTCGTCGCAAAGGAATTATTTATGGAAGTTATCATTGATACGTTGGCAACTCGAAAAAGACGCGAGCAGATGTTGCTCACAAAGGCCGTAATTGTACAGGGACTGATTAGGCCCAAAGCGCGTCTTTGATATTCTTCAACGGAACGAGTAAAGGGAAGAAGAGTCGAAGAAACGAAATTGCTCTCGAAATTATTCAATTTTAAAGGCTTCTTTTCTTTTTCTTTCTTTTTTTTTTTTTTTTTTTTTTTTGTACTTTCAGACGCTAAAGCAAACTGCTAAACTACAAAGTTTTTTTTTTTTTTTTTTTAATAAAGTGATTTTTTTTTTACAACAGCAGGATGGCAATGCCGAAATCTTGTTCGATTTCGGAGACAAAACGCTCTCAAGAGTAGTTGTTTACGAAAAATAAGGAACTCTTACTTCACAAGAAATGTACCACATGTTATAAAATAAGGCACAAATGCTCAACATCACAAAAATTTAATAGAAAAAATACTTTTATTAATATTTAATGAGACCGGACATACGAAGAGGAAGAACAAACAGAACAGCAAATTAAAAGATGGACAGTCTACATTTTTTTGCATTGATTAAGAATTTCAATTATTCAAATTGCTACCGAAATTGATTACAATAAAAATAAACGCTTTGTTATGCGTTTATTTTTGTTATTATAACTTACTATTTTTGTTATTATAACTTACTATTTTTGTTATTATAACTTACTATTTTTGTTATTATAACTTACTATTTTTATTATAACATACTGTTATTTGTACAAGTTCATTTTGTGTGCCATTCGCTTAATTTTATAGTAATTAATTGTTTCATAACATTAAACCTACAGTGAAGAAGATTTAATATTTGAATTTCCTTAAAAAAGGATTAAAATTACCACGAAAAAATTTAGTTTTTCAGTTGTAATTTAGTACTCAATAAATATTGCTAGGTCAAAATAAATAAATAAATAAGTAAATAAAACGGGGCTAAAATGAGACAAACTGTTATAATATATATATTAAATACTAAAGCAAATATACTAATAACAATATACTAAATATACTAAAAGCAAAATTAATAAATAAATAAGTTTTTAAAATCACATGTTTATTGGTGCAAAAAAAATAAGCACTTTTTTTCACACATTTTATTATACTTTCCATTACTATAAGAAATATGGAGTCTTGAAATTTCGTCTCAGATTCACCATTAGATGATGTCTACAGGGAATTCTATTCACTATAAGATATAGCAACAAAATTAAATTTATTTATTTAAAATTAATTAATTGATTAAAATTAACTGGTTGATTTAATGATAAACGACAATAAGCATTTTCATGCATAACATCTAAGCCGATAAAATGAGAAAACTTTAGATTGAAGGTATAAGAATATATAAAAAGCATATGCTCTGAGATGTAATATATATATATATATATATTATCTAAAACTTTATCAAAGCTACTCAGAAAAAAATAAACATTTTTTTTTTTCGATTCCAGAATTCATAATACGAAGAAGGGCGCAATTTTGCATTAAAAAAGTGATAATAAAGACAATAATATAGGAACTAATTTTATGTTTGCTTCCATTGGGATATCTCATTTCTGACTTTCGCTTTCAAGTTAATAAGAATTGTACTGAACAAATTCAATACTGAACAGAATTGAATTTCTAATGACATATTTTGAACTCCGATTGATAGCATCATTCATAGAGATCCTTCAGGCCAAAGCAGCAACAAGCCTGGAAATGCAGAAATAGATTGATTTTCTGATTGAAGTTTTCACGGGCGTTTTTTTTTTTTTTTTTAATATAAAGAGAGGACCAACCGAACAAAACATTAATAATATTTTCAAAATCATTTCGATCAATCTAGTAAAAAAATAGGGATCCATAGAATAAACGAAACTGACCACAGCAAAATAGACGAACAAACAAGCTTATCCGCTTTTACAAGCTTTAGTGGACACAACGCGTGACTCACAGGTAATTCCAAAGAATTCAAATGGCTGAGCTTGGCACCTCATTCTGGAGAGGGTGTAGGCCTGAAACATCTGGAACAGTAGATTGCCAAATCGAATTCGTCTCCATGCCAGAATAAGTTCCTCGTGGATCGAAGAGTGTGTTGACAGGGACAAGAATATTTCGATCTCATCCGTCATCCACCCACGCTCCAGCTCCGGGTTGGCCTACTGAGCAATGACAGAAGGCGCTTGTCTACCGGCATGACAGACTCTTCAATTATAAGTCGGCGACCTTGTCAATGATTAAGATTATTATATTCTTTCAAACAACAGCAAAAAAAAAAAAAAAAATAATAGCCATAGAAGGAATGTACAACTCATCTCCCCTCGATTTTCTCTTGCATTTTCACAGAATGCTAAGCATTGGTGCGAACCCATCACCGTATAAAATTGTGGGCTTTGGGACGGGCCATGAAGACGGGTCATGAGCGTTCAGATTCTTATCTTCAAAGTGTATCTTCTTCAATATTTTCTTCTTGTGTGCTTTGCAGTATAGTAAAGAGAGAGAAAAAAAAACTATTTTTGTACTATTAGTAGCAACCATTTGGCATTCAATATTAATGAAAAACCTATTAGCGCGCGATGAATAGTTAGAATGCGATAATTCATCGATACTAGAAACACTGACATATATTTTGGACGAATGAAAGTCAAATGGAAATAAAACCAAAATTTGACACAGGGCTACCTATTGTAGATTGCGTGCATTCGAAAATACAGACCCGTTAGACGGTGAATCCCCTTAACAAATTTCATACGGGTCTGTATTTTTGATGCTAAACAGGCGTGAAATTTTATTTACGTCCTGTACTTATGGTGGCCTGCCTCCGGGCATAGGGATAGCGCATCTTCCCCGTGATCTGGGGGTCCCGGTTCGGGCATGGTTGTTCTTCTTCTGTGAGATGTGTGAATATGTCCCCCTGCCAAAGGGTTTGTGCTAGCGCATGTGACGCATGAAATAGCTAAGTCGCATTCTTGGCCCTAGTTGGCGCTACTGAAAAAACAAGAGACGATCACTCGGCTTAAATCGCTGACAGATGACTGCCAGCAGGCACAACAACAACTTGTGGTATTAACTAGTATTCGGACAGACAGACTTTCTATGGATGAATTTCCTTCAAAACTTGATAGAAAAATACAAATTTGGTACAAGGATCCCATGCCAAATTTCATTCGTCTAGCTCAAAGAGTTTTTAAATTATCTTTTTATAGACAGATCTAATAATAAGAAGGTATTTATGGACTCAGGGTGGTTTGAAATGTATAGATTGGTCCAAATCTCGTGTTCTTTCTAAAATGCAGAATCTTCCCGAAAATCCTTTTCGTTCAAAATTTGATAGAAAATTACAGTTAACATAAAGATCATACACAATTTTTCATTTCGTTTACCTCGTTTCAATTTTTGAGTGATCGTGTCCACAAATAGATTCAACGCATGCTTTCTTCATCTACCCCCTGGATTGAGAAAAGGCTGAAAGCTGAGGATTCATTCCGAAGTCCCGAGGTCGAATTTTTGACTTTCACAATCCTTTCCTTTGTAAGACTCGCATTTGAAAAAGGAAAAAGTAATACATTGTGTCTTTTCTTTCATTCTTTTTTTTTTTTTTTTGATGCTCTCTTATTACTAGACACATTTTTATAGATTCAAAGATATTTTAAGGAGTATGAAAATGCCATTATCAATGTTTGTCAAAAGCAGAAATGCAGTTTGGTGGCTTTTGACATCGAAATTGTTTTATTTCCATATAATAATATTATATGTTAAGTGAAACAAATGAATATAGAAAAAAAAATTATGCCACTTTACATTCAATCTAATTAATAAATAAAATGCATTGCGTCATCAAGAGTCAATTGCAAGTTTAAGCCAGCAAATCCAAAAACACAATGGATCAGCTATGCATATTAAATGTCAATATTCAAAAATATATATCTCAATGATTTGCAAGGTATCGAGTTTCCTATGAAATGTAATGAATAATAAACCCTATTGTTACATAAAAATACATTTAAGAATAAAAAAAGATTTATGAATGAGAACAAATAGTACAGAAATTTAAAAAGAAATCTATTCGATATATGTTTTGTCAGATTTACTCCATTCGTGCGCGAGTGCTTCAAATACATTTAACATCAAAGTTATACGAATGTGGGCTGCAGACATGGAGAGATTTTCACCCGCATTTATTTATTTGAAATATATTTATATATATATAAATTAAAATCCTAATTGATTTCCTAATTATTATCTTAGCTATAGCCTGTATTAGCTTCATCTGAAATTTTCTCTTAACCCCCTTTTTAATTTAATTATTTCTGACACACGCTCTAAAAAATTGTTGACTCTGTGATTCTCGCGCTGCAAGCGAAGGGATAAAGATCCCCAAGGCTCACGGCTTTCCTTCCAAACATACCCAAGATTCCCTTGACTGAATCGATGTGTGTCGTGAATAAACGCATCTCTAAGTAGAGACGCAAACTTCTGGGACTCCGGCCTGTTGCAAACAGGCGTGTTCCACCGTTATTTCCCATGTATCAATTATGCCATACGGTGGAAATAAAATTGAAGGTAATTCCGAATGGGTCTTTTTTGTCTGCAAAATTATGCTACATATATATAAACATACGCACGCACTTATTATATATATATATATATATATATATATATACATACATTATAGATTCTTTTAGAATAGTAACTGTCTAAGATGTTTAGGTCTAAATAGCCTTGCGCATATATTTTGTTTCAAAAAATGCGCACATGTTGAGGGTTCAAGGTTGAAATATTTGTTAAATGCCCAATGCATAATATGTCTCCATAGCGGTTCACTGATTTTCGTTACAGTCTTCCATGACTCGCCATTTTCTTTACAGAATTTCACTTCAATCGTAAAATCAGAGAGGGTGTTTCTAAAAAAATCCTCAGTGGCGCAACAATAGTAAGTGAAGCCGAGAATGTAATATGAGCTTCAGCTATTTGGATAATTTGAAGTCGTCTCATCCTATTTGATTTCAGAAATGGTGTGAACACACAAATATTTTGTCTCCTAAATACAACACACGGTACATCTCCTAACCTCCTAGAAGCTGCGCTTAAGATATTAAGGCAGTGGGTGTGAGCTACTGGACATTTCAAAAGAGGTCGGACGACTCTTTCTGCTTGCGGTTTCACAGATCTCTATTCAGAATATTTTACTGCACACAATTTTTGCAATAGATTTTTCCCTTCAATCCACAAATAAGACGACGGTGTTAATCAAAGAAGCGGAGACTATAGAGTATGAATACAGTGCATGCTATAAGGGAATAAAATTTTCGAAATAATCCCTCTGACAAAGGTAACGTTATTTTATTATCATTGATAACTCTCAGAATCGCAGGATGTTAAAATAGTTATAAAGGCACACTGATTGTTCGTTGCAAAAGTCAAGAGTGAAAAATCTACTCTCCTCTAATCTACGCCAAACATTTGACGGGTTGCACTATTTAATTACACCACGAATCAATCCATGTTTCAAGATACATTGGACGATGCCTTTGAATTGGCAAAACATTTTTTGGACTTTCTCCTAGTATGACATCTGTCACAGTCTTTCAGGGCTCATCATTCGTTCAACAGAATTTTCACTTCAATCCACTCTTCGGACATGGAGGACGAGATAGTAAACGTATTGGCATTGACAAAACACCATACGTCCGCAGTTTCGGGAGACCTCCATCTGTAGGGTTTATGAATTTCAAAGAACTACTACCATCCTAAACTCCAGGAATGAAAAATGGTCCTCTCCTGAAACAATGGCCGGAGGTCCAACAACTTCTAGTTACGCCATTGAGTGAATGTGGATCCGTCGATGCTTCAAGATGCATCGACCTAATGAATGATCCTCTTCCCCAGATTTCGAGGAATCGGCACGCATGAAGAATGCACCTTCCTTTGCTCACATCTCGTCCAATTTCCGAAACCCATCAGCGCCTAAACAATAATCCTGACACTAACGCTCTCCAGGATGAAAAACCAAAAAGGGAGAGTCGTGCGAGGAAAATTTTCTGTCGTTTTCCAGATAAATTCGCGCTACATCTTGTCAGCTCCAATAATTTCCCCGAGTAGCACTTTGGAGCGCGTGCACAGCGCCTGGCTCCCTCGTTTAGCGTCAAAAGCTTCTCTTCGAGCTGGGGTGGCCCCATCTCTCCAGAAAGTAAGGCCGAGGAAGCGTGATTTCACGGCGAATCAGCCGATAAATGGATCAGGGGCATCAAAACGTGAATGTTTGGAATTTAAACCTTTCGAAACACTTTTAAAATGTGAACAAAACTCTCGATTTTGTTGTGAGGCCCCGTAGCAACGCTGTGGGCCCAAGTGGAAGTGGGACGGCAATTTTCTCGTCTGATGCGCAGGCGATGTTTCGTTTTGGGAAATAGAATAAGTGTTCTCAAATAGTTTTAGAATGGCTTCTGCATGCGAAGGATAATCGACTCCACAAAACAAAAAAAGATTCATATTCAGAAACGATAGATAAAAAGACTTCAAATTTTTACCATAAAATAAATTTTTTTTTTTAAAGAGGTAACAAAATGGAAATGCTCATAATAAATGATTTATAACTATGAACATCTCCCCTCCATTAACCCTCTTCCATCTATTTCTCTTATTAACATTTGCTCGATGAACCAGAGAAATCGTCTATCATTTCCATTCCATAAACGTGGAGGAAAAAATTGGCATAATGCAGGGTTCCAGCATCATAAAAACTGCGTCTTATAAATGAGTAGTCATTTGTAAAAACTCAAAGAAAAGCTCGAAGAGAAAAAAGTGTCGTCGCCAGAAGTTCTTATCGTTTCGGAAACAGTTGTAGTGAGCTGCATATCAAAGAATCGGATCATTTAAATTCCCTCTTTAAGTTATTATATAGTAAATACTTGAAATATGCAATTTTCTTCGAATTCAACATCTTGGTCAGTGAAATGCTAAACATCTGATTCACTTGGAAAAAAAAATCAATGCGATGGATGGTAACGAAGTTTAACAATCGTTAATGTAGCTGAAATAATTATTTTCATTTGTTTCTAGATGCCATTTTGTTTTGTTATAAGATTTAAATAATAATGTGAAAATTTTCGTGAGTTTTTATATGAAATAAAAATGAGTGAAATGGATACATTAGATATTTTATTGAAAAGCTGTGACTGGGAAAATTCTTTCAAGAACCCCCCCCCCCCATTGAAAATGTGCAATGGAATAGAGTTTCTGAGATTTTTCTCGACAACTGGACGCTGATTGTGAGCAGAGAACGCATCAACTTTCTTATGGAATAAAAATTGGCGAAATCTACTCCAGCGCAAATATCTGGAGGAGCGGTTCTTTAATTTCTACTGTTAAAATATGTAGATCGTGGGCGAATAGGTGGCTGCCAAAGGCAGCTATTTGATTCTTTATTTCCCTTTAGTTAACTGCCGTTTGGTTGTACGATTCGTAATAACACAGCACCGTACAAATACTTAATTATTACAAATAATTATTAATTATACATAAATGAGCTATTAAGTTCTAAATTACGTTTTTTTATATATGGTGTTAATTATTATATGTTATTTTTACCATAAATTAGAGAGATATTGTTTGCTCCCTCATCGGAGATGTCTCCCCCCCCCCCATCGAGAAATTTCCACCGCCGCCTTTTGTTGCAATACAAAAATAATAATGATAATAAAAATAATTTTAAAAAAAAGCTATGATGAAAAAAATCATATTAGCAAGGTACAACATGAAGCGTAACCAGAGACGGCGACAAAGCTTTACCGATGAATCAAACCCTATAGAGGAAGCACAATTTCTCCAATTTAACTTCGAAATAACTCATAATTAATTTTACCTTGAATCAAAGCCAATTAAATATCAATTAGCTGAGTAAAATTCTTCACTCCCTCAAGCTTTATTTTTATTCAGATGCTGGACTTATTTTTTTCACTCGCTGCTACAAATTTGACATGGTATTTGGAAAAGAAAAAAAAAATGTTCTCAGTTTCTTTTACAGACTCTTAAGATTGTCAATATTTGAATCTTTTTTTTTCTTTTTTTTTTAATGAAACTCTGCAAATTAAAGACAGTTGAACCAGATGCCAAAAACTCTGCAGATTTATTGTCGTCAACATCCATCACATTGATTTCTTAATCAACTGATCACAAATTATCGGCACAATGCGATATCTTATTAGCTTATCCTCCTGCCAATTTTTTTGAGAAATGTTGTTATTTTGCTGATTGAATATTTCGATTATTTGCAATATATTAACTTTAAAATGTCTTTTAAATTATCATATTCATTTATGCCCAGCTTATGCATAACTGCTCCGAAGTGCTGAAGAATTTTAATGAAGAAAAGGCCCATTTCTGTCGATGAAAGGGGTGAGGGATTCCTCGCCTACCTGAATCAGTAACACGTAAAATGCAATGCTCTATAGAGCAGACCTGTAGACTTTAGCATGTTGGATATTAGATGAGCATTAAAAAAAAGTTCCAGGCTAGACTTCTTTGATAATTAAAATTTTTTTCTAAATTCCAAGTTTTTTTCTTATTAAGTTCGAGCATATTACAGCGGAAAAACAATTTTTACATCAACTCAAAATTCAAAAACACAGCTTTTCACTGGCTGAAAATAATTTTTTAAGAACACTTTTTTCTTTAAATTTAATTTTGAACAATCTGTTACGATATTTTTTTTTAATTGTAACGAAATTCAAATCATGTTTAATGTTTTATCCAATCTTTCATTAACATAACAATTTCACAACTTTTTTTAAAACATAAATTTAGAAATTTTTCAATAAACTGAACGTTTTCTAGCCGACTTTTAATGTTGAGGTTAAAAGTCTAAACCTTTTAAACTCATAAATAGTAGGCGAATTGTATTTGATGATTAAATGAACAGTGATGTATAAAAAATTTTGTTTTTATTTTACACTTCATTGAGTTTTATTTTTTTGACATGCGATACAATAATTGGATATTCTGCAGTGCATATTTTCAAATTTTTAAATTAAAAAAATGAGGGAAACCTTGCTTACTACTATTGAAAAATTTCAGCTCCTTCATTATATTTTCTTCAACTTTTTTTTTCTTCTTTTTTTTTTTTTTTTGCACCAGTTTGAAATAAATTTACTTCTACAGAGGATGTTGGAATGAATGGAACAATTCACGACAATAGACATTTAATTTGCGTCTTGATTCACTTATCAGCAAGCTAAAGATGGTCCTGGAAACTATTTAAACTATCACTGTCGTGCATTTAGCCAGGAAATGTTAATTTCGCAAAGATGGCACGCAATGCCGGAGGGAACGAGCGCCGTTCTCTCCTATAAGGATTTGAGTCAGCATCTCGTACATTCACGATGACGACGTTCCGTAGCACAGCAGCGCCGGACAACATAAGCCCCATCCTTGATCTATTATGATGGGTTATAATGTGTTCTCCAGAAATCCTGCAGTAAATGATTATTCTCGCAACAAACTGTGATGAATTTGCACCGGAATTACTGCTTAATGTGAAATTAATTTCCGTAATTCCACGACACAACGGCCTTAAACTCTCGCTGTCAAGCAATCCATCTTAGCTCAGCAGCAGCGCGCCAGTCAAGTTTGGGAATCATCTCATAAATCACGAGCGCTCATCCTCCCCAAGAGAAGTTTTAGGACCTCCGTGTTGGCAACGTCTCCAGAGGAACGCCAGGTGCACCGAGAGTCGGACGGATTTGCCTCCAGGCCCGTAGCAGAAGTCGTCGATTAGAAGGAAGAACATTCCGATTCTCCGAAGAGGTGGGTCAGAATGTTTAATGGCGAGTGAACAATGTCCGAACAACTTACTTGAACACGTTCGATTGCAGGGGGGAAGAGAAAGTGGATTTCGTGAACAAACAAATCGTTCTCGGCCATTCGTGCTGTCTTTTTTGTGCGTCTGTCTGCACTCGAAACAGACATCAGATGAAGATGTAATGATTCACACTCTGCGCGAAATTGTGGCAAGAGACGTTCTTTTATAATCCAGAAATATCTCCATGAAATCTGAGAATGATGACTGATCGTTTGAAAATAGTTTGTTACTTTCCAAATTGAGTTCATTGATAAGAGGATGAAACTTTGCACCTGGTCGGGTCCTGTCGTATCAATTGATATATGCTTTCTTTCCCCCCAAGAAATAGGTCAATATTTTTTTTCTTTGTAATCGCAATTTCGTCCACAGTCGCGCATGAATCTAACGGAATTTGACTCGCTTACTGTACCTACAACAAAAAAAGAAAGAAATAATTTATTGCAACTGTTGCCAACAGAATTTTCAGGCACTAAAACTGCCAGAGAAATTCCAACGACCTGCACGATTAAACAGGATCACTAAAAATACTAAATGTTCTCCAATTACAAAATGTGCGTATTTTCAATGCAATGCAAAACCTATTACAGATACATTGAAATTGCAAACGAGAAACCGCTTGCAACATGACACTGAGAATTCATACTTTGACTTAAAATCACTTCAAATAAATTCTAAAATTAAAAGCAATTTCAAGTCGTATTTTTGTTTTCAGTATGTACTAGAGAATGTATAATATGTATCTTTTTCTCACTATGCACTACTAAAATGAGGCGAATATAAAATGGAATTTAGTGTTTTATGTATCATATTTTTAAACCATTTGAATGAAAATACAGTAAAAATCACAAATTAAGCTTGTCAGTATTTGGAATTTCAAACTGAACGGAATTCGGTCGGTTGTCCTGTAGGACTAGTAGTTCTGGCTCAGATTTGATGCGTATAGTTTTCATACTTTTCCCCTCGGCTCAGTCGTAGAACCTTTTTGCCCAATCATTACAGACACGATGGTATGAATTTCTGCACTTCGACAATCCCATTCTACACTGCTGGAATCATTCGACGCCGTGAATGTTGTTCAGTTTATCCGAATGACAGAAGCACTAGAGAAGGAAAAATCATCGACACTATTCTTTTGCCGAATTTTACGTATGATACCATATTACAGGGTGAACAAAGAAAAGTTTTATTTTAGTTACTTTTTATTAAATAATGACCCTTTAATATCTTATATAATTTTCTTCCAACGATCTGCACTACGCGCTTCGTCACTGACTGCAATTATTCCTAAATTTATATCCTGCTAAATATCTCATGTAAGAGAAATTTTTTGAATAAGCTATATCAGAAGTCCATAAAAAGATCATATCCACTGATGTCCTTCATGGATGCAAGTTTATTTTTTATTTTTATTATTAGTTTTAAAATAATTTTAACAACAAAAAGGATTTATTAGTCAATATGACACTATCGTGCTGACATCTATTAGTCTATTTGTTCTCCCATGTAAAACTAAAATTAATTAATTCAATTCAATTAATGAATTAATATTTGATAATTCATATATTATAATTCATAATTCAATCTAAATATTATGGAATCAAGTAATAAATTTCCCCCTCAAATTCACAACAATAATATGACATAAATAAATTAATCGATGAACTGATGAAACATTAAAAATAGTGCATTCTTTGAATTTAAGTACTTCCGGAGACTTGCAACTGATATTAAAGAAAACACGGGGGAAATAAATTCGCGCTCACAATAAGAAGACAGTTAAGCTTGTCCACTCCAAATCGGCGTGGACCCAAGCGTTCACCTGTCGGCTGAAGAAGAAATCACTCGACAACAAATGAAACGGTCATAAAAAATATTTACTGTTCGGCGACCCACCTTCCCCACATCACGATTTCATTTTGAATCACAATGGCGCGTTGCCTTCCTCAAGGTCACCAGCACAATCCAGATTTCAGTCTTATTTCATTTGTATTCTAAGTAAATGGCCGCCTCTTTATTTTCTGGAGAAAAATTTATTCGATTCTTCCTCTTCGTTGCAGACAGAGGATTTCTCTTTTCTTTCGTTTCCCCCTCCTCCCTTTCTAAGAGCGCTTTTCGCAAAATAAGTTATCTGTTACATGGTTTATTTGATAATACTTTTGAAGGAAGAGGTACCGCCATTCTATGATTCCCAGACTGTGTGAGTGTAATGGTGCGTAATCCAAACTTACGTCGTAGCATTGATTGTTCGGTTGGTAGAAATCAGTCACGAAGCTTCCACCTCCACTTTCAATTCATTTTTGTAGATACGACAAAATCTTGAAAATAATGCCGTCTCGAAGTCATTAGCAAGAGAACGCTATATCGTATGGAATCAAAATTTAACTAAACAAATCTATTCACTCTCATTAAATCCCGACACCATGAATAGAATGTAATGTCACCAAGAAACCATAAACGTAAAATTTTTTAAAACTTTAGCACATGAAGTAATGAAGCACCCATCACAAAATTCCATTTTTACACACATAAAACATCGAGTTAAATAAAAGTGCGTGAAGATGACTGTCACTCAGTCTTCCTTTCTTTCATATTTACAATATATAGAAGTATATTGTATTTTCTTTATTTAAAATAAATAAATAAATAAAAACTTTTCATGCTCGAGATTTTGACGGATCTTCCTGAGATTGAAAAGCATATTTTTGGCATTGCATCTGTCTGTTTGTGAACAATAATTTAAAAATGCTTTCGAGCAACGAAATCTGGCGTATGGTTCTCAGACCGCATTTGTCGATTTCTGACAAATTTTGAACACAGGAAGTCTGTTCAAGCGGCTGTCCGCGCACAAGTGACTGCAAGACGCCAAGAGTTAATACTTAGGAAACAGATTTACTGTCAAAATGGCAGAATCTCATTCAATTCGAACCGAATCTGTCTAAAAGTTGACGGTCTGTCCGTCTGTATTTTCGAATGCATGTAAATGTAATAACTCATAAACGCAATGACTTAAATGAATGAAATTCGATGCGGTACTCCGCTGCTATGACTGCAGTTCCGCATCAGCCCAATCAGTTGGCGAAATGCATTACTTTTAGTTACATATTTTTATATACTAATATATATGTTATATATACCAATGATCTCAGTGATATCACCTGGAAATGTAAGTTTTTTTCCCCTTAAACCTCAGACAAGTAAAAGAAGACCAAAAATTAAATCAGAGACAATCCTAAAAAACTGGCCTTAAAGATTTGGAATCAAATGATCCCACCAAATCAATAAAACATATAAAAGGACTTTTTAAAAAATGCTGTTTTTTTTAAAGGAAAAAAAAATTAAAAAAAAAAAGAAAGAAAGAAAAGAAACTTTGAAAGAGAAACATTTTTTTTTTCAAATTATAAACTTTAGTTCAGATTTTTTTTAATTCTTTAAATATTAATATAATTATTATACTTTAAAGAGAATGAACTTCATAAACACTCTTGTAAATAATCTCTTTGTTTTTATGAATAAAGTATTTCAGATTTAAACGAAAATAACTTTTATGTAAATAAAATTCCTTTTTCCGTTTATGCATAGTTTTTATAATCAGTGTAGATGAGAGATGTAAGAATCGCTGATCACGAGTACAACACTATGCTTTGCCCTTGACAACCGTGTAAAATGTTTTTTTTAAATAAACAGAAATTTTAAAATTAAAATTTTGGTCTTTCAAAATATGTAATAAATACAAAAGTAAGCAGAGTTCAGATCAGCGTTCTCAACAGAAATTGCAAACTTGCGAAAAAAGCAATAAATAAATAAATAAAAATGAAAATCGCTCAAAGGTAAAATACTCTATACTGACTCTTTTTTTTAATTCACTCATAAAAGAGTGTTCACGGCTAAGAATATGAAAAAGATTCATGACGTGGTTAAGGCTTACTAACGTAAAAGGTACGCATTAACCACAGATATTCAACTGCCAAGCAGAAGAGCTCCTGCAGGTTTGCTAAAATGTTTTGATGCCAATAAATAAAGTAATTAAACCGCAAAAAAGAAGGGGGAAGGACTGAAAAAATGACAGAAGGGAGAAAAAAGAAAAGCAAAGAAGAGAAAATCAACCACGCCCGTTAATTAAGACGATTTGAAAGTTAAGATGATCCAATCGGGTGAGAGAGGTGGGTCCGCACTTGCAGAATTTTTTTCCCCGCAGACATCCCTCGTTATTTTCAAAGGATTGTTTTTAATTTTTCAAAATATAACATCAGCGGATACAGAGATGAGGAACAGGTCTGACCATCAAAACCGGATACGTTTGGTGAATCTTCTATTTATTTTTTAACATTTAGTTAATATTTTAAAGTATAGTTTCACAGTCCTTCCAAGCTGAAAATGCAGGATATGAAGTCACTTGTTTTCTGAGGATTGCGTTAGGTTTCTAATATAAATAAAATAAGATATATTTCCCAGATATACATAGCACGTAAGGATGCATGAAGAGTGTAAATGCAAGTCTAAGTGCTGCTGGTTTGTGACATGATGATGATTACCAGTTGCCGCAGCATTTTCGAGTAAGGAATCTACCACGGTGGGTGAATATCACATCTCATGTATCCGGAAGTCATTTTTCTTGAAAGAACAGGTATATAAAAAATTAATACTACATACCTAACTTGGATGAATTGTCCATCTCTTTCCAATGTGCTCTCTGCGTTTCGATTTCCGATTCAGATTCATCATCCACTATAGCGATTGGCGTGCAGATGATTATTTGTGAATGAGTCTGGGTGGACGATTTCGTGTTTTCTATGAAGAATCTGACAGCAAAAGCAAGGTAATTCCGATCCACATATAAAGTATAAAAAGTGTCAAGCCTGATATTGAAATGATTCGATTATCATGGGATTCGGAAGGAGATTGCAGGAGGGAAGTGAAAATTTTCAGACGTACATCGCGAAACGCTGGGATCTACTATGAACAGACGATGAATCTCATAAGAATAGAATTTTAACAGCGCTGAGGCGGAGTGGAAATCCCTGCGTTAAAAAGTTAAGATACAATCCCGGATGGAGACAGAGGTCGATTTAGTTTTAAACGATAAAGACAGGTGTCAATTGGTAACTAGGAGTTTAATTATCCGTACAGTCCAGAATGAAACGTAATTTATGAAAAATTGTCGAAAAATCTCATTTAGTGAAAGACTGGTTAAAAGAGCTTCCTTATATTATTAAAAGAAATTCGCCATCCAAATTCAACTCATTGTGTCCCAGCAGAACTACATATATATATAATTTTTTACATTTTCCTTTCTTCATTATGATATACAAGGATCTTCAGTAGATGTTTAGACAGCTTATTCTGTTTGAAATTAAATTAAATAAAAATCGGAGTCATTTTGTTCAGAAAAATTCATACAATATAGTAAAAACACCGACGACACAGAATTCCTATTCTCTATGTTTTTGATAATTTTCATCATTTGAATCGTTTTATAATTATGGTATAACGGGGATAAACGAGGGAAATCAGTTGCTGGCTCTGAGCTCACCTCATGTACTAGCCAGGAATTATCAAAGGGCCAGTCTCCAGGTACAATAACCATCCCACCAGGCCTGAGATAGTAATTCCCTCTCTTGAACACAACAGATCAATCACTTAAGAGGCTAGCTACTAGCTGATTGATAAACTAGGACCGCCTCCGTCTAATGTGCCGCCTCGTATGGTCTACGCGTTGAGTTCTAAATGCCTTTTAAAAATTAGTACCAAAGAAGGCAGCAATTGTTCCTCGTGTAGAATTTTCTCAATTGGTGTTCAGAGTTGTAAGAGAGAAGGCAAAATGCTGAAAACCGAGAGAAGGGTAAATCGGAAAACTGATCGGATCACTCGTCTTCCCTGCTTTACATATGATGCCCATCATATGTAAAGAAGATGCGCCTTTGCAGGCTGATGTAGTCGTCCAAAATTTCCAATATCTATATTAGTGATTATTAAAGATCACGTACTTAATTTCATTTTCTCAATTATTGTGTTTTTGAAAATTGTCTTCTCAGATAGAAAACAGAATTCCAAAACTAGCTTTTTGGGACTCGTGGTGATTTTATTCAATAAATTCATGGAAATTTCGAAGTCGAATTTTTCGATAATTACAGTACCCTGCATTTGTAAATTTAAGTATCAGAAAATAAAATTACTATTTTCTTTTCGTTGAAAGACGTTAGAAAGTCAAAACATATTTACGAAAATGTGTATATTCTTTTGTCTTAGTTTTAAAAATGTTTTTTTTTTTTTTAAACCAAGACATATTTTCAAACTTTTTTTTTACTAAAATATTCTTAAAATTTTTTAGTGAATTATTCAAAACAAAAATGATTGCTTTTCTTTTGTAGTTGCAAAAGAAACCAATAAATATTAAAGAAATTTCAATCCAAAATTTTTATAAAACAAAAAACAGCCTTAAATAAAAATGCTTGTTTTGGTCTATTACTCCAAGACATTTCCAAAATTTTTGGAGTTTAAAGGATTTTTAGATATTGACAGAAAATTGTGAAAAAGAGGAAAATCCAAGTAAATAATGAAAAGTTAAAATCATTTCCAATCATCTGCTTGATTTTTTAGCAATGCACTGTTTGACTAAACGTCTTATGACCTGAGGGTAAAAACGCCAAAAATCGATTTAAAACGTCCTTCTCAACACTCCGGCAATCACTTTTACCAGTGACTCTGTTAAGACACTTTTTTTTCCCCCTCTCTTTCTTTCATTATTTTTTTGGCAAGCAAGATTATTTTTTCAGGTGGCAACGTTCACATCATAATTCTTCCGACGGAGGTCTATTTTCTCTCTCTGTTGTTTGTTTATTTTAAGGAACCGCTGGCGATTTTTTGGGGACATTATTTGGGGCAAAAAGCAGAACAAAAAGCGGTTCGAAACGTTGCTTCCCACAGGGAAAAGGGCAGAAGGAACGAGAAGATGGAGGGGAAAATGTAACAATAAAAGTAAAGCAAGGAACGAGGAAGTAACGGTAGTGGAATGTTTTTTTGCTAAGCCTAACTTTTTTTCCTTTGCTCTCCCCCCCCCCCTTTCTGGACGCTCATCACAAAATCAATACCAGAACTCTTTGGAGCTAAAGTGTAGGACATGATGTCCTAGAAGCCAGGAGAAAGGTGTGGATTCCTTAGCATCGTTGATCATTATTCCAATTCTGCTCTATCGACAAACTTCCATACGTCAGGAAAAGCACACATATACATCAGAACCCATTCTCAAGAACTGTGCACATTATTTCACAAAGATTCGGCAAAACCGTTTAAATGTATCATATCTAATGTATTGTACGATGAACCGTATGACGTGAAACATTAGTTAATCTGCTTTAGTATATCCAGCTCCTAATATTGGCGCTCTACAGTCCAGAAGGTTTAACCTTGTGCTACCTAACTTAGCACATGCATATTTGAAGGACGGAAATTTCGGAACATGCTTTGAAACTTTGCTTTGAAATTTTAATTAAATAAAATTGAAGCAAAATTTTGGCATTTTACGCCAAAACTTCTGATAATATTATAGCTAAAAATATGACTTTTATGCTCAAATCAAAGTTCAAAAGTTATCGTTTGAAAGATGCCAATTTTTTAACATATAAATTTTATATTTTTCATCAATTAAAAAAAAAGATATTTAGCATAGCTTTCTGACAAATTATTTCGCATAAAAGAAAATTTAACATGGGCGAGCACGTTCTGCATGCATGGCATTCATTCGCTTCACTTGTGTTATCATCACGTTGACAAAAGCTCACGGATTCAGTTAACTCTCACTGCAAACTGAGCTTAGAGAAGAAGTGAATTTTCAAGCACGCGCTGTCTGTATGAAATGAAATAAATATGGAGCATGGCATTTTAAAATATCTTTATTATAAATTCAAAGTTCAATCTTATTTAAGGTAAACATGGTTTAAAATATGCAGGATTATTTTAATCAGTACCCAACAGCAAATTTCTACACTGTCAGTATTAATAGACCTAAATTTAACTAAAAAATGATCTAAAGGAAGTAAAGAATGCCATTTTATACAGTTTGGGTCAATAAATGTTCTGCGAATTTTATATCTTCGGTCCCATGAGTCACAATATTCCCGAGAAACTAAAATTTTTAATGAAAGGATAGCTACGCTCTTAAAATCGAAACTTCAATTACTATAACACAAAAACGTGCGACTGGCCATCTCAGAGAAGATAAGAATTTCTCCCAAAGCTGAAGAGTATGAAATTATGAAAATAGTTGATTGCCTTAAAATCGTGACATGCAAAATTTCAAACAGGGTCAAATTTGATCGCAATGGGCTGATTTAAAACTTGGAGTGAGAAGGACACTTTACTAAATAGGATTCCTTAGGAACAAAGGACTGTATAAAATTTGGACTTCATAACATTTCAGAAGTATGTTTATTGATTAAAATAAAATAATACTGACGTCATTTAGAGACTTCTGAAAGTAAAATTACAAGCTAAATTAAAAACATTTATAAAATATTTTCGAAATAAATTGCATAAATTATATATAAAAAACATTCTATAGATCACATAAGACTTGAACGCTGAGCGATTCGGATCTTAGTATTGATATATATTTTTTAATGTTTTGTTTCAGAAAAAGTATTTACTGAAGTATTTACTGAAGAAAAAGTATTTACTGAAGTTCTATTATTCCAGCTACAATTTGAAGCTTGAATTTTACGGGTGCTCCAAGAAAATAAAAGGAGATTCGTAGCACAATGAACAGAACGACTTAAATCTTCTATAATAGTATATACCAGGGATGGAGCAAACTCCGGCCCGCGGATATAATTTTAATTTTGCCGGTCAGAGGCAAATTAAAAGAAATATATATTTATATATTATATATTGACTCCTTTTCTACTTTGATTAAATATTAGTTTATTTTATTCCTTTTTTTCAAAGGACTGATGATCTTTTTACTTTCTCTACTTTTGTTCCACAAAACATAAATCGACGGGAATAGCAAGCACAGACATCTTTCAATCGGTAAAGTGTTAAAAGAGGTTCTTTGTTAGTTATAGCTGTAGATTGGCGCCAAGAAGCGTTATCTCTTTCTCGGGGATCAGACATATGGGAATCCAATACAGGTGAATTAGACCTCAAATATGTGTATTTTAAGCTCCAGCCAGCGGCTTTTTCTTTTGGCCCGAGTTCTAATATTATTGATTGCGTATGGAAAGATTGCGGACATACAGCATCATTGTGAATAATGATGAAATTATTAAAAGTATAACGTAGCTAGTGCTTGTTTGGGTTATTCGTAAAATATTTCAACCCCAAAATGGCTACTAAAAATGTAAAGTTGATTCAGAGTACCGTGCTTTTAATGATGAATGGACCTCGAAATATTTTTTACAGTTGTAAAAGATAAACCAATGTGTCTCATCTGTAATGAAGCTGTTGCAGTCTTCAAAGAATATAACATTTCCCATCAGTTTACATCGAAGCATAAGAATTTAAATTACAAAGAAATGTCCGAATATGAGAGAAAACAAAATGCAGAAAATCTTTGTAAAAAATTATCAGGTCGACAAAATTTTTTCAATAAGGGAAGCAGCAATATCTAAAAAGCAGCTACACATGCAAGTTACATTGTAGCAAACAATATTGCTAAAAACAATAAAGCTCTCAGTGATGGGGAGTTTGTTAAACAATGCATGATCCAAGTTTGTGATGTTCTATGTCCAGACAAGAAAAATAATTCTAAGACTATAAGCTTATCTCGAAAAACGGTGACTTCGAAGTCATCGATAAAAATTTGGCATCACAATTAGAGTCAAAGATTGGCCATTTTAAATTTTGTTCCATAGCTATGGATGAAAGCACTCATATAAATGATACTGCTCAATTAATATTACTTATAAGAGGTGTTGATGAGAACTTTGAAATTACCGAGGAACTGGCGTGCATGCGTTCTTAAAAGGGGACTACAAAGAGATGTCATATTTTTCGTGAATTTCAGGAAGGGCTTTTAACTTTGAAAGCATCTATAACAAATATATGTAATATTACGACCAATAGAGGACCAAATATGACAGCAAAAAAATCTGGATTTCTTGGACTCTTTAATCAAAACTTTCCCGGGAACAATATTTTTCTATATTGTATTATACATCAAGATTCTCTATGTAAATCTGCATTGAATATGAAACCCGTGCTTGATGCAGTAATAAGCTTGTAAATATTATTCAATCTCGTGGGATTACTCACAGGAAATTTTGAGATTTTCTTCAGTACTTGCAATCTTAATATTCTAATATACTGTATTACATGAAAGTAAGGTGGCTTAGTACAGGACGTGTTTTTCGAGCGAGTTTGGCAGCTGAAAGACGACGTTGTGTCGTTCTTCCATGAGAAACAGTGTTCTGCGAAGTGCGAAATGTTAGAAGATACAGAATGGCTTTCGGACTTTGCATTTTTCATAGATCTTCTTTGTCATATGAGCAACTTGCATGTCAAGATGCAAGAGAAAAATCAATTTATCGACGATATCTGGGCCCATCTCAAAGCTTTTAAACTAAAACTTAATCTGTTTGCTGGGCAGCTAGCTAAGAACGATTTGTCTCATTTCCCGAGGTTAAATTCAATCTCCTCAGTAAATGAAAAAAAGCTTAAGAATTATGAAGATGGCTTGAAAAAAATTGCATTTTGAGTTCGAACGCAGCTTTCAGGATTTCAGTGCCATTCAAACAAAATTGGGTCTTTTTGCCATGCCTTTCAATGTAAATTGTGAAGCACTGAGGTCGATTTGCAGCTTGAATGAATTGAGTTGCAATCTAACAATCATTTCAAGCAGTTGTTAGAGTTTTGCAAATCATTATCGAAAGTAAGTTTCCCAAATTTAATATCTCAAGCCCAGAAATCAGTGCAAATGTTTTCGTCATCTTATACATGTGAACAAGTGTTTTCAACTATGAACCTTAGAAAGAATTATTTCAGAAGTAGACTGACAGATGCGCATTTAGCCTCGTTCCTTGGAATCAGTGTATCTCACTTCCAACCTCAATATCAATAAAATCTGATATTTAAAAAATGTTTTGCTAAAGAAATTATTAAGAATCTAAGTTACATAAAATATTTCACTGTAAATTTCAGCAAGAATTAATCCCGACGAATTAGCTGGTCGCAAAAGGCGGCCAATATTAAATAAAATCCTTTGCCAAGTACATTAAACACAAGTTGCCACAGAAGGCCTCATCTATTTTGACATGGATATCGATTGCACTTTACTCCAATTAAACGTTATGCCAACTTAGTTATTCGATACCCTTTTAGAATATATTTTAAAACAACGAATTCTGATAGACAATGAACCTGCATCGGTTTGAAAGCTTTACACTTGTGCCACTAACTGAGTAAAGGATTTGAAGCTTCATCATCTACCTTCGAACTGTTCTGTAATTTTGCCTCCTTATTCCTCAAAAGTGCGGATGACACCGAATGAAAGTAGTACATCTTACTTATAATAAGATAGCCGCCTTTGGCGATCAGCCGATTCGCCAAGATTAATGGTCGCTAAGATTTTCAATTGAGTATTTTATGTAACTTGCTCTCAATGAATTCCTCAGCAAAACATTTTTAAGCTCCATATTTTGATAGTCAAATAAGATACTATTTAGAAATTTTACACCGTTCTATTCTTTGTATGATGCATTTTCCTTCATTTTCTGTTATCTCCAGTGAAATCTGAATTTCAATTTGAAACTAAAATGACTTAACTTCATCTTATAAAAAAATCCCCTATGCTGAAACGAAATATATTTGTTTTTAATGAGTACGAAAGGAGAATATTTCAGCAGTGAAGTCTTATATGAATTACAGAATATTTTTTTGTAATTTATACAATTTCATTTTCAAAAAGATTTTATTGACGTAAATAATAATATTTTATTTTGTTTTAGTCAACCTAGAAATTCTAGAAATGAAAGAAATCTAAATTTGTTTACAAATTTTAGATCCTATGAATCATATTCAGTAAAATATTCTTGATACTCTATTTTTGAAATCAAAAAATGTTTTCAATAGACTACATCTGACTGAATTATAAATTAGGTCAAATAATTAACTATAATTATCTGAATATTATTATTTTAGAACAATCAACAATTTCATTTCTTTAGGCCGTCATCCTTGGGGAATCTCCGGAAGACTAGCGCATCTTCTTCGAGACTTACAGTGGAATGCTCTATAATCGTATCGTTTTATAAAATGAAGGTATTCGACTTTTTACTACTTACTCAGTTTTAATCGCAACGATGTGAATCCTTCAGTCTATTTAAAAGGATAGCGTCTCAAGGATATTTAATTAAAATGAATGAAAGGATCGAGGATTATAAAAATTTAAAATTCTTATTTCATCAGAAAATGCACCCACTCAGACTACATAACATAATTCTTTACATCATCCAAACCCCTTTTCTCATTACATGTGCATATATACATGGCAGTTACTAATGTTTTAGAAATAAACTGTTGGACCCAATTAGAGTGAATATAATGTAGTTAAGCGATGTTTAGATGAAATAATACAGAATTATTGAATCATTATTACAGATATTTTAAAAGATCATCGAAAACTTTTTCTTCCATTAAGTTTTCAAGAAAATATCATGTTTCATGTTTATTTCATATCATACAGAACAAGTGCAAAAAATTATACAATTTTCAAGATGTAGTATCTTCAGAGAGCTGACTTCATTCTTTTAATTTGAGCTTTTGTAAAATGTAATGACAATACGTTGGCAAACGTAATGTGCACTGGCAGGTTAAATTTTATTTCTAATTTTATATGAAATACATTGTTGCAAAATATGCTACAAATATGTTTTGAAGTTTATAAAAAAATTGAAAAAATTTTACGAGAAAAAAATGGATATCATTTAACATACTTTTTCTTTTCGAATTTTAAGAAAGTGAAAAATTTCTTTCAAATTCTAAGAAGGTGAAATTTTTTTTGTACTGCAATATTTTCGGAAGTTATCGTGGATAGATGACAAAACCACATTTAATTTTTATTTAACAAAAATGTTAATTAAAATTTCAAAAATATCGCTCCTAAACGAATATTTCCAGGCTCCAAAGTATAGATGTACCAAGATTGGTAGCTCCAAATCAAATGGGCTCATCTATCAAGAGCCAAACACATTCGGCTTTATTGTAAACAAAAGTAAGTACGACCAGAAGCATGACAAAAAAAGAACAGCAAGTCTAATCTTTCAGATATAAGATATATTTTTTTCATATCTTACAACGTCCTGTTAATTGATTCCTTACAAATTTGCATATTCTTTTTTCCCATGAGCAGGTAACCCATTCCGCAAACGACCGATTTTCAACAAAGTAAATATGTGTTCAGATGAGGTCTTGAGCTGTGTGTTTCGTCCAACTCATAGAAAAAGTGTCTGACACTGCCGCGTCAAACAGTTCACAGTTTAAGCATTGAATGACAATTTCTTCAAAGAAGAAACCACTGCGCTAGCAAGACGTCTATTGCGAGCCGAAGAGTGTAGCAATACGTGTCAACGCCAACCGCTAACAGATTACGAATACAAAGAGGCTCCTTCTTTCGCAGGGAGATGCGAGGCGGATTTTTCAGGCATAAAAAAAGTAACTTTGGAAGACGCAAACTCGCTTCGTTACAATGAATTCCTTTAATCTCCATTTTCAAGAAGCTCTCGAGAAGTTTTCGACAAATAAAGCGAAGAGGTTGGGGTAAATAAAAGTAACCGACCTCGACTACATGTTCTTTTCGACGTGAAGTGAATTCAGAAAAGCTTTTCTGCAAGATTTTTCGACTTCTCGCATCAGATGGAAACAAAAATAAATCGCAGTTTTGGCTTATTTTCGTGAAATAATTTATTTTCTTTAATCTTCCTTCGTCGTGTGACTTGACAATACATGATGTCACTAATGATGAGAAATCCGAGCAGGGCTGTGACAGAGAACACATGCAATCACTGCGAAATCATTAAGTTTTCCGAATAAAATTTTTTATCGTCCTCGTGCACAGACTATTACAATCAAGGAAAAAAAGTAGAGAGAGATCAGGGCCACGAGATCTGAGGGAATCTTCATATTTCGGAACTTCTCAAGTATGAAAGACAGATTGTTTCTTCAAACACTGAAAACAATACAATAAATAAAATCATCCCCAAAAAATACCGTAAGAAAGAAATCTCAAAATTTATTAAAAACTGAAATAAATTATTAGGTGCTCACATGTATTTTAATCAGCGATATCTATTTGTAAGAATGCGATGGATCTATATAAACGACAAAGGTTTTGGATTTTACCAATTTAGTATCACTTTATTGTTATCAGTTTGAAAGTTTTCCATTTAGTATCATTGAGTTATTCAGTGTATAAAGGCCCCAATCATAGAACGCTCCAAATTGCATTGTCGACATTCACTGCTTTTTTTTGTTTGTTTTATTTGAAGAAATCTGCCGCCGAAGCCCATCAGACACATTTAGGAAGATATGGTGATGATGCTCCGTCCTATTCCAATTGCCCGTTTGGGTTAATCAATTTTTGGTTAGTCAATATTTATTTCACAAGAATGGCGTCATCTGACAGCAAATACGAGAGGAAAAAATTCAGTTTTAAGATTTCATAATATTTTAAAAAGTAATTTTTAAAAAAATAAGCGTAAAAAGTAGAAAACAACTAAAATAAAAAAAAATATTTTTATTACATTAATAAAAGTTTGTTTTTAAACATTACTTTTATATATTTATTTAAATTACCTTTCGTGACTGCTATGGTTGGACCGACACTCCGAAACCGCCGCATTCTCTTCAGGAATCGCAACTCTTAGAATTTCCACTTTTTGTCGTCTTCTTCCAACTTCCGCTTCATTTCTCCAACGCTGTCTCTCTCGATTTCATATCGGCCAAAAGACGGAATTCATAAAATAAGCATCAAAATCCTTTCCGAGGCGGAATTTTTCTATCGCATTTCATTTTAAATGTATCTGCTTACGGTGATGGAAACCCCAAACAGTAAATTCCATCTTTTAAAAAAATTCATCCGAGAAAGGCAAAAAGAAGTTACTATGAATTTGCGATACGGGAGGGGTACTCGCATAAATCTAAGCAATATTCGCAAGAAAGGGCCAACTCGGTCGAATTCTTTGCAGAGGCTTTATGTAAAATATTTTTTGCCACCTCCAGAGCTTAGAACTTCAATAGAGTAAAGATAAGGCTCATATCTAATGTCATAAATGTATAGCTAGCTTCCATTTATGCCACTAGGCGAGCCTATTTTTGGATTTAATTTGTGACGAAAATGATATGCTTTCAGTTTATGATACTTTTAGAAAATACATACCGCATATAAGATTTCGTGACATGATGTTTAAACATACTTTGCTGCAGTCAAAGCACAATACAGAAAATGTCGTTTGATTATTGGATCAAACTGGTTCTGCAGACTCCAAATTTTAGTAGAAAGGAAGATAATGTTGCATCAGAACAAATGCCGGAATTTCTTTTTTATTTTTTTATTTTAATCAAATTCTTTACTTTCTTGCATAAGAAGTATGAAGGAGGGATTGCAATCGTCCAAAAAATCGAACTCCAAATCTTGATGAATCTTCAAATTTTAGAGCTCCCTGAGTTCGAAAATCACATTCAAAAAATATCTCTCTGAGACAAAGAAAACTTAAATGTGCTTTGAGCTAAACGGATGAAATTTGATATATGGTCTTCATACCAAATCTGTAACTTTCTATCAAACTTTGAACAAAATCTATTCAAAGAAAGTCTCTCTGTCTGCTGTTCGAATATAAGTTAACACGATAATTACAAAATGTAGAGAGCTAGATAATTTAAATTTAGCACACGGATTTAACATTTATCTTTCAGACACTTAATCGAACAAGGGGTTGAATGCAAGGTTACTTGAGAACAGTAAGGTTAGGCTCACGGCGAGTGAATGCACTAATGAAGTCAGTTACGCAGCACAGCTTTTCATCCCATTGTTACGTTACGAAACAATAGATGGTTTGAAAGCTCTTTTGGCACCAATTTTTTTTCTAAATCAGATTTTATTTTTATTGTTGTTGTCGAAATTTCGTTAAAGAGCCAAATAATATAAAATAATAAACATTTGGAATGTTTAACAGAAAATTGTAATCAACCTCAATAATCTAGCTTTCTGATATGTTCCACAATGAGGGAAATGATGAAATAATTTCCTCTACAGCCTTTAAATTTTGAGAGTACAAAACATTTCTAGTTTAAACAATGAACGATGATTAAAGAACAGAATGACGAGGAGTAACTATATTGTGGTTAATAAAATATATATTCGTTTAAATAACAGTGTTTCACTTATATCATCTATCTAAAAATGAAATCAACTATTTTTGAATGCCTTTTTATAACTAATTTGCAATTTCGAATGAACATGAAGCAAAATAACTTCATTTTTACATGTTTGCTTTCATCGTACCTTTCTCGACTGCACGATGAAAGCTTACAAACATTTTCATACATATATTTATATCATTTCAAAAATTCCGACCCATACGATCACCACTATTTGCAGAATATATACAATGATTGCAAAAATGATTGGTTTTTATTTTAAACAGAATAACTTTTAACACAATATATGTACTTTTGATTAAAACAAAATTGCAATCACATTTCAGAAGGTTGACAATGTGATGCATTCCATTTATTCTCCCTCTTAAAATGTTTTTTTTTTTTTTTTTTTTTTTTTTTTTTAATTTTTTATGATTTGAGTATCACGTTTAACCGTATAAGCGAAAGACAGTTCGTATTTTCAAATGGATTTTCATTGTTGATGTTATAATTCAAACATTCTGATAAAATTCCATTAACAAACAAAACAAAAATGTATGCAGTGTTAAAGATATCTTTCCTACTGCATTTGAAAATAAATTTATAAAAGTAATAAAAAGTATAACATATAAGCCATTTGGATCACACTTACTACATATAAATTTTTAAGGTATAATTAGGAATTTTATTTATAATAATATTGATTGTAACTTTTTTTTTTACTTTTTGTTTCAAGCACTCCATACATTCAGGATTGTTTTGAAGTTCAGCACTTTTTAAAAAAAAATTAAATAACATTTTCTACTATTCATTCTATACTATATTTTATAATTGTTTATTATAAGCATTAAGTTATCTTAAAACAAAGGTTTTCTTAAATGCAGATGATGCCACTCTTATGTCGTTAAGATTTTCTACATTTAATTCTTTAACTTTCCATTCAGTTCAAACATATTTTCAAAAAAATGCCTTAGCATCGAGAAAAGTAACACATTTCAGAACTCTAGCGTATCAGGAAGTGAACAATGGATGAATCAACTGTAACACGTGTTTTGGATTTTTTGAAAAAAAGAATGTAAAATAATATTTAAAAATGCCTCTAATCCAATGCTCTGTCATTAGAAGCTCATTCACCAAACTTTAAATCTTTACAGAAGTATGGAGATGGCGGTTACCGAAAGACACTTTTAGGCATCTGATAGCAACCGTTGAGTTGCAGCACAATAGAAAGAAACGGCTAATCCGAATATTCAAACCAATGCAAAAAAAAAAAAAAAAAAAAAAAGAGGCATTCTACAATTTACAAGCGGAACGGAGTGAACATGATTTGAGAACTCACTCTGTGATCTCTCTATAAAAGATAATAGAAAGTGTGTGTGTGCGGGGGGGGGGGGGATAAAGAAAAAGAAAATTCCTCGGAATTACCTCTCCCACACACGGTCAGCCGTAAAAATCGCGGGCTTGGCTTTAAGTTAGGAACCAAAGTTAAGGAACTGGAATGCACGCCACGATTGGCGACATATAGCCTGACCGGCGACAGAAAAAGATAACCAGAATTCTTTCTTAGACCTTTTCACGAACTAGTTCAAAAGAATGAATGTTCGAGCATCGAAGATCCTTCCAATTCGGCCGATTGGATTTCGAAATTTCTGTTTTGTTACATTTCTAAGATGACGCTCACATGCAAACGAATAGATAACAACGAATTCTGATGATAAAAACTATATGCAAATTTTTTTTATCCATACAGTTTTTTTTTTCATTCATGCTCGCATGCAGTCGAAAGGATAAAGATCTATTGTTTTAGGGAAAAGACCGCTTAATAACTTTCATCCTAGCGTTTCGCGGAAATTATAACCACTGCACAACAAAATTCTGGCAATGATATTTTCTGAACCAGCGAAATGTGCATCCAAATATCACAGTAAAGCTTTCTTTTTCTTTTACTGTTGCTATATTTTATCCTTTGCATAAAAAATGAATTAGCCTTTTGTTTGAAGCGAAATAAAAAGATTTAACCTGCAATGGGTCGATCACTGACAAGTTTACCGCAGCATTATTATAGATTTAAAACAAGAATAGATGATGGAATAATGAATGTTTTTTTTAAGTCTCTGAAGTCAGTAGATACGTATTAAACTAATGATAAATAATTATAAATAATAAATAATTATTAAAACTAACTATTTAGTATTCACTCACCTAATTATGAATATTTCTTAATTGTAGTACTTAGAAGCAAAATTTGAAGAAAATTAGTGTTACAGCAATATTAATAGCTACTTGACAAGAAAAGGAAAATGAATTTAACAGTTAGTACTTGACAGAATGGGAACAGCAGAAAATATAGTTTCAGAGATATAGGCATATCTTGAAATGATGAGCATACGGGAAGAGGCAACAAATGTCGTCATCCCTGTGTTTCCAAGTCCGTCCCGTTTAAGAGCCATTAAAATACTCACGAGCTTGCAATAAATAAATAAAATTAATAAAAAAATAAAAATTAAGAAATACACGAAAGTTGAGTACTAGTTTTGTCCACTAGTACTAGTAAATAAAATGGTTCCTTGTATGTAGAGATGAAGTTTCGTCCAATGAGAGTACCATACAATTTGATCAATATTATTGAGGCCGTCGCACTCATGGCAAAAATGGTTATTATATAAAGTGAAGTGGTTCAAAAGTTCTAGAGTTATCATTTTAAAATAAATCTTATTTCTTAATTTCGTCCAGAGTGAAATAGTGATAATGCCTGGAATGCCTAAGGCGTCGAGGTACTTATTATTCTGGGAATTTTTTGAAGCTGTCTGTTCTGATGTACTTTTAAAGTTCGAAATAATATTGCCAAAAAAAATCCATTCGATAGAGGGAGAGTTTTCACTAATATTCCATTGTCAAACAATCCGTAAGCTCGCTACAGGAGATACTATTTTCTTGCACAAATTTCTCCTATCATTTGTAACTTTAAACTGAGAATATCAGTTGCACAAATAATATTGAAAACTTTTAGTTTCTCGAAAAATGTCAGACTGCATCATTTTTTTAATGGAAGACAGCTTATTTTCGCTTACTTATTAATACTCATTAAAGAATGATAGCAAATTTAATGGTAATGGAAACTCAAAGGCAATTAAATAAATGATTTAGAATATCGTTACTTTTGCTCTCTAGGAATGGCAACAAAAAGAAAAATATTACTTTATACAGAAAAAGACTTTTTAATCAATAAAAAAATTATTCTGAGATAAATTCTTACGAAACCTTCATTAAATCCCTCTTTAAGTTTCAAGGTCTTTGAAGAAAATTGAAAGGAAAATCTTTTAAGTAGCTTGAAATTCTATAGACGTATTAATTATTTTTGTATTTTCATGTTTTTTTCTTTTGCGATGGCTTGGCTCCCTTTCAATGCATCTTTCGGATGCCAAATGCCGTCGCCAAACCGGCAGCTTTCCTCCAGCAACCATCCAACTCAAGCAAGCGGCTGGTGGAAGCAGTTTCGATTTGCCGGCCAGATAAGCAGGGGGCTCACGACCCCCTCCAAATCCAACAGGGAAGTCCATCAGAGAGCGACGTCATCGATTAATCGATGGGGGGAGAGGACGGTGAAAAAAAATTTCAGGTGGTTTCTGCAGAGTTTATTCCGAAAAAAGAGGGTTGCGCAGAGGAACCTTGATTGATTTCACATCGTGTCCAGATTTTAAATCTGAACTAATGAATTTTTTGATGGATTGTCAAATTAGCCCTTGCCTGCGGACGGACCTTCACAATAATTTTCCACAGGGAGTTTAACAGGTGGCTCTTCTGAAAGGCGTGTGATGAAAGGTTTTGATTTTGGTGGATGGCGGTGGATTGAAAGAAGCAAAACTTTATACCATGAGAAAAAGAAAAAAAAAATAATATCCAACGATATATTGTTGCTAGTTTGGAAAATGCCTTCCCGCAGTTTCATTTTTTATTGATGACACAAGGTAACAATATTTTCATCGCTGATAAATTCGATTTTATCTAATGAAACAGAATTAAAATAAATAAACAAAAAGTTTAAAGTACTGAACAAAGCTCAGAATTTCTGTGTGCCGTTCTTTGGTTGTACATTTTATTTTGTACCACATTTTTATTCAGAGGTTAATTTACAACCATTCGATTAAACTATTGGATCAAAAGTTGGTTACAAATAATTTAGAACAAATGACAAATATTTATTACGAAAATGGGGTTTTAAAATGACAATATTTTATTTATCTGTCTATTTAACCTTTTTAATTCTTATCTGCAGCACTCTCTTCGACCCTCTTTTATCCTCATAATTTCAATTTTAATAAAAATCCGAAAGACAAAAAACTTTAATTAAAGCCTTCCTTAAATTAAAGCAAATCACGATTACAAACCATTAAAAAAATCTTCCACTGTTTTCAGACTTTTTTTTTTTTTCATAGCAAATTTCAGTTTTAGTTACTACTTGCTTCTGTGTCTTTATATTAATAACAGAAAAGAATTCCATATAGAAAAAATTTCCTTAGGATCTTTATTTGTCTTAAGTATTGCATTACTTAATTCCTTATTCACGATTTGTCGCCTTTGGCAACCAGCTGGTTCGCCAGAAGTAATGCTCTATAAAATTTTGAATTAAATATTTATGAACTTTAGAATCTTAAAAACTTCTTCAGCAAAATATTTATACGCTTCATATTTCGATAGTCACATAATTCATATTATAGAAGCCTTACAACATTCTGTTCATTATCCTTAATTTGTTATCAACTGCCATAGGATTTAATTATGAAATGGAAAAGATAAAGCTTCGATAAATACGAAAACGTTTTCGTTGAAACCCAGTATATTTTTAAAAAATCACAACAGAAAATCGAATCCTTCAGCAGTGTAATCTTACGTGTACCACAAAGCATTTTTTTAAAATAATTTATCCCATATTTCAAATAATTATTCAATAAAAATCAGTTTTAGCATCCGAAAGATTTAAATGTGTTAAATAATATTTAATGTGTTAATAATTATTAATAAATGTATCTCTGAAAACAATTATGAAGTCTACATTTTATATAGTCCTTTACTCCTATAAATCATATTTAATAAAATTATCTTGACAATTTAAAGTTTTTGCGATCAAGTTTGACCGACTTATTGATATTTGAAAATAATAATTTTAGGGCGTTAAGTATTTTATTATTTTAAACAATCAGTTTCCGAGAAAATCCAAGCTCTGATTGGTTATTTTCTTCAAGAAGTTCGATGGAGACGTCTAAAATCGTGGGTTTTTAAAAAATTCAAATTCATTCAAATTTTCACAACACAATTGATTTTAATTGTAAAAGAGAGAAATTTTTGTATTTAAAATATTAATGTCTCAAGAATATTTTATTAAGCATGATTCTGAGAACAGGGGCTCTGTATAAAAATTTAAAATTCATAATTCATCAGAATATTTATTGATTCAAATTGCATAAAATATGACTATTTATTTCATTTAGACCATTTTCATTACAAATATTCGCCAATCAATAAGGTTTTAGAAATTAGCTGTTGGGCCCTCATTAGAACGAATATCCTGGATATGTTAAATTATGTATGCCTTAAATAAAACTAAATTATTGAATTATAATATAGATATTTTAAAACGTCACAGAAAGCATTTTCTCACATTTATTTTTTTAAATAGAAAACATTATGTTTCACAATTATTCTATTTCATACAAACACGTGGAGGACATTATACTTTCTTAGGTTTAGTTTGGTATTTAATAGGGTTTCATATTAAGGTTCAATATTTCATTTTAAGTTTTTGTCAACGTGACGGGAACGCACTGATAAAAGCTAATTTTTCCCACGTACTTACAACGTGCTCGTGCAAGTTAAATTTTAGATTCCTTTTGTGCTAAATAAATTGTAAAATATAATTAAAATATTTTTTTACAAAATCCATTAAAAACAGAAACTAAATTTATAAGTTAAAACATTGGTATCATTGAAAAGATTATTTTTTGAGCCTTAAGATGATTTAAAAATCAGTTTTGCGTTGTAATATTTTCAGAAATTAATGCGGAAAAACGCTAAATTTTCCTCTTAATAAACTAATTAAAACTCTATATGAGACACCAAAAAAATTCTCTCCAATGTGCAAATTCAGGACCTCAAAAGTATACATGCGGTAGCTATATGTCAAACGGTTTGACTTGTAGAGTGCCAATACACACACATATTCCTTTTTATTATTAGTATAGATTATATGCATTGAACATGCAACTTAAACGAAATGAATCGACTTCCGTCTTTTGATCTGCCGATTATTTTTTTTTAAATTTAGTTCAGAAACTGCTGAAATCATAAAAAAAAAAATGCATTTTATTATTTTGTAAGAAAATCTCACGAATTCATTCTGAATTCCACGGAAGATCTCATAAGTGGCATGCACCTCCTTGCACCGACAATAGGGCGGCGCCTCCCACGACTCCCATCCGGATTTATTCGAGATTAATTTAATTTCATCTACAAATCATCCAAAGGGAGGACTTTATCAGACCATTTATAATGTACCCTACCCAGGGGAGACTGGGAAAGAAAGAAAAAATGACATTGACGATGCCGCTGTGCAAAGTGGCGTCCTAAAAAAAGTGCCTGGTGTTCCTAAAGTACAAATTAAGGGGCTCCAGTGTGGGAGGGTACAATGCAAAATGCGACGATTGAATTTATCTTGCTCACCGGATACTCCCTGGACGTGGAGAAACAAGCCTCGCTCTATTGATTGGGGATCTTCCCTTCGTTTCGCGTCACCTCCCCCTGGGGTTCCGCTGATTGCCTTGTTAGAGTACTGCTCTGAAAATTGATTTCATTTTTTATTAAATAGGGTGGGTGGGATTTTTTTTTCTTCTGACAAGACGTCGGGGATTTCCCCAGAAGCAGGGCACAACTAGACAGGGATCAGCTGATCATTTTGAGTAAAATTGAAGTGAAGAGTGTTGTCAGTGTAAGTGGAGACGTGGTTAAAGAACACTAATGTGAAAAGGTAAAACGTCTCATCTGAAAATTCAGTCGTCGTTCATTATCGTGGTTTTAACAGCCACACGCTCGAGAAACGGTTTTCAAGTTTGTAGAAGGTATTATAAGTTTGTCAAATTTTTATATTTCTTATGAGGCACGGGAAGTCGTCCAACTAAGTAGATAACGACATAGAAGACAATATTTTAAGGCAGTTGTTCTTCGATTATTCATTTCGTTTTTGTGAGACAATTGACAAAACTCTTATATAGGGCATAGAAATAAATATATAAATGATGTCTTGCAAGCATAACTGTAACCGATTTAATTAACTAATACTGCCCGATTTAATTTAATTATTACTGCTCAAATAATTCATCTACAATAAATACAGGGTGATTATAATGAAGGTTAAAGTTTCAAAACGCCATAAGAAAAGAACCACTGATGACAATGATGTCAAATTTGAACGGCATGTTATTGAAGAAGGCGGAAAGCGTACGGCAGAAGAAAAAATTTAGTTTCAAATTTAGCAACAGATGGTGTTGTAAGCGGCAGAATCACGACTAGAAATGAGAAATGATTCGTAAAATAACAGCTATGGTGTAAGTTACACATTAAAACGCATTGACAAATTAGAATTGTTAAGTAGTTTTATTTGCATGACTGTACATATCACATCGAAAGGGACAAATCGGTTTCAAGAGTTTTACGGTGACATACCGCATAAGAACCCTTCATCAAAGAAGTTCGGAAATATCGCAAGATTGGAGCAAAACATGTTGAATATGGTGTCCACCGTTGTGTGCAACAAGTTGAAAGCTACAAACAGCATGTTCCACAACAGATCGCAGTGTCTCCGGGGTGATGTTCAGAATATGTTGCGAAATGCATGTCTTTAATACAGCTAAATTTGCAATTGGAGCACGGAACACAACATCTTTCAGTTAACCCACAGCCAGAAATCACACGGAGAAGGATCAGGAGATCGGGACGGCCAGGCTGTAAGGAAATGACCGCTGATAATTCAAGCACTTCCGAAATGGCGCCTCAGCAGCTGCTTCACGGGATGTGCGCGGGAGCGCCATCTTGCATAAAAATGATTCCATCCACACATCCACGCTGTTGCAGAGCTGGAATGACGTGGTTGCGCAAAACATAAGTATAGCGATGACCAGTGACGGTAGCGGTAACAGGACCGGAAGCACCCGCCTGCTCGAAAAAATATGGCTATAGGATAAATGATGCCGTAAAGCCTCACCACACCATGACCTTTTCAGGATGAAGTGGTACGGAGTGCGTTGCCATTGGATTTTCTGTTGCCATATTCGAGAATTCTGGGTATTGACGTACCCTGTCAGATGGAAATGGACTTCATCTGTTCTCAAAATTTTCCACGGCCAATCATTATCCACTTCCATGCGAGCAAGAAATTCTAACGCCCTTGCTGGCAGATCAGACGTAAGCAACTCCTGCACATAGCCAATTTTGTATGGATAGCATTGCAGGATATTTCGTACAATTTTCAGTACCGTGCTCGTAGGCCTGTCCAATGTTCGGGCACTGTTCCTCGTGCACTGACGGTTGCACACCACCGACCGACCCCTCTTGTAATGCTGTGGCCACTTCTTCAACTACCGTCTAATGCATTCGTTTTCTCCCTCTACCAGATTGCACATCAAACGAACCTGTCGTTTCGAATTTTTGCATCATTTTCTTCAGTCCCATGACACTCATTGGACCAACGCCTTCTTTTATACTCTTCAGTGTCCTGAACTTTTCACAATCATCATTCTTGTAATACAGCTTTACCAGCAGCGTGCGGTCCTGCAGTGAGACACCCATGGCGAACGTCTGAGACGCGAAATGAGGAACAGCCGTGTACCTGACGATTTTATAACACTGAAATGTGTCGTGTGCATGACAGGTATTTTAATTTACATCTTCTGCCGCTTACAGCGCCATCTGTTGCTAAAATATGAAACTAAATTTTTTTCTTCTGCCATACGCTTTCTGCCTTCTTCAATAACATGCCGTTCAAATTTGAAGTCATTCTCATCAGTGGTTCTTTTTTATAGCGCTTTGAAACTTAAACTTTAATTATAATCGCCCTGTATATATTTCAGCAAAAAAATTATAATAATAATTTTTAGCTAACAAAAACTTATTAATCTAATTTCAATAGTCTTTCATACGCAAATAGAATTCCTTGTAATCGTCAACCTCGAGGGTGATCATTTCAAATCTTCCGTTGAACATTTTGGGAATGCCTGTGAATTAGTCTTAATGCAAAACAGGTTTCTATCAAATGTTTGCGTGGCTCGTCTGTCAGTTCATGTGGGCAAGAGAACTGAAGCGAAATGAGTGAAATGTTTTTATTATTAGATTTGCGAGTCTCTCAAATGCTTGACAAAATTCGTTAACGGATTTATTATTTGTCTGTTTCTACTGAAGTGAAAGCAATAAATCAAAGACAAAACAAGCTGGATGGGATCATTTGAATACAACTTCGCATATGTCTTTTTATTTCAGCTATCATAAGTAGAAAATTACTTGCGATATGCAATATTATATGATGCATATGGGATGTCCTCTCACCTCGCCAGAGGTAAGGATGAATTTGCAATGAATAGCCAAGAATACTGCATATGCTACATATATTTATAATAAATAAAATTAAATACAATGCAAGAGTTGAAAGTATCAGAGCAAAATTGGGTAATATATCAAGCGGACAATATAATTTAAAAAAAAAAAATTAATTTTTTCACACGAAAGTCTTTAGCCTTTCACACGAAATCAAAATTCAGTTTTATGATTGATTAACTCAAAGGGGGATTCCGACTAAATTAAAATATTCTATCGCTATCGACATCTCACTCGACACCCGTTCAAGTGCGTAAACTTTAAAAATTCTAGTACTTGAGGAAATGAGTGAAAATTTGATTGCAAAATTTCCTCTTTTCAAACATAAAACTAGTTGAGTACAAGTCCGGGGAAAAAAACCCCGAAGTTTTCGTATTAAGGCATAAACTTTTTTGGTCTCAAAGTCAGATCGCCTGCGCCAAGATAACCAACACTCGATCAAACGGAAAAAGAATACCAGAAAGGTAAATAGAAAACAAGAAAGGGTGGGTGGAGGACCTTTTTATGTATTGGAGGTCTCTATCTGATCGCTGTTTGATGAAAGATTTGCAAAGGGATAAAGCCCTCCATAACATTGGAGGGGGGGGGAGAAGAGAACAGACGAAGAAGAGAGAAAAATGACTTTTCCATGATGCCACCGCAGGATTTTGGTTATAACTCCCCATAAATAAGACAAAAACCCGCAGAAGAGAATAAGAAAAACTACTTTTTCCTCGCTTTTTAGAGTTTTTTTTTTTTTTTCATAATGCAGTTGTAGTTTTTTTTTGAGTCACTTACCTTTCTTTTTACCAAAAAACATTCAGGTTTTTTTTTTTTTTTTTTTTTGAAAAATGACCAGAAAATATCCCCGCGAAAAAATGGAAGGCCGAACAACTAAACAGAATATATATATAAAACAAGAAATGACTGAAAGTATATTTCCCTCAGGGAAATAGATTTGCGCATTTTCTAGAGTTTTTTTTTCTTTTTTTTTTTTTTTTTTCGGAGGGAGGGTAGAAAAGGACATCTTATGGATATAGAATTGGGAGCTGTTCTTTACCAGTTTTCTTTTCATTTTTCTCCGGGAACAGAGATGGAGTGGGGTGAAATAATTTGGAAAGAAGAAGGAAAATGATCTTCCGTCTGTTTTTCGAATTCAGAGGTTCGTCAACATAACCTATTTTCTGAAACTGCACTTTAAATCATACCGTTTAGGGCCCGCAACCACACGGAAATGTAAACTGGGAAACAAACTGCTGACCACAGACGACGTTTTCTAAAAAGGGTTGCTTGGTTTTTACCCGGAGTTTGTGGATCTGGAAACAAAAATATTCCAGATTCAGCTCGGTGGTCGTAAAAGATTTTGTAAATGCATTTTTACTTAAGTCGTTTTGGAGAAACGGTAACTGAAGATCTCAAATGGAATTCTATAAAGCACGGATTGAATAATGGAAGTTTATCATAGTTACTGTATTTGCAAATCTAAAAGGAAAACAAACGCATTACGTTTTACAGTATCTATGTAACTGTTGAAAAAAAATGAAGCTTGAAGTTCAAATTTTGGAAAATTTCGAGTTTAAGAAAAATATATTTTTTGCAATGTTTTAGATTGTGAACTCGATAATTTAGAAAATGAACGGATTATATTCCATATTTTGTATCAAAATCGTAGATTTCTATCAAATCCATCGGCAGAGTATATTTGGCCTCTCGCATCACACTGATATCAATAAATGAAAAAAAAAATTACGAAAAGAGTTTGATAGATGTATATTCTTTTGGATACATTCCGTTAAAGATTTGTCGCCGAGGATGCACATTCATAAAGTGTGTTATTATAATTATTAGAATGCAGTTTTTAAAATTGCTGATACATATTTAATTCTAATTAGCAGCGACACATGCATTATATTTGAAAATAATTTAAATTTGCTGTGTGCACCGATCTATAACAGTTAGACTTTGTTTCTAGAATGATTTAATAATCAGTTACTGAATAATCAGTTACTCAATTCACTATATTTGATTTAATGTATGGTCTTAATAAGAGGAATTAGAACACACTATCAAATTGTTTACTATATAATTATGAATTAATTTTTAAAATATATAGTCGCAATCATTTTTTCTACGATTCTTATTCTCTTTTATTAAGAAGTAAGGATTTGTGATTGAGTAGTAAAAAAATAATGAGATGTAAAGTCAAAATAAAAACAGACGCAGAAAAATTATTTTTGAATTCATTTAGAAATAAAATTTGATTTTTTAATATTTTTTTAATCAACAATAGTTACTTTTTCGTAATTTTATTTCACATGAAAATGTTTCTTGCAGAGAAAAATCGTGTAAAGCACATATCCTAACCTTTTTGTGCGATATTCTTTTATAAAATTCGCTTCGTCTAAAACCGTGTGATTGCAGAGAAAAAAAAAAAAACAATAGCAATTTGTTATATGACATGTGCAATGGAAAAAAAAGGAGTGTGGCCTAAATGTAACTCGTGAACTTTATCCCTTTTTAAAGAAAGACATACCACGTTTCTCTTGAATATTGAAAGCTCTAAAAGGAAAACATCGTTGCGGATAAAATAGTTGCGTTATATTTTTAACGGATAAAATAATGTATAGAAAATAAAATAAATGATTAATTTATTAAAAATTAATGTGTCATATTTTAGTAGCCTCGTTTAATTGCAACTTATAAGTCAGCGAAGCATAACAGACCATGAAGCAGATGCTGAGATGCTTCGGTACCTGCTTTCGAACAACGGATAAACCATGTAAACACATTTAGATAGCTAAATAATCCCCCCCCCAAACAACTTATGAGGCAACGGACGCAAAAAGTATCGAGTTATTATCTTTATATAATCGTTCTCAAAGATTCTTTAAAACAATCTAAGACGTTTTTAGACGAAATCACGCTTCGATCGTAAAATGTGACGCCACTGCGATTTTCTTCGTGGGATTGATTGTTACTTCAGAAAAGACGAAGATCGTAAATGTAACTTTGCTACTTTGGTCTAATTCTATGAGATCCAGCAACCCGGTAACAAGAATTCTTTCCAAATATCCTTTTTTTTTCAATTTTTCTTTAATTTTTTTATACAGTTTTATTGTTTGATAATCGTGGCCAACATCATAAAAATTTTCGTGACGCAAATCTGCAACTGTCTTTTTTTTCCAGGCAGAAAAAAGAATAATGACAAGTTCGAGACCACTCTACAGAGCAGCTATTAGAAGTACTGAATAAAACCCAATTTATAAAAGGGAAAGATCGCGGCACGAGCTACATTCACAAAAGCAAAGTTCTGTCAAAACTCATGAAGCATCAACATAAAACGGGGAGGGTGCTGTTCCGAGCAACACTTTTGGTAAGATATAAAGTTCTTTGTGTAGAGCAAGGTTCTCATATTCAAATGCTAGCACGACCCGACCCAATTAAACAAGGTCTAAATTTATGTGGTCAGATATATGTATATATATATATATATATATATATATATATATATATATATATATATATATATATATATATATATATAGAGAGAGAGAGAGAGAGAGAGAGAGAGTGAGAGAGAGAGAGAAATGAAGGTTTATTTCAACATACATTTTTAAAAAATTGATAAAGTTACTGATTTCTTCCTGATACTTACTAAAGCCACCATCTTTCTTGCTTTCAGAGATACCTTGTCCGAAATGATTATTTTAAAAACGATCCAAGGTGAATGCTTTTACCCGTAACTTTAACAGGAGACTTATTTCTCCTGACGAATGATAATAATTGTTCATAAACACTCCCAAATACTAAATATAATTTCATACGTTAATTTTCAAATATTTTGAAACATTGCGTGTTTTAAAACTAAACTTTGGCTCCGTATCTAAAATGCACCGAGTCTCAATAAACTCCATTTTTGTTCATGCAGTTACGAAAAGCCGATTACCAATTTTATATCTGTGGTAAAAATCGAAGAAAATAAAGAAAACCTTTCTCCAAAGGAAATCTATTTAAAATCTGAAAATTTTGCAACTATTGGCAGAAGAAATGGCGAACCTACCAACAAATTTGCCAAAGGCGAATGCTTTGGTTGGCCCATAATAATTATGTAAATATGGGAATTCTTTATTGAGAATTGTATTACATACAGCTATAAAGTCGCCATGGGGTGCGAATTCGATGCAGACGGAGCAGAGTTTCGCAACACGGTGTGCAACTGAATCCGTTACCTAAAACAGATCGGATACAAAACCTGACAATTGTGATATCAAGTTCTGTTTTCCAATTGTGATATCAAGACACATAACAGATTTCATTCATCTAGTTTGACCCGTTTCTTAGTTAGCAAGCTCGCTAACTCTCAAATAGAATGATCGACAGACGGTCTATTATTTGGTTTTAAATCTGAACCTGAACATTTAATCTGAATCTTTTTGAGAATCCTTACTGCTTGAGAATTGATTTAAAACATGTTTTAGTGTCCGAACTGTTACCTTTCCTCAACCTGTGGAAGGATGTCCTGCCTTTGATATCAAAAGTTGAAGAACTTCACCGTACCACGATGTAGTTCGCGAAAATTTATTCTCGTTCTGAGTTTCTTTTTTTCCCGTTTCAGTATGAAGATCACATCAGTCTTTATTACAGTTTTAAATTTAAATTTAATTTATTGCGTTGCTAGTACGTTTCTGTGTCTAAAAATGAACAGTTCACTGCTTTATCTCTCCATTGAGAAACCCTCCAACGTGACAAGTTGCAGAGACTTAAATCCACATCTCAAAATGGCGGTTTCCCTGTTCCATGTCTTAAATGCTTATTTGGATCAACAATGGCTGGTAAAATTCCTTGCCATTTTTCGAAAATTATTAACAACTTGCTAAGTCAGAACTATGGCTTCACGCTATTACGATGACTGCCCGCCATGATACAGCTCCATCCAATGCACGATCCACTTTCTGCTTGTTGAACATCCAACTGCAGACAATCTATCTTATGTTCCTTCAGCAAATCACCACAGGTTAATTGTTCCACTCTTATTTCCATTTATCCAAAATTTTAAAGACAACATAAGCCACTAAATACTCCCGTATAAATAACAACAAAAGTAAAAGAAGCTCAAAAAGAAGTTTTTTAAATCGTACGCTTCATCGTTCCTTTGCATTTGCAGCTCGGGATCTTTTTGAAAAATCTTGACTGAGGAATCTAATGTCTCACATAGACTTGAATCAAATAGAAATCACCTTTTGTTCGATTTAATTTCAAGCTATCGGAAATCATTTTCATTCTTTGTCAGTGTTATTCCACCTTCTTTTCCATTTTTCAATTCTTTTGCTTTTTTCTTAATTTAGTACACGATTTATTAAATTAAAATCTATTATTATCTTCAATAACAAGTGTATTGATTTCGTACAAGCCCTTGATGAGTATGTGTCTACCAAAATTCAATATTTACATCCATTTCGGCTTTCATTAACTTGATAATTTTCTTTTTCTCGGCAACAAAATTGACTGTCATTATGGCAATATGGAGTCAGAAATAATATATATTTTCGATATCAAATGTATCTGCTTATTCAATAGCAATTAATCCCCCCCCATAAAAATAGTACAGCCAACGTGTAGTTTAGATAACGTTTTCTTTTTCTAAACCATTTTTATATTCAAATGAGCGGCCTACTCTTAAACCATCAGTAACATACAATATTAGCGATTTTTTCTTCTCGGTGTGGGGGGGGGGATTTCTATCTAATATGCAAGTATTTGAAGTTCTGAACATTTTCTCTTTCTGAATAATTTTATATTAAAAATTTTAATTTTGATATCTTTCCCGATAGTTGACTTTATATTTAGCAGCGTTCAAAAATTGTATAGCTTAATACAATTTTGCACGCTTTAATAGCTTTTTTTGAAGCTGTTTTGCACGTATCTGCTATAGAAAAGAACGGGCTCTGAAGAAATCTGTTCTTCATTTTCATAAACCAGATTCATTTTTACAACACGATGGTATAAGAATATTTTCATAACTTTTAACCAAAGAGTTGATTTTTCATGAGTAAAAAGAATGAGAATCATTTCCTTCCTAGCGAAAGAAAAGTTTATCAGCTAGTATTGAATAAAAATGTTCATCGAATTCATTAAACTCCATCACAGAGGTATTAAAACACCTTCATAGAAAAATTTAGAGTCAATTCTGTATTCATTTTAGTAGGAGGATTAACAGTATTTTAATCGGTCTAAAAAGTATATACTCATTTGAAAAGTTTCGAAAAGTAATCCTTTTCTTGCAGCAACTAGAGAATTGTGATCGAAATCGCGCCACCTGTGTAAAACTTGAAACAAATAAATGCACGCACTGACACTGAAATTGAACAGCGCCCGCAAAGCATCTTGCGTAGGACGATGCAAATCGATGAAATTTCTAAATATTGCGCTCTCATTCATCTGCATAAATCAAAAAGAAGATTCATGACGTGCTTACAAACTAAAGAAGTCTACAGATTTTCTTCATATTTTGCTTCAAACATTTTAAACAAAAAGAAGTCCAAACGAAGATAATGTAACAAACTTTTTTAAATCACTAAACATTATGTTCAGAAAAGACTATTTAAAACAGTTTATTCACTTGCCATTCGCAATATTCAGCAGAACTGAGTATCAATCTTTAAAAAATTATTAAGAATTTGCGAAAAGAATTTATGTCAGGGTTTTATTATTATTTTTTTTTTTTTAAATTCTGGGTTCATTTAGTACTTTTTCGATAAGCAGCGAGATTTTGAAAATTTTGGTTACAACTGTTATTTTCAGATTAGAGTAAATTCTTCTTCTGAATAGTTTTATATTCACAATTTTAATTTCGATATCGTTTCCGATAGCTGCCTTTATATCTGACGGCGGGATGACGGGATACTAAATTTCCATCGTGACTATCTTCGATTCCAAAAACATTTTTTTTTTTTTTTTTTTTTTTTTAGAATTATGCAAGTTTGTAAACGCGATAATAGTAACAATAAATGCATTTAACCTCTCATTCAAAATTGCAGCTCTTTCAAATTCTGAGACAAGACGGCTGTCCGAATGGATGCGATCGCAGTGAATGAGTTGGTTGAAATTTGGCAAATAATATGAATAATAAAACCGTAGATATGTATCCAGTTCTAGACCAATTATAAGTCAAGGTCGAGTTCCTGTCAATCAGTTTATTCCAGAATTTGAAAATGTGAAATAATCTAGATTTAATAAGTAGACAATAATGAGATTCGAAATGAGGCTTTGCAACCCAATTCTAAGTTTGTTTCAAAGTCAGAATTCAATTAGCATAAAAAGGAAGACCTTCATTAAAGAATGGCACAAACCATGTGGAAGCAGATCGCCGAAAGTTAGCTTTTTTTAAATCATCTGAGGCCTGGAGATTTTCTCGCCTTGGTTCCTGTTCAACGAGTTCATTTCAGATAGTCTCAAGACTTTCCTCTCTCCCTGAAAAAAGTTACGTATCTTGAGACATCCTCAGGGATGGCAACTGAGTAGCAACTATTCCCCATTTACATTGGGTGTCAGAGATGAATGTTCGGGAAGAAGAAACAAGTCACCAACTTTGGTAGCGGCAGGGGAGGAGGGAAAGACAGGAGAAAGGAGGCAGCGGAATCACGGTTAAGCCGCAAGAACCGTGATCTTTTAAGTGCGGCGGAAGCCCGAAAGGGGCGGGAAGGGAGGAGGCGGTCATCCATCAAAAGGGAATTACAAGTGACGACGGTTATCGACTGCTTGGTGGGACTGCCCAAGCTGCTGCTCCCCCTACGATGATCATCCAGATATCATAAAGCTCTGAGGAATTCTTCCCAAATGGTGTGGCACAAAAAATCAATTAATTACTTACTGACGGTTTGTGTTAATAAATTTGACCAACTATAACTCGCGAAGCAGCGAAAGACCGAAAAAACATTTTCAGAGTTATGTCTATCTATATGTAGAAACGATGATGCAAATCCAGTTAGATGAATGAAATTTGGTAAGCGGTCTTAACACCGAAATGGCAGATTTCGACGAATTTTGGGCGAAAGGTGTGTATCCGAAATGTGAAAGCCTGCATGTGTACATGTGATTACTCAAAAATGCGAAGAGCTAGATGGATAAATTTTCACACACAATCTTATCAATAGAAATGGAAATCAGTATGAATTTTTTAAATCAATTTCTGCCCATTGGCGGTCAGAATATTCCTTTCCATGCGAACGCAATAGCTAGGATAGGCGATAATTTTCAAAAATTAAATTTAGTGCCTTTTGCAACACATATAAAAAAATTACAACACATTTAAAAATCGTTGGCAGGAAAGGATGCCAAAATGCGTACTCGGTTTTTTCGCTACACAAATAACCACAAAACGCGCCTTTTTTCCCCCCAACTATAAAAGAAAGTCGCGAGGAAGATTTTATCTGACTTCAATCTAATTTTAAACATTTTTTTTTTTTTTTTTTTTTTTTGCAAAGGGAAAAAATCTAGTCTATCTATGATCGCATAAATGAAAGAAAGCAGCACGCAAAACAACAAAAAAAGACAGTAAAATATGTCAAGTAATAAAAATTTTCCAAGTGTAGGCAGATGAACCAAACAATAACAAGGTAATAACACTAACCCGGCTCCGAGTCAAAAGAAGAATAAAAGCCCCTCTCTGAGACGACGTAAAATACAACCACCCGGTATCAGTGTGACAAAACGAATCGCGCTCCGAAAAGGCCCCGTCACTCCAAGATGAAAGGAAGCGCATCTCTTAGCAGAACGATAATTCCACGTTGAAAGGAATTATATGACACTCCGCTCCACACGGAGATCGTTTGCAAGAAAAAAAATGGACCACCCCCCTCGACTTTTTTTAATGTGTAAATAAATAACTTCAAGCAAGCATTAATGATTCCAGAATATAAAAAGAAAGAAAACAGCGAATGTTCTAACTACGGCAAATGTTAAAAACAACTTCGCAAACATCTTTAAGCGCAAATGGGTTGGCGGTGGTTTCTTTGCCAAAAGATACTACCAGGGTTAAAGTTACCTCAAATGCTTTTGAATCAGATGCTAATATTCTTTCATTTTATCTGTATAAATAAAAAATGAAATTTCCGCATAGTTTGTAGCTATAGACATCTAAGTTATTGAATAAATTCTCTTCAGTTTTTTTCTCAAATACAATGAAGCACAAAGAAGATTTCAGCGAAAATACCATGAAAATTCATTCCTCTTTTAATACATTAAAATCTACATTTCCAATTATAGAACAAGGTATTTTATCTTGATCAGTGCCACACCTGTAGAATGAAAATATTATAAACATTAATATTATAAACTTTTAAATCATTTTGTTTTCCTTTGTGTTGCCATTAATTATGCTTCGATAAAGTGCATATCATTGTTTTAAAATTATTAACAACTAACGTGGAGATATTCATTTCCGAGGATGTTTAAAAATCATTTCATGGCACCTGATAGTCTTATTTCAATTAAAACTGTAATTGCATTCTATATAAAAATATTTTATGTTAAAAATATCGTGTGTATCTCTCTCTCTCTCTCTCTCTCTATATATATATATATATATATATATATATATATATATATATATATATAATCCCTTTAAAACGGTGTATTCAATATTTATATAAATATATTTTCACCCTTAGCAACACCAGCTACAGACAGTAAGTACCATTGAAGTCAAGATATATGTATATTGCATCATCACAAGCCAATGAAGTCTTCGTTGGATTTTTCCTGGTTGTCTGCTCGTTGTCGCAATCTCGTAAGGCTATCAACTCCCATTCATTCCGTGAGGTCAGTCTCGAGGTGGTGTGGGTTATTTAATACCAAACAAATAAACTTCATACTCTGTTATGCCCTCCCACATCGCAAAATATAAATCTTTACGGCTTATGAGTGGGCGAATGAAGAATATGAAACTGCAAGAGTGAAAAGGATCTATATCCTGAACCGATGAATTGTTTTCAAATGAACTGCAGATGAGATGCCAAAGCTTTTGAAATCATGAAAAAAATTCCAATAAAATGATATTGATTTATTTTTGCTTACCTTTATTTATCTAGAATTTTTTTCCAAGTTTTTAAGGAAGGAATGTTGGAATTGATTTTTCGCTTGATACTGTATGTGTTAAACTTTCCACATTTTGCATATTTTGGATATTTTTGGAATTTAATTATTAGTTGATTATTAAGGAATTCTGATTCTAAGCTAACGGCATTATTTGTTGATGATTTTGAGAAAAACAGTGTTTCTAGATGATATTTTTATAAAGAAGTTGAAATCGAACACTAAAAATGAGGAAATAATTGAAACAATTCTAAGTCGACTCATAAAAGTATGCTTTAAAATTTATCAAACATCACATAAAACGATCTCAAAATGAAATGAAAAAAAAAATCGCATACAATAAGTGCTTAATAATTTCCCTCATTCTAAAACGTTTGCACGATTGTTGCACCGATTTGAAGTGGCGTTTTAAAAAGGTGCGAGCAACGGTCCGCTTTCCACGAATCTGTACTTCCGAATGAAAAGAGCTTTGTTAATTTCAAAGGATGAAATGGTGCTGCATTCTCCTCATAAATTTTTCGTGAGAAAAATAATAATAAAAAAAATATAGGGCTCATTTGATAAACCCAATCATTCCAATAAGCAGAAATACTAAACATCATTAATCAAAGTTAATAAAGTGGGACACAGCGCAACTTTCGCAACAAAAAAAATGAACATTTATTATTTACAATGGCCATGAAGGTAACAGTGAAATTTGATTAAATTTCTTTGTGAAATTTTCATTTGCCTAAAGCATTAAAAAAAGTAGAAAAAAAAAGCCTAAAGCATCGCATTTTAATAAAAATTAGGAGTCAATCGAAACGAGAGAACTTTCCACAACCCATTTCATCATTCTACAATCCACGGATTTTTTTAATGCAAAATATTCTTTTCCCGACATCTCCTAGAAAATCTTTTTCCCGAATGCATTCGACTTCCGAATATTTTCCAAAAAAGAATATCTTTCTAATTTATTCAATTTTATTCGTTTCTTTTTCTTTCGGAAGCTTCTCTCTTATAGTGGATGTGCGAGCGGGTAGTATTTAAAATATCTCTGGAATCTCTGTTCGGGTGTTATTGAATTAAACCCTGAACGGCAACCGCTTTCACTCAACGTTTCTTCATTTCATTTTCGTTTATTATTATTTCTTTTAAAAATCCTTTCATTAAACCTTTCCAAAGGGAAATGGAATAAAGGAAAAGTATGTGAAATAATAACAGAAATTGCTGGTTGGTTATTTTAATACGAGCTTTTTATTTTATGAGAGGTTTCGTTTGGATGCATTTTGAATTAATTAAGTTCAATTTACGTCAATATAAATTCTTTTCAGCGTAAATAGCCGGATGTCGTATTACACAGGGGGAAGAACAACAGATTTCATTTTCTTTGTTGTAGATCATTTGCTCCGCAAAAGTATGACGTCAGAGTTTTTGCAGACGATTAGAAGAAGTAGAAGCGATTTTGAATTGCATTCATCAGACATGATTAATTTTTTTTTTTAAATCTTGAGAGTTTTTTTTTTTTTTTTTTTTCATTCAGTTTAGTCAGTCAGTTTGACAGTTTAAAAATAAATTTGAAATCATTTTTAGGAATAAAGTGTTAAATTAAATAAAAATAAAAGCTTATTACTATTTTTTTTAAATTGTTACATTTCACCTAATAAGGAAATTTTTTCTTGTGTTTCACTCTTCTTTAAGGAAATGATCACAGCCGGCTTAAAATCGAGTAAACAACAAATATATGAGCACTTTTTTTTCTGTTTTTTTTAAATATTTTTTTATTGCTGTTGTAGAATTTTACATCAACAATAAATTATCCCGAAGAAATGGTAATGATTTTTAGGGACTTTTTTTTTCTCCCAATGAACTATAATGAATATCATTAAGTTGAGCAAAATATCGATTTACTTAAAACATTACTGTCAATAACTCAGAATTTCATTATTTTGTTTCTGCCCGTATATATGTTTAGTAAATAATTGTTTCACTTTTCTGTATACTAATAAAAACGAATTATTGGAGACATTTCTTTTTTATTCTTAAATACACAATGGATTCCAAATTTAAGACCAAGTTGAAGATGCTCTGTAATCAGCCCTCTAAGGTACAAAAGTTCTCACATTGCCAAAGAGAAATAGAGAAAAATTGCTATAGAGAAAATCGAAAACCTCCCATTAAATTTAACGGCGTCTCAGTTGCTCTGGGTGCACATCAAGTTTCATGAATCGCCAAACATGTGTTGCACTTTCCCTCTCTTCTTTCTCTCACGTAAGACTTGTCTTGATTTGTTTTTACTCGCGCTTCAAGGGCTGCTGTGGCCTGCTGGTAAGGTATCGGCGTAAAAAAAAATGGGAGGGTTTCAGGTTCGAGACCCGATTTCGCCAAACAACCGCCGTATAAACGAGGCTGATGCACGGCAAGTCCGTGGGGGGCCAAACGTCCTCCCGCAGATGTGGCGTGGGATTTTGGAAAGGGGGATGCCATTCAGACGTCGTCTTCGTTACCTGTCAGCGGTTCAAAATGACGAGGTCCTTTCCACAATAACCCTAGTGTTGCTTTAAAATATGTCTTTCATGTAACTAAATTAAACTCGCTTTTCTTCGTTACTTATTATCTGGGTTCGCTTTTATGTTATGCGATGAATTCGTTCGTTTTGATTTATTACTTTCACTCCTTGAGAAAAGATACGACTATAATTTCTAAAATAAAGTTACAGATTTCTGACTGTTTATAAGTAAAGCTGTTTTTAACAACTGTCATTTTTTGTGAAATATTTTTCGCAGCACAACTCGTTTATGTACAAGAGAGCACCACTCCCGATGCGAAGCAGATCCATCTGTACATACATGTGAATGCAGACTATTTTAAATAAAAATGAAAGACGCCACTGCACGTTTGCATGTATACTTCATATCACACCCTATACAATTGGGTCAAATCAACAAATTTTGTTCATTTATTATATACTAGACGCCTTTGGCGACCATCTGGTTCTTAGGGAATAACAGACACTAAAGGAATCAATTTAATGACTATATATGTAGCTCGGTATTTATGGCAAAATATTTTTAAGCTTGCTTCAAATTTTGATAATCATACAATTCATACAATTTTAGAAACTTTACATTTCTGTGCTCATTGTACTCTGCATTTCCTTACTTTTTTGTTACCTGAATGAAAATTGGAAATTTTTTTTTTTAATTATCAGCTCAGAAAATAAATTCGTTTAGCTCTGAAATATTATGTGTATTAGATAATAATTTTTTATATTTTTTTTTAATTTACACAATTTTTCAACGGCACACGATTTCTGCAGGTTGAGTCATAAATTCCTCTGAATTATCGTACAGTTCATTTTTCAGGTTTACTTTCAAAGGGATTTAAATGAACGTAAATAATAAAAATTTGCCTTCTTCAGTCAATAAATATACTTCAGAAAAAATGATGAAGATTAAATTTTATGCAATCGATCTGTCCTATAAACCAGATTTAGTAAAATATTCTTGACACTAAATTTTAAATAAATAAACATTTCAATTTTTTTGACCAAATCTTTCTGAAATATGAGGAATATAATTATTTTAGCACAATTAACAATCTGACTTGGGAAAATTCCGGGTGCTGACTCGCGTATTTTTCCAAGACAGTCATAAAATGATCTATAATCGAGTGTTTTTATAAAAATATTAAAATTCAAATATTCACAATTCATTTTTTTTTGGTAAAAAAGGGAAACTTATCCTATGAGTCATATATTAAAACTAGTGCAAAACAATTTAAAAATCAAGCAATTCATTACAACACTCAAGGACACAAACTAAATAAAATATAATTACTTTATTCATTTAGATCATTTTTCCTGTTTGAGACGTAGCCATATTAATAACATATTCAGAAATTAGCTGCTGAATCCTGATTAGCGCATATATCTCGTATATATGAAACCATATTTGCCTTAAATAACGCTGAATTACTGTATTAAAATGAAGCTATTTTAAAAGTTACAGGAATCGTTTTTTTTTTCATTTGTTTTTCTAGAATATATCATTTATATTTATTGTATTTCGCACAAACATGTGTTAAAAAGTAAACTTTTCTAAATTTAATTTGCAGTGAGAAGTAACTATTTAATCAATTAATTTGAACTTTTGTCAGCATGATGGCTGATAACATTACATTTTTTCAGGTAAGCATAGCGTGGAGATGAAGGTTACATTTTACTTTTATTTTGTTAAATATATATTGTTAGGAATTATGTTTAAATAATTTTTAAAAATTTATAAAAAAAACTGAAAAATGAATTAGTAATAGATATGACTGGATTTTTTAAATTTTTTTTAAATATTGTTTTTTATGACTATATTTTTTAAAGTTATTTAGGAAAAATGCCAAAATTTTGTTTATTTTTTTAATTAAAATTTCAGAAAGAAATTGTCCTGCGTGCACATTCCTACTCTCCAAACTATACAAGCATCAAGTCTGATAGCTTTTGGTCAAATGGTCTAACCTGTAAAACACTGGTACACACACATATACATATTCAAACACACATCCATCTTTATTATCAGCAAAGAGAAGATAAGAAGAAAAGAAAAAAAAAAGGGAAAACTTTAATATATAAAACTTAATTAAATATTCGGAAGTTAACTAAAATTTTGCCTTTTTCGTCCGCTTTCAATTACTTTACCACTAACTTTCAAAAATTTTCTTTTAATATATTTCTTTTTACTTTGCTTTTATTATTTTTTTTTATTTTATCTTTGCTTTTGCTTAATCGTTACGGTAGCTATTTAACGATTTTTTAAAAAACAAGTTGAGTCAGTAGCTCGAACGAAGACAAAAGGATTTTGCGAGCAAATGACATCGATGACAGTAGCGACTCCAAACTTTGAGGAAATGCACCGAAGTACGAGGAGATGGGAGAATCCAGAGACTAGCTAAAACCTCGTCTTCAACAAATGTGGGAACCATTTCAGTGATACCCTTTTTTATTGATTTGTTCTTCGATTTTTCTACTTTTTCAAATTTAATTTAACAGTTTCAGACGACATTGAACAAAATTTCTAATACTAATATTACAAATGTTTATAATTTATGTAAAGAATTAGCATGTAAAATTTTCTGAAAATTTAAAATTAATGATTGATATTCTAATTTCAATTCATAAACATTTCAGAAAATAGAAGTAAATTTCACGTTGAAAATAACTTACAGGATGAACGTCGGATGTATGAATTAGTCATATGTGTGTGTGTGTAATGATATTTTTAAATCTAATTTAAATCCTAATTCATTTACTAATTTTTATCTTTAATTAATCGACGTTATTTCATTCTATTATTTTCTCTTATTTCCTAATCCCAGTCCCCCTTTTTTATTTAATTATTTCTAACACGCGCACTAAAAAATCCTTGTATCTTCAGTTCTCAGGCCCCGAGTGAAGGTATAAATTCCCTAACGCCTACGACATTCTTTTAAAGATACCCAAAATTCCCTTTCGTAGGTCTACATGGTCAAAGAAATTCATATCAGAATCTAATAATAAAATCAATGAGGGGGAAATTTCACTATACTCTTATACCACTGTATCACGCTGTAAGCAGGCGTCTTTTTATCGTCGCTTCTCCCTTGCACAAATTATGACTCCCATGTCAAAATAAATTGAAGTCAATGTCAAAAGTTTCTTCTTTTTGGCCCACATCTGCAAAATTATGTCTATATATGTTCTTATATGCCAGTTCATTAAGCTCAGTGTTCATTGTATTCAAACAAAAGACTAGGTTGGTTGAGCAATTTGGAAGTGACGAAGATTTGGAGAATGCATTGACAATTAGGCTTAATGAATTATATATATATATATATATATATAGGCGCTTTTACGAAATAGTTTTCTTCCAATGAGCCAAATACTAAAAACACAAAAAATGTTTAATCTGGATCTTAAACATAGCATTCGGAAATAACCACCCATGTTATTAAGCCGCCAGTAGCCATAGCAGAGATAAAAAAACTGTTTTCACTACTATGTGTTATTTTACGATGTTTCTTGCAAACCTCAAGGGTATTCACTAACCTCTTCTTTCGCGAAGCATAGTTTCTACGGAGACTCGAGGTAGGTAAGAGCATATTATTTTTCTGAGGAAAACGAGGTCATAAAAGAACAAGCCGCACCAACCCAGAACCTTTTCCTCCCCCCACCCCTTCCCTGCTAGTCGTAATTATGATGAGGACTGGAATTCCGAAGGGGAAGGAACATCATCATCGTAACCCCCGGATTAACTCGGACGCACCGCAGAAATAGCGTCAACAGGGGCCAAATGCGGCCATTGGGGGCCCAGACCAAGATGATGACCTCTGATGACTCAGGAGAGGACTCTTCTATGCGCGCGGTTGTGGTTCTTAACTGTTCCCTAACACCTCTGACGGGTTCTGGAAATAGACGGCTTATGCGGATTATGCCAACGGTTCGCTTGTAATCTTCTTACTTGGGCCTCTTTTTTCTACTAACAAATCTATAGATCTATAGAGAAAACAGCAAGATTTATTGTCTTCTTTTTTATATACCCCCCCCCCCCATTTTCGCTTTCCAAGTGTATCCTTATATTTATTAAGTGCAATCAGAATTATAATTCATCTCGATTATTCTTCCTGCCTTTTTTGTTACCTCAACGGTGGTATGTCATTGGAAGGAATTAAATTTTTGGTTTCAAAATAAAAGAAATAAGATGTTTATCAGTACGGAATTTAAAATCTTCCGTAACCGGCAATATCACAATTCCAGCATTTTCTGAGGTACGCATTTCACTTTGAAATTGAAGCACAGATTATAAAGTAGGAGGATCAATGAGAGTAAAGATGCAAGATTGAGTGGATGGAGGTGATTCCCTTCCCATCTCGCTCTCTTTTTTGGTGACGTCGTAAAAAACGAGAGTTGGGAAAAGAGCCAGTGAGAAGCAAATGTACAAGAATTCCGAGGTACGGCATTATAGTAAAATCGTGTATAGTATAGTTCTACACCACAGAATAAGAAGGAGGGAGAAAATGAAAGATCCCCACCCCAACACCAAAAAAAAAAAAAAGCAAAAGAAAGCCAACAGTGGATTGCAAATTTCTATAAAATTTGCTAAACTAAATGATTAAAAGTCAGAAAATGATATTAAACTTGATGATTTACATAATGAATTTTTAAAATTGTGATGGCATTTGAAGATACGACATCACAACTACCAATGAAGAGCTCTTGTGATGAAGCATATTATAATTTTATATTATAAAATTACTTCGTTTTATGCTTCCGAAATATTAAACTACGTTCACGTGAATTTATTTTAAATAATCGCAGGGATTCTTGGTATTATGTATTGAAGAGCCGTCGTCAGATAAAAATGTATAACCAAGAAAGAGAATTAAATCGTGATTTGGCAATCAAATGAATCCAAAAAAAAATCCATTTTGACTCGCATCTAGTTGGCAGGTTTATCCTCATTAAATCTACGAATTTCCTGCCCATAACATCTTGAAACAAAGCGTATGAAACCGATCGCCATTCAATAGAAAGGAACCGAATAATATTTGTAACAGAGATTTTGACTGCCTCTGCTTATTGGAAATGGATAGGCCATTATTTGTGGCACCCGGCCATTCAGCCGGGCGGTGTCGAGTGACTGGAAAATATCAAATAAAATGCTAATGGCCATTTCAGGATGAGAACCACCTGTTATGTAATGAAAACTGCGCTGACCCAACCGCACTTCAGTTGCTGGCAAACAGTACGGCTTCAGTTGGAGACACGTGAGGAATTATTCGATTGGCTGTCGCTTTCACGGTGAATCAGCAGTTTCTTTCTGAATAATGGAAAAGAAATCCACTGCAAAATTTCGAATGGGCTGCTCACCTTTGCCTGTAAACAAGATTATTATTATTTTCCTTATCGGATCTCTACAACGGTAAGGCATGCCTAAAATAGATTTGATAAGAAGTAAAACAATTTGCTAGTTTTAGATACTAATGAAAACTTCAAATGGAATTTCATGCAAGTCTGGAATAATTTAGTTCTGAGGTATTGGTTTGTAAAGCAGAAAAATAGAAATTAATTTTAAAAAAACATATTTTAAAAATCCTTTTTATTAGTTTACCATAAACTAGCCGCCTTTGGCGACGATCTTACCAGAATATAGACTTTTTAGAACGACCAGAATATGGACTTTTTAGGGCTTTATATATATATTCGTTACACCAGAAAAACTAAAAACATGAATTTAATTGAAAAAATCAAAACAAATTATAAAGCGTGCCACTTAAAAAGTATATATGCTACAAAATAAACATGGAAGAGAAAACCCTACTTAATATCCAAAGAAGTCATTTTTTAAATCTTAATTTTAGTGTTGGCAAAAGCGCGTCATTGAATGTTTTTATGGATAATTTAAAATTTTACAATTCAAAAAATGTGACAAATGGGCCAAATGGTGTATTATATTTACTTATGAAGAAATGAAACTTACTAAAAAGGTAATTTTTTTAAATTTTAAGATCATGTAAAAACCATTTTTATGATATAGTAGTTTTGGTAAATATGGTTATCAGTTTATAGAGGTCAGTAAAAGCAACTGCTCTGGCAATGGTTCAGCTTATTTTCTCGTCCGATTCATCTTTGTTTGAAGCACTTTTTTTTTTTTTTGCATCCCAGTGCTTTTGAGTGAATAAGAGTTATTGGCGAATCTTCATCAAAACATTCCAAATAATACTTTGTAGCTTCATTAACTAACGAAGCTTTAAACTAAATGTAGCTGTAAAATCGGTTCATGAGGTCGTCTGCACGATGATTTGGTTTCATTTCATTATTGCCCTTCGGCGTTAAGTAATAAGAGAGATTTATGCGCCACAGAGCATTTTCTTTTCTTGTCCAAAATTAGACATCTGATTATCTATTGTAATTTGTTGAGCCCTCCCCCCCCCCCCTTTATTCAAAGCAATATTAATTTTTTTGTCTTTATTTCATATTAAGCGTAACAATGCAATATATCAGTGATGCATCGCATTCTTTACATTATGCCTAAATAAAAAAGTTTGCTGACGGGAAGTAAGCCATGTTTCTTGGGGCAACTTGAAATGTTCAGTCTTCTCTGTTTCATTCCTTCTAACATTTTTCAGTGTTCACAAATTACAAGCGTTTTTTGTATCAATAAATAAACTTCTTCAAGAAGCAGGGAGACGAATTTCAATACACTTTGTTAATTTGGAATTTTTAATTCCCGAATGTCTAGCTGTACTAATATATATATATTTTTAAAAATTAATAATTTTAAAAAAATCAATAATGTGACTGTTTCCTTTCTTAAAATTTGGAGTAAAAATTCAAAGACAACAACTGTGGGTTCGATGGATAAAGTTTTACGTTATGTCGTATCCCATTCTGGATCCAAATCATTAGAACTTACAATATTTCACCTTTTTTTTTTTTTTTTTTTTCCAAAAAACAAAGTTAAAGGCGAATATATGATGTAATAGCGCTTTAAAACTTTTTATTTGTTTGAACCTAATATTTCACGGAGAAGTAATCAAAAGCCGCCCAAGAAGTGGAACAATGGCATTAACCTGCAGCACTCTTAATGATTCGATGCGGCAAAGTAAAGTTCAGTTGCGACTATGAACTCTTCCGTCGATTTTTATGATATCTTTATGACGAGGGATACTCTTTTCATGCGCAGAAATTCCTTGCAAGCCCCAACTGAATGGAACAGGGAACCTCAGGAGCAATTCTACCAGAGTTCTAAGGTCGCCCCCCTTGAACGGGAGAGGAGGAAACAGTAGCAGTTCCACCCAAGGGTACCTTATTTTGAAGGCAGGAGGCAGAGACGCATTCGGCAACCAAACAACCATTTCAAGCCAGAGGGGCGAAAGAGGGGGGAAGGTCTTTTGCAGCTGCCGGCCTCATCAGGGATTTGGAAAAGCCCTTGAAGGGCGCTGTGACAGCTCGCGATATCATCAGAAATGGCGAATCAAGTGTAGGGAGGGAAATGGAAGGTGGGATTTAAATGCAGTTGACGCGGTCAGGGGGTTAGGAGGATGGGGTTAAAAAAGAATCTTCTCCTCTCTTCCATTTCGAAATCCCTTGTCGTTGAGGTGAAAAACGAAATCGCCTGTCACTTTGAAACGAGCAAAACAACTCTGAAACCACTCACTGCTCTCTAGGCTTCAGAGCAGGAAGAAAAGGGGGGGGGGATGGTGCTTCATATAATGTTCGTACAATAGCTAAAAGACTAGACTCGAGCCCTAAAGATAAGTCGTTATTTTCCAATGGGCGAGCTTATCAAGAGGTACCCAAATGAACGTGAGTCTGTAGTTCCAGCAGTTCAGCGAGGTTGACTTTGATATTTCTCCTGTGCTTCTGTCACGAAAGAAACTGGAGTAAATTTCAACATGTAGAAATCAAATATTTGGCAACGGAAGATAATATGAAAACAATATTTACAATTAAATGTCTGCAAGACTGAATGTGTGTCATTAAATTCGTTTTCCAACTACGCAGTGATTGTAATATTAAAATATAAGAACGATAATGAGAGGAATCGAGACTTAAATCGAATTAAGAATGTATATGCTGCGCATGTCATACATTGCATTTTTTTCCAGTTCAAAATTTGAAAGTAATAATATAGGTGCTGAGATGCATGAACAGTTTTCAGTCATCATGTGCACAGGCAAATAGAAAAACGTTAACATAATTCCAAAAATAGTTTTTTTCGGATCCGCGAAGGTTTGAAAAGTGGATATACGAAAAAATTTGGTCGAATTTTAAGGCAATCACAATATTTTTTTATTTCAAAGCTTCATATAAGAAAAAGCAAAAACAATTCGCCGAGTCGTTATAGGCGTTGTTCCTCAACATACTTAAAGATAGGCTTAACGTATTTTGCGAACAGGAAGCAATTGTGTGTTATATAAATCATTTATTTGTATATTTCTTCACCATTTCAGAAGACATGTCAGAGTGGCCGCTCTTCCTCCTCCAAGGCTTGACCACAACTGCCCTCGTACGCCCTCTTTTTAATAAGCCCTCTCATTACAATGACTTCATTGCGATCCAGAATGCCCCACAAAGCCCCTGCAATTAATTCTCTCGCCATGAATAGTCCGGATCATTGCACGCGCCCCATGCAGATGAGATGCAAACGAGTCCGGCCCTCTCTAATTGAGCTATAAGCCCCGGCCGCCCCGCACGCGGAATTGGTTCTGGACTAAGGCGAAATGAGCTCGGGGCTGCGGAACGAATTATGGAATTTGGCAGGTTTCTGTAAGTGATTACGATTCTCGAGTTTAAACTCAGATTGAATTAGCGCAGGGGCTTAGAGCAGCGGAGAATGATGCGCGAGGAAGCGAATCATTTTTAAATGATACGTTTGTGGAATGCAAAGGGTGTTCACGGGGCACAAAATGAAATTTTAAACCTATTACATAATGCGGGTTCCCAACACAACAACGGGGGCCTAATAGAGTAGTGGGCAGTTTTCGGCGCGCTAATTAGAATAATGTCCAACTGTGCTGGATGTTTCAAACAAGCACAAGAGATTATGAAATTTCTCTGCTTATCATTCTAATACTGTTGTGGGCCAGCAAAGGCATTCAAATTATTATTATTCAACAGCAATCCTTAAGAGGTGCCAAACAGGTCTGTGGTTTCCTTATGGCTCGTACAAAATAGTCTGAAACCGAGCCTCGCAGTAACCCGAACTGCGTCGGGAAAATGTGTGAGCGGAATCGGCATTTACAATGACAGGAGTGCGAGACTCAGTGTGCAGGGATTTTAATCATGGAGCACATTTGATGACTGGTTGAATTAATTAAAGCCACTGCATCAAACTGTGTTAGAGACGTATCCTTAGTTCCATGTCCATTCTTCACTCGGCAGTAAATGACAGTCGCCGAAAATGCTAAATTTATCAGTTCAGTTAAAATGTATGTCTAAGACGAAGGATGGCACAAAAATTCTTTCATACCATTATTTATTTTCTCAGCTTGTATGAATACATCGTGAAAGCTCATTTCTCGAAAAGAAACGAAAGAAAGAAAAAAAGCTTTTTTCAAAAGTTTGGATGAAACTTCGGCCATTTGTTACTGTTTCGTATTTTATTATTTTGGTTGCAAATTGTTCTTGCATGAATATTCAAAAAAAGTGGAAAGATTACTTTGTATACTCTATGCATTTTAAATTAACGAGAAAATTTTAATTCATAAAGCCGTTATTTAGATTCATATGCAAGAATTCAATAAATAAAGCGAATTATTATTTTCTACACAAATGCAATAAAAGATATTTTAGCCGCATTCCATCGCCAACAGAGTTATTATTTAACATTTTTCAAATATACTACACAAATGTAAGATAGAAAAACAGAAGTCAAAATTATTCTAACATTTTTTTAATTAACATTTCTGGTAAGGAATGAGATTTAATAAGTAATTAAAAATCCTAGATTATGATTACATTATTAGTATAAAAAACACACACCAAATTAATGCAGAAAAACTGCATAATTAATCAAGCAGAATCTATGCTAATTCTGATTAGATTCTAAAGAATCTATGCAAGCGAAAAAGGGTTGCAGAAACATATATACGGAAAATAAATAATGGAATCAAAAATACTTCCACAAGAATGAATAAATATTTATTTTTTCAGAAAAATATTTTACTAGAAATAAATAATTAATTCAATAGAAAAAAAAATTACACTTGCTCTTATATTTTTTCAAGTATAATAATATTTGAAATAAAAATAGGATCAAGAAATACAACTCAAATAACTTAAATTGATAAAATTAGAGGCAGACGATAATTTGCTTAACGAAAAAGAACAATTTGGAGCTGAATAATACCGTGTGTTTATTTATGATTTTCTTTCAGAAATAAACGCTTTATATTTTGAGCATCATTAAAAAATTATCTCAGTGTGTTACTTCTCAGCAAAGTAACTCATCAAATATGTAAACATTTTCTTTTTATGAAAAATTTACAATTTTTTTTCCAAATCAAATTCGCGCCCTACTATTTATCCTTGAAGTCTGTTTCGCAATCTGAAAACTGCACGAAATATATGAATAATTTATCTCTTTTTCGCATATATCAGGCTACGTGATTTAATAATTCATGTAATGGAATTAAATCCACTTCGTTAAACCTTAACATTTGTTTTCTTTCGAGAAATATTTTATTTTGATAGAAAAATTCAAACATTTATTTATTTGGTCTTAGCTATCTGTTGCGTTACATTTTATAATATTGTATTTCTTAAAATTGTTTTATAGAAAGCATTATGAAGGCAGTTGTGCGTTATTTTAGTAATACGGTGGAGAGTAATAAAATTTGCATGAAAGAATGCTTTTTTTTTTTTTTTAAATCTTCTACAGTATGTTCAGAGAAAATAATCGAGATTTTGATGAATCGTCATTTTTAGAGATTCTTGAATTCTCAGCACTTTTACTTAATCCAATTTGTTTCAAGTTTATAAAAGTCGGATTTTGCAATCCATTTTTCACTCCTTTCATAATATGCAAGAGGTTTGAGTTTTTATATACTTAAGTATTTTCGATGACAATACACTAATTTAATATTCTGAGAGTTTAATCATTAGTAAATAAATTTAATTTCATTCATACGAGTGAATTTTAGAAAAATTTATTCCAACAGTACTTAATATTAATTACAGTGAATTAAACAGTAAAGACAAAAGAATACAAATAATTAAATTTTGCATCTTATGATACATTAATGAAAGAGAGTTTTTAATTTAATTTTGTTTGTCGAAATGTGAACTCGATTATAAAAATGCAAAGAGCTTCATGAACGAAATTTAGCATATGGAATTATCAACAGATTTGTAGATTCGTCATGATATTTCAGATCAAATACTTGATTGGGTGAATGTTTGTCTATTTGTCATGTGTAATAAAATTGCAATAATTTAGATAAATGAAATTTGGAAACTTGCTACCAAATGTCTGGATTTCTGTCAATTTTTGAGGAAAGTCTGTCAGTGAAGCAGTTTAATGCAAATGAACACGATCATTACAAAACAGCTAAAATGGACATCATTCGGTGCAAAAATTTAACTTCTATGTGTTGACTCCTATCGCATTTTGAACCAAATCCAACAAGGGGTTGACCATCTGTTGGTCTGTACTTTCAGAAGCATATAAGCATGATAACTCAAAAACGTCATGGCTTAATGATCGGATTTGGCATGCGATTTTGTGACTGCAAATGTTTATATGCATCCATTTTTTTTTTTAATAACTTGAGAAAAACGTGTCTAAAATATAGATCTGATTTTTTTGGATACTATTAACCGGGGTTTATCACCAAAACACTCGCCAAGAATCACAGGACAGATTCATTAAAAATGCTAAGTTCATGTCAAAGTTTAATAATTCGCTGCTGTACTAGAAAGTACGCGAGGAAGTTTTGGAGTGACCACTCCCGCTGGTTCTTCACTGCGCTATGAAACACGAAACCCGTTCAGTTGAAAAAAAAGAATGCTAGTTTGCGGAAAATTTCGGAGAGAATCTTCTTGCCAGTTATTTAAGAATGAATTTCAAACATTTCTGCTACAATTTTTCGGTCGGATTGCCTGAAGGATATTCTTCTTTCATTACTTTCTGCGTTTTTTCTAGCTAAAAATATAAAGAAATGCAATCAGATCGTGACTTTATTTGATACAAAACTTAATTTTTTTTTAATTTTTTATTTTTTGTGTGGAAGAATATCAAAATTATATAATAAAAATAACCTCGTCGAGGGGGACGTATTCTTTACATAAAACTATTTATTGAATGAATTATGTAACATATAAGCATTTTGAGCAACTCATAAGTTTTCTTTTCAAAGATGACAGTTCGTTTCGATAGTAATATCTTTTATCATTCTTCAGTCTTCATGCGAGATCCTTTTATCCTTCATTATTAAGAGCGTCTTGGGAAAAGTGAAAACTTCTCAGTCTTCCTTCTAATTCTTAATCGTTTATATTAGAATAATGTATGGCTTATCATTTAAAAAATGAATGTTAGAAGGAAAAAGGCGCGAAGGCACACGTTTTCCCTTCAAATATTTTAGCCTCTATTTAATATCGTTAAAAGTAACATAAATATATGTATAGGAAAATTCCTAGTAAGCTACTTAAAATGATAAGCGAATGTGTAGTTAGAATTTTAAGTCAAAATGAAGATGCAGCTTCTACTTTTATGCTAATAATATTTCGTATAGTTTTTTTATAAGTCTTACTTGATTAAAAAAATGAAAGAAAAGAAAAAAATCAGCTTTTATATTCTAATGCAATCTATTAACTTTTAATAACATAGTACTAAATAAAAAACGGGCAATAAATAATACATTGAAGTTCTTAAAAGTAGTTTTTATTTTCAACATGCATGTATTGTACAAGCATAAGCATCATTAAAGATAGGCGAGGTTTACAAATGCAAGAGAAAATAGTTTATACGAAGATGAAAGGGGAAATGGGAAACTACCAAAAATTCTAATGAAGAAAACTGGATCTAGAAAAGAGTAATATAAGGGAAGAAAACAATTTTTCTGCTATAAATCGAGTAAAGATTTAATATTTAAGAGTTTTGATAAAAACACAAGAATAAATGAAACAATAACAATTCTAAATAACTCAAGAAGAATCAAGTATCTTGAATCACGGAATAGTTTGCAGTATTTTCCATACAACAAGTATGCAATAAGATTTAGTATAAACATATCAATTATTTAACTAACAAAAACTATTCAGGAATAGAAAACAATTTTTTTCTACCGTTTTTAATTTTGACTTCAAAATAGAATTCAATAAATAAATAGAATAAAAAAAATATAGATGATATAACATTATCTAAATAGTAAATTCCAATTACCAAAAAATAAAATCTAAACTATTTAGGAATAAAAACAATAAAATGTTTGCCTATAATTTAGACGAAAGGGAAAAAATTCAATAGATAAGGATTTGCACTTAGAATGAAAGTCAAGAAATAAGAATATTACATTTACTTCATCCTTAGTTCATTTTTCGGTGAAATAATTGAAATTTTTGCGTTGATCTAATAAATAATAAATGAGAACTTCTTGTTTCTCATCGATGATATGATGAAGAAGTGAATCATTCATGATTTCACACTTTTTTAAATTGTTTTAAAATCTTTAAATGATAGCAAACATTTAGTAGATTAAAATGGAATTAGAAGACGAATAATGAAATGACGAAGTTCGGAACGATTAGCAAAACGTTAAACGCGAAACTTTTAAGGAGAATTTTTAAAATATTCTAAGACATCTCTTTAATAAACCATCGACATTTATTAATATATGACAATTTTTAAAATTATTTGGTACACACATGGAATTATTTGTCATTCATTTCAAAGAAGCGGCATGATTACGACTCAGCAAATAAAAACAAATGTAACAATTTACTAAAAGGTTTTAGCTGTAGAAATTCAAACCTCAGATCAGAGTTCTAGAAAACAATTTTGTGTAAAATTCCCGTCATAATTCATTAAACAGATTATTATTTAATTTACCTGAAACTATATTGACCCATAAAAAAATAACATTTTATCTTTAACCTTGATTCCGTTAATTTTTTTAAAAATCACTACTTACATTCAGCATTTCCAAACGAATTCAAGTATTTTTAAAACGAAGAGAACTGTTACTTATACGCTGCTCCATATAAGTGTAATGAAGCATTAGAAAGAGATGAGCACATTCGCCTGCAAAAATCTGAAGTTGCAGCAGAGAATAGATTCATTTCCAGTGATAGAAATAAATCTCTGTTTCAGCACTTGGAGAGTTAAGTGTTATCATCTATATTATAGATGAAATGATTGAAAATATAAATATTTTAAATTTGTTTATTTGGAACAGAGTGCCACGTGCGTTGTACATTAAATTTCATATTCTTTAATAACTAATGGAAAAAATAAGCTGCCTATAAAAGTAAGTTAAAGCAACGGATATTCTAATTTTAATTCAAGAATAGTTGAGGATGATAATGCTTTTGCTTTACAGCATTATATAAAAAAATTATCAGTTATGGAAACATTCTCATTCTGATCCACTTCGATGACATTAGCTAATGACTGTACTTATGACTATGGATTGAATGAATGACCAGAATTGAATTTCTGTCTAAACAGGTTAGCATTAAAGTTTTTTTTTCTGAAATATAATATTGTTTTCAGCCGTTTGGAAAAAATATATCTTCGAACAAAAGTTACTCAAAATAAGTTCTTTTGGGAATAAATTTAAATTTCATAGAAGTGTTTATAAAACAAGAAAAAAGGTTTGCACTTTAAAAATAATGGATAAAAAAATTCTAAAAAAGGTTTCTTTTTTTTTCTTTTTCTTTTTGGTATAGAAAAAAAATATATGCTGCATACAAAAAGAAATTTTCGATTTGTCTGAAATGCCTCTTAAAATATGATATATTATAAATTATAAAGACTTCATCTAAATAGCTTTTTATTTTGAAAGAACAAAACCTTTCATAAACTAAAATAATTCTCAAAATTCTGTAAATCTACCGAAAATAAATTATTTTCAAACATTAGGCTTATTTAGCGTTCGATTTTCGTCATTTTTTCGAGCTCTTCCTTTTGTGTGTTCAAATTTATCATGATTCAGAATTTACGAAGTTTTAATTTCCATAAACAAGAAATACATTTAAAACATGTGGTTGAGTAGTTTCATTTCGAAATCAGTTATGAGTTCAGTTAGAAGTTCTCATGTTTTTCAACTTCAGGAAACTTATTAGAATTTTTGACTTTTTCTTTTTGGAATTTTGTCTTTAAAAAAAACTGTAAATAAATAAAAGATAAAAACAATAGCTACTAAATAGCTAGCGAAAATTTTGCAATTATCTAAATAAGTAGCTACCAAAATCCAAAATATTGAATATTATTTCCATGAAATTTCATTCACAATTATAATAAAACATTATTTTAAGGAATATTTCAGGACAATTAATTAAATTGTTAATTTTTTATTCATCAAAAACTATGTTTTCATAAATATAAAAGATTGTCTCCCCTATCGGATGAGAATATTTTAAATCATTTTATTTATTTGCGTCCGCTCACTTTTAAAAACTTATTTCCCTTTTTTATAAACTTTAAAAAATTATGTTAATTTTAACAATTTTTCAAAATTATTAAGTGTATCAAATATTGTTACTTCAATTAAAACTTAATTAAAAATAAAATTGCAAGTGATGAAAAGTATAAAAGTAAAGATTGAGTTTATATCTCCTAATCGGTGACAGCTAAAAAATGGAATACATTTAAATTCTTGATTTATTTAATTTGCCACTTTTTGACAAGAGATATCTTTAAATTCTGCCATTTACGCTCACAAATATTGAAGCTTATGACTTATCAATAAGGGGGAGGGACAGAAGGGGTTTTCCAAATGGATCTTTCTTTCAAAAAAAGGATGAGCAAATATATGAATTTTTTTTTTTCTACGCGTATTAATTTATATTCAGTTGAACCGGACTAAATTTTATGTTTTATCTCTAGAATATATCCATATAAATTACAAAATGATTTTTTTTTTATCTTGATATGCTAAGTGAGAATTTAATTTCTGAAAATTACAAAGAAAAAAAAACACACTCTTAATTTACTTTTGTCATTAAAATTAGTGTCTCGAAGAATAATGTGCTTTGAAATTGGAGCATCGTACAACACAGGGAAGATTACAGTCATGAAATTAACAGATATAACTGTGAAGGTGAAAATAATAATGTTAACAAAAGACAACCAGCTTCATAACTTCAGAATCCGCTTTAAAGTTTAAATTCCATTTCCTTTGCTTGAAAACGAACGATTGCAGACTGAAAACGTTCAGTTATATGGCAAGAAAAATAAACAATTTTAACTGAGCTTGTCTTTTTCACCTTGATAAATATTTTATAATAGCAGTTCAATTAAAAGAATTTTTACCATAGCCTAAAGAAAGTTACTGAAAATCGTCGATATAAAAAATATCTAAATCGCCAACGAGTCATCTAAACAAAGGCCACGTGAACTTATTACTTAGGAAAGGGTTTGAGTCAAAAATGTACTACTACAAAACACAAAAGATTTAGAATGAATAACTTGCCTACCTTTCTTGAAAAATCACATCCGTCTGTCGCAGAGGACTTGACAATGCTTCCCGGCGATGTCACGAAATAACAAACGCAGAAGACGATAATATATGTCTTTGCGATCGGAGCAGCTGAAAAGAAGACGCGAGCGGGAAACGCTCTCTCCCACTGTACACAACGACTACCACCTCTATGTTGGCAACACGCGGCGTCGCTTTCTTTGGAACGTGCACCACTCCCTCTCCCACTTCGCTTTGCTCCCTCACGCTCCCCTCCACACCCCTTTTTTTCCTGAAGATTCAAAGGTTAGATGGTAGACGTTTCTACCCCTAGATGGCGCTGCTTGCTGATCGCGATCGATCACGAGAGGGATTGTCCCCATATTAAAAATATATATGTAAGCGTGTTTGAGGGAATATATGAAAAATAGTAGAAAATCCCGTTTGATCCCTGTGGAAATCTACTGCACGAAATCATCCAGAACGTGCGTTCAGAAAAAGAGGGATAAAGCGGATGCAGTTTCCACAAAATATTACATAATAAGTAAGAACAGATACAGTTTATTTTTATTTACATCTGATACACCCCAGCCTTATGCAGGTTTAAAAAAATGAAACAACTAAACATTCATTTTTGCTGTTAAAAGAACTGAAATGTAATCGGTAAAAATAATCGCATTCTAATCTTAGTTGAAATTCTATTGCCTTGATAAAAGAAAACGTAACGCGTTCAACTTATAATAAATTATTAAATCAACGGAATAATCCCATAAATCGATGCAACAAATATTTCGACCCAAATCAATTAATCCCAAATTCCGAAAAAGAAATTTTGATGAGTTCTTTCCGATAATTTCTAAGAAACCAACAATCTGTCATGAGCACAATCAATTGCTGTTACTGAATTAGAAAATGCTTTTTTTTACGAGCAGATTAATTGCGAAAAGCAGAAATGTGTAACTCGCGAGATGTCTAAAAGAGGACGTCTCTGCACATATGACGCATACATACAAATACATCACATACACATTGTCGGCGCTGCCGAGCTTTTTTATTATTTCTTATTTCTCATCAGAAAAATTAATAAGGCAAAGACTGCCCTTTTAGTAAATAAATGTAAACGAAAATAATTGGCATGACACCATATTTAAATTTTTTGATAACATTTAATTGACGTAGGACGAAACATAACATATAAGAACACTATTACAAAATTTTGTACGTTAACATCATAGAGCTTTCCAACATCCCCCTCTCTCCTCGTCTCTCCCGCCGTCCTTTTTCTCCACCCTCTTCCCTTCAGTTCGTTTTCTGGTTCTAAACATCCGCAGCGCCCTCACACGCCGCCCCTAAGAGAAAAACTGGTCTTCAAACGGCAAAAGTTTTTCTCTGATTCCTTTGGACAAAGTTAATAACATATAAAGAAAAATAACTAAACGAAATAAGAACATCTCATCCACATATTGAAATAACAATGAATGCTCTGAATATATATATATGAAAAATAATTAAACGAAATATGAACATAGCATACACATATTAAATAAAAATGAATACATATACTGAAAACAATTAAACACAATAAGAATATAGCGTACATATGTTGAAATAAAAACTGAACAAAACATACATTAACACAATGGATATTGAGAACTAATTTTAACAAGAAAAAGAACTAATGTTTAGTTTGTAGACGAGATAAAGCATCAGCGTCTTTGTTTAAGATTCCAGGACGATGAGTAATTTTGTAACTCCATCGTTGCAAAGCCAATGCCCACCTAGTTAATTTAGGGCTTTTTGGAGTTTTTTCAATTAAGTATTTTAATGGATTATGATCAGTTACGATTTCTACCGTAGTTCCATGCAACCATTTATCAAATTTTTTAAATCCAAACAAAATGGCATAAGCTTCCTTTTCAATGGTTGACCAATTTTTTTGAGTTTTGTTAAATTTTTGGCTTACAAATGCGATGGGTTTATAATTTCCCTTTCCATCTTTTTGGGTTAGACAACAACCAACTGCATAGTCAGAAGCGTCTGAGTGAATTTCGAAAGGTTTACCAAAATCAGGGGCATTTAACGCTGTCGCCTCACATAAAGCTTTCTTCAATCTAAAAAACGATTCTTCTTCGCGTTTTCCCCAATTTACATCTCCTGATTTTTTCCCTTTGGTTAGTTCAGTTAGAGGAGTTGCAATTTCCGCATAATTAGGAATATATGATCGATAAAAACCCATTAGTCCTAACACAGATCTTACTTCCTTTTTCGTCTTTGGCCTTTCTAGTCGTTTTATTGCCGCAATTTTTTCCTCGTCTGGTGCATGCTTACCTCCTCCTATCTTATGGCCTAAAAATTGTAGTTCTCGGGCCGCGAAAGTGCATTTTTTAAATTTTACAGAAAACCCTGTCTTTTCTAATTCCTGCAATACCTTTCTCAGATGAATTAAATGTTCGCTCCATGTTTTGGAGTACACTATTATATCGTCAATGTAAGCTTGAGCATAACTAGAATGGTTTCGAAGAACACTATTCATTATTTTTTGGAATGTACCCGATGCTCCCGACAGACCAAAAGGCATAACCTTCCACTGATATACTCCGTTATGAGTGGAAAAAGCTGTTAAAAGTTTGTTCTCATCATTCATTTTAATTTGGTAATATCCCTTTAGCAAATCTAGACAAGATAACCAATGAGCCATCCCCGCAGTAAAAACTAATTCTTGTGTATCTTTCATGGGGTAATTAGGAACTTTTGTTACAGCATTAAGGGCTCTATAGTCAATACACATTCGAATGGATGCGTCCTTCTTTGCCACACATACTATAGGATATGTAATGTCTGCATTCGAAGGTTCAATCAAGTGTAAGTCCAACAGTTCTTTCACTTGTCTGTCCACCTCTGCTCTATAAGACATTGGAACACTGTAGGAATGCGGTTTCCGTCTAGTAATATTGGGCAAAAGTTCAATCACGTGCTCCCCGATTGCAACTGGTTGCACTGGTCTTTTGAATAAGGGTTCAAATTCTTTTAATAATGTCTCCAATTCTGTTTGCTGCGTAGTAGATAAGTCAGGTGAGGCTACGGATTTTACTTCCTGCCAAAAGGAGTCTTCTTTCAATGGAGTATTTTCGATGTCACCAAATTCTTCTTCCCCTTCAAATATGACGTTCACACTTCCGGAGCTAGCAATAAATTCTCTCATTTTATTTTGATGCACATGCCTCAGACTACCATCAGGCATCTTCACTAAAAATGAATGTTCATTCTTTCGTGATTCGATGGTACATGGACCTTGCCATCTAGCTAAAAGCTTGTTTCTAGAATCAGGTAATAGAACAATTACCTTGTCTCCTGGATTAAAGAATTTCTTCGTAGATCTCAAATTGTAATAACGAGCCATTTTTTCTTGCTGTACTGCTGAAATCAATTTTGCTTTCTCAGCTGCGTCTTCTAGCTGCTTCTTAAGCTTTTCCATGTAAAGAGGTACTGGAGTAGTATCTAACTGCAAACCCTCTTCATCTGCCCCCCAAGTGTTCCTCAGAATAGATAAGGGTCCTTCTGGTTTTCGTCCATATAACAACTGAAAAGGTGCTACGCCGGTCGTGCTATTGGGGACTTCTCGATAGGCCCACAAAATGAATGGTATTTTTGTATGCCATGTACGTGGCTCTTCCAAAATGACATGATGTAGCATGTGCTTCAACGTCTGGTTAAATCTTTCTACCAGCCCATTCGACTCTGGATGCAATGGTGTCGAAAATCTTGGGCTGGATCCCATTCTTTTTTCAAACTCTTGTGTCAAACTAGCATTGAAATTAGTCCCATTGTCTGATGCTATTATATTAGGCACACCTGTCCGCATGAAGATGGTTAACAGTGCTTCACATGTAGCTTTGGCAGTTAAACTGGTCAGTGGTACTGCCTCAGCCCATCTCGTGTGTTGATCAACTAGACATAATATATATCTGTGACCTTTTGCACTCGGCGGATCTATAGGTCCAATGATATCGATGTTTACAACTTGGAACGGCAATTCTGGTCTTGCCACAGGAGTAATTGGTACTCTGTCCTTTTGATTTATTCGCCTTGTCAACTGACACTCTTTGCACTGTTGACAAAAAGCTCTGACATCTTTGGATATTCCATGCCAGTAAAAAGAATACCTTATTCTTTCAGCAGTTTTTCTTGCGCCCATGTGACCTCCAAATACCGAACAGTGAGCTAAATTTAGAACTTCAAGTCTACGCTTCTTAGGCAAAACTAGCTGAGCAACGGACTCTCCTAAAACTTTTTCTTTGTGAAACAAAAATTTATTATGGAAATAATATCCTCCGGACTTTTCATTTGCACATTTTCTAGCATATTCCAAATCTGGACAATCCACTTGATCTTTAAGAAATTCGTCCGACCTTGATTGTTCTTTAGCATTCTTTTCTGAATTTTCCACAGATAATGCCCTTATTTCTTCACTTCCCAAGACTGGGTTATCATCACTTGTTTCATCGACGATTTCTCTATCCTTAATTGTCTTCGGTTCTGTGTCCTTTTCGGAAATATCAACGAAATAATTTTCTTGAACACCCTGCAACTTGTCCCTTATTTCTGGGGGCAACAGTACATCATCCACCAGAGTAGGAGCAACTGCACACAGCACTTCTTGGTGAATCATGTTCCCGTCTTTGCCAACGATGACACCCATTGGAATATTGACAAGAGAACATTTCTCTGCTGGACCAAAAATGCCTTTTATATAAATTGAAGCCTTATCTTCAACAGGAAAATCAGTCAATATATCTCTTCTGACTACGGTTATTTCAGTACCAGAATCAATTAAAGCTGTTGCAGGCTTTCCATTCACACTTATACGTATCTTTTCTAGATTACAAAGACCTTTATCAAGAGAAGGTCGTCTGTGAGACATCACTTTAGCCACTACTGCCGTTTCCTTAGTTACCGGTTCTGGATCCACGACAGTTCTGTGAACATTTGCCTTTCTTCTACTATCTTGATCTGAGTTCGTCTTTAAAAGTTTGGGACAGAACTTCTTTACGTGACCATCCACTCCACAGAAATAGCAAGTAAACTTTGGACGGTTTTTCGGTTCGTATCTATTCCGTGTGAAACCTTTATCTTGCTTCATCTGTTTAGGACTATTATTATAGTCTCTGTTATCACGGCTAAAGGCGTTATTTCTAACATTTACTTGTTGATGTGCCTTGGGATTTGGATTCGACGGTCTCCGATAAGTTTTTCGAATACACTCGTACTCGTCTAGCTTGTCTGCTAAATCTTGGGGTTTGACTAATGTCCCCCATACGTCAACAAAATGGTCACGAATCTCTTGTGGAACTCTCTTCTTTACTTGATCCGTAATGATCAAATCTTTCAGTCCCTCCAAATCTGTGACATTCAAAGCACTTATCCAGCCTTGAAAGTAATTTGTAACTTCATAAATGAAATCTTTCCAACTCTTCTCTGGATTTCTTTGGTGCTGAACAAATTTCTGCCGAAAACCTTCAGCATTCAATTTAAACTTCTTCATCAAGATTTCCTTCACATGTTCAAAATTAAAAAATTCTTCTTCTGGAATTCTTGCGATCAGTTCCACTATCTCTGCAGGCATGAGAGGTATTAAACATGACACCCAGTTTTCCTCATCAATTTTCAACCTCTTGACTTGTCTCTCAAACAATGACATATATAAGACAATGTCACATTCTTTTTCGTCGAATTTCGGCATGGACTTGGAAATTTCAATCTGCGGATTGATATGAAATTGTCCACCACTAGCTGAACTAGCATTAGATGCAGCCATTCCTGCTTCTATTTTTTTCTTTTCCAATTCAAATTCCATCTCTCGCTTCCTTGCTTCCATCTCTAACTTCCTTGCTTCCATCTCCATCTGCAATTTCAACTCGTTATCTTTCTTTGTTGCTTCCATCTGCAATTTCAACTCGTTATCTTTCTTTGTTGCTTCCATCTGCAATTTCAACTCGTTATCTTTCTTTGTTGCTTCCATCTGCAATTTCAACTCTTGTTCCTTTCTTGTAGAGATTATTGTTTCTAGTAAAGTTTTGACAAATTCTTCTTCATAGACCTGACTGCCAGTAATTAATGTTTTTAGCCCATATACTGTCATATCAGATTTCGGTTCCTCCCCCATTTCAGTTGCCAACACTATAAGATCACACTTGATACCCTTTGCCAAAAACGCCATTATTAAATAATAATTCTGACCTGAAAATAGAAATTTACCCTGTTTCTTTTAAATTATACAAATACTTTTTTGTTGTTTTAAAAACGCGCACCAAGAATTCTGTTACTGCGGAGATACTCTTTACAATATTGAAAAAAAATACTCAAATGAAAATAAAGTAAAATAATAATAATTGCTAACAATATTATCTTGATAATTTTTAAATTCATAAAACTTATTTTAACAATCTAAAATGCAAGTACCTGTTCCAAACAATTTCTGTTTTATTTGAAAGCATTTCTTAAAATATTAAACATAAAATGGTTTATGCACTTGCGACAAACTTTTTATAATGTAACACAAATTAACTTTTAACAACTTTTGTTGTTGTTCTATTTCACAACAATAAAATATAATCTCTAATACAACACTCCCTTTATACTTATATCAATAAAAAAAAGAAAATGCAAAAGTAATAAATCTTCCATTAATAAAGATCATTCATATTAAAATATTTAACCAGAATTATTTATTTGAGCTATAGTCCAATGTTACGAAACAATAACTGAAAGAATTTAGTACATAAACAATCATAAAATGAAGAGAATATTAGAATGCTTTCCCGAATAACAGCAAATAGTATTAATTCTAAGAAATATCCTTTTAATAATAAAAAAAAAACACAAATGGCATAAATTAGATGATAAAAAAAAAAACACCCATAAATCTGCTCTTTCCTTTTACTTATTTCTTGTTTTCTTTTTTTTTTTAACTGCCGTCAACAGGATTCATAAAACAAGAATGATTTATCCGGAACACCGGAAATGCGTATATCAATCAGAAAAGTATTATTTTTAAAATATCTTTCGTTCGGAATCGAAACGAAAGTGTTACTGGTAATTATTTTTCAACTAAAATACAGAATTATCAAGCACAAAATTCAATTAAACATATCACTTATTTACTAGAATACAGAATAATCAAGCATAAAATTCAATTAAACATATCACTTATTTAAGACAACAATCAAAATAAATTCTTTAATGTCCAGAATATCTGAAAAAAGAACATAAATATCAAAACAAGTGAAACAAAAACTCGTAGAGCTTATTATTGTATTTTCCAAGAATTAATTCCTTGCAATGTTTATGGAACAATTACTTTATTATATATTGAAAAAAATATATCAAAAGAACACCAGTTTTATTTTTATAAAAAATAAAAAAAAAAATTATTATAAAATGCTATACAATTATTTATGACAGCATTCACCCTTTCAAAACGAAACGATAGTGTCAACAGTTGTTCAGCTCATTTCTTGATAGAAATAAATTTTTAACACAGCAAGTTTTAGTTTTATTTCTCTAAAAGGTACAATAATCAACTTTTTTTTTTCTCTCTTTATTTTACTGACGTAAACTATATTTAATCATCGTAACCACTGACGCGGTATTATCACTGACGTAACAAATAAAATGGCAAGTTCCTGGCGGAACAAAGTATAAACTAAAATAAATTAATACTTATTTGTGCTGTAAAGATATATTACCAACATGTTAGAAGGTGACACAACATGCAGAATTTAGAAATCTGGATATCACTGGCGTGATACAACAACTTATATTCCTGACGGAACAAAATCACTGACGTGATACAACAAATTATATTCCTGACGGAACAAAATCACTGGCGTGATACAACAAATTATATTCCTGACGGAACAAAACTATATCTTTACATGCGCACCAAATCAGTAAATATTTAGCTTACCTGAGTTCCTTTAGCTACTGCCGTAACTGCCTTCATTACATACCTGGATTCGGTGGGTTAACTCGATTTCCTTCTGGATCAGCCGGAAATATAATAGACCCCTTCATTAATCCAGATCCCGTTCGCTGCCACCAAGATGTCGGCGCTGCCGAGCTTTTTTATTATTTCTTATTTCTCATCAGAAAAATTAATAAGGCAAAGACTGCCCTTTTAGTAAATAAATGTAAACGAAAATAATTGGCATGACACCATATTTAAATTTTTTGATAACATTTAATTGACGTAGGACGAAACATAACATATAAGAACACTATTACAAAATTTTGTACGTTAACATCATAGAGCTTTCCAACATCCCCCTCTCTCCTCGTCTCTCCCGCCGTCCTTTTTCTCCACCCTCTTCCCTTCAGTTCGTTTTCTGGTTCTAAACATCCGCAGCGCCCTCACACACATATGACGCATTTGGATGGAATTGGATTTCTGGGTACTAAGAATTGGCAATGTTTCTGGGTAATATTTCTTCTTCAACTTTCCCATTTACTAATTTCTGAGTAAAGTGAAGAATTCTAAGTAAAGACTTTGAGTGTCCCCTTATGACCAATTTTGGAAAATGTCCGTCCGTCTGTCTGTGATGCAGATAATTGAAAAATACCTTAAGCTAGAAAATGAAATTTAATATACTATCTTAAAATAAAATTTGTAGGTTTCTCTCAATTTTTGTGCAAAATCTGTTCAGATGAATCTGTCTGTCTAATATGATAACTACAAAACAAGGAGAGCTAGACGGATAAAATTCTAAACACAGATTCGACATCTATAATGTTTGTACCTATATATAGTATTTGAGCCAAATCGAACATGCAGTTGAACATCTGTCGGTCTGTATTTTCCGTAGCATGCAAACACAGCAACTCAAAAACAATGTCTTAACTATATTAAATTTTAAGCAATGTCATAAATATATTAAATTTGATGTGTGGTTTTGTGACTGCCATTCTAGTTTTGTGTCCAATACTGGTTTCAGACGATTGAGAAAAGATACATTTAAAACACAAATTCACCTCTGTCGCAGTGTCGAAACTATTAAAAACTATCGAAAAGTGCACTTCAGAATTCTGAAAAGTCTTTCTTTCTCAGACGCAAAGATGTCTCAAACGTAGAAATTCATCAAAGATTTTCTTGACGATTCTAATGTTTTCTCTTTGAATACCAGATTTCATGCCTTTAGATATCTTTATTAATATAAAGATATCTTGCAGATATCTTTATATTAATAATTAATATGCAATAAGCTTAAAAAGAATTAGACAAATTAAAACATGAATCAAAGTCTGTCATGATCTGAAGGAAGCGGAAGAAAGAGCCACTTTTGAAATAAAGCTCGAAGAATAAAGAAAAATATTAATAGGTAAATGTTTCTTCGTTAGTTTATTTGATATCACTAATATGTTACTGAAATTTCATGCCGTTTTTTGATATGAGCAGAGTGAAACTCAATTTCTTAAGAGCAGGATGATCCTTAAAAGATACAAGGTCAACTGGAAACAATTGCGAAGAGGCTTGGTTCTCAGCTAATTACAAGGAAGTCTGGCAAATCGAAGGAATATAAAATAAATTTTACAGAATTTTTTTTTTAAATGCTTTTATTATTTTCTCCTCAAAAGGAGAATATTTTTGGATTTATTATTTCCCGTAGCTAAAAATATTTGCAACGTCTATTGTTAACTGCCATTCGACCCAAGAGTGATCAGTTTGAATTCTATCCTTGTTGGGATAACGTGGCGTTTTTCGGAAACGAAACGTTCGTGCAAATTGCGTTGCCTGCTTCCATTAACAAGCATGCTTTTGAGTCCTTGCTCTCACTTTAATTTCCATTGCTTTCGAATTATTATTATGATTTCTGTCTGCTGACATCGCTTCATTAAAAAGTTTCATCCACATTCGTTATTCCTCCGGTGGGATTTTTATGAAATCATATTTATAACCTTCGCTCCACCTTAGACCCTCCATTCAGTCATGTTTTTTGTAAGTTCGCTCATGAGTAGAAGTTCACTTTCTTATTTAGTTATGTTATTGCCATGTTCATGGCCTCATGTTTACCGATTATTTTATCTCCTTTTTTTTATGTGAATGCTAAGAGGCGTGAATAAGCAAGTGTCACGATTTCATTTCATAGTGAGAAAATTCTGAGTTATGGTTTGCCAGCATGGAACCTCAATTTGCTGTTTAATTCAGGTTTGTTTCAAAAATTAAATTTCCTTGTGCTGTTACATTTTTGCATGATGAATATTTGCCTTGATGGGAGATATTAAAAACTCTTCAAGTGACGATACTTTACAGTGTCATTAAAACACGACTCGGAATTTCTCTTTTTCGATTCGGAAAGCACACTTATTTGTACTTTGCATTCAAATTTGTCTTTGAGTGATCAGAAATCATGCCAATTGTTGCATAAAATAACCTCATTCGCAGCAATAAAGCATCAGGTGATGTTATAAAGTATACAGCGGTTGTCAACTACTATTCAATAAGTCTTATCTCTGAGCACACAAAAATGGCATAGTGCGTCAAGTATAATTGATAAAGTCATTGAAATTTCTGACTTCCCTTCAGTATATATTGTGTATAGCAAGTTGGGCGACATTTTCAACAACTTAGGCTCATTTAGAAGAAATAACATAAACTGTTCTCGGATTAGCACTCGCGAGTAGGATTAAGTATTCCGAGTGTAGTCCACAGGTCAAATCCCCTATGCATAAAAACTTCTCCCAAAGTTGGTATAATTTTAATTACAGTGAAAAGCAGAAAAGTGCGTAAAACCTGGCAACTTTCCACAAAACTGAAGAACTCGCAGATGTGTTTAAAAACCGTCCCTGTGAGCGAGTCCGATGTTCACTGGTTTATTAAAAACCTGGATTCAAATTTGGTACTTTGCGTCGACAATGGAGCTTCGTTATCGATACTTATGTTTTCGGGAAGTTCAGAAAAGAAAAGAATCTTGATATTTCGTTCCCTTTCTTCCAAACAGCTCAGTTAAATGCGAAGTCAATGTTGTCTAAACCTCAATTTAGAATTTCCACAGAAGTAGGACTGCCTTTATACAGAGTAGTTAAAATTAAAATGAGCTCTAGTTCATACTCATGCAGTGACCGATCTAGACGTAAATTGTTGAAATGTGATGTATGCATTATTTGAACCATGCAAAAAAAAAAAAAAAATCTGCAATAGAAATTTATTATTTGAATTTTTATCACCAGGTGTAAAGATGGTACAAAAAAGACAAAAAAATAGAAATTCGAAACAGAACTTTACTTAATCACATCAATTTTTCTATGTGCATTCCATTTGCACCAATAACCCGTTTAAAGTGTGTTGTAGCAAGTTCATTACAAACTCGGAGGACTTCTTGAGAAATTGCAACAAAATGACGTTTTATTCTTCTTTTCAATTCAGGAAGTACCTGTATACTTTTTCTATAGATACAATCTTTCAGGAATCGCAGGGATACAAGTCTGTAGAAAAAAGAGGCCAGGAAGCTAGAAAATGGCTCGAAATTACTCAATCATCACCAAAGAGGGTACTTCTCATTGCCTAATAAGTACTTTATTTATTAGACACTCATAAGTACTCCATCATCTTGCATGAAGACAACAATCCCTAAATATTCGTATACTTGTAGAGCAAGAATGATTCGCTGTCAAGAAGTTCACAGTGACTGGATTCGGTGACAGAATACATTATAGGTCTTTGAAGAATACTCTCCTCAAGGAAAAAGTGGCCAAGAATGAAACCAGTAATATAATCAGAATGAAGAAGTTCATGCGCAACTTAGGGCGTGCAGTGCCCCATATGCGACAGTTCCGAGTATAACCACTTCGTCTCATCTGACCACAAAATGCTCTAAGACCAGGCACTATCTATGGCTATTTTTTTCGGAACCCGGTAAGCAAAATCAATGCATTGCTCTGGCTCCTGAGGTTCAGCTTTTGTGCAACGTGTACCTTTGTAGATCCTACTATAAATTAAATAACAAAACCTTTCGCACCGTAAATCAAGAGGAATACAAATCATATGACACCGTTGGAAACTTTGACGAAGAATATTGAGAATCGATCTTTGTCTTGATCTTAAAAATCGGAAATTAATTGACAATACACACTCTAGATGTGTTCGGGGATATTATATCGGTGAAGTCACCAACAGAAGGTTGATTAAACTTGAATTTTATTCTTATTGGGAAGACGACGTATTTTGGGATCAAAACATTGATGAAAATTTGTGTCTTCTAGTACCATTTACAAATACACATTTATAATTCAGTTATAGCTTTCACTGGTTTTTTATTGTTTTTAAAACTATATCTTCTATTTGTTGATATTATTTCATTAAAACTTTTTAATCATTATCTCATGCACATTTTTAAAGCTGATTTAGTGTACAAAAACCTAAATAATTCCAAGTCTTTTTTTTTTCATCGTCACGCAACTTTCTGGTTAGAGACTCACTCTCTTTAACTTTCGTTAACAAGTCAAATATTTGTTCAATAATTTAGAGGTTTCTGTAATGTAAAAAAAACTATATTCCACCTGTCTTAAATATAATTCCTAAGTCTTTTCCATAAATTGGTGCAGAACAGAAAGCATTGGCTAATTGTACGATTTCAGCTGATGAATATTTTCAGAATATGGAAGGAAATGATTTTTTATTTATCAAGACTTTTATTTCAAAGTAATGCTAACATTTTACTTAAGAGAAAAAACTACCTGAACTAGAATTTTATTTTTAGCTTTAAACACACCAGAAAAAAAAGGCAAACAGTAAAATTATATTATAGAAAATTCATCTTTTCTTCCAAATTGTTTCGCCTATCCTGTTTTAAAAAACTTTTTTTTAAAAAATATCTAAGCCAGCTTATGTAATCCAGATGTATGTAAGCCAGACTATGCATATTTTCTATAAGGTAAAGAAAAAAAATTGAGCATTTTTTATTCAAGGAATTGATTTTATTTCATTCATGTGGTTATTAACCTTTAACCAGAATTTCAGAAAAGAAGACATTTCAACGCCTAAACGTTATTCGAAGAATTTTATTTTTTTATCGAGATACCCAAGGAATCAAAAATTGGCTAACGGAGAAGTTTAATAACGAAAACTGAAATAAAGAAAATTATCTCCATCAAATTGTTGATAAAAAGTTGAAATATGCAGCTTCAAAGTATCATTCAAGCTGCTATCTATCTATATATGTATATCTTACCGTTAAAGTATATAATGCAGTTATTTCATAGAATACCTAGTTACTCCATGAAATAACTGATCGTGTTCGTTAAAGTGTAATATGTTATTCATTTGACACTTTAACTAGTTATTCTATGAAATAACTAGGTATTATATAAATTAACTAATGAGAGACAGTTAAAGTGTAAAATAAACAATTTATCTAAAATGAAATTAAACTAATGATAGACAATTAAATTGAAAATTAAGCAATTTATCTAATTTATGCAGTGTATAAATGGTATTTATGGAAACGTACCATAAAATCATTTGTTACAACAAAGATTACTAAAATGACTCTTGGAATTACAAAGAACATTATATCTAAAACAAAAACATTTTTTTTGTTGACACACTGGGTTTTACACGAATATTTTTTAAATCTCTGACCAGTACCTAAACTTTGAGCTGTAGCAACCGACCGGAGCGATATTTCTACATCCGGTACTTCGATTTTAATTAATTTTTGTTCGCAGACACTGAACTGGGATCGGGAATATAATTGTTTTATGCGGCCGTTTCTTGTGCCCAATTGGGAAAATCCTTCTTCGGTTATTTTTATGATGATAGCTAAAATAGATTTGGCATCACCTTTTCCTTTGTCAACTTCAGGCACTGGGATACGGACGGTAAACCACACAGAGGCTTCAGAATGAGATTTATCCGACATTAATTTCATCTTTTTCACTTGAATTTCTAAACATTTTTTAGACTTTTCTCTTTCTCTTTGAACATTAAGTTCATTAAAACACAATTTGCAGATTTTCTGCTCAACTTCATCTTCTGAAACATAATCTTCCTAACATGATATATGGACAGGCTCCATACATTTGAAGCAAACTATATCTTTACTGCATTCTTTTAAACAGACAACACATACTTTCGTAATGGGATTCTTTAATACTGTTTGTTCAACTACTTTTTCATTATCAGGTTGAGAAGAAACATTCATTGCAGTCAAAGTATTTTGTAATTGATCTTCTTCGACCAACGAATTAAGTGCTTCCTTCGGAATGGCAGTTGTTGACAGTCCAACTCTAGCTGCGCAACCAAACATAGCCTCGTAAGGGGACCTTTTAATACCAGAATGGAACGCTCTGTTCTTCATAAACTGGATAAATTTTAACCCGTTACTCCACGAAGTTGACTGGTTGTCTTGCGAGATATACGATATAGATTATTTTACACTTTAACGGGCTGCAGATCGTTATTCTATGAAATAACTAATTAAACCATGAAATACAAGAGAGTTTTACACTTTAACGGACACGATCAGTTATTTCATGAAATAACTAGGTATTCTATAAAATAACGGATTTCATACTTTAACGGTAACATATACATATAATTGTAATAAAACTGAATGTGTGTTTGCGCTCTATAGACCAGACCGTTTGATTTACAGCTTCCAAACTTGGCACGTGTATACCTTAGAGGCCAGAAATCTGCATCTGTGAGTGATTTTTTTTTAAATTTTTAATTAGAATTTTAATTAATTAAAAATTGAGCAAAATGGTGGCGTTTTTCCGCTATAATTTCAGAACATAATACAGCACAAAATTGATTTTTATATCATGTTGAAGTTTAAAAAATAATTTTTTCAACAATATTAATGCTTTAAACTATAAATTAAATTACTATTTTTAATGAATTTTTTAAAAAATAATTTAATCATATTTTTTAACCACTTATTTTGCATAAAATAAAATTCAAATTTAAGCTGCAAGAGCACATTGCGCGTGGATGGAAAAAAAATTAGCTTTTATCAATGTGTTGACATCACATTGACAAAAGCTGAAATTAAAAAATATGTTAAATAATACTGCAAATCTAGAAAAGTATAATTTTCAGCACGTATCTGTATGAAATGAAATAAATAAGAAATAAGATATTGTCTGACATATGAAGGCAAGACAAAGTTTTCTATGATCTTTTATAATATCTACTTATTAATTCAATAAATTAACTTTATTTAAAGCAAATATGGTTTTATGTATATCCTTTCCCAACGGCTAATTTGTAAACCTTTAAGAATAGAAATACATGTATTAAAAAGGTCTAATTGAAGTAAATAATTATATTTTATGTAACTTAAGTCAATGAAGGCTCTAATAAATTACGAATGTTCGGCTTCTATCTAGATCCTCTACTCGTTGAAACATATTTAATACATATTCTTGTGACACTAATATTTAAAATAAAAAGGTTTGCATACACATCAACCAAATTAGCCACTAAAACAGACTGATTTACGAAAAATTGAATATCACCATTCAATAAAAACAGGCGATTTTAGACCACTTCATCGATCGTGTCAAAGATGATACCCCCAAGCAGCACCCAGGGTGTCTCAAGACTGATTGATCTAAGATTATGAAAATGTTGATTTTTCTAAGCTATTATATTTAAAACTTCTTAGCAGAAGATTGAAACTTTCATTTATTTATTTAAAAGTTGACGTGTCAAGAAAAATTCGCAGAATAAAATTCCTTAGGAACAAAGGACTGTATAAAATTTAGGCAATTATTTTTGAAGTATATTTATAGACCCAATTGAAGTATATTTATAGACCCAAACAAAATAAAATATTGTTATTCGCGGCATTTAAGTCCATTTGAAAGTCAAACTAAAAACTAAATTTTATGATGAATCTGGGAGGTTTTTGTTGAATAATTCTTGAGACACATAAATGATGAAAATTATTCTGTAGTACAGAAATGCTGCACGAAAAGACAGAAAATTAGAGAGATACGTAGCAGGTTATGGCTTAAGGTCTTTACAATAGTATGTGTTCACGCGAATGTAGCTTAACGCCAAACTTGGCAATCTTAAAATTACGGCAACCCTTTTACCCGTCCTTCCGGTCGAGTCTTTCAGGGGTTCATTAAAACGTTAACCCGCATCGGCTCCCCAGCCCCCGCAGAAGCTGTAAACAACTTCAGTTTCTAAGGCTTAACAAAGCCAACCGCAATCAGTCATGTATTATATGAAATACTCACCGCAGAAGGAGTGTATATAGTTGTAAATAAAGAAGTTAAGCAAAAGTACAGTCCACTGTTCACTTCGAATCATCATATTTATGGTCCATGCAAACGGAGAAATTATTAGTAAAAAATAATCATGGCTGATGCTCAAAGTGCAACAATCATTTTCTGTTAAGAAAGAGAGGTAATATAAAATCCTCTTTAATGAAGCTGAACTCTTTTATCGAAATGGATGATACAAAGGACTCTATAGTTTGTCAAACCAAACTCGATAATCGTTTCAAGGTTAAACAAAACTTAGAACAGATAAAAGAAGAATATTTCCTCTCAGCCGAGGTTTCTGAATTACAAAAATCGGAAAAATTGTAGAAGAACAGTGTGAAAGACTAGAGGTAAGCCTTAAGAAAATATTAACCTCTAATAGTGAAGTTTTATCTGCTTCGAACTGTAATTCTCTTTCTAATGAAGCATCAAACAAAACAGAAAGCATTAGTTTCAGACTGCCTGAAATTCCGCTGTCTGAGTTTTCTGGTCATTACTAAGACTGGCAGAATTTTAAAATTAAATTTTAAAATATTATTGACAGTAATGATAAATTAACTGAAAGTCAAAAGTTATATTATTTAAAATCAACTCTTAGGGTACAACCGCAGAAATAGTGACAGTAGAAGAGAACTATACCAGTTTGAAAAACGCTCTGAAAGAATGTTTTGATAATAAACGCTTATGCGTTCAAAGTCATTTCAATGACATATTAGCTTTAGAAATTCATACATCCGACTCAGTAAAAGGTTTACGAGCCTTTGTGGACAGTTGTCTTAAACATGTTCGAGCTCTTAAAGTTATGGGTCTAAAACAAAACTCTTTTTCTGAATCATTATTGATCAATATTTTGATGAAAAAATTAGATAGAGAATCAAGAAGACAGTTTCAACTTTCTTTAGTGTCATCTGATTTACCTACATGGCGTGAATTCGTAGAATTCTTAGAGAAAAGATGTCTTGTTCTTGAAAACATTCAAGGTAGCATTACCATAAAATCAAACCTCAACAAAATTCATATAAAAAATCGCATTCATTTTTTGTAGGAAACGATTCAAAGAAAGTGTGTATCGCATGTAATAAGCTTTTACATCCTTTATTTAAATGTGAAGCATTTTTAAAATTAAATCCTGTGTATAGACTAAATATGATCAAAGGTACACATTGTACTAACTGTTTATCAGATTTTCATAAAACGAATCATTGCCGCAGCAGTCACCGTTGGAAGATCTGTTTTGGCTTTCATAATAGCCTTCTTCATATTGATTCTTTTTTAAGAAATAAAAAAACAACGGCAACAAGTCTCAACGAATAAATCTTGTGATCATCAAAACAATTCAGACTTTAACTCAAAGGAATTAGCCCAAACAGAAATATCTTCTCTCTGTTCGCAAGATTAACGAAAAAAAAAAAAAAAAAAAAAAAAATGCAAATTCATCTATTTTGCCTACCATTATCGTTTACATTAAAAAAGCTGCTGGTCAGAAAATACTGTGACACTGGGTCTCAGAATTCGTTTATCACCACAGAAGTCGCGAATAAATTATTCTACAACACTTGATAAATGTGTTCGCAACAGCAGGAATGTCCTTACATAACTTCATACATGGACTTCAAACTCACATGAACTTTTAAATAGTTTTCAAACTTCTAATCCTGAAAACACTTTCCCATAGATGAGCAGGTCTCAAAGGCTCTTGGCATGCATTGGAAGCCTTTCGAGGATTTATTCATATTCACAGTCAAGTATGAAAATGAATCTAAGCATACAAAACGAACTCTGCTCTCAGTCATTGCCAAACTCCATGACCCCCTGGTTCTGCTGGACCAGTTATCTCTAAAATGAAGATTTTTCTCCAAAAATTGTGGTTGCAAAACTTACATTTGACGACCCCCTTCCTGCAGTCATTGATTAAGAATGGAGCAATTTAGCTCAATCCCTTAAGGCTCTTGAGATAGCAAAAATTTCAAGATGGATTTTAAATGAAAATCCTGTAAAATTAATTCTTCATTGTTTCGCAGACGCCAGTGAAGTCGCATATGGAGCAGTTATTTACCTACAATGCATCAGTGCTAATGATATGGTCACATTTAGACTTGTATGCTGCAAGTCTCGAGTCTCCCCATTAAAGACTGTTTCCATTTCCAGATTGGAACTTTGTGGATGTCTTCACGCCGCTCAACTAAAGGTAAAAGGTATTGTAATCCTTCGTTACCATTCAATATTGCTGGCGTAGATTTCTGTGGTCCTTTTTTTATTAAAAATAAGTTTCAAAAAAATGTATGTCTCAATTTTTGTATGTTTTGTAACGAGAGCAGTACATTTTGAAATTGTTGCAGACTTAACATCAGATTCTTTCATAGTGGCCCTAAAAAGATTTATGTCACGAAGAGGCAGAATTTCTACTATTTTTATAGACAATGGTCGTAATTTTGTAGGTGCCCCTAATGAGTTGAAAAGACTATACAAGATAGTTAGTAATCCAGATAATGTTTTGGCAGATTATCTAAGTTCAGAAAAAAGTAATTGGAATTTCATTCCCCTCTTATCGGCTCATTTCGGTGGAATTTGGGAGGGAGGAGTTAAGTCCTTTAAATTTCATTTTTTAAGAGCCGTAGGCAACCTAAAATTTATTTATGAAGAATTCCTAACTGTAGCAAATCAAATAGAAGGAATTTGAAATACTCGACCATCAACACCACTTTCTTTAGATCCAAATGACTTGCAAGCTTTATTTAGTTATTTCATAGAATAACTAGTTAAAGTGTCAAATTAATAACATATTACACACTTTAACGGACACGGTCAGTTATTTCATGGAATAACTAGGTATTCCATGAAATAACAGTATTATATACTTTAACGGTAACATATATAAAAAAATTATTCGCATCATTTAAAGTTTTTTTTACATATTATTTTGATGATTGAATTGAATTATTTATAAAATTTAAATAATATGTATCCTTTTTTTCTTTTTTTTTACAATCGAAAATTTTTTTTAGTACAATTCATAAATAGTCTAAAAACAGTACTCAAGATAACGATTGCAAATATCAACACTAAAATAACGTTATATATATATATATATATATATATATATATATATATATATATATATATATATATATATATATATATATATATATATATATATATATATATATATATTTTTATTAATTTTGCGAATTAAAAAAATATAGTAGTGAGTATTGCTCTGAATCATCTGAAAGGAAAAATAGTATAAAGATTTATATTAGTGTAGAATAAATGTATTTTTAATGAAAATCAGAACTGCATATGTGTGTATCTACATTTTATATCAATTTCGAAAGCTGGCTGCCGCAAAAAAGTAAATAAATAAATAAAATATTGTCAATATTTTGCGAGTGAAAGATGACCGCGATTTTATTCGAATATGAAATGGAATATAATTATCCATTGGCTATAATTGTATAATTGGCTATAATTTTTGAAACGAGACTGCAAACCAAATTTCATTGAAATATGATATCGCGTTCTAGATGCCAGTGTACATATATTATTCAAAAGGAAAATATAGATTAGATTGAATATACAAACAATCAAATGGACAATCCTTTGAGATATTTCATGCAACATTTGATACGGCTTGCATTTTTAATAAAACCATTTTCTAAATTCGAACTCTTTGAGTTTTTCAGTTAAAAATGCGTAAACGCATATAAACGTAAACACAAGATTTCCTGTAGACAGATTACGTCTAATGTTGAATAGAAATAAACAGTTTGTGAGGTAAATCATTATCCTTTAAGTTATCGTTTTCATAGACCAAAAATGTGATATTCGAACTCAAGGAAGTCCGAAACTAGGAAATACATCAGCATTTCGTGGTTGAATTTTCTGAGGATTATGACATTTTCTCATTTTATAACGCCGCGTTTGTAAAGATTTAAAAAAAAAAAAAGAAGAAGAAGAAAAGGAAAAGAAGGAGCATAGTGTAAATGAATGCAATTTCCTTGACGATTTTGAACTAATAAACTTCAGAAGACGCTTTCGTGTTAACATCTGACCATTAACCCCTTCGCGAAGTGCATGTTTGAAGTCTTCCCTCATTTCAAGTTTGCTTAGAAAGCGATTTCACTCTCCTCTTCCAGAGGAAGAGTTGCTCGCCAATCTTCTGCAGAGCAAATGTTTGCTCGCAAGAGCACTAATGCATCACACGTCCTGTTTAGATGCTGCAGCAGAGTCAGTCAACAGGTTGGGCAATGCCGACTTAAAACCTGCGGGGCAGATCAAAGCGGGCTTGTCAACGTGATACTTTATACACTCGGACGGTAAGTTTCACTGTAGGATGAGTGGCGAAACTAACTGGCCAAACTTCGCTGTAGGACTAACTGGCCAAATGTTTAGGGTGAATACTTTAAAAAAATTAAGTAATTCTACCACTAATATGAAAAATATTCCATTTTTTGCGATATCCAATCACTTTTCTTAACATCTGAACAATTTTGAAAGATCTGGCAGTTTAGAAGTAATGAAATAATTCAATTTTATTTAGATTTTTTTTTCACAATTTTTCTGTCTTTAGTCTAATAATATTTTACAATTAATCTGAAACTGCTAATTTTGAAATTTCATTTTAGCAAAAATATGCATTATTTCTAATGGTCATGTAGTAAGATGTTAAATCTACAGCATTATTAAATATAAAAGCCTTTATTTTTCCCGTAGATTCTTTCAAATAAGATCTAAATATTAATTTTGAAAATGAATGTTCGAAATCTGCCGTGGTGGCAAGAATGGATGATGTTCAGAAAAGCAATGTGACGTAAAATGGCTTATTGTAATCAATAAATCTGGAAATTCTCTTTCAAAAGGAGATTTTATTCAAATTTCATGGGGAACTGAGAATCTCTTTACTTTGTACTTTGAGATCCTGTCCCGGCCTACCCAAAAGGATGCAAGCTTCGGCACTTGCTTTAATGCACAGAGAAACATCGTAATGATCCCACTTTTGAAAAAGATGGGTTAAATACTAAAAATGCCTACAATATTGTGTACCTTGATGGTATGAACTGCTTGCATTAAAATACTATTTTCGATTATATTTAAATGAAAAAATCTAAAAAACGCACTCGAAATGGAAGTGGAAATCTGAGGATTCACTGCGAAGATATTTGAGATTAAAATTATAAACTTTCCGTTGTAAAGGGTTCGTCTTAAAATTGAAATATGCATCTTCAGATCCCCCCCCCCCTCCTCACACGAGTTTTTCAGATTATTATTATTATTTATTTATTTTCTGCTTTGCTTAAATTTCACTTCACCTTCATTTAACTCCAAAAACTCTAAAATAATATATATTTCAATATATATTACTGGAATTTATATTTCAATTTTGCATAAACTCTTCTTAAAATTATAGAAAACTCATAATTTTAATTACAATTTTCTCCGCTAGTTTTACTGATAACTCTATGAAACTCTTTCTTGTGTTTATATTTGGGTATATTATAAGTTTTTCTAACTGGACCCTTTGGCCGATTTTCCTTACTTTTTGAGTTATTTTGTAAGTTCGTTATTTCGTCGCTAGGGGTTCATACTGCTGAGGGTTGATAATAAAGTTTCATATTTCCAAAATAAACTTTTAAATTATATTTGAAATTAAAAATTTGAATCACTTTCAAAATAAAAATAATATAATATTTTTTTAGATATTATGAGTCTCATATTCTAAAGCATTTCATGAATACAAGAAGAGAATTAAAGTTGAAAAGATTGTGATAAACATATTCAAAATTGACTCTTATATCTTCAATTTTAAAGTGCGCAATTTAATAAATAAGAAAGTGAAGATAGTGAAGATTTACAGTATTGCAGAATAAATAATGATTGCTACTTCATTTGTATGGATTTGCACTAATGGAAGTGCGTGAAATACACTTAATTACTTAAATTTGAAGTCTTATTTCATTTTATATTTTATTCTACCTAATTTTAAACTGAGGCTCCTTTTGGGAATGATCTTAGTGTTTTAAGGAAAAAATTAAAAAAAAATATTTTCCGAATCATTTGAAGATTTGGTTTGTTAGTTATGTAAGCTTCACCTTCGATTCTACGAAGGTGAAATTCATTTCACATTTAAAGCAATTTCAAAATATTTCCAAATTTCGTTATAAAATAATTTATATTAGCATAATGTAAAATAAGTGTACTAAAATCATAATAAACATCATTAGCATTTAATTCAATGTGTACCATAAAAAATATCAATATTTTGATTGAATGAATGAATTCGATCTAAAGCATCTAAATATATAGTTTATAATAGTAAAACTAAATGAATGTAGAAAGAACCCTTCGAAGTTTTTTAGAGAAACTGGTATTTCATTTATTAAATTTGTGTTTTTAAAAACCCTTCTATTTTTCTTTGATTTATCAAAACATACTGATACTCTTTACCTTAGTGCATTTCAGATTGTTCGATTCAATGAAGGATATTAAAAGTCATTCTCATTCAGCTTCTGAAGAATCGAATCGACAGCAAGAATTAACATATTTGTATAACAGAAACACTTCAGAAATTTTTTTAAAAAAAATATTGTTATCAAATTAATTGAAAAAAATATGTAGACGATATTTCAGGAATTGGTGAAAAATTTGAATTATCGACGAATTCCAAATAAAAAACGTTCCAAAAGATCGCCTCTCTATAAATAGAATCACTTAAAAATTTCCCGGTTTTGAAAAATTCCTGGATAATTATAAAAATCCAATGAGGTTAAAGTGAATGGCATTTTTTTTGGAGACTTTTAATAGTTATTTGGCATCATGGTACTGGATGCCAAACTGGAAGTGAGGGCAGTTCTCTTCTTCCCTACCCACTATACGATCATATGCGATATGCAGTTAACTCTATTGTGTCTTCGGTCATTTGTTTTGAATCTGTACATGATGTACATGCTGATTTTGATATTATCGAATTCCAGTTTCATAACAGTTCCGATTTTCTTATTTTGATATGCCACATTAAATACAAAGAATTCTACAAAAATTCACGCAAAATTAAAAAAATTATAGTAAAGGAGGTAATGCTCGAATAAAATTTCGGTATACGCGAATAGGATCAAAGGTTCAAATTTTTTTCGATGTATAAAAAATTATTCCAAAAATAACCGAAAGAGGGCACTCAATCGTCATATTGAAACATGTTATGCAAATGAGACTGCAATAAAACAGCTGGCTGAAAATGGATTCGTCGTTCCCTGTAGCTCTCTATCATTATCAGACAGAGTGTTCGTGGTTAAAATTTTCTACAAGAATGATGAATCCATAGCTACTGCTTTGCGAAAGTTTTACTTGGAGAAAGGATTAAAGGCGCACACAAGCACCCCTAATTCATTGAATGAGATACTGAATATACAACGGCGTTTTGAGGATCATTCATGAAGTGGTAGACCATCCTTGATTATGAACCACAGCCACGTTATAAAAAGAGTCATGGAAGAATTGGCATCCATGATAACAACGAAAAGTAGCAGTATTCACGAAGCTGGAAGAATAACGAAGATTTCGATTCGACGTATTCTGCAAAGAATGTTGGTTCTATATTTATACAAGATACAGGTATTTCGCCAGTTATTACAGGCAGATACAAATGGAAGACTAAATTTTCTTCTTGGGCGCCGGCACAAAAGAAACGTGATCTACAATGGTTGCCAAATTCGATGTCATCGGATGAAGCCGTTCTTCATTGCACAGTGATATCAATGTGGAAAGTCACTGTCCCTCATGTACGGTGTCACCGAGTCTTTCACTCTGGTTCTTTGTTTTTGAAGTGTGCTGTCCTCTATTCGGTTAAAAATTTGTGGCGGTTTGAATTGAGCAAGGGGAGAACCTGGGACCTTGTGGTTCGCAGCTGAGTAACATGACCAGAATACAAAAGTAATTGCCCGTGTAGCGTAACTGTTAACTGGCTTATAAGCTTTCACCAGAGACTCTCCCTCCAGTCAGTCGAACGATATGGCTGTTGAGTTGTGATGTATTAGCCGTTGAATCTAATGCGCCTGTACCCATTTTAGCATTTGAGAAGCGCCAAGCGTTATGGCGAGGGTGTGTGGGTGAGTGGTTGCTGTTGCGTCAAGTGAGTCTGACGACTTTGTGTTGCTGCGTCAAGTGAGTCTGACGACTTTGTGTTGCTGCGTCAAGTGAATCCGACTGGTTTGCTGTGGGTAGATGGCGTCAAAACAGCTGTGCGAAGGTTGAAGGTTCATGGCTGACATACCAAAAACAGCTACGATACACGGACAATTGCTTTTGTATTGTGGTCTTGTTAATGGGCTGCGAACCACAAGGTTCCAGGTTCTATCTTCGCTCATAACAACCCGCTACATTGGTGACCTCGGACGATGAACCTTCAACTTTCGTACAGCTGTGGTGGCGCCATCTATCCACAGCAACCCAAAGTCGTCAGACTCGCTTGACGCAGCAATAGCACACACTCACCCACACACATTCGCCATAACGCTTGGCGCTGCTCAAATGGGTACAGGCGCATTAGAATCAACAGTAATACATCACCACTCAACATCCATATCGTTCGATTCACTGGAGGGAGAGTCTGTTGTGAAAGCTAATAAGCTAGTTAACAGCTACGCTACAAGAGCAGTTGCTTTTGTATTGTGGTCATGTTACTGGGCTGCGAACCACAAAGTCCCAGGTTCTATCCTCACACATATCAAACTGCCACAAATTCTTTACAGTCACTACAAAAAAGTGTATTATGCTTTTGCATTACCATGTTGTGCCTGTATCGCAGAAAAGCCATGAGTTGTTTGTTGTAGTGCTTTAGTCCACATTGCATTTGAAGTGAAGACTAGTTTCACTGAAAACAGAGTGATAAGTGGAAACTGAGGTTTAAATTATTTTTATGATTACCAGACTTGAATACAGCAGATTGTTGATAGAGAAGATACTTAAAGTCTTATTTGTGAGTTGATGGAGCAGAAAAATGCCATTCGATACACCTCGAGATTACCGTTTATTAGTAGATCATAAGATCCAAATGATTTCTTTTTCAAAATTTTGATTAAGATAAACGGAATTTAGTTATGCTGTTGTCGATAATGTAACTAATATTATAATTCTAATAATAATAAATAATATATTCTAATCAATAATATTTTCAGAAAATTCAGAAAATATCAGAAATTGTGATATTTTCTGAAAATATAACAATTGGAATCAGATGTAGCTTTAAAGGTTCTAATATTGTTAAATATAGAGTGCATGTTATTGCGAGTATACGATAGTTTATATTTCACAATTATATTCATTTCCTTCTTTATGTAGATGGAAGATTTAGATAGTGCTTTCACTTTTAAAGAATTATCTATACGCATTTTGTCATGCATTTTTAAGAGAAATATTTTGTTTACAATCAGGATAAAAATATCTGTATATATTCAATATATATTCAACAAATACATGGTCAGAACTCAATCGGTATAACTGCATTATCAAAAAGAAAAAAAAAAAAGAAAGAAAGAAAGAAAAGGCTAAGTACAATTAGAACTTATTTATTGTTAGATCGGAATTTTAACATAATTTGGTTGATTAAGCATTTAATTGAGTCGCGAATTTTTACAATTTTTACTAATACTATGGCTTAACACTGAACACTTAATTTATAAATATTAAATATGAAAAAATATTTTTTAAAACCTTCAGAAATTTCCCATCCCTATTTGTAGACGTGAATTCCTGTTTTAGGATTACAAAATGTTGATTTTTCTTAGTTAATTCTTCAATAATCAAAAAAATATTCATATCCTTGCTCATCTTGGTAAAAAAAACTTTATTTTATTTGCTTTCTCACATTTTAAACACATGAAGAAAAAAGTATTTTAACCCTACAGATTTTAATGAGTAAGAAAAAAAACCCTATTGAAATGAATGCTTCTCTTCTGATCAAATTGTCTTGCGAAGCCGGCCGGACTGATTAAATTTGATGAAGTCTTTTCATCAAAATGATTTCTTTCAAATTCTAGACGAAACTCATCGTTGGAAATCTGTCTACTTATTCCTGCACAGGCAAAAATAACTAAAAATACTCACAATGTATAAATTACCGCAGATGATAGACATGAGGCATTTTTTTTATCACCAAACGTGATGATCTGAGTCAGTTTAGACCAGATCTAAGGAAGGAGTGCCTGTCGGTTTGTGTATTCGTAAAACATTGATTTATTTACATATTTACATACTTATTCAAAAAACACAAGGAATTGTATAAATGAAATTCGGTATGTGGCATTGACATGCTTGCATCAAATTTTGATGCAATGGTTGAAAGAGAGAGTATAAGGATTTTCTTCATCATAACAAAAATAGGCCCTATTGCTAAAATATAAAGAAACGAGAACCATTCCTACCGATTACTCGATCTTTTTGTTGTTTTATCTACGCATAAATGGAGGAACCTTGAACAGATTTCGTTGAAGAATAGTATATTATTAACACGTTCTGTTTATTAATGCCTCAGAAACTTTCCCTTTTATTCGCCTTGATGCAGTTAGATGTAAAACAGTATCTCAGTATGCATTTCCATTTCGCGGCATTATATACATATCCTTCCTCTTCGCAAAAGGTTCGTGGAATCATGCGCAATTAAGCGAAGCAATTTCAGTGACACAAAGCAGCATTGCTCGAAGTATTAACTATCTTCATAAAGCATGATCGTCATCCATTGGCGCCCGCATCTGCAGTAATGATCTGCACTGACGTAGATGGGACAGCCGGTTCACGGATCGCACATTAAACACCGGCTAATGCGATCAAATAACTGCCAGCACTGTTGCGTATTCGGAGGGATGTGTTCTCGAACAATGCCACTGCTCTCAAATGAATCTAATCCTGTCTATTCTAATAAATCCAAGACATTCCGGCTTATTCATGGCTTAAGTAATAGAAGACAACAGTCTCCTGAATTTCGATTTAAAGCGAGACACTTCGTAGACTTAAAATTTTTCATGTTCATTTGTTCAAAAGTGTAATTGTTTTTAAAAAAAATCGAATTTCATATGTGTTTCATCTCAAATTTCACACCTCGCTGACAATATTCCACTCGTTGATAACCCAATAATACATTCAGTAATGAATTGAATTATTTAACAATATCCCTATAGTTTAAAAATACTATGAACAGAAAGAAGAAATTCCGTATGAGGTTTTTGCTGCCAAAGTATAGATTTCTATCCGATTTTAGACAAAATTGTTTACGAAAAGTCTATGCGTTTTGGTTCGTGTGCGTGCAAATAACACGAAAACGCTGCAAAGATATATGGATGAAACTCGGCATATGATTTTGAAAGTTCAAGAAATAAGAATTGTCGGAGAAATGGATGTTTCAGTCATGTACCGTGTTTTCAGAATTAATTTGAGGTTGAAGAATAAAATGAGGAGGGTAATAGGGAGATAGTCAGAAGATCACTTCAAATAAAATATTCATTCGTTTGCATTTAAAACATATGATTATTTTATGTAGGAAAATTTCAATAATAAAATATTTTATTTATGTTTATTTCAAGGAGTACTCAAATTAAGCAATTTCAACTTAAAATTATGACATGATTAAGTAATACAGAAAATATAATAAGGTTTCAGAACGAAATCATAAGATATGTTTGAATGTTTGAAACCTTAAAAGTTTTAAATCTTTTCTGCTATCTATTGCCAACAGCATATTACTTTTATTTATTCGACTATTTACGCTGGGTTTTTTTTCTTCTTTTTTCTTTTTTGCGTGCGACATTATTAAATATTTGGTCCCTACTGAACTATACATCACAGAGCGAACAATGTATAGCAGCCTCTGACTTTGAAAATTCCCCATCTAGTCGCTTATCCGGATGTTAATCGAAACCTATAGGCTGACTGTCACCTACAAAAAAATGACCTTAGCCTCTCTACGTCAAGACCAAGAAAATATGTTATTTTCTTAATTTTGGAAGACCTTACTAGATTCCTAGCAGATCAGCCATTCAGAAGACAAATTGTTGCACCGGGGACAGTAGTGCACCGCTATTCTAATGGATTGCCACTCATTGCCAAAACGTTTTAGGCAAGATTGTGAAGGGGCAACATTTTGACATGGAGAGTTAGTTACCTCACTTACTGGTGAGAGATGGAAGTGGAAAGAACAAAGCAGTAGATGTAGGGGAGAATAAATCCGAAGGGAAAACATATCTCTAGGTACCCTGGAATTGGGACACCATCTTCATCATAAAATTCAGGATAAGCAGAAATTATACAAAGGGAAATTATTGTCATTGGCAAATGAATCTAACGCTAAATTTTGAAGAATCTGCATGTTTTGAGTACCCTGAGTGCGAATGTTTTTATATCTGTAAACATCAGAACACAAAAACGCAGCAAACAAGTTGGTGGAAATCCACAGGCTTTCTTTTCCCAAAACTGTAGTTATTTAGCAATTATGGCTGAAAGACTCCCGACCTTTTTCACAAGGGCTTAGGAATTCGAAATTAGAAGGATGTAATTTAGAAAGGGGTTCTATTATTAGAATTAAAATAATGCATCAGTTTGGGATTAATTTCATCAACGAGTTTGGTCGGTATATTTATATGTATGTGAATGCGGCATTCAGAAAACAAAGCAGCTCAGATGAAATTTGTTGACTTTTATCAACGAAATTTGGACTTATGTCATCAAAGGTGAGATGTCCATAATACCAGTCTTCTACGAAGCATAAAGCAAATCGAAGCGGAAAACGCTCACCACAGATAATTTTCGCCTCTTTAGACATATGTCATCCGAAGTGAAGAGGAAAAGGTAATCTATAATTCATGAAAGGTGAGTAACAGCTTTAGATAAACAGTATTGAACTAATAGTTCGGAAGAATGCAACATTAGAGAAAAGAATACCTTGAAGCAATATGGTTATAAGTCTAAGACATTAAATTCGCTACTCTACTGAAAATTCAACCTGACTTCATTAATATTCCGCAAACTACTTATTTTCAACGTCGATAAAGGTTAATAACTGAGCAATCAGCTCCATTTCGATGTTTATTGAAACTTATTTTCACTGTGTGCTTTCCTCTAAAATTCCATTAAACAAAATTATCGCATTTCTTTTGGAAGAATTATAGTATTTGTTCAACGCACTAAGCTCTGCGCCGTTGAATAAATAAAGATATTTCTTGATCCCCCCCCCCTTTCGAGAGATAATTCATAAATAAGAGTTGGATTTGAATCCTCCGTGCAACTGTCGGAGGCTTAATCGCTTAACTCAATATTTGTGCAACGCGCCATGTGCTCCAGATTCCCATTTTTCTGCTTTTAACCCAGGAAGGGGGTTCAAAAACATCTGCTGGCTATTATTTCCTTGACGGGTCTGCCTCGCGGATTTCGAGTGGGTTGGCCGAAGGGAGATTAAGAGAAGAAAAAGCAAACAAATATTCGAATCTCTTATTCTTTCGGTATTACAAACCGACTTAAAACAAAATTTTATTTAAAATACGTTTAGAGAAAAAAAAATAATGAAAACAGAGAGTTCTTCCTTCGACTTTCGCATATATTGTGGCGCACTTTTCTGGACGAACCTGTGAGCAACTGGGGTCAATATTTGTAGTAAGACAGAGATCGCATACTTAAATTTCTTATCTGACGTGTATTTATTTGATTGATAGCACTCATGTGCACAAGAGATGGGACACAGATGGATGATACAGATCTCCGTTGCAGACAAAACGGGTTTGACAGAGAGCAGTTGGTAAAGCCATATGCCATCGATTTCATGTCGTTTGAGTCATCCATCCGTACATTCAAATGCACGAGGATTTGCAGGCGCACCTGATTTCACTGCAGGAAACTTTTCCTTTCTACAATCCTACAATTTTTATGATATTCATTGGAAATTTACTCTGTCTTGTGTTATTACTGCGCTTCTCTTTTAATAAGAGCATCACTTATCGAATTCATAGACGGAAAATCACACCTTATTGCAAAAATGGTTTCTTTGGATTAAGGGAAATGTAGAGATTCATCTAAATATCGAGACGGATTTTTGTTGACTTTCGTTTTGCATATTTTGACTTTCGCCTTGTAAATTTTACAACAAAATAAAAATCAACATGAATCATAATAGGATCGGTAGCAAATGAAAGTATTGCTGATTGCACTTTCGATGCAATTAAGGCAGTTTATATACTACAACTTTTTGAGACTGATGTTGTTTGATGGCAGTAGTTTCGACCATTTTTAGTTGAAACTGATTTTTTTTGGGGTTCATTTGTTCATTTGCTCTTCATTGAAAGTAATCATTTATCAGAATAATTGACATTCGAGAGCGAGCGAGAATTCAGAGGAATTAAGAAAAAAATTTATTTCATTTCTTTTGGTCATCAGCTTGTGTCGCTAAACCAAAAATCATGTGTCTGGGGCCTTATTACCATTTCTGTTCCAAAGAAGAGATAAATTTAATCTCCTGATTTACGCTTTGTTGTGATTTTAATGACACTGAAAGGGCAAAACGACTAATAGGGACTAAAGAGACTCACAGAACATATTTAAGCAGACGATTTCCGATCGAAGTTCTTAAAATGATAATCTGGCAGAACTAAGATAAATTTCTTGCTTGGAGAATAAGTTAAAACAGATTTTTTAAAATTGAATGAAGTGTATTGGAATATTGCAAACATTGTTCTAATTGTACAAACTTTTACTTGACTTCAGCAAAATTGCTAAAGATAGAATTCCATAATTAAATTCTCACCTTCTTCCGGATGTAGTGGAGTGTCCAAATTTTCTCTTGGCGTGTTTCTCGAAGACAATATATTTTTCAAGAACTTAAAGTTAGACTAATAATTCGTACTTAATGAAATTTTGTTTCTATATGATAGACACCATCTGGGCCTAAATTTGAAAAAAAAAAAATAATTGCAGTATTCCATTATATATATGTATTATAATAAAATCTGAAAAATGATAAAAGTAGAAGACTTTTTAGACATCCTACTCGTATGTGGCCTGATTCGGCTATTTTTTAATAAAGCTAGTACAGCCGAAAATCTTTTTGTCAAAAATGTAGAGGTCAAGATTATATTGGAAATGTATGAGGCATTGAAAATTTTACTGTAAGAAAATTAAATCCGGAAGAAAATTATAAAAATTCGAAACATTCATTAAAAAGTAATATATCATAAATATGATTAACACCTTAAATCTTATAAATATCATAAAAATTCCAAAGTTCTTAAAGTATTACTACAAGAGCCTCACGCTGATATGAGTTCGTTTTATCACCATCATTTTAATTAAAAAAAAAAAAAAAAAACGTTTCCTTTCGTAGTAGCATATTTTTTTAGACATACAAATTTTTAATTTTTTTAGAGGGGGTATTTTTTTTAATTTCTGGGGCAAAATAAAATGGATGATTTACGAATTCCGCATCCTATTTTCTAAAGAAAATAAAACTAAATAACTTGAATTGTTAATAAACTATAATAGACAGTTTTCCCGTTAAAAGTTTAAAATATAGTTTTAACAGATAAACAATCGCAAAATGAACGTCAAATTCCCTTTTCTACATCGTCGAATACGACGCACTGAAGAAGAAAATGCTGCACCCTCCAAAAATAAATCTCGATATTTTGATGAATGTCTATGATTGAGATCGCTCCGAGCTTGAAAAAGGCAGTTTCGGAACTACGTCTTTCAATTTGATAACCCAAAATTGCCAAGCCGACAAAAGTTGGCATTGGGTGTTTATGCCATACAATGATGAAAGTGATTTTGTATCAAACTTGACCAAAATTCCGTCAGTGTGATGTCCATTTTCTGAGCAGATAAGGCAACTCAAAAATAGGATGAATTTAATGGAGGAAATGAAGCTTTATATTTTATTACATTTGTCATTTTGTTTCAAATTTTGCACCATCGATTGTTCGTCGGTTTGTGTGAACTCGATCACTCTAAAACACCACATTCTACACAAATGGTTTGTCGAAGGAGGTTTGCATCTGGAGAAGGCACAAAGCATATCTTCACTTGGAAATGAAACTTAATGCAAACTGAGCTGCAAATAAACCGCTCGCACACTACAACCCTATGTTGAAAGTGGTTAGGTATTGATAATGGTTAGGTGGTGCCTATTGAGTTAAAAATGTTTCTAAAAAAGAAATTGGAGGTAGAAATAGAAGAAGCTTGACAAACCGTATTTTGAACATCAAGAATTTCCTTTGCATTTCTTAGCTTTTCTATTCAAAATCACTCGCGACATTTTCTTTTTCCGTATAGACCTCCAAATATTACTGGCAAAACATCTGAAGTTAGCTTGGTGAAAAATTCACTGAATGAGTTGTTACGTTCCCTATTCATTTTAAATCTAATGAAACTATTTTTTAAAACCAATTGATTGAAATACCAGCTTTATTTGAAGAGCAGCACAGAAAAATCTTCCCATAAATATATGAAATCCTCCTTTCCATTAGAATAATCTCGAAAAATGCCTGTTGACGGAGCAGCTGGCGTGAGGGAGATTTTGTTAACACCCCGGGATTTCGGACTGGCGCCAGAGACAGACACCGGTGACGAAACAGAGAAGGCATTCTTACTTTTACTCCCGTATATCAATTCATTCTAACACGTCGCTTAGCAACGTTCTTGTATTTTGAATTCTATGCTGTTGCCAGTTACTAAAAATAACATAGTAAACGTGTTTGCATGTCATGTATTTTTCGATGCAGTTTCATGAAAGTGAAGATGATGGATTTAAAATATTATTCCTTCAAATCTGAATAATTATACATTAAAATGTCTGGTTTTGAGTGATTATATTACAATTTTTATAAGGAAAAATTCCAAATGACTTTCAAAGAAATGCTTGTCAACGAAAAGACAAACGAATTTTTTCTTGATATATGTAATAGCCTCGTTTGTAATAACAGGAAGTGCAATAAAATAAATCACATTTTAGTTATAATTTTTGCTGTTAAATGAAACATCAGAATAGTTTGGAAAACAGTCTGTATGTATTTGAACATATCTGTATATTAAGACTGTTACTGCATGTATTTAATATTATTATAAAATATGTCCAGTCATTTTAAGGTGTATGTACACACTTGAAACTTCAAAAATCGTTCAAAATATCGAATTTTTTTTTATTGCTTAATAATGTTCTCTGATTCTTTAGCTTTCAAACGATACCAAGATGTTGTCAATATTCGAAATATTTCTCGAGTTATAATTATTTTTCTTGAGGTGCTTTCATTGAAAACTTTAGTTACGGTTTTTTTAAAACTCATTTTATGAAGAATGATATTTTTCCACTATATTGCTTCATTCAAACAATCATAACTCAACAAGAAATTAACCAAATACAATTATTTATATATCAAAATAATCTGTATAAAATAGCGGATGTTTTGTGCCTCAATCAAAGTTATAATTATAGAAATAAATTTTTAATATGTATTTAAAATTTAAAATTACAGAAAAAATCTCGCTTTTTCTATTCATCGTTGATGAAAGAATTTAAAAAAAACCCTATATATTTTTATAACTTGATTGAGGCAGACAACATGAATACTCATATTAGGGATAATTTCCAACTAGAATAGTGTGTCTGTACAAATTAGAATTTAAGATATCATGTTTCAAAAATTATGCTAATTAGCTCATTAAATATTATTTAATTAATTAATAATTAGTGTAATATGGTTTTTTTTCACTGAAATGAGTTTAAACATATATTAATGACCTACTGTAAAAAAACTGGATTTTTAAGGTTAAAATTTAAAAAAATATCTTCTAATGTGTACGTACATCTTAATCTTAAATTGAGTTTCTTCTTCTCGGATACCAAATATTCTGTGCTTAGAATTAAATTCGAATCCAGCCGTAAGTAAAATAACGCTCCGTCACAGATGATGTTGAGTTAGAGTAGTTCATTAGAGCTGCCAATATGCCTAGAAATTATTTTAAATTCTGTCTTCCTTCAGAAATTATTTTCGTCAATGTTTCTTTGTTTATTTTTTCATACTAAGAGCTCGTTTAACACCTAAAATAAGAATTGTTAATATTTAAAAACTAAGAAAAAAAAAGAGAGAAATTGAATCAAAAATAAAATAGATATATTATACAGAAAGCATGAAAATTCGCTCCCCGAGAATAACTAAGTTGCACAATAGAAGGCGAAAAGTAACATCCCTTCTGCGTGGAGACAGAGTTGAAATTTCCGCAAATCTGGATGCTCTTTCTTTCTCCTCTCGTTCTCACGCTAGGCACACCTTTTCTCTCAAAATTTGCTTTTCATTTTCTCTCTTTCAACATTTTTTGATTTTTCATGGAATCTCAATGGAACTTGGCACATACTTCTTAACATCACTGAACCCATATTTCTGTAAACATTCTAGTAGGAAAAACATTATGTCAACCCTTTTCTATTCTTCTTTTTATATATATATACTTTTCAATACTTTTGATCAACGAGTCCTATTAGGTTGAAATTTGTTGTATATGTATATTTCAATTAATTTTATGAAATTATCAAATTGTATTAAAGTGTCCCTTGAATAGAAGAATTTTATTTAAAAGGGCAATTTTAACTAGACCACCACGAGATTTGTTTAAATATGCGAATTTTCTTCCAATCTCTGAGTCCTATAAGGCTTTGCTATAGATGTATATTTTCATTAGCTAGCTATATTGGAATATTAAATGGTTTCATTAGACTTCGAGCATTTCAACGAAAAGGTCAGTTACGACAAGAACCACTGCGAGATCTGTCGAAATATATACTTTTCTGTGTCTTTAATCCATAAGGCTGAAGCATGTTACATGTGTGTATTTTATTTAAGTAAATCAAATTATCATGAAATTCAAAGTTTTATTTCAATTAGAAGGATTATAACATCAAACCCATTTTCGATCGGATACTATGAGATGTGTTAAAATATATATCTTGTTCTATCTTTCTTTCTGTTAGATGACATGGCCTGAAACTTGTTATATAACTGAGAGATTTGTTGAAAAATACACTTTTCTGTATCTTTGAGTCTAGTAGTTCAATTTGATTGAAACTTTTTGCATTTGCATACTTAATTAAACTATATCGAATGATCGACTATTTGAAATTTTCTTTCTACTAGAATATTTTTTTAATTGAAAAGGGCATTTTTGAATGACACCATTAGATCTGACGATTCAACTGGTTTTACTTCATAAAATTAAAATCTATCTCAAAATATCTAAACTTTTTTCAAAGATTTTTATATGTCAGGATCATGCGCAGAGCCGCTGCTATTCAATACATTGCACTTTCCGATTACAAGCCCATCTAATATGAAATGATGCTTGGTTCGAATCTAAATGAAGACGACTCTTTTTACGTTTTTCATCTTCTTTTTAGACATATTTCAACATTGTTGTCCATAATAATTCCAAAGGTACAACGCATTGTTTACAGATTACACTTCTTAAAATGAAAATTTAACACAAAAAATATGAATACAGTTTTTACAATTTTCTGTGATAATCTTGCACATACGCAGAAATCGCCACTGTTCTCGATTCAACACCCATCGTGCATGAAACGAAGTCTAGTTGACGTCTTATGAATTCACAACCGCTCGAAGATAGATTGCCATGGTAGATGGAGAGGGACGATTTAGATGTGATCAGTTCGAATCTAAAGAAAGATAACCACTTTCTTATTTCTTTTGCATGTTTTGATTATTATTATCAATAATAATTCTAATACTACCATGAACTATTCCACTGGTTGTACTTCATAATATTAAATTTTTTTTTCAAATTGATATAATAATTATAATTACCGCTATATAATTTTTATGTGTGAGAATCTTGCAGAAATGCGCAGAAATCATTTCTGTTTAATACATCGGGCTTTTTAACAAAAAGGAAATCATATATGATACTGCGTCTGGTTGGCGTACATAGAAATCTAGGCGTACATAGAATAGGCGTACATAAAAATAGGCGTACATAGAAATCCGCTCGAGGATAGATTTACTTGATGGAGACAGAGGCTCAATATTTCTATTTAGCGTTATTTCTCAAGTCATCAGTTCGATTTTAAATAAAGGCGGCTATTTTTTTTTCTTAATATTTTTTTTATATATCTTGAATATAATTTCACATAAAAATTCTAAAGTTACTATGAATAATTCCTCTGGTTATATTTCAGAAAATGAATACTTAACCCTGTGTATCTATGCAATACTTACAACGTTTGGAAGTCAAGAACATGCCCATATTTAGATTTCACTACTTTTCAATAAATGACTCTTTTAAGCTCAAAGTATGTCTTGTTGAACGGTTACGTGGCCAGAGCGGACAGTGGCTACAGCGGACGCGTGAGAGGAGCTGGGTGGGCAGAGCGGACATTCTCGCACCTATTGTGTTGTTTCCCTAATCAGTCACATGTCATCTATTGTGTAGTTTCGAGCTTTGCACCTGCTGTAGAAATAAGCCGATACTTATGAGAGAGAAGGCCTTTCTCATTTTCTCAGTAGATGTTTGATCCTTATGAAGTGTGCATGTCGTTTTATATCGTCGAAAAAATCTGTGATGGAACCCATAGCCATTTCAACAAAATTACTCTCTACAAAAAAAGGAAAAGAATGTTTAGTTGTAGACGATTACCCACAACGTTTACACCGGAAAATAAATTAGGAATGAGTTGGGTATGTGTAAAAGAAAAGCCACATCGTTGTAAAGGAAATGTAAAGACAAATTTTCAATACGAAGTACTGAAGAAAACTGAACATTTCTGAGTGCCCAACGTTGCTGAGATCGAAGTTAAAAGGAAGTTAGAGACTTACAGAAAAAGAGTCCGAGAAGAAACATCAGTTCCCGTTTCCCAGATATTTCAAGAAGAACTTTCAGAATTATATCAAAAAGATTATGATTTCGTTACTAAAATACCGACATACTCCAATGCCAAGACTGTTTTATGTAAGGAGAGGAGAAAGGCTTTGAGAGCTACCCCAAATCCCCAAAATGTCAACGACATTCAGTTTGCAAACGATACACTTATGTTTTTAATGGAGAAAACTTTCTTTGTTTAGACTTTCAAAATGACCAAGATAACAGGATTTTAGTATTTGAAGGAGAAGAGTCTCGGTAACTTTTGGAAAATGGAAAGACCTTTTTCTTAGATGGAACATTTAAAAGTTGTCCGAAACAATTTGCTTAAATATATACAATACACGTCGATTTAAGGAGTACAGCAACTTTGACCAACGTTTATCCAGTGCTTTTTGCATTTCTGCCTGGTAAGAGACAAGCAACTTATATTGCAATGTTTCAGGAAGTGCCCTAAGTGGAAGCCGGACATTATAAAATTAGATTTTGAAGCCACAGCCATCAATAGTTGTATGTTAAAATTTCCCAGTTCGACTATTTCCGGTTGTAACTTTCATTTTAATCAATGTTGTGGCGTAAAATACAAGAAATGCGTCTAGTAAAGGAATATAAAGAGAACGAAGATATAAGAAATGTCTGTAGAATGATTTCTGCATTAGCTTACTTGCCAATGGAACACATAGATGATGCTTGGAGCATTGTATGGAAAAAAGCTTTTAGCATTGAAAAACGTACCACATTCATTGATTATTTTATCGAGCAGTGGATGGACAATCCAAATATGCCCATTAAAGTATGGAATGTATATGGACACGTCATAGGACAAATAATTCTGTTGAAGAGTGGAATTCTAAATTAAATGCAATCACTGGCAGAAAACAGCCTAATGTCCACTTATTAGTTAAAATACTAAAAGAAGAAGCACAAAAAGTGTCTTTTAATTTGAAATCCAGAGAATTAGGCGACCTGGAATAAAAAGGAAAAAAGCTTATGTAAAATTGAATGAAAGAATTGAAAACATCCTAAAAGAATTCGCAACATCAAACAATTTAGAAAAATGTCTAAAATCTTTTTTAAATTTTGTAACTAGGTTGGACTAAATCCAATGGTAAATGATATTTATGCCTTTATAATAAATTATAGTTAATATTTATTTACTTGTATTTATTTTTCTTTTATTTACTTGTATCTGTTTTATATATTTTACTTCTAGTATTTATTTTTACTTACATTAATAAAACTAATTAATTTTATGGCAATTGCTCCTGATCTAATATTTATTTGACTCTAAAATACAGTTTTTCACAAAATCTCTGAAATTTGTTCATACCCTTCATTATACTATTATTTACTATTCATTTTAAAATATTTCTCTGAAAGTTTTTATTTTTATTACATTTCGCTATGTTTAAAATGCATTCGCACTATAATATAATATAAATAATTAAATTTGATTTGCAAAAATGTATTTATCCTTGTAATTCGATAATCGAGTGCAAAAACAGAAAACTTCGGTAAAAAAAAAAACGTTATCCCGCGTGAAAGAGATTTGCCACTTAAAATACTGTTTTAAATTATATTTGTGATTTTTAAAAGTATTTATTTACTTATTTATCAGCACCTTTTATCTGTTCTAAGATGGGGGGGGGGGGGAATGTGTCCGCTCTAACGCGGGATAACGTTTTTTTTTTTTTTTTTTTTTTTTTTTCCCCGAAGTTTTCTGTTTTTGCACTCGATTATCGAATTACAAGGATAAATACATTTTTGCAAATCAAATTTAATTATTTATATTATATTATAGTGCGAATGCATTTTAAACATAGCGAAATGTAATAAAAATAAAAACTTTCAGAGAAATATTTAAAAATTAATAGTAAGTAACAGTATAATGAAGGGTATGAAGGGTATTTCTGGGATTTTGTGGAAAACTGCATTTTAGAGTCAAATAAATATAAGAACAGGTGCAATTGCCATAAAATTAATTAGTTTCATTAATGTAAGTAAAAATAAATACTAGAAGTAAAATATATAAAACAGATACAAATAAATAAAAGAAAAATAAACACAAGTAAATAAATATTAACTGACCTTTATTATAAAGGCATAAATATCCTTTATCATAGAATTTAGTTCAACCTAATTAAATGTTGTTACATTTTTTTTAAAAATCTGTACTCTGATTTGTTCATTACATGATTTTGCATTTTGTATATGAAATATTGTAAGTGTACGGTGCATAAAATAAACAGCTTACTAAATCAGAAGTATATTAATATTTTGCTAACTGATCATTTGTATCTGTGAAAATTTGTAGGAGATATTAGTTGAATTCAAATTTAATTTTCTTCTAATTGCACTTTTATTAAACCAAAATACAAATACACTGTCAAAAAATAAAATAGAATTAAGAAAAATGAATTTTACATTAATATATGTAGTATATGTTCTTCAGAAACTTTAATTTTATTGAAGATCGTTCTTATATGTACAATAAATCATTAAAAATAATGTTTAATGAAGTCATGATAATACACTCTTCAACAATATACATCTACACCTTTATTGAAATGTTTACTGATTAGCTATGCGTTTTTTCCATATTTTAAACAATGTAATTATTTCTAATTTCAGAAGAATTCATGGCCGTTTCAAACCTTCCAGGGGCTCTGAGATATTACAAATCTCAAAACCACTTTTTCTCTCCAAATTTTTTTTATTGATTTTAATTTAATTTTTATTCAGCAATTTTAATAGTAAATTTTGAAAACTGAAATCGTAAGTCCCTTTCTAAAAAGTCCGTTTCAATGTTGTACAAATAAAAAAAGTGCACAGTCAAAACGTAAAGTTAATTTTAAGCAAAATATCGAAAACAAAAGACAACTTTCTATAACACTCTAAACAATATTGTAAAAGGAGGGAATATATTTTTTTAAACTATAAAGCTCAAAATTTTTTAGAATTATAAAATAGCATAACGAATAACTTGTAAATGGTAATTAGGAATATTACTAGAATGAAGTTGCAAAATTAATTTAATCAATACTTGATTATGACTTGAATAAATTTGACTGCAGGGCCCTCTGTCATTAAATGAAAGTATAAAACTAAATACCTTTCTATTCTAAAAATTATCAAGAGCTGAGGGTATTTTTCTTTTTTGCTTTTTTTAACTTAACACTCTTTGTTAAGACTTTTTCATTATTTTAAGATTATTTTCTCGCCACATACTCTTGCCAACGGATAATATATGTTTTAGCAAACCTAGACGAATCACTCCCTACCCCCTTTTTTTCAAAGAGCTACGCGAGATTTATTAGCCTTTTATGACCTGTACGCAAATGTTCGTATGCATTTCTCCCACTCCCGACTGATTAGGGAAACAACACAGTAGGTGCAAGAATGTCCGCTCTGCCCACCCAGCTCCTCTCACGTGCCCGCTGTAGCCACTGTTCGTTCTGACCCTTTATCTGTTCTAAGATGGGGGGAAAATGTGTCCGCTCTAACCACGATGAGTTTCGGAGTGTCCGCTCTAACCACGATGAGTTTCGGAGTGTCCGCTCTGACCACGAAATCTTATGTGTCCGCTCTAGCCACGTCCGCTGTAGCCACGCCACCGTCCTCTCTGACCACGAAATCTTATGTGTCCGCTCTAGCCACGTCCGCTGTAGCCACGCCACCGTCCTCTCTGACCACGAAATCTTATGTGTCCGCTATAGCCACGTCCACTGTAGCCACAACACCCGTTGAAGTACTTAAAGGTTTAGACCTCAAGGTCTATCGGAAGAAGTTTGGCATGATGGATAGAACGGTTGAATGGTTCTTAGTGTTTTGCAGGTTATCATTTCGAATCTGAATACAGACGGTTAGATTTAAGTCTTTTTCTTCTTCTTAATATATTGTGAATATTATTGTTTAAATAATTTTAAATTTATTAAAATTATTCCACCATTATAATTCATAAAATTTTAATTTAACTAAAAATATCTTGCGTGTTACTCTGTATCTTCGATACCAAATTTCATGACTGCAAAATTGAAAGATTTATCCATTTACCGCAGATACACTTTTACACGTTTCATTTAATAAAGTAAAACTTTGATGCAAATGTACAACGTGAATGATACAAACAAGCAGAGACTCAATGTATTTCGTCACAAATTTGACACAATTGCACTTTGGAGACGGTACACCAAATTTTATCCGTTTAGCTCAGCGAAAGACAAGGAGTGGAGAATGAGTATCTTCAAAACACTCCTTCAAAATAAAGGAGCATTTTGAAGATCCGATTTAATTAATTACGGAATTGAAAGAAGGCAAAAAGAAGACATTTAATATGTGTATCATGAATGAAGTCCTAATTGCAATTCTAAAAGCTATATTTTGCTATAAATGTAACCTTTATCTCTGAAGGTAGCATTGTGATATTTATAAAACTTACGCTTTTATTCTAAAACTTGGAAGTTAGCAATAGGCTCCCCTCTCTGCCCGATGCCATTCTGATGTTAAGGTGTCGTGTTGACGCAGAGGCACATATAATTCCAAAAATAATTGATTTGGACTATGGGAAGTTTAAATTGTGGAAATACAAAATTTTGAGGTAGAATCCTTGATCGATTACAAAGCACTTTTTCTTCGCAATCTTTATACTTCAGGAAGAAGAAGAAAAAAATATCTTTTGTATCAAGTTACTAAACAACAAAAAAGTACAGAAAAAAAATTGGCCCGGATTAAAAAAAAAAAAAATTTGTCTTCTAATTTCTTTAATATTTTGGGCAAATAACAAATATTATAAAAATGGAATCAAAAATGCTGTTTCTATTATCACTAAGTAGACTTACGTAAACAATTCTTTTTTTATAGAGCTTATATAATGCGAATAAATATTTCTATAAATAGGATATAATAGGATAGGATTTCTATAAATAGGTTTGTTCATAAAGTATCCGATTATAAATTTTCATCCCTGTACAAATGAAAAAAGGGAATTGTGGTTTGGTACAAGTATGTAGGCAACTCTAATTGCATGTCTAATTTTTCCCTGCCATCAGAAGCAATGCATATCCGGCAGACAATTGATGAGTGAAGGAGAATCGGTGAATTCTGTCGTATTTTCGTTCTTTCGAAATAACTTAAAAACTAGAACAAGGCTATTGCATTAACTTTAGTCTGAAGCTTGGTGATTTCCATGCGGAAACAATACATACAACAATTCAACAAGTTTTCAAGGATTGTCCAATAGGCCCCAGTAGACAAAAAAGTTACAGAATTTCAAAGAGAGCCAGCAATATGCGAGTGGAGAAAAGCCTCACAATCCAGAAATGAGATTATCATTGACCAAGTGCGGACCCTGGTGATACAGAATCTTCGAATCACGACAAAAGAGACCGACGTCACAATGGACTTGTTAATTGCAATTTAGCTGATGGTTTGGGCGAATCTCAGACCTGCTAACGATCGAACAGAAGCTTCATGGTTTGGAAATTGTATAAGACAATTGGGCAGATTGCCAACAGGGATCGCTAGCAGTGATTTTGGAATTATGAGTAAGACCCAGAAATACAATTTAGTCTCCATAAAGGAAATATTCCCCACTTTCGAAGCCAAAAATAACAAGGCAGATCTAGAGTAATGTCAAAGTGTTTCTGGTCGTCTTCTTTTGTCACCAGTAGCGTGGTTCATTGCGAATACCAGGTCACGAGAAGCGCCTGCCACAGTCGAGGAATAGCTTAATTGTTCCTTTTTAGTCTTCTTGATGTTATGAAATAAAAACGCCGCACCTGCAGGCATTTGGTAGTCCCTCTTCACATTTAACATAGAGGATTCCTCAGTAAACGCAACTACTATGCTACGTCAGAGTTCCTACTCTTCCAAAATGGTCCCCTGTGATTTCTGATTTCTCTCCAAGGCACTGAAAGAAAAAGTCCAGAGAATATATCATGCTTTTGACAAGTCATCTCAGAAGAGCTGTTTCAGAGCTACTTACAACAGTAGTAGAACTATTGAGCAGCCTAAGAACGCTTTGAAAGAAACTAAAAAAAGCTCGCTGTATTTGAAAATTCTCATTTTTTTATGAATCAAGGTTATATGTTTTTTGAACAAACTTCGTATACTGATTTCTTTTCATCTTTTATTTTGCCTCTAGTTTTGAATTTCTTTGACTGACATGAACGAGTCAATTAAAACTCTCGTTCAATTGGATGTATATGAATCTTTTTATAAACGGATACTTTTCAGACACCTTTTTTTCTTTTCAGAAATGCTATTTTCTAATAAGATGTGAGTTATTCATCTTTAGTGATGTCATTCTTTGAACGAGACTTTTGCAAACACCCTTGAAGCCTTTAATTAACCCAGGATCACTTACTTTTAAACATCTCAAATTGTCAAAGATGAACTGAAAGCCGCCATTCTTTGCATCGCCGTCTGCAGACACTGAAAAAAATATTTAAATTTAGATGTGGGGAAAAATACAAAGACTGTTTCGAGCATTCATTAAACCCTTAGATTGAGCTTTATTTCAGGGGAAAATAAAAAAAAAATCTTCTGTCTTCCAAATCCTTGAATATTTATAATTAAGCATTCCAACTAATGAATTTATGTCTATATATATTTTTCAGCTGATATAAAATGAGGTCAAACGGTAGTGCTCTAGCTACCTCTTTTTTTACAAAATGCTAGATTTTCATTTTAATTAAGTGAAGGAAAACAATCATTCATTATGGACGTCCATCTTTTGACCTAATAAGCCCAAAGATTTTATGTAAATTTAGATTCCAATAAATTTCTTTTCCTTATCGATCTTGCTGTTTACATTTTCGTTTTGTGTCGCGTGTAATCGGACGGGCAAACTCCCGTTGATGAATGCATCCATTTGAGGGAAATCTATAAATTTAGAGTGCAAATCAAGTATTAAATTTATTTCTTTTAAATAGTTGCATTTTTGAGTAATTGTATTCTCAAGAGACGGTCATAATTCCAAGAAAGGTGTTCTTCAGGTATTCATAAGAAGCATGAAAAATAGATTATCGCCTTTATTTTGAGAGGTGTTTGCAAAATGGTTCATTTTATGACTTTTATCTACTATGAACAATATTCTTCTCATTCGTCAGTCGAGTCTGACTCCCCATTGTAAAGGATACGTCATTTTCCCATGCTTGTTAGAAAATCATTATAAGATGATATATTATAGCGAAAACTCACATTAAATTTTAGGAATTAAAACAATAAGCTTATTTGACATCTCCTAAACATTTTTACACATATATAATAGCATCAAAAGTAGTGCCCAAGTACAAGCAAGAATGCCCGTGCCAAAAGTATAAACTTTAAGATTCACAATTTTTTTATATTACGAATTCTTTACAAAAACAAAATCTGAAAAGATTTTTTTTCTTTTTGAAATTTCTGATACATGACTTGTGGGAATCTTTCTGAAATTTCAAAAAATGCCTTAGGATAGTCAAGTCTCTGCACTGAATTAGTAATTAGCAACAGCACATTTTGACTGCTCAAATGTCATAATTAGTTTTAGTGCATGAGCCAAGGGTGCTAGAAGTTTTACAAGGGTGCACAAGTGTTTACAGATTTGGAACCCACTCTTTTAGCTCAGGTTAGTTTGACATGATTGATTTTTTCAATTTAATTTTTCCAATCTTTATTGATATGATACATAATTTTTCGGCTATTCTGCCTCGAATTTTGTGAAGATTGTCTTTTTTCACAGAACACGATTGCAACTTCTTTACTCCTCGTTTAGATAATAAGTTCTGTGTTCTGATCATAAATTTGAATCCAGCATTTTCTCTGTTTTAAAGAGAATTGCTTAATGCATTGAACTGAAAGGTAACTGCATACACATGCGATGGAAATTTTAGCTTACTCACTTTCACAAGAACTTTCCTGAGTATGAAATGCCTATTAGTTGGTTTTAATCACATTAACGTCCCTTTTAAAGTAAGATTTGGACCATTTTGGGACATAATTATAATAATTTTGAACTGCAGTCAGATGACCCATATTCCTGATATTCATAATCTGACCACCGTCGAAATGGATTGCTCTCATATCACACAGTTTATTTTATCCATGGTTTTTTTTTTCAATAAAATTCAATTAAAAATGTTTTTAATTTTTCCTTAAACCTAAATGAAGTTCATTATAGAAAAGTGCAGTCATCGTCAAAATATTCTATCTCGCAACTTTATTTAATCTACGCGTTTAACCAGCGTAAGTCCAAAAAAGTTCTCCCTCAGTTTTGGTAAGTGACGCTTATCAATAAAATTTTGAACAAATGAATTTAAAGCACACATAATCCCTATAGAATGAAATTTGGTGTGCGGGGTTTTACATTAAAGTCTTGGTTTTTTTCACTGAATAAATATTGCAATGTGATTTTATCACCGAAATGACAGATGTGCATCAAACTTTGAGTTCAGTGGGTTGTCTGTCTGTCAGTTCATACATTCGCGTGTATGTGAACGGAGAACTCGAAGTCATAAATGTTTAAATAAATGAAATTTGGCATGTAATCCTTTCGATGCAATTGCAAATTCGCATGAAAGGTTGGATTCAAAGGAATACATCCAGACTGAGTTTCGGCTTTCTTCACTTTGTTATAAAACCCAAAATAAGGCAAATTATTTTAACATAAGATAAAGCCGATGGGAGGGGTTTTAATGGATGAAAAACCACTGTTTCAATCGGCAATAAAACGTTTCACTGTTGTCTATTAATCCCCCCCCCCAAATTCGATAATTCTGTCTGCTAATTGTTTGGTAATGATAAGATATTTCTACTGACTCTGAACTATTAGGTGGGAACAATCATATTTTCAGAGAATGAAACAAAAATAAATCATTTTGCGTAGCTGCTTACATTTTAGATAAGTTTTATGGTACACGATGATTTGTGCCAGATGGTGAATTTTGAAATCGAGATATAATCCAGAAGGAATGTTCTCTCCTTCAACTTGCTTGCATATGTACACAAAATGGTGGGCTAATTTCATTATTTTCATATGAATTTCAATTTTATCATAATTTTAATAAAATTTTGCAATTGTGATGAGAAGACAACAACGAGGTTTCATCTAGCCTGTTGGATTTTTGAGTTCAGACAGAACAGACCATGACAGCAGTCGATCTTTAGACAGATTTGCTTGAAAACTTGACACAGATCTACAGAGTTTCTGATGATAAAGCTATGTGCTAGGTTCCTGCATCTTAGTGATCGCATTTTTGACTTATAGAGCTCACATGCAAGTGAACGGGTAATATTTAAAAGAAATCAACATTTATTTCTTTGCAATGACCATGCACAGAATTCTATCTTTCTAGCCTTTAGCAATTTTTTTTTATTTATATTGCACTCAAATTTTATTTGTTCTGTTATTTACTTATTTCTCATTGGAATGATGTTTGATTAAAAAAAAAAAAAAAAGAAATGCTTGAATTCCTTATCTCCGAAACACACTTAAAGCATCTGCAGTCTTCTTTTTCACGCCAACACTACATCACAGCGTCATTTTTCATTACTTCACTCATACAAAGATGAGGCGGCATTAATTCTTTTTTGATAAAACACCTCCCGGAGCAGATGGTGATCAGGGGCCAGGGGTTGCTGCTACACACCCCTGACCGCTGATAGTAGCGATGCCCAGCATACAACAGGTCTGCAAACGACTAGGGAGAGGAGAAAGATGCATGTCCAAAGACCCCATGATTCGGCCTTCCCAATGGAAAAAGGTTGGGGCCCGGGTTAATTGACAGCCACCAGGATCGAAATGAAAACTTATCGAGTGGGATATCGGGGCAAAAGCATCAGCCCTGGTAGGGTGCTGAACCCGATCATCCGTCTTGGCCGGAAATTGAATCTTTGGATATTGGAAAAACAATTGTGCTCCCTCTTCCAGTGTGTGCTTAATGGTGATGTTCTCTTCCGGGAGAGATGGTTTGTTGGAGTTGTCGGGGGAGTGTAATGTCTGGTAATTGTAAAGGGGCGACTCCTTAGCTGATGAACGGGGCTCTTGAAGTGCAGTGACACCAATTATGCGGAAGGCAATAGGTGCAGCACAGTTGTTATTCTGTAGGTATATTTAATCAAGTCAACAATCAGTGCTTTCTCTTCACCTTTCTTTTAAGAAAGTATTGTAATCGTCGTAGAATTTCATCTCGGGATGTTATTAACTTTCTATGACTCAGTCTTTTCTGAATGAAAATCACATTTATGGGATATTTTTGAAATTTGGCTTCTGATTTTAAAATTGGATATATTGATTCACGAAAATTTTTAGGTAACATCAGCTCAAGGATTAAATGACTGCCGGACTACTTATTCTTCTTTGCATGCAAACTCTCACCCAGTTGCATAAATACAATTCTTGATGTTAAATCTGCATCTAATTTTAGATGCACTGGTAAAAAGTGAAAAAGATTCGAAGTGCAAACTTGATTTCCTTCGTTATGCTAAGAAAGGAAACATTAAACGTGCCATTATGTAAATAAATGGAAATGTGCGAATTTTTTTTTTTTTTTACTCGCATTGTAGTTAGAGACAATGAAGAAAAGCGAGTTTGTAAGCCACTTTAAAGTTGGAATTCGTAGTGTCGAAAGCCTTGTTTAAAATCAACATGTTGAAATGATTCACGTCACTCACTTCATATTAATATGCCAAGAAAAATCCTCTGCAATCTCTAAACTAATTTCATAAAAGTAAATCAGAGCATTTCAAAGGTGAAGTCTTTTCATTCCACATTCGCACAGGGTGGATCCTCAGGGAATCTCACTCCTTTTTATTACAGAAACGAATCCATTTTGAAAAATGATTTCCTCAGTTTTTCAGGGGAAAAAAGAAAGACGTAAATCAAAGAAAATCCCACAGGGAATGGAGGGAAGATTTTATTTCCTCAAACCACCAAAGAATTTGTTCCTAATTTGGCGTCTTCAGAATGAAAATTGGGAGCAACTGTTGATTTGGAAGGCCTTTACTTATTTCTTTCTTTCAATTTGCCTTCACGAAAAACGTCTCAATTTGACTCTCTTTATTCTTTTTTGTCCCAAAGGCAAATCCTCTCCGCAAATAGCTCCGCTCCGGCACGCTTGCGCTCATTCAGTGCCCCAGCAAAAGTCTCCTCACTGATAAAAAAAAAAAAATGTCTCTTTTATTGAGATTTTTTCTCCCATTAAACTGAATATTCTCAAACATGGATGTTATTTTCCAAACTGCTTGATCATCGGAGATTTAAGATTACGTTTTCGTTTTTTCCTAATCACTCTCGAAGAAGTGGCGGCTTGTCAGTTCTGAAACCGGTAGCGTTGGAAAAAAATTACTATCTACCTCATCTAGCTATTTGCATTTCTGAACTATCGTGTACATAGAAAAACGGAAGAGAAAACAGGTTTCGCGCTAACTGATATAACCCAAAATTTGATAGAAATCATCCAATTTTTTATCTAAAGATAACATACCAAACTTTATTCCCTAGCTTGGTGGTTTTCAAGTTCTCATGCTCAAAAACAAAATGAAATTGTGTTTTTTTTTTTTTTTTCACTGTTATGAGGTTTGAATGGAGGGGTTTCATCGAAATCCTGTTTCTTCAAATGTAACAATTCTCTCTCTTTGCACATTCGTCAACAAAAATAATGAAACAACTTTGTGAATTATTATTTATTACCGCCTTTGACGACCAGCTCTTTCGCTAGAAGTAATGTTCTCTGAAATTTTCAACTAAATATTTATATACCTTGCTCTCTTAATAGCTCCTTTAGCAAAATATTTTTAAGCTTCGAATTTCGATAGTCACATAATTCATATTATGAGGGTCACTCTGAAATTTTTGAGATATACATATATTGTTAAAGTTATATTTACGAAATAAGGCCGGGATAACCTGGTTAGTAGGGTGTTGGATCCGCATCCATTAGGTTGCGAGTTTGAACCCCACTGGGCGAAGACTCTTCTTGTGTATGTGTGGTTACAAACAAACTGGCTGGCACACATATAAATCTGTCGTGTCACAAAGTCCTCCATATCGGGAGTAATAATACAGAGGGTACTGGTTCAGAGGTGATCCTTCTCTGATTCAGGCCTAAATGACAATCTGTGGATCAGTGAAGGAAATTCATGAATGAAGTCCGCTCCCTAAAATGGTTTGTGACGTGTGAGTAGCTAAGTCGTAGTCTCGGCCCTAGTTGGCGCTACTGTAAAAAGAAGAGACGCTCATTCGGCTTAAATCGCTGACAGATAACTGTTAGAGAGCTTGTAAAGTGCCGTAAGTCACAACAACTACACATATTTACGAAATTTTAGAAACGTTCAAAGCAGTTTCCTCCAGCGTCAATGCACTTCTGTAAGCGAATTTTCCAATGATTAAATGCCTCAAGCCATTCATTTCTTGAATCAAATCTATTGATAAAAATCTGCTAATGATCTATTATTTCTATTGATGAAAAGATGGATTTATAGCCTCTCAGTTTCATCTTCGAAATGAAAACCACGTCCGAGCAAGTTCTTTTTTATTTTTGGTTAAAGAATAGCCAAAATTCACAGTTATCTAGATCGGGTGAATACGACGGATATTCCATCACTTTGATGTGTTTTTGTTCAAGAAACTCAACTGTCAAACTTGCTAATGAGAAGAGGCCGCGGTGGCCTGGTGGTAAGATCTCGGCTTCGGAACCGGAGGGTTTCAGGTTCGAGACCCGATTCCATCGAAGAACCGTCGTGTAAGGGGGTCTGTTGCACGTTAAATCCGTCCTGACCAAACGTCCTCCCGCTGGTGTGGTGTGGAGAGGGGGGTGCCAGCTCAGGTGTCGTCCTCGTCATCTGACCGCGGTTCCAAATTACGAGGTCCGTCCCAAGATAACCCTAGTGTTGCTTCAAACGGGACGTTAATATAACTAAACTAAACTAAACTGCTAATGAGAAGATGCAATGTCGTGGTGGAGCATGAGTCCTCTAACATTAACTTTTTCTGCAGAATTTGTGGAAAACATTCAGTGGTGTACCACTTAGTCTTGACTATCTTGTTGTCGGTTAGTCTTGACTAAGTTCAGTCCATACGTTCCAATAGCATTTCAGTACAAATTGCTTGAATGTTACATGATTCATCACATCTAATTAAAATCACGATCAATTGGATCAGATAATGCTTTACCTGGAATTCATTTCATTAATCATGATAAAAAATGATCACACATGATGCAAATGTTGAAAATCATGTAATACCATACTGAATATCATCTAAAATCCCTTGGCACCCAAATTCACAGTTGGGTTTATTTAACCCTTTAAAGGGCCACTTTTTTCTAGTCATATTATGTTAAAATATTTTTAGGCATGAAATTAGAATAAGAAAAGGAATTCATTTAGTTTATTAGATAAATTTAATTTAATTAATTTATTTATTTGGTTAATTAGTAATTAAGTAACAAATCAAGACAAATCATTTTGTCTGAGATAAAGAACTGAAGCATCTCAGTTTCAGACTTACTAAAATAATTTGTCAGAACTTATACCAACCTACATAATATCACACAAAGATAGATGCCGGCTTCCTGGCATAGAGGTAGTGTATCTTCCCCGTGATCTGGACGTCCCGGGTTCGAGTCCCGGTTTGGGCATGGTTGTTCTTCCTGTTCTATCTGTGAGATGTGTGAATGTGCCCTCCTGTAAAAAGGGGTTGTGCAAGCGAATGAGTGATGAGTGAGTAGTCATTTCATAGTCTTGGCCCAAGTTGGCTCTACGATAAAAACAAGAGGCGCTCCCCCTTAGACTTAAATTGGCTGTCTTTGAACAGCGGGCTTGTCCGTGGCAAGTGCCATAAGAAACAACAACAACAAAGATTGATAAATTTGCTGGGAAGCATACTTCCCATGGCCTTAGAAAGGGTTAAATTGTCAGACAAAAGATTTAGCTACATACACATCCATGTTGTGGGACCTTTATCTCCATTTAAAGATTTCAAATTTATATTAGCCTACGATTATAATTTCTATTTGACCTGTGATTTTACGTTGTGTGGCAGTCGCCCATATGCTGTATGAAAGCAGGATCTTTCGATATGCTTTGGAGTACCCAAGATTATCACATCGGACAAAGGATCAAATTTTGAGAATAATTTGTCCCATAATCTAATTAAGTTCATTTGCACTAGCTAGAAAAATACTACTTCTTTCCACCCTGCTTTTCTAAACGAATTATAGAAAAGATGCGTCACCAATTCAAGATATCCATCCAGAGTTATACCACTTTGAATTGGTCTGAAATCCTGCAAACTACAACCATACTGATGGACATAACGTGCCAGCCTGGAAAACATTGGAGCTTCTCTGCCGGAAATGATGAATGGACGAGACCTTTGTCTTTTTGGAGAGTTCTTCAGAATTTCTGCTTCACACAGTCAGGTTTGATCGAGGAAATCTTCTTGCAGAGAATACGACTCTCTGCAAGGCAGCTCCTTCCTGAGTGCATATCTCGCCATTCGCCCAGGGATATCTTTGTTCATCCAGATCTCCAGCTATTCACGCACATTTTTATACGCGATGGAGGAAGTCGTTGGAGTAGCCATATCAAAATTCTTTTAAGGTTATATGTCAAAAAGAAAGTCCCCCCCCCCCATCAAATTCAACAATCGTGAAGCCACAGTTCCTGTAGACAAGTTAAAGCAAGCTCACTGGCTGTCATTGGAGAATCCTTCAACTCCTGAGAATAAGAAAATATTAGTTCCCGAGCTCCAGAAAAATTTTGCACCAATCCTAGAGAGAAGGACATTTTTGATTTATTTTTTGAATTAATGCGTGCCACATCGTTTCGTGTCTCTGCCGTGAACTTTGCTCAGTTCACGATTAGAAAGAAATAAAAGTTTTTTTTTATTTTTAGTTCATTTAATCTGCTATTTTCATCCTATTAACTATTCTTATGTTATTTAACTCTATTTTGTTTCTAATGATTAATAATCATGACAATATATAATTTAAATAAGGTTTAAATAATTAACAAAAACTAAGCAAATCCTTCAAAGTCAGTTCAATACCTAATAGAAGCATAAGTCACGGATATATAATATAATGCATATATGTGGTTTGAAGTGTTGTTTGAACAGTCAGTCTGGAACATTTCGAAACCTACAGCATAGAAAATGTTTCAACGCAATGACTGACATCTATACAGTATTTGTATAACCAACGGACTGATACATCATTTAAATGTATAACGTTTAAAATTTCATAATTGGGTCTACCTTAAGAAAAATCAAATCTTTCTGAGAAATGCAACTTATACTGATGAATATTGCTTTAGTCGAGGCAGAGACATTAATCTTCAAAACAAGCACTTTTGAACAATGAAAATCCATTATTTGTACAAGAGGTTCATCATCTGCGGCATTTTTTTTTTTTTTTTTTTTATAAATGTGGCATTTTAAAAACTCTTTAGTTGGTTCCATTTTGTACAATATGTTGAATGGGGATCGATGCATCCTATTTGTTTGATTGGCATTATATCTGAACTGAGGTTGAATTGACTTTGACAGTACACGTTCTGTAAATATTTGCAGACGAATTAAAAACGAAAGTCAAGTGATGTTTAAGTCAAACGAGGAGCTCAATCGTTTATGCGCAAATATTGCTAAAAGAATGCAACGGTCGAAGGGTGTCGAAGATGTTTATTTTGAACAAGTTCCTAAGCATTTCAATTAATTTACTATTTGACGATTTTTTTTAATTTCATGAAAGTCAAGAAATCAGTAATAAGTTTTTGAATCTACCCTTTTAATAATCTTTTGGGTTATGTTTTGAAAATTACTAAGAAAACGTCGCCCAAACACTACTCAGATAAATGATTTAAGTCAATAAATTTACTCTTTGATATCTCCTCGAATTTTGCAGATAGAAGCATGAAACTTTGCGTCTTCATAGAGAGTGTGCCGGCGTCCTGGCACAGGGGTAAGCGTCTTCCCCGTGATTTGGGCGTCTTGGGTTCGAATGCCGGTTTGGGTATGGTTGTTCTTCCGTTGTTCTATCTGTGAGATGTGTGAATGTGCCCTCTTGTAAAAAGGAGTTGTGCAAGCGAATGGGTGATGCGTGAGTAGCAAAGTCGTACTCTTGGCCCTAGTTGGCGCTACTAAGACAACAAGAGATGCTCCCCCACCGGCTTAAAATCGCTGTCTTCGTAACAGCGGGCTTGTCCATGGCAAGTGCCATAAGAAACAACAACAACATAGAGAGTGTAGAAAAAATATTTTATTGTTATTTTTTCTCTATACGGTTATTTTATTTATAAAAATTTCATTTTCCTACATTTTATTATCTCCCCCCCCCCCTCCTCTACTGGAGGCAAACTATTTTCGGTATTTGGGTGTTTTATTTAAGAAATTTTGCAATTGGATGTATATGTCTAATTGAAAAAAAATGGCTGTCCCATTTTTTTAGGGTGGGGCTTTCACTTTTAGAATTTCTTTGTTAAAATAATGCCTACACTTTTAAGTTTAAGAAAGTAATGGAATCTTGTGAAATGCCAAAATGAAGTCTATTAAGACAAATGAATTTATATTAACTTAAAAAATCTTTCAACTAAAGCAACCAACTTGAAAATAGTTTCTTGCTTAATGATGGCTTTTGAAATTTTAAATTAAATTCCGCTACGCAAGAAAAAATTCATCCTACTCTGATCCATCTTAGCCGGGTCCAACGGAGGTCAATTTGCGTCAGAAATGGTATATTATTCTTATTCTAGCATATTAGTTAATAATGAGATTCGTTAGCTTTAAATCGCGCTTTTGAACAGAAAATAAATTCAATTTTACTTTAAACTGAGATTGAAAATCTCCGAAATGTTTAATTTCCAAGACTGATTGATTCAAGAGTGATTTCAGTTTCCTCCTGAAAATTTCGTTGAACACAAAATTTCCAGCATTTAAAAAGGGTGAAAATTTTTGAAGTGTCTCGACCAGAAGAGTTCTGAGAAAAAGAAGTAGAGGCATTAACTCTTGAATAAATAAATGCGGAAACTTATCTCCACATCATGAAACCGGAAATTCGTATTTCAGACACCCTCGCTTTCTTGCTCGTCTGAGTTGAGCAAACTCTGAGATCCTTTAATGCAAGCGTCTCGTCGGAGATTTAGACTACTTAGCTCCAGAAGACCATTAGAGCAAGGTTTCTCGTCTTTTAACTCACATTTTATTTAATTTCTTCGCGTCTTCTTCCTACTTTTGAACTTTTAATTGAAAATCTTCCATTTCATCCCCTTTTCTTTCATCCTACCCCCCCTTTTTGGCAGATGATGTGGCTCTTTTCTTTTCTGGAAATATCTAGAAACTTCATCCAAATTTATCGATGCTTTTAATGCTTCCAAGTTACTCTGCGATGGATTTCGCTCATTATTTATTGATGATCTTTTCGCGAATGGGGGGGGGGGACGGACTGTGCACTCGCTCAATGATTGCGGGAAGTGAACATCCCGATTTTGCTTTTCAAGATGTTTGTGCATTCGAAGATAAGAAGCAATAAAGCATAGTTCGAGACAAGTATGCATTCTATTCTTAAGAATTTACAAAAAAAAAAAAAAATAATAATAATAATCTAGAATTGGTCTTTTTCAGATCTTTACTGGTAAATGGAAAATGTTTCGAAACCTCTTCCTTCAAAAAAGTGCCCGCACATTTCTCGTTATTTCGAAATTAATTATCGCAAAATAAAACTATAAAGGTTTGACTCAGTGGAAATATGTTTTTTATAAGTGTGTGAAATGTTTTTTCATGCATCGTCTTCATATTTAGATTTAGACAATCTCAATTTTTTTAATATAGCAACACTCATTTTCGAATACTTATCGGAATTCACCCAATTAAAATAGTTCGAATACATATAATTTTTAGTAAACACTTGATAAGTTGGAAGCAAATGAAATTTTCAACTCCTTATGCTCAATAAGATCTTTCATTTTTTCGATATAGTTCGAGATATTATAAAATAATTGACAATAATTCTTATGTTTCGCTTATTATACTTTTATATTTTCTTAAAAGTATAATTTATATTTCTTATTAATTTTTAAAATCGCAAGTTAAAATTTTTTCACTATTAACTCAGAGAAATTTAAATTAAAAAAAAAAATAAATAAATAAAAAGGACCTGAAACATCACTATTCATAGTTTTTTCAGTTCCCTTCAAATAGTTTAAGACATGTAGCAATAATCAAAAGCTTTCAAAAAAGCATTATTTTAATTTTTTCGGGGTATTTCAACTTTAGAAAAAAATTCTATGGTAATAAAAAAAAATCGCTAAATTGAACGGAAACAAGAAATTAGCTTTCAGTAATATCAATCTTATTGATGTGTAAGTTTTGCAAATAAAAAATTAGAACTCTATTTAAATGCATTGAAAATAAGTATATGAATACAGGTTTAAATTTAATAAAATAATTTTTAAAGTATTTTATAACAATACTTCTGATTGTTTTATTTAAAGAATATATTGAACACAGTTTTTAAGTTTCTATTGCTATAACGTAGAATAAATTTTTGAAAATAATATAAAAGCCGACGGATCAAGTCTAAAACATTCTGATGTTACCAGAGAACAAAGATTTATCGCCGACAGTTTTGGAGCATGGACGAATCCCGTCCGAGGATTTGAAGGCAAAATCCATTTTCTTTATTTATAAATCTTTGTATGTAATCCAGCCTTTGAAGAATAGAGAGCTAGAAGCGCCCTCTAAAATATAAATGAGCGTCATTCTTACCTGCCGTGGCCTCCACAGGCCAATAACCAACTAAAGGAAGGGGGAGGACTCCTATTTCCTCAGGAGCACCGATTCGTTCAGGAAGGGGAGATGGAGGAAGAATTCTTTTAGGTAAAGAGAAACGAATGCTGAGCGGAAAATATTCCGTTTTAACCATTCGCTTTAGTTCTTGCTTCTTTTCTCGGAGAGTGGCGGAATGAGAAAAACTTTTCCACGTTGGAATTAAACTAGGGTGAAAATGGTTATCAAGCACCCGAGTATTTAATTAAAAAGGTTTGAGAATTTCAGATAAAAAAAATGATTTTGTTGATGAACTGCACATTTTGCCCTTGCAAAATATTTGGGGGTGGCGATATTGATTGAAAGCACCGATTCAGAATTCTGCACACTCACCAATAACTGCCCTCGAGTTTCTGGCGGCATTTGGATTATTCAACCACACAATCCTTCTTAATGACCCGGCTTCGCCCCCCCCAACGATATCAATTTGTTCCTTGAATGCAAAAGAGGAAGGATCTGGCACAAATGACCCTTCAATGCAAACCGACGAGGCAACTGAGGGGCCTGACTTAAGAGGATTTTCCGGGAAAAGAAAAGACAATAATGAAGGCGGACAACTCCTTAAAATCAGTATTTTAAAGATAAAATACTGATCCACCTTAAAATCTGTAAAATAGAGTATTTTCTGATCTTACCTTGTTTGTTTAATGGACAGATTATATATCTGCACATTATTTACGCAATGTGCGTGCGTAATATATTCCACATAGAATAGTGTAATTATTATTTAATAAGATTAGAGTTTCGATTTTATAAAAGTACTTTAAAAATAATTCAGGAATTACTCATTTTATTTAGAAATTAAACTGCAAAATAAATTTTCTTATTTATATTTCTTGCTGCCCTTTATATAAAAAAAATCAGGAAACTGCAGTTTAAAGCGTAAATATAGGTGTGATATTGCTATTTTCGCATTGATTCACATGAAAAGTTTTGCTACAATATTTTTAATTTTAATTTTAATTATCATTCATTCTATCTTTTGCTTATTTATTTTGAAACTTAAGTCCAACGAAAAGATGTTGATTAAAAAAATTTTAAATTCTATTTCTAATATATCTGGAAATGTATTTCCGATATTGCCATCATTTCTTCACTCATTTTATCTCAAAAACGAATGCACTTTGCTACTGCGCATATACAAGAATAGAAAATTGTTACTTAAAATGCTTACTTAAAATTTGAAGCATACCGTTTTTCTTCGTATTCAGAAAAACGAAATATTTTTATTTTATACCGTTAAAAGCACCCAAATAGAAATGACTTTCGCAGATTCAAATTTTAAGCGCAAAAATAAATAGTAATTATGTCTCTATAAATCGAAAAAATTAGGATTCCGTGCTGTAGATCAGCATCTATGCGCGAACCGTCTCCTAACCTCACCTTTACACCATTCCCGAACAAAAGCGAATTTAGGACTCGACCCCCGCTTCCTATTTCTCTTTGAGAGCGGCAAACACATCCGAACACTGCAAACGACAAGACTCGATTCAATGGTGAAGCACGTGTTTCATATGCCGCTCTCATAAAGAAGTGGCCCGAGCCATATCCTCTGCTTAAGAAGGAAGGAGAGGAGACAGAAGAAAAAAAAGGAACATTCTTTGGGCACCTTCTTTTTGCAGATGGCAGAAGTCTAAAATTCTTCAGGCTCTCTCGCTCACCCCTCACCCCTCCCCTTCAAAATATTTAATATAATATAATAATATGAAGTGAGCGATGCGGAGAAAAGAATTCTTCCATAAGGCAGACGATTTTGCCTCTCCCCTCCTTCTTTCCGGTTTCGTTTTCTATATATGAAATTCGGTTTTAATAAATACGACTCGGGGAAGGAGAAGGTAGGAATGAAAGGGGGTGAGGGCGGCGGGAGAGAAAAAGAGGGTCGATAATGAACGATTAAAACTTTTCGGGTGGAATTCGTGTAATGGTAAGTGGAAAGCGGATAGTCAACCTTTCAATCGACTTTCATTTAAAGTTTGCCAAAGAAAAAGATATGATAATCATTTATATCATCTTCGTTCACCAATGAATTCCATAGTTGGTACTATACATATCGCGCCTGCCGCTTGTTTTAATGAATCATGGGTATATTTCAGAGAAATAAAGTGAAATCTTAATCGAATTCCTCATTAAAAAGTTTAATGATATCTTCATAGAAAGTGATGGTATTTTTGAAGGAAATAAAACGTAATAAGAGAGCGATTCGTTTCAATTTAAGAATTAAAAAAAAGATGCCTTTGCTTTTAAAAATATGAGCAGAAGCATCAAGAAATAAATACAAATGAAAATAACTTTGCAGCGATTTAAATATTTTGGATGCTTCACCGAATGTGTTCGAAAGAGCTGTTAGTTATTTAAAAGCCATCCATCATTAGCGCACACAGCATCTAAATCCAAATGCTCAGATGGATTTAATTTAAATGCTATTATCACGTATTTCTAATCGATCATTTTAATCATTGAAAATTATGCCATTGGCTGATATGAATTTTAGAAAATCGGAATGCTAGTTAAAAATAGAAATAAAAAAGTTCGCTTTATAAAAAGTGGCACAATTTATTCCGAAAATTCTGTGTATACTGAAATGGACTCGCCTCCTGATGCAATAATGGGATTTTCGACACTGGGAATTTCAGCACGTTCGGTTTCTTTCAGCTTCGTTTCGTTTCGTTACATTGATATCCCGTTAAAAACAATACTAGGAGTATTTTGGAACGGACTTTCTAATTTAAAATCCCGGTCAAAGCAGAAGGCGAGGTCTGAGCTGACAACCATCCTTTATATTTCTGCACCCAGCAGAGGGAGAATTTTTTTGACCCACGTAGTCGGATTTAGCTGTGCCTTAGACCCGCATTCCCGATGGTTCTTCAATAGAATTAGATTTCGAAGTTGAAGCCTTTCGGCCACGAGGCCGAGACCTCACCAGTGACCCCCACACTTCTTAAGTATGTCGGCATTCTGGCTCGTGGATTTTATTTCGGTTTCAATCACAAACACAGCAAGAGTTTTCTTTGTTAATTTCCATTTCTATAAATTATGATGCCTTCAAATTTCAGAATTCGGGAAGTGAATGAACCGATTTTTTTTTTTTTTTTTTTTTTTTGTTTACGATCCTGCACTTTTGTGTTTTGAGTTGAGCTAGTTTGTCGTTTGATGATTAACCATTCTGCCTGTTCATTTTATGAAAGTATGTTATGTTTACCTTGAAACATTCGCAAGCGTCTGAACCGAATTTAAGTTCATTCATAAGAACCAAATATATTCATAGTGATTTGTGTTCCTGCTCTATCTTCATGTGCCTTCTACTTCTTGAATGCATTCCTGTGTGAAGAAGATTCATAATTATTTTCTCAAAGTGTTCAAGTGGAATTGTGAGACATTTCGGATTTTCATTCAGCACAAAAAGCTTGATGAAAAATAATTGTAATATCATCTATTTTTGAATAATATTTTATAGTGAAGAAAATACAACTTGTGAAACTTCAACCACACATCTAACTGCACTTTTAAATCTCCCGTACAGAAGGGAAATAGGCATAATTCCAAAAAGATTTCTTCACGAACAGAAACATTAAAAGCATTCATTTTTTTTCTCAGGTTATTTAAAACGTGGAGATGAATCAAAATCTTCTGAATGGCTTAGTATTCTTTTTTTGGAAACAAAACAATACACCTTTGAAAAAGGCGCCTTCTGATCAGACAGGCATCCGTTTTATGGAAATGAGGATATCACTTAATGAAAAAAACACCACGATTTTAAATTTCAAATGGAAGGGATAAATAATAATAAATTTTACAAATTGGAAAATTTCAATTTTTACACATACAATTGTTTATGTATAAAAATTACTACTAAAAATTTAGTACTAATTTTTTAATTTAAACTAGAATTTACATTGAAGATATACCAGTTAATTAAAAATAATTAATCAACATGTATAAGAGAAATTTTGTCTGACTTTCTGATTGATGAAAGAGGCAAACTCTCAGCAAAACTCTAGTGAGTTTATTCGCATGCTTTAGAGACGCATTATCTTTCAAATGTATCAAAATCAAAATAACTTATCTTCTTTCATTTTTCAGGAAAAAAATCTTTAATATTTGAAGTTTCACTGCCGATTGAAATAATAAAATTATTTGACTGGATTTAAGAAGGCAATAGATACACAATTTTGTGACGGATAAAAAAAAATCCATTCTATCCATCACGTTCATCTTATGAAGTACAGAAATATTATAAGTAGACAAAATTCCAGGGGAAGCTATACTAAATTCGGAGTGGAAAGAAAAAAGTTTCTCCTTTACATATTTTGGTACAGATGACTTTTCTTTGCGTATCATTGTACGCATCATATAGAACAACAAAAAATGTTCGAAGGGAAAAAAATGTTATTTTAAAAATTTCAATTTTAAAACTTGGCTCCTGAAACTTCGGTGTACCAAAAACAGCGGCAAACTTAAGACAGCAATTATGGAAATAAAACTAAGTTTCTGGCCCAACTCGTGTCATGCTTCGTTTCCATTCATCCAATCGGAAACGGCCGAAGACATGGAAAAAGAAAAGGAAGTCATGAGATCTAAATTTCTCAGTTCCCTGATCCAAAAACAACTTTTTATTCCAGAATATTTTCTTTCTCTGCTCGCGAATTAGGGGAGGCGATATGATGAGTCCGGTGTCGAGATTATTTCCCTCCTCACCCCTCTCTTTAGCAGGCGACAATCACGGAGAACTGTTGACACGGGTTGCTCGCCCCACCGAGTCGCGCCAAGAGTTGGCAACATAAAAAGGCGCCCCAAAATTCTTTGATGATTAAAAATAATAATACGATGCAGGTTAAAACAGTTCGAAGTATCTGCTTTCTTTTACACAAAAAGATAGAAAAATAGAGTTTTGTTACCGTCAAACAAAACCTAGATTTCCACGAACTCTTTGGAATCGAGTCTGAAAAACATAATTTCGAAATTAAACCTATTAGACTGTGAAACAAGATAACTACAAGCCAATTTGATCTGTTGCATCTTGTCTCAATACCAACCTGTAAAATGTATATTTTTGCCAAAATTCAGATGAATTTTGTTTCTTTTTTCCATGTTTATATCAACACGATAGCTTAAAAATGGAACGGACTTGTTGAATGTTATTTCTTATATGGTTTTATCCCCAAACTTGAGACACAAATGTTTGAAAAAATCTTTCAAAACCCTGCGAGTCTATCAGCCTGTCTGTTTTTGTGTATGGGGAAAAAAGATAATTCAAAACGCAATAAATTGTTTGAATATGATTTGGTATTTCGTTTTAACACTATGATTGTACATGAAATTCTGGAACTAATTGGCAAATGGAAAGGCGCAAAATTCCCCTTATCATACAAGCACACACACACACACAAAAAAAAAAAATGGGTAAAGCACTATTGATGTTTTGTTTTTTTTTATGTTAGTGCGAAGGAATGCAGTTTCGAGTCAGCTATAAGAAGGGGGAATTCAAAAAAGTCAGCTTTTTCCCCGATAGAACGAAGCAACTTATTTCACCCAATATTTTTGTGAAAATGATTGAACGAGTGACAATAATAATTAGGCGAATTGACAACAACTCACTTAGGCAGGAGATTCATTCATTTGAAAGGGGCAGAATATTGCCCTTGGGATTGGAAGTCAATAGGTTCAAAAACAGTACAGATACAAAAGAAACCCCGTAGAAAACTAAAGCAACGAAACATTTTATTACCAGACAATTTCGAGAGAATTTGCTCCGACATCATGTGGGATAAAAAAATGGCAAAACAATTACAAAACGTTTTAATACAATATAGATCTTTTAACACTAAATTTTCCTCTCAATTATCACAAGACAGAAAACAAAACAAGAAAAGACTGCGTTGAATTGTTAGCATCGAAAAAAACCCTTGGCATAACGATCTGAAATTTGAACAGTAATTGAATTTAATTTGAACAAAATTGAATACACGAGCCTTGTACTTCAAATGACGGCACAGAATTAAAATACTCCAAAGAAGATCTGCAGGTTATCTCTGGAGAAGGTGCTTATTTGATGTTATCAGCTGCACTTAATTTCTTTTTGTACGTTATACAGAGTGAAACTTGGCTAATTAAAAAAAAACTTAAATTTCAAAAAAAAAAAAAAAAAAAAACTGGGTTTAAAATAAGTACTGCAAAGATGACGACTTTTTTTAGGATAATAAATCTATTATAAGTGAATTTAAAAGCATTATTTCATTAGTGTATTAAAAAGAAAACAATATTAATTATTTTCAGCATTTTAATCAACAATTCCTAATTCATTCATACAAATATAATGGAATTTTTGCTATATTTTTCTCTTAAATTCACTATCAAGTAAAATCCCTCGCTTAAAACAAATATTTAATTAAATAAATAAATAAATTCTTGAAATAAAAAAAAATAGTGTAATATTATAGCGAACACACGAATATGCCAAATTTGAGAACCCTAACACATCAGGAAATGAAGGAAAATGGAATAATCTTTACAAACACGAACCAATCAAGCAAAATAATGATCTAAGAAGATAATTTTTCAGCAATTTTTATTGTCGACTTCGAATCGAGTCATTTCGAATTACGGACAGTATTTTAACATTTAATTAATGAAGAACTCAAAGGATATCACCATTAAAAAATTTTAAAATCAAATTGCTGATGAATTTGAAATAAAAAATGCGTGAATTAGCACTATATCGCAGGGTAAAAATATCTAACTTGCCAAGCGGGGGATGATCTCCAGTTTTCTGGTAACCCCTTTCCCGTTAGTGTTCATCTCATCCGCAGAAACTTTGATCCCAGGGATCTAAAACCAATTTCAAGTCTTCGCTCCTAGGTAGCACAGATTGGACGCTCCGTTTCACTGACGAACAACACTTTTTTTCTTTATCAATTTCCTCTTCGCATTTGCCCCGACTCCACCTGCGCGGAAAATAACAAACTTTTGCACTGCTCCACGAGTCATTTCGGCATCTCTTATCCTCATTTGCGTAATAGATTGCCAGCCGATCTCATGATGATTTCCGATAAAATGGGAACAGACGTTTCAAACGCAAAAAGTACGGGATCAATTAGCACTGGGCATTACCAAAGGCATCCATTCACTTGATCAAAAAGATGGCTCTGCTTTTCCTTTTTAATAAAGCAACGAAAGACCAAAGGCACATTCGGATGAATCTATCACAGTGGTCATTTAGTTTCTTTTTACCGAAGTCTTATCTGATACGTATAGCATTTATCAGAATGGACATCTTTTTATCAATAAAAATTTCATTCATTATAGCAGGATTTTCTTTATACTTCAGTATTTGAGTTAATCTATATCCATACTTATGTTAAAGGTTACAATTATTGTATACAAATGAGCTGTTGGCAGTATCATCATGCAAATGTCTTAAGCCAGAAAGAAAATACATTTAATACCAGCAAACGACAACGTGAGCGCAAATAAAAGTACCTTTTTAAAAATAAATATGTGATATTTCAATGTAGAAAATACTCATATCTCTTGTAACATTATGATCAGGTGGACCGTCATTTATGTCTGAACCATTTTAATTGAATTTGGACAGTCATTTGTAATTCAAAATATTTATTTATAGCAATAAATATGTAATAAACCATCGAGAAGGATCTCCCTGAAATTTTCTCACGTTAAAGACGTTATCACGAGAATGTTTTGTATAGCATTGGCATACAATAATAACGAAATATTAATTTCTGATGCGAATTTAGCCTTTTAACTGAATGGATCGTGTCATTCTTATCAAATTTTTTGAAGAGTCATCCCTGGCACATTCTTGATAATATTCGAAAACCGAGTTTGTGTTTTAGATATACTTTTCCCACCTGATTAAAACATAAATTTGACGCAGTCACAAAATCCTTTACTCAATTTGATATATTTTGTTATCGCGCTTCTCAAAGTACAGAGCGATAGCAGTGTTGAATTTCACTCAAAATTCAGCTCGGGCATAGATTCTAGATTTTAATTCTTTGAACCGAATTTTATCCATCTTGCTCTCTTCGTTTTGTAGTTATCGTGTTCACTTGTATTTGAACAACTGGACAGACAGACTTCCTCCGATGGGATGTCTCAAAATCTGCTAGAAGTCCATCATTTTTCCGAATACCGAATTTCATCCGTCTAGCTCAAAGTGTTTTTTTGAGTTATTTTTGTCCCAGACAGACGGACATTTTCCAAAAATGTGTTTGTTTTTCGAACTCGGGGAGAAAAACGAACTTTTTCGAACTCAGGGAACTAAAACGTGGAGATTCCTCCAAATCTCGAGCGTGATTTTTTCGACGATTTCTACACTTTCTCTGTACTACATATACGAGCGAGTAAAAACATTGCAAGAATAATTTAAATCTTGACTAGTGGCTCATTTACAAAATATACAGTTAAAGAGACATCACCGAACCATGCCAAAGATGTGGCGAGCTCAAAGATGTGTCCGCCACAGGACCGAATGACGACATTCAAACTCAGCGAAAGTTCATTTCTATCTACCTACATCGCCGATGAATTTCAGTGATCATTTCTTTCTCTGCATTGAATAACTCCAATTTCATAAAGAGAAATGCAATTATTGGGTGGTTTCTCTTCTTTGGAGAGGAAGAATGAACGCTTTGGAGAGATTTTTGTCACATTTTTCATTAATTAAAATGAAGCAAAATTTTACCGGTTTTATTCGATAATTTACAAAATATAATGCAGCATAGATTTGATTTTTACACCATCTTAAAATTTAAAAAAAAAAATCTTTTCAAGAGTACTCATTTTTTACCATTCAATTTTTATTCTCATTTTAATTGATTTTCAAAGTATATTTTAAGCATATTTTTGAGTAATAGATTTTATATCAAATAAATAAGCCGTTTATTTTGAAAATGGGGCAAGTCCATTTTTGTTATTGCGATATATTTAAATGTTTGCATTTAAATAAATGTAAAAATATTGGTAAGTATTAATAGATCTATTTTTTGTATTTTGTGGTAACAGATAATGTAAGTTTATAATCCAATAGTGTTTACAGTGCTGAATAAAAAAATAAGAGTTTCATTATAACTAAATGGACTTGCATCACTTTCAAAATGAATGAATTATGGTAAACATTCATTTCACTGGGAAATATTTCAGTTGCAGCAGCCTCTTTTTAATAATAAAAACAAAATACTATTCAAATTTTTATAAATATTTAATCATGTGATAAAAAGCGAAACAAAACAATGAATATTCTTGTAAAAAATATAACATAACAAAAAAACAATTCCGTTTTATTAAGAATTTCAATGAAATGATACATTTTCAGATTATACGCAGGTATAATTAAATTGAATTTTATTCAGGATTTAACATTTTAAAATGTTCATAATGAACAGGAGATATATATGGTAATAAATGAATCATGTTCTTGCATTTTTCAGATGTAATAGATCTCCTTTTTTTTCATACATAAAAAATAATTTTATATTTCTGAAATGACTTGGTCTTTCTCTTTGTGGTGACAAATCGATAATTTAAAAGTCAGCATCTCATTCTATGGAAATTTCGTAGAACATTTTGTATGGTGCATCCCTTGTAAATCAGATCCAGCGTATAGTAAACTAATTCACGGTTTCTCCAACGATACTGTTAAGAGCTAAAACTTCCATCTTCCAAAATACTAGAATCTGATTTTTTTTATACTATAAATTGTTTATGCATAAAAAGATCATAATAAATTTTATCTATAACTACTATTATCCTCATTTTTTTTCAAAAATGGACTTGCCCTTCTTTCAAAATAAACGGCTCAAATATCAAATTTAACTTTCTCGAGCATGTTTATACGTCAGTGAAGGAAAAAAAAAATACAATTGCAGTTACGTAGCTAAAAGCTCAAATTAAAGAATTGAATTAATTCTGACCGCAAACCTGCAATTTTCAGCACTTGTCTGCATGAAGTCAAATAATTATGAAAAATAATATTTTCTACGAAAATAAATGTAAGAAAAATGTTTTTTATTCCTGTGGTTTTTAAAATATCTGTATTATTAACTCCCTAATTCTCAGTTATTTACGACAAATATGGTTTAACACATATAGGATATCCACTCTAATTGGGGCTCAACAACTAGTTTCTAAACCGTTAGTAAAAGGCATATGCATCTAATGGAAAAAATGGTTAATGAAATATTCTTGAAATACTACTGTTTTAAATAAAAAAAAATTCCACTATTTGTGATAAAAACTGATTGAATTAAGAAAATTTGAATATCACTATTTTATAAAAATGTGGAATCTTAAACTAGAAAGGAGACGGAGAAAATAACTACTCAATGCCCTGAGTTTCCCTAAGGGTGATAGATCCAAATGACAAAATTGTCGATTGTCCAAAAATGATGATATGCAAAGCTTCATGATTTAGAGCACCAAAGAATTGTATGAAATTTAGACTTACTAATTTTTTACAAATCATTTAAAAATTTTTGAAAGTAAATCTGAATTTTATGAGACGAATCAATAGAAATTCTTATTTAATAATTCAATGAGATATTGCATAAATTTTAAATGTATTCTGTGGTTTATGTTAGACTTTAATGCTAAAAAATTTCTGAAGACAAAAAAAAAAAAAAAAAAAAAAACACGTTTGGTTTCAGAAAAAAATGTTTTTATATTAGTTGAAGTTTAATTATTTTCATTTCAAATTAAGGTTCAAATTTTAAGAAAAATTAAATAAAGGAGATTAAAAGGAGATCAGAAAAGTATGTAAATAAATATACAATGAATCAAATGGTGTAAATTTTCTAAAATAGTGCGAGAAGTATGACTATCAAAATTTGAAGTTTAAAATATTTTGCTGAAGAATTCAGTAAGATCAATTTATATAAAATATTTAATTGAAAATTTTAGCAATCATTCATCGTAGAGATCTGGTAGTTGTCAAAGACGGTTAGTTTAAGATACTATTACACAAAAAATTCTTGCATCGTCCCCTACTTTATCTATACACTTTAAATAATTAGAAATACCAGCTCAAATTATAATCAACAGGCAGAATTTTACATTATTTTATATTTGATATAAAATCTTATGACTCCTGAATATGTCATCAGCGGTCGTCTTCCTCCACCAAACTCAATTTTAATGAGAAATGTAGAAACTATTATCTATATTGTCAAAACTATTTCACTATTATCATGTGCGGAGGAAAAACATCACAGAATTCCCAAACCTTATGCAACGATTTTGAAAATTTCAATTTTATTTGAAAACTCATGCTGTTTCGATACGTCATCAGTTGTTGTGTTCCACCCTCCGCTTTCGAATGATATTGCAACATAAATCCATGACATATCCCCTCAGGCAAGTAAACCGATTTCGCCACCTTGCGCACGAAGTTTACTATTAAGAATGTTTTATACCTTTTGTGCAATTAGAATTTGAAATATTACTTTCATTTGTTATGATAAGATATAGCTCATAAAAAAGTGCAATTAGCATGATGGGCTGACAGCTGGTCGGCGAAGGCGGTTTGCTTTTAATTAAAATGAGAATAGCTGTTGCATTAAGCAATTTAATCCTTGAAGCATTCCGAAAACTTTGTGCCAAAAAACATTCATATATCAACGAAAAATGAATTGTTTTTTTAATTAACTTTTAATTATTTATGACGTATGGAAATGGAATGTTAAAAAATTTAAAAATCGCATTTTAGAGGCTAATAAATAAAATGATTCAAACTAATTTTAGCATTTTCATTCAATAATGATGGCGAAGTGGTAAAACTATTTTTACTTAGTTTTTGATATAATTGAAAAAAAATCATTATTTTAAGAATTGCCACGAAAAATTTCTTTTAAAGAAAACAATTTCTCAAGTTTCTACGCAAGAAAATGAAATTCGATGTGAAAACCATTTGGAGTTCTGAAGATGTGCAGCAGGAATTTGCTGTTTTGCTTGATATATTTTTATACCAAATGCTGCAGAGATAATCGTTTTCAATTGATCCATTGCAACATTTCTGCAAGTACAGAATAAGCGTATTGAAATTCCAGTGAAAAAAAAAATTCCAATTCCCGGAAATGTAAGAGACTAGATCCCCTTGCCGACTTATAAACAAAATGCGACTATTACAAAAAAAAACCCTTTTAAACAATTGTCAATATTATGAGTGTAATTCGGCTGAAAATTCGAATAAAAAATTATGTTATTTTTTTTTTAAGTTGGAAGACTTCTCACATGGCACCTTGGCAAAACAATATAGGCCTCTAGGCCGTTTTCTTGCAGACGAAACTGCAACTTGAGATGCTCTGTAGTGCTTTGAATTTCTTTCCTCTAACTTAAAATGATCACAAACACAATGTCGCCTGCAAACTTTTATATTCACACACTTTATGAATCTTTAAATCTATACGCGATATTTGAAATGTATGTTGAGTTTTTTTTTTATTTATTATTATTTTTTTTTAAAGAAACAATAGTTATCTCCGCGCATCGAATTTTCACACCAAAGTGGTGAGCGAAAGTCACTTCTCGAGTTGGGCATTAAATCATATGGTGAGTGAGAGTCACCTTTGGAGGACAAAGGGTTAAATGAATAATTGTAGATTTTTCTTGCCTGCATGGAGAAGTAGTCAAAGTCTTCAGACATACTTGAAGGTTAAAATAGCCCTGCAGAAGGACGCAAATGCAACATGCGATGCGAGAGGTCCTTGTGACAGAACATAATGAGACTAAAAGATGGAAGACATATTGTACAATACAAATGAAATTTTGTACGAGTTGCGCATTAACTGTTGATCCTTTTCAGAGCTCATAGGTTCGTGCAGTTGCTGCAATGATCTTTCGATTAGAGAATCGTAAATCTGGTTCTACGTATATCTTCACCGAAAGTAATCCAGAAGGACAAATTCCATGAGATTAGGCGTGATATGAAAAGAGCTGTGTCGGCCTTCCTATCTCGCTGGTATGTTGTGTTGAGGTGAGGCCACTTCATTTGACCGATTCATCCTCAATCGCTACTAGATTCAGATTAATTCACTTTTAAAAACTTCCTCAAAAAATATTGTTCTCTATCCCAATAGAAAATTTCTCGTCAGCAGTGGTTTCGATTCAAGCAAACAATCTTTTATAGGCAAAACAACATGTGAGAATCTAAGTCTAGGCACATATGCCGAACGTATGAAGCGGAATTATGCCCAAACTACTTAAAAAGAATATAATAACAGTTCATTTATAAGTAAAATGCTCCCTCTAATGCTAGGCCTTATTTTGCTTTACATTAGAGTTGTGTTTTATAAATTTAGTCATTATACATTAACTTAAATATGTTAACTTAGAAAAAAACTTCTTTAGTTGTATCTTTCACTATTCTTTTAAAAATTTTCATAAATTACCTAAAAACACGTATCTAACGTTTATTACCATAGTTACGACTTTTATTTTTATTTTTTATTTTTGAAACGTAGTGCTTTATGGAAGCACCTTGTTTAAGCAGAAAAATGATATTTCCTTCCGTACCAAATGAATGCAGGAAACATATAATTTATTCGAAGTATGAGAGCTTTAATTTTCAAGCCAAAAAATGGGAGAGCACAGGCATGTGCGTGTTTACCCGCATCACGCATTAAAATGCCTCTATCCAAAAATTCCTCTTCTGTAATTATGGTAGAATAGAGCACGGTTTCCATAATGATGAAAAATGATTCGCAAACGGCGTCCATTTAAGAGTTATTACTTGAAAAGATGCGAGCGTTTTTTATGTGCCAACAAAAAGCTGGAATAAAACCTCTAACAAAGCTCCAGATTAAAAGACAGAAAAGTAAACTTTTAAATTACCATCTTTTGGGGTATTTTGTATTAAATAAATAATAGTAGGTACTTCAATCTAACTTTTGAGCAATACTTTGAAGGAATTAATAAAACAAAATGAACATTTTAATTTTCTACTTGGTGAAATGCATCAATTATTTAAAAGATTAAAGCTGTGTGGTAGATATGATACTTAATGCTAATAGTTCCCGTGTTGTATTGCAAAATAGGTTTTCTTTCGTGTAGATTATTTTTTTAACTACTAAAATCAAAATTATTTGACTTATTTTTTGACTAGAAAAGTGCATTACTTCTCTTCATTGCAGATATATTTGGTACGAAAAGCAATTAGTAAAAAATGCATATCGTAGACTGGTATAACTTTGCCACATTTTTATTTTCTTTCAACCTTTGTGAACTAGCAATGTTTAAGATTAAATAAAAACCATCATAATCTATTAATCCTAATCGCTAATTTAACATTCTATGGAAACACGATAATTTTAGTAAATATTTATTTTTAAAAAAGACAAAAAATAGTAATAATGAAGTTACCCTGGAACAAGTTTCCAGAAGATGGATTTCTTCAAAAATCTAATAGAAATCTACAATTTTAGATAAAAAGCCTCATGCCAGATTTCTTTATATATCACATTCCAAGACGAGTCTAAGTCCAAAATTGGTGTTTCTGAACTCAAGAAGGTGCAAGACTTGAAGATTCTCGAAATCGAATTTTTCTATGATTGCAAAACTTTCTGGTTGTTTGCTTCGATAGGAGAAAGTAAAAAATCCCCAATCGCATAGTTCCCCCACGAAGGTGCAAAGAATGGTGCATCTGCGAGCAGGTGTTTTTAATTGCATCCTTGATTCCATCCTAACCAGATGAAGGAATGGAACGACTGTTAGCATCAAAGGGCCTGAAATAAATCAGCCCTCTCTCTCCCCGTGTGTTTTCTCGCGCACACCTTAACAGCCCTCTTTCCACACCAACGACTCGCGATTACTTTAATCGATATCGAAATATCTGTCCCAAAAAAAGGATCAGAAAACGTGCGAAGCATGCGAGTGTGACCAAATGGAAAAGCCGTGTTAACTTTAGTCTGTTCATTTGTTACTCGTAACGAAAGTGTGTGCGCAATTCGCCCCAATACATATTCAGATGATCCTCCCTGCCGGGGCAAAGTTTCCCCAAATCCTTTGCAGCGCTGGTCATTAAGTCTTCTGGCAGGTGATCAATTTCAGTTGATCAATTCCTTCCAGGTATAACTTTTAGCATGGTGCAAAATAATTTTGTTAATACTTCTGGGAATAAACTTTTACTTGTGTTCCATGCCTAACGTGTGTCGAAATGAACAGGAGATTATGGATGTATCTAAAGAATGTTCAGTGCGGGATTTAATTAACCTGCAAGTTTGAAGAGAAAACGATTTTTCAGAACCTCGCACAGTGTTTTTAATTTTAAATTCTAGAATGCTAAAAGCTCTATTTCACGAAAATTGATTCCTGACCTATTTATTATGATTCATGATGCGCAGAAAAGTGAGATTCAATCAAATTTAATAATCTTTAAAATGTGATAGTAATTGCCAAAATACTTATTTGCCATTAATTCCTCTTCTTCGTATCAGATGTATTTTTACAACTTTCGAGCATGTCCGAACTTCAGTAGATAAAGATTGAAATAGCATTAGAAAAAAATATCCTGATCTTGAAAAGAATTCACATTTGATTTTTCAGCGATTCACGAGATTCAATATTCATTTTCTTGTTCATTATTCCGTCTATTCTTTTGATGGGATCTGAAGTCATTTAAAATTTCCCAATACGTTCTGGTTAGTTTCTGAATCTGACATTTTTCTGGAATTCATTCCTTTGGATCTCTTTTATTCATCTTGGTGAATTTACTGCAGTTCTTAGGTTCATAGGCGAGTTTCTTAATTAGAATCATAGTTATCGATGCTATTTTGCTTATGTATTAAAATTTCACGAGTCGCACTGGCATTGGAAACTGGCTATTTAATTTAACTAATAATTTATCAGTTTGATTTTGGAACATTAATCAAATATCAGCTTGCTTGAATATTGAGTATTCAATAACCACGTGACCGCCTCTTTGTTGCTTTATTCTTTTGCTGCGATTCATTTTTTAAGCATCCGTCTTTTAGTCTTATTATATTTAAAAAAAAAAAAAAAGACTGAATATTGCATTTAGTTCATTGCCAGTTTTCTCTGAACGATATGATGAACTGTTTTTCATTTCGCATGCTGTTTTATTTCTTCCTCTGAATAATCTCGCGTTTTTCAAGTAAAGTAAAGATGAAAAGATATAAATGATCAAATACAGGATTTTTTCTTTTTTTTTTCTTCTTTTTTTTGACACTAAAAACAAATATGAGCTAAAATTAATCCCTAGCAATAAATTTTCTTTTACGAGAGATCCTAATATATCCTAACAACCAATATTATTATAGACTTTGAATAATGCAAGTTAAAAAGTGAGCACCTCTAGTAGATATTCTCCTCCAATGCAAAAATGTTGAATCATGCAGAGGGTTATTAGCGTCAAGTTCAGTCTCAGAATTAGAATTCTACTTGCTTTTCTCAAAAATTAATTTGATGAGGAACGAATATTTTTTTCTGAAAGAAGCAGTTGAATCGTTTCTATTTGCCGAATGTTTATGGTATTTCTGTATATTACAGAAATTTGAAAATTATTGTTTATTGATATCCTTTTTTAATATCGTCTTCAACACTTAACTTAATTATATTTTATTTATTTAGAATTTTTAAACTTCAACATATCAGTAGTATTTTTCACGTCTTTGACCCAAATCGAAATCACGAAGTATTATCGAAGGGAGTTGGTAATATTTCCCCACAATTTTTTCCACCATATAAGGTAAACAACAATCGTTATTTCCTTCCTTTTTACAATCATTTTCCGCTGTTTATTCAAGCAACACCAACAACTCCTTACGAACATGTCAGTAAAGTTGTTCGAGAAATAAGGAGACAAAAATGAATATATCGTCTTAATTATGAATCACATAGGGTGGCAGCTATGGTTATATGCGTCAAAATGCCCAATTCACCCAAACTGACTCTGCTTCTTTCTTAATTTGAAGGAAAGACAGACGGAGTAAAAGGAAAAAGGAAACTTACAAAATGGTTCTGATACTTAATCCTTAACTGGGGAGGTATGGCATCTCAGACCGTTAAGGATGGACTTTTGGTCACTCCTATTCTATTTTTAGTTCAATCGAATGAATTGACCTTATATCTTACTCTTTCGTGACCTTCACTACGCATGCACTTTTTCAACCGGTTTTAGCGGATGCTTTAAAAAATATTTCAGCTATTTCTTTGTGCGACGTCTAGTATTATACAAGACTTTGCAGATGGCTCTAAATGTTAGTCCTCGAAATTTCATGCAACCTACTGATCTCGTTATGAAGCAGAGCTTAAGAGACTTTTAAAAGGAGCAGAAAGTGATTTCAGAGATGAGGAAAATTGTTCAGAAAATATTTTCGATAAAAGTTCGCATTCGACTAATTCTGATATGTATGTTAAAATTAATTTTTTTATAATTAATTTTTCTAGTGATAATGTATTTTAGAAAAATTTCTAAAATATACTAATATACCAAGAAAAATATCTAGAAAATTTACTGGTTGCTTTTTATTCTAGTATTTAACTTGTATGTTCAAAATTCCCTCAAAAACCGTGCTACGAATGTTTACAAGTTTCTGCATAGACATAAAAAAAATAGCAGTAAAAAAAGTAAATTTCACCCTTTGCCATTTTTTTTTCTTTATATAATTGTTGAATTTTCCATTATATTATTTTCTATATACCTTTGTATACTGGAAAAATAAATATGGCTTAAAAATAAAAAGTAATATGTTTTTTCAAGAATATTATTTGCTGTAACATGTAATTTAAGAAAAAAATGTATGTTCAAACGCAATTCCTTTTTTTAATGATAATATATTTTGAAAAATTTCCAAAACATATTTATATATCAAGAAAAATATCTGCAGAATATATTGGCTGATTTTCGTACTTACACTTTCATTAGAAAATCTAATTTGATTGTAAAGAAAATGCGGTCTCGTGGACCGCACCAACCAAGTTAAGACATAAATTTTCCCCTCCCCAGCTAAAAGTTAAAAGCTTTTATTTAAACGAGAAAAAAAAAAAAAAAAAAAAAAACTGATACCTTACAAAGCAGAAACGAGTTTTCAGTCATCCCCCCCCCCCCCTTCTCTAAAAGAAAAGAAAGTGGAAGAAACCGAGATTCGGGAGAGCAACAGTTCCTTGGCACCGAAGCAAGAGGGCGAGACGGATCAGTTCTTTTGATCACAAGCAGGGGGCGGCTGTTCTGGCTCTCAACAAAAGAAACAATGACCGAACATTTAATTTCCTTTGCTTCGTTCTGGCAACAAAATTTTTAATAATAAATTGTCATAGGCTCGAGGGGAGTCTTTTAATTAAAGTGAAGTCTCGACACAAGTTCCGTTTAAATTCAATTTACGCCAGAGGTTCTTTAAGCACTTAAAAACTCTCAAAACCAACTTCTTCAGCGACAACAATAAAAAAGAAATCTTGCTCAGAATTACCTCAGCCTGCGTGGAACGGCAGCGCTCCCTGCAAATGATAACATTGTTCTAAAATTAATTACATTCGCTATCTTCAGTGTTTGTGTATTGTTTGCCATCCCTGGTTGTTACAGAATGGGAGGGAAGTTAAGGAATATGTGTGTGTGTGTGGGGGGGGGAACGACCCAAGCGACTCCTCACTCTAAAATGATAAATTTAATTAGTTCGTTTTGCAAGATCACGTCAGAGAATATCCGTTCACTCTTTTTCTTTTTTCGGTCTTCTGTTCGAAGAATTTGTTCAGCCAAAAAGTAACTTTCAATTAGAAATTCACATTTCAATACACCTGAAAAGGGGGCACCATTCTGTCGGTCCTCTCTTTCAAAAAGAAACTTGGGGAATTTTACTGCAGAGCGATTAAAAAGTATTCGTAATGATTGCTAGAAATCAACTCGGCGTGAAGATTTCAATCCCTAGAGTGGCAACGACAAAGAAGCTTCACACTGGATGATGGCTCACGGAGATCTCATTAAAAACCACGGAGAAAAAAATGACGCGAAATGTACACCGATACCAATAGATGCGCTTCGGGCTGTGGACTCGTGAAAATTCTCCCTCAGTAAAGTTTATGAATTAGTATATTAAAACAAGAAGGAATTTCTGGAAGAAACTCCGTGAAGAGGAAGCTTATTTATTTTACATAATATTCTAAAAATAAAAGAAAGTAATATATTAAAAATGAAGAAATTGTAAATGGAAATATTTTATCATTTTCAAGCCCTTTTAACACGCCACTGATGATATTTCTTGAATGTGAACAGGCTTTATTAATGGCTGTAGGTAACGAAGGAATAAATTTGTGGAAAACTGTTAGTGCATTTAAAAGTACTTAAAAAAGTTTTTGGATCGTTCATTTACAGTTCATCATAAGCATTCTAGTGTTTTTAAAACAATTTTTCTCAAGTATACTACTAGGTGAACCTATCATGTGGAATATAAATTTAACTAAATTTAGTGTCAAGTTAAATTCTGGCAGATCTTATGATCCCAATATAGCCAATAAGAAGAAAAGAATGTGCGAAACTTTATCATATTAAGATGCGAGGAAAAAAAACCCCATTATTTCATTTTTTCAAACGCAAAATTAATAAAATATTTTCAATTATTTAGTTTAGTCAACATTGCTTTTGAAATGTTGAAATAATCCAGGGAATAGTTAATTGTTTATAATCCCTAATTTTTAATCTCTTGACAAACAAATCTCTCTTTTAGATTATTTGCGAAGTTTATTTTAGACATAGATGAAGATGAATTTTTCGTAGACATTCACCTTTAAAACAATTATGTATTTTTTATTTTTCGGTACAATAAATAAAACCTTGTATTAGATTAATAATTATGACATTTGGAAATTCAATCAGCTTTGCTGTATTTGTGAAGAAAATTGAGAAGAGTAAATTTTCTGCAACTTAAAAAACGAGAAAAATATTTGCAAGGAAATTTTCAAGGCATTGTATTCAGGAATTTGGATTCAAGCACTGTTCATGGATTTTCCTTATTGAAAGTGAAATGAAGTCTTTATACAGAATATAAGCAATTATACAGAAATAAGTATCATTGTAAGGAAAGTATTTATATTGCTAAATAATTATTATCATCGTATTCGTCTCTCGAATTTGCAGTAAACATAAATTCACGCGCTTTCAGGTTCACATCACAATTTTGGTAATTGAAACGGTCATCGAATATTTCTCATCTTCTTCATAATAACCATCCATCATATTCCTACAACTTTTCGTTCTGCTCAAAATCTTTCCTCTCACTACCAGGATTCAGAAAGTAAATAGAATCAAACAAGTGCCAGATCTTGTTACGAAAGTCTGATGCGCGAATTGGGCGGAAACCCTGTAAAACGATTTGCACTGCGTCTTAATTCCTGCAGGGGAAGAATGTTTCGAGAAACACGCCTAATCCTGCGTAATTGGAGCCCTGTAGAAAACTCAAATCGCGGCTCCTTCGAAAAATCAACAACAATGGGAACTCCTTATCTATTCGTATTTTTTGCCAGCTGGCAACGTCTAGGTCAGAATTTTCCACGAAATATTTTGATATGTATTAACGATTTCACGATCTTCCAAACGATTGTTAATACTGTACTTCACAAAAGGGCATGTTTACGCAACTTGCATTCTTACCTTTCAAAAATTAAATGTTTTCAATCTAGTGATTTATTAATAAAACTACTTATACAATTTTGAAATGGCAGCCGATTTTATGCTTCCTTTCGGATTGTTTGAAATTCTAAACACTTAGGTATTTTCGATAGCAATATAGTATCCTCTTTCTATGTTAAGTATTATTTTATGAAGTATTTTTTATGAGATTACTTAATTTTTTTATAATAATTAATCTATTATAATTAAATTTTGATACCATATTAGTGGTATCATTTGGTAGTAAATTTAAAAAAATAGATTTCTAGATTCTATTATCTTTATAATAAAGAACTAAAAATATTTTAATGCAAAGTTTAGAATAAAATAGTAGAAATTTAATATAAAATAATAGATACATTTAGTTTGGCTTTTTCATATTCTTGAAAATGAAATTTTTAAACCGATTTCCAATTTACATACGCTAAAATTTTTGGAATTTTGTATACTTATTTGTTCTCTATGGAAATGCAATATTTTAATGTCTTCAATTTTAATTATCAGTTAAAAATCGCAATTGAATGCAAATGGATCGATTATCAGGAGCGTCATCTTGTACTATATTTGAGAAAAAGTTGATAATGAAAATCTATAATACCTAAGCGTAAATACATATATGCATACATACGTAAATATGTATGTAATATTTTTTACTTAATCCAAGTTCTAAAAATACGTTGGTACATGTTAAATACGTCGGGGCCAAACGCCCTTTCGCTGGTTTGGTGTAGAAGTTTGGAGAAGGGTGCCAGCTCAGGCGTCACTGTTCAAAATTACGAGATCCGTCCCAACATAGCCCTAGTGTGTTTTTTTAAACGGGAAGTTAATATAATAGACAAATCTTACTTTCTGCCTTCCCATTCAGCGTGCTGTTGAATGCTTTTAAAAAGAAATCTTGATAGAGATTAAAATTTTATTTTCTTAAATCATGAAAAATAAGAATTGATTAAAAATTAAAGTAAATTTTAAAACGAGTTACTTTTTCAGAGAATGTTATATAATGGTTATATCATTGTTTATAAAGTATAAAATCATATGATTGAAGCCGCTTCTATTAGTGTGGTGAAATGTAGAAAGTTTCGTCCAACAAAAAAACATGACCATCCAAAGCATGAGGCGCTACTTAAAAAGATGAACCGCTTCGAATATCACAGGAAAGAAATTTCCTCACCATTTATTTAAAATCAAAATACATTTAAATGCGATTCAAATATTTCTATTTGTTTAAAGCATTTTGACTAGAGCCCCCAGCAAAAAATTCCCTGCATTTTACTAGATTGATAGAAATGGCCTTTTTAAAGCATCTTCTAATTATTAGCATGTTTCGAAATTAAAAATTTTGAGAGTGAAATGTAGTATAGAAAATGAAGAGAAGTAAAAAAAAAAAAAATACTCTAGATAGAAAAGAATTAACAAATGGATTTAAAAATACATGAAGCTTATTTGAATTGATACGAAAATTTAATGCAATATTTAATTCTTTTTATTTGAGTTTTTAATCTGCAGAATATTATTGCCTATGTATTTTAATAAAAGAATACGAGAGAATAATTTAAATCCATTTAGTTACTTTAATATATAATAGAATTATTATTCGATTCAATGTGTCACAAAGCTTTTCCATTTCTAAAAAAATATTTAAAATACTCAATGAATCTTAATAATTCCTTTATTTATAAGTATTTATCATGAAATAATTCTTCTTGGTAATTATAATTTAAGGGAAGCGATGATATTTTAATACGAAATTGTAATTCATCTTTAAGAGAATTATTTTTCCAAGACTTCTAAATGAATAGTTTTTATTATATACCTCATTACATAAAATAATTGAAATGAATACCACATTGGATCGAATGAATCTTCTGAAGTATTTTTTTATTTTTCCAAATTTAAAAGATGATTGGAGGTGAATAAATTTCTTGGGCGTGATTGTTAAGTGAAATGACGTCATTTATCATTTATGAATACTTTATGATTTTTTTTTTCGATTTTGATTTTGTGATATTGTTAGCAAAATGTAGAAGCTATACAATTTCATATAAGATACAGTTTGAAATAGACAGTTTCAGATAGAATTGTTGAAATATTGCAATAAAATGTGATTGAAATTCTTTTTCCCTTTTTTTTACTATATATATATATATCAGCCAATTTTTTTCATTTTTTAATGATATCAATGATTGATTCTAATGATTCGTTTCCATTTGAACTTGATTTTCTGCTTTTCATGGCGATTCATGGCTATATTTGTAAAAATGAATGAATGTTATGATTCTTCCTGGCATCAAGATTCAAAGGTGATGGGTGGAAAATTGTTTATTATTTGAGATTCGTTAAATAATATTGAAAACTGCAGTCCATTTCTCGAAGGACTGAAAGCCATAATTTGAATGCTTTCATTAGCATTCCCTGTGCATTTCATTAAAAAAATTATATTTGTAGGACATTTCCTTGGAGTTATTTTCCTTCTGATTGTTCAACATCATTTGACCCTTCTGCCTTTTCATCGACGACCCTTTACAACTGATTTATTTTTACCGTGGGAATTGAAGGTTATCACTGATGCTATTTGTGATGGCTTTATTTACTTTTGTATTCTTGCATTGCTAAAAGATTCTTGATAACTTTTTTTGCCTTTGTGAAAAGAGTCATCCTAAAGTGCGGATGCTTAGAGCCTCATTACGGAAAAATCACGGGGCAAAACTCAATGTCATCTCAAATATTTGTGAAACCAACAACATTTGCAACTGATCTTAAATTCAGAGCTTATTTTTTACCCTGATTTCGCTCGTTTCATTTCAAAATTTAGTTTACAAAGTATGCTCGATGTGTTTTATTTGAACTTATTGCGCAGCGATTATTCTGGAAACGCCGCTTTCGATTTCAGAATGCATCATGACCCTCGATCTGTTATCGTCTCTGTAAAAAAAAATAAAAAAAAAATGCACTACTAAATACTACGAGGATTAAAATAAGAGACATATACACATAATTTATGCAGCAGATGATAAATTTTAAGAATTGAAAAAAAAAATGTAAATATTAATTTTTTTTGTAACAATAGCCATTAAATTCAACCAATCATGTTAACGTTCCTTTTTTCAAAGAGTTTCATGCCTATTTTATTCTCCAAATGCAACTTGTAACAAAAATGTTTGCTCCCAACGGTGAAACTGTGAATTATTATGTTGTCCATCCATCGATTCCCTGCAGTTTAAATGGCAAGTCGCATTTGGCTCAGCCTTTTCCTTGCTGTTGAGCTCCGAGTACTTCATTCATGATCTTGAGCTTTCATCTCATCTGAAAAACTTTCTAAATGAATAAATAAACCAGTTTTCTGCCCCCATCCTCACTATTTTTTTTTCTTTCCCTTCCTTGTTTCAAAATATTTTGTTTTATTCTTTAAATCGAAATAGTTACTGTCCGTTTCGCTTAAAGTCTCTTTTTTATTCTTTCAAATCGACTTCCTGCTTCAAATTTCTTTCACTACAAATCACAAAACTCGCAGAACGAAAAACAATATTCGTTTTTCAAGTACATGTCTCTTCCAAACTCCTTCGTCCTCACATAGACGCAATTTTAACTCTATATTGATGTATGCGAGACATATAGATTTTTAGTTCGACATATTTTTTTGACATTCGAAATAGTCACTTGGAATATTTTTTTAAAAAATGGTTATTTTCAGACGTTTAAACGTTAGGTTACAAAATAGTTTACAATCTGCTTATTCCAAAGTAAGTGAAAACTGTCTTATTATAATAATGACTATGTGTAGAGCATTTTGCTCAGAAAGAAGGGATCTTATGTTTATCGCCTGGTTTGGGAATTTATCCAAACGGACGCAAAAAAATATTCTACTTGTCTCAGAAACTTTTTCGAATATTCCCACACGAAATACGCTATTTCCATAAATGCGAGAAACTGTTCTTTTAGCCAAACGATCGCGGTCAGGAATAATAACAAACAAATACGAAACAAAATAAATATCTTTTCCCTTCCTTCTATCCCACGTTGTCGGTCGTTCCATTCCGTTCCTTTTCGTGCCCCGACATCGTTTGGTGGAGAAATCGTTTGCTGCATTCTCCGCGGCATTCGAAATTTCTATTTCTCTCAAACTGTACCGTAAACAAAAGGGAAGCAGAGAGAAATAAAATAAAAAATAAAATTAGGAGGTGCATGGGGCTGTGGAGGGAGTCAACGTACGTGCTCGAGTCGCTTGTTACCCGAAACTTTTTAACCGACGGTTTTTCCAGCAGGGTGATTTTTTCAATCTCTAAGTAAAAGTTGGATGAACAGAAAATCAAATAGCTGTGTGCACTTTTGATTCCCGATTTTTTTTTCTTTGCCTTGCCGCTTTGCGGTTCAGTTAAATGATGGAGTCGGTAAACCGCAAGTCACGTGGGACGTCTAGCAATTTACTTGTATAGTAAACAAGTGAATTGCAATGTTGTAGCTGTTGTTTTGAGAAAGGCAAAACATTCTGATATCACAAGAGCCTCATGAAATGTCACTACCAAAATAAAATTATTTCTCAAGGTTCGAATTAGGTAAAAATAGGAAAAGGAAAGACAGAATATTTGAAAATTAATTTTTTTCTGAATTACTAGTGTAATGTATTCAAAGACTGTTCTCAACAGGAAACTATTTCTTTGCAAAGTTAGCGATTGAATACGTGTCAATGGATTTCAATTTTCTATTTCTTATTTTGTTCTGAAGAAAAGTTGAAACTAAAATCTATAAAATAACTGCAATATTTATTAAAATGGAATTTGTAAAATGAAAACAGGATCAAAGGATTAATTCCACATACGATTCTTAAGTGATTGACCCTAAATAAATAGTTTATTTAGTGGCAAGACAGGTGCTAGTTATAGCCTTCTTTCATCATCTATATAGTTCCTACTTAATTATATTTATGAGTTGCCCACATAAATGCGTAGCATTGTACTTATTTTTAATTAACAAGCCTTTAAATAGACAAATGAAAAAATAATCATTTTATGAAAGCACAAAAATAAATGGTTATCATTAAAGATCAAAGGATGTTACCAGACATCAGGGATTTGATTTGCCAGACTTACTTGACTTACAGACTTCTTAATTTTCTTTCTTTAATGAATTTTTTAAAAAATCTTCTGTGCCGCCTTTCATGCGCATTACATCTTTTGGAGAATCTAAGATTGACAGGTTCCCTTATTTCGAAATTCATTTAAATAAATAAATAAATGTTGGAACAACTGGAAGATAGAAACAATTCTTTCTTTACCTTTTTAATAAAATTGTTTTTCAAACTGATGAGTGTAGCATAATTTTTATTTGATTTAATTAATCCTTTATTATTATAATTATTTAGTATTATTAAGTTATGTATTTTCCATTATGCATGATGAAAATATTTGAATTGTGAAAGATTACATTGCATGAAGACATGCATACGGGATACAGATGCATGCTACAGATGCGAAAAGCAATTCATCACGTCAAATATTTCTTTATATCCTGCAATTCTATTATTGTAGCTCTTTTTTTTTTCAGTTTTCTTTCATCATATATTTTGATGCTTCTTATATGAACAGAAATATAATTATAAGAGCAATTAGTCTTTAGAATGTCTTTAAGAAATAATTAGCTAAATGATAGGAAATTTATATTAGTATTTATTTGCTTAAACAAAACAAATTTAATTTGATTAAACTGCCATAATATTTTTCAAATTGGATTTATCATATTAAATGGAGTAATAAAATCAATAATTACGAATTTCAAATCGAAATAATATTTGCCGCTGGAAATTTTGTGGTTTGTTATTATTTCAATATAAAGACAGCTCTTATGAAATTTTAATTCAAAATTTGAAATGAATCAAGAGCGCATTGTCTCTTTCAATCGATACCTTTTTTATTGATCGAAATAAGGAATAAATCTGAATGGCAATTTATTTTTCGGCTAATGTTCAGTATTTTTTTTAATAAGAAATTAAACTATATAAAACTAAACTATTCACCTAAGACCGTTTTCTCAGGAAAATGATAAATTTTTTATGTTATCTCTGTTTGGAACTTGGTCATATGACCTATTGCAAGAGATTTCCATTCCGATTTTGAAAAAAACAGCTGGGTAATAGTGAGAATTATATATATTTTGAGAGCACTCATTAAATTTTCTTAATTTCTCTGTGGATTTGAAGCTTAGTCCTGAAAGAAAGATTAATTAAAACAATTCTGAATTTTAAACATACTTCAGTTGATATTTTGATGTACGATATTACGCTAAATCTTATTTTTAGTGTTTTTATTTTTAGATTCTTTTAGTCTACAATTATTTTCTTACGAGATATTTTTCAACTTTTCGATTACTTTTTTCTCTTTAAATTACTTTGCAAGTACGTTTCTTCAACTATTTAAGCACTTTATCGATCATATCCGATCAAATTTTGAAAAATGTGCACTGTTACTCTTTGATAATAACGAAAATCATGCAACTTTCCTTGTTATTGAAATAGAAAAAAATAGTGTAAATGTCATGATCCTTCCCTCTCACAACAATCATCGAATGCATCCGTTTGACAAAAGTGAATTTGGCTCATTCAAAACTTATTAGAACGAGGCAATGAACAACTGAATGCTAATACCAAGTAAAAGTTTTAAACCTATATCTGTATTTGGTGTGGATAAACTGGCTCCAAACTGGCATCTGACTCCAAATAATATCATTTAAAGGTTCAGTGCTATAAGTTTTGTTCGCTTTTATAGGAATATTTCTACTGATGATGAATTTCTACTTTCAACTGTAACTGACAGGGCGATGATACATTCAAATTTTAGGCATGATTCAGTGAATTCAAATTCTGACATGAACTATTGTCAGGCTACATATAGCATTGACACCAAAAAGTTAAATCAAAGATCATCACTGGCAAAGTTAGGCTTACAGGCTCTGAAATTCATGGTCCCAGATCTTTAAAAAAATCATAGAAAGGGATTTAAAATGAACTCTGCTGCTTCTTTTTTTTAAAAAAGAAAAAGTTTCAAAAAAATAAATTTTGAAAATAGTAATAAATTTTTTACAAATTATAAATTTCATTTAAGATTTTTCTCTGTCATTAAATGGTTACATAATGAGTATATTTTTAAAGAAACCGACCTTCTGAAAACTCTTGCAAATAACTTATTTTTATTTATACAGAGTTGAGATTTAATCAAAAATAATTATCTTATCATTTTATGCGAATAAAATTCTTTTTCTCGTATATGTTTGTTTTTAGAATAGGTACAGGTCAAATATACAGTACCCCCGGTCATAACCACAACACTTTGTTGTAGTTTTGACCATCATGTAAGATACTTAGAAAATCATTTGAATATTTAAAATTAAAGTTTTAGTATTTTAAAACCTATACTAATAATAAAGATGATTACGCGTGTATGTTGGCGCTTTATAGGCTACACCGTCCGACTTAACAGTTACCAAATTTGGACAATATACTCTGTAGGAAAGAAATGTGCACCTTGGAGCCATTTTTATGAAATTTTAACTATGAGCAGTATTTCTACATATAAATTAAATTTCTATTTTATATGAATTTTTAAAAAATATTAACCATATACCGCAACATGTTATTTCACACAAAATAAAAATAAAATTCAACCTGCACGGGTACATTAGGCATGCATGGGGAAAATAAGCTTTAAATAATGTGCTGCGATAAAGTTGACAAAAGCTCAAATTAATTTTTACTACTAATTAAGCTTAGAAAAGTATGTGCTTCAGAGCATTTCGGAACGAAATGAAATGAAATAAATATGAAATGTGGTATAGTCTTAAAAAAAATAAGTGAAAGAAAAAAGTTTTCTGCGATCTTTTAAAATACCTATATTATTAATTCCAAAATTCAGTTTTATTTAATGCAAACGCAGATTAATATGTACAGGACAATACTCTAATCAGTATAGAACAACTTGTTTCTAAAACTATAGTAAAAGAGAAATACATCCAATAAAAATAGTCTAAATGAAGTAAATAATTATATTATATGTTGTTTGAATCAATAAATGTTCTGATAATCTAAGAATTTAAAATTTTTATTCCTATGAGACGTATTTAATAAAATATATTTGAGACACACTCATAGGACGAAAGTTGGTGGAGTTATAATACACTTTTTTGAATAACTCTGAACTAGTTGAATAAGTACTGTGAATAACTCTTTTCTATAAAAATTCATGATTTTATATCTATCTAGAAATATAATTAAAAAATGAAATGGTTGATTATCCTAAAACAGTGATACTCAAAGCTTTATAAATCAGAAAATTAAAATCTTAAATTTCCGATATTATTGAAATGAATATGGGTCAGAAAATGAAAGGAAATGTGAATTTCATAATTGTCTTTATGAAGAGTATGAGTTGAGGTACATTTATTGATTGATACAAAATAAAACATTACTTACCGCTTTTAAACCCTTTTGAATGTATTAAAAAAAAAAACTAAATTTTATGATGAATCAGATAATTTTTTTTATTTAGTAATTCTTTGAGATATCTCATAAATAATAATAAAAAAAAATATTTTGTATTACACATAAGATTTCAGTGCTGAAAGATTAGATTTTCTGTAGTCATATTTTTAAAAGACCTGTTTGATTTCAGCAAAAATGTTTTTTTATTTATTCATATTTTATCGATCCCGCTTCCATTTCAAGTTCAGATTCTACGAGATGTGAAAGAAAATGAGAGAAATAAATACGTGGTTCGTTGAATAGTGTAGTGCTTTTATAGCAGTATGAGTTATATGGCTATCAAAATTTGAAACTTAAAAATATTTTCTGAAAGAACTATTAAGGGAAAATATTACATAAAATATTTAATTGAAAATTTTAGCGAACATTAATCATGGCTAAGCAGTGGGGCGTCAAAAGGCAGCTAGTATGTAATAAATGCAAAACTAAGCAAAGTTAAAATCAGCATGGGCGACAGAACTGTGAACTTAAAGGCGAAGAAAATAAAAAATTAATATTAAAGATCGATCAAAGGTACAAACAGCACTCTCCCCTATATTTGTTTTCGTCATTGCTTTAAACCTGTCGTTAAAAGAATCAGCCAACTGAACACTTTCAGTTGGCTGATTCTCCTAAAATCATTTCATATATTCAATTGCATTTTAAATATTCATGGACTTTCGCAATTGTTTGATTCTTCCAGAATTAGTTTGAGATAATCATTTCTACTTTTATGCGTCGTAACAACGACACTTACTGGATCAGCACACTTGCAGTTGGTTTGTTAAGAATAGCAAGAAAGAGCTTCGGATGTTCATTTCTAGCTTTTTAAATGTTTCATGGCTAAGAAATTTTACTTTGTTAAAATGCATGGCAAATGTCATTTCCACGGCAGCGAGATTTATTTTGACTGAACAACTGCAATGGATTGACTTCTTTTTTAAACCATTTCAGCCTGCAATTGAAATCAATATCGTATCTTTCTATTCAAAGCTATGTATGCGATTTGCCCGAAGAGAATTTTTATATTTGTTTTCCCGATGGGATTTTCAAGATGCGCGGCAGGTGCCGACCTCGTCATTTGACCGTGATTCAAAATGATGAGATCCACCCCAAAATGGTACTGGTGCTGCTTTAAAACGAAACGATAATATAACTAAACCAAACCAAACCAAGATGCGCGAGACTGGAAGGATTGTTTCCGGTGCAGGGCTGGCTCACTCATAGGTACTATAAAATGTAAGAATCCCAGCTTTTTGCAGTATATAAATTCGATCACTAACTTACTTAACCGAATAACTCATTTTACTAATGACTACCATTTACTAATTAACCGATCACTCATTATTTAAACCGTTAACAATGAAATTTTCTTTCTGGAACTTACAGTCATTAGTGAAAAAAAGAAGGAAGTTTTTTTTTGAAAGCAAAGCAAACCTGTTAGGAGAAATTAATTTTATCCCGTTTCCCGTTGGATGTGCATACATCGCAAAAATGCGCAAATCCCATTGACCATGTTGTTTTGAGAAGACGGTATTGCAAAATTGTGCAATAACATAGAAATAAGATTTTAAATGTATTTGTAATGCGGAAATACTTTTCGTTAAAATTTGACAATAAACAAACAAAAAAAAATGAATGGCCAATAAAAATGAATTCGTAATAATGTTGAATAAAATTTTTCTGGAACGAGTTACGAAGAAAACCCTCCCCACATATCAGCCTTATAACGTATGTACAAATGCGTTTACGTAACATTTATAAATAATCTGCTAGAAAAATGAATGGGGCGATATATTCTGAAGTTGGATTTTAATTGCAATGGATCAAAAGTTAGTAATAAATTACAATTGTTTTTGTCAAAAAGATTATCAACACCAATTAAAAAAATGTGATTTTTATTTTTGCTAATTGATTATTAAATCCTATGAAATGGATTTAAAAAGGGTCGAACATTAAATGCAGCCCCGTGCAGAATCATAAATTGCAATAGTCTGGGTAACAGTGCAACCGGCTCAATGTCAAACCCACTCTTTAATGTGCTAATGAAATTTTTTTAATAAAAAAGCTTGTTAGATGAGCTCCAACGTGGCAATGAAAATGAACGTTCCTAATAGTTTAAAGCATGATAAAAAGCTATATATAATGCGAAAACATTTTTACTACTTAAAACAACTGCAGCCGTCAGAGGTAACTTTATTCATGATTTCATTTGCATATCGCTAGTGAGGGTCGTAATTGGAAAAGAATTTCGATGCTTCATGAATTCTTTGAGTTTATTCCCAACGAATGGATGGTGAGAGGGAAATGAATATCGCATGCAGGAAAGAGAGGAGAAAAGTGGGATATTTGAAAATAAAGCAAATCAGAAAAAGGATTCTTTCTCACTGTTTACTTAAAATTCAAACAATCTAGCGTACCAAACATTCCAAACGATTCCATTTATTCGAAGCCCAGCATCTTAACCCCAAGAAATTTTAACGACCTTTTATGTGGCTGTGACAGAGAGACGCCCCCCCCCCCCGAGTCAGAGGGAAAGAATATGGGGGTGTTGTATCAGGGAGAGATAACGCATAGAATATAATTGAAGGCAAATTCAGATCCTTCATCTGGGCATTTGCCTTAAGAAGAATGTAAATGGAGTGCGCAAGGCCTCACCTTGGGCAAATTCTTGGGGCATTCTTCGAATGGAATGCTCAATCTTTCCTGCAGAACCACCACACAATCGAATATCTTTGCATATTTCCTGCTTCCACTTCGTTTTCAGCTTTTATCCTTCCTCTCGTTGGCATGGCGACGGGAAAAGTGGCCCAAGGTCTTCATTCCAAATGGTCAAGGGTTCTTTTCATTAGGACATCTCATGAGAGGAAAATATGTTGATGATCCACGAAGGCCAGATGGTAGATGAATCTCGAAATTGTTGTTTTAAGTGCATTTTAGGAAACTACTCCTTCTTACTCGAGTTAAAATTTAGGGGGCGAATGCAAATTCAGAGTGAATTCAAAACTTTCGGACGATGTGACAATCCATATTTATGCCATATATAAATTATTGCAAAAATGGCTATTTTATAATAAATATCTTTTATTATACACAAAATTGTAATCACATTTTAGAAAACTGACAGTGTGAAACATTCTGCTTCTTCTTTCTTGTATACAGTCGATGTCAAAATTCACTTTCGGTCCTGCATAAGAGATCTCAAATATATATAATAAACGATAGTTTACCAGTTTTTTTCATTAATTTATTCAAACAGAGCGTCAGTGCTGTCATTCAACAGTTTATTGGATACTGAAGATTTTCCCTGACTCTGAGAATATAAAGAATGAATACTTTTCTCCGAATTGTTGGATACATTCGTTCTTTCCATGTCCGATTAAAAAGAGATAAAAGTATGAACAAAGTTTTATCATTTGAAGTTTTTTTAAAAGATCAAAATAAATTTAGAACCTAGAGGGGTGGAGACGATTTAAAGCCTGTTTTGATTCTTGAATATTAATGTCTGAATGACAGGCTTCTTCTGGTGACGAAAAAAAATGTAACAGTTGACTTCTCCTCTTGTTCTTAAAAAATCAATGAAATGATGAGAATAATGTTTATCGTTAGTAAATGTCGCAAATGCTTTCCCAAGAGGGTCAACTACGTTTTTGCATCCGACATCACCGAGCCCGAATAAGCCCTGCAGAAGGCAATGAAAGTTTTGTGTCTCATTTCCCCTCTCGAGCTTCCTGCATCGAAGATTTTGTATTCATCTTATTTTTGTACATGAGTGGGTTTACCTAGCTAGCATTGCGAAACAGACAAAATATTGAATGGCTCCCTTTCAAAGAAATGTTTTTCAGTATTCAGTATTTTATAAATCAGAAATAATTTTTAGTTTCTAAACAGCATAATATAAAATTCATGAAAAATAAATTATTTTGAGTGTCAGAATAGAGTTTGTCTTCAAATGATTTTTATTTAAATCTATTCAAATGCAAAAGGCTCGGAAATTAAATGAATACATAACATGCTCAGAAAATATCACAAATCTTTTGAAATGTTGGTGTCTCTTAATTTTACGGGGTTCATCGGCAATTGCTTACTTTGCCTGTTTGTGGATCTGGCCCTGGATATTACTTATCTATTCTTATTTAGATGCTAAGATTTTTTTACCCTGTATGAGTCCCTATTATTCTTTTCACTTTCCCTTATAAAGTAAATTTATATTCTCTTTGCTAAAATATAGAGAAGAAATTTACGTTATTTTCCAAAATATTGTCTTTGGTGCCTAATTCTTTTATTTCGAAGTATTTAAAAGTAATAAAATTTTATAATTACTTGTAATGGTGTACATTTTCAGAAACTGTTCCACGATTTCCTTTGAGCCTTATTTGTTTCTGCACACTTCTCGTTCCACCGAAGCTTCGCAGTTCTTTTCGACTTTCTTAATGTCTTTTTGGAATAGCAGTCTCTTTTGCTTTCACAATACAGTTTTTACTATTTTCACAGAATCATTTGCTCTCGATATTTGAAACATTTTTATTGTAGGTTCTGAGAGATTTTGAAAAAGCTACAAGTTGACTTTATCAAACATCACACGACAAGACCTTTTGGGTATAATGATATCAATAAATAATTAAAATGATGGGAAAATGATCACTTTTATACAAATCATTGTCGAGATTAGGATTCCATTTTAAAGTAAGTGATGAGGAATAAAATTCGTGATTGAAGGTACGAAATTTTCTATAGGTTTATGGGGAAAAAACGAATGAAAACGAATTACTTGAATACACTTAGGTCAAAGGAGGGGTTGATGAACACACTTCTCCAACTTGAACTTCTCGCCAGGAACTAAAAAAATGGAATGTTTTCAACTTAGAATCACGTCGCCCACTACTAAGTCCAATTATGAGGCAGTAATTAACTCTGAATTTTCCCAACCTCAGCATTTACCTTAATAGTGGTATGATACAACATCACAGAGATTGTAACTCAAGCCCTACAGCAGCTATTGTTCAAAAGAAGGCTAATTTCAAAAGAATTCAGAGCCGTTTAAAACATTCTAGGGGCCCTGAGGAAGGCAAATCTCGAAACCCCCTTTTTTCTCCAACTTTTTATCGATTTATAATTTAATTTTTATTCAGCAATTTTAAGTAGACATTTTTGAAAAACTGCAGTTACAAGTCCTTTACTTAAAAGACCATTTCAATTTTTCGCGTATAAAAAAAGTGCACAGTTTAAATGTAAAATTAACTTTAAGCAAAATATAAAAAAAAGACAACTTTCTTTAATACACTTTAAATAATGGAACATTTTTTTAAAACTGAAAAGCTCCAATTTTTTTAGAATTATAAAATAGCATAATGTATAATTTGTAAATTGTAATTATTAATATTACTAGAATAAAGTTTCGAAGTTCATTTAATGAATACTTGATTTTAATTTGGCCAGCGAATTTCCTTCTCTCACCTATTATACTCGTACGCGTGATCAATCCTAACTATAGCGTCTTCTTTTTTATTAACACTGAATACTTAAAAATGGTTTTCATAATTTACCATTAATCTTTGAATCCACACCTGCTTTCATTTACAATGCTTTCTGGCCTCATGACCGTAGATTTTACAGCTTGGAAATACCTCACCTGTGAATTTCACCGGTCCAATAAAATTGTTGAGCGAAGAAACTGTTAGGACTTTCGAAGTCAGCGAGCGCATGTTGCGTTTTCCATAAAAATGGCCAAGTTTCAAAAATAGTTGTTCAGCACACATTAGTAAATTATTCACATATAAAAGGATATAATCAAACATGCAACTTATTGACATTTTTCACATTAGATCTGTGAAACTTCAAAAGTGCAGTTGATTATCTGAAATTCTCATAACAAACATAACTAAATTACAAATGTAGATCATCAATCAATAGTCTTTTTAATTAAAAAAATTTCTCAAAAAGCTTTTAAAAATTCGAATTTTAAGAAATTTCTTTAAATGATCTATGCATTCTGGTTTTTTTTTGTTTTTGTATTTAATCCCTTAATGCTTCATTATTATTCTTTAAAAGGACAATTAGAACTAAGCTTTGGTTATTTTATAATTTCAATTTCAATTTAATTTTTAAGAAGTATTTTTATGCATGTGTACTGAATTTCCATTTGAATTCTCTACTTTTCTGAAATAAAATAACTTCTAGCTAACTGAAAGGAAACAGTCATTTATTTTAGCACGTAACAGAAACTTAAAAAAGATTGGCATAGCCTTCTTAAAAATTAAAACTTTTGAAGAACATGCTACATTTAAATCTAAAAATCATTGTTTAGAGAAAAAAAATGATTTGAGGTTTATTTGCATCTCTGAATCTATTAACGGTTCACTTAATTTAGCAGTACATATTTTATTTGGGAACAGATGTTATTTTATTCATATATAAGAAACTGTTTTGGAGATAAACGGAAATTTCGTAACTCCTAAACGAGATCTTCTGATTCATAGCAAAATATTTGTGAACTTTTATTTGAATCGCATCAAATATTTATAAAAATTCGTAGCTCTTCATCAGCAAAGAGAAAAGAAACGCTTGCCTTTATTTTATATTTTCACATCGCAACGAGTCTGATCTCCGTCCGTGGGAATGAGCGGCTCAGTTATAAATGATGTCTCGGAGAGAGGCGGAAGGAAGCCGGGTGAGACATTTCACATAAATCAAACGGCCGAATGCCCCGGAATGAAATAAAATAAATAGAAACTTATCTTTTTTTTTTTTTTTTTTTTTTTGAAGAGGGCAAAAATAAATAAAGACGTTTGCCCGGGGAAATACCGCAGATGATGATTCGCGAGTCTTCCGAAGAGGGATTTCTCGCATCCTGATGTTCAGTTGGGGAGTGGGTGGGGCATAAATGTGCAGATAGACGTCACGTGGATTTGCAAAGACGCTGAAGAGTGAGCAAAGAAAGAGGTGAAAATACTGTGAAGCGAAATGCTGATCGCTCAAAAAAAAAAAAAAAAAAAAAAAGCATTTTAGTTCTTTGTTTTTCTGAGAAACATAATGGAAAATAAGAATATTTTCTCTTTCATTTCAATGTTTCATGTTTCTCTATTTGTGTTCCATCTTTCCCATTTTTCATCTAGGAGGTGTGAGCTCGCGTAGATTTTGAAATATCTGATGCTTATTGTCACTGGAAAATGGCATCAGGGAAAAAGAATTAAATGTATTATTGTTTTATTATTTCGTTTTTATTTGAAATGCACCTAATATGCTCTGTGCATTTCCATCTGACATGAAAGAACAATATATATATATGTAGATATATTACTTACGTCGTTTTCAAGTTATGGCATTATTTTCTAAACTCACCACAAACAAATTGAGTTATGCAAAAAATTTTATTAATGGGTTCCTTTGGGTGTACGAAACAGAAGTGATAAAAATACGAAAGTTTATAATGATAAAAGCACCTATAAGTAGTATTTGCATATAAGCTGGAGAAAAAAAAAATCCTCTTATTTGTGATAACCGCTTGTGAAGTGTTTGACTTATTTTTTTTCCGAGAGTACGATTGCAAGTTTTACATAATTTAATAATGCTTTTACTATAAAACCTCTAGTACAAACAAATTATAAATTCATTTTCAAATGGCGCATATGATTTTTGTTGTTACAATTAACCATAAGAAACATAAATGGTTTGGAATTTCCTGAATTTTTTTTTTTTTCGTTTGAAAAAGAACTTATACAAATCATAATATAAATATTTTAGCTTCTTAAAAGCTAAGAATATCTTCACTAGAAATTTCTACTTTCTAAAAACTTTTTAAGAACGTACTTTCCGGGTGTACTCCAAAGTAATTTTTTTAAAAAGTTTTTCTTTGAATTTTTAGTCTTTACTTTATAATTATACAAAATATATAGACCTTTTAAATCAATTTTCCCAAACTATCTGCTAGATGACGCTGCTAAATTCAGTTGAAATTAATCTAGGAATTAATAATTAAATTAAGAAAATATTAAAATAGTTTACTATCATCGAGTATTACTAAGTATCAAAACTAGGAAGGAAACGAAACATAAATACAAAATTCTTTACTTACTTATTTTTCTTACTACTTACTACTTTTCCTATTCCTACTACTTTTAAAAACATCAAACGAATTATGATAAGAAGTAAATAATTTAAGTAAAAGTATTTGAAAAAACTGTTGGCGTTAAAATTCAAAATTTGAAAATCACAGACATTCCCAGTCGGTATTACTTTAAAAATTTATAAATATGACAAAATACCTCACTTTTAATCGTGTACTAATTCTCGCCTTCTTTGTTTAAAATTGCATGCTTTTAAGATCCGAAACAACAAGGCGCATGGATGCCCGGCATCTTCATGTTGTAAGCATGAAACTTTGTACCTCGATATTCTGATCGGGTCGTTTTCCTGCTGACTGTTTGAGCTTATTGGAACTTCAAATATCGGATGCAAACCCAGAAAATCGATTTCAATATTTTCGCCAATGCATCCAAACTGATCTCTAACACTCCATTTCTAAATCTTTTGACAACGAGTGTCCAATATCTTATTTCACCCGGATTTTCTAAATTTTTTTGATTAATAAAAGACTGAATCTTTTGTTTTATTTTTGAAAGCCACGCTCTTCCTTTTTTTTTTTTTTAATTTAATTTTCACCTAACATCTTTGCTTTTAGTCCCCCTCCCCCTTCCCTAGATACTTGGGAAATCAAAACCCCGGATCCATTTCTTGTTTGCTCTTTGTAGCATTCGCTCTATAATGTTTTGTAAAGTAAGTAATTTAGTAAATGATTTAAAAAGTAAAGTAAAAAGTAAATGATTTAAATATAAGTAAAACTTTCATGAAATAAAGATTGCTGTTTTGAAGAATATTGTAGCGGTTATTAGCAACTATTGAAATTTAAAGATTAATACAAAATTATTATATTGACCTCTAACAATTTTGATAATTTTAACATTGTAAAATTACATTATAATAAATACTATTTTTAAATAAATATCCTTTTTTTTAAACCGGAAGACAGTGGTCTACAGCATTTGAGAAAATACTAAAAAGGTTTTTTTTTTTCAAAATATGTAAAAAGACCAGATGACTTTCAGGTTTACTTTTAGTTAATAACATATTGATTAAATATTTGTTGAAGTGTTCCAGTGCATCCATTAGATATACTTTTAATCTGACAACAGGTGCAGTCAATCAGTTTGATCCAGCGGCGCGTGGAGAATTATAGAATTTGACACCTTCCTCTTCTGCCTTATTTTTCTCTAAACCAGTGGTTCAGAAAAATAGAGCAGGGAAAAATATGTTAAAAGAATATATGTTTTTTTAGAGGAAAAGGAAGCTTTTATTGGATCGTGTTGCAGATGTGGGTACACTTATAAATATTTTTTTAATTGGTAAATTAAATTACCCATAAATTAGTTTAATGCTCTGTCCACCATGAGTTTCACTGACGAATTTCATTGTCCTATTCTGCCTGAACTGTAGATTTCACTTAGCACTTAGTATTTTTTAAAAGAAACTTAGATATCTTTGAAATGGATACAGCTTTCTTAAACGATATAGGAAAGACGTATATATTTGTATTTTATGTGGTAATGAATTGGACTGGATGATGATTGAACTTCATCGCGATATATAGTCCAACAGATATCGATATTTTTCGATATATCGTGATATCATTACTTATTTATAGCTCTTATAAGTTGTAAATAGCATCTCTTAACTCTTACTGACAAATCAAAACGACTCCAAATAAAAGGAAGTTTTATTTTATATAATAAAAATATTAGTGTTCTTTTAATCAAAATAGTTAGAAATAATTGGATTAAAGACCCTTTAATAAAGTTTGTCAATGCCAAAGCAATTTCTGAATGTTACAGATTATCATATTGCGTTTTTTTCAATAATATAATAATTTTAAAAAAATTACTTTTTTTTTTATTCTCGATTTAAAAAAAAAATCGGTCTTTTTTCTTTCTTCATAAAAATGAAAAGGACATAATATGCGAATAATATAATATGATAAGTATCGACAATTCGACGTGTATTGAAAATCATATATGCATCGAAAATTCTATGAGAGTAGTTCGATATGTATCGAAAATTCGATAAGTATTAGAAATTCGATCAAGACCGATCGAACATTCAAATTAGATTTGAAAGCCGTTGGAAATTCTAAGAGCCTTAATAGTCATCGTTTTAGGAGTTGTTGATTTACCTTCCATTGCTTATTCTTATGTACTTTAAGGCGTAGGGAAAGGGATTCTCATTCACAAAAGGACATTCAGACAAAGTTTCATTTCACATGTGTTGTTACCATTTATAACCCCCCCCCTCCCCATGTTAGGACAAGTGCATTGCATATGTTATATAGGTAGAAAGCATTTTATGGCAGATGATTAAGCTTCCTTTTGCCTTGCATTAAAAAAGCTGACACTAATCCCCCTTAAATCTATTGTTGTAGAGAGATCTGAAAGACTTCAAAGGCTGATGCATTTTCTACTCCAGATTTTTTTGAGATCACCTACGGTTTCATTCCTATACTAAATTTTTAAACTTTAATATCCAACTGAAAATTTCAATTTCGAGCTGCTGCTTTTATATTTGTTTAAAGCTGGAACATAGAATTTGAAAGTTATCTGAAATACTAATTTCGAAAAAAAAAATTTTTTTTTATTGGAACAACATATTTTAACTATCTTTAATTATTAATAGTGTTTTATCTGACAGTAAGTTTTAATATTTATATTCCTTATTAAAAAAAGTTGCATTTTAATTTCAAGTTTATTTAATAAAAATATTTATACATTAAACTGCAACTTCCGTGCCCTTGGCTGCCTAGAACAATGCAAACATTTTTTTTAAAAATGTGCCCATTTTGACAGTAAAAATGTTTTAAAAATTATTATTGTAAATTAGAATCTTTAAAATTTTTTATCTAATGATTTTTTAAAAAAATAAAAAACAGGACTTACGGTTCAATTGAATTTATAAAAAAATTTAGTTTTTTGCTTGACAATGTATATAAATAAATAAATTTTTCAAATGCATTACGAAATTTAGATTTATAAAAACTCGTATAGAAGGAATCAAACAAAAAAAAAATACTTGGGAAACGTTCGAATTCAACGTATTTGTTCGGAATTTAAAATATAAATGAATGAATTTTTAATGAAATAATAATTATTATCTGACTTATTTTTTTAAATTGGACCGTACTTTTTTTATTTCGATAAGTGCAATGATTTTTTTAAACTAAATAATTTTTAGCATCTGTTTCTGAACAAATACATCTGAAGTTCACTTATTTGTATGCTTTTTAAATTTAATTCATAAAAGTATTAAAAATTATTGCAAAACTACTTTGCCATTATTTTTGGAAGATATTTCGCCTGTTTAAATGAATAAAGCATAAAATATTTACTTGAATTGTATATATAAATAAAAAGACACATAATTCTTTTATTAAATTTAAATATAAATTTGCTTATAGTATCATTCAGTTAGGGAACAGAAAGTAGTTTGTTCCCAAATGACATGCTTAAAACAAGTATTCTTATGTATTGTAATATGACAATATTTACAGAAATATTAACAAAAATGAAGTACGAAGGAAAAAAAGAATAAAGAGCAACAAAAATAAACAGTAATCGGAAACCAAAACAAAATCGAAAACGCAAATGAATTGTGAAAATGGTATCGGGATTCATCGTGAACCGCGATTCATGATTATGATACCAATAAACAGAGGTTTTCAAAAACTGATAACAAAAAATCGATTTTTCAAAAATATTGAATTTTTTCCCGTAAATCTATAATTGGCACAGCCTTAGTGATCGACATGTTAATTTACTTTCAAAATCTAAATCTTTATCGTCTATATCATTCCCAGTGTATCACAAACCACTCACTTCTCCAAACACGAGTTAGTGACATATTACTTCATTTTGCTGCTTTCTGGTCGTGAGAAGAGCTGCATAGATTTCATTTCTTTGGAGCAGAAAAATAATGGAGGGGCTCGATTCCTTTTTTCCCAGATTCTTTTATTATCTTCCCAACCGCAGATAAAATTTTTAACTACACTCCCTTCTCAAGGTCAAGTAATCAGCGCCCCCTGATCACCGTCAACGAGGCAATCGAGGTTCCTTCCTGTTCCTTTTCTTCCTATTCTTTATTTTCTGCTTTTCGGTTTTCTTTCTTTTTCCCATCCGGGAAGAAGACGGCTGGGAATCCGTTCCGTGACAGGATCCTTTACTCATTTCATTAGGTTTTTCTTTTGCTTGGCTTCCACCCCTTCGACCCTCCTGGGATACCTTTCTCTCTGGCAAGAATGTACGCTGTTACAAGCTGCTAATGTGGATATTTCGGAATGCTTGCTTAATAAAAAGCAAATAAAAACAGACTCTTATTGCTATTTTAGTTAATACTTGCTTTTTATCTAACGCTGAATTCAAAGATGGAATTTTATAATGGAATTTTTACTCATTCTTAAATTTGTGTTTTGTTTGGGAAAACACACTCATTTGAAACTTTCAGAATTCAGTTATGAGTCAATCGATTGATTTGATTATCGATCGAGAGTCATTACATACGATACCTTTTGATAGCGAAATTGAAAACGATTCTTTTCAATATTAAAGAAAAAAAAATTAATAATGATTATAAAGCATATTAAAGACTAAAATGTAGAAAATAATTCAATGGCATAAAAAATTCATATTTTCATTCATTAATAAAACCATATCGCTAATTATTGATTTTATTAAATGTATTGAACCCTTAAACTAAATTGTCTCATGTTTTACAAAGGCGAAATTTTGTAGCTGATTTTTCAGTCACTCCAATATGTGATAGAAATTTGAAATTTTGTACACTTGTATTTTCTCGAAAGCAAACTCTATATGATACTGACATAAATAGATTTAACTCTTGCCTCAAGTGGCAAAAGATAGTTCAGAAAAAAATTGCTAAGCTATTTCAAAAATATATTTTTGATTTCGATTCGGTATAAAATGTACAATGGAACACTCTGTATATTTCATTATTAAGTTTAATATGCGATGCAAGGCCAACGGTTTTTTTCTCTTTAGTTTGCGAAATAAATAAATATTTTTTTTAAAATTGGTCTTCCAACTTGGGATAAGAAGAAAGAAAATTCGGACTGCTGAAAATGAGCGAAAAGCATACTATTCATGTATTTTAAATCAATATTCATATTAACAATAAAAATATCATATTTGTAGAATCATTTAAACAATAATTTTTTATTTTCACTTTAGAATTTTTCATAATTTAACAGCAAAGAAAACATGAAGAAAATGAGGTTTTGCTGTATAAAAAAAATCTAATTCAAACTGACAAATCAGAATTTAAGCACTTCTTAGTCATTTTTCTGAAATTAGAAATCATGTTTACCAAATTATCAACTATTCCATTAAATATTTGGGTATGAATCGAAGAATCAAAATTAAATTTATAAATAATAATTTAATAGTTAATCATAAAAATATATTAATGATTAACGATTAAATATTCGGCTGGTAATTAACAGTTCCTTTTCAACTGAAAATTATGAATAATTAAAAAACTATTTATAATTATTCGAATGATGCCAAATCGAACACATTTTTTTTTATTTTCTTGTCTTAGAAGACAGAAGCACTATGGACAACTTGAGCTGAATTGGAAGTGTATTTTTTTTTATCGACAAGCAATCATTGCTATTGAGATCTACATAATAAATATAAATCTTTCATTCGTTGTTAAATTAAAGTATCATGTTTTTGAAATTTTTTTATTCTTTTTTTGTTGTGGGTATTAGTTTAATTTTCTATCTTTTGGTAAGACGAAATTCTCTGAAGTAAACAAAAGTAGATAAAATGAAGCATTCGGTCGCCGGTGAGACAATGATTTGCAAGAGAAGTTCTCTTCACTTCGAATAAAATAATTCTCAAATTAAAAATATTCTTCGTTTGAAAATTTAGGAAAAGTCTCACGTACTTTCATTTCTATGCGCCTAACAAACCTTTTATTGAGTTTGCAGTAAAGAAAATTAATTGAAAGAGGGTTGCCCTCAGCAATTGAGCCACAAACGCATTGTCCAATTAGTGTTAATTCCGTTTCTGTCGCACATTTCCAACAAACAGCTACCGCAGAACCACCCACAACTAAACGTTAATCGATCCGCCATATCCAATTAACCGGAGTAAACTCATTGCCACCGGCTCCGAATAAAAAAGAAAACAAAAAGCAACAAATTCTCAAAGTTCCCCCTCTATCGTTTGGTCAGGCTTGCGTAAAGAATCACTTTAAACGACCGTTGCTTCAAAAAAGAACTTCTTCCAAGTTTACTCCCACCGCATTATTCTTTCCCGCGTAAAAATCCATTCAATTTCCGAAGTCTTCCAAAACGGAATTGATTCCTTAAAGAATGGAAGGAAAAAAAAAAGTGAGAAGCGTTGAAGTGTTGAAATTCTGAATTGCCCAGGAGGCAACACGTTCGTTTAGGATTTCTTCCTAATTGATTGTTTTGAACTTAATTAGCCTTTTCTTCGGCAAAAGGATCTGTTGGAATGTTTGGTTTAGTTCGAATTTTGTTTATTTTTCTGGACGTAGGAAAAGATGGACGATGTTGGTACCTGGTGTTATTCCCATCGGACGAAACGCTACCCGGAAGCCAATATTTTCGCTTCGCAGACGATCTGTTTGCCGATGGATTTTTATCCGATTTCTTTGGCAGCTTGAATGGCATCAGTCTCGGTTTCTGTTTACTAACGTTCACAGATGGCATAATTCTCCCGATGTAATTCCCTCTGGATAGAGTTCGTGTCAGGCTTAACTTTCCCCAAGTTTCGGTCTTTTTATTCTATTTTCTTGGTGGAATGAACTGTTATCCCGAAGTAGAAGAGTTGCTCAAACTACCTCAGTGTTTCATTTCCTAGGTGATTTTTTTTCTCTTATTCGTTAATTAAAAATGAATGGGAAGCAATTTTGAGAAGATATATCATTTAGAACAGCGTAGAAGTCTTTAAATTCGTTGTTTGTTTAACTATTAATAATTACTGAATTCTGCTGTTGTAATTTTTACAGAAAACGATTCTTTTTCTAAAAGATTAGAGCCTTAGAGACGGAATTCGCAATTTATTCTAATCAACTGTCACAAAATAAATATATTGTTTTCCAAAGTATTTTTTTAAATAAAAGATATTTAGTTTGCTAATCATAGCTTTCTGACAGTACATTTACTAAATATACAACCAGCTCGAAATTACTCTGAAGTCGAAATGTGCATAAAAAATGTTCAATGTATGTTGAATGATTGCTCGTTTCTTTGGGTCCATTTTAATCTTCATTCATTCACTGCTGCACACAAATTGCAATATCCTGATCCAGAGGACAGGCAGAGTGAATTTCAAAATATATTTGAGACACCTCACATCCTCATAATACTCAGTACGACTTTCCGAGACCAAGAGCCATTTCAGATGCATCGTTGGTGGAGCCCTTTTTATTTTAATTTTCGATAGTTAAGCTGAATTGTATTGTTCTCCCGGTGCTTAGAATTTAAACACTCTCCGCTAGTTTCGATCGCTATCATTAAGAGAAAAGCTACGCACCACGCTCTAGAAGTTTTCCAGAAACAAAGAAACTTCGAAGCCTAATCAAGTGTCGGAACGTTTAGTTTTGAAGGAAAAGAGCTTATTTCTTATAATAAAAGAGGCCTGATGTTCAATATATTGCCACAATTTCCTCTTAAAAAGAGTCATTACCATGAGTTATGTGGCTAAACGTCCTCTAGGCACCCCCATTTCTCTATTTATACACTTTTTTTGCATCATTTTCCTGAATCTGATTAGATTTTTGTCTGTAAAATGTCAAAACTATTAGGTTCTTTCACTTGGCCTTTCCCACGTCGCACTCTCCGTCTCCGGCCGTGACCTCCGAGAGATAAGGCCTGCTGGCTGTTGTAATGAGTCATCACGGCTAGGCGGAAGCTCCGAGATTAACATAACACGGAACTTGCGATGTATAGCGTTATGCTTCCTCGACAATTTTCGTCAATTCTCTAAATTATCAAATGATTGCATATATACTAATTAAAAAATATTACTTTGTATTTAAAAAATTGACATTTAAATAATTACAGGATTTCCTTTTTTTAAGCAAAGAATTTGCAAAATAGAAGAATACAAAAGGTGATAAACTTGATAGTAATCACAAAAGAAAAAAAATATTCACGCGAAAATCGAGCTTCTCTCAGCTTCAAAACATAGCGTCCATTGTTGAATTCTAATAATAGAAAGATACCACCTTATTGATTCTGTGAACAAACATGCTCACTGACTTCATTCAAATGTGAAAAAGTGACGTCATATGTATCTAAGTAAGATATGCTTCTTCCTTTTGGTTATTTTATTATAACTTAAAAAAATAATGATGATTGAACATAATTGAATGAATTACATTTGTGGTTAAACTATCTTTGAAATCATATAGAGCTTTATGGTACTACTGCTGTAGTTGATCCATTCATTCTCCAAAATGCACTTTTTTTCCAAGCGTTTTCCACAGATTTGGTTGTCTTTTCTGTCTTTTTCTTACCGATCATTTTATCAGTTTCTTTCTATCAACTGACCAGAACGAAATGGGGCTCCAGCACTATTTGTACATATCTGAAAAGTACTAAGATGAGTTTTCGATGTCTTTTGGTTGCAATGAGATGGAAGGTCTGAAAGATCTTTACGTTCAGACTGTAGCGAATGCCGAGCATAAATCAGGTATCAGCATGAATCTCTAAGCTACAGTCTCCTTCGAGGCTGGGCAGGTGACGTAACTGGCGCGCTGTCCATCATCCAGGACACGTGCGATGCTCCTAGAAAGCTATTCTCTCCTTTTTCTTCAGAACGCTCTCGCACCCGTCCCAGTGAAGCTTATAGAGAAAATCAATTCTTTAATTTCTTCAGTTTGAAAGTAAATAAAATTATTTTTCTAACATGTCGCAATAACTGGTATCAACCACAACTACACGGAACCCCAATCACGATAAGTCTTTAAATTGCTTTATATCTGTCATTTAAAGAAATTCTTTATCTTCGTTCACTATTTTTGAAGAAGAGTTGAGTAGTTGAACACGCAATATGGAACATGGACAGAGGTATTTGTGAAAGCCAAGCAATAAAAAAAGGATGGTCATGATTAATTACAGTAAAATTCATAAAATTACAATTTAATTTTTATCTCATTGCCAAAACATTCTGTTTAATGTTTTCAGTTTAGCCCTGATATGCTCTCAGATGAATAGAAAATTAGAATCCTATGTTCTATTTTCCAAGGGGGAGCGCACAGGTTGTAAAATTGAGTTCTAATAAGATTTGATATAATGAACGCTTACCTTTTGGGATATTCGTTTAATAAAATATAAAAGTGCACTATCCTGCCAATTCTGAGAAAATAACCTTCAAAGTTTTTGCATAGCAAATATTAATCGTCATTTGTAATAATAATCGAATAGAAATAGTAGAAAGTGGATGGATTCGTAGGCAGATTTTCAAAATTTTATATAGTAAATACAATAATATTTAAAATTTTATATAGTAAATACAATAATATTGTAACACAAGATGATACAGTATATTTGGTATGCTGCCCAACTTTTTGATGATATACAAATATTTTTTATTGTAACTGAAGTTTGTTCTTTAATAGAGCTCTTAAAGAAGCATTGTTTATATATACATAAAATATAGATAGATATGTATTGAACAATCATGATTTATCAGTTATGAAAGATGTCAAAATATGTATTGCTTCCAATGTTTTTATAATAATTGCCAATCTTATTTTCGTACGTAATTGAAAACTAATGAACCTAGAAAAAATGACTAGAAACAGTAAATATTTTTTTATCGTATCAATTATAATTAATAATTATCAACGTTCATTTAAGTTAAATTCATAAATATTTTTACAAAATTAGATTATAATTCAAGCATTAGATGAAAAAAACATTTATTTTTGCATTATAAAGGAGTAAGTAGCATATCAATTAAAATAACATGCGCGTTAGTAAGTTTATTTAAATATTTTAGTCTTAAAAACGCATTCATATTTATAATTCTTCTTCTTTTCAAAATTAAATTATAATCCAAGTATTAGGAAATTAAATATTTATTTTTTGCATAAAAATGAGTAACATATTATTAAAAATATTTGTAGATTGTTAACATAATTGAACTATTTTTCAATTAAAAAATACATTTATATTTGTAATTATTTTTCTTTCATAAATTATAATTCATATATTAAGAGGGGAAAAAAACATTTATTTTTGCATAAAAAATGAAAAAGATATTAATGAACGCTATTTTTAAATTGTTAATTTTAATTAAGTAATTTTTAAAACATTAAAGGGAAATAAGAATTAAAGATACACCGAAAACTGAATTGTAATCTCCTGCTTACGAAGCGTTTGCCTTGGCAAACATGCCGCGGGCTGCTGAGTGGGAAGGCAAATAATTAGTATACAAGTTACGCAAAAAGTTTGAAGGCTGTTTACTCGGAATTGGCTGGCTATGGCGCTTTAATATGTAATGAACACCATGGATTCATCCCTCACTTAATGTTCCGACTCGTGCCTTTCCCTTGTCATTTTGATTGAAAAAAAAGGTAGTGGTGACCTGGTGGTAAGAATGTAAGGTCTCGGTTTCGAAACCGGGTGTTTCAGGCTCCAAATCCGATGCAATCGAAGAACCGTCGTGTTTGGTGAACGCTAAATCTGTTGGGGCCAAACGTCTTCCTGCTAGTGTGGTATGGAAGTTTGGAGAGGAGGTGCCAGCTCAGGCGTCGTCCACCTCATCCGATCGTGGTTTAAAATGACGAGGTCCGTCCCAAGATAGCCCTAGTGTTGCTTTAAAATGGAACGTTAAAATAATTAAACTATAATTGTGATTAAAAAAAAAGAAATGGATTTATTTCTATGTCATTTTTCAACTCTTATATTGTATCGTAGAAATATTTTATAATTCGGTTTTATATAAAAAGAATCTTTGAAATGTATTACTGAAACATAAAAAGAAAAATAGAATGAAATACACTGTTCAAATTAAATGAAATGCGCTGCTCAGAAAATGAATTCGCATTAAACATATACAAAATCTTTTGCCTAAACAACTGATTTAATCTGAAAAATATTATCTTCCTTTTGTTTCATTGCTTGTTCATGATAATCCTCTTTTGCAAGTTGTCTCCCAAATGACAACAGAGTGGCTGGTTATTGACAAGAGAAAGTCATACTGGTAAGTGAGTTAGGATGCACTAGAATCGACCTCGACATTAAGTGCATAAAGTCTGCGCTAGAATCATGCAAGAATCATTTTCCGCCAATCAAGTGTCAGACACAACATCGCCCTCAGATTCAGTTAATGGACATATTTATGCAATATAAGACAAATGAGTTTAACCTTCAATTTTTAAATTTTTTTTATTATTTATTTATTTATTGAAATCAGATTATTATTAATACTAAACAAAAGGGGGAAATGGCAAATAGTACAGCTAAAATTAGGTGGACGGAGCATTAAAAAGAGTGTTCCAAAAGGCAGGTGGTTTACATCACCCGTAAATTTCGGTAGCTGCGAGATCGACTTCTCGCTCTTGATGTAGTTATCATGTGTCACCGGAGCCCAATTAGGTGTCGTCATCAGGTGTGATTGCTTTCTGAATGCCACAGGGCTTTCCCGCTAAAGCACCTTCGCACGCTACTCGAACTGTGGCTTCTATTCAAACACTCGGAATGCCTGTCCGACAGAGAATTACTCAGACCCATAAGCGTCCACAGTAGGAGCATTGCCAGTCACATAGTTTAGAACTGTAATAAAGGGTTGTCGGGTGGGATAACTGAAAGACATTACAAGAGATGAGGAAAGAGAACCGGGATGTTTTGTGTTTTGAGACAGTCACGTTTCCAGTTTTAGTCTCATCCAGTTGAGGATGTTTTACAGATTCCGCAAGTGTATAACATATATAGGCTACAAATAGAAAGGGTTTTCATAAAAAATTAAAAGTGATTATAAAAATGTTTTTAGCATTTTGCTTGAAACATTTTTTTTTTTTTTAAATTTAGGAATGGACATAAAAAATTCTTCTCCTTCTATGGATACAAAATCCCATATTACAATAGATATAATTACTATCCTTCTGTTAAGCCTATTTTTATTCAGTTCTCGATAATAATGTGCTTTTAAAACACTATTTATAATCAAAAACATCATCTTACATATATATTAAAATGAAAATCATTTCGCTAACAGAAATTATGGTTCAAATATTTTGTCTATTCGGAAGTGACAGGCAAACAATATATATATGTATATACAAAGTCCAGCGAAGCATAATAATATGAATATATTAATATACGTAACATAACAATATTTTTCATTTGATTCGTCTGTTTTTATTTGCTTAAAAAAATTTCTAGTAATGGTAAAATACAAAAAAAAAATGTTTTTAACATTGTAGTAACATATAAGTTCAAGAACAATGAAAAATTTTGTTATAAAATGTTTACATTTCGAAAAAATCTATTAAAATTAAAAGTAAAAAACTATGTAAAAACTTGAATGATAGTTCCGAAAGGCGGTTTTTCTTTTATTTTAAAATAGCCCGCAAAAAAGTTTTTTTTTTAAAAATATGGTCCTACGTGATTGAGGAAAAATTTTTAACATTTCAATTAACTTTATTAAACATTCTAATCAAAATTTTGAAAATCCCTTCCTTAATGATCATGCAGTGCACACGAAGTAACAACGAGTCAAGTTTTTTAGCTCGAGATCCAACGGTTTGCCCTGTAGAGCATTTTGGGCGCTGTCTGCATCCTGCATGTGTACCATGACAAAGTCTTACACGACAAATTATAAAATGTTGGCTAACCAGCACCAGCTATAAATACAAAGCAATCAAGAAAGCATTTTGCTGTTTTCATATCGACTCAGTGAACCCTAAAGTCTTGATAGATAATCTCATTATACAGCTGAAATAAATATAAAACCTGTTTTATTAAGCATACTGATTTGTTGAAGTTTTACATATAATAAATATTGGCAAAAAATAGTAGAAATTTAAATCACTTCAACGCTGAAACATTGACACAACAGGAAATAGTAATTGCATTATCCATTTGGAATGATGCATACAACACCAGTCCATCGTTGCAAATATATAATGATAAGGCATTTACATGTAGGTATGTCTTCTTCAAAAGTATGCATGCTATGAAACTTGCCCTTTAAATTTCCAGAAATCAAATAACCCTATAACAGAATGAGTCAATTTATACACAGATATCTCACAAAAGTGGAACAGGCACTTATTTTCTTAAAGGTTGCCTGTAGACGAATCACAAAGTTAAGCAACTGTCTGAAGGCACTTTGAAGTCTGGAGAGTGTGATAACAAGGAGATGAAAAATAAATGAATTTTTTTATATATATGGCTTCCATAGAGTAAAAGTATAAAATGGAAAAAGGATTTTCTTCTGTTTGTCCATGCGCACATAAAGTTTCCATCTATAAGATTGACTAAGATATTAAAAGACAAAATGCATTCATTTAGACGATTTTTTTCTCCATCTCTGACGAGTGTTTAAACGCGTTGTAGTTTTTAGGGTTATTCATTTGTCATATTTCTTCCTTTTACATTTTTTTGGTAATTTTTCTAGATATCCTAATGACTGTGAATATATGATTCTCGGCTTTAGACAAATTCGGACTTTGGAGACAAGGTTCTTGGCGATAGCTTTATTAGGACTCATATTTTGGCTCTGTTCTAGAACATTTGATGTTCTGTAATGGGAACTATAAAAGCGAGGGCATACAAGCAAGTGGGGTATGAATAGAATCGAAAGAAGAAGCATTTGAATAAATATCTCTTCAATGATGATTTCCAGCAAGTACTCTCTAAGCATCTTGTGCTTTTGCTGTTGTTTAACAGTGATTTTTTTTTGCCTGTTGTTGTTTATTGCAAGTAATATTTTTGTGTACTCTTCGTCTGTGTGTTTTTATGCATTCTTCTCTAATAAAGAGCATCGCTATCCTTTATCCAGTTTGTTAGGTCTTTCATGGGACGGGTTTATTCTTAGCAGTACACACAGACGGAGTCAAAAAATGACAATGCATTTATTAATTCTCATTAAGATTCAAAATGGGTGAATAATGTACATTAATCGAAGTATTAACAAAAATGACCCCTCCATCTTTGATAACAATGCAGATTTGTATCATTCTAATAATACTTGCGCACACGCTATCTAGTTCATGATTTGTGATATCAAGATAGGCTTCTGGAACTCATCGACAAAGGATTGCTATTTCTACAAGACATGTATCATATACAGAAAAACGTAAGGAACCTCATGTGTAAAAGAGAATTGCATCGAGTCCTGTAATGAAGGAGGAAATTCAACAGGTCTTTGTAAGCCATGGATAGGATTGATCAATCATTGTTTTACATCTGACTTGTGGTTTCGGAGATGTTTTTGTTTTGTTCGACTTTTTCGAGTTTGTAAAGATGGGATTTTGCAACTCGATGGAAACGTATTTAAATATTTTCAGAGCTTAATTATCAGTGAACTGATTAATTTAAATAAATTTTAGTGCCCCCTGCACGTTATTTTAGTGTAAAAAATTTAGTTAAAGATATCATAATATCTACATCTATACTTCTGTGGCGATCCTGCTTCCATCAAAATGACTGTATTCGAAAAACTATTTTCCTAACTGCGCACCGGAAGTACGAAGCAGTTATCTACGATCAAGCGCGCAAGCTGTGCGAATTAAAAAGATCAATTTCCGGTCTTTCCAAAAAAATCTGTTGTCTGTCGATGTGTTAGAGTTAAAAATTAAAAGATGTTTATTTTTATATAAAAAACGTCGTCGCTCATTCTTTATGTGTGGATGTAACTTAACTATCCCAATTTGCAACCTTCTCCACTAAAACATCCCACATTTGGTGACTCGAAAAGTGAAAGGATAACTTTCCCAGTTTTCTTTATGCATTAAATGGCGCCATAGCGCATTTCTTCCTAATGGCGGTAAGCGTATCGTTGAATATTGTTTCTATTTTCACAGCCTAAATAATTTCCATTGGAACTTCTGTTATATAATTTGGATTAGCATTTTCATATTATTTACTCTGATTATCAGTATATTATTTGTATTTTCGTATTTCAAAGCAGTTTTGTGAAATTATATTTATAACGTGCCTTTGATTTCTTGAATAAAACATGCCAGGAGATACTCCAAATTCCGCCAACAACGACGCAACAGTTTCTCGTGTTGGCGTCAAACTTCCGCCTTTCTGGAAAGCTAACCCTGCATTATGGTTTGTTCAACTTGAGGCGCAATTCGCCTTGGCGGGAATTACTGCTGACGATACAAAATTTAATCATGTTATTTCTGCAGTTGATTCTGATATTTTGAATTGTGTAAGCGATATAATATTGAAACCTCCTGATACTGATAAATATCCAACATTAAAAAAACGTTTAATTGAGTTGCATTCTGAAAGTGAAGCTTCGAAAATACGTACGCTGCTACAAGGCCTAGAACTTGGCGACCAACGACCATCTCAGTTATTAGCTCGTATGAAAACATTGGCGGGCGATACTGTTGGCGAGCCACTCTTAAAATCTCTTTGGCTCGGAAGACTGCCAAACAGCACACAAACTATTTTAACTGCTTTGAATGAAGATTTAGCTGGTTTAGCATCAGTTGCAGATAAAATAAATGATTTGGCTGGCCATTCAAACATTAATTCCGTTACTCCTCAATCTTCGAATAATCAAATAGCCCAACTTGAAAAACAAGTCGCCCATTTGACGACTTTAGTTGGCGAGCTTATTACAACAATGCGCCAATCACGCTCTCAAAGCAGAAATAGAAATCGACCTTTTAAAAACAGTCGTAGTTGCTCTCGTGATCGCTTAAAAAAATATAAAGAACCTGCTGATGGCATTTGCTTTTATCATACAAATTTTGGCACAAAAGCAAAAAAATGTAGTTTGCCTTGCTCTTTCAAGAATTCGGGAAACTAAATCGGCGGTCGTCCACTGGCCTTGGCCACGATCGCAAAATTAATAGAATTATGCTGGCCGATAAAGTTAGTAAATGGAAATTTTTAGTGGATACAGGCGCAGACGTATCTGTTTTACCACACAATTATGCTCCTAAAGCTGATTCCTCTAATGAATTACTCCTCTTAGCTGCTAATGGCACAAAAATAGCTACTTTTGGTAAAAAACGCCTTACGCTAGACTTAAATTTACGGCGAAATTTTACTTGGTCTTTCATAATTGCAAATGTGAACCAACCAATTATAGGTGTTGATTTTTTAAAACACTATAATCTTTTGGTTGATGTTAAAAGTGGTTGTTTGATTGATGGCATAACTAAATTAACCACTCAAGGCAAATATACAAACACAGATTCATTAACTTCTGGTATATCCATTTTGCTTGGTGATTCAGAATTCTATGACATTTTATCGCAATTCCAAGACCTCACTAATCCATCTCAACCAACAAAAAGCAAAGTATCAACTAAAATACATCACTTTATTAAAACAACTGGTCAACCAGTATTTTCGAGACCTCGTCGCTTATCTCCCGAGTTGCTAAAAATTGCACGTCAGGAATTTGAATTTTTAATGTCTCAAGGTATTATCTGTCCTTCTAGTAGCCCATGGGCAAGTCCTCTACACATGGTGAAAAAGTCTAATGGAGAATGGAGACCGTGTGGCGACTACCGTCGTTTAAATTCAATTACCGTTCCTGATAGATACCCAGTTCCTCATATTCAAGATTGCACTCAAATGTTTTTCAATAAAACCATTTTCTCCACTCTGGATTTGATCCGAGCTTATCATCAAATTCCTATTAACCCAGCGGACATTCCAAAAACAGCAATCACAACCCCATTTGGTCTTTTTGAATATGTTTATATGCCCTTTGGTTTAAGAAACGCGGGACAAACCTTTCAACGTTATATACATCAAGTTTTGTCAAATTTAGATTTCTGCATTCCTTATTTTGATGACATACTGATTGCATCAAATAATGTAGAACAGCACAAACAACATTTAAAAACAGTATTTGAACGATTATCTCAGCACGGATTGAAACTAAACCCTTCAAAATGCGTCCTTGGGAAGCAATCGGTAAAGTTTCTAGGTTGTCTAATTACATCTGAAGGCGTGAAACCTTTACCGGAAAAAGTTCAAGCCATTTCTGATTTTCCCAAACCTCAAAATATATCTGAGCTAAAGCGTTTCTTGGCCATGCTCAATTTTTACCGTCGATTTTTGCCTCATGCAGCTCAGACACAAGCTAGCCTACACGAACTTTTAAAAAACTCTAAAAAGAATGATAAGCGACTTGTTCCTTGGACTGACCTCACTACAGAAGCTTTCGAAAAATGCAAATCTGATATTGCAAATGCAGCTACTTTGAACTTCCATTCACCTAACCAGCAATTATCTATCATGGTTGATGCTTCAGACTCAGCCATCGGATCTGTCCTCCATACAACTACGTCTAATGGTCAACAACCTCTAGCATTTTATTCCCGAAAACTTACGCCCTCAGAACGTAAATACAGTACGTATGATAGGGAACTTTTGGCGATATATGCAACTATCAAACATTTTCGACACTTGTTGGAAGGTCAAAATTTCATAATATTTACAGATCATCGACCTCTTACTTTTGCTTTCACCAAAAAATCTGACTCTTCTTCTCCAAGACAACTAAGATACCTTGATTTCATTGCACAATTCAGCACCGACATCAGGCACGTATCGGGCTCAAAAAACGTTGTAGCTGATACCTTATCTCGTATTAATGAAATACAGTTACCAAAAATAGACTTTTCTGCCATGGCGGAAGCACAAGCATCTGATGAAGAACTTCAGACTATTTTGGCAAAGAATGAACTGTCACTTTGTTTAAAACCTCTCTCAACCGACCCCAATTCATCTAAACTTTACTGTGATGTCAAGCAAAACAAAATTAGACCTTACGTCCCAGAAATTTTCCGAAAGAAAGTTTTTCTATCTTTGCACAATATTTCCCACCCAGGTATCCGTGCCACTAAACATTTGATTTCAGAGAGATTCTTTTGGCCGTCCATGCAAAAGGACATTTCAAATTTCACCCGTTCATGTCTAGATTGCCAAAAATCTAAAATAGCTAGACACACCAATAGTCCTCTTAAATCTTTTCAATTACCTGCAGCCAGATTCGATCATGTTCATCTAGATCTCGTAGGACCTCTTCCACCTTCAAACAATTGCGGATACCTACTTACCTGCATAGATCGTTTCACACGATGGCCTGAGGCAATTCCCATTCCTGATATTTCTGCTGAAACTGTTGCGCGTGCATTCATAACTCATTGGATCTCACGCTTCGGTTTGCCTTCAATAATCACGACAGATCAAGGACGACAATTCCAAAGCAACTTGTTTTCTTTGCTCAGCAAACTCTTGGGTGTCCAAAAGATCCGAACGACCCCATACCACCCAAAAAGCAATGGAATAGTCGAGCGATTCCATCGATCTCTTAAACAAAGCCTCCGATGTCATGCATCTACGAAATGGACCGAATCAATTCCTTTGGTTTTGCTCGGACTCCGAACCGCATTAAAAGAAGATCTACAGTGCACATCGGCCGAACTAGTTTATGGCTCAACCCTTAAACTACCATCAGAATTTTTTGAATCCCCTTCAATTAACGTCGAGCCTCATGAGTTCCTAATAAATTTACGGACCTTGATGGATCAACTTAAACCTGTTGCTACTGCACCTCATGACACCAAGAAAGTATTCGTTCATCCAGCTCTGGACACTTGCTCACATGTGTTCGTGCGCCACGATGCTGTTAAAAAACCTTTACAAGCGCCATACGATGGACCATACCTCGTACTCAAACGAACTGATAAAATGTTCACAATTGAAAAGAACGGCAAACAGTCCACGATCAACATTGATCGCTTAAAGCCTGCGTTCTTCGAGAACTCTCACCAGTCCTCTGCACCAGCAATATCACCACCAGTTGCAGTTCCGACTTCACCAAAACCAGTACCTGAACTGTCTCCATCGAGTCCTGTGTCACCTACAAATTCTACTCCAGTACCTTATGTGACCAGATCTGGCCGACGAGTTCGCTTCAAGACTCGTTACCTCTAACTTCAGTGCCTGCTGCACTACTAGAGGGGGGAGTACTGTGGCGATCCTGCTTCCATCAAAATGACTGTATTCGAAAAACTATTTTCCTAACTGCGCACCGGAAGTACGAAGCAGTTATCTACGATCAAGCGCGCAAGCTGTGCGAATTAAAAAGATCAATTTCCGGTCTTTCCAAAAAAATCTGTTGTCTGTCGATGTGTTAGAGTTAAAAATTAAAAGATGTTTATTTTTATATAAAAAACGTCGTCGCTCATTCTTTATGTGTGGATGTAACTTAACTATCCCAATTTGCAACCTTCTCCACTAAAACATTCCACACTTCTAATAATTATTCGTGTGTGTGTTGGCGATCTGCAGGTCAGACTATCTATTTACAGCCACCAAATTTGGCACATGTATACCTTGATAGTCGGGAATGGGCAACTCGGAGTAATTTTTTAGAAATTTTCGATATAATTTTAATTAATTAAAAATGAAGCTAAATTTTGGTGTTTTTCTGCATTAAATGCCGAAAGTATTACAACGAGAAACTGATTTTTACATCATCTTAAAGCTCAAAAAATAATCTTTCCAATGATGCCAATGTTTTAACATATAAATTTTCTATTTTTTTATCGAATTTTTAAAAATAAATAATTAGATTTTCCAACAATTTATTTGCACAAAATTAAAATAAAACATAATTTTTACGAGTATATTGTGGGTACGCGTGAAAAATTAGCTTTTATCAGTGAGTTGTCATCACAATGACAAAAACTCGAAATGAAATATTGATTAGTAATGTAAACTAAGCCTAGGAAAATGTAATATTCTGCACGTTTGCATGAAATGTAATATTTTCTCTCAAAAAATGCGAGATAACGTTTTCTGTAACGTTTTAAAATAGCTATATTATTAATTCAATAATTCAGTTTTATTTAAAGCATAAACAGTTTAAGACATACAGAATTTCCGCTTTAATCAGGAGAAAACATCTACTAAAATCTTATTGATTGGCGTATATATGTCATAAAAATGATCTAAATGAAATAAATGATCATATTTTTATGCAATTTGAATCCATAAATATTTTCATGAATTATGAATTTTAAATTTTTATACAGAGCCCCTGTTCTCAGAATCATGCTTAATAAAATATTCTTGAGACATTAATATTTTAAATAAAAAAGTTTCACTCTTTTGCAATTAAAACCAATTTGTTATGAGAATTTGAATGCCTCTATTCTAATTCTATAAAAATGCTTGATTTTAGAATGCTCCATCGACTGTCTTAAAGAAAATAGTCAAACATTACTTGGACTTTCTCTCAGATTTATTGTCTAAAATAATGAAATTATTGTTTGTCTGAAATAATGATGTTCAAAGCATTATAGTTCGGTCGAGCTTCATAATAAAAAACTGAAACTTTAGATTTTCAAGATAATATTTACTAAATATGATTTATAGGATCGAAGGACTGTATGAAATTTAGATTTTATAATTGTTTCCAGAAGTGTGTTTATTGATTGAAATAAAATAAAATATGATTTACCGCATTTAAATCTTTTTAAAGATAAAATTAAATTTTATGATGAATCAGAGAAATTTTTTGTCGAATAATTCTTTGAAATATTGCATAAATTATTAAAAAAATATTATGTGGTGCACGTAAGACTACAATGCTGAAGGATTTTATTTTCTGTAGTCGTACTTTTAAAAAAATATTTTTGGTTTCAACGAAAACGTTTTCTTATTTATTGAAGTTTTATCTCTGCCCTTTCAAATGACGGCAGCTGACAGCAAATTAGGGACATATAGAGCACAATGAACACAATATCGTAATGCTTATATAAATAATATATTAAGTGACTACCGAAATAAGAAGCGTAAAAATATTTTGCTGAGGAACCAATGAAGAGACCAAAGTATATAAATATTTAATTGAAAATTGTTGAGGACATTACTCCTGGCGAACAAGCTGGTTGCCAAAGGCGACTAGTTTTTAATAAGTAATTATTCAGTAAAGATTAAATAAATAGAAAATATTTATAATTGTACATTTGAGTACCTTAATAAAAGTATGTTTGAAAATTGTTTCTATATAATTTATTGAAACAAAAAATAAGGGAAAACAGATTAGAATTCCAACCCTTCCAGATACTTTAAGCCTCAATGAAAAGGATGCTGCATTAATAGATTTCACAATATGTAAGCTGTCTTTTCTTTTGATTATTCCAGATATAGGAAACGTTATATTATATTCAGGAAACTGAATAAAAATAGTTTTGGAAATAATCAGGAATAAAATTTAATTTCCTCCATTTTTCTGTCTATTTTTAATTATTAACAATTATGATTATGAAGTTGATAATTTATCATCATTCATTAACTGAATTATTTCAATTGTATTATAGTTTTATCCTTTGATTTCACAACAATTTCACTTTCAATTATATTGATTTCGCATCGCATTTATTTCTAATTCTTGGCATATTAAATCATACCACAAAAATGGCAAGATATCGGGAAATCTCGGACAGGTTACGAAACTATGCAAGGTGCGTGGGAGCAAAATGCATTTACTACTAACAATAGACCTACCGAAGTATGAATGAATCCCGATGGGAGACCCTTGGCTATGCTCAATATATATAAAAAATATTCGACTTCCTCTCTGAGCCATCAGCGGTGTTGTACTGAATGGATTTTCTTCGGTTACAAACATTTACGGATCGTTGTTGATCTTCTCCTTGCGAAAACCACAGTTCTCTGTTTCCATCTTTGAACACGATGCTCAAAATGAGAGCCAGCTAGATAAATAAAACTTGGTAAGCCACCTTAACGACAAAAATGGACAAGTCTGTTTTATTTTAATCAAATTCCTCTGAAGAAAATCTGTCCAACCATCCACGTTCTTGTTGGTAAGATAATTCAAAATCTCAGCGAGCTCTAGGAAGAAATTCCGTTTAGAGTGGGCTTCAAAATTGTGGTAAATACCTCATGTTAAAACAAATCGATAATTTATTTCTACGCTCATTTGGATACGGATAGGATGACTCAGAAAAGCATTAACTTAACAAATTAAAATTTATATTTGATTTTGTAGCCCAAATTGTAGATTTTTGCTCAAATATTTGACATTCTCTGCCAAAAAAGTAAAAAAAAAAAAAAAAAAAAGTCATCACATTTTTATATATTTTGTCTTTTTCTCTGTGTTACGAAGCACCAACACATCTAAGAGAAAGACGAAGCAAGAATGTTTCCTGTGAGTTTCAAAGCAAAAGATCCAAAAGCAAATGCATTTGTATCTAGTTGATTCTTTCCGTACAGCTAATATTTTATAAGAGCAATTATGCATCATTAAAACAGCCATTAATTGCTGTAAGGTGCAATGTGTCTTTCCCAGCCTATAATAATGGCCCACTGCGTGCGTACAATAGCTGGGGAAAACAGAGAGCAATACAAAAATACATTTTAATTAATTTCGTAAGCTTTCTCTGATTAGCTTCGAGGCACAAACATCGCAATTTATCGCACCAACAAATAGCATTTCCGACTGTTATTTGAACAATGGATGCTACAATCTAAGGACTAATGAATTAGTTAATCTACAGTAATCCTAAATTATTTGAATGACAAAAGTAGTAAACAAAAGAGTTTTTTTTTTTTTTTTTTTTTTTTATCCTGGAAGATCTCAAATCAGGTGATGCGTTTACCACCGCTGAGAACAGTCATCTTACATTGCAGCCATCGTTTTATTGTCTTCAGGGAAAACAGGTCTAAATATGAGATGCGCTTCGCTCTTAAAATTCTAGTTTTCTTTTGCATCTCTTGTACTTTTAATATATTTTAGGAATCAATCTTTTATTAATGGATTACTTACAACACTAGACTTCTTTGCTAAAAATAACTCGTATTTCAAACTTACTCAATGACCGTGAACTTATTTTGTAAACCCGTATGAACACAGATCAAAGTAAGATCAGCTTTCGATTCAACAGCACGAAATATTGCGGCATCACTCACATTGAATATGCGGCAATGAATGAACAGTTTCGACTGAATGTTCACTAGAAACGCCCATCGATTCGCCCAGAACTTTCTCTCGGACCTTTTGAAATGCGAGTGAATTAAAATCTATTCATCCTGGTCAGTGCGTTTTCTCCGCTGCGACGTCTGCTGTAATATATCACAAAACATTCAATTACCTCACACTCGAGCTGGAGTTGAATTAGCATCATGCCGCTGATCCGACGATTCGGAATAAATGGAAATATTGATCAGAGACCACGCTTGGACACTTGCGAAATTTATCGCGTCGTTTCGATTTCTATATTATATTTGAAAATCTGATTTTTGAAAGAGTCACTTTCATTGGAAATCGCTTCATAAACGATTCATTTGCTGACGAAGCGATACTCAGAAACCTACAAAAATGTTTTCTTCATCATCAGAATTTCAAGAAAAATGCTTAACTCAACCGACATCACTCTTTTGGACACTTTCGAAATATTATTCTTCGTTTCAGTGAAATTCTTACTTCTTCATTTGATTTTAAAATCCGATTAGTTTCGATCGAAATAATTTATTTAACAGTTGATTGCCTGAAAAATCGTCAGAGACGAGAATAAAGATATTTTTTCAATCATTAACGAAATATAGAAAATTTTGATACAATCGATTCTTGTTGGACTAAAATCAGTTTTGGCGCACTGGAGTCACGTATTAACCACGCAAGAACAAACAGACGAATGCCGATGATTAATTGATTCTAGATCAAATATGTGTTAAAATAAATTGTGTACAAAGCTGCAGGCAGGACTGCCACATATGACTACTGCTTTCCTATACGGCTAGTAATTATTTACTTTTATAATAATCAAATGTTTTTAGCGGTAAGAACGGAAACCAATAAATATGGTTTATTGTTTTAAAAACTTTATTACTATAATCATTTTAATAAAAAAAAAATAAGTGAATACAAACATGTATATTTTCGGAAAATTATTAATAAAAAATAAACTAAACTCCGTGGCACGACAGCCCATGTGGACCAGAGTCTACAGTGCCTGCTTTCTTGACCGAGGGGTCTAGGGTGGAAGGCACATGTCCCTGTTGGCTAGTTAGCCTAACGCGGATAATAATGAACGAGGAATCAGCCTCGGACCTGTGCGTTGGGAGCGCGAAGCACTACCACTACGCCACCGGACTTCATGAACTAAAATAAATACTTTAAATTTAGGGTTAATCTGAAAATGTAAAACGAAATGGACCGGCTACTAAAGGAGAGCCTTATAATGTGCACTTCTTAGGGACGCTAAACGTCTAAATGAGAGACGATACGATTCGACTTAATGCATTAAGTTAAATCGCATCTTTTGCATCGTTCTAATGAAGAAATGAATCACCATCTCTTTGATTGTCGGTTCTGTCACCAAGAAAAGAAGAATAACAATTTGGGAAGTCAAATAAAGTTGTATCTTTCCAGCTTTACATCCTTCGTCTGCAACTTACAAAGCAGAAAATGTGCTCTCCACAATTGGTGCTTCAGCAAACGAAACTTGATTCACATTCTTGGCACCTTTTTTTTTTTGTCACATTGGAGCAGAAGTTGACGCAGATCTTGCATACCAAATTTCATTTATCGCTTCTGATGCGATTTGTCTACAGACCAAGTGACATATTAGTCGTTCAAGCATTTAATAACTTAATTTGATTTAGTTCTTTAGTTTTAAAATAAAGATTGTGGAGCAAATTTCCTCCGTGTTACATGTGTGAGTCCGTTGTCAAAGAAGTTAGAAACATGTAGATTCATCAGCTTTTTGTGGATGAAAACTACAATACTTTTTCTTTGCTTATTTCATATATACGAATGTGGCAACATGATGGCAGGAAAATGAAAAGTTGAAGAATATTTTTAACAAAATGATATATAGAAGACTCAAATATATCATTTTTAACAAAATGATATATATGAGTGCCTTATTTGGCCAATAGCACTAAATTGAATCATTTCTTCACTAATGTTCCAGCGAAGTATTGAACCATCAGCTTTTTAATCCGTCATTCATTCGCCAAGAAATAAATGACAAAAATTTAAAAAAAAACGTAAAAAAAGTAGTATGGTGTGAATGAGAAATTTTTACTTTTTTTTCCCCTCTGTTTGAGACATGCATTGCACCAGCAATCGTAATATGCAAAAAAAAAAAAAAAAAAAAAAAAAAGTCGCTAATGCTTTGCGGCGTTGAAGGAAAATGCTATAAAAAATAAGGCGCAATTTAGTCAAAAAAAAAAAAAGAATCAATAACTTCTGAAACGTGAAAAAAGCGAACTGTACAATAAAATGCGACTGGGGAATTGAAAGTTATTGGACATGTTAAACAGTGTTACAGAAAGCGAATTTATAAAGAGTTTTTTTCCTCCTTCCTTCCACTCATAGCTCAAGCGGTACTTTAATATACAGCTATCGCATGAAAAATCTGTGCTTTGATGCATTTTTTTTTTCCTGTTATTCCTTCCGCGTTATTAAGTAATGGCAGCGAACAGATTTTTTCCGGTAAAAATTGTGTGTTAAAATATGGGCATGTCAGCAATTTCCGACTTGGAGGAGAATGTAATATTGCAGCCCTGCAGACTAATAACTTTATCTCAGAAGTATTTTGCGAAATACTTAGCGAAGTGTCTAACTTTTATAAAATTTGGCATCAATAAGCGATTATCTGAAACAAGGTTGCTATTAACAAGTGCTTTTTATGGGAGCGTCAGTTTGTTGAGCGTTCGGCGTTTATTTGCATAAAGCTCAAAATGAAAGTTTAACAATTTTTGAGTTGGGTAAAAAAGAAATCATAATGTTTTTCTTTAGACACCTGAAAGGTTTTAGAAGAGTATAAGTCACCTTTTTCTCTTTCTCGTATACAGAGTACAAAAAGAAAAAGAAACAGTTGCCATAGTTAAAAAAAAAAAAAAAATGTTGCCTATATATTTTAATGAATATTCTCCTTTTAAAATGCCTTGATTCAGGGGAAAAAAAAGCATTTTTGGAATATATACATCAGTCCGTCCTTCTGTCGTTGAGCATGGCAGCGTAAAAATTCAAACTGAATTTTAGTACCTGGTCGGCATGCCAAAATTGTATACTTCTATCAAATTAAAACCATCCAAGAAAAGTCTGTTTATTCTGATGTGGTTTGCATGTCTGTCTTAAAATGCAAAAAGGTTTAAAAAATGAGCTTTTAAACATAGTTTTAACGTTGCAGCTTACGCCCCTTTATCTTCAATACTCATTTTTTGCTATCCATCCGGCGTTTGAAGACATCTCCATACAGTAGAGTTTACTTGACAACTCAAAAGTCAATTAGGTAATTGTATACACTGAATACTTTAATGAAAATTTAATAGAGTAGTTGAATCTACTAAATGAATCAACTCCAGCACAATAAGAATTTACAAATTGAAATTCTTATTGCGCTATCGTTATCTTGAGAATTTTTTTTGCAAAATGGGCTTATCAAGTTTTACCCCGTTTATGAAAACTTGAATTGTCGTGATATGTATGAAGTATATGCAGAAAAGTTCCCATTGCTCTTGAAGCATCTACTAACCAAATTTAAAAGAAAACTCAAGAATTTTATTCTTATTTTTTCTGTAAATGTACCAAGTAAAGCATTCCATCTGTCTTAAAAAAATTTCGATCTGTTCATTCATACTAAGTTGATGGATTGGATTGGATTGATTTGTCGATTTTAATGGCGCTAGAGTCAGTTCTGACTATACTGCGCCCGTATCATACTGAGGTGAAGAGAAGCACCTGAATATTTATCGGTTGAACAAGGATACATAAATAAGCTTAAGGATCAAGTTATGGAGTCTCATCAAAATTCATTTTGGAACATCTTACAAATGAGCTTAAGACAGAATATAAGAGAGATGTTCCTTTTTCTAAATTGAATTGTTTACCATAAAATGAATTACTTTTTTACAAACGTTCTGATGATGATTTCTGTGTGTTTTTCAGAAAATTCTAAAAAGTATTTCAGGTCGTGTTACAACTCAGTGAGAGTGACTACGAAAAGAAAACGGCTGACATGCCAAACATTTGGTTCTGATCCATGGAAATTCCAGTAAGTATAGCACTTCACTTGATTGTTGGGACACAAACGAGTGGACATTTCTTTTCGCCATTGTCTGAAAATGGTATCTCAAAATCATGTAGCTTTGGCGTAGCTTTCGGATACATTTCGCGCACTTCTCTTCTTATTACGGAGAACCTTGGTTTCGGTTTATTATTGAAAAAAAAAAAAAAAAAAACGCGATTCGTCAGAGGAAGAATGGGATCGTATTATAAATAAACTATTCATTTAAAAAAGTAGAAAAAATGACAACGTTAGGACACATTTTATTTTTTGTGATCTTTTTTCAAAGTGACGCTTAGCGACACAAAACCCCTGTCCTGTAGGAAGATTCCTTTCGTGTATGCTCCGTCCCGTGCGTGCGTCTAAGACAAAGGCCTTCCATCCCGAAAGGGTTAAAAAAAGAATCATGTTCGCGCCACTTTTAATGGCTACTTCAGCTTTGAAAATGAAATTATATAATGTGAATAATGAGTTAAAGCTTGCATACGCTGAAACGCCACTCTAACTGGAGGGTAAGACACTTCATGCTCTCCTCACTGAACACAAAGAAAAAGAGCCTTCAGGATAATTTACTTTCCAATATAAATTATTTATCTATTCTTAAGCATATTAATATGTGACGCTTGCAAACTCATCCAAATATTTTGGTAACAGAAAAGTTTATATTCGAATAGATTTACTGTCGAATCAAACGGTAAATATTCTAGAATATTTTGAGACATTTGAGGAAAGATTGAAGTTTTTCTGTCAAATAAATCCTAAATATTCATCATTGATAAAATAAATTTTTGATTGAAAATCCAGTTATTTATAGAAAGTATGGCAAATTCCCTTATATATTCAATGATACGCATTTCACCCTAATAGAGTAAACAAATTTTGAATATTTGTTCCATTTTGTCTCCTCTCGGTTTTAGGAGAAATAACGTTGTAATGAATATGATAGTGCCGTATTTAGGAATATTTTTTTCCCTTCTTCCAATGCTGATATAACTTCAATTGCATATGATGAAGTCCCAAATCGCAGCCGTAACTGGATAATTCGCATTCGCCTTCTATCTCACCAAATTAGCTTAATCTGATATCGCTTGATGATACATCATACTCGCACTCGCCAAAGTGAGGATATACAAGCCATTCGTTGTTACAGAAGAATTAAAAGCAAGTTCCAGAAACGACTAGTAGTAACGGGGCTCGCACTGGACAAATTGCATAGCACAGAAAAAAATCTCCAGGCATCATTTAATATGTCCAATTTAACTAGTATGCAGAATCTGTTTCTGATAATACCTAAATGAGAAGATATCTCGTGCATACCAACGAATGTTTTTAAAATATCTAAAAATCTATTTCAGAATTTCAACTTTACAACCCAAAAAATAGTTTTAAAATCAGAAGTTAAATAATAACATACAAGAGTACTACTGAGATGGATTTTATATATATAGCCATAATTCTGTACAGTATTAAAAACTAATTAAAATATTTATATGAAGAAAAAATGCTACCACATTACATTTAAGTGTCAAAGCAAAATACTTACTAATACATTATTATAATCACACATATGTTTACGAAATGTAAAAACATGAAGAAATTATCCCAAATAAAAATGAATTTTTGAAAGCTGTTTCTGTGGAAGAAATTGAAATGGATACCTGGTTCGCTTATCATATGTTACGCCATATGTACTTTTTGAAATAGAAATTGAGAGTTGAATTGATTATGAAATAGTCGATTCCTCGGCCTCATTGATAAAATTACACAATTGGATATTAGGACATAATTAAATAAAAGCATTTAATATTTCAAAAATCAAAGATAAACACAAATATCCGTTAGATTCTTGGAAGGTAAATATCACACGATAAAATAGTTTGTGATCGAGCTTCCAATCTTAAAAACCATCTTTTTCTGCTGAAAGTCTTGAATCGAACATTTTGTCTGCGCGGGCGCATGGCCAAACGGCAGGAATCATTTTGTAGCCGTTAATCAGATAAATAAATATTTGCCTTTAAATTTTTTTTCGGGGGTGGGGTGGTGGTGGTGGGGAGGATCGACTGTTTTGAACGCGATAATATTACCAATGCAGTTGTAACATTCTGCAAACGTCTTACACCACCAATTGGCTACTCAAATCGTTAAACATTCGATCATGCCTAATTGTAACAAAAATTCATTATATTGTGAAGCAGAAACACTTCTCGGCAACTGAATGATTGCTTGATTGAAACATTGGATGAAATGCCTACGTCAAAATTCGAAACATCGTTTATGCTTAGCTTAGCAATAAATAATACGAATAGATTGTGTTTTCTGATCAGAAAGGTTAAAGAATTTGTTGAAGAAGGAATTAAAATTAAAAGGTTGTGCATGAAACAACGTTTTCGAATCATGCCATTTGACGACTTATCTTAAGAATAAAACATTTAGGATATATTCCATGTTATATCAGTCAACAATGGTCCATTTTCCCAAATGATTGCATCCGTTCTGCATGTAAAATGCATGATGTCGATGAACCACTTAGTCACCGAGCCCATGAATGCAACTGTGACAAGTTCAAAATATCGAGTCTCTATTTTGTAAGTTGAAGTCATTAAAAGACGCTATCATTTAGCACAAATATTACATTCAATCCACAAACATTTCAAGCGTTATACGGATTCTCAATTGAATCCTCCCGAAATGAAAGTATTTTTCTTATTAGATAAAAACTCAAAACAGATAAGAGGTTAATAAGATTCTGAGTGGCATGTTAGTGGATGGATGCATGAAACAGGCTTTTATGTTACGAAAATAAGTTATTTTTTTCGTGCGTTCCATCCCTTTTTTAATACATGAGCTGTCGAGAAGTCACTTGACTTAGGTCTTTGATTCACATATATCTTAGTTTATACCTTTTCCTCAGATGCAGGGGCTCTTTAAGATAAAAGGGCTCTTTTAAGTTGAAGGTCCATAGAAGTTGCATCAGCAAACTTTATAAAAAATGATGCGTAGGCCGGGATAGCCTGGTAGAATGTTGGATTCATGTCCCTTAGATTGCGAGTTCGAACCCTGCCGGCCGAAGATTCCCCGCGTGCTTGGTGGCTGACGCACGTATAAATCTGTCGTGGTCACAAAGTCCTCCATGTCGAGAGTAATACCACTGGGGGTACTGGATCAGGGGTGATCGTTCTCTGATTCAGATCTAAGTTACGATCTGTGGAGGAGTGAATGAAATGAGGGAATGAAGTCCGCCCCGTAAAAAGGGTTGTGAAGTGTGTGTAGTCGAGTCGTACTCTTGCCCCTAGTTGGCTCTAAGATAAAAGCAAGGGGCACTCCCCATCAGGCTTAAATCGGCTGTCTTCGAACAGCGGGCTTGTCCGTGGCAAGTGCCATAAGAAACAACAACAACACACAACATAAAAAAAGAGATAGAATAGAAAATGAAGAGATTTAATATATTTAATTAATATTGTTTAAGCAACACGAAGGTTGTTTAGTTAAAGTTTTCTAAATTTTGAGACGCTATCAGATGACAAGTAAGGCACAGGATCCAACACCTCGCTTTTCAGATTTTACACCGTGACGACATTAGACCGTTTGTCATTTGACAGAAGTTTTAGCATGCATGAAATGTATTAAATGTGTCTGCCAATTTTGTATGCTTAAATGATTATGAAATCTTATTTAAAAGTAAGTTTGTGCTTATATATAGTATCATTAGAATAAGCTTTATTGCATTTTAAACCAATATTTGCGTTTTAAGTTTCTGAAATATTGTTATAATAATTAAGAAACAACGTTTTCAAATTTTTACCGAATGCCTAAAATTCACCTAACAGAAGAGGGGGAATGAGTGTGTTCATTCCGGATCACTGGAGGGATTTTAAAAAATGTCAGGTTTATCCCTGATTCTTCACGAATTTAATAGCCCCCTCTCGGGTAACGTAAATTATATTGGTATTTTAAATTTAACATTGTAAATATGAAAAGTCTTATCCTACCGAGAAACGCTATGATTCCCTATAAATTCTGCCACGATTTTCACATTCGCACGGAAAAGGTCGCCAGTCTCAGGGTGAGACAAACATATAATATATCGGATTTTGGGTGCGTTGTTAATAAATGTCACTTTTGCCCTTTCCAAATTTTGCTTTTCTGAAGTTTGTCTCTCCGCATGTCATTGAATTCTACAAAACATTTCACCGAATATTCTCAAATTGACCGATCCATGTTGTCATTTTTGGTCTTTCCCTGTTTCAATAATAAAGTTGAATCTCTTTCCTTCCTCTTCATCCCAACGAAAGTAATAGATTTTCCATAAACTTTGAATTTCGAAAGTTATTTTTCAGAACGCCGTCTTTATAAATAAATTATTCATTCAAGACAACGAGTCTGGAATAAAATTTGACTCGTTGCGAACGTATATTGATGCTGAGGGTTTACTTAAGAATAAAATATTTGAAAGAAAATGTTTACGCATTTAAAATTTTTGCTTATTCGCGCCACTCAATTATTTACAAAAAGGATAAAAATATCTTTTCATAATTCTCAATGAATTATTCTCTTTGTGAGAAAGAGTTTATCTCACTAAAAAACACTTTGATCTCAGATGAATATGAATATTTTTAACTGTATAAAAATTTTACTAAAAGTCGTCAAAATATTTAAAGAGGAAATTTTGGTAAGTCATTTAAAAAATATTTTTTATATAAACTACTTTATCTTTGAAAATAAACTTTTCGATGTAAAATATTCACAAATGGTTGTTAGGGATGACAGAGTGAGAAATCTTTAAGCCAGAAAAACCCTTTTCTTTTAGCTTAAATAAATGTGCTCACAAAAGAATCTTCTTGGCACCATTCGTCGCCAGGGTTGATTATTCCGTTACGAAACACTCCGACGAATATTAATTAATTTTATTGAAGATTTTCACACTCACGAAAATAGCGCTGTATGTGCTGGAGTTCTATTTTTAAAATGCTCACGCCAACTGTCCTTTGAAAATAACGACGAGTTAAAGAAAAAAAAATAAAATTGAATCAGTTTAAGGAATTTGCTTTCTCCCGAACGAATTTCAGTGACTTTCTCACATATGTTATATATGGTAAGGTAGTATTGTAAATTTCAAAATATTTGACCTCGAGTTCTCATATCCCTCTACGTTTTGTGCATTGCGGATGGCGGAAACATTCTCATTGGAATAAAATCTGAGCTTTTCTGTGAAGCATACCTGTGAATGCTGTCATTAATTTATTTTGATAAATCAATTTACCATGGAACTGCAAGCATCCAAGTTTCCATTGCTGTTCTGTATGTGCACCGTCGGAGGCACAGGAGCTATTTGTGCTGTTCCTACCTCACTGGTGATAGAAAATCCCCTTTTAGTGAGTTCAATACGTCGGTTAACACACGCCACGTCCCTGTAACACACGCCACACCGTTGCCGAGGTGCATTCAGTTCTGCACTCTCGAGACGCGTTGATTTTTCAGGTCAAATTGTTTAATGATTTTTTTTCAACCCCTTCTGTTCAAATGGATGTTCATCCCGGGCTTTAAAATCCCTCAGTGTCCTGAAACTGCCCACGACCCATGCTCGATATTGTGGCAATGCGATGCTTCTGTACCGAATGTCTCTTCGTCGATGATTCAACGATGTTTCGGCATAACACAAAGGGCTTTTTTCTGCATGGATGACGTCACTTTCACAATGATGTTGGCGCGCGCTTTCCCTTAGAGGCCTCTCACGGCGATTTTGTTACTGAAAGAATTGTCAACTGTTGTTAAAGAAAACTTGAATAATTGTGAATTCAGAATAAATTCGTTTCGGCTAAATAATTGAACTATAAAATTCTCAATGTGCAATTTTTTTTCAATATGAATCACTCTATATACTGTTTTGAAACTTTTAATGCTGAATCTCATTCAATCATGCGTATGTATAACAGTTCCCTGTTATATGAATATTTTCTCTTAGACGAAATACATAGCATTATTGTAATCTTCAAAAATGAGACCTTGTATTCATTCATTTCAACTTTGTAGACTCCCGTGGGAAATATGCAAAAATATTTGTCCGCATGAAAATTGTAAATGTCTATCAATCTGAAATGCATGAGACGGAAGTACGTTCATACGAATACGTATGTGTGGGATTACTCGAAAAGGAAAGCACCGATCTAGATGCATGAATTCAAATATTCGAGACCTCCAACTGGTTGCCGTCCTTCTAATTAGAGTATCAGTGAATTCGATAGCTCGAAAAGGCAGCCTTATCTCTGGACTCGATTCACTTCTCTGTACGGTGGAGTGTGTGAGAAAGTGAAAGCACCCGCGCCTCTCGTGACACCAGCCTAAATTCATGCTTCATTTCACTGAAACGCGATTTGACATTTTGGGAAAGGAAAGACACACATTCACTGCATTTTGAGTAGTATTTAAGTGGAATCTTTATATGAAAGCAAATATAGAACGGAGAACATTTTCATCTGTTTCTAAAATACACCTCGCACAACGTAGCGCCTTGCACGATCTCTGGTGTAGAGAAGTAAACTGAGTGATCACTTTGAACGTATTCTTTAAAACCCTCCCCGAAACTTATGCGCCTACTCTCCAATAAAGGCGAATTTGTATTTCAGACGCTTTCTTTCCCAAGCGATTAGAAGCAACGCGGAACTGCAACTGCCACAAAATCTCACACCCAACTTTATGTCTGTAAACAGTTGCGTTTTCTCAGTTATCACGTACGCGTGCTTCTGAAAATACAGGCGTACAGTCGTTCAACTCTCTGTTGGATTTGCCTCAAAATTTGAATAAATGTTAAATATGTACCGAATTTTAAAAATCTAGATCTTTTTTTAGTTGCGCTAGATGTCTTTGCGCCGTTTTATCGAATTTTGAGAAAAATTTGATAGAAATATACAAATATGGTGCAAAGATCGTTATCGAATTTCATCCTCTAATAGAAAGCTTTTTTGAGTCACTGGCAAACATATGCAATGCTAAAAAATAGTTATGGCATTATGTAGGCTAGTTAACCCATACTTGTGTTTTTAGAACTCTGGAACTCTTTTTTGGCAGTCGCAATGCTTTCTCCATATTTCTCATATGTGAAAGTGACTTACTTCTTATACGAGGAATCCGTTTCTTACACATGCTTACACTTGAAGCATGCGACGACCCATTTCATTCATCTACGTCTTTGGAGGTGAAAGAGGTCATGAAACGGTGAAGCCCGTGATGGATTGGATCTATAAAGTGATAACTACAATTCTGATAATATGCCTCATTTCATTCCTCTAGCTCCTCGCCATTTTCAGTTATAGTGCTCACCTATAAACATGATTCCAAAAATGTTTTTTAATTCCGGGAGGTTTGGAATGTAAGTTTCTCTCTTTTCCCGGCGCACGAATTTCTCAACTGCTACAATACTTCCCATTTGTTTGCGAGAAGGTATCTTGAATGCTCAATCCCATTACAGATCTCATTTCGATGTACTTTGTTTCTCTTTCTTTCAGCATTTCAAAATTGAATTTGCGATATCCAGCCGCATGATAAATACTTAACTGCAATCATTATTAATGAATTATCTGAGAGAAACTCATTCTATAGACATTCGTGCCAAATAAAAAGAAAGAAACTTGTCCCAATCTCTCAATTTACTTAATATTCAAACTCTCTTTTCAAGTTTAATTTCTAACATGCATGGACTTATATTGAATTTAATAATCATTCTGTAATTGGTTTATCAAACTTTTTCATCTTTTCTTGATTCAAATGATCTCTAAAACAATGAGCGAAGCTTTGACATTTCTATATTCACAGTCCGCTTATCGCTCTAAAATAACAGAAAGAGTCTGTGCAGATTGTTTTAATTCGAGATGATTAAAACCGACTCCTCCTCGTAAGTCACGTTTTTAGCAACCCCCGAATATGAAGCTCAATAATACATTTAAGCAGAAGGGAAGAATTTTTTAAAAAAATAGATCCCAAGAAAAACATCATTTGCAGATGACAACTTCATAATTCATTTTCTCAAACAAACAATGAGGGGAGGAAATTGTGTAATTGAATAATTGCATTTGAGCTTCTAGTTCACTACTTAATGGAATTTGAAAACTCAATTAAAAGGTAAAGTAAATTAATCTACGGTAATATAACATGTATTTTTATAATAACATATTTATCAAATCAGCATGCTTCTCTAAGACAAAATTTTTTTAATTAGTAAAGTGTTAAAAACGGATATAATTAAGAAAACCGAACTGAAGGATGAATTAAATTAGAAGCTTAATATTGTAAATACGATATAATTGGAAAGAAAATTTTGGATGTCCCGAAACAATGCTATACGAGAAAACTCGAACATACAAATTGTGAAAGAATTGTTTTATTTCACCTTACCTATGAGTTTATAAACAATGAGAATGGATTAAGTATTCTTGTGAAATTAAATATATATTGATAATGGAGCATGGCGATTTCAAAATTTCAAGCGTCGATATATATATATATATATATATATATATATATATATATATATATATATATATATATATATATATATATATATATATATATATATATATATATATATATATATATATATATATATATATATATATATATATATATATATATATATATCATGGCGATTTCAGTCGATATTTAAAATTTTCTCCTGATGTCTTCAGTTTCTGTAAACACAATATTAAAATATCTTCTACAAATTTTTTATTTCAGTTCTTTCGAAGTCAACTGTTGTTTATATTTTTCAAATGCTGGCATTCTCTAAATGAACTCATATTGTATTTTATAGTGAATAATTTTTCAATAATAATTATTTATTCCAGTAAAACATTAAAAAACAAAGTAAAAAAATGATCAACTTTTTAAGAAACTTTAAGCATGTTACGTGATCATTCATAAGTTGAACCGTTTATTTTAAATATTTATCGTTACAATTTTTTTCTTCAAAATGTCGTGCACTGTTTTCTTATTAAAATGAGTCATTTGTTAAAACTATTTTTAGCAATATCATTAAAAAGCTTTTCAATTATAAAATTAAGAAGTTTTAAACTTAATTTCCTTTAATGAAATTACTTACTGTTTTATTATTCATTATGCATTATTAAATGCGCAACTGTTAAATGATACAAATAATTTTGATAGACAATTTTAATAATATTCACTTCTTTTGCTTAGTTCTCCCATTTCTGTCTCTTAGTCTCTTAGAATTTGTATTGTTGTGCCATAAACTTCGAGTCGTCCAAGTTCAGCACATCATTTTTTTCGTATGTCTTGGTTTAATATTACATGTACTGTAAAAGCATGAAATTTATTTAGCGTATGGTATGCTTTGAAATAATTGCTTCAATATTTCGTAAGCATCCATGAGATTCTTGCAGAGTTCTTGTACAGTCATTTATTTGTGTGGACAAAGCAATTACGTACAAATCAAGACATCTCTACACCAAATATGAGAGAGCGGTATCGTATGACTTCAATCGGTCTTCTCTTAACGAACATAATTCAGAAGAGAGACGAGCGATGCACTCGGAAGGCTTTGTAGTAACGAAACATAGGTATTCAGGCTTTTTTATTATGCCGGAACATACTTTTACTATGAGTCCTACACACTAGGGTAAGTACGCTAGAAGTGAATATAATAGTGACTAATCACTTATAATTATAGTGATTAGTTACAATAACACTATAAACTATTTATAAATGATCTTTTATTTTTATTTTTCAATGAAAAGACTTACACGTTGTCGTTTTCTTTAACTTTACAGACTTACATTTGAAAATTGTGTAAGTGTGTACCTTCTAAAAAAGTTATTTCAAGTATTTGCCGAGAAATTATTTGTTGTTCTATATAATACAAAAAAATTCTGTCAGATATCTAGGAAAATTCTTAATATATTAAATTAAATAATATTTCTCCGAAACTTTTAAATGTAACTCAGAAATTTCATTCAATACTGGTAATATACGTATCTATACATGCATAAAGTGCGACATATACATACTAGAGAATATATCATTTAAATCATCCTAATTATTATTGATGATTGGTAAAAGTTAAATAAAAACAAACCATCGTATGGATTTCATACTTGGTCGAACATTTTTAACAGCTGCATTGAAAACTTCATTTAGTTAATTAATGGAAATGTAAAATATTATGAGAAATGTGCCGGAAATATTTCACCATCAATAGAGTTCATGCAGTTAAAGGAATGAGGGCATAAAAAATCAAGAAATAAGCTTCAAACGAAGTTTAATCAAACGCGAAAATAGGTTCAACTATCACCAGACGGATAATAGCTATAGCTTAGCAACGGAAATTGGTGACCATATCTTCCAAAAAAATCTTATGTTGCAAATATATATATTTTCAGACTAAAAAAAAATCATGAGGAAAACTAATAACTTCAGACTAATAACAAATTTTCTGAGGAAAAATAAAAATGTATGAGTTAGATACATTGCTTTTAAAGAATACCAATGCGGCTACATTCGAAACACAAATGAAATTATTAAAATTAGAAATAATCAATAAATCTTTAGCCCATTAAAATCGAATAAAATGGAAAATAAAGAAAAAAATTATAAATTTGACTTGAAGACTTTATCAAGGTCACCAAGGAATTTATTCTGTGAGCTTGGCTGATTTTCGTATAAGAATTGACCCCTCGTGACTTGAAAATCCCAAGAAATTGAAGTTTTTAGAAAATAAGAACTGGTATACACAATATGAAAATAGTGAATTCAACCATTAAGAGATTCGTATAAACAGAATTAAAATTTAGTAAAAGGAAGACAAAAAAATCCATACTAAAATTTAGTCCGTCAGAGCAAAATATAGCAACAGTAAAATACCAGTTTTTAAGAAAATTAAACAAGAAATAAATACCAAAGAATAAACCTAATAAAAACACCAATCATTTAAAATTCAAAGCCAAATTGCGGGTAAAACAAACAAGTTGGACTTCATAATCCTCCAAAAAGATTTGGGCCAAAATCAAAAGAAGAAGACAACTTTCTCCCCAACTCTGGTGCATCTGTGAATTTTGAATATTTTAGTGTTTAAGACTGAAAACGTCAATCCAAAAAAAATTTAATTTAAATGTGACTGACAAAAAGGTGCGCATTTGGATATGAAAGTAAAGAATCCTAACGGAAAAACTTTGGGAGGTATTTATGTTAAAAGAGAAGAAACTAATTTCACTTCAAACTAATTAAAATTAGTACTTTCTATTCTAATTTAAATTCTAAAATTTTCGACAACTTAATTTTCTCATAATTTAACAAGATTAAAAAATATGTAATAACAAAATTTCTTTTTTTTTTAGGGCAACACTCAATTTTCCTAAAAATATTTTAATGATTTTCCTAAAAACTATTGCAATATAAAAGTTGCAATTAGAGAAGGCTTATCTGTATTCTAATACCATTTCATTACTGAAAATATGCTTTCTAAATTTTTCTTTGTATTTTTTTTCTCCTTTAACTTTATTTTAACTCAATAGATGGCGCGAAATTACTTAATTGAAACCGCGTGAAGTTGCTGCGTTTTGAACAAGCTCTGAAGATGTATTCAACCTTAAATGCGGAAATGTTCAAAATTTATAGTTGTACCAGTATTTAGAGATAAGATACGTTTTTTTCCTTGTGTTTTTTGTACTAATCTTTTTAGATTAATTATTATTAAGCTGAACTTTTATTTTTTGTCTGCAATTTGAATTTTAAGTATATTAGTGTCTTTATTAATTTTATAGTCTCTTGTTTTTGTTTTCTTATTAATTTTCTTAAATATTAATATTTTATTGTTGCTACATTTAACTTTTATTGATTGGATTTTGATGTGATTTTTTAGCATAATACTTTTATTAAATTTATAATTATATGAACATAATGCTGTAAATTTTTTAATGGTTTAATTTAATGTTTTTATATCGTATATACTATTTCTTGTCTTCCCAAAACCTCAATTTATTGGCATTTTCGGATCATGAAAGGACAATTCTTGGACAAAAGTCAGACCCCTCTCAGAAAAAAAAAAAAAAAAAAAAAAACTGTTTGAATCCCTGCTTGAAAGTGACCCTTATTAAAATCTTTTGAATGGATTCGTTATTATTTTTTTAGTTTTCTATTTTAATCTATTTTAATGTGATTTAAATTACTGACTTATTGGTTATTTTTAATTTCCTTTTTGGATGTTAATTTTGCCTTGTTTATCTTTAATGTTGCTTAATGTATTCTTTTTAGCATCTTGGTCTTTTAATAATATGATTTAAAAGTCTAATTGGATTATTTAATTAGTCTTATTGGAAACATTAACTATCTGGATGCTGAAACTAGAAAAGGACTTAATAATTCCGTTCCAACCCCTAATAAACCTAAATATATATTTATTTGATCACAAGCCATAGCTCATTTATAATTTACTTGAATCGTTCTCTATTTTTTCTTCATCGTTTTATGTATGAGCTATCAATAGTGACGATGATTTTTGAATAACAATTTGCAATTAATTTTCACTCATTTAACAAAGTCATCAACGATTTATGAAAAATTATTTAATGACTGAATAAAATAAAGATTTTGGGGAAAATCAGAGAATGTTTTGAAACTTGAAGAAGTGAATTCTAAACAAATTACAGAACCTGAAAGTTGGATTTATGTTTTAACTTCCGGAGAGTCATCGCTTTTGGTTGGTTTTCGTTTGGTTGAAGTTGTTCGATATTTTTTGAGTTTATGTTTTATTTGTTTTATTCTCAAGACCTTTTTCTTCTATTTCTGTTTTAACTCATTTGCAATGAATTCCTTTTTATTCAATTTAATTGTAGCTTTGAAAACTTCTGCCATCCATTATTATGTATTATATATTTGTTTTATATTATTATTTCAAAACGTGCATTCTGATGTGGGCTATTTTGTATTTAATAATTCTTGCATCAAAAATTTGATGTCGCAGAATGGATTTGCTTGCGATTTGTCTAATAGTATTTTTTTTGTTGTTATTTGCATATTTTAACCATATCGTGTGCATTTTTCAAATTATCGCATTTTTAAAATTTATTAAACTTTCTTATATGTTTTAATTAGCAATATTTAATTAAAACAGTGTAAAACTATTTGTATTTTGTTAATCGTATAAATATGTTGTAATTCTTGTAATATTTGATACAGTTTCGAAAATTCATGTGCTCTGCTGGCTTCTTTTCGAATGCTGAATCGCAATGGACACCATAAGAAAGACATCCTCTATTAAGAATTAGAATATTGTTGCCGGAAATCCAAAATTTGTCTTTGGACGTGCAATAAGAGTCCAACAGGCTGAGTAACAGATAAAAACTTTTTTTTTCCCCAAACTTGAAAGCATGAATTCACAAACGCAAAACAGAGATCAAGCGAAAACAAACAGCACTCGTAACAAGCAACAGTAGGCATGCAGCAAATCAGTAATAAAACCGTAACAGCAGAAAGCGCTCAGAGAGAGCCTCCTGGATGAACTACTCTCTGGAGCTAACTCAACTGACTCTCAGCTGTCTTTCAACTTTTTATAGTTTCCATGACCAGCCGAAGAAGCTTCTGGAAAGATATCATAACTCACTTCTAGTCGATATATCTGCAAAATACCAGCAATGTCCGGAATTTTAATTTTGGTGCCAAAGTCGCCAAATGACTGCCAAGCCCAGGGTCGCAAGTCCACTGGTTCGGCATATATTCAGCAGCCGTTCGACTTACCGGTAAAATTTTCTTCCTTACCATGATAGCCAGGCACAAGGTTACAAATTCGTAAAAATATATTGTAAGCGCGAGTGAAAAAAAGAAAATCCTTTCAATCATTGCCTCGTTCTTTTAACAATCTTTGTGTTTCAGTTCATATATTTCATTAAAAGGTGTGCCATTTTTTTAATCAACTAATAAAAATATGTTTACAAATTTTTTATTAAATTTATTTTTACTCTTTCTTAGGTTAAACAATAACTTTTCTGTATAATTAAAAGAATACGCTGTTAAAAATGATTTATCTTATTCAGCGAGAAGCACATTTACATAATCGTCGAATTCTGCTTTCACAAAATGATTGCATATTACGGAACAAAACTGTGATTTAAATGCACGCTTTTGTTCACTAGACCCAAAGTTGCTTGAATTGCGATGGTAGCTTCATTAGACGAATTGTACACCGATAAGTGCGCTTTAGAATATGTTGTTGAAGAGAGAATTAATTTTAGAGTAAGTTGTAAGAATTTTAATGAATGAATGCTACATTCAAATAAAAGATGAAACTTCCTTCCTAGACCAGGGTTGTTAGTTTAATAGCTTTCAGCTTTAAAAGCATTTAAAGCTTCAGCGTTTAAGCGTGCTTGTTTGAAGGTGATTAAATGTTTCTGATCTCGAAATCTTGGGGACAACTTTCCACGATTCTCTCATTACGTTTATAGAGTAAGTTTGAAGCAATACTCTTTTGTACGTGTTTTTAATTTATTACTTCAAATTATTCGTAGGAAGCGTCAATGATTACTTCAAAACGAATGAAGTGAAATGCAGAAAATGAATGATGGCAGAAAAATGAAGATACATTTTAAATTGTAAAAATTTCCTAACTGTAATCATAAAAATGAAATGACAAATATTACTCAGGCTTGAAATCATTTTTTTTTTCAAATATATTCTCTCAAAGTAAGTATGGATGATCAGTCGAATGGAATTAGAATTTATTTAAATGAATGGATTTATTGATAATTAATTTCTGAAAATATTAATTATTTTGAAAATAAATGGATGTACTTTCAGTGGGAATATGCAAGTGTTGAAAATTTTAACCTTCTGGTAGGTCAAGAAGTCTATGAAAATGAATGAATTATTCAATTCCAGCCTATAAATGTGAAAACATTAAGTTTAAAAAGTCTAAAAAATGAAACAAATATATTTTTTAATTTGTTGTAGCATTTCCGAATGAAATCAAAATATTGTTAAGAAACTTTGTAAATTTCTTCAATCATGCATTCAACTCTTTGTTCAAATTTAAAAAGCTGAAATAGATTCCAAATGGTTTTATTTCAAGTCGGATAAAATTGTATTTCTTTTGGTAGATGCTAAATGTTAATAAGAATGAGCGTAAGCAAACTTTCAAAAATTAAGAGACGCAAGTCGTATTACGGTTCGCGAATTGTGCAGGAAGACCGGGAACGGATGCTTTGATTTCAATCCATGCTGTGCAATAAAGGCTCGCTGAATTTTTTGAAACGCAAATATTTCTAATACTTCTAAATGTGGCGTATTCAAATTGTCTTTCCCTACGCGGGGTGTTAAAAACTTCCTATTATGATACAGTTCGTACCCTATTTCCTGTAACAAGTCTCTATTGATGCTAGCAATAACAGTCGCGATGCAAGTTTACATACTAGTGATAATCATTGGATAGGAGGTACAAACACGTGATCAACCTTGTCATCGCAGGTCCAGATATGGGTGTATCTTTTCCGGACCTCTGCAAGAACATAAAGCAGTACACCAGATCGTTGTAGAATAAGGCCAAGCATTTCATTTTCACAGCAGGAATTAAAATGGTAGATGTCGAAATACAATTCACTAAAAAAAAATCAAATTTTAATAAGAAATTGTGCCAAAATACTCTCTTCCAAGCATGCCTTCGAATTCTGGAATGACTCTTATAATCCCACCATGGGGTTGTTCTTAAGTATATCAATAAATTTACTTCTCTCTTTCTTTTTCTTCAATTAAGTAATAGTTGAAGTTTCAAAGTCGATTCCACTTTTGATGCGATACAAATCCATAAGATCAAATCTGGAAACTTACGACCCATTTCTGAAAGCTTGGATCCGTATTTGAAAAATCCATCATCTGATTAATGTGACATAGTTTGTTTTATTACAGTAAAAAAACAAAGGTGTAGATTTTTCTATAAAGGAGTGCGTTGTAGAATTATCAACATCGTTATCTGAAATAATTGCTGCCTTAAGCTTTTACAATATCATGGACATTTGAACGGGGTTTTGCAAGAATCTAAGTACTCACTTCTTGAAAAGGCCGACTGCGGAAAATTGATTTTGTGTATGGCGAATATGTTCTGAACGTCGGATCTGATACGTCGGTTCTGTTCATAACATTAGGATTGACTAAAACAATTATCACCATAAGTTTGCTGCGTCATCTAAAGTGTTTGCTCAATGCTTCTTTTTACTAAATTCCTGCGCAGATTTGTTTTACAATTTTGAGAAGGGGAAAAAAATCCAAACGTGTACAATATCACGTATTACTGCATTTCTTTTCTCTTAAAATAGAGACAAAATGGCCCAAAAATTCTGAGGAAAGCTTTAAATCTGACGTTAGCAATGTCATTACAACAATATTTCCAAAATAACGATTTCAAGATTTCATTTAAAAACCCAGAATGGCACGAAGTTAGAGTGTGGATCCCGCTGTCTCTGAATCTCACTTAAATAATGTGATTTACCCATCCAAAAGTTAAAAGTAAAATTTCTGAACATACTACAAACTCCAAGCATTTTATTTGGAAATTCTGATCACTCGAAAACTAAAAAGTTTGAAGGAAAATCCAAACAAATATTGACAGAAAATATAACGTTTCCTTTCCGATTTATCGACATTGGAAAGTTACAAATGAAACGAATCTTAAACGAACGCTCCGTCACTAACACATCCAAACAGAAAAAGAAACCTCTCCATCAAAAACTCGAACAGTTTTGTTTAATGTATCACAAAAAAAGGGAAAAAATGTACAGAAAAAGAAACGATCGAAAAATAATTTTTTTGCCTAGAAGTCAGACGTGTGAAGTGAAGCATTATTGGATCCGAGAAACCCGAAGAACCGAAAGATCCCGATGGAAACTTTGAATGTCGATATCCGCCGAACGCTTCCGAAATATATTTCAGCAGCCATTCATCAAAAACGACATGACTGAAGGAAAAATTCTTCACCTGAAATTTTCTCGTTTCATACTTTTTATATTTCGACTTTCTTCTTCTCCCTCCCCCCTCCCCTTTCTCTTAACCATTATGGGTCCTCTAAGGTTGGTTTATGATGTAATAGCACGGAACGTTTGCGAATCGTAAATCTTTTCTGAGCTGTCGGTGGCAACGGATATTAAGAGACACACGGAGAAGCGCCATCTGGTGGAGATGAAAAGTGGTCCTGTCGACACGCTGGAGGACATCGAAGGGTATTGAACGTTTATTATTGAAGCGGGACATCTCCAGAATGAAAAGAAAAACGATTATGGCGGATTCTCGATGGGATTCTACATTTCTTCCTCCGTAAATCTTCGAAAAGGAAACATTTATATCTTGCGTCTTTTCAGTCGGATGTAAAAACAGAAGAAACAGCACACTGAATGCCAAATTCTGGCAAAGCATATGCTTATTTAAATAGTTAAAAAATTGTAATTAAAATTATTAAATACAAATGGATATCAACAATTATAAGCAAGTAATATGACATTCAATAATTTTTTTTATCAGTTTATCACTGCAGAAATGTTTGTGTCATTCTTATTTGAATAATGTGACCCATTTTTAGAGATATAGACTATTTGCATCAAGGCATTGTTTAGTACAATTAAAACAGAACTGATTAATTAAAACATTTTATTCTTCTGATGTCAGTAATTTGTTTGAAAATAACAGTAATGAAAGCCGGATATAACGTGATACAGATTTATTCACTCCGATTCGATGAAATAATACGAAGTTTAGTAAGAATATAGGTAGAATCCAAAACAAACAAACCATTTGTATGAACTTCAACTGTCCGTTTTATCTTTTTCTTCAAAATAAAGTAAAGGAGGTACGGAATTTTGAGAAAACTCGGTTTGATTTGCATGCATTTAATAAACTAAATAGTGCTTTGAGCAAGAATAGAATGTTCCAAAAAATGAATGATTATAAAAAGTTTACAAATGGAATTTTTAAACTTTGCAAAGCGTTACTGTAAAAGTGTTACCTAAAAATACTTCTCCTATAATCATCTTTGCAAATACAAATTTCGCCATAGAATTTACAAAATTTTCAAAGATATTAAAATGCAAATATTTTGACATAGATTGCTCTTTCGTAATTCAGAATGGTAGTTGAACGAATCATAAATTGTACAGTCCTGGCAAAAAAAAAAAAAAGTTTTTTTCACTTCGACTTTATTTTATTATCGATCATCGCATATGGAAATAAAAAAATGCAGTTTTAAAGATAATAATGAATGTTAGAAGATTCCACGACGAAATTGTTCATAAAAAAATTGTCTACATATTTAAAATTTCAAAAACTTTGAAATTTTCGCTGGAAATAGCTTTTTTTTGTTGCTATGAATATATTTTTCATGGAAGATTACACGGTGTTTAAATTTTGGCTAATATGATATGATTGTGTTGGGAGATATTTGACATTTTTTATGTTAAGGGCCCGTTTCTATATAGATATGTAAAAAATCAGATATTTTCAGGAGTCATTAATAGTACTTTTGTTTTTACGATACTTTAAAAGTTTCTGAAGTTTTCGAAATGAAAATTTAGGATCTACATGTTGCAGTTGAAAATTTAATATGAAAATTTTCGGTAAAAGTTTGATTCGTTTCCGAAAAAAAAAAGTATTCAAGAGCCTTGAAAGTTTTTCTAAATTGTATCTGAGTCTGAATCGTCATTAGACTGAAAGCACTAAAATAAATATTTAAAAAATGTTGCATGAAGGAAAGAAATATAAATAAATATATCATTTATTGGTTGAAAGGAATATTAATTTTAGTTTTAAAATTGATAATTTGCAGATAGAGGAAAAAAAATCTAGTAATTTTGAATCCCACTTAAATGACGGGCTGGCGGATGGCCTCAGGAGCACATCTGTAGATGTGATAGGCAATTTACCCTAGTAATATGGTCTGTTCTCCAGGTTCTCTCTCCTCACCTGCTACTTTTTGCTTTATTTATTCCTCACCTCGACGGCAAAAGTGCTCTCCATATCACTACTCTGTTTGCTCCTTGCTTTTCAATGATAGCCAAAAATTAATGCATTTTCCCTACGTGGCGACCTATTAGACGGGTGGTGCACTGTGGTCCCTGCTATATCAATCGGCCGGTACCTAGCCACCTGACTGGCTAAGCTTCAAAGGATCAAGCAAAGGAATGATTTCTTGGGTGGCACGGTCCCCTTGGGTGGCAGTAAGGACGGGCACTGTTTCCGGAATCTGAGCGTATAGGTTTCAGCTGGTACTAAGATAAGTGCTGAGGGTGGGGATGCCTAGAGCCAGCAGCTGTCTTCTATAGTTGGACTCCACGTTGGGTAATGCCGTCGGATGTGAATACCTTTGGATATCATATGGGTAACCTTCTCCCTCCAGTGGGCACCAGAATACCTTTAATTTTTCATCAAATTAATATATTTTTTCTTTTCTCGCTATAAAGCACAACTCTCAACAAACTGAAACTTTCCGTACCGTTTCATCATTTTTATTTCAAAAGATATCACTAACAGTATTGGTGACGTTACGTCCATTAAAAAGATCCGTTCTGGGAACTTGCTTATAGAGTTTTGATCATCATAACTGCACATTCCACACCAAATACTTCAAAATGTTTCATTGGCTGTGGTGAACTTTCAGGACTTCCGCAGATGGAACAGCTCAGGGTTTCAAATCTCAAGGAGTAACCAATATTTGGCGTCTTGAATGGGAAGGGAGGGAAATGTCATCGACGCAAAACACCTTATCCTAAATTTCCATTCACCAAAACCATCTCAGCGTATTAAAGTGGGCTATTTGAACTTAGCCAACCAACCCCGCTTCGTTGTTTTACTTGCATGCGCTTTGGGCATTCAAAAGCCGTTTAATATAGAATCTTTACCTTTGCCCGTCGTGGTGAAATGAGCCCCGACACTCAGCAATGTGAACCATAAGAAATGCACTTAAACGGCAAGGGAAATCGTGCCTCTTTTTCCCGCTCCTGTTCACCTTGCCAATTTCAAAAGAGGTCATCTCTCTCAAAATTAAACTATAAATGTCTTATTCTGAAACTAAGCAAAGAGTCAAAACTCAAATGCCTATAAATGCAACTAGCTACTCATTTCTAATGAACACACCTTTCTCTCTGGCAAAACCTGCTGGCAAATCCTTTAAAATTTCTTTTTCAGAAATACAACCACTAATGAGACGCATTCTGATACTAAGGTTGCGAAAAAAAAAAAGAAATCTAAAAATACATTCAATTGATAACGCTAATACATGCAATTGATAACGAAAACCCATTAAATTCAGGGAAAAAAAAAACTCTCAAGGTTTGAACAACCTCGCCGTTAGAGGCGCATCGACTTCTGTCGCTGTGGAGGTCAAAGATTTTCATATTTTAACAGATTCAAATGATCTTAAAGTTTCTAATGTGGGAAAATTTTTATTTGTAAGCTCCGGCTCTGAAACAATGCTAAAAGGCAGTCCTTCTAATCACAAAATTAACAATAAAATCGGTATCATACTCTAAGATCCAAACGAAACCATAGTAGAAACGCTTCCCGTTGTTGAACTGCAGTAGCAACAACACTCCTATAATCTTCTGGTAAAACTAGTTTGGAATAGAAATTGAAAAAGAACCCAATTTGAAGGGTTAATCTTTTAAGATTTTTTTTAACCTATGACTATAAGTACTTCTGTCGGTGAGAAGTACTTAAAAAAAAAGAAATCCAGTCAAAAGATTGTAATGACTTTTTTTCTCCCAGAGTTAATTTTTTTACATGATTTTCTCCTTATGAATTGACTTTTTTCTTTGATTTTTGACCCATTACTTATAGATGATAAATCTCTGTAATGAATTTTATCCCTTTAGCTCTCTTCGTTTTGTAATTATCGTGTCACCATACATTCAAACAGAATCTGGACGGAATTGAATCAAAATTTGATAGAAATATGCTAATTTGGGGGCAAAGACCATATGCCAAATTCCTTCGGCAAGGGTTTTTGAGTTATCTTTGTCACAGAAAGAAAGACTCTTTTTCAAGACAGACAAATATAAAGCCAAAAATGTGTTTCTCGAACTCAGGATGATGTAAAACGAGGAGTTTCGTTAAGATCTCGAATCCAAATCTTTTATCGATTACTTTGCATATTTCGTATTTGAGAAAGGAAAAAGTAGATCAATTCAGAAAAATGTTATGTGTTATTTTCAAAATTGTAGATTTGTATTCAATTTAGGCTGCGATAGGACAAATGGAAGACTTTGAAACTGAACGTTCTGTTTTCTCCTCTGTTCGAAGTGACACGAAACGTGTTTTCGTGAAGGAAAGATCTCTGGCAAAGACAGTTTTGTAAAACATCATACTTATTAATCCATTTCACGTTGAAGCTGCACATTTGAAAGGATGGTTTGAAGTTTCGAAGAATTCTGGGACTGATCTTTAAATATCTGTTCCAAGCAAAATGAGTTGCTTCAAACAGCGCAACTTTTACGCAGCATTACTCCGTACTCCTCTGGTCAGGGTCGACACGTGTAGCGAAGGATTAATTAAGAATCTGCCTCTCGGTATTAGCTGGTCTCGGTGGCTTATAGAAAATACACGGGCACCAATCGATTATGCAGGGTTTCCAGATTACATAATCAATTAGAAAATTCAAAAGCAATTATACTCACAAAATCCCCGCGATGAAACTCTTCAGAAAACTTTTAAGGAAGCATTTCATAGCAAAAGAGGCGGAAAGCTTCTATTTTATCAAAATTATAGAAGAATTCCACCACTTTGTACCAAAACTCGGGTTGACGGTCACAGTTAATCCTTGATTCTAATTCCGTGGAGGAATTATTATTCTGCATTTAAGCCACGTGGCACGAAGGGGTTTCTGACAATAAAGTAAAGGCTCGCTTAATTGAGTTGTGCAAACAAAAAGAAACAGAGCGGTTGCCACCCTCAACAAACGAAAATGAGAGGAGGAAACGCGAAATATTGCGCGATGGAGGACATTTCTCATTTCCTGCTTGGCTGGGCAACCGTTAGTATTTGTTTCACATCACGTGATGCAGGTCGGCCCTTGCGCCTTACATGTTACATTTAATTCACTTCGGTTCGTTGAGTCTCAATTCCAAACGAAAATCGGACGATATTCGAGAAGAGTAGTTGCATTTAAAGGGAAGATCCTGGAGTTGTTCCACACTGCTGTGCAAGCGAGAGAAAAGACTAAGAAATGTACAAAAGAATGTACGCTTTGAACGGACAACGCGCTTTCATTGCATCCGCACATCAGATTCCATTCTTTGTCTTGAAAGGCAAAAGCTCCAATGAGCTTGTTTCGGAAAACACAAACAAATTGTAATTTCAATACCATAAGCATTGATATTGAATTTAAAATTTTAAAAAAGTATCTTTATACCAAAAAATAAAAGAAAATAAAGAAAGATAGCATCACTAGAATCATGTAAGCAGCTCTCTAAATGACTCTTTTTTACAAACTTTTTATACATTTTTATTTACGCGATCCATTACTACTATTTCTGATGCGTTTTTGTCAAAATTTTGAAAATTTGTGCTTATGTCTGTTCTCGATGACGGTATATTATTTAATATTTTCCAACATTTAATTATAGGTTATCCTGATAATTTAATTAAATTTTGATTCCATGAGAGTGTATTTTTTAACAACAAGATGTATTAAATTTGAAAAAATAATATTATTTTACAGCTCTCTAATATTTATGATATCTTATTATAAATTAAAGTATAAAGAATAGAATGTTTTTTTAAAAAAATTGCATTTTTTGTAAATTAAAAAAAGATGGTTTTTGGAAAATGTGTTTGTTAAAATATGCATTTCATTTGATTTCTTTTGTATTTGTAAAAATAAAATTTCATAGCGATATTTCCTACATTATTTGATATTGTACATTATTTGATATTGTAGAAGTTATTTCATGAGCAACAATGCACCATTTTAACTTTTCTGAGCTTGATTATAAATGAAGCAATATTTGATATTTTCTGCGATAAGATTAGAAAATATTACAAACACAAAAAAGAAAATCATCATCTTAACATTTAAAAGATTGTCTTTCCAATCATCTCTACTTTAATTCACATTTTTATCTATTTAAATTCATTTAAAAATATTTCAAGCGTGTTTTATAATGCATTTCCCAATGTAAAGAAATTCAAATCGTTTCCATTGTTACAACCAATATTTTATTCTGGAATTTTCTTCCATAGTTAAAGATGTCAACAGGAAGACATGGCTTATTTTTCCATATTTAAGAGGTTCCTGTTTTAAGTATGCTTTTAATTTGTTTTTTGAAATTTTGTTGCACTTAAAGCTAACATTTGAAGAAAATGAAGGTTAAGAATGTAGAACTTCTTAAGAATGATTTACTTCACTTCCATATCAATAGATAAACGGAAGAATGAACAATGCATAAAGGGATTTGATTCCACATTTTGACAACAGCAGTTTGGGTGATTAAACATTATAACAAGTTTCGAATCACCGCATGCAATCGGATTGGATTATTTTGTTATATAAATGCCATATAAGTTCTTATATAAGAATATATAAGTTCTTATATGAGTTGTATATAATAAGTTAGTTTATAAGTAGTATAATATAATAATAAGTTCATAAGTCATATATAAGTTCTTTCTTATATAATATGTTGCCACAAAGAGTTTAATGATTCGTTTCTTGTGATCTATTTTACTGCACATCTCATAATTCATTCCTTACCTATTGGTAGCTGCGCTAAAATAAAAAAATGCTTCTCTTTTATGAATGTCAAATTTATAAATGGCGAAATGATCTGTCATTAGATGTGCGACCATACGCAAAAATATGTCCTGTAAATATGTTCCAATAAATAAAAAAATGAAATTTCTTCTATGTTTAATGTAGGTACACATAGAATATTTGATTTTATCTTCAACACATTAGTTCTAATAGGAAAGAAAAATTAAAATACTTTTATATTCTTTGCTTTCATTCCAGTCACTTTTATTTGCTATCACGCTCGTATGGAAGTCTTGCCGTCATTTATTTTCTACAGAAAGGTCGGAAAGGCTCTTAAGTAGTTTAATTATTGTAAGCATTGAAAATGACATTGGTTCTCGCAATTAAAATCACACTTAAATTGGGAAATGCATTTCCCGTTCAGAGATATTTTTAGGTACTGTGACAGGAGACCCGTGCATGCATAAGAAATGTTACCTTCATTTCTTCATAGAAACACATTAAGTGAGTGTGATCAACGCATAAAAGTATTCGGTTTGTAAATCTATAAAGACTCACTGAGGGGAAATTTTAAAATTTATGACTATTGTAAAAGTATTCTTTCGTGAACTTTAATTTCGAAAACTTTAAATCGACATTGTTCATATGGTAATAGATTTACTGCATTTAAATATCAGACAATTTTTACCCTTTTTAGTTCAGAATGAATGAATAAATGGCGTATCTTTCAGACGTTATATAGGAGAGCATATTTCAAAATGAAGATAAAATAGTTTTTAAAGTGCCGTGAAAAAATTAAAAATGGAAAACTTCACGATGGAATATCACTGGGAAAGTATTTTAATATTTCAGGTAAAAAATTCGTAAAAAATAAGATATAATGGCGCAGATATTCCAAAGAGGGGAAAAAAGGAATTTTACCAAAACAATTTATTTCCAGCATTTACAACTTTAAAATAAATTTTGCCGTTGACTTGACAGGAAAGAACTTTACTAAAATGACAGAAATCAATCCAAACAACACCCAAAAGGACTGTCACGTGACAGACAGTATATACTTGTATCCATTTCAACTCTCTTCCAGGTCATTAGAGTTTGGTTTCATGTTTTGAAAACGAGATATTCATGTGAGAGAAAAATAAATATTCCTCTAAGGAAAAAAAAATCGGAAGATTCAAGCAAGAAATGTGACTTAATTTATATCCTGGAAGATACATTCTAGTGTCCACAGATAAAACCATCCTTATTTACAGCTCTCTATCCTTCCATCCCGTGGTATCGTCGAATCTATTTATGCTTCATCGAATAACTCATCCCAAGAATATGCCGTTCATCCCGATCCATTATTTAACTGTACCCGCACCCCTCCGTCGAGAGAGGCCCTTGTAAATCTTAATACAGGACCTCCTCTCCTCAGAAGAGTGTAATAAATGTCCGCATAAGAAGGCATTACTCGGAAATCGATTTGCTAAATGAAGGCAGATGGAAATCCCGCCACTTCATTTGTCTTTGTCAGTTATAGAAAATAGGAAAAGAAATCATTTAGAGCAACGCCATCTTGCCTCTTCTCTCTTTTCTTTTTTTTATCTCCCGAGCGCAGGCGAAGGTCTTTCCTCGGACGATTTTTTTAGCCGGCTTCCATTTATTATTATTATTATTCTCTAATACTTCATTTTCTATTTCGCGTCGGAGGAGAAGAAGAAGAGAATGTATATTAAAAAATAAATAAATAAGATAAATGAAATGAAATGGCGGGGAAAAAGGGATAAGAGAGAAATATAAAATAAAACAAACGGTAAAGAAAGAAAGAAAACTGGAGCTCAATTAAATTATGGTCCTTTAATAATGCGAGTAAGAATGCCTTGGAGGTGAGGGGGGGAGGGGGGCGTGATATATATGAGACGTCAAAATGCAATCTACTGTAAGCTATTCCTTCCTGGTTTGGAGAAGGGCTATGTAAATAAGTCTGCTGCCTATATACCAGACCCGACAGTAGAAACGAATTAAAAAAAAGGGAAGGTAAAGCAAATTAGAAAAATGCTCCGAGTGAAAAATGGCCCCCACAGCAACGCTAGAAAGTCGAGTGCAGGTAGATTACATTTTGTTGCGTTTTCGAGAATAGCTGATACCGAACCGCTCCTGCGAGAAGAATGTTTGGCCGAAAACGAAATAAGTCAAGTGTTTATTAACTTTATAAACGTTACTTTTCTAGTGTAGGAATCAGCGGAATGCATTATTCGGGTAAATATTTATTTTGTTCTTTTAATGAAAATTGAAATGGATGGAGTTTAAAGTCCCTGTTAAGTTTTCACAAGATTTTTATCAGGAAAAGAGGAAGAACACTTTACTTTTGCCATAAAATATTTCAAATTTAATTTAAATTTTTTATTTTTATTTTACGAAATGATGAAGAGACTCTTTTTTTTTATATCCTGTTTTTTATATTCTAAAACTAATTTAAAATAAATGTTTATTTTTAGAGCTTCATTTACCTTTTATAAATATTTCAAATAAGAAATTCAATGACATTCTTATCGCAAGAATAATTGCTACCTATGCATCGATTATGTTTTTGTATTCGTATAAAAGAATGAAATAAATAATTTGTGTACATTAATATGAAAAATTCTTCATAATTTCAAATTAAAAGGATGTTTCTGATGACATTTTAACCTTTTGTATTTTATATAAATCTTTTAATTTTAAATTGAATGCCAATCCTTCACACGGAAAGTTGCAACTTTTCAGTCAAAGAAGAGAAATCAAATAACTTGTAAATAATGATGTGCAAATGTTTCTCATTTCTATAAAATTATCCTTTTCTTTTCATTTCAAATGTTATCAAAATTGTTACACAACTATAATAAAAATAAGCGCTCTAAAATATAAAACACAATTTTTCTGTTTGAAACTCGAGGGATCAAGCCCAAAATCTTAAGAACCTAGAGGAGATAATCCAATTGGAACCACAGTTGTATTCGTCATATCGTTCCATTTTTAACAGGTGTTTAAGAATTTTCTTTCTTTTCATATAAGCGTGTTCTATTCTCAGCAGTCTCCTCACCAGCTTTGATAGTATTTTTTGATTCCAAGATTATTTATCAAAACTATTTAATGCACTTTCAGCTCTGCATTAGAAAGCCATTTTTTTAAAGATTTTTTTTTCTTCATTACATTAACACGTGATTCATTATTGAAATTGCTGCGGAATGTTTTCTTCGAGATGCCGTTTCCCGCATTGAATCTGAAAATAATTTCTTATTAATAAGTAAATTAAATAAAAGTAAGCAATCAATTGAGAATTAGGCTTTGAAATTATTAAAATATTATACCATCAAAATTCTGTATCTCCACAGAAATCATTAGTGTTTTAAAGCAAAATCTATTTAGAAAAACTTTCCAAATGATATTTCAATTTTTAAAATTTCTGTGTGCATATTTTTATTGGTGAGGAATCACATTTATTTATAGAGTTTCATAACTTTTCTCTTTATTCAGATTTCTTTAGAATGACTCATTTTTTCAAAAGAAGGCGTTACGATGGAAGGATCTCAGAAAAGTGTCATATTTTTAGAAAGGGAGGATAAGACGACGGCTACTGTTATAATAAATTAAACATTCTTGTCAATAAGTAAGAAAATGAAGATAGATTTCTTTTTGTTCGGAAATTTAGAGGAAACGTTTTTAGCCATTTCTACCACCAATTTTCAAAAAGGCTAGAATTATAAGATCGAGAGAAAACGAAAGACACTAGGCTTTCCGTTCTTATGCGGTCTAAGTTAATGATTGGAAAATATTTTCAACGAATAATTTCTTAAGAATTGTAGCTATCAATTAAGTTTCAATAATGAACATTTCTTCAGAATGAGGCGATCATTTGAATATTCTTTTCATGTTCAAGAAAAAGAAACAGATTTCAATCACTCACCGTTTCCGTGTCTGTTGAGCTTGACGGCGAAGGCCGAATTTTTCACTTTCTCTCCAGCCGCTCCAGATCACAAAAGTCTTCGTATTCTCAAAAGAACACGAACAGAGCGTTACGCACACAATAGGAAAGAGTTCTATCTACCTGATAAGGGAGGTAAGCAATTTTTGTTAGTACCAAATGACAACGACCATTCGGTTCAAGAGATTATTACTGAATTTTATAAAAGCAGTTATAAAAATCAACTCGGATAAAATAAATAAATCCGAAAATATTTCGAAGATAAGAAGCTCTCGCAACGTCAATAGATTTCTAAATCCTAAAATAAAAATTCCCATCTAATAAAATACTGCCATGAAATAAAAATAAATTGTGAAAAGAAAAAGTGAGAAAGTGGGAAAGAAGGGAGAAAATCTGAAGCGATGAAAATTCTTTCTTGTCGGAGAATATCGTTCACATCTAAAAGCAGTACAGCGAGGAATTTTAAAAAATAATCCATTTTTAGCGCTTAGGAACGGAGAATCATAAAATTTAATGGCATTACTGCGGATTATGCCCATGAATTAGAAAAAATCCTAAAAAAAGCGTTTCTTCGCTTTAATTTAGGAAATCATATATTTTCAATGCTCAGTGATAAATCCTTACACTAAAACCACTTCCTTGCGCCCTGATTCGACATTAAAGGCAGAATCTTGCTATAAATTGCACCTGTTTGCAACTATTTTGGTATTCAAATGGGCCAGTGCTGATTGGCCCGTGAAGCAGTTGTTAAGAACAGAGCTTTCGATGCACATTATTGGCGGAAGTGAAGTGTTGCCAGTCATATGAAGACATTTAATCCTGCACAACGGCAGTAAAGAACAAAATTTATAGCTCAAGAGTTCTCCAGGTACAAGACTAGTAAATTTTTATTCCGTCTTAGGACTAAAGTAAGTTTTACAGTTCGGGATACGCAGATCATAAAATGCTGGATAAAAAAACAACTTGTTACTGTAAGTAGCTTCTTAAATTTTTCAGTGAATTTTTTTTTATTAGAATTCACTGAATTTGCAATAGTATTCTTCAGAGAATTTTACGAGGAATAAAAATACTTGCGCTAACTGCCCTTTTTTTTATGTTCAAATGAACTTAATCCAACATTTCTTTAACGCTCAGGTGTAACATTTTCTGGAAAAGCTGGAAATATTTTAGAAAATAACCCATTCAAGATCAATGACGTTAAACCATATAAAATATTTTTTAACTAATTTTGAATTTAAGCAAAAATTTAATAAAATAATTTTTTAAAGCATATTTTTATTTCTATACTATGAAGCGTATATTTTTAATTTTAATTACATTTTATTTTTCGTTCGTTAATCTATACTTACATAAAGCTCAATGTCTGTCTGTGTGTGTTGGCGCTCTACAGGCCAGACCGTTTGACCTACAACTACCAAATTTGGTACATGTATACCTTGGAGGCCGGGAATGTGCACCTGGAGCCCCTTTTTTGAATTTTTAATTAGAATTTTAATTATTAATTAAAAACTAACTTTCCCGCCAAAAAAATCTTTTCATTTTCCCACCGTCAAATGAGTAGGGCTTCAGTTTTTCCCCCCCACACTAATGAGGCTAGGCTTAGCATTTTTCGGCGGATTATTTCAAACGATTCTGTTTGTTTTCTTACTGTTTGATGCATTTAAAATTAAACATCGCTAATTAATCGATCTTTCAGATTCATTCTGAAGTACTTTTGAATTAAAATAGAATAGAATAAAGGAAATTAAAAATTTTTAATCTGCATAGCGTTACCCCAACTGGAGTAGAAAAATTCACGCATTTGCATTACTGTAACTGGCGATGAAAATTCACGCATGCGCATTGTGTTCTGATTGTTGTTAACTATTATCAATTGATGCAGACTTGATTTAAATTATTTTTAGGTTAGTAGGCTTTTGTAATTAAATTCTATTTATGTTAGTTATATTTTTTGTATATGCTTATAGTATTAAGTACATCGTTTTTTAGGTAGTTTTTTAACCTGTTTTCAACCGATTATTTTAAACGATTCGTTTTATTTTCTTAGTGTTTGATGCATTTAAAATGAAACATTGTTAATAAATCGATCTGCTCATGATGAACCTGAGAAAATTTTGTTGACAAATTCTTGAGATATTACATAAATTAAGAAAGATATTCTTTAGTGCCCATAAAGTTTAAATGCTCAGTGACTCTGTTTTCAATAATCATATAAAAAATGCTTTGTTTCAGTAAAAAATATTATTACATGTATTGCAGATTAATCCTTTCCACTTTAATTTAAGGCATAAATTATACGGGAGCTAACAGAAAATGAGATAAATACATATTACGTTATGACTGAAGGCCTTTATAATATTATGAGTAAATTATATGACTATCAAAATTTGAAGTTTTAAAATATTTTGATGAAAAAGCTATTAGAGTAGGAATTGCATAAAACATTTAATTATTAAAATTTTAATGAACATTAAGATTGGCGAACCGGCTGGTCGCCAAAGGCGGCTAGTTATAAATAAATAAAATTTTATAAACAGCTTTTTTTTTCTTTTTTTTTTTTTTTTTCGAATTTTTTACCACATGGTATCCTGCATTTGAAGTCAAAATGAATGGTTAGCTGAAGTTTAAGTCCTGAAATTATTAAGTCATTCTATTTTTATCCATAATTTAAAGCATATAAAATTTCAAAGCTCTAGCACATCAAGAATGAAACATGATTATAAAATGTCACTTTTACAGACACGAAATGAAATAAAAGTGTTTCAAAACGAAAAGTGTCATTGAATATATGGGTCTAAAAAATGGCCGTCTGATAATTAAGACCTATTATTTAAAAATTCTTTCAAGCTTAGTTTAAAATTTTTCCATGTTATAAAAGGCATTGTTAGTATGGATAAAAAACTGAGTTTCTTTATGAAGGCTGTCTATGATGTGATATATGGCTCGTCATTTTCTCCACTTCTCTATACTATTTTTCAGTCTGGACCTATGAACGTATAATGCGCTTCTTCCAAAATGGGACACCTCTTTATCTACAATATTTATGATTGCATCTTCACAACGTCGGAAGGGGTGGAAAAGATGTGTGGAAATCCGATCAAACCGAATGAATTAACATAGCAAATTGAATAACTCAAAATTATTTTAGTTATATTAACGTCCCATTTTTAAAGCAACACTAGGGCTATTATGGGAAGGACCTCGTGATCTTGAACCGTGGTCAGATGACGAGGACGACATCTGAGCTTGTACCTTTTTTTTCCAAACTTCAACACCACACCAGCGGGAGGACTTAAGTATCTCGACATTTTTCCATTTCGAGAACTGAGATTTTTCACAATCCATGTCATTTTTTATTCTATACTAAATTTCGTACAAAAATTGGAAATAATTCTGTAGGTAAAATAAGTTTTGTTTGTTCGGAACTCCATTTGAACAGAGCCCATCCACTCTATTAAGAAAATCTCAGCTTGAATTTTTTTTCTTTCGTTCCCATTCACTGAAATGTCAGTGATGAAACGTTATTTTCAATAAAAATATGAATTTTCAAAATATAAATATTTTATTATTTTTATTAACATTACTTTTCAAATTCGTACATAAACCAGCCTTTTTAGTGGATCCCATTTTTATTGCGAATAAAATACATCGTTCCATCCTTTTTTTAAAGAACTTCGCTGATGGGTGAAACGCGATATTCTAATGACACGTCCAGCTAATGAATTTGCCAGGCCACAGATTATCGGAATAAAATACTCCTATAAAGGAAGATTTTTCTTTTCAGATGGTAGTCATTGTTAATCGATGAAGAAATTCTTCAAGCTGAATAGGTGTTTTTTGTTGTTGTTGTTGTTGTTGTAATAAAAAATACTGCACATTTGATTTTTTCGTGGATTTTGATTTTATTTTTATAAGCAAATGTTAAAAATTTAACATTTTCATAATAAAATTGTAATTAACTTTTTAATGACCAAAAATGAGCTTCATTCCCTGCTTAAAATACAATTTTGAAGGAATTGTATGTGTGTGATATTTTTACATATAAAATCGATCTTATTTTTTTAAAGAAAGCAAAACATGTTTTGCATTAAAATGGTCTGGTATGGAAATCAAAATAATACTTATCCGTCCATTATTTTATAATGGCCTAAAAACACCTGCTCCATGAAAATGAGATCGATAAATATAAATATAATGAATATTCACTCGAAAAAGCTTACTTTTTTTTTTTTTTACAATTATATCTAAAAATGAGAACAAATATGAAATGTTTGTTATTTATAATTTTATTTCATGATTTTATGAAATAAGAATACTTTTTTATGAGTGAAAATATTTTTAGAAATGAATGATTCTCAGATATCGTCAAGAATGATTGAAAGAAAATCCCATATAACTCTGGAAGCACTTATTTGCTTGAAATTTTTAGAAGGATTTCATAAAATTGTATTCGCAAGCTCATTTTATGACATGTAATCGATTCGGCATAATAATAATAATAATCAAAAGAGCGTAATGAAAAAAATTCGAGATAGTAGTTAATTAACTGGATGAATCAATGTGTGGAATAAACCCGCACTTTCGAATCATTTCTATCTACACCAGATTTGTGAAAATGAGATAATAATCAGTGACTGAGGTGTTCCATTTTGAAAGCAATACGTTGCACCAGTTTTGTTGTACTGTATGGTTTCAAGGAAATAAATATTTTTAAATTGTACCATTACTAGTATCATTTTAATAGGAAGGAGCGATGAAAAATGGACATAATTTACAGAACATTTTAAAGATGATCCATATCATAGGCGCATCCATTCCTGCGATCCATTACAATCAACACTCAGAGATTGTTGCTACAGCCGAGATTGTGTGCTTTTATGTTCGGAAAGTTATGCGGGAGAATAATAAATGATATTAATGTTTCAATGCATGAATTCCTATTTATTCACAAAATATATTCGTTCCTTATCAGTTGATATATCAAATTTGTTAATATTTATATAAACCTGGAGTAAATGTTGATTTATATAAGTTTAGGTAATAATAACATATTAAGTAGTTTCACTGGTTTAGCCTAAAAATAAGCTACTAAAATAGAAAAGCATTTATTAAGACTAAACATTACGTGATTTTAAAGTGAACTTATAAGACAGTTCGTTTAAAACAGGAAGGAAAATACAAACAAACTTCAACTTATCCTTTATAAATGTCTGTTTTAGATATATAAATAGATAATTTGTTATGGAAAGTAAAGTTTCATCTCTTTTATTGAGCGAGAAAAGTGACAGCACTGCTTTCTCCTTCGATAAATCTGTAAAAGAGAGTCATACACTTTCATCTGTCTATATTTATTCTGTATAAATCTATAGTATATAAAAATATTATAATATATAACTTTTAAATAAAAGGCTTTTAGATTTAAAATACAATGATAACTAAAAATTATAAACATGGTTGTTAAATTATTGCGCCTGGAAACCCATTTTCATTCATTTTCCGTATCATTTAGGAACAAAGAACTACATTCTTAAAATGAAATGACGAAATGCTGCACGTTACTATTGGAAATAAAATATGAAGATTATAAAATATATTTTTCATTCCAATATGAGAACACTTGTTGAATGTCCCTGAAAAATAAATTATTATGTTTGAATGGAATGCAAGTATTACTTATCGTAGAAAGAAGTCAAAATGATAACAGAAAAGAAGTTGCTTTATAAAAAATATTTTTGCAATAGAGAATAATAAACATGAAAACTTGCAGAGGGGGATGTTATTCATTTTAGTATTCTATAGAAAACCGATGCATGCATAAATGGAACAATGGTTAAAAAATACATGCAATATTTGAAATGCATTTTCATATCAATTATTATAATATATCAAATCCTAATTTCCTGAAAATTTATTTTTTAATTAAAATGACAGATCAGTTGCAGCAAAGAACTTCTGAATGTGTTTGTTCCTTGAAAGATTATAAATTGTATTAAATACTTTTGAATACAGAAGTTATTGTTTCCATAGGTTATTAATTTTTAGTGAATGATCCAAAATGATGAGAGGCAATTCGGAGGCAAATAAATAAAATTATTTGAAATAACTGACATTTTTTTATTCAATAATGAAAGATAACAATAAAGACGTGTACGTGTAACTGCTATTTTTAATGGACAGTTAACTGTTAAATCATTTTTTTTTGGTATTCATAGACGCTTGAAGAATACACTGAATATTAGCTTAAATGACTAAAGTGTGCAATATATTTTGTCTTTTGTTAGGCGAGAATGGGATTTCCTATGCGCATCCATATTTGCATTTAAACATTCAAACAAAGATATTTTAAACCATTGCTCCAGCTTCTTCGGTAACTTGAGTTACGAAAGACAATGTATAAAAAAATAACTAACTTACAATGAATTAAAATGGATTTCTATTTCTTTTCTTTAATGTGACGTCCTTAAACGCGATTCAATGCTTAGAGTCTTGAAAAATCAATTAAACACTAAAATAGAAAAACACATCAAGAATTTATTTTTTTCATGTAATTAATGCATAAAAATAACTTTTATTTTCTTTCTCGTACCAAAAATCTTTCCAAACTTCATTCTTTCCTGGGACGCTCATCGCTCCACTTCTCTAAAATCAATTTCCCAATTAAAAAAAAAAAATGCCTAAACTTTCCCTTTAAGAAGAAAAAAAAAAGCTTTTTTTTTTTCCCCTGCTTAAATGAGACAGTTTTGTGCTTCTAAAAGAAACGATTTAAAAGGTGAAAAAAAAAAAAAAAAGGCGATTTATTTCCAAGTCTTTTTCAACGCGTATCCGCCGAACCTCTTCTGAAATTCCCCAAAGGGAAAAGTCATAAAATCAACAAGCTGATTGGTTTGAACAAGCCCTCTTCACAAGTGCAGGGAACAACTTGATGGAAAATCCCTCTGGAACAGTATGAAATAGAGGGGGAAATTATGGAGTAACAAAGAGAAGAAAAGAAAGAATTAAAGATTTTATATCTGAGTTTATTGAAACTGACATATTTGGCCACAACAGGTACTAATGTTCCCAAATGTACGCTGTGGGCGATTTAATCAATTTACAACCCGAGGCAGTGCGCATTATGGGGCCTCTCTTTCTGGTCAACTTAAATCAATACACATTTTAAACTTAATTAATATATTTATAATTTAAGTTAATTTTTTATATAAGAAACTTCGTTCAAATGCATATTTTTATTTACTTATTACGACTCATAACTGAGTAGCATCCACGTTTGAACGCAGTATTGTGTCACCATACATCGGTGCATATTGAAAACCAAAAATGAAGCTGAAACTTTTTTTAAGCTTAAATATTTAATGAGAACAAGTGAAACGAGTAAGAAACCTGCTCGCAGAAAGAAAAAAAAAAAAAAAGAATGGTGAATTTTCGGTAAGAACCGTGATGAAAAGAATCTCATTACAAATTGAAATATCATTTAAAAATGATTATAATAATAAATTTAATGAACTTGAAGCAAAAGTTACTTTAGGGGGAATTTGCACCATACGATTCTTGGTTAAAATACGGAAGCATGCAATAAAACAAGTTATTCTTGCGCATACCTTATCTTTCCAGAATGAGACAGAACTTCATTGAATAAAAGTATGCCTCCATCAAAATTTAGGACTAAAGCTTTGCAATATTTAAATTTTTCCACTAGTATAATAGATGTGTGTTTTCCTTTTATTTTTCTAGTTATTCTTTTTGATTTGGCATAGTCTGTTATAAATAATTTTATTTCTGCCTTTTTTAACCATTTAGGAATATAAGAGAGGAAATTAGAAATTATGTATAAAATGAATCATTTAGAAATTATGTACTAAATGGTTCAGAAAAAACAATCATTAAAATACTTTAAAGCGAACTGAAGACTGTAAACAAATTCGGATCATTCTGAAATTTGCTTGGATTATTACCAAAGAGAAAGTGAAATTGGATTATTTTGTTCATTATAAACTAATACATTTTTAGGTACCTAAAAGTGGCCTTTAAAATTTGTCCCAAAAAATCATTTGAATAATGTATGATAAATGAAATTGAGTTCTATTACGTAAGGATATAAATTTCAAACCTTTGACAGTTTCAATTAATAAATACATCTAGGATAATTTATTAGTTATAATCAGCACGAAAACTGCTTTTCAGTTTTTGAAATGCTCTGCTGGAAGTGATGCTAAATAGTAAGGTTCAAAATGAATGCACAATTCTTCTAGGAAAATCTATTACAAGTTTTTATAAACTAATTATACTTATAAAAATTAATTTTTTTGCTGAAATTTCTCTCTAAATCGGCACTATTTAATTGTTCTTGGTATAGTAAAGCCAGACTATTTAATCTGTTTTCTGAAATTCTTGAACTTCTGCAATGAATGTTTTATTTTTCTTCAAGAGTGAAAATTCTCCCTCTTCTGATGAGTTCTTTATAGAAAGAATCAACAAAACTTTCAACCCTAGAAAATTTTGATGATAGAACTTTCGAGGCTTTATACATTTCATTTTTCTCTATCACCTTTTACAGGGGGACTGAATTCGTCTTGAAATACCGTAGTATCTATGTCATTTTGATAGATTTTAGTTTATCAACACAAGTGTTCTTTTCTTCTCCAGATAAATTTTAAAAAAAATTATTTTGAATATTTTTAAATTATACTCCTAATTTTTGTTTCTTCTAGAAAGTTTTAAAACTAAATTGTTGCAAATAATATTAAAAATATTATAAATGAATTTATTATGAGACAAATTGTACATGTCTTTGATGGATATGATCCTTTAAAGTTAATTCTGCATTTGAAAATCCATTTTGAACCTGCCTAATAAAATTTTCTATTAATAAGGATCCTCCTTGAAAAAATGAGCTTTCAATGACTCTAGTTAATTATTTGTTTCATTTATTACTTTGCAAAATAATATTCCAAATTACTTTCATAAAAACTGTTTAAAATTTAAAAATTTTCTTAAATGAATCTATAGCTTCAATTGCAGTAAGTTTTTATTCCCTCCTGATTCTGCTGTTTTTATTTCTGATAAAGCTTTTGTTATTTTGTTAAAACAAACTTTTTCTGATAGTTTCCCATCTTTTGTCTGATAGTTTCTTAGTAGTAAGTGATTTTTTTTCAATTCTGTAGATTTTTATTTAATACTTACCTGCGATCAGTATATGCAGACGAAAATAAAAATACTTTTTAAAGGATAATTTAAGAAAAATAATAACAAAATATAATGAATAGCTCTTCTTCCTTTTAAAAATCAATATTTTATGTTCCAAGTGCTCTTGAATAGGAATCAAAAGAAGTATACATGATGGAATGAGCACATTATTTTCATCGAAATGATCACACTCTCCCAATTAAATCACACAATGAAAATCAAACATTGGGCATTTCTCCTTGTTCCAAATAATAAAGAAACGGTGATTTGAATTGAAATGAAAGCAACGAAATAATTACTTTGCCCTCTGTTTAATGAAATAGTGAATATAACTCTGAATTGGTAACATGAATATATTTAGAATTTTTTTCAATTTTATTTCTTTTCTGAGGTTCAGTCAGCATTGTGTAAATATATAAGACTCATTCCATGGAATATTTTCGGTGAAATATTATCCGAACGTACAACGATATATGAAATGAAACGTATTTTATTGCTTCTATTCCGCAGTGGAAGAAAAAGTTTTCAAACGATGATGCAAATGACACTACGGAAACGAATTTAGGCCTCGAAGGAATAAGACGTCAGGGGATGTATACAGCGAGTCTTGTTCATTGAAAAAGAAATTCTCTCCTCAATGAATGAATGAAAAGAGCCAAATGAAACTTCAAAGTCCCACGAACGAAAACGCAGTGAAAAATAATCAACTCAATAAATAATTTCAAATAAAAGAAAATTCAATAAGTTAATGAGCTATAAAAGTGATAAAAATATTAAAAAAGGATATTATTAAATGAACTATCGTTTAAGCCAAAGGACTAAAAGGAATGGCCACGGAAGGAAGTAAATTTTGAGTAAAATTATTTTTATCAATCATCGATTTCCGCAAGTTTTCTTTTTCATTAGTCATCTTTTCTATTATCGAGGGGATTGGCATGCCGGATAAATACAAATGGACAAATCAAATCTAAGAAAAAAAAAAACTTTTACGAAATTAAAAGTTTTTATTTTTGAGACCCCTTTCATCCTGATCCCCCTAGTACACCTGGCCTGTCATCTGTGCCTGTCCGCAGGCTCAGCTATGAAGGGGGTTGAAAACCAAACATCAGATGATGAGTAGAATCTGTCATCTAGAAAATTCGGAAAGACTCAATTTTAAACAGATGCCTTCTTTAGCTCATAAATTCCAAATATATATATATATATTAATAGAAAGCTAAAAGGTACATTCTTCCACTGGAAGCTGATGGAGTATTAAAACATGAAAAGCAGCTTATATCAGCTGGTCTGAAGCAAAGAAATAAAAAAATTAAGATCTTTCAGAATCGGGTTCACTAGCCATAAATATAGAATCACGCCGATTACTTTGTTTGTGAGTTCCAAGGAGTAAAAACTTCATATTTATGTAATGATACAAAAAAACAAAAAAAAAAAAGAGTGTGTTATCTCCACGCAGTTATGAGAAATGAATTGAGGACGAAACGTTTTGTAAATTTAATCAGCGTGCTGATGACTTCCAGAACCCGGGTGGAATAAAATACATAAAAGCATTACTGCCATTCACTATAAAGAAAATGAACATGAATCCACTTATCTTCTGACAACTGAGTGTTCGTTAGGCTGATGATCTAAATGACCTTATATTATATGTGTTTGCAAATGATTCAATTATTTTTTTCGCATTTATGATGAAATGCCCAAAGAAAATGTAACCAATATCAAAAATGCATAAGAATTAGTTGAGGATTTAAGCATTTTACAAATTTAGCTTATACATGTTATAAAATGTGTTCCTTAATAACTGGCCAATTTAATTTTTCATTTTATACTGAATCAGCATGATTCAATTTAATTAATATTTTTTAGTGCTGTAACTTTGTGAAAATATATTTTATTTATTTTTAATATATTTATATCATTGAAAAATGCCTGAAATAATAAAATAAAATTTAAAAAATTCCAAAAAAATAATATAATTTTTATTTAATGGTTTTCTTGATTTAGCATTAATTATTTTAAAAGATTAAAAGAAGAAAATAATTTTCAAATAAATATGACATTATAAATAGTTATTTTACAAAGCCTAATCTAGTGGAATATAATATAATCAGTTACTGAATGAACAATATCTCACCCTAATTTAAAAACAGATTCATTTTATTTTAATTATTCTAAATGTACACAAAACGCAATTTTAATATTTCATAAGTAAAAGAAATGTACTTCTTACAAATTTATTTTTTTGTCAGTAACATTCTTGAAACTCCTTCCTTTCAGTCGGAAATTCGCCATTCAATGTGCAGTGGTATCTAATTTCTCAGGAAGTAATGGAACCTCGTGTCTCCATGTAATTGAATATATTCTGTAACTTGCCTGCTCATATTTTCGTATCCCATCTGAAAATGCCGCAGCCTGTGGAAGTCCAAATGGCTTATTTTATGATATCTCGGCCACAAAGAATATCTGAAATCGTACAAAAATTCAGAATGTACATAGTTATATTATTTAAACCTATGTGTACATGATATATAAATAAATTATATGCACTTAACTTTGTATTTCGAACTATCAACATTTTTAAAAAATCTATAATCGATTTTTTTAATCGGTAAAACTTAATCACTCCGTTGAACGACGATTTATAACTTTAAATGTCTCCCTTTTGGCAACGCCATCACCAGAGTCAAAAACTCGCCTTTTGTAGGTTAAAAATAAATCGAAGGCCTCGAAGGACACAGTCCGATAACTGATTAACAAATGTTATGAAAATTTATCAAAAATTCTTCTTCACCTTCCTTCCACGTACATTTCTCAGTCTGGCTGCCGTTCTCCTTCCTCAAAATCTGCTTTCCCAATATTCGTTTGTTATCGACAGAGAACGTGGTGGGAACATAAAAACTCCCGATTTTTCCTCGGGCATATAATAGAATCCAAAGTCACTGAAAGAGATTTAAAACCTATCGCAATTCCTTTCATTATTTGCATGTTATTGCATTTTCCAATTTGTGGCATTAAAAACATTATGACATCTCATCTGCGTGAAATTCGGATCTTAAATGAAGCTTTCGCAAGTTTCGTTATTTTGATGTTGCAGGTGTTAACTGCGTGCCAGAACGAGAGCTTGCACTCCACCCGAAAGTGAGTGTTAGCTTATCCTGTGACTCCTATAAAATCGAACACATGTTGAACAGATGTTTCAGAGAGAATAATGCGATTATGGTATCTTAAAAGTAGAGATAGCTTGTTAAAGGAAATCTAATATTTATACTGTAATCCATTTAGTGATCCTAAAAAAGTCAGATTTTTCTTGTATGAAAATTTACCTCACTTATTCTTGCAAGAATGCTCATTATATTTTTTAAGTGTGTTCTATTCTCTGTAAATTAAAATGAAGCTTTTGTGAAATTTCCTTTTAAAAGTAAGCTTTTTTTCATTGTTGTTAAACATCTTTTTGTTACAAAAGATGCATATTTAAATTTAATGTCGAGCTAAAAGGAAAAAAAAAAAGATAAATAAATAATTAGAACATGTAATTTTTTTCAACTTAGGTAATTTTAAATTCAGTTAACTGCTAATATTCTAGTATCATTTGTTGCTGTTTTCGCCACTAAAGTTTCTCGTATTTTTAATGTAAAAACGTAATATCACTATGTTGATTAGCATTTTAGGATTAAATATAAAAGAATACAATACGCAATCTGACCCAAGCTTCAAAAGCATCGTAGTATAAATTAAAAGTATTCTATTATAAATGACTCAGGATTGCTGCATGGAAACATCTTTTTATGGCAATTGCCGTTTTTGACGGCTCACAAGCAAACTAGAACGCGTTTCTTCTATTCTTCCGAGCATTCTATATCCTGTACAAAAAGTACAGAGAACGGAAGACATACGCATATTAAATACCGGAGATATAGAAATGCGCAGATATTTATATAAGGCGATTCTAATTTAACCTAAACTGACACCACTACTGAATGTTTTTTTTTTTTTTGACTGAATAAATTTGACTTTATGAGAATTCTACAGTTGGAAAAAAGTGATTAGATGCTCTAAATGAAGTGTCAGTCCCATTAAAAAACCTTTCTAGCGCTAGGTCTAGAGCAATGCTAATACTATCAAATTCATAGGTTAGCGCGGCATTAAGAAATATTTAATCGATGCATACTCAAAAAAAAAGTCTTCACTCTCTTAGATGCTTAAGTCCATTTCAAATACTCGATATAAGAAAATACAAAGACATTGGTAAAGCTAATGTTCTCGTCCTGACATTTGTTACCATCTTTCCTATTTTGTGGCATATCTTGTTTTCAGGGATCATTTTAATCCAAAATGACCGTTTTTAGAAATGTGAAAATAATTTCATGCATCCATTTTTAAATATTTCGAAATCTGACAGCTGCCACATATTTCTGAAATTCAAATATTCCATAGAATATTTGAATTAGAGTATATGATAAATTTCAATTTTTTTTATCAGTTGTGAAGGGGGTGTCGTACAAATCGGCATTCGTCATCGATGCTTTCACATTTCAGATTCTTCAAGTTTTATTAGCAATGTCACAAAATCATGTAAAGCTGAAATTTAAAAAAAAAATTATTCAGAAATGAAATTATTTGACTCATTCCTGTTCAATATTTCATTCTTTATTTTATTTTAATCTGTGAGGATTGTAAACGGTTAATGAACGAGAAAAGACCCAATAAAAATTTTTAATGATAAATATCACCTCAGGTAAATATTTTAATATTTTGAAACGTATGTCATTTACCCTATATTAGAAATCTGATGCCCGGACTCTCTATCTACTGCATTATTTGACGTTTAGAGTTTTAATCATAAACAGAAAATCTTTAAAATTCAGTTAGCCTTATGGTTTGCTTGGTGAAATGAAGCATGCTCATAAAATGTACAAGAAGAATAACTGAGTCGATACAAAATCGAAGTTTTTTGTGTTTTATAATATTTTAAAGATGTTTACTGATTCAATAAAAAAAATGAGTGCATGGTAATAAAAAAAGAAAATTTCTTCGCTTTTTAAATTTATATATTTTATATTATATTGTAGAAAAGAAAATGTACTCAAAGAAACTTTAGTAAAGAAAGTACTTTAGAAATGTACTCAAAAAATTATCATCATTGCTCGTTTTAAAGTTTAAAAAATATTTGTAACTATCACAATATTTTTTAAAAATTCAAATGTTTTATTAAAGCCCTTTTTTAAAAAGAAACTTTCACAATCTTTACTGAAAACAAAGAAGAATGTGTGTATTTCTGTGTTCCTTGCAGTTCTATAGGATATACCGTTTCACCTTGAGTAAGCAAATTTGCCACAGATATGTTTTAGAAAAAGGGGAAGAAATACTTCAGAATTTTTAAAAAAAATGTAATTAAAAGTCAAATGAGATTTTTAACATTTTTCCATGATAAGTCCTTAAAATATTGCAAAGAATTAATTTTTAAACCATCTTAAAATTACAAAAAAATTGTCCTTTTAAATACCATCCATTTGTTTGCCGTGCACATTATTTCTGATTATTTCCATTTTTTAAAAAATGTTTTTGGATTGTTTTCAAAAATAGATATCACTGTTGTGATGAAATTAAATCTGTTTTTATTGTTTTAGAAACTGTTTAATAGCGGGAATTTCTTTCATTCTGTAAATGAAGGAAGAAAGATTTTGCCATCATTTGACATTTAAAATTATTTTGATGAAGTACTGAAAACTAAGAGAATCATAAGACATTTGATTGAAATGATACTTGTCTAATATTCCCGGTGAATTGGTGCAAAGCTCTGCTAATGCGAAAAATAAATAAAATATCCTGATTTTCATATATGAACTACAAAGAAAAAACAACCCTAAATAAAATATTAAATAAAAAAATATTTTAATTTATTTACAACAATGAAACATATCACTACAAATATATCTAAAAATATTTTTGAAAATGTATAGAAATTAGAAAAAAATGATACGGCAGATAAATTGGTATCTTAATTTTTTTTTTTTTTTTTTTTTTTTTACCATATGCTATAAAAATTTTAAGCTTGATTCACTTGATTTTTAATTTTAAAAAAATCTGATGTCCATAAACCAAAGTATATTTGCTTCGTAGTTCAGCACTCTGCCCAATGGAACGCCAGAAATGCAGTGTCGATGATTATTAGCAGAAATAAAGATTATATTAACTACAGATATATATATATATATATAATGAATGACGCCAGTTAATTTATCCTTTATTTAGAATAGTGATGCGCAAAATATTGCAGCATTATTTCCGTGACATGCAAATATTTGCGAATAATAGCCTTCGCCATACTTCAAAGATAAAAAGCATCCTACAACAATTTTTTAAACATTTTACAAATTGAAGGACTGTTCTCGCACTCTTTGTTGCATTTTTTATCGTTTTTATCGTTTATATGAGTTTTTTTTAAAGATAATTTTAACGCCACCAGTAAAAAAATGGGCTCAAAAGAAATCAGCCTTCAGATTTGTATATTTTCAAAATCAGGATCGAGATTTTCTTTTCATTTATTTCTTCCAAGCATTTTTATTGGATTCAGGGAGATCTGCTTTAGTGCTCGGGCTTGTCTCAAAAGCTTCTGAAATGATTGAGACTTCATCATCTTCAAATTGAATTTCTGCTTTGGTCCCACCCTTTTGCCAGGAGGCAAAACTTCCTTCTTTACGGCATTCGAAGATAATTTATTTCCCCGTGTACAAAGTGCAGAGAAAGGATTGGAATCATCAACAAATTTGAACTCGAGATTTTGACGAAGCTCCAAGATTTAGACCTTCCTAAGTTTGAAAAACACATTTTTGCCAGTGTGTCCGTCTATTTGTTTATGACAGAGATAACTCAAAAACGCTTTGAGCTAGAGGATTGAAATGTGCATCTTGTCTAGATGATTTGCTCAAAAGTTGCTCATTTGTATCGAATTCTGAACAAAATCCATTCAAAGAGCGTCCGGCTGCTGGAATACAAGCTAACACGATAAAAATAAAACGAAGAGAGGAGCTAGATGGATAAAAACGGGTGCACTTATTTGAGATCTATAGAGTAGATATTTGGCAAATTGTGACCATCCAGAAGTGAACCATCTGTACCTTCAAAAACATGCGAGCGCTATAACTCAAAAACGCATTGATTTAAATATATAAAATTTTCTGTATTACTTTGCGACTGTATGTGCAATTCTGTGTCAAATTATGTTTCAACTGACTGGGAAAAACGCGGATACTATTAAACGCGCACCAGGAATGAATCACCAACACACTTGCTAAATATCACACGATAGATTCAGTAAAAAGGCTAAGTTCACGCCAGAGGCTTCGTAACTTTTACGCTAATACCATGCACGAATCTTCTCTGGAATAATACTTTTATTCGAAAGTATGCGAAAAAGTGTTGGAGAGACTGCCTCTGCTGGTTTTAAAATTTGGAATCATGCGATGGCGCCGTTTCCTTTTCATTAGACAAATCTCCGATGTCAGAAGACGTGTCTTTTTTTATTGCACTGCTTAGAGAAATTTTCTGTTTGCCAGCAGAGATGAAAAAAAAAATCCGCTTCGAGAGAGGGAAGCCTATTTTCAATTTCGTCAACAAAGTGAGCATTTCGATTGGTTATTATTTTTCCGGTTTTCTTAACGTGCAAACGATTATTCTGTGAAATATCCAGCTAAGTTGTACGCTCAAGATTTCGGAGCAACCTTGCCTTTCAGAACATTTATTCAATAATAAATCAACGATTCAACTCTGAAACGTGGCTCGATTTCAAAAAAGGAGTTGACAGTTTTGGTAGGTGAATGATTGCGAATGTGAATAGCATTTAATCATTTCCAAGGCGCACGAAGGAAGTGCAAATTGGATTCCAACAGCTATGTGACTCATTCTTTCGGCTCAGCCGTTTTGTTGGGATATCAGAAGAAGATTTCGATTCGAATATCTTGTTCTTGAGGAAAAGTTTCAAATTTTCTACCGTAGTATTGAAAGCGATCCTTTTGGAAAGTTTTAATTTTCTTTCCGCTGTATTTCTCCACTAAAGTTTTTCTGTTTGTGAACGCTTATTTCATTTCATCTCTGGTTTTTAAGAAATTTATGACAACATGTCGTGATTTATTATCAATGAAAATAACGAAATAGTTCGAACTTGCAAGGGATGGTACTTTTGCAAGTTTGCAAATGTTAGAATTGACAAATTCCAAAAGTTCTAAATTTTAATTTGTTTTATTAAGAGATGAAGAGCTTGCTTTGACTCTGTATAAATTTTCAAATGAATTTCAATGCTGAAATTACATTCCTGCCCCATTTTTAATTCGATGGAAAATGGAGTCGATTTTAAACAAATGTATCGATGAGATGGAGACTTTAAAAGTGGTTCAGAATGAGACAATAATGCAACATTAACTTACTTTCTTGTCTGTCTATTTAGTACAAACTTTACAATGGATTAAGAAATTTTGTTACGAAGAGATGGTGTCATGCCAAGTTGTTAGCTCATCGGGGAGGTAGTTAAAAATCAGTTGTAAAAAAAAGCAGAAAATAAATCTTTTAATAAAAAGTGAATATACCACGTCCTTAAAACGGACTAAAATGTATGAAATAATTTTTCCTAGCCCTATACAAATTTATAATCCCTAAAAAATTTTTAATTCCATATAGATTGCCTTGAAAATTTTTCAACCTTTTTTTAAAAAACATATATAAAGTTTATATTTAAATAATTATTCGGTCTTAAGTTTCTTGAGATCACTTTCTTTAACTCTCCGAAAGTTCAATATTCTTGGAATTCATTGCTGCCGCGTCGTGTGATGTAAATCTGCTTTGCAGACTGCAATCATTATCACAGTTCCATCGAACAATATAAAAAAATAATGGAACTATTTTCAATGCGAAAACTGTTCCCTATCCATTTGGTAGGCTGTAATATCCATGGTTGTCCTTCAGGTTTCAGCTATTTTGTTTTTAATGCCTTTGTTCATTTCCAAAAAAGAGTATCTCAAATGATAAAAAGTATATTGGGAACAGTTGGCAATAATTTAGTTTTGTAATCCACTCAAGAAGACACCTGACCAGCGACTCGCAGAAATTTGTAAAAGATTAAACGACATTAAGCGCAACGAAATGTATTTTCTCTCAGAAATCTATTAAAATTATAAATTATGTAGTAGATGGGAAAAGATTCCACAAGGATGCAGAGAAAAATGCGGCAACAGAAAATTAGAAGCTGCCAATGATTAAAAAATGGATTAAAACAACTATGTGGTTAAATTCTTGATATTTTTCAACTATTTAGACATTTTTTTTTCTTCTGTCTTCTATGTGGAGTAACTTTCAAGGTGGAATTTCAAGTCAACGTTTCAGAAACTGCTTCATCGTATGGCTTGGGGCATTGAAATTTATCCGAAATCAAGTTGTTTGAGGAATATGAATAACATCTTATGGATTCAAGGCTCCATCGGAAATCTAAAAGGAAGCTCCCACTGTTGTATGGGGATGTAAGAAATTTAGAGACCACCTGCCAGGAATGCTTTTATCAGAGACTGGCCTCAAACGATGCATTTTAATATCTTCCTATAAAAATCTTGTCTCAATAGCTGCGCTTAATCAAGTTGAAGATGCTAAATTTTTCTTATATTTCCTTACGCATATTCCTGGGGACGACTATTTGCTGCAGATACATTCTGAAGAAATTCCCCAAAGACTCGAGCGAAAGAACTGGAAACTGAAAAATGATGAATTTTTTCAAATTACCACAAGTTTCTTTCCATTATTATTTTGAAGATTAACAGACCTAAATGTAGTACAACTCAAACTTGAAACTTGTTAAAAGTTTACTAACTGTGTTCTGAAAGAATTGCTGCCAAATAGAAAGGTGATACGTTCTGATCATTTTATTGACAGCACCAGGACAGCTCAAGATGAGAGGGTCTGCAGGATTATTATTCCAAATTCTCATCAATCTAAAATGCTTCATTAAATTCGTGAAGATCATCTAGCCATAGTGTGTGTAGAGCCCAAAGCAGATGTTTGTGCATGTGTACTGAAACTGAAGGGAAAGCAAAAATATACTGCGTATATATAACCTCATATAAACACTAACAACTTCTAACCAGAAATTAACTTGTAGAGAGGTCTTCGAGAATTTTAAGTCTTGACTTTTTAAAATAGAAGATGACATGATATCTTCTCATCTCAAATTATTACTCAAGATATCCTGGAGTTTCCTTGCTTAATAAATACTTTTAAGCCTTCTGTAGCTTTATAGAGTAGCGCAATGAATACTGGATATAATAACAGAAGCCTATATAAATATTGATAACAAGTTCTTGTCTCAATTTAGAAGCGTGTGCAGTAACAGCCAGTAACATTTCACAAAACAGAAAAATAATTATTTAATGAAAGGTGTAGGAAATAATTATTACGATCATAGCATTTTCATTTTTAGAATCTTAATTTTCGCTGCTTTTATTGGTAATATTAGGTTTAAATGCGATAAGATTAACATGCACGAAAATTGTTAGGGATAAATTGTGAAATTTTAAAAATGGTTAAATAACTAAAACTGCTTTTAAGCCAGTTCACCTGTAACTGCTGTTGTTACTTATGGCACTTGTCATAGACAAGCCGGCTGACGAAGTCCGCGATTTTAAGGCAAGTTTGTGCAATAGCTTCTGAAGGTAAAGGCCCCTGAGCACCCGAGGGCAGAAGTCTGACTTCTAGCTCATAGGAAGATGACACTCAACCTCGCTTGCTCAACCCCCTTTTACAGAAGTGGGGGCTCTTTCACACACCTCACAGACAGAACACCGGGTAAAGAACAACCCTGCCCGAACCAGGACTCGAACCGGCCCAGATCACGGGGAAGACGCCCTACCCCTAGGCCTGGACGCCGGCCTGTAACTGCTTAGCTATATCGGCTGATTTCCTCAGTCCATTAAATCACCTATGGTGTATTATCTCCGAGCGTTTCCTAGGACGTTTGCTCTGATTCAAAGTAAAAGTGCTCGCACGAAAGCTCGAAAGAAAATCTAATTTCCATCAGTTTCTCAAGGTTACAATAACGTATGGATTAAAAAAAGCATCTGACCCGAATCAACGGCGAATTTTATGTGGAAAGCAATCTTTAAATAGCGACCTTACGAAATGCCCTGTGACTTTATCAGGGACAAAACAACGATTAGAGACGCTTAGGGAAAACTTCATAGTAAATAAATAAAAAATATAAATTTTTGTATGAAAAGGAATTTGAATCATAGTTTACAAATTTCAAATGATTGGAGCTATTCGAGCAGTTTTAATCTGAAAGACCTATTTCTAATCCCAATGCATAACTCCATCATCAACGTAACTGCAAACCACGATACAGAATAATAAAGTAACTTTGCCGAGTGGCTTTTAATGGCGGAAATCATGCTCTTGATCTCTCGAATAATTTTTGTCGAAAAGAAAAAGGGACATAAAAGTCCGAACAAGCAAAAGCGGCGAAAAATCGTTTGCAGCGGTGAAAGAACTTTAACTCAATGTTCTTTCCGAGTCTCGGATGACAGATGAAAATAACGATTTATTCCGTATCGATTCTCGGAGCGATAGGACTGCATTTTCCCGCTCATTACGATGAGATTAAAGGTATAAAAAACCGGCATCCCGGACGTTAAGGAAAAATTTTGAAAAAAGAATTTGACGAATAAACAAAAAGATTCTATTTAAAAAAAGAAAGAAAGAAATGGGAAAGAGCGCAATCGATTTAAAAAACAAAAATCCCATAGGGCTTCGATGAAAAATGCTTTTTTTAGTTCTTCAAAAGACTGTCTTGAAGGGGAAAAAATTCGAATTTCATATGGTAAAAGGGTATTCTTCCCTCTCGTTTCTTCCCCTCGCTCTGTCTGCTACAAATAAAAAGAAAATTCATCGCAAAGAAGTTATTTGTATTTTTTCCTAATTGATTGAGAGAAGCATTTTAATGATGCATTAGTATTATTCTTGGCAAAGTATTTGTATTTATTAGAAAGTGGATAGACGAAAGCACAAACTCAATTAGACGCTGCATTCATTTGCTCCCGTTGCCATTCAGTATAATATGATTCTCTTTTGCGGAGTTCGGCTTTCGCCGCTAATGGTATTCCATTATAATCATTACGCTTCTTACGTCTCACATGCAATTTAGAAGGAATAAATTTGTTTGATTAAGGGTTTTTTTATTTTTGGCCTCTACTTTCAAGAGCAGTGATTTTATATCTCTTCTTTTTTGCATATAAACTGAATTGAATTTTCGATAATCAGCCATGCTCAATTGAATTTGTTTTTAAAAATATTAAATCCTTTTTTCAAGCCAAACACTTAGCCTTATTTCGGAAAAAGAGTTTGAAAAATAGCTTTCAACTGCCAGCTTAAAGCGGTTTGAGATTGCAAATTTCAATCAGAAGAGAGAGAATTGAATCAACCCATCTGTAAAAAAAAGTGTTCTTACCATAAAAGAGAGGAAAAAATTGTTTTGCAGTTGAAAAAGAAATTGACTTGTCTCGGTTGTACTCTTAAGGAAAGCATAATCCATTTACTGGAAAAGAAATCAATCTTAAGTTATGGAAATTGTCATATCGAAGGCTCTTTACATTTGCGCATTTCTCTTTAAATTTGATTATGTAACTTTGAGAAGATGTAATTACTCAGTTCATCGGGTTCTCTCGTTCGCCGAAATATGGATTATTTCTTTGTGTGTTGTTGTTTGTAGTGAAACCGACGCCATTGAATTTGATGAGAGCATTCAGCCTGGTTTGTCTCAATCTGTGCTTGTTATCCCTCCGGTAGAAGAAAAATGGATGCGTTCTGAAGAATCGAAATATTCAAATGGGCTCTTCCAGTTTGGAAGGGGACATTCTTGCGTGAAGTATGGCGGGCATCCTCGAATTGTTTATCCTCGATTTCCAGCTAAAACTTGAAAGAGAGGAAACGATATTCTCACATTTTGATTCTAACGAATTAAACAGAAATACATTTACTAATGATTTTACTTCTCTTCAAGAATATTTTAACTTTTCTCTCCAACTGATTTTTTAACATCAGCTTCTGATTATTCTTGTGAAAAAATTTTACTGCGCATTTTCACTTTTATATTGACTTTCGATGATTTTATCCAATATTTTAATTTTCCGTGAAGCTGGCAAATATTGAATTAATTTTTTAAGTACCTTTTATGATACTGTTTATCAATCATGTGTCTGGTACAGTGCAGACAAACATGGCTCTTGAACGAAAAATTAAATAAATAAATAAAATAAAATAGAACACACATTTAAAACTCTCTGTTAAAAGGATGAATGAAAATCTCTTATCATAAAAAATATTCATTATTTATATAGGAGTAATCTATATTTAGTTGGTTGGTTTATTTGGTTTTTTTTTTTTTGGCACAAGGACCGTTTTTGGTCATATTGAGCCTACATGGTAAAAAGGATGGCGCAGTTTTGGCGCAAAGATCTGTATTTGGCGCAGAGGTCTATATTTGGAGAGAAACTGAAATTAATATTAAATATGTAATAAAAAGAAACTAATTAAATATTCATTCGATACGGGGTGCCTATTAAAATTTCGCTTTTCACTTCAAAATAGCGGCAGCTATAATCATGAAAGTAATGTTTAGGTGTAGTCACATCTTTGTGGGCCAGTTGAGGAGATTACTTGAAGCAGCATATAGCATAAAAATTATGAAATACCGTTTATATCTTGAAAACAGTAAAATATAAGGGGAGAAAGTCAATTATCAAATCGAGTAATGATGTATAATCCAAAAAGAAAAATAACAGGGGGCGGGCTTATTAACGTTTGCACCCGATCACATAAAATGTGCAGCTGTTCGATTACAATCTGTCAAACTTGTCTTCTCGAAACGTTGAAGGAAAAAATCACTCGCTTTTCATTTATCCCTGTTTGTGGGAGGATACGTTTGCGATTTCCTTTGCGCATTATGCAATGCTGCTAATGGCACGTTTTTCGTTGGATTGGAGTGAGATGCTCCTCTGGAATGAAAATGAAGGCAGTTTTGCCCTTTAAAGATTTCAATTATGCAGCTGAAAATGGATAAACAATTGGACAGTCTCTAACACTTAGGATCAACAGGAGGGTGAAATTGAGATGGAGGTTGCAGCTCAGTTAAACATTCACCGATAGTTCCAAAAATAACATAGAAGTTGTCAGCAACTTTACATCATCTTCTCCCTCTGACGGTAGCAGAAAGAAGTGCCCCTTGAAGATAAAGCAGGTGTGTGGTGATCAGCCAGTGTCCTGAAAAAGCTGAATATGTTGTCACTGCCCTCCATTCAGACATGCACATTAATTGAAAAATAAATTCCGGGGAAAAAACATTAAAATAAACTGGCACAGCTTATTTCCCAATTCGCTTTCGCCAACAAAATAATAATAAACTTGCAAATCGAGATACTCGAGCGAAAAGAAAAGAAAAAATAAACATTGGAGAATACTAGCTGTGAGAAGAGATTCCGTATAATTCAATTCACACTTCAGATTTTATTTTTGAATTCAAAAATTTATTAGAAGCATCGTATTTTGCTGGTTGATTTTTACTTAAATCCCTTTTCAAAGGCAAACGCATAATTATTGTTCAAGACTAATTAGCAAACTTTGCATTAGTTTATTATCATTTGCTTACGATATATTAAATTTTTAGTGTTATTTTTGTAAATGAGAATTATTTAGGCTATTTTACAAAGAGCACTCTATAGTAGTCCAACTTCACAACTGAACGAAATACCATTTTTCTAGTGATTAATATTTTAATATGATGCCTTTTCATTTTTAATTAAATGCATATATTTCTATTGAACTAATCTACCACTAAGCACTTTGGAAACATAAGTAAATTACTGAAATTATTTGACAGTGTGATGACAAATATTTTTTTATTTATATTTAAAATGAATAAATTATCTTTACTTAGATTCCAAACTGCCGGCGTCCTGGCATAGGGGTAGCGCGTCTTCCCCGTGATCTGGGCGTCCCGGGTTCGAGTCCCGGTTTGGGCATGGTTGTTCTTCTGTTGTTCTATCTGTGAGATGTGTGAATGTGCCCTCCTGTAAAAAGGGGTTGTGCAAGCGAATGAGTGATGCGTGAGTAGCAAAGTCGTACTCTTGGCCCTAGTTGGCGCTGCTATAAAAAATAAGAGACGTCCCCCTCAGGCTTAAATCGCTGTCTTCGTAACAGCGGGCTTGTCAGTGGCAAGTGCCATAAGAAACAAACAGACTCCAAACTTCATCAAATTAATTTATCAAGCAACAAAGGACTATTTTAAACAGGTATACATTCATATAAACACAGTAATGGCTGGCCAAGAAAAAAGCAAAACATACATACTTTCTTTAAATGTGGCAGTAATAATTTTAAGTGGACAATGAACGGTGCTGAAAAAAAGGAGGGAATTTTAATGGGTGAAGGTTTAGAATGAAAATGCGTGCTTTCTTAATTTTTTTTTTACTACAAGAAATTATTATTATTATTATTTTGTAAATAGAGGAAATTTATAGACCCTCTGTAAAACAGGAAAATGCGGGGAATTTTGAAATTTTCTTTATAAATCGGGAAATTACAGAGAATTTTAAATTTCTTACTTTCTTTTTTGATCTAAAAAATACCAATCTTTATAAATATTGCAAGATCATTGCCACAACTCTAAGAATAAATACTACCATTCACGGTTGTTAAACAGCAGAAATTCGTCCCTTTTTCACTCGCTCCCCATTTCTTCTGCATAGATCCGCCCAATTTCCGCGATTGAAAAAATACCAGTATTGGAATAGTGATTGCAATTTATTTGAATACGAGTGAATCAGAGTATTTTATATTTGTGACGAACACTATATATATATATATATTTGAATGCATGTTTAAAAGCTGAAACTTGATTAAATCCTTGTTTATTGAAAGACAATGCAGTATTATATGAAAACCAAATAGTTGATTTACTTCAGCTTTTTTTAATCCAAAGTACACATTTCTACGGCATGTTCTGAACAGGCAATGATTCAATTTGCAGTTTTCCTGAAAAAATGAATAAGTGAATACGAAGAATAGCGTCATTCATTTTATGAAGAAATTCATTTTGATGATTTCTATTCTAATGTTCTGTGGTCCAAAGAGTTTTCTGATTTGAAGGGAGTCGTAACATTCATTCAAGTATTTTCTCATGGAAATACGTTTGTAGAAAATGGATTTTTGTATCAAGGAGAATACAAATGACGGATAAACGAAAAAGGAAAATCTGGAAGAAAATTCTTTAATTGTTTTAAAAACTACGTATGACGCCAGAAACTTTTAGGGAGGTATCGTATAGGATCCGATCTCAAAAGATTTGCTTCGGTATACAAAATGAGCCCATTTGAAATATTTTGAAGCTTTAAAAAAGCAGAAAAAGTTCAAAGAAAAAAAGAACCCAACAAACGCAAAGTAGCGTTCCAAATTAAATTGTGTCAAAAAGAAAAAAAATAAATCTTCAGAACTTAAAGAAATTAATGTTCAAATACATAAATTGGCGAAAAAAAAAAAACATGAGTTATTTTTTTTTGTTTAGTAATCATTAAATTATTTGCATAACTATGAAAATAATTTTTTTTTATTTCACCTGAGTCCTAAATTTTCCGTGATTATAAATTAGAGAGCATGAGGTCAATATTCAGTAATCTTTTTATTCTAATTATCTCACTCTTCAGATAATCGAATTTAGGTACCTGAGAATACCGGAACGGCCGAGTTTCTCTTTCAGAGATATGAAAAATTCCTCACCCCCACCAATCCTAGAATGACAGCCGGTGTTCTTCACTGTAAGTGTTAAAATTGAAGTGTTAAGTAAATGAAAGTTTTCTTAAGCAAATGTATAAGCAGAAATCTTTTGGGGGTTTTCAGAGATTCCTTAAATCCATCTGGGCAAGCATTTCTAACGAATAAAGCAGTCGTCTAGAATATTAGTCAATCACACATAGTGAAATAGAAAGGAATTTCCCAGTGAAATCGAGGGCATTTCGTTGAATGTGCGTTTGGAGCATTTCGCTTTCAATTATTTTTTATCTTCATTCATTTTAAGCAATACATGAAGACAATGATTCTTTCTTCTGTTGTAAATATAAACATCCATTGAATGCATTACTTCCTCTTGCTTTTTCCAATGATAAAAATTAAGGGATTGTTGTTATTCTATTATAAATAGTACATGAGTGTTGTTCGCGTGTTTTCTTTTATACTGTGTATACATACAGGAAAGGCACAGCGAATTTTATTTCCATATTTCAGTTGCAACTCTATATTCTGTATCATTAAGTCATCCTTTAAATCACTGTATCAGTGTCCTGCAAAAAGAAGGACAAAATTAAGTGCGGTGCATTTTGTTTGATTCTTAGTTTAAATGCTTCTCTTATAGCAAAAAGTCGCTACGCTTGAATGTCGGAATTTATGACATTTTGCTGTATTCAGTTTTTTCTAATCCTATTGAATTTTGCTGGCCGATTTTTACTTAAGTCAGAATTTTCATTACCAGAAGTAATTTCGTTAGAAAATTTTGTCACAGTTTATAACTATTTGATTACAAATTCTACAATGGAATCAATCTTTTTCAAGCTATTGAGGGCTTTTAAATTGCATCATAAATTTGCAGAAAACTCGGTGTTCACAGAGTGTCATTGAAAAGGAATGAGTTCACCAAACTAACTGAAATTCCTATTTTGTTATGAATACCTTTTCAGGTTATTTCGTTTTTAATCATATGCATTCCTAAAGAAAATGGCATCCGGGGCGAAGATGGAAACAGCTTCGCTGTCCATTTATTAAAATTATGAGTCTTATACTCAACATATTGTCCTTAAAATTTGCGCCAGAGAATGTTGTAATCAAATTTGCTATCAAATTTAAATGATATTAAATAAAAAAATATTTAAGCTTATATAACTAACATTTTATAGACAAGCCTGAAATTTGTGATTCCATCCACTGTAATTGAATTTTCAATATTCTGAAAGAATGAATCGCTTCAAATAACAAAGGAGTATGCTGGTAAAATACAAAAAAAAAGAAACAGTGCATAAAAAATGCATCATTATTTGAATAAATTTTGATGCATAAACAAACTATGAATTTTCTGAATGTTTTGCAATTAAGGGAGCTAATTATTTAGCCATTTACGAATAACTGTAAACAAAAAGTTCAGGAGAATGACTACTAAAAATTTGAGAATGAATGGAACTTTTAAATCGTTTTAGTGAATCTATTTGTAAAGTACGTATCTTAATTGTACACAGAAATAAAAAAACGGATGGATTACTGTGAATGCTTTTACTCCGAAACTAAATAAAATTTCCATCTTATGAAATACAAAATTGCAAGCATCTAAAAAGTAAGAATTATAGAAATATCTGAAAGTAAGAATTATCTAAATTACTTATTTACGTAAGAAATGCATCGCATATCAAATATGGTTTTGAAATATAAATGGCCATATAATAACATGGAAAAAGAAAAATTTGGATTCATGAGTTGTGAAGTATTTAAAATAATTGCAGTTTTGGTGAAAATACATATGATATACCTGATACATATAATCATTTTTAACCTTAAAAGTCACAATGTTTAAAATGATTATTACACACTTGCATTTATTATGTAATTAATGATTGCTTTTTCGTCTTGTTATATCGAGTTCTATAGTTATAGATTAATATCTATAGATACTGTGTTTAAAGTAAAAGAAATCGACATTTGCTTTTGAAATGTACGTTAAAAATTTCAATAATCTTTTAGAATTATAAAATAATTTTAAATATTTCAAGTGTACTTAATATATAGGGCACAACAAATCTAATCTTGGAATAAAAATTAACTTTATGTTTAAAAATCATAAAAAGGTGGAGGAAAAAACGAAAATCTCAAATAGAAGAATAGTAACAGATTTTAAATATTTGATACTTAAGTTGAATTGCAACAATGAAAACCACTATACTCGATTGTATTTAAGCATATTCTTAAAATTTATGAAAATTAAACGGAAATTCCATAGCTGTTTAATTTAAATCACTGAAAATAGATTTCGGATTTAAAATAATGTAAGTCTAATATATGTATAAATGTACTTATTTATAAACGAGTATAAATTATTGTTTAAATTTATTTTTCTTCAATGATATTTTCTGATATTCTCAAAAAATACTGAAATGTTGCTTACTTTTTAATTCCTTAAAAAAAATTTTTAATCTCAAAGCACACACACACTTTTCAATACTACGCATTTCCACATTCCACACGCATTCTAAATTATAAGAAATATACTTGGGTAACTTTAGCAAAGTGGCAGCAAACAGGGAGACAGCCGGTACAACGTCTTCTTTTAATAATAGTGGAGATGATGACATAACAAATATTAAATCGTTCTTTTATCTAAAAAGCATCATAAAAACATCACAAAAATGCTTAAAAAACAAATTCTTTAAATAATTTTCGAAATTTTTTGTTAATTTTATTAAATTTACTCGGATTATTTTGCACATTATAACTTTAATCCTTTAAAAAGAGCTAAAAAATTATAATATTTGTTTGAGTAGAAATTTTCAGTCAACTGAAAAATGGAAAGCAAATATACATTTCTTTGATCTCATAAGTAGTCAAAGATCAATACAATATGCTTGATTCAGTTAAAAAAAAAATCCACCCATACTACCCATACCATACCACCCATACCATAATAAAAAATTGTATACATAATTCCTTTGCTCATACCTATTCCAAATATTAATAGCTTAAAATCGACTTTCTTTAGCTTTCACCAAGCAATAATAATTTATTCCTAATATATCACGAAATTCAAAAGGAGCAACTGACAGAAGAAGAAGAATTGACATAAATGTAGAGATTATAATATTTTATCTTCATCTATAGTACCCGAGTTTTTATCATTTATAGTGCTAAACCCTAATAATATATAACCCTAATATAATATTCGAGAGCATTTATTTCTAAAACAAATATCTTGTATACAATACAAACAATCACCATTGTTAAGGTACAGTCTTTTTAAATTTATATCGTTCATTTGAATTTCCACTCTGTAAATATGTGTTAAAAATCATTTCAAATCTTAATTAACTTATTTCATGCTTGCAAAAATGGAATTTGTGTATTCATTTTTTACTGACTTCCTAAAATTATAGACATCAAAAAATGTCCACACTTGTTAGTTATCAATGATAACACATTGTTTTAATATTTTCTGAGTTTAATAATAAATGAACTTGAATAAATTTTGATTTCATAAATAAGTTGAATTACAATTAAATTGATTTCAAGATTGTTAAAAAATTTATATAATAAGTTATAAATTAGAGATTTAAAAAAATCAAAAAGTAATTAAAACAAAAAAATTATTTTTAGTATATTAATAAAGGTGTGCTTAAAACTTAAATAAAATGTATTAATATACTGCATATGTTTTTTAATTTCTGTGTAAAATATTTCTGAAAAAGTTTCATTTCCCTTTTTCTTTGTTTAATACCGTTTGCATTTCGCACCCAATTTACGCTCATATCCATAAAGTAATTATAATGCCATCTCCGGCAAATACAGGTTCAGAAACAAAACAAATAGGACTTATCCATAAAAAAAAAAAAAATGGTGTATATAGGATACCTTAAATAAAAACTACGATTTTTGCTCCCTGGAGCAATTACATAAAGTATCTCCCTTACATAAACTTAACTTAGGTTTTAATACATGGTATATCTCTCAGACGATGAAATACAGTCTGTACAATTCCTAAGCGTTCTGAGTATCAAATTATTGAGCTGATCTTGGGGAAGAAAACTCCACTCAGCAAGCAATGCTCTCTGAAGTTCCAGTACACATGTAGGAGGTGGGTGACGGGCTGCAACTCGTCCGTCAAGCATGCTCCACACATGCTCTATCGGATTCGAGCCAGGTGGGAATACTAGCTATTCCATATGGGTGGTATTCCAGACTGGAGGCATTCGTTTACGATATTTGCACGATGCGGGCGGGCGTTGTCACCCATAAACACAAATTCTGCGCCCATGGTACCCATAAGCGAACGAACATGTTGCACCAGAACGACTCCTTGGGAAACATCACACAAGTCCACTGTGCCACATGACATGTTATCTACTCGAGGTTAACCGATGGTGGCAGTGAGTTGCTGCAAGCGGAAGACATCTGATAGGACTTCGAGCCTATAGACCAATATGTCCACAATGTATATACACAGTTTGCCTTGAAACTGTCGTACCCGTGGCTGAAGATAGCTAATAAGACATGTCTGATGCTGTGCTTTATTCGCCTCTTTTGGCAGCTACTGCCAAATACCAATTCTAATTAGGCGTCGTAACTCGGGAGAGACTTGTACTATAATGTCTACTGACATTTCCATCCTGATAGAATCATTGCCAAAGCATAGAGATGAAACTTTGGGCAATCCTAAATTCCTCGGATACCTCTATCTGAATAAGCTAATATTCCAGACGGCCGATAATTCTACTACTTAAAAAATAATTCATATGCGTCTGCGACATAACTATTCGGTCACAGCACTGAACGGCTTATAGAACGCTTGTGAACAGTTTTGCTTCCCTGCCACCATTCCTTTTATGACCCTCTCTTACACTCTCGCCATTTTAACGCTCTATCGGCGTCGTTTGGTGACATCCTGTAATTTACATATTATTCTTGAAAATGTATATGATAATTCTAATGGTGAAATTTTTACTTCAAAGTTAGATTTCCGGGAGATTCTGAATTATCCTTAATTTTTGGACATGAGTGTATTTTGGAGGGTTGCGGAAAAAATTAAGAAAAGCAATTTTGAAAACACATTCTTATCATCATACAAAAAAAAGGAGAAATTTTGTTATAATTTAATTTGTAATTAATTATTTTGCATTATTAGAAATATTATAACATCTCGAAATCAACTCTTTTAAAATATGCCATCAGGTGGCGTGCTCACATGAACTCACGATTTAATCAGATCCATAAATTATCGGATAATTTAGCTTTGAAAATTTCAAACCAAATATTATCATCGAAAAGTTGCAACTTGGCAAAATTTGATGCGCAAGGGAAAGAGTGTGAAATCGAATACAAGATTTAATCATTGCAAACTTGAAATAACTCAAATTAAATGAAAGTATTTACATTCATCTTCTTAAAACAGATTTTTACTTTGCACTTAAAAAAAGCAGAAATTGTGTCCGCTTTTTTTCTGCTTTTGTTTATAATTCTTTATTTATCTTTAAAAATTATTGAAATTCAAATCTCTTTTCCTGCCTCTCCGCATTAACGTAATTTCTTAGTATTTTTAAGCATGTTTATGAGATTGAGACTCACGATCTCGTTCCGATCCCTTGCGTTGCTGCTGTACAGAGTGGAAGATATCTTTTCTCTTTTCTTTTTTAGTGGATTATCTTTTCTCTTTATCACTAATATATATTTTTTGTAGTTTTAACATGTGTCAATGTTTATTTCTGTAATTAAATGTTTTCTTTATGAACCAAGCTGCATTTATGGTATGATAATCGCCATAAATATTAGGTGCATAAATATGACTCTGTTCAGTTTTAATTTAATAGATAGCGTTAGTAGCATGTATTGCCTGCAAATAAATGGGGAGCATTTATATGAATGGTTTGATAAAACTTTTGAAATTTAGCTTGATGTCTTTGGTTAATATTTAAAAAAGGTGCATTCTTTTTAGTTTATTCTTCACGGAATACGTTTGTTATCCGATGGATGGAAAAATGTTATAGTTTCTAAGGGAAAATATTTTGAATAAATCAATCTTTTTTATACTAAACAAATGCATTTCTTTAACTTAAAATACGAATGAAATAATATTTCTGCATCCATTATTTCGGAAAGTTCATATTGTAATGTCCTGATCCTGACCGATCAAATGAGAGGGTAGCGTAAACAAGCAATTCCTTTATTTACAGCTTTATATATGTACACAAGAACAACTTGTTCTCATATTGGTTAATATGATTTAAAACTGTTGAAAGATAATCATGAAATAGTTCCTCGATTAATTCTGAGAATAGACATCCAAACAAAGGAACGCTAGCAGGCTGCTAGCTCAAATGGCTACTCCAGGGGTGGCTCCAGAAATCCATCGATCTTTATCGGGTGGGTCTTAACACAGAATCTCGAACCCCCACGGAGCTTCTCACAAAATCAGGAACACCTTTCATCACTCACGTCCTAAACGACTTTCACTGCTCTCTCCTCCTCTTCAAAAAATTCCGCATTTTATTTCCATCAAATCTCCGCCTTTGATTTTCTCATTGGTACATTTTGAGCTCCTTATCACCCAATAACCGTTTCACCAATGTTTCCTCAATGGTCACCTGTTGATCGTGGAAATATCTGTTCAGGATTCATCTTTGCAGATGACCCTTCCCGAACACATGTTAATTATATTCAGTTCACCGCTAACACCGGCTAAAGCCCACCTGACTTCGACACTTAATGACAGCGATTGCTGGTGGAAGATGCGAGGAATCCAGTCATAATGGAAACAAAGTTTAACACCTAGATGCCTTGACGCTCTTTTTCTTTAAAGATAGGATGGATCTTTTTGAAAAGACAAAACATATATATGTTGTTCTTTATGTGGATACAACTAATGATGAAACGCAATGACTCTACTGGCGAGGAGGATCCTCTATCTGGCAGTCCGGAGGCACTTAACAATGTATGAGTAAACAGGTGACGTTACATCTGGTCAGAATGTCAATTATCAGGTGAGGGAAACGGGAAACGTTACAATATGAAGTTTCTTACTCCAGGTGTCGCTGCTAAACGCTGTTACCCAATTTAATCAAATGGACACATTAAATGATGTAATTAAGTTCTAAATACTTTAAAACCACGAACTGTGAAAGTTTTTTTTAAAGAAACAATCATAAGTTTTCACCCTTACAGTTACATGTGTATAACATGTAGAAACTTTTTAGAAGTTTGAAAAAGTTAAAACTTTTCCCCATTGTTCACTTTAACCTAGGTCTTTAAAGAAAATATTATTAATGAGTAACATTTATTCATTATTTTTTAATTTTTTGTAAAGCTGAGAATACTGTTACAAATTAAAAATAATTTTGTTTTCTAGAACGCATTTTACAAATTTTCCTTTATTATAATTTGCTTCATGTTTGCGAAGGGAGAATTTGTCATTCATTTTTCATTCATTTCAGCATGTGACAGACATTTAAAACTATATGTATTCTTGATGAAAATAAATACCAAGCACTTAAAGCAAATAAAAATGTAAGAATGTTCAGTTAGTTGATTAAATGAGCAAAAGTTTGATTCTTACATGGGATGACACTTTAAAATGAATTCTTTTTAAAACTAAGTTCATGATACCATCATATTCTTAATATTTAATTACAAATATTATTAAAGATTGATAAGTAGAAAATAACCCCAATAAGAGTTTTAAAATTATTAATGCATAAGTAAAAGTGAGTTTAAAGTACTGTTTAATTTTAATGCAAGAAAAAGTTACGTTGTTTTTAAATTACTACAAGTTACTATTAATACGATTTACAAATAAATTTGCTTTTGGAATCTTGGAGAAAACGGAAAAAACTTTCCGGAACAAATTTTCGTTTCTCTTTTTTCTTGGTTAAACTCCGTTCCGAACCCAATTTATTTTGGAGGGGAGTTAGGGAAAAAAACTCGAATAAGTATAACACGGACGAGACATTCTTTTCACCTAAAAATTCTTTTCGGCTCCAGACTTGTAATGCTTCCTTCCCGTTCCAATTCTTTTGAGTTTACCGTAACTAGTTGAGAGAAGAAAAAGTAAGATTTTTAAAGCTGTATCCCTTCTGCTTTCCTGAAATCCGGTCGGAAGCTTTCCTGGGATCATAATTTGACCCCGTATTTGATTTCGGATTTTTCTTTACCGGCAGCTTTAAAAGTTTATCCATGTATCCTTTCAAATGAAAACGGAACGGGGAAAAAATAAAGCATAAAAACTTGTATTTACGATTTGCCCCGCAGACGAGAATCTGCTGTTGCCAAAACGAAAGATGGAAATGTTTGCTGGAGACTATAAGTCATCTTTAAAGAAGTGAAAGAGCGCTTTAATGGATCCCGTATTTCGGAGGCAATTTTTTATTTACTTCTTCGCCCAATCTAGACCGGAGTGAAGTGCGTCTCACGTAATATTCGTTGAATTTTTTGTTTGTTTAAAGAACCGGTTAGGTACCGAGGGAAAAATAGCTCTCAAATTCCACTACTGATGCTGCAATATTTATCAAAGAGAAATTTCTTGGGAGATTACTTAAATGTATATCAATAAAAGGAAAATGATGTAGGACCAAGAATTTTGCAGCAGGAGTTTATTAAAGTTTTATATATAAACCTTAAATAAAATATGAGACTTATATTTTTCAAAAATAATTTCGATCCTTTGGCATAAAAAATTATACACTTTTTAGATAGTAAATTTAATAAAGACACTTCTTCAAAACAGACCTTTCTCTATTCTCTATGAAAGTATAAAATATTTTGTGTTTTCATTACTTTCTACATTTATTCTTTCCTCTTTTGTACTAACACAGTCTGATGCGCTTTGAATTTCATGAGGCAGCGAAGAAATCTGATAATGTATCTTGGCATACCACCATACGTTTGATCACTCGGCTACATACCAAATTTCATTCATCTAAATCATTGCGCACTATAATTATTGTATTCATGTGCACGCAATACTGCTAAGCGACAGACAGTCCACCGGCTGGCGGATTCGATCAGAATTTGATACTGATCTATAATTCTGATGATAAAACCATATATTTAATTTCGTCTGTATAGCCCTTTGCATTTATATTCTCATGCGCGAGGACGGACCGACGAATTTCCAGGAAATATGCTTTATGATTCAAGGATATCGGAAACGAAGAGATTCAACTAAATGCAAATGGGCGTACTTTTAAATTCGCTTACTTCTTCTTACTTAATACTTCTTACTTAATACTTGCGAGAGTGTAAAAATAGCGTTGTTCAGAAGTCATTTAACCCTTTGCACTCGGATGGTGCCTCTCACTTGCCATTCTGCATCCATTTGACGTTTTATTTACTTAATTTTGATTTTTAAAAATTGCCTAAAGAATTGTAAGAAGATGTAGATTTATTTTTCGGTAAAATTCAATTTAAAACTATAATAAACACTTTTTATGATAATAAACAAGTTCTTTTGTTAGTTGAATAATTTTGCGTCGAATTACTTTTCCGAGTACAAAGGGTCAAAGGAACGTTCATAGAAGACAGCATCCATGTTGTGTCCTAATTCTGAAAATATTTTTTTAATGTAAAGAAAATAGCTCTGGTAATAACTCTCGTTCCAAACAGAAGCTTAAGATTATGATAGAGGATTTAGTGACTCATCATTACTGAATTTTTTCTTGCTTGCGCCTGCCGATACTTTTGTCACAGGTTTGTCTCGTTTAGATGAACTATACTCTAGTCCGATCCCACATTCTAGACATGCACTTCACATCAAAGTGAGCATGTTTAAGCTGCTGCAGATTTTACTCGAAAAGAAAAATTGACGTAGTTCTGAAAAGTTCTTCGCACATAATCATGGTGGCATATATCTTCTTAGAAGTCAAATGAATACGGAAAAAAAAACCCAAAAGGTTTAGAAATTGGATGAATGTAAAGTCTACGGGGCACTTTATATTTATCTAATGAAACTGAATTCCACGTACAAACTCAGAGGGCAGGTAGGAAATGCCGTTAGGAATCAGAATCAGATAGGAAAGCAAGATCCCAAATAGTTAGGTGGTTCTTTGTAGCTGGAGACTGAATCGTTTCACTCATTCCGAATTAGCCGATATTCACTCCGTTTATGACTTATCTAGTGGAAATGAGCGGACTCTTAGACGGCTGTATTGGGAAATCTTTCCACCAATTCCCAATTGTAACTCACGTGCATCAGAACCTGTGTCAACTAGGATGTTCCTTCAGAGTTTCGATGTAGGCCACCATGCGGGTGCAAGGAACACAAATAACAGACAGAAAAATGTCTATTAAATTTTGTGGACCGAAATATCATCACCATTGGTCCATGCGCTGGTCACTGCAACAACCGAGTGCTGTGTTTTCTACAACGAAGGCTTGCATCCTTTTCATGTTCAAAGAGTCCATGTAACGCAGGCGAAAAATTGCCCACATCTGTTGCATTTGCACTGTGGTTTCTGCAAAGAGCGTATCTAACTGGTACTGCTCATGTTCAGCTTTGTTCATAGATGAAGTGTCCTTTACAGAAATGATTCAAGTTGCGTGTTTTTCTATACTCACAAAACGCACATGTGAGCTGTAGACAATCTACATGGAACCAGATCAGGTGTCGCCCAATAATGCATGAACAGGAATGTGATGTTAATGCGTGGATGGGAACTGTTTGCTCTACCCATACACCTTATTACCTCGAATGAACGCTCACACTTGTCTCATTTTCCTTGAGAAGGTCCTTCTAGAATTGCTGACTGATGTTCCTACACAAATTCAGTTCCTAATGTGGTTTCAACACGATGGGCTTCATTTCATTGTGGAATTGCCTAGCTAACAATCTGTACTGGACATTTGGAGGTAGGTAGATTATACGTAATCTTCCCATTGCAGGTTCCCCAAGATCACTTAATTGACCGGTTCTTGATTTCTATTTTTTTTTGGGGGGGGGGGATACCATGAATGTCATTATCTACGAAACGCTGGTAGATTCTGAAATGGATCTTCTTTCAAAAATTGCCATCGCTGTTGCTACGATCCTTTCAAATGACTTTCAGTCATTTTGAAAATGTTTCTTAAGCATGCAGCGTAGGTGCAGATCCTGCGGGAAGGCCGATAGACGGAATTTTGAATATTTTCTCTGATGCTTCAAATATTATACTATATTTTTGTGCGCTTAATACTGTTTTCCGTACTGTCTCCCTGTTTTGTCTTTATGTCTCTTTATCACATGAAGGCGGTATTTGCGACCCTACTTTCCTATGTAATTCTGATTCCTATTCATATTATTTTCTTTACCTCCCCTCTTTCTTTTACGTTGAGTTCCGCCCACCCTCTATAAATAAAATTGAAGGCTCTATGAACTATATCTCTTGTGTAGCTAATTCTCAAATTTGCTGATTCTCCCCTGAAAAAGAATTTTGTATGTATGTCCGAATACGAAAAAAAAACCCAGTCTAAATATTTGCTTAACTTTGAATGAAACAGTTCCAAAATATTCTTTAATCACACTTTTTACCCATTTCAAAATAATGCTCATCTGTATTTTATATTTATATTCATTCTATATAAATATAACTGGGGAGGCAAGAATCTCTTCACGAGGGTTAGGAAACAAATCTCATGTCACGCTGTGCAGTAAGAATGCATCTCATTTCTTTTTCCTAGAAATGATTCTTATTATTTTAAAACTATTCAAGATGAAACTGTTTTTATCGATGGGCCAAAATCGAGCTCCCGCCTACGTGTAAAAATTGCTCGTTTAAAGCCTTTATTTATTATAAGAATTTAATGACAATCTATTCCGGCTATTATTCCTGTCTTCATATCCATCAAAATGTTTATTCGATTTATAAAAATTTTATTCCGTGAGCAGAAATTGTTTTCCAAATGAAACCCAAGATTTCTGGAAAAAGTTGAACATATAGTATAACGGAAACTTTCGCATACCATTCACAAATTTTCGACTGATGATAGTATAATAATGCCCTTCATATGAAATAAAAGGTGAAAAGAGTCCTATTGTACATGAAGCTATTAAATGAATTTTCATTTCTCCAGATTTGCGTTTGCTAATATCCAACTGTAGAATTAGACATTTAGACATTTGAATGAACGCATGAATAAACAGATTTCCTTAAGAGCTAGAATAATGTATTTTAAGAATATGCATACTTCTCTTGGATGGATCGAATCGAAGGAATTGAATCACATTTTCAGAATGAGCAGAACAGCAAAAGGCCAACCAAGTGTAAAAATAAAGTCATACCTGAATGAGGGTTGCTAAAAATGACAAATTTACATGAATATCAAGCGTTTGTTTCCAAACGTAGTAAGGAACATTTAAAGGACGACAATGTAAATTGCCGAAATGTTAGTTATAAATACTGAGGATTTTTTTAGCAAGTAAAATTTAATATAGGATGGAAAATTTAGGACACATAGAGCAAATGATTTCATTTCATTTTGAAATTCTTATCCACCAATCGGATCGTTCAGAAAAAATAATTCTGTGTAAAATCACACCCAAATGAGCATACTATAAGAACATAAGTTTGATCATTACAATGAACTTATTTTCATTTAAATATGCTAATAATAAAAATTGAAAAGTTATTTTGAATGATAAATAGACTATAAAGATGAATGCTATTGTGCCGAAAAAATAAAAATGCGTTTAACGAACGTATAATGTGTTTTAAACATTGTTGCATAAAATTTCTTGTGACTGTAACGAAGGAATACACTCTGCGCTTACTGATATTTAAAGAAAAAAAACTCTAACCTTCTATCATACAAGCTTTGTTATTGTTAAAGAATAATTTATAAATGTTTGACTTTTTAGCCCATTGCAAATTCTGTCATCCATGAGATGCCCCTGTTTTATGAGGCTAAAATTGAAAATTCAGTTTTTTGAAAGTGCAAATGTTCCCTTAAACTTGGCTACAGAAATAGGCTAACGTAAATAAAGAAAAAATAAATAAACTAAAAATACTCTTTATTAAGAACAAAAAAATATTTTTTTGCATTTCAGATATGAAGAAGAATGCCTGCTGCTATCTTATGAAACGAAATGAGAGTCATTAGCGATTTATTTCGAAACATTTCATTTCCACAACAAACGGATTTAGTACCAGAAACTGCCTACGATTATCTTCAAAAAAAAAAAAAAAAAAAAAAAAAAAAATCCGGGCTCGTATTCGCTGATGAGGAAGTTCAAAACCTCCCCCGTTCATAATATACATTTTGGAAATTGCAAATCTAATTGGTGAAGATTGTTTGCTCTTCTTCAAGAAAGCGGCATGCGAATCACAAAACTGATTTTTTAAAATTCAAGTCTTGCAATCGTCAAAAAATTCAAAATAATAATGAATTTTTGTGTTCATGTTTAACACCCCTTCACCGTTTCACGTTCCCTTCTCAATGACACTTTCCTTTTCGAGACTTTTTTCGTTGATTCAACAAATGATCCACAGAATATTTGAATGTTTATATAACTTCCGTACTGAATGATAGAATATTTGAAGGATTGAAATTTCCCTTATAAATTTAATGAAGCGTTCATTCGATGCCTACGTGAGGGATTCACGATGAAAGGATCAAAACCGAACTATGTACGAAAAAAAAAACCATTCATGGAATTATTTCCGTTGGTATATTAGAATTACTCTGTTCGTATAACACAGTAACTGAAAAAAAATGGGCCATTGTGGTCTCTCCAAAATTTTCTTACATACTCTCTAATAAAGATGCTATACCAGAGAATGTCTTGCATGGCATTGACTTAAATTAAAATGTGTCATGAATTTAGCATTTTTACTGAATCTATCGTGTTTTCGCAATGAATCCCTGATATGCGGTTTATAATATTCAAAAATCAAATTTGTGTTTGAGACGCCCAGACGATTAAAACAAGAATTTGACCTGTAGAATGACACCTGCTGTAAAAAACTGACTTATCAAATCTAATATATTTAAGTCATTGCGTTTTGGAGCTTAAATGTTTCTAAAAGTAGGCGGCCAACCCCTGGTTAAATTTGCCTCAAAATTCGATAGGCGTCCACGCTATTGATTTTAAATTTGTAAACTGAATTTTATCAATCTGTTTATTTTGTAGTCATCATGTTTACTTCTATTTGAAACAACCGAACGTACAGAAAGTTACCTCTGAATGGATTTTGCTCAAAGTTTGATAGAAATCTACAAATTTGGTATAAAGACAAGTATGCCACATTTCATAGGTCTAGCCCAAAGTATTTTCAAGCTATCTTCACCACAGGCAGAAAGACGGGCAGATGCGCAGACATTTTTAAATGTGTTTTTGGAACTCAGAGAGGTCTTCAACGTAGAGGTGCATCAAAATCCGGATTTCCAATTTTTCGATGATTGCACTAATTTATACTTCGTCTATGAGAAAGTAAAAATCAGCGAATTAAAAGAACGAAATCTGGTACGATGGTCTCCACAATTACGTTATAGAAATCCATCGAATTTTGGACGAGACGCATCGGCAGCAGTCTGTCCGTCTAACTTCCCGAATGAATGCGAACACCATAACTCAAAAGCGTGAAGTAAAATTTGGCATTTGTTTAAATTTTAAACTTTGATTAAATCCGCAGATTGGTTGTCTGTCTGCTCCTCTGTGTATTGGCTTACGTGATTTATACATATAAAATTTTGCTTGTGGTTTTTTCCACGCAAGCGAGTACATTTATGTCAAATTTTGGGCAGAATTCGTGAAATGGAAAAGCATCATATACGACATTTTTGCAATGCTCCTTCTATGGCTTCTTTAAAATTCTACGAAATCTTATAAAAACGCTCCATATTGATTTATGAGAGAGAGAGTCAAAGGAGAAAATTTCCATTTGTCACTATGAAATTAAAAAACTACGTCTGGCGCCTTCTGGAAAATTTCACTCAAACTTGCCATGAACAAAACATCAGAAAATGAATTATTTTGACATCATACACACCAAACCTACACATCTCATGTAATTCAATTACATCCACGCGCAAGAAATCATTAAGAGGAATGACTCAGATGATTCTCCCCTCTTCTGAGTTGCATTTCTCCTTCTTACACATTATTTCGATTAGATTAATTCATTTAGAAAAGATAAAAGATTATGCTCATTTGTCTTGGAATGATAATAATGAGATGATGAATCAATTTTGAAACTGCATCTTCGAATTTGTAGCAGTAATCGGAAGAATGGAAGAGTTTCCGTTAAAAAGTCTCGTATGCTTTGAGTTCTGCTTAGTTTAAATGAGTGTGGATTATACTTAAATGAAAGAATGATTTTGTGCCCCGGTTTTTAAAACATATATGAGAATGAATGAAGTAATTTTCACACATATTTATTAGAGCGTATCAAAAATATTTTCCGATGGTTTTTTTTTTTTTTTTGCATGTTTAAATATTAAAGCCCATACTTGGCACTTGCTAATCCTTTTTGTTGAATTCAAAATATTTTATAAAAGATTAAATGCCTATAATCAGCCCTCGTCCAGCATTCTTTCATTCATTTTCAATCAAGCTGTGCATCGAGAGATCTCATCTATTTTGAAGAAATTATCACAAAAGGCCTTAGAGCGATGAAGCTATTCACAGACGTGAAAACTATGACGAAATATTTGTCGCAATGCTAGAAATCGTCTCAAACATTTAAGAACATTTGAAATCGAAACCAAAATTAGCAACCCCTTAAGATCCTCCAGTGTCAAGAGAGAACGCGAGCTCAATCGGAGACTTGCAGAGAGTTAATCTCTGTATGCTGAATATTACGTAAGGTCTCGCATCAACTGATGTCACAGCACGCAAATCGTCGAGTGAGGCTCTGGAATAATGACACTATCTTTGATCTTTCCAAGGATTAGAGACATGCGATGAGGAGCGGATATGCCTACGAAACCCCGATATTCGAAACCCTGTATGTCGGTCAGATAACCTAACCAATTGTGGCTTTAACGAACATTTTTGATTGACGACTTGCAAGCAATTATTATTATTCACTTAAAGTTCTTACCAAAAGGTATTCTCAGCATTCTACTCAGAAGGCTACCTAAAAAAAAAAAAGAAATGCTCCCTTATTAGCGATTTTTTCAAGCAATCCTCGAATGACCCAACATAAGGGAGCTTTGAAATAATTGATCTTTTCTCACGTCCATCAGCCCGAATTTTGCTACACCAATCTATCACATGGTAGGGGCGTAGCAATCGCTTTCCGAATGGTGGTGATTTGGAGAAACGATAACCAGACATTTTACATCCAAACCAGCAGAATGATATCATCAAGAAGTCCTTCAACTTATCGAAAGAGGGCAAGGAACTATCGCTCACAATGAGCTTACATTTCAATACTTTGTTGTTTTATAATGCTAGAATAAAGTTTAATTGCAAAAACGAAAATATTTTTGATATGCCCCAATTTTTAATTTGATTTGGTTCATATTTGTAAATATACAATTCTACTATCAACTCTTTAATAATATTCTGATATGCTACAGTTCTGAAAATTGTTACTTTTATGTTTTAGATGATAATTCACTGTTTCCAGAGCCGCCTAATTATCTGTTAATTTGTAAATTCTATTAAATCATCATAAAGTAGTTAAGTAGTTAAGCTTTAACAATTTCTACTTTCTATGTATAAAAAGTAAATAATAAAAAATTGTGTTTTGCAAAACTGTTTTTGATAATACATGAGATTATACATCAGGACTCATCCCATGATTCTTAAAATGCGCAAATCTTCACAAATCTAAGAAGTTTCATACCATAAAGCAAAATTCGTTAGTTCCATTAGCGTTTTTAAAAAAGTGTTTTATGTCTTTTGTGCAAATAGAAAATCACGATTAGAAATTTTTCTGCATTTCACATTAAATAAAGAACTAAAGCAAAAACTACGAAACTTAAGAAAAAGCAAATGGAAAATTTCAAACTGTCATTTAACTGTGTAATTTATTTATTGGAAACTATTAAAAATTAAATAATTTTACAGTTTTTATCTAAAAAAATTATAATTACAATTTCTGTTATAATACTCTGAAATAATACTCAAATGAAAGGTTTTGACGAGCGCCACTCAATAAACTCGTTAAAACATACAGTTCGAAAATTTGAATTTGTAAAGTTTAAATTCTGAATTTGCAATTTATAGGAAAGAAGTAACGTAAAAAATATAAAGAATTTCGCACGGATTTTATATTTTTTCTGTAATGCTATTATTTGAATTATATTTTAAATACTTAAACTTCTTATAGGAACGCTATAAGAATTTTTCTAAACCCCCTAACATTTGAACGCTGATCATTTTAATCATAAAGGGTTTGTAATCACATTTAAGTTTTTATTTACTATTCGACGAGATTTTTTACCAAGCGCGCGAAATGACAAAGGAGGAATTCGGTTGCAAGTACGTAGGATGTTTCAAAATTCAGCGCAAAAACTGTTGAGCGATGCAAAAAACATCACGCCGTAGAATTATACAGGAATTGTGAGCCTCATAAGCTAAATGATACACGAAGTTGCAAAAATGACAAACTTATAACGGGTAAAAATTCTTTATTTTAGCCGTTTTTAACTTGAACAAATACTTTTTCATAAATGCACAAGGCTCTTCCTCTAAGCACATACATTTAGAACACTTTGCAATTTCCAACTGCTTCTTGCAGTGAAAGCAGCTTGTTCATGTTCTCCCCATGCAACCAGAACTTAACTTTATAAGATCCATGTCGAAATCCATCATAAGGCTGGCTGGTAGCACCGTTTAAATCACCCGCTTAGCTCTCCTCTTTATATTTCCCAATACGATCTATCTTATTTCCGTGTTCATATCACCTAATATTTTTTGTTTTGAATTACGAATAATTTTGTGCAAGAAAGGGGACAACTGTCAGTTAGAAACTGTAGAAGGAGGAAAAGATCCTGCTGACAGGAGTGCGACGGACGATTCCCGATCCTTTTTAAACGCGAAATCCGTCAGAAAACAAGCAAGAATGAGCTCACTCTAAATATCCGTTGCGAGAAATGACGAGATTCCTACTCTTTCTAGCATTTCAGGTAAGAAATACCAACGAAAGAAAGAATTACAAAAGTATTTTTCATCTTCTTTATGAAGAATCAATAAGAGCGTGCCGTATTTGTCAACAGGGAAAAAAAAAAAAAAAAAAACGGCCTCGAGATTTTGAAGCCTTTTGTAACTTTTTGACATTTTCCCGAACAGCTAGCTGGTTTTTGGAGTTGCATTTATAACTCAGAAACAGAAAGGATTAGAAAGACGAGACGAAGTCCGTTATCTTTATGCAAAAATGATTGAAATCTATAAAAATGGAACAAAATCTGCCTAAGAGAAGTTGCATGATAATTCAAAAATGTCTTAATGTCTTTGTGTTTTGAATCAAGAATAATTTTGTACAAGAAATGGCTCAAAAAATAACACGATGTTAAAGTTATCTGTAATTTTAATACATATTTGTCTATTTACCCTTCCCTCTGCATGCAAGTGCTATATTTCAGAAAGGTGGCTGAGTGAAATTTGGTTCGTCCTTTTATTGCTGAAATCGTAAATCTACATATTGACCCGGTTCGAAGAAAGGATGGACATCTTTATATTTGAATGCTCTGAATGCGATAACTGTAAAACGGAAAGCCTCATGCAAATGAAACGTATCGCCACAATTGTAGATTAAGTATTTAATTCGTTGAATCTTCCGTAGCATAGGGCTCTCTTCATTATTCGATCTAGAAATTCACCTTTTTTTGTTAATATAGTAGAAAGTGGAAAGGAAAACAGTCTTGTTCCACTTGAAAGAAATGTCTGACATTCTCCGAGAAAACTTTCTCCTTTCTGCAGCGAGATTTCTGAGGTCTTCGGAGAAGTCCGTATTTTTTTGCTTTGAAATCGATTTTCTTCGAAAAGCGAACTCGATTAACGTCTCTGAAAACCGATACTTGCAACCAGACTGACTCGAATCCTTTTTGTTCACTCCCCAAATCAGCTGGCTCTTGAAATGAAAGAGGGAGGGGGATGTTGAAGGGGCCGGAATAGGAAGATGGAGGCTCCTAAATCAAAATGAATCTGCACGGTTGCAGCAACATTTAGACATTCTTGAATTACTGAGGGAAAGAAATGTCTGAAATTGGTTCAGATAATAAAAAATGTCTTTTAAATGGAGTTTTTTTTTATGACTGCAGTGAAAAGTAGAAATGCAGGTCTCCGCACAAATTGCAAATCGGGACCAACAATCTCGAAATCGTGGATAGGCTATTGTGGCTACGTCTATGCATTAAGAAGACAGATCACGAAAGAGAAGAATGGATCACACCTCAGAGATAATTCATAAATTGATTTGTTATTCTGTTTCAAGAAAAGATCCACTCTTTCTGGTAATCTATGTAAATGAAAGTGAAAATTCATAAGTAATTCGTATACTATAAAATCTGAATACATTTTCTTCAAATTTTGTGGAGCTTAAAAAATGTTTTTCTTTGCTCATTCATTCAGCTATTCCTTTCTTATTCTTTAAAAACTATTAAATTCTTTTTCTTTGTTATTTACTTTATTTTACAATTTTTATTTAAT